>NC_083276.1:41946160-43180621 GCF_963506605.1 Zootoca vivipara
AGAGATGGGGATTTCCTTCCCAAGTAGGTGCTTTTGCAGTGGAGCCCAGCAATTTGCAGTTTGTTTTCCCAACAGACTTTGCCATCCAGCCTGACCTACCTTGCAGGGTTGTTGTAAAATACTTTGGCCCCATCACATTTGCCAGCAGAATAAATGGTGGGACAAAGAATTTCCTTTTGATTGCTTGCACCCTTTAGTAGCAAGTGCTGGACAAAAGTGTGAATCCTGGATTGGTCTGGATTTAATTTTGATTTAGCAACACTCACTAGGCCTGGGCGATATATCAATATATAGCCCAGGACCAGTATGAGGAGCAGACCATGATGTCGGCTTCACTCAGCAGTATATCGCTGGTGAAACCGCCACCACTCTTGAGTCCCTCTGCTGGCGACTTCCTCTAGCGAGTGTTGGCAAAGTTTTTGTGGATTGGGCCGATTCACGGTCCTGCAGACGCTGTGGTGGGCCGTAGTGTGTGCGCGCGCACGCATGCACAAATGCTATTTCCGGCGCTCCTTCCAGCGGAGGAGGCATGCACAGCTTCCTATTGGCTGCAGGAGCTTCCTGCAGCCAATAGGAAGGCGGCCAGCGTCACAGAAGGCAGTTCCCGCTCTGCTCCGCGCCGGTTTAGCGCAGCGCACGGGAGCCGACCGAGCTGGTCCATGGGCTGGTTAAACGACCCCGCCTTAGGTTGCTGACCCCTGCTGTACCCTCATACTGTACAGAGGGAGAAAAAAGCTACATCGGCGAACCGTCAATACAACCCACTACAGCCCACCAGTGGAATTTGCTGCCAAGGAGTGTGGTGGAGTCTCCTTCTTTGGAGGTCTTTAAGTGGAGGCTTGACAGCCATATGTCAAGAAAGCTCTGATGGTGTTTCCTGCTTGGCAGGGGGTTGGACTGGATGGCCCTTGTGGTCTCTTCCAACTATGATTCTATCTTTTAACTCAGGGTCCCCAAACTAAGGCCCGGGGGCCGGATGCGGCCCAATCGCCTTCTAAATCCGGCCTGCGGACAGTCCGGGAATCAGCAAGTTTTCACATGAGTAGAATGTGTCCTTTTATTTAAAATGCATCTCTGGGTTATTTGTGGGGCCTGTCTGGTGTTTTTACATGAGTAGAATGTGTCCTTTTATTTAAAATGCACTCTGGGTTATTTGTGGGGCATAGGAATTCGTTCATTTTTTTTTCTTTTCAAAATACAGTCTGGCCCCCCACAAGGTCTGAGGGACAGTGGACCGGCCCCCTGCAGAAAAGGTTTGCTGACCCCTGTTTTAACTGCTCAGCTGAGGAGTGTGTGGTGCTGCTCCCCTCAGGATCCCCCAGCCTGGCACTGGCTCCAGGCAAGGGATCCCAGCTACTCTCCCCGCTCATCCGCAAGCTGGGGGAGCACCAGGGATGGCTCAGCTGGGCGTGGGAAGCCTTCCTGAGCCCCAGCTGAGCTGTACAAAGAAGCTGCCTTGTCCCTGCCCACTAGGCACCAGGGTGAAACCACCTCAGCTCCCACGGTGAGAGCTGCAGCAATTTCACCCAGTGCCTTGCAGCCAATGCAGCTTGGCTTGTTCAACATTGCGGTATATCGTCAGACCACGATGTTTGGCTGGTGATATACTGTGATGCTGAAAAGCTGCTGTCGCCCCAGCCCTAACACTCACCGTGACATAGTTGGCTGCTGCTTTAGATTAATATGAAGTGTTCTGGCACCTTTGCCAGTGTTTTTGCAGGAAAGCTTAAAGCCACTCATTGCGATGACACAAAACTCATACTGGCCAACATCGCTTTCACAGCCTTCGAAAAATTCAGTGTCACGTGGCCGCTGAATTTCTTTGGATTTGCTGAAGAGAATGTGATACTGTTTGCCTTAGAAACAAGGGAAATGAAACCCCTGAAAATCCAAAGTGGTACAGACTAAACAGAGTTTCAGTGCTTAAGAGTCGGAAGGTATTTGTCATGTATACAGTGCTAAAGAAAGAAAGAACAACTGGACAGTTTCATGATGCTGAACTTTGATCTCAGCTTATGATAGGCAAATGCTTTACTTGAGTCAAAGTTCTCAGATAAAGGAAGTTAGACCAGGATTATATATCGAGGCGAAGTTTGTTTTTGTATAATGCAGGTCATGAGAAAGACTTTGCTGAAACTCCTGGGCTGAAAGAGGCTGCATCTCCAGGGGCAGAGTACATGCTGATGCAGAAGGCCCAGTTTGAATCTCCAGCTAAAAGGATCTTGGATAGCAGAACTGGAAAAGCCAGAGACTTCAGAATGTTGCTGCATCTCAGAGCAAAAACCAAGCTGCTTCTCGTCTGTAAAGGGGTTCGCCAGTGGTGTCTTGGCTACAGATTTTACCCAGTCTGTTTTGGATCCTTTCCCCAACACAACCTTGGGAATTATAGTTCTGGGATCAAACCAGGGCTCTTTCATGGAACTGATTCTTGCTACAAAAGCAACAACTGCTTTGTGTTTTGTACATAAACTGGTCCTAATAACATTTATTATTTCCACTGATTGACTCCACACACTCCTCCCTAGACTTATACAACTACCAAAATCTTGATCTAAGCTTGTAGTACAAATATGTCCTTTAGTTAATTTAATTTCTGTGTTGGGGGGGGGGGAGTTCCAGGTTGAGCAAAGGTCCAAGTGTGTGTGTGTGTGTGTGTGTGTGTGTGCTTGTTGTCTTTCTCTATAAAGGTGAATGGCTCAGGCTTGAATGCTTTAATCTCTTAAAGATCAGACTCTCCTTTAGAATCTGTCTTCTCTTTTCAAATTGGTATGAGTTTTGTTTGTTTTTCTTCATGTGTACCTTGAGTGAAATCCTTTGTCTGGAATAAAGTAGGCAAGTCCTGTTGAGGCAGATTCCAGAGATGGCTGCAACACAATACAATGCGAAGCAGGGCTTGCAGAGTTTTGAAACTCTGAGCTGCAAATGAGGCCTACAGGAGTCCTCCTTCCTGGTCAGAATTCCCTTTTCCCCATTCCCTCTTCCCCTCCCAGTTTCCCATCCCCCCCCCTCCAACAATCAGACAGCAAGCATTTAATGGGCACTAAGCATCCTCATCCTTAGGTTTTTGGGGGTTATGCCATGGTCTGGGTTGATTCTTTCTTTCTTTCTTTCTTTTTGGTACTTCTGCAAACCTAGAGTTTCTCCCAAGCCTACTGAGACTTAGGGATATATGATTAGAAAAAGTCTGTGGAACTTTATTTCAGTATTTGATCACAGCATCGAGACTTTTACATGCACAAAGAAGGAAAAATTCATCGTTGCCTACAGTGGAGGAATGGTTGTTAGAATTACTGGACTTAGCTGAGATAGTGAAATTGACATGTTTAATCAGAGAAAAACCAATGTCAACACTTACTGAAGATTGGAAGCTTTCTATAGGTTTTTTGCATGAAAAAGAAAATGTACAGTACTGTACTTAGGATATCTGGGTTTGAGGATTGAAGATAATGTTGGTTTATAAAAGGTGGATTTGTTGAGTGTTGTGTTGGAGTGCATGTGTTGAACAATTCTCTCGATATAGCTGAGAGATAAAAAATCAGAAGTTCTCTTTTCTATTTCTTTCTACTTCCCTCTTTTTCTTTTACCCCATCCATCTTTTTCTTCTGTTTCTGCTCTGCGTTTTTATTTAGATTAGTGTTTTAGTCTTGATAAAAAATAATCTGGTACTGATCTTTAATTTTTCCAGATTTCAATAAAAGGAAAGAACCTTCAAGATATTTGAAAACAAAAGCAGATTTCCTGTTTTAATTGCTTGGCCTGAGCAGCCTCCTGGCCTAGGTAGAGTTGGCACAACAGATCACCTTCTTCCTGGGGTCAGGGCAAGGTGCAGTTGAGGATTTAAGAGCTGAAGGGCCTTTGGTTGCTGCCTGTGTTCTTTTGAGCCCAGGTGCTGTTAATAGTACAAGAATAAAAATTTATTTTAAACACCTTGGAGGAAGGTTGAAGTGCTACAATAAATGAAAATGACCCAGGTTCAATTTCCAAAACCTCGCCCAGAGCAACTATGTGCAATGTGCATGAACTACAGAGGCATAAAATGTCAGTGATACAAATGAATGATGGCTTCCAATCTGGCCATGTACCAGTGGTGCTCTGAAAGAGACAAGATCTCACCATCACATCCCACATCAGGCAACAATTGCTTAAGCACACAAGCTATCTAGAGCTTGGATAGATATATTTTCTAGCCCTGGTTTTAGTGTGGAGATTAGCAGGGCTTTTTTTTCCAGCCGTAAATCACTGGAACTAGGTTCTAACATGTCTCAGGTGGGTACCATAGCCATTCTAAGAGAACAAATCATGCTGGCCACATGACCTGGAAGCTGTACGCTGGCTCCCTCGGCCAGTAAAGCGAGATGAGCGCCGCAACCCCAGAGTCGTCCACGACTGGGCCTAAAGATCAGGGGTCCCTTTACCTTTTTACTCCCTGGAGCAATTATAACCTTTCTGGGATGTTTCTGGAAGGAGTACTTCACTGTGAGACATACAGTTTATGCAATCAAATGGCAAGTAAGTGCACTTGTCATGGTGATATCTTAGCAAAAACCTATGGGGACTTTGATGTGATCCTAACCATACTGCCTGGGGTATTAAAAGGGCCTGGGTCATCTGTGATCTGAAGGGAGCTAACGATCGCCTTATTTCATAACACATCTTGCATCATGCAGGTTGATTTTAACAAATAAGTAATTTGAGGTGAGGCAGTATAAAAACACACACAAAATATATATAACATAGTAGCAAACAAACAAAATCATGTAAATAACCAATTAATGCCTAAATAGGCCCACTGTAACTGTTTTTGATATTCATGAAGGGGCTTTGTGGTCCTGTGTGTGTGTGGGGGGGGTACATCAAGTGGTATAGTAATGCTTTTATAAATAAAAATAAACTTGATACAGTATATAGAAATACTTTCAGAGTGTAATTTTTAAATTTTTTGTTATGTGCTATTTCTATTTTGTAAGGGATGTTTTATGTTTAAATGCTGTGTAATATATAAATATATATGTCACTGCGGAAGGAGGTAGTTATCATTTCCCTGCAGGCTATTTTTGTGATCAACGCCCCACCCCTATTGCTTTTCATGGGGTAAAGGAAATACATGGAGAAAAATGCTGGGGAGTTTTATAATTGATCTTCCAGATTCTTACGTTGTTTGAACCTCTGTGTAAAGCACCTTTATGTTAGATTGTCTCCCTTTGTGCATAGCTGCCAAGTTATCCTTTTTTTTAAGGGAAATTCCATTATGCTGAATAGGCTTCCTCGCGAGAAAAGGGAAAACTTGGCAGCTATGCCCTTTGTGACATGAGAAGAGCCTGTCGTCATGGAGAAACTGATCTAATGAGTTTCAGGGGAAAAGAGGTTGCATAATAAACATACTCAGGGGGCTATTCATTTATTAAGTAATATTTGCTCTAATTTGAAAACATCTGAGACATCTGTCTGATCTCTATCTATCTATCTATCTATCTATCATTAGTCTGAATGCACACCCACAGTGCACCTGTTCAGCATCATGCATATTGTTGTTGAAACAGGATGGGGTCGGGGTGGGGGGTGCATCAGAATCCCCTGCTATAAAATGGAGAGGTTTTCTTCCATTGGCTTAGCAGAGGATTATATGGAAGCAATTCCTGTGTTTTAGAAGGAGACCCCATGCAGGTTCTCCTCTATCCATTCAGTTCCTTGCATCTCCGGTTAAAAGAATCATAGAATCATAGAATCAGGGTCAGGTAGCAGAAGCTATGAAAAACCTTTAACTACCTGAGTTCTTGGAGAGCCACTGCTGGTTTCCTAAGCATTTGCGACCCGTGGGGGGAAACGACCTTGGGGAAATGATGGGAACAGTGTGTTTGTGTGGGTATAACCTATTGCAATCCTTTGGTCTTTGCCTGTTGTTAAAAAGTCTTGCTGTTCCGGCCACTTTCTGTAATGGCGTTTAGGTAGCTGGTTGAAAAATCTGGCATAACTGGCTGCTCTCCAGTCTAGTTTAAGGTCACTGGAAACTTCCCAGTACATTTCCATTTGACGTCAAATGTCTTTGCCTGCAGCTTACTAGCTTTGGCCCTTTCCCTCCAGATGAACTGCCCTTATTGCTAAAGATGAATTGGATAGGAAAGCTGGAGTGAATTTTCAGGGGTAAAAGATTAGTCAGGCTTCTTTGGCAACTGTCTCAAGGGCCTGTTGGTTGAGTTAGTAGGATCAAGTAGTAATACCACTCTCACTGGAGGTTTTTAAGTCGAGGTTGGATGGCCACCAGTGACAGATGGAGCCAGAACCAATGAGAGGTAGAGGCGATGGATTCTGGTTTTGCCCTCATCTACAGTGGCAACAGTGAGAGGAAGGAGGACAAAAAAGACCCTCAATGGGCTTTACAAAGTAAGAAGACAGGCAGGTGAGGGCTGGATAAAGGCAGACTGAGGTTATTGTGGCAGTGCTCCACTTGCCCTGCTGGATGAGCTTCCCCTGTTTGTTCTTCTGTTTGCATATAAGAATGGGCACAGGCAAGGAAGTAGACAAGATGGCGCCAACAGCCATTGAGCCAACAATACGCTACAAAAGTGCTACTTGACCTCATCCCTTACTGTCCTTAAAGCTACTTCTACCACTTTGAAAAAATGTCTTTTTTAAAAAAAAACACCAAACTGCTAATGTAGCATTTTAACCACCAGCGATATCTGTCCTTGGACATCCATTATTTTTTTAAATCTCCAGGTTGCAGGGTGCATTTGTAGCTGTCATGTCATCTTAGTCATGTGGTTCCGCTCCTTCCTCCTGGGCCGTGTTCAGAAAGTGGTGGTGGGGGATGAGTGTTCAGACCCCTGGGCTCTCACTTGTGGGGTGCCTCAGGGTTCTGTCCTCTCCCCCATGCTTTTTAACATCTACATGCAGCCGCTGGGAGAGATCATCAGGGGGTTTGGGCTGGGTGTCCATCAGTATGCGGATGATACCCACCTCTACCTCTCTTTCAAATCAGAACCAGTGAAGGCGGTGAAGGTCCTGTGTGAGTGGTTGGAGGCGGTTGGAGGATGGATGGAGGCTAACAGATTGAGGTTGAATCCCGACAAGACAGAAGTACTGTTCTTGGGGGATAGGAGGCGGGCAGGCGTGGAGGACTCCCTGGTCCTGAATGGGGTAACTGTGCCTCTGAGGGACCAGGTGCGCAGCCTGGGAGTCATTTTGGACTCACAGCTGTCCATGGAGGCGCAGGTCAATTCTGTGTCCAGGGCAGCTGTTTATCAGCTCCATCTGGTACGCAGGCTGATTCCCTACCTGCCCGCGGACTGTCTCGCCAGAGTGGTGCATGCTCTAGTTATCTCTCGCTTGGACTACTGCAATGCGCTCTCCGTGGGGCTACCTTTGAAGGTGACCCGGAAACTACAACTAACCCAGAATGCGGCAGCTAGACTGGTGACTGGGAGCGGCCGCCAAGACCACATAACACCGGTCCTGAAAGACCTACATTGGCTCCCAGTACGTTTCCGAGCACAATTCAAAGTGTTGGTGCTGACCTTTAAAGCCCTAAACGGCCTCGGTCCAGTATACCTGAAGGAGTGTCTCCTCCCCCATCGTTCTGCCCGGACACTGAGGTCCAGCGCCGAGGGCCTTCTGGCGATTCCCTCGCTACGAGAAGCCAAGTTACAGGGAACCAGGCAGAGGGCCTTCTCAGTAGTGGCGCCCACCCTGTAGAATGCACTCCCACCAGAGGTCAAAGAGAATAACAATTACCATACCTTTAGAAGGCATCTCAAGGCAGCCCTGTTTAGGGAAGCTTTTAATGTTTGATGGATTTCTGTATTTTAATACTGTATTTTGGTGGAAGCCACCCAGAGTGGCTGGGGGAACCCGGCCAGATGGGCGGGGTATAAATAATAAATTATTATTATTATTATTATTATTATTTATTATTAAGTGTTTGTTCCCTTCATTTTTCAGAGTTGGATCCAAGCATTCTATCGTCTTTTGTTAATACTTTTGCTTTTTTGAATTTTTAAAAATGATTTTATTCAGTTTATATTATTATTGGTTAGTTGCACATGGTGCTGTATGTAGATTGGCAAGATATATTTTGAATTAATACATAAAAATGTTGTTGTTTCTCCCCCTTGTTAGATGATCGGCCACCTGTGGCCCGTGCATGGATGGAGATGAAAGTGCAGCCTAACGAGCCGGTGACGCTGAGGGGTTCAGAAAGTTTTGATGACATTGGTATTGTGAATTATGAATGGACACTTCTCTCTGGTGATGACTCTCTGGTGATGGAGGTAAGGAAGGCCAAATGTTTGGCTTAGGTTTGCTTCCACAATAGCTTTGCCATTCTACACTTATCAGCATTCAGGTGATCATATCTCTGCTTAATAAGCTGAGACAGAATGAACTGCCTTCACATGAAACCCCTTCTCTCCTTCCTCTGTGTCAGCCATGATTAAACAAGGGAATCTCTTTGTAAAGATTGTTTTTCATTTCATTCGAACCAAGAAACTATGGTTAGGCCATAGTTAATCATAGTTTCTTGGTACGGATGAAACGGAAACTATGGTTGATTAAGGGATTCCTTATTAAGAGAGGAGCAAAGGGGCTGCATGCTGTGGCAAAAAGGTGGTTTATGTCTTGGCTTATTAAGTCAACATATGATCATCTGAATTGAGCCAGTGAATCATTTTGTCATGATGTCAGCAGTATGGTTCAATTAAGTTGTTACTCAGCATACGCCTCCTTTCTTTAAGCAAATTACTGGAGATGTTATGCAAAGAAACAAGCTCTGTGAGAATAGCCATCAGCTTTACCTCTGATATTCATTTACTCCCATCTCCCTCTAACACCTTTGCTTTCCCCTCCTACTAAATAAATGACCTTTTTACATCCTTGAAATCCTTACTAGATGGGTTAATGCATTTTTATATATATTTAATTGTTGAACTTTGCGCAAAGATGAAAGACAATGAGTTTAGCATTCAGTACTATTAATCCCAGAAAATTGTCTAAGGCGGGCATCTGGTTTTCTTATACGTAAAATCAAAGCAGGTCTGAGCCTGGTTAGTGTCTGGATTAGGAGACTGCCTGAAAGCCAGATCTGTAAGCTGTACTTAATGTAAGTTTGATTATGTAAGGCATGCCTCAGTTCAAAGCTTGAACCTGTCCTGGGTTCGCATATTCTAGATGTCTGCTACATAAAATCCCTTGCTTGCTACTGAGTAAGTAAATCCAGTTTAGGCAGATTCCAGTAATGACTGCAAGGGAGGCAGGGCTCCAGCAGTTTGACATTCTGCCTTTCAGCAATCTTTAATGAGTTCAAAAACAAGAGGCAGGTCCTTTGCCACTACGAGTGCTGGGTCAGATCATCTGCCTTTTTTGGCCCAAGGAGATGGGCAGCGAACTACCTTTTCCCAGGGCAAGGGAGAGTCTTGGGGGACTGGGTGAATATCCTCATGCTCCTCAATCATAGAACGCATTGGTGTTCGAGCTGACTTTGAGACATGGCAGGTGGTAGCATTTGAGGTAGGCTTCGATCCAAGAATTGCCGCTCCATGGGGGAAACTGGGGGGCCTGACAGCATCACTTGCCCGTTGTGGGCACTGTAAGTACCTTCCACTGGCGGGGAGGTATACAATAGCCACAGGACCAGTCACAGGGACAAATCACTACTGCTTTGAAGGAAAGGGACGGGTCTGTGGCTGGGTGGGGTGTCCCAAGAAAAATGCCATTCAAAAAACAGGCTTCAAGTGAAACTAGGCCTTTATGTGGTACAAGCATATGCAGGGGCAGCCTTCATGAAAAATCAGTGAGGGACTGTCACATAGTATAATTGCATAGAGCTTTTATACACTTCTGTATTACACACGTGATTACTATTGACCAATCATATGATTGCAATAAATTTCCTATAACCCACTTTCATCACTCTAAACCAATTGGGAATCCTTTCGCTCCTTTGAATAGCCCTCCCAGCCTTCTCATTAAAATATGTAATTACGTATAGCTATTCTGCTATGTCTTTCATTATTAACCTTTGACTAATTATTCTGTTCGTTAGCTGTCCACTAGCATCCTCTTTTATTTATTCATGATTAATATTTTCATTCTTCTACTGACTTCAGGATTAAATTTAGTCAGTCGTTCCACCTAGCCAACCTCCTTCAATCATTGCTTATTGTACTTCAGAGATTAATGGTGCATTCTTTCAGTGTACCAAGGTACAGGTTTTTCACACTTCCAATCTAAAAATGGTGTGTGTGTGTTGTTGTTTTTAAGCTAGGCAGGGATAGTGAGATTTCACAGTTTTGCTAGGCCACAAGCTTCCAGGAAAATGGAGGGTTAGCTACAAAAATGGATTCAAACAAAACAAGAAGATGTAGATTTCAAACAGAACAAGGAAATTGAGTTTTCTCCTTTAGGGGAGATGATGGGAGATGGGAAAGGGAGAAACTTGATTCCAGAATAGAGGGTGGCAGCTTCCCTTGTGGGTCACCTGAGGTCAAATGTAGTGTTGGTATCAGTGCCTGAACAAATTCTAGCTTGTGGGACTAGTCTGGCAACCTTATTATGCCCAATGCCTTTGCTTCCTGCTCTAAATTGTTGTATAATGCCATGCCATCTATCTGCCCCATAAATTGTTACATTGTCTACTTTATGACGCACAAGTGAATATAAAGCACTCATTTTATGTTGGACAAATGCGAGGTGCCAGGTTACAGTGCCATCATGGTACAGTGGTACCTCAGGTTACAGACGCTTCAGGTTACAGACGCTTCAGGTTACAGACTCCACTAACCCAGAAATAGTACCTTGGGTTAAGAACTTTGCTTCAGGATGAGAACAGAAAGTGTGTGATGGCGGCAGCGGGAGCCCCATTAGCTAAAGTGGTACCTCAGGTTAAGAACGGACCTCCAGATCGAATTAAGTTCTTAACCTGAGGTACCACTGTATCTGAGTCTGTGTTCATATCTTGCAGTGTTTAAGGCTTGGTGTGTGTGTGTGTTTTCAAAACCAATGTATGGCTTCTAAACACAATTTTGAAAAGCTTTTCCAAGGTTGCCTTGAACTCTTCATCATGTTACGTTGTTGTTTTTTTAAAAAAAGAAAGTTGAGGGATGGGGAGGCAGCAGAGGAAAACGTTGGCTGATGTTCAAAGCCATCTGTGTCTACGTCTGGCAAGTGTGGCCTTTCTTCCTAGGAGGGAAAAACACATAATGGCAGATGCTCCATCTCTGCAAGTTCAAATAGCTTTTACAAAGTTCTGTCTCTTTCTCCTTAGGCCACTCACTGTATCACTGTGTGGCATTTTGGTTGGAGTAATAAAGGAATTGCCCTAATATGGCTTTCAGATTTTTTCTTGCAGCCAACATGGCTTCCTTCTACTCTTTGTAGTAGAAAGAGTTAGTCTTTGGTCCTTCTAGTTGATGTCATCAGGAAGGGACAGCTTTGATTGGAGGTCCTTGTGACTTTTTCAAAGGCTTTATTACAACTATCTCAGTTATCCTAATAGTACTGTATGTTCTGTAACATTTTGTTGTGGTCTTCCTGCAAGACTGGTCTACTAAAACATTTCCAGTGCTGGGATCCATTGTTTGAAATGTCCTGTGAGGCAGTCCCAATTGTCCTTGGCTTTCAGTGTATCAGTGTATGGACATTGAAAAACGTCCTGCAAAATTCCTGCAGTGGTTTGCCAGAGTAGGGAACCTCCCAATTTGCCTTGATGCTTTTTAGGTCATGGCTGTGGAACCTGTGGCATCTCGAGAGGATGCTGGACTCCAGCTCCCGTCATTTTCAGAACATGGCCATTAACCAGGGATGATGGGAGTTGTAGTCCAGCAGCACTGGTGTGGTAGTGGTGGACAACTTCTCCATCCTGACTTTAGGTCAGGCACCCCCAAACTCAGCCCTCCAGCTGTTTTGGGACTACAACTCCCAACATCCCTGACCACTGGTTCTGTTAGCTAGGGATGATGGGAGTTGTAGTCCCCAAACAGCTGGAAGGCCAAGTTTGGGGGTGCCTGCTTTAGGTGAAGTTCTGTGGCAACTCTGAAAAACAACCACCACCATTACATTTCTTGAACCAAGATGAGAGAATGCTGAAGCTCCTGCTAGACTTGCAGGGGTCCCCAAACTAAGGCCCGGGGGCCGGATGTGGCCCAATCGCCTTCTAAATCCGGCCCGTGGACGGTCTGGGAATCGGCATGTTTTTACACGAGTAGAATGTGTCCTTCTATTTAAAATGCATCTCTGGGTTATTTGTGGGGCATAGGAATTCATTCATATTTTTTTTCCAAAATATAGTCCGGCCCCCCACAAGGTCTGAGGGACAGTGGACCGGCCCCCTTCTGAAAAAGTTTGCTGACCCCTGTGCTAGAGCTTATGTTATCATGCCTTCTGAAAGGACCTCCCTTCTTTACATTTTGCATCTTCAGAAAGAGACAGATCATGTGGTGCTCACCAACCTGCAAGAAGGGACTTACATCTTCCAGCTGACTGTGACAGATACTTCTGAACAGAAGGGCTCTACTAATATCACCGTCACCGTGCTGAATGCTGAGCAGACTGTAGGTGGGTCATTGCTGGCTGTACCTTTCAAAGGTAGAGTCTAGAGCTGGAACCCTGGCTGATACTAGTCTTGGGGACACACTTGCTGGGACCTTCCAACTAGTAATATTGTAAGATCAGGGGAATAAGCGAAACCTAAAGCTAACCCGTGCTTTCTGACCAGTGTCTTCTCTGAGACTTACTGTGTGTGTTTCTTCTAGAGCACTGCTTGGCGCCTTATAAGGTGGGACGTTGCCGGGCTAGCTTTCCTCGCTGGTACTACAATCCAGAAACGCAGCAGTGTCAGGAATTCACCTTTGGGGGTTGCAAACCCAACAAGAACAATTACATACGAGAAGAAGAATGTAAACTTGCCTGCAAGAATGTCCAAGGTTGGTCTGTCCTTTGCGAAAATCCCTCCTGAGATTCAAGTGAGAAAACATTTGTCATTTGACAGATGCCACTGAGAATTAATTTTTGAAGGTGTGGAGGAAGAACCTGTCTACCAAGTCTCGATGTGATGTGCTCAGGCTTTTTGAGGGGCTGTTTTTTGATCTCCATAAATTTGGAAGCAATAATTAGCCTGGGACTTGTTCCAACATCTTTAACGCTGAACTGATCATAAATTGTGGCGGTTCCTGCAAAGCATTTATTTTAAAGATTGATGAGGACCTGCTATTCTAGGCAAGCAACATGGGGTTTTCCGCATCTCTCTAGTCAGAGCTCATCATCGCATGCGAGAAATGCATTCAGTTAAAATTTGAACATTGTTGGCATCCGTCTGTCTCGAGAGACAATGGAAGAGTGCGCCATCGGGGGGTAAAGTCAAGTTGGTCTGCCAGCTCCCCGTAAATCACTTCCTTGGGGAAATTCACCTTCAATTTTGTGGTCAAACTGCCTGCACCATCCTTTCAGGACGTAACCTCAGAATGCTGAGTCTTGCAACACACAAGCCATGTTCTCTCCCATACTTCTCCCCCCTGGCATTGGCAGAGCTGAATCTTAATAGCTTTAAATACAGTCAGTTCACTGAGTCTCTGTAACCTGTGACATTTTGTACTTTGCTAAAAGCTAGCTAGGTTTTGGAATCAGGAAGGACTGACAGCTGTTTCACTAATTCTAGAAGTGTGTTGTTGGGGAAACCACATCAATAAACCTCTTTTTCACCTGTGGCCCCTCCAACACAGTAGTGTAGCTGTAACTGGAAAGGAATTGTATTGTGTGCATGCCAGCATTTAAAAGGGGTGTGTGTGTTTTAACAGATAAAGTATTATTGTTTTTTAGATTTTTAGATGAGATCCAATAACTTGCACATAATTTTCTGAAAAACAGCAATCTCGCTCCCTCCTAATCTCTTTCTTTCTGTCTTTCTGTCTAGGTGCTGTTGAAAAGCGAAATGAGCCAGGTAGGCATTTCAGTGGCCTGGTTTGTCCAGAACACTAAGCCAAGTCTTGGCTTAGGAGATGGCCCACATGTGCCGATTCCCAGAGTGGAACCTGCAGCCACCCTGCTTTTCTCTGGTGCTTTCTGTTGCCGTGCTGTACTAAGCTGAGCCAATGATTGGCTTAACATTCTGCCTGAAGCTGGGCTCGCAGTTAAGCAGAGGTGGATTTAGGGCAGCGGAACTGGTTCTGCTGTAATGGGTGCTGGTGCTAGGGGGCGCCACAGAGTGTCACAACTACAACATCATAAATTGAGCAGAACAGAAGGTGAGAGACAAGCTGGGGCTGCTGAAATTTGTCCTTGCACAGGACGTCACTGAAATTTGAAAAACCACAGTCTGTCCCTGAGTTAAGTTCTCTCCTCACTAACCATGAGCTGTGAGCAATAATACACCTTGGTTACAGTTCATGGTTAGCGAGGAGAAAACTTAACCACGAGCCCAGATTTTGACAATACTTTAAGCCAAACCTTGGCCCGGCACAGCACATTGCAAGATTTTTGTGCTCTCTCCCTAAGCCAAGGTTTGGCTTTGTGGGTTCTGCCTATGTATCTCATGACTCCACCTTTTCTCACTTTCTCGCTGACTTGAGGCTCAATGGCAAATACTGGTGACTGGTGCTCTGTGCTTGCAGCGTTGCAAAGAGGTTGCTTAGTTTCTTGGCATGGCGAAGCTCTTGTCTTTACTGCTCTCACTGGCACAATCTTTAGTCCTGCTCTGCCTAAGGATGATTGATCTGAAGCAAATGTCGCTGTCCGGAAGGGGGCACTGTCTTTGCTGAGAACCAAAAGGTCTGGTTTATATTTCCCCTATAGTGTGCAATGAAAACTGCCTGCCCTACTCTTTCAAATGTGACGATGGCTGCTGTATTGACAGCTTCCTGGAATGTGATGAAACTGCAGATTGTTCAGATGGGTCAGACGAGAAGTTATGTGATTCGTGTAAGTAGATGTCGCTGTGACGTCTTTAAGAATGGGCATAATCAAACCATGCATGCATAAGAACCTAGGCATAGGCCTTGGCATCTCCAGGGAAAGGAATAAAGTGCCTTGAAAAACATCTTCCTCCATTAGAGAGGTACCTGAGAGTGGGGCATGGCAGGTGGAAGCAGCCACCTTCTGATGGCAAACATTGTCCTTTTCTCTCCCCACCCTAGGAGAGGAAGTCATATTCTCTTCTCATTTTTTGTGATTGTACAATTTTGGGACAGATCACTGAAACTATTATCAAATCTAGTCGTCGTCGTCATCATCATTATTCTTTATTCGACCGTCAGTCAGAAAAGATACATTTCTCAGTACAAGTTTAAAACATCTAAGACATCTGAAGAAAAGCTCTAAAATAAAACATGGGCAGCACTAATAAAAGCTATACAGATAAACCCCCATCAATGCAGTCGATTTTAATCTTACGACGCTTGAGAGCTAGGAAGAGAAATTTGGCCACCAAGACAGCTGTTTTCCCAGTGGGATTATCTAACAAATATACAACCTGACTTTCTCTGGATAGAGAGCTGAGCTGAGATAGGCATGGGGCTATGAGATATTGCCTTAAATCTACATAGAAAGGTTCAACTCAGGAGGATATGTTCGGTGGACTCTACCTCTCCCAAGGCACGATGGCAAGTTCTCTGGTTGTATGGAACTCCCCTGTACCTTCCCCATAATGCCACAGATTCCAGGATGTTCAATCTGGCTGCAGTGAGGAGTCTACGGTATTCCACATAGTGGATTTCCACGAGATAAGGAGCTGGTGTAACCTGATAGATCTGCTCCCCCAGGAACATCCATGGTTTCACGAAGGTTATGTCCTCTTGTCTAGCAATATCGCCCATTTCTAGTATCTCTTCTGCTAGAACCGTTTCCACAAGTTCACAGAACTGAAGCTAAAAAGGGCAGGATGGTAGTCTTCTCTCTCCCTCTCTTTCATCACCAAAGATGGGTCATTGCCTTGTTTCATTTTAATCAGTCCCAGACAGATTTCCCAGCCCCCTCTGAAATCTAAAAATGCATAGGACTGGTTCACTCATGCAAATCAGGCATTTCTCTCTTTGCCACGCACTTTTACATGAACCCTCCCCTCTCTCTCTCTTATTGATCTTGTATGGAGAAATATAAGCAAACAGGACTGAATACAGAGGCACCATGAATATATTTCCAACCTTTCCAATCGCCGGCATCATTGCAGACTACTGATTGTATCAGTGTATTGCCTTGTTCGTACTGATGTTGTACCGCGGGACTCTGTATTTGGATTGATTTTATGATGAGCTAGTGTGCATGTGTGCGCGCACTAGAAGCAGCCAGCTGGCATGTGTGAACTAGCTTTTAATGGCAATGTCCTGTATTTCCCTTTGCTAATGTTCCTGTTGCTCTTGTTTTTATTTCTGCTCAAATTGTCCATTGCAATTTCACAGGACTGCAAAATGTGGCTTATTGAGAACAGGGCAACTAACAAATATAAGAATAATACCAGCTTTCACTGATTTTTTTTTATTTCTTGTTCATTAAATTGGGGGGAGGGGGGAACTAAAGCAAAATGTTGCTGTGTAGAGAACACTGTTCAGGATTCTAGCCATTCCATTCAGTTTTCCTGTGCTCCAGTTTTCTGTATTCTCGGCTTTGTCGTGCTGGCCACATGACCTGGAAGCTGTACGCCAGCTCCCTCTGCCAATAATGCGAGATGAGTGCCACAACCCCAGAGTCGGTTACGACTGGACCTAATGGTCAGGGGTCCCTTTACCTTTACCTTTACACATGTACACACCCCAACAATCAATCAGCATTCTGTGGCCAGAGCATACTCAGTTTTTATTGAATTGTTTCTCTCTCTCTCTCTCTCTCTCTCTCTCTCTCTCTCTCTCTCTCTCTCTCTCTCTCTCTCTCTCTCTCTCTCTCTCTCTCTCTCTCTCTCTCACACACACACACACACACACACACACACACACACACTTTTTGTGTAGTGTTCTTTTTTTTTTAACAAAATGTCTTGCAAACCTTGGGTTTCCCCCCCAAGCCTGCTGATACCTCCCTCTTGTGGGTGGTGCTGTTTGGGCTACAGAAGCAACAGCACTCGCAGTTGCCCTTGAAAAGTATGTGGGCAACATCTACTAAAATCTCAGAAACCAGAGAGGAAATCTTCCAGCCAACAGGTTTTTTAATACTTTACAAATTGCCAGATACATTTTGCAAAATGATAACATCCAAATCTGTTCCATTTCCCAGAATTAGTTTTATTTCAGCTTTTCTTGCTTTTTGGTTAAATAAATGCAAAAATGTTATTGTGGTGTTTTGTTTTTAAAGTATGCCATACATACAGGTCTACTTATTACTGTCAAGTACAGGCATCCCCAAACTGCAGCCCTCCAGATGTTTTGGCCTACAACTCCCATGATTCCTAGCTAACAGGACAAGTGGTCGGGGAAGATGGGAATTGTAGTTCAAAACATCTGGAGGGCCGAAGTTTGGGGATGCCTGGTCTAGTACTGTATGTCTAAAATTGATAACAGAAACAAATGAGGTGAATGGGGAAGGTCAGATAACTACTAACAAAACGACAGGCAGAAACTACTTGTATAAGAGGTCAGGGAGTTTCTGACTTTTGTGCTGATTCTTTGCACTGTCATCATCACACCAAAAGAACCATTATGTGAACCATCCCCTCCCCTTTTGTGTTTCTTGCAGATGTTCAAGGGTTCAATAGATTACGTGATATCAATGTTACCACCAGCCAAAGTAAGTATATCACAAATGCCTGTGAGTGGGCTCTACTTCGGATGAATGTGCTAATAACCAATTTGATTACTTAAATTTGCATTTCTCCAAGTGTAATTGAGGTTGGAAAGGGTGACTGTTCCAGAAGAACTGGAGATGGATTGCAGTTACCTTGCTCAAATTAAAAGAATAAACTGTACCAAAGGCTTTCCTGCAAAGGAACAGTAGCACTTCTCAGCTCCTTAGTATATGCATCATTTTGATGAACACTAAGGTTGGGCATTTTCCCAGTCAAAGAAAATGTGGTCAGTTCACTGGTCAAGTAGTGTTCAAGTATTTTAAATGCATTAATTTTTATTCAAACAACAAAAATATATCTTAATCTTCAACTGGTTTGAAAAACCAGCAAAAATTGTATGGCAATTTTTGTATGTACACCTTAAAGAGTAACACATTTATTCTGGCACATAAAGTATCACCGCACCCATGTTTTGTCCAATGCTAGTTCTGCCCAGCATAGACCCATTGAAATTAATGGTCATGACTAATTTAGGCTCATTAATTTCAATAGATCTAACACTGAGCAGGACTTGTTGTTGTTGTTGTTTAGTCGTGTCCGACTCTTTGTGACCGGATGGACCAGAGCACGCCAGGCACTCCTGTCTTGCACTGCCTCCCACAGTTTGGTCAAACTCATGTTCGTAGCTTCGAGAACACTGTCCAACCATCTCGTCCTCTGTCGTCCCCTTCTCCTTGTGCCCTCAATCTTTCCCAACATCAGGGTCTTTTCCAGGGAGTCTTCTCTTCTCATGAGGTGGCCAAAGTATTGGAGCCTCAGCTTCACGATCTGTCCTTCCAGGGAGCACTCAGGGCTGATTTCCTTCAGAATGGATAGGTTTGATCTTCTTGAAGTTCATGGGACTCTCAAGAGTCTCCTCCAGCACCATAATTCAGGACTTAGTTGACTACAACTCTTGGTTACTGCGAAACAATGAAACTTTTGCAAAAATGTAATTGTAACTTTTAACAATGTGAGGTAAGGATTCCATAAATGTGAATCATTCACTGAACGAGTTTGTTTTGTTTTTTATCCTCAAATACCTGGGACATCCTTGCCCAGCCTAGTGCCCTCCAGATGTTGTTACATTACTGCAACACACAGCTAGCGTGGCCAACTGTCAGCCATGATGAGATTTATAGCTTAATACTTGGAGGGCAGTTGTCAAAAAACAGAAATAAAGTAAAGCAACAAGCGGCTATGGGGAAAGTCAGTTTTTAAAGGCAGTTGCGCTAAGAAAGCAGTAGGCCAATTTAAACAATTCTCATCAAATGATCAGGTATTAACTAATGTCCTGATATGAAACCATTTAAATAATATTTTTTGGCAGGTCACTGTGTGGATATGCCAGATACTGGGAGATGTGACGATAGCATACCTCGCTGGTATTACAACCCGTTTGCTCAGAAATGCCGTCGCTTCACCTATGGAGGCTGTGAAGGCAATAAGAATAATTTTGAGGAGGAGGAAGTGTGTATGAAATCTTGCAAAGGTGTCACAAGTAAGTAGAAAAAGGACCTAAAGATGTGGGCAGGAGATGTGGGGCATCTTTTCCTTAGTAAATGTTTTTTGAGTAAATTCCTGACACCATTAAATTGTTGTTGTTGTTGTTGTTGTTGTTGTTGTTGTTGTTGTTGTTGTTGTTGTTGTTACCATGCAGACCAGAGATCAGCAGAATATGGAGTCATAGACCCTTCTCCTGTAGTGTCTGTACTAGCATGGAAGGTTTAACAGATTGGTGTTTAGCAGCCAGAGGTTGACATATTTATACCTCTCAGCACTAGATGCTGGGAACTAACAAATAATGGTGCTTATCATGACCTGCTTCTGAACTTCTCTGTGGCGTCTATCTGGTTGCTATTAAAAGACAGAATGCTTAAATGCTCTTGATTTGACCCAATGTAGCATTTTTGTATTCTTGTGAGAAGCTGTCTTAGACTAAGCCAGGGCAGTGGTTCATCCAGCTCAGTAATAGACTTTTGGCTGGCAGCAAGTGCTGATTCTGGTCCCGGGAAGAACCTGGTTTGTTGCTGGCCTCCCAATCATGGCTTGGTAGGAAGCATTTAACCCCGATCCCTGGTTCAGCTGTAACAGAAATGCAGCTTCCTAGTTTGTTTATTCCACTTGCACCAGGGGAGAAGCAAAGTGGGAGCAATCAGCCACTCCTTCCTGTAATCTTTGGATGAAGGACAGTATAAAATTTTAATAAACCATAAAATAAAATAAATATACCACAATAAGCCATAAAGTCTGTCTTATTGCATGATCATCGCCTGTGAGTATCCTTGCATCCCCAAAAGAACTGTTGGCCTCATAAGCCTATTTCATTGTCATCTTCTTTTACTTCCCACACTCTCTCCTCCTCCTCCTCCTCCTCCTCCTCCTCCTCCTCCTCCTCCTCCTCCTTCGTTTCTTTTTTCTTTTTTACTAGTTAATCTAGCTGTTGGAAAGCAGCGAAGGGCGGTATATAAATCTAAGAAGTAAAATAATAATAATAAATAAACATATGATTTAAGTGTTGGGGTGAAAATGTGATATGACTTAAAGGGAAAGTTTGGGGAGAGTTTTAATATTAAAGGTGCACTGTATGAAACTGCCTCAATGAAAGAGCACCTGCCATTATTCCAAGCATCATTGTACAACCCTGTCTTTCTCTCCTCCACAGAGGAAGATCTGATTGGCCAGAGGTGGAGCACCTATGAGGCCCGGCAGGCGGGTTTAAGTATGTAAACTGAACTCTACAATGCTCTATTAGCACACTTATTTCTTTGCTCCTCAGTCTCTGCTGTCTGTCTCTTTTGCTTTGGCTGTAAGCTGCCATGTATTTTAGGAAATATGATAACTGGGAAGAATCCTGATACTTCTATACAAAGAAAGGGATGACGCGTAATGACGAAACATGTCACCGTCGCTTATGTCTGTTACATATTCATCCACTGCATTGTTTCATAAAAGTAATTTCTTGTTTTTAGTTAGCAAAAAGTATATGCCACTTACTCAAACAGGAGACCCAAGCGGCTTACAATTAGTCACACAGCTTATGACTACAAATCACTCCAGTGAAATTTAAAAGTTTTTTCAAGCGACTGTTCTAGAAATAACATGTATTTGACATGCTACCATAGGCACGTCTACTCAGAGTTGAGGCCTGTTGAGTTCAATGGGACTGATCTGTTGTAAGTATGTATAGGATTGTAGCAAGTCTGCAAGTCTGCACACACACACCATATTTTTCCATGTATAAGACAATATTTTTTCCTTAGAAGTAATAGGCAAAAATTGTGTGTCTTAAACACAGAGGGCGGAGGGCGGGGGATTGGTAGCAGCAGCCAGCAGGAGCGATTGGGTGTGTGATTGGTTGCTGCAGCAAGGCCTGCTGATGACTGGCTGCGGCAATTGGGCGGGTTATTTATGGCAGTGGTGAGGTGTGGTTGCTCCCCCCCCCCAAGCTCAACAACTCTGGGCACTCTCCCCCCCAATTTTTTTTTTTTGTGGTCCAAAAAAATAGGGGTTGTCTTATACATGCGGGCGTGTTATACACTGAAAAAGACAGTACCTTGGGATTCTGCTGCTCCGGGTATCTGCATGTTACATACCTTGGTGAGGGAATCGCACCACATGGTACTTCTGTCAGGAAGTCCTTGTTGCAGAGGGCTCTTGGAAGAGACCCATGATCACCTTTTGCTTATTGTTTTTGAGATGGCTAGGCACCCCACATTAAAAGTGAGTAAATCTCAAGATCTGTGCATTCAGCCTAGGACACCTACCCAAGTCAGAAGCGGTTCACTGGATGAACACCGCAAGAAGAGAACAGGTGCCATTTTGAGTGTGGAATGGCAAGCAGCAAAATAACCAGGGGTACCTCAAATCTTGGGCTGCTCCAACCTTTACTGTAAATACGTTAAAAACGCCTCCTCCTTAATGCTTGTTAAAGCCCAAATAGCAGCTTTGGTTAACCTGATTCTTCCCCACTCCCCTCAAATCTCTCATAGGTTCTTTCGAAGCGGCCATTGCCGTACTCCTGGGCGTATGCATAATGATAGTGTTGGCAATCCTTGGCTACATTTTCCTGAAGAACAGAAAGACTTACCGACGGCGGCGCCAGCCAGCTACTGCCGCCAACTCCACTCTCTCCTCTGTGCTCTCCACCACCGAGGACACCGAGCACCTCGTCTACAACAGTACTACGAAGCCTATTTGATCTGGAAGAGCTGCCTTCCACTTCTGGGAGTGGGACAGTTGCTTGACTGATGATACTTCTGAAACAAAAGCCTGTGGCTGAAGGATGTCCCTCTTCCTCCATGCTTCCTTCCTTAGACTGTCAAATTCCAGCCATCTTACTGCCCCTAGCCATTGTTCTGACTATGTGACAGCTTCTGAGGAAGAGGAAGGACAGTATCCCACCCCCACCCCCTTTTGTAATGACAACAGTGGCTCACTGTTGCTGTCAGAGGAAGCTGTCACTGAGGGCTTACTGTACCTATTTGAAGGAGTCGTGGTTTGATTTTTGGTGTGGATTTCATCCCTTCACAAACCTGCTCAAATCTACATTTCGTGTGTGTGTGTGATGGAACTTCTCCCTAGTTCCTCCTTGTTTCTCTTGCAAGTCCTGCCATCTTAGAGCCACCCTCTCTGTGCAAAGGGTCTCTAAGTAGTTCAAACCTCATGGTACTTCTGAGAGTCTTGAGCAGGTTCTCATACTTGATCATTGTGAGCTCAGGGTTGCACATGGCGGACTTTCTCGCAAGATGATATCAAAAAGAAGCTTGATACACCGCTGGAGTGAATCTGGCCTCTTCCCAAATATATTGCAGCCCTTGTTGCATGTTAATCACTAGGCATGATGCAGTGCACGTAACATAAAATATATAGTATGACCATAAGTTTTAAACATAATTTGAACATATTAAGAAGTGCAGCTGAATTGTTCCTAAATGACTGACAATCAGGGTCTGCATTCATTCTCCTTGACATTTTCCCATCTGTTCCTACCTCCCAAGGTTGCCATTTCTGCTTTTAATGTTAAACTACTAGTTCTTTGAGTTTGAATATTGCACCTGTATGTATTTATTTTTATAGAATCAAAATGTGACTAGAAAGATGTTCCTGGTTAACTAGCTGGTCTCCCAAGTACATAGTGAATCTTGTGGAGCAGTAACTATTCCCCTGCCCTCATGGCCCCAATGATAGAGAATTCCAATTGTTTATTTGCAAGCTAGTGCCACTTACTGATTTCCCATTACATGAGAGCTTCAGAAGGAGCACTGTGGAAGCTGAGAGACACTGCTTTTTGGTGGACTACAGTAATATATAGTAGTATTATATATATATATATATATATATATATATATATATATATATATATATATGTAGTAGCTTCTGCCCCAGAAATGAACTGGGTGAATGAAGGACATGTATGTTCCGGTTTCTCATTTATCACCTGCCTTAGCTGTCAGAGCATATAATATATAAATCCAATTGCAATTTACTGTTTTGAAGTTGCTGATGACAAGGCAAGCTATTGTCCTTTTGCTGCTGTTCATCATTGTTCAGTGTAACAGATATATTTTTTTGCAATCCCCCCCCCAAAAAAAATTCTGATGTAGGAGTTGGGAATCCAGCAATGTTCAGAGGGCACCATGTTGGCTACCCCTCGTTAGTCCTGAGTATTGAATTGATTATGGTTGTTGATGTTTGAACTAGATCCCATCCTCCATGTGTTTCCCTAAACTTTTGCAATGCCCTCCTCAATATCATGCACTGTGTTGTTCCCTCTGAATGGGACCCCGGTGGGGGCTACACTCCTCGCCCATGCATACATTTCCCTAGGTATGGAGGATGCTTGTGAAAAGGATTCATGTGACAGCTGCTCGAGGATCACCATACAGCTTACCCCTGTCATTGAGAGTTTCCATGTGACTCCCAGACATTTCAGGCACAGAAGCCCTCACAAATATTTGGGTTATATAGATGGGCCGGTTTTAGCTAATCAGCCAACTCCCATTTTCGCCCTACTAAGAATCCAGCCCAAATGTTGCTTTCAGAACCAGGACAAAATACCCTCTTTGTGTGATGGGTGTGTGGGCTGCTGTCTGAAATGAATTTTATACAGTTCTGTACCGGGAATGCAAATGTATATAGCTCTCTGCTGCTTTGGAAATGCCCTCTGCTATGAAGTTGAGAGAGCGAGCAGAGAATATTTGTGCCTTCTTTTGTGGTGTTAATGAGGTGTGTGTGTGTGTGTGTGTGTGTGTGTGTGTGTGTGTGTGTGTAGAAGGACTTTTTGCTGAAGCCAACAGGCACCAGCAAAAAGAATTCTCTGAGAAGGGAGCAGCTCTTTCCAAGAGCCAGATGTCTTAATGCTCAGTGAAGTGGCAGAATGAGATTGAGAATATGATGGTGAGGGCCACCAATGTGCTGTGAAGGAATGGGACAGGAGATAACTCATTATTTTCTGCGGTTGGCAGGTTACTCCACCTTTTAAAAATATATTTTATATCTGCTAGTTCTGCCCTCCTTCCACCTGCCCCCTCCCCCACGTCCCCCCTTGTTCCCTTTCTGCAAACCTCTGCTTCCTGAGCCCTTAAATTCTGGATTTCTCTCTCTCTCAGTAGATGTAAATTTTAATAAAATATTTTTGTTTGTAGCAACTTACTTGCTTGGAAAGTTATTTTCGCTCTGGTTGACTTGAGAAGGACTTAGGAGTCACACTTGTCAAAATGCTTCAGGGAAAGGAAGAGGCAGGCAGACATTTCATAATGTCAGCAGCAACTTCGTTAGTCACTATAATGGTGGATCCAGCCCAGCTATTCAGCCAGGTAGCAAGTAGGTCAGAGGGTTGCTGCTGTGAGGTCACTTCCTGCATGTTAGGACCCAAAACTGACGGAGGAAAAAGGTGTCACCTCAAACTGGGCCTTCAACCAGTCAGACCAGTTTGGAATAAGGAGAAAACTCAACCGGGCATGATCTTGCGTGCTCAAATAAGTCTCCTTGTAACTTATGGCTATGGGGTGGCTTATGAGTGACTGGCCTTTGTTAAAGCCCAAGGCAGCAGACAAGTCAATATATAAAACATAATTTTTTAAACAATCAGCAATCACGGCACCTCGCCCAGTAAAATAATAAAATCACAAAAATAAAGGTAAAACGGCACCAAACTTCAACACCCTGGTTATCATGAGAACACAGCAGATGCACATTAAAAGTGCATTGACAGAAGTCTAGTGTCCTGATCAAGGGGTGAGCTTAACCGCTTGACTCAGTTTCTGCGGCCCTTTTATACACTGAGTTACTTGCCAAATCTGCCCAGTAACAGATAAGAGAGAGACAAAATGCCTGCATTGTGGGGAATGAGTCACTTCTGCTGACTGATGGAGAGTTAACCCATTAGCTACATTCCTTAACTTAGTTGGCTGACTATTTTGAACCCTGACTGATCCTGTGGAGCTATCTCTGCAGTTGATCATGGTTTCTTGATTCCAAGGGACTAACATGACCAAGATTGTCAGACTATATGGCCAACACAAATAACAAAAGACCCCTGCTACATAAGTTCAAATGTGTTTCCGAGCACAATTCCAAGTGTTAGTGCTGATCTTTAAAGCCCTAACAAAAAATTTAAAAAAAATCCTTTTTTAATTTTTAATTTTTAATTTTTTTGTTTTGACTACATCAGACCAACACAGCTACTACCTGTAATTTAAAGCCCTAAACAGCCTTGGCCCAGGAAACCTGAAGAAGCGTCTCCCCCCCCCCATTGCTCAGCCACTGAGGTCCAGCTCTGAGGGCCTTCTGGCGGTTCCCTCACTGCAAGAAGTGAGGTTACAGGGAACCAGGCAGAGGGCCTTCTGTTAGTGGCACCCGCCCTGTGGAATGCCCACCCATCGGATGTCAAGGAAATAAACAACTATCTGACTTTTAGAAGACATCTGAAGCCATGTTTAGGGAAGTTTTTAATGTTTGATGTTTAATTATGCTTTAATATATGCTTTAAGCTGCCCCAGGTGGCTGGGGTATAAATACTAATAAAATTATTATCTAGTCCACTTTTCTCTTCTCACACTGGGTAACCAGATGTCTATAGGAAGCCCGTAAGTGGAATGTTGGTATGCAGAGGCATATTGTCAAGTACCGCTAGTGACACCTTCAGGAGGAAGCAAAGAAGGACGTATTTTCCCCTTCCCTACTTGGAGTTGTGTTTGACACATCCCAAACTATTGTTTGCTCAAGTTTTAGGCTGGTAGCATAGTATAGCAGAATAAGGCCAGGAGTGAATATGTTCTCTGCCCTCTTCACACCTCCCTTTTAGACCTGAACTACATTACAAGGGTCCAGTGCCAGGCTCCTTGGCTCTATGGCAGGCACCCCCAAACTGCAGCCCTCCAGATGTTTTAGCCTACAACTCCCATGATCCCTAGCTAACAGGACCAGTGGTCGCGGAAGATGGGAATTGTAGTCCAAAACATCTGGAGGGCCGAAGTTTGGGGATGCCACACTGAATTATTGGGAACAAGAATTATAATGGCTCAGTGGTAGAGCACAATGCTATTCATGCAAAAGGTGTTAGGCTCAATGCCCATCATCTTCTGTTAGGGTTGGGAGAGACTCCTGTTTGAAACCAGGGAAACCTGCTGCCAGGCAGTATATAAGGCAGCCTCCTATAAATCACTAGTGAAGAATTATCCTGCATTTGCAACAAGCCTCGCGCATGGTGCAATATGGAATTTGTTTTTGCTGCTGTGCCATGTTTCTCAATCTACCTGTCTACCTGTTTCAGGCTATTTGGAGCCGCCCTAAAAAGGAGCACACCTCTCAAGAAATAAGAGAGATGCTGTAACACTGCATCGCAGGTCCCACTTGTTAGACTTATTGTCAGCCTTTGTCAAGGAACGGAAGTTCTTAAATGGACCACATGGAGGCACTAGTGCGCTTTCGCTGCATATATATATTTATTGAGAACAAATGTAGAGTCTTGTAGCGCCTGAAAGACTAAACAAATTTATTGTGACATAAGCAACCATGGACCAGAATCCATTGCATAATATGCTGCATCGTCATTGGGTGATTCTTTGTCTGTTCTTCAACAAATACAATGAACCTCTGGAAGTTATTAGGTAAAATTAGACAACAGCGGTTGCTCTGTTATTTTCTCTTCCAAGTTTTCTCTCTGCTTGAAAACTTGGAGATCTATGCATCTCCTACATGCTTCAGAGGTAGTCAGTTTGTTTTTTTAAAGATAAAAAGCATGGCATATTTTGGTGTTTTTTCTAAAAAAAATTTTTGGGGGAGTACTCTCATTTTCCTACTCATATTGAAGTACTGCCGCCCAATGACACCCAACTTAGATTCACAAAATTAAAAACAACACTGCATATATGTGTGTTCAATTGAATGGCCGTGTGTGTAATCAGGGCTGGTCCCCCCCCCCACGTTGTCATTTTAATTGCTGCCACATAGACCAAAATCCTGTCAGTCCGAACATCCTTGTTAACTGGGTGGCTTGGATAGATCCCTTTGCTGAGTCCATGCCGAGACTTTTCAGCATCCCCAACGCCACCCGTCACATGCCAGGAGAATCCTAAGAACTGTAATTCATCAAGCATGCTACGAATTATAGCTTTGTAAAGGGTCACTTCCCTTAACAAACTACCCAGGTGGCGCTGTGGGACCCAGGTGGCGCTGTGGGTTAAACTACAGAGTCTAGGGCTTGCTGATCAGAAGGTCGACGGTTCGAATCCCTGCAACGGGGTGAGCTCCCGTTGCTTGGTCCCAGACCTAGCAGTTCGAATGCACATCAAAGTGCAAGTAGATAAATAGGGACCGCTCCGGTGGGAAGGTAAACAGCGTTTCCGTGCAGGTAAACAAGCTGTTTGCGGACAAACGCCGGCTCCCTTGGCCTATAGAGCGAGATGTGTGCCGCAACCCCAGAGTCGGACATGACTGGACCTGATGGTCAGGGGCCCCTTTACCTTTACCTTTAAAGGGTCACATCCCTTAACAAACTACAGGTCCCAGGATTCTCCACAAACTGGTGTAATGGTGCTTTAAATAGTGCTTCAAATAGTGCAGATGTGCTGTTGTCAAGCGGACATTCTAGCCAGGAAGACCCTTGAAAATGGTTTGGAGCAGGAGCAGCAAGGGGGGAGTCACTCGAGAGAGACAGGGCCAGACAGGGAGACCTGGTGGTCTGCATTCAATCCCCAGGCCTGAGGTTCCTCATCCCTGGCCTAAAGTATCTCACAGGGTTCTTGGGGTGGTAAAATGGGTGGAACCTTAGGTGGGTAGATAAGGTGATGTGGAATTAAATGAATCCCGAGTTTTCACACAAATACTTTGAAAGTGACTTAGTACAATGAAAGGTTTCCACAGCATCATAGAGTTGGAAGGGATTCCAAAGGCCGTCTAGCCCATACCCCTGTCAAAGCTACAACATTCTTGATTGGTGAACATCCAGCTTCTGCTTTAAAATAATGGGGGGCATGATCTAAGGCTTTTGTCTACTTTAAGGGCTTTCCTCCTTAATTCCAGCCTTCAGTTCATAAGGAGACATAGTTTCATACTCTGTACCTCGGTTAAAGTTGCTATAATAATATTTTTGAATATTTTGATCTGACCACTTTAGTTCCTAACAGAGAAAAAACACAGTACTGTATTCGTAACCCACATCCTGAATTAGCACCCAGTTCCACTGTTGTGGTTTTGGGGCTTTGCTTGGAATAGACAGGCTCTGTGCTTTGCATGGAGGAGGTTCCAAGTTCAATCCTGGGAATCTTCAAGTAAAGTTGAGCTAGAACAGGAATAAAACTCGGCCCCCCAGATGTTTTGGGACTACAACTCCCATGATCCCAAGCTAGCAGGTCAGGAATGATAGGAATTGTAGTCCCAAAACATCTGGAAGGCCGAGTTTGCCTATGCCTGAGCTAGAACTCTGCCCCAAACCCCAAAGAGCCACTTCCAGTCAGACAGTACTGAGCTAGATGGCCAATGGTCTGATTCAGAGCCCCTCCAGATCACCTATTTATGGAGCATTTATCTTGATTTGCGTACACAAATATTGCAAGAAGGTTAGATTTTATCCAGATTTTATTGAGCATCTGTTTTGATTTGTTTGCAGGGAGGTTATCCAACAAGGAACATTCATCCTGATTTGCTTGCAGAGTGTTAGCAAGTCTTCCCTGTTAGTCATTCGTTCATGCCACAGTTTCCAGTGCATTTTCCTGCCACTTTCCAACCTGCAAAGTGTATTGTTGCTTCTTTAAAGCAAATTTGCTCTGCTACAATGACGGGGCACTTTAAATGCGCAAACCTAAAGCTCAAGTACGTGATTGAATTGAATCCCACAAAACACTGACAGTCTGGAGACACCCTTAGTAGAAGGCAGCTTCCTATGTTCAGAAATTGCATGCAGCAATAGCATTTTTCTTTCTCAGCTTCCCATGACCAGGCTTTTCAAGTTCTCCTGTGCTGTGACATAGATGTGAAGAGCAAACAGTTCTTTTCTTAATTGGGTTTGTTGCCAGGGCAGGGAGTCCCCTGGGCTGCAAGGTGATTAATGGGCTCATCATCACAACTGTTGTGTTAGCCAGCTCAGCTTGACGGTGTCACAGCTCAGCACATTAGCTTAATCCTGGCCCACTCCAGTTCTTATTGCACTGTCTGTATAGACTTAAAAGATGGCCACACCTAGGGCAAAAGGCATGCCTGGACTTGGTCAAAGTAAAACACTTCCTGTCGTTTGTTTGTGCCCCCCTCCCCCATCTCTTCTCTGCCATTTAATACCTCAGTCTCCCTTTCCATGTACTGTTGCCAGCAAGGAAAGAACTTGACTAATATCATGCGGAATAATGTATGTTTTCAGGGGCAGCAGTAGAAAGAATGGTGCAATTAGGAAATTTTAGATTCTGGACTTAATGGTATTGGGGCTCCCCTCTCTAGATGGCAATGTGCACTGGATGGCTTTAAAAGAGGATTACACTCATTCGTGGAGGATAAGGCTACTAGCCACGATGGTTATAACTTATATTCTACCTCCTGCAATGGGATTCTGGACACCAGTTGCTGCAAATCACAAGTGGGTTGAGTTCAAGTCTTGCTTTTGGGCTTCCCATTGGGGCATCCAATCTGGAACCGGTTCTGCTTCTAAGGCAATTTTTTTTGCCTTATTGCTAAGTTTAGTACCAAACAACAATACCGTATTAATATGATCTGTGAGAACAGGATGCTGCACTGATCCAGCAGGTTCTTTTGCATTGCTTTACTCATTTCAAAATCATAGAATCATAGAGTTGGAAGAGACCACAAGGGCCATCCAGTCCAACCCCCTGCCAAGCAGGAAACACCACCAAAGCATTCTTGACATATGCCTGTCTGCTTAAAGAGCTCCAAAGAAGGAGACTCCACCACACTCCTTGGCAGCAAATTCCACTGTCGAACAGCTCTTACTGTCACGAAGTTCTTCCTAATGTTTAGGTGGAATCTTCTTTCTTGTAGCTTGAATCCATTGCTCCGTGTACGCTTCTCTGGAGCAGCAGAAAACAACCTTTCTCCCTCCTCTATATGACATCCTTTTATATACAGTATTTTAACATGGCTATCATATCACCCCTTAACCTTCTCTTCTCCAGGCTAAACATATCCAGCTCCCTGAGCCGTTCCTCATAAGGCATTGTTTTCAGGCTTTGACCATTTTGGTTGCCCTCCTCTGGACACATTCCAGCTTGTCAGTATCCTTCTTGAACTGTGGTGCCCAGAACTGGACACAGTATTCCAGGTGAGGTCTGACCAGAGCGGAATACAGTGGTAAAATGCAGTAAGCCCGTCCTGATGTGTTTGGAGCCCCTCCTGTTCATTCCTTTGAGTGGGGCCTTGAATGCCTTTGTGTGGTAAGACACACACCCCCAGCTTCCCGAAATAAATACACAAACACAAGAATATTGGGTTAATGGGATAAATTAGGCCACAACTTTATTGGTTACAGATGTGAGCGGTTTGGCTTAGGCAATTGGGTGAAGCAAGAAAGCAGGAAGTCTCTTTTAGGGTCAACCACCGGAAGAGGGCAGCCCTATAGCCCTATGATGTACATCAATTGAGCCCCCTCCCCCGGGTCACCGTTGGGGTTGTGCCACACTCAGGCTTCAGACAGGAACCACACCCCTGGATCCCTTTAATGGGATACCCATACCATGGAGGGTCAGGCAGAAGCAACAACCTCCCCTCCCATAATAAGGCTTGCCCAATGCCTAACCGTACAAGGTTGTGACGATTGCTACTAGGTAGGCGAAAACCAAATGGCTAGTGCCAATTACGCCAAGTGGAAAAATCCATACCCAGCCCCGACAACCAGGCGACTGACATAAGTCATAGCAATGCCATAGTCAAACCAAGCAAGAAAAGAGAGTGGGGGGGGGGGGTTGGAAGCAAAGGAGTCCACCTCCCCGGCCGCCCCACAATTTAAACCGTGGGTAGTCATGCCCCCAAGCAGCCCGATTGGCTGGCCGGGGACGTGACATGGTCAGGGATGATACTGACGTGGGCAGCGTACCTCTGCCCACAGCCGAGTTGCAGGGAGGCCCCAAATTCCCGCCCGCAAAGCAGCCCTCCAAAAAGGGAGAGCTGACATCTCAAAGCTCTGCCCTGACGGCAACATGGCTAAATCTCAGGTGGCTGTAGCATGACCTCACCCACCTGCTTAGTAGCTCTCTCTACTTGTTTCTTAGTGATGCTCTGACCCAATGCAACAAAACGCTAGTAAGTTATTGCTGATTGGCCACCATCCTCGGAGGTCCTCCTCTATATCCCCTGCCCTGGTGGTCCAGAGGGTGGCATCACGAGAACAGGCCTTTTAAGTGGTGGCTCCTTGGTTGTGGTTTGCTCTCCCCAGGAAGGCTCCCTTAGCACTATCATTACTTATCCTGAGCTGCCAAGCAAAAACATTTTTTCAGGCCTTTGGATTTTAATTATCTGTGGCCTCCTTCAGTGGGTAGGATGTTTTAGTTCTACCTTTTAAAAATTGAGGTTTAGATTTTTCTCTGTTTTGTTTTATGCTGGTTTTAATCTATGTGTTATTCATTTATTATTGTAAGCTGCTTTGAGTTACTTTTGCTTTTGAAAAGTGACTAATAAGTTTAATAAATATGAATACTGTGATGCATTTATTTATTTTATTTTATTTATTTTGCACCTTTCTCCCAGTATGGGATCTAAGGTGGCTCACGGCATAAAATTAAGACAAATACAACTAAGAACACAAATAAATGCAAGTATTAAATTTAAGTATTACGTTCAACAAGTGTAGTTATTTTTGGAGGTGCTGATGCATGTGTTGAATTCCTGTTATACACCTCTGTCAAAAAGAAATATCGTCAGCCCTATAGCATGCTGCTGTTTTCAATGGAGCTGTGCCAAAGCCCACCAGATGAGCTGCATTCTTCTTTGTGAGAGGAAATTTTCTCCTCAAATGCTTTCCCCCCCATTCTCCCTGGGGGAAATGGTGCATAAAATGTGCCTGCTTTTGGTTTGGCTCCATTAAGGATAAATACAGTAACAATAGCAGCTTCCAGCTATTGATGACTCATGCAGGGGCAGCCTCAGGGTGGCTACCAGCAGAGACAAGCAAGTGGTTGAAGCCATTGAGCCTTTTCACTGGAAACAGTAGAATAATACAAGATTCCACTATGTCTCTGTTCACTAAAGTTGTTATCCGTCTTGAATCTGACCAGAGTTCGCATTAAAAAAATTATTGGATGGTGTTCAACTAAGTTTTTACTCAGAACACTGAAATTAACGATCTTAGTCATGTTCATTAATATCACTGGATTCTTAGAGTAAAACGCTCAGGATCTTATTCCGTCTCATACCGTAGTATATCTGTGAAGTAGCTGGTGGAAGTTAAGGCTTGGCTGGTTCTAGATGTCCCAACTGGAAGTGTCCAAGCTACCATCTCTGCCATTTGTATTCCCCCAGCAACTGGTGTGGCAATCTTACTGCAGAACCAGAAGTGGGAGTGATCAAGTGGGGGTTCCTACCAGCATAGTGGTTTGCACCAAGGACAACCAACATGGTGCCCTGCAGAATAATAATAATAATAATAATAATAATAATAATAATAATAATAATAATAATAATAATATATTTATACCCCGCCCATCTGTCTGGGTTTCCCCAGCCACTCTGGGCGGCTTCCAACAGAAAAATAAAACACAGTAATCTATTAAACATTAAAAGCCTCCCTGAACAGGGCTGCCTTCAGAATGATACTGTGAACAAAAAATCCCCTCCTTATGGCTTGGCATGACCAATTGACCACAATGTAGTCCATGGCTCTGGAGGGATGACACATTTGCCACCTCTGGTACACATCTTCCAATGTTGAACATTGTTCATGTGTATCAATCCCTGCTAGATGTTGGAGGGGATCAACGCTATCAGCAGAGAGCTTGCTTCCACTTGCTAATTCAACAAACTAACAAGTATTACAAAAATCTTATTTCTGAAAGTGCTTTTGGACAAGTCCACAATGGGGATCGTAGTGATCGCCAAGTTAAAATCTAATACTCCAACCATTTGTCAAAACCATACATATGTACCGTAAAGCAATGAGGTAGATATGAACTCACAGATTTATATACATAGTCTGAAGGGATGTTGTGTAGGACATTGAGTCCAACCTTCTTCCCAGTGCTGGAGCTTCAGTCATGAGAGATGACTCAGTCTCATAAATACTATTCTTAAGTTAAAAGTAAAAAGGTAAAGGACTCCTGGATGGTTAAGTCCAGTCAAAGGTGACTATGGGGTTGTGGCGCTCATCTTGCTTTCAGGCCGAGGGAGCCGGCGTTTGACCACAGACAGCTTTCTGGGTCCTGTGGCCAGCATGACTGAACTCTCTTCTTGCTGCTGAGGCCACTGGATGGTGATTTTGAGGTGAATTCATCAAGACTGAGAATTTAAGCACAGAAGAAGAGCCTCCTGGATCAGGGGACATCTGGTCTTGCATGCTGTTCTCACAGTGGTCAACAGGGGTGCCAACTTGAATAAAATATTGGGGGGATGCAGGTAAGCCCCACCCCACATAATCAATCACATGACATGGCACATGAACACCATTTGAATGGCAATGTCCATCCACTTTGGGGGTCCCAGCCCCCTCAAATATTTTAATGGGGGTGGTGGTGAATGGACCTCGGTCACTAGGAGTTGGCTCCTATGGTGTCTACCAGATGCTTGTGGGAAACTTGCAAGCAAGGCCTGAGTACAATACTTCTCTTACCTCCTGAGATTTATTGCATGTGTCTCACATGAGCGTAGCCAGGATTTTTGTTAGGGGGGCAGAACCTCAGTTTCCGTTGTTGTTTGTTGTTGTTACTGATTTAGGGGGGCAGCTGCCCCTTCTTGCCCCCCTTGGCTACGCCCATGGTGCCTCTCATGTTTTCTTTCTTAGCATCCCTTGCTGTCCGCCTGCACTTTCTTTTTCGGCCAAGGTTTGCGTTCTTTTTCGTTCTCTTCATTTGAACAAGACTTCTATTATTTGAAGGAGGTATTGTTGCCTCTAATAGGTTCTTTGACTATGTTTGTTAATCATTCTAGCATCGAGTTCACTTTGGTGAGATAGTTCTGCATTTTCAGTGTGCCACACATATGTGGACTGGGCAAAAGGGTTATGCAAAAACAAGTACCTTTTCTTGTAGGCTTCTAGTGAAATTCTTGCCATGCACAGATCTAGTTGCTGGGTGGAGTTGTTGATTGACAGGCACATTCCTGGGAGCATTAGGATTGAGGTGGTCGGATACATGTTTATTCCCCTTCAAAATGCTTCCTAAATAGAGACACCCTAATACACCTTGCATAATGATTAACCAAGACCTACAGAACACAATGGCCTCCCCAACTGTACAGCATTAAGCACCTAATCCAAATAGTATTGAATTTCAATAAGTGTCTAGAATTATTTGGTTTATGTCTTACACAGAAACGTTTCCTCTCTCTCTGAATGCAGTTAATTCATTTGAAGAGGTGTGAAACATTTGTCCCCTAATTGACTGCATTTCCTCCTGGCACAGTTCTGGAAGGTTTTTAAACATAGATCCCTCGTGGTTATTAAAGGCTTTTGAAGTATCATGTGAAATCTGCACTGTGAGTGCTGACGGTGACTGAAGCCCTGGGAGAGTCTCACCAACTCTTTCTCTTCTCTCAGGAGTCTATTCCCATGAGAATGATGATCTCAGGTGTGTGGTGCGTCATTGTACTGCCTGAGGCACCTGTCGACTCATGGAGCTGATGGGTGGTAAGGTTCAGACAGTCCTCCTGACCATACTTAGGCTTGTACGGTAGTTCTCCAATCTCTGATTGCAAAATGTTCCTGCCTCCTCCTCAAGTGTGGGACACAGACAGACACACGCTCCTCTCCAGCCAGATGTGACTTTCAGTGAACATGAGAGGAGAAACTTTTAGTTTAAACATGTCCCACAAACTAACCCAGCAATGCCCCTAGGTATTGCCTCACCTGCTATATTTCTTCCACAATTTCTCATGGTAAGTTCTCCATTTCAATAAAGTGAATCCTTCTTATAACTGAATAGCCAGTGTATCTTGTACCCCATTCAAAATATGTCCTATGCCACTGCTATGATTTTTAAAATTAGGTTAGGAAGTATAGAAATATATCTGTTTTGTTCCTTTTCCCCTCACTGCTTTGATTGTGCTCTGTGTTCTCAGGAATGCATTCCTGTGGATGCTGGCTGATATGAACTTCGATTAAGTTACCTAGAGTTTAAAGGAAGTTAGGCATCTTAAATATATTTGCAATTGGTGGTGAATGATGTTCATAGAAGTCACTTCGCCTTTCTGGTTTATAACATTCTTCCCAAATTTAAGATCTTCCTGTTTTGCTTGATTCTTTGTTTGAGGGACAATCGTCTCTCTACGCAGTAGTTGCATTTGCTGCCCATACACACCTGCATTGTCACCTATGTACACACAAAATGAAGAGAGGGTATGCTTCTCGAAACCCTTGAGAACATCTCACTGACCTTGTGTGTGTCGACTGGGCATTTGCAGATGGGTTTCTCCATTCACATTTTAAATGGATGGGTGTTAAAACCAGTGGTATCTGATGAAGGTGGTGATCCCTTTCATTCACCATGGGAACATTGGTGGATAAAAAGGAAGATAGGGACTCACACTTCCTCTTCTAGGACCATGTGGAAGAGCATGGTTGTCAACTTGCATCATTGTACCTGAAGACTTTAGCAACCTACACCAGGGGGCGACTATTCATTCAGAAACCACCTGGTCCTGACTGAGGCATTCCTTATCTCCTTTCCCATAAGGTAAAGATGGGAATTCTGTTTCCCTTGTGCACCACATAGTGGCTGCTGAATGTTTCACCTGGCAAACAGCACCCATTGCCAACCACCTAAGGCAAAACACCTGTGTACAGGTGGCAAAACTGACTACCATGTCATGTGTGAAATAGCTGTAGAAACACTGGAACATAGGAAACTGCCGTATACAGCGGAACCTCAGTTTACGCCTACCTCCGTTTACGAAAACCTCCGTTTACGAACGCCGCAGCCCCAGAAGTGTTTATATCCGGGTTCCGCAGCGTTGGATGCGCAGATGCGATCTGCGCAGCGTGTGCGTGTGCAGAAGCGCTCTATCGGCACTTTGCGCACATGCAGAAGCGTGCCTTTGGCGGGCGAATACCTCAGCGAGCTTACGCCTCCACGGAATGGATTGTGTTCGCAAACCGAGGTACCACTGTACAGAGTCAGGCCATTGGTCTGTCTAGCAGTGGCTCCCTAGAGGTCTTTCCCAGCCTCTGCCAGGAGACACCAGGGATTGAACATGAGACCTTCACATGCAAGGCTCTACCACTGACCTATGGTCCTTCCCCCTCAGTCTAACCCACTAGTGGATTCAGTTTTCTAGGATGAAATGACTTGGCTCACACAGAGTAGGGTTTGTTGTTTTTTTACCCTTTATAATGAGTGGACTAAGGCAGCCATTTTCCCACATGTTCATTCCACATATCTATATCGGTTATGTGGGAAATATTCTACTTGCCACTTGGTGGGATGATTCAAATAGCCTCTACAGATGGTTTAGCACAGTGGGGTGAGTTCTTCACCCCTCTCCCAATTGCTCATCCTGTTCAATGATAAGAATCTGAGTAAACATGAGCTACAAATGTGTGGCATTGGCCTCAGGCAGATGATTTTGAATGTCACAAAAGGCAGCACATTGTTAATTAGTAGTTGTTGTTGTGTTTTTTATCTGCCAGGGAGTGCGAGAGGTATTTGTTGGATTTTCTGCCTCAGATGCCAAAATGGCTGGACTGGCCTTGGTGCCTTGCAGGAGGGGACATCTACTACTCCACCTCAGGCATACAAATCTCTCCAGGCCGGTCCTAAGCAAAATGGTTCCTTAGGCACAAAAGTGGCTATATCTATACCTTGCTAAGCAACTATTTTCACAACAGCCAGTTGTATCCAACTTGTTCTAAAATAAGGCATGCTTCTTTAAGAGAAGTGATGTGTCTTTAAGGGTGCAATCCAATCCTGAACTCCCAGGGGTGGGGATCTGTGGAGTGGCATCTTTAGCCCAGCTATCCATAGCAGCTGCAACAAAAGGTGGGAGCAGGACAATAATTTGGTCTCAATCAATTCACAGCGATTGAGTCCAACAACAATCTTCTTGCAACAACAGCAAGATGGTCTGGACTTCAGAGGATCCCGGCCTGGCTGAGTGGTCCCTGGCTCAGGGATCCCACCAGCCCAGACAACTGGCAGCCAATGGGAGGATGGCTGAGCAGTGAGATACGTCTACTCAATCCAACTCCCCCTAGCTGATCATAAGGGGAATTGGGATTTCTCTGTCCATCATCAGGGGACTGTTGACTGCTCTTACTTTGGGAGTTCTTCACCGTGCCCCAACGTGTGTCTGGATATACGGTAGGCATACAATAGGTTTATCCTCTTTCCCAAAAACCCAGTATCGCCTTCATATTCCCAGTCCTTCTTGAGAAAACCCAGCAAGGGAGATTTACAGTAACTCCTGGGAAGCCCTTCATTTTCATTGTGTTTCGATTTTAATAGATTGCCTGCCCCGCCCAGGATTATCTCATGGGAAAGAAAAGCCTGGCTTGGTGACATGTGGCGAAACTTGTTTGGGAGCCAGATTTCACACACACACACACACACACACACACACACACACACACGATGATCCTCAGTCAGAAGGACAAAGGGGAAAAAAACCCTCTCATGCAGCACTTCAGGTTCACAACACAGCCTCACGTGGGGTGGGGAGGGATGGTGGTGTCGGTGGAAGAAGAAGAGACACGGCCCTGCAGCTGATCTTTCCCTTCCAAGACTGGTTTGACCAGTTTAGAGCACTGCAAGCTCTCTCACACGCAGCGCAAAGGGCACGGTGTCAGCCTGGGAACCGGCATCACATGACGCAAAGGATGAGACTTGTCTCAGGGCTGAGCTTGAATCATTTCCCTCCTCCCCACCCCCCACCCCGAACTCCTTTCTTCACCCGCTTGCACAATGGGCCTTCACAGGGGCAAAACAATACTGCACTTATCATTGTGCTGGGAACTTTTTTGTCTAGCGCAGGAGGGACTGCAGTTTACATGATTCAGCAGGTTTCATTTAGGAGGCCCCGAGAGCAGGACGAGATGGTTTTCCGACATCCTCGCCTCCGGCCTTATCCTTATGGAATCAAAGCCACGCTGCAAATTGTACAGGAGGAGGAGCTTGTTGCCTGTGGGCCTCTCGCAACATCCGAGGAGGTGGTCTGTACTCCGTGGCCTGAGTCAGTGTGGTCCTCTGGGATGATTATTAAATGCTGAGCTCCAAGTCCAATTCAACCAAAGATTTTCACCAACACCCACCTTCCTTCTCCTAAGCTTTGGACTCCTCCTCCTCCTATTCGACCCACATCCATCCCCTCACCACATACAGGCTTTTGATACCTGGCTGCCTCCATTCCCCTTCTGATCACAGTGTTACCACCTCTGGCCCAGTTACCTGATCTTGAAAATGCTATCAGTTCTGCCCCAGACCTGATTCCACTGTCTCTTTGATCCCCCAGACCAGGCACCCCCAAACTTCGGCCCTCCAGATGTTTTGGACTACAATTCCCATCTTCCCCGACCACTGGTCTTGTTAGCTAGGGATCATGGGAGTTGTAGGCCAAAACATCTGGAGGGCCGCAGTTTGGGGATGCCTGCCCCAGACTAATTGAAATGTGCCATCTTCGTTGACAATTAAGAAGTAGATGAAGCTGATAGGGAGGAGGTACGAAAACACCAGATCCCAGGTGTCCCCCACCTGTGAAATGGGTAGACTTAGTGGCCGCCCTCCCTCAAGCAAGTCACTGTGCCTAACTTAAGAGTTGATTCATATGTTTCTTGACTCACCCTGCGTAATTCTCTTATTTTCTGCTGTTGTGTGTGAAGTGAGACTCAAGGCGCTCACCTTTAGTGAAAATCTTAAGGTGCAACTTTGAGTGGAAAGGGAATGTGAATGTACATGTGCTTGCGAACTGAATGAACAAATAAAGAAAAATGAGATTCAGAAATCATCTTCATTCTGTTTCCCCATAGATGACATGTCACACACCTATGAAAAATAAAGAGTTTGTTGGCTTGCTTGCTTCTATAGTTAATATCTTACCAGGGTGGCTTATGAAAGAATACACACACATACATACACACACACACACACACACACACACACACACACACACACCCAAATAAAACAGCCACAAAGCACAGATAAAAGCACAAGACAGGTACAGTAATGCTGTTATTTATGGACAGTAACAAAAGCACAATCCACTAAAAGATCACAAAGAAGCAAGAAGCTTCCGAATTCATCAAAACTTTTCATCAGGCGGGAAGTTAAGCAAGCAAATTGAACAATGAAGAAAGAGGCAGGGATTAAAGGATGTTGGGGTGAAATGAAAATGCCCAAGTTAGTTCCTTAGTGTTTTGTGTAGATACATGAAATAAAAATGGTAAGATAACGAGCAGACTAATTTTTATTATTTGAACGCATCTTAGTATAATTGCCTGTTCCTTGATTTTTGTTTAAAAGGGGAAATACCCCCCAGGCTTCTGGGGAAGTGAAGGACCATCCCAGTTGCATGTTATCTTAAAAGGCCCCCCATAATTAGCATGGTTAAGTTAAGTTCCCTGTGGCCTCATCAGCATTTTTAACTGAAAGAGGCTGGCTAAAGGACTCACTTCATCAACACCAACCAACATCTGCATTTCGCCATGGATTGTAAATAAGACTTGGAAGAAAAACAGCAGGAAGGGGGAATCTTTTGGAAGTTTTAAAGCCTGGCCACACCCCACTTTAGGAAGAGGAATCCCACTGAACTGAACAATACTTGCTGTCCCAGGGCTTAATTTGCAGCCTGGGATCAGGAGGGGGAATAGGGTAGCTGTCCCAGCAGGAAGCTGATGAGGTGAAGCCAAGCCTTTTAAGGGAGACATTTCTTTTGTAGTGAAACAAATGGGTGACTGCCTAGGTAAGCAAATGCTAGAGCTGGTAAAACCGATACCCTCCTGTGAATAGCCCTGCAGATTATCATCCTTGAATAAATTAGGTTTGCTATCAACTGGGATTTATGAGGAATATTACTTAGCAGTCAGCTGCAGGACGCTGCCATTCACATGAGTCTCACATTGTTGGGAGATTTTCCGCAAAAAAATTCATAGCCTAGATAAAGACTGCTCTTTTTATGGAGCCAAGAGAAGGGGTTTCGAGTGAGCTAAACTGCATAGTTTCTGCTGTCATCTGCTGACTTTAAAGCTGTGGAAAGAATGTAGCCAGTATTGAGTATAATCTGGAAAGTCTGTGCCCAGACTGAAACTGGCCCTTAGGTAGCCCTCACTCTGTACCTTCTTCACCATGATTCAGCTGCATCGCATGGTTTAGCATGATTTGAAGAAGAGTCAATGGATAGGTGGCTTTATGCTGCAGGCAGAAAATCAGCTTAAAATGCACACATAAAACTGGATCTCTCTGGAGGTATTGTTGCCGACTGGCTGCCCTGACGGGGATGAACCTGAGAAATCTCGATTCAAGTCCTTTTTAACAAGCCATTATTGTTTGCTCAGTTTCCAGACTCTCATCTGCAATATGGAGACAATTAATTGTTCTGACCTAGTTTGTTAAGGATTGTGGAGATAAACAAATGTGAAACACTTTGAAGTGCGGTATGTAAATGCACTGTGTTATTACAAACTCCCAACTTTTATGTCTGTAATAAAGATTGTTAGAGATTTGGCGCTTTAAAAGAGTTTTTTGAATTAGTAATATTAACTCTGTGAGATGAATGCAATAAACATTTAAGAGATTTTGCACATAAGAATGCTCTATGAATTATCATTATTGTTAAAAAGGTAGAACCTTTCTGTGGCCTAAAGGCTTTCATAATTGGGTCTATCAGCAAGTTTGGTTCAGCAAAGGGGAACTGAGGAAAGTATCAGTTTACTCTTATATGGAACACCATAAAAATGCTTCTTACCAACTAGATCCCGTACCTCAGGTATTTTCCTAGGCTTGCTGTACTCACAAAAGATGATGACTTGGATGATGGGCTTGAGGGCATCCTGAGCAAGTTTGCAGACGACACCAAATTGGGAGGGGTGGCTAATACCCCAGAGGACAGGATCACACTTCAAAATGAGCTTAACAGATTAGACAACTGGGCCAAAGCAAACAAGATGAATTTTAACAAGGAGAAATGTAAGGTACTACACTTGGGCAAAAAAAATGAAAGGCACAAATACAGGATGAGTGACCCCTGGCTTGAGAGCAGTACATGTGAAAAGGACCTAGGAGTCTTGGTAGACCACAGACTTGACATGAGTCAGCAGTGTGATGCAGCAGCTAAAAAAGCCAATGCAATTCTGGGCAGCATCAATAGGAGTATAGCATCTAGATCTAGGGAAGTAATAGTACCACTGTATTCTGCTCTGGTCAGACCTCACCTGGAGTACTGTGTCCAGTTCTGGGCACCACAGTTCAAGAAGGATACTGACAAGCTGGAACGTGCCCAGAAGAGGGCAACCAAAATGGTCAAAGGCCTGGAAACGATGCCTTATGAGGAACGGCTTAGGGAGCTGGGTATATTTAGCCTGGAGAAGAGAAGGTTAAGGGGTGATATGATAGCCATGTTCAAATATATGAAAGGATGTCATATGGAGGAGGGAGAAAGATTGTTTTCTGCAGCTCCAGAGAAGCGGACATGGAGCAATGGATTCAAACTTCAAGAAAGAAGATTCCACCTCAACATTAGGAAGAACTTCTTGACAGTAAGAGCTGTTCGGCAGTGGGATTTGCTGCCAAGGAGTGTGGTGGAGTCTCCTTCTTTGGAGGTCTTTAAGCAGAGGCTTGACAGGCATATGTCAAGAATGCTTTGATGGTGTTTCCTGCTTGGCAGGGGGTTGGACTGGATGGCCCTTGTGGTCTCTTCCAACTCTATGATTCTATGATTCTATGATGCTTTTGTTTTTGCAGTGAATTACTCCAAAGGTTCTTTGACAGTTTGCTATCACTCCCAGTCAGATAGGTTTCCATCAAATTGCTTCTCATCAGTTAGTCTGGAAAACAGCAGTAGCAGCTGACTCAGCAACTCTAAAATCTGTGTCACTGTAGATTTCCTTTAGAATTAAATACACCAAAAACAGAAACTCTCCCCCCTGGCTGCCGCCCAAGCAGCAAGGCATGCTGCAACTTGGCCAGGTCAAGTGACGGTTGGTTACAGCAGGATTAAAGTGCTTAGTCTATGTCTATTTTGCTGGTTTCCAAGTAGCTTGCTGTGAAATAATGATTTTAGGAAAGTAATGGCCTTACAGCACAGATACCCTTTCCTACTGCCAAAAGAAATGATGCAGAAAACCGAACTGGTTGCACAGATGGAACTATTATAATAACACAACACTGAATTCCACCCAATGGTTTACTTTGTGTATGATGGCACCTGTATTATCTATATTTATTAATTATGTCTGTAACTGCTCCTAACAGTTTATTTTGCTTTTTGAGGGATATATTGTGGCTTATTTATTTAGCAATCTATATAGAATGAGGTCCTCAATAATTCAACCACACACGTGTGATTAAGGCTGAGGAGTCCGATTTTCCCAGTTTAATTTTGGATCGCTGAAATTCACCTGCCATTTTGCAACTTGTGTCTTGTTACTTCTGCGGGAAGAAAATGTTATGTGACTCTTACTCATCATCACTAGGCTTTCGCTACCTTGAATTGATTTCCATTTGCAGGTAATCTGTGAAGGTATTTCCCACCAATGAAAACAATTCACAGAACCACATTCATACTTAAAACAAAACATCTTTATTTGGAAACAAAACAAAAAGTGTATGATACACAGTCCCTAGGGCAATGGGAACAGGATTGAGGATCCTTTCTTTCCCAGGAAGAACTCCTTGGAATCCCTCCAATGCTACAAACATGAGCGGACAACACTCATGCAACCTTCCCTAGTATTGGAGGAAAAGGGAAGCATGCTTAGTGCCTTTGAACTCCTGCTGTTGGCACTGCCTTTAAGATTCAGTCCTCAACACAAGGCTGCCAGGATGTCCAACCTCCTTTCAGGACTTTCCCCGTGTACAATGGAAATGCATAAAGACCCAACATGCAACGTTTCCTACTTGTGCAGCAAAAGTGTGCTGTACAACTCTAGAATAGCGATGATCAAGAACTGCTTCAAACACAGCAACATGCAAACTGTGTGCTGATCATCACACAAGGCGTACAAACGCTGGAAAGTCATGGCTGGGCTTCCCAGTGTATCCACGCGTAGTAAAAAGAAAATATGCATGATTACCGCACGCGATGGTCAATCCCTGATCTGGACACAGTTTCCTGCCTGTGGAGACATCAATGGAATAAGCAAAGCCACTCAGGTTCCCGCTTCTCATTCACACTTTCTGAAGCCTGGCATTTAAGAAACTGGTGAATTCCAAAATACTTGTGTATTTAGTAAAACAGTGCCACTTCTTTTTCTGTGCTGAACAATTTGCAGCCACTCTCACCTCTTATACAAAGGTCCAGGCTTGCATTCGGATCCTTATCCATAGGTGGGAATCTCTGCTACTCCAGGGCTGCCAGAATTTCTGGCTCTCACGCTCCACCCATAGGTCGCAAAGCCAGTTCTTTCCTGATACAGGAAGAACGGCAGTCTCTTTCCTTGATTTCAGTACAGCACATCAAAGATCTTATTTCCATGACAATTCCCCTATTGCATCTTCCTTCATTTGAATCTGAGGTATGACTAACCATCAAGAGGTGAGGTCACTGAAGGGTTTCTTAGTGCAAAAAACCAAAAAAACTCTCTGCTAACATTATCTAAACCCCATGACAACATTGCTCTCCTGTCTCTTGATTCCTCTATGCCAGCCTGATTTATCCTGTCTCTTGATTTCTTCCACCAGCCTCAGCCAGCTGTGCTGATGGGATCTGGAAGTTCAAACATCTGGAGGGCACTACATTGGGAAATGCTGCTTTATGCCTCCCTTTCACCTTACTTAAACCCCCTCTGTATCTCTCTGTATCTCTCTGTATCTCTCTGTATCTCTCTGTATCTGTATCTCTCTCTCTCTCTCTCTCTCTCTCTCTCTCCTCCTTCATTCCTACCATCTCTCTGCCCTTCTTGTCACATGCTTCTCCTTTACTGTCATTTCCCTCCTTCTATTTTATCTTCTCACTTTTACAATACTGTATTTGTTTCACACAACAGTGAAATTTTCTTACAGTTCTTTCAAATGCACTCGGTCCATCTTACGAGGGGAATATTCACATTTAGATGCCGGAAGGTTCCCTACCCTACCAAAAGCCTTAAATACATTTTCGGTGGAACTTTTTTTTTAAAAAAGAAGTCCAAAGATATCCAAAATTATGTACTGTATTGGAATAGCATTGTGGAAGCATAGGGACCACCGCATATCATTTCACTAGAAAATGTTTTGTCCTTTTAAGGATGTGCCACACAACTGATACTCCTTCATAGAAACACCCTGCTGCCTGGAGGGCTTATTCTGCTTCCTGAAGAAGGACTGAAAGCAAAGTATAAAATATACTTTTTCCTTGAGCAGGCCATGCTATTTGACATTGTTGTCTCCCAGAGAAATCCTTGCCTGCGCCTTGAAAAGGAGATATCAGCCTCAAGAATATATCTCAAGTTTAATCCCGTGCGGTGGAGAGTGCTGCTGCTTGGCTTCCCTCCTGAAAAAGGGACCACTTCAAATTATGGGGCAGGGTTGTGGGAAGGACAAGACTGTGAGGGCACACCGGCACCTGTCAGTCTGGCCCTGCAGCCCTGCCCTTGCCCCAATAAGCAGCAATGCCATTGTCCGGGGGGGCGGGGCGGGGGCAGCGGCATGGCACCACCCCACTGCATCGGCTTCTCCTGGGTTTAAATAAGATGCTGTGAGGAGGTTCTGGAAACTGCCCATGCTGTCTGGGTACCTAAAATGACAGGCTTGGCTGTTCTTTAATACTGAACTCAGTACATGAAGCTTCAAACCACCCCAGTTCTATTAAGATTGCATGAGCCATTTGGTATCCTGGCACTACTACACAAGTCCACTTCCTGTCTTCCAGGAAAGTTCTACCCCAACCCAGCAAATCCTGGGGCTCCACGTCCCCTTGGCTCACGACACTCTCCTTGTTGGAGCCCCTTTTTGATTCAGTTAGCCACTTTGCCCTCTGTGGCAGAAAGTGCAAAGTCCAATCCCCACTTCTAGGCCTCTTCATTCCCAAACCAGCTTCAGACAAAACAGAAGAACTTCTTCCACCGGCACTTGGAGAGGGTTTTTATTCCTTTGGCTGTCATTTTCTTTTCCTGTTGGGCTTTGTGCTCAACTGCACTGATGATGGCTGTGTCAAAAACCTCCTTCAGGTTCTTTTGAGTCAGAGCAGAGCACTCGATGTAAGTCTGAGCCCGGATTTTCTCAGCCAGGTCTTCGGCCTGAGTTCTCAGCACAGGCCCGGCATGATAGTGGTCCAGATTGATCAACACATTGACGTCGTCCCGCAGATCTGACTGTGTTCCCACCAGCACCACGGGAGTCTGGGGGTTGTGTGTCCGTATTTCAGGGATCCATTTCTCCATAATGTTCTGAAAGGATGTGGGGTTTACAACGCTGAAGCAGACCAGGAAGACATCTGTGTCAGGGTAACAGAGCGAACGGAGGCAATCAAAGTCTTCCTGCAGAGGAAAAATAGGAGATGTTGAATTTGGTTTGTGATGCATACCAGCAGAAACTAGCTGTGGCTTATAAGCTAGAACAGGCATCCCCAAAATTCGGCCCTCCAGATGTTTTGGTCTACAATTCCCATCTTCCCCAACCACTGGTCCTGTCAGCTAGGGATCATGGGATTTGTAGGCCAAAACATCTGGAGGGTCGCAGTTTGGGGATGCCTGAGCTAGAAGGTTCTCATAAAATGTAGTAATGTCTTTTCCACAAAGCTCTAAGCATACATCAGGCATAGGCAAACTCAGCCCTCCAGATGTTTTGAGACTACAGTTCCCATCATCCCTGACCACTGGTCCTGTTAGCTAGGGATGATGAGGGTTGTAGTCCCAAAACATCTGGAGGGCTGAGTTTGCCTATGCCTGGCATACATTTTCATCCTTTGTCCCAGCAAACCTTCCGAAGCCAAGAAACAAAACAGTTTGAGCTTTCCAAGTGTAACCAAAGGGAAACAGAGACAACTTGGTAGCTCACCCACTCTCGTGACTAGAGGGAGCTAAGTTTGGCCCATGTAAAAGGTACTTTAAGTTCCACTACAAAGAGGGATTCAGCCAAGCAAACAAAGCCAGTTATTCCAATAAACGCTTGGGCTGCACTTCTATACAGAGGTACCCCACATTTTTCAGAACCCTGGCTGTGGAGGCTTCAGCAGATTTCAATTCCTGGAGCCCCCAGTTCTAATGTTACCTCAAACACAAACTCATCAGGTGACAATACTGCATACCCTCAGCTGCGGTACAGGGATCCAGCTGTGTATATCTCTGAATACCAGTTCCGGTGAATCACAAGTAAGGAGAGTTCGGTTGCATTTAGGTCCTGCTTGTAGGCTTCCGACAGGCCTCTGGTTGGCCACTGTGAGAACAGGATGCTGGACTAAATGGATCTTTGGCCAGATCCAGCAGGGCTTTTTCTTAATTTGATAAGATTGGCCTAGTAAGTCTGTAGTAAGGATTACAGGGGTGATGTATCCGAAACATCTTTAGAACTTGAAATGTGCTGTACAAGGGTGATTATTAATGCCACTCATAATTTCACTTTGACCCAGATTTTCATCACCTTCCTGACATTCCTGGCACCCTATCAGAACTCAAACCTGTATTCTCCTTTAATTTATGGGTCTCACCTGTCCTGCAGTGTCCCACAGCTGGATACGAAGTGGTGCCCCATCTACCAGGACCTGCACTGCAAACAGAAAGAGAGAGAAGGTTGGGAGGGGGGAAAATGCTGGATATATTTCATACCTATCTACTAACATATTCCCCTTTTAATATACCTAGGAGCTCTTTGAATGTGATGAGCTGCAGTGTGTCAAAAAAACAGCCATTTGAAAGGCAAGCGTTCCTCCATATGTCCAGCTACTCCCTTCTTTTGCTGCCACACTAATGAAGGGATGGAACCAGCCATGAATAGCCAGTGTAGTTTACTGTCAACAGCGAAACTGTACTAGTGAATTATTTGTGCAATGTTTGCAACAACACTGTTCCATAATTGCAGTATGGTTTTGAAAAACAACAAACCAACCTAGCAAGTTTCAATTTCAATACAAAGGCCTTTCCCTTGCAGGTTCCATGCAATCCCTTTGCAGCAGGCCAGTTTTCTTCTACTAGTGCACAAATCCCGGTGACTTAGGCTGTGTATACACTATCCCATTCGAACCACAAACATGAAGTTTTCTCAGTCTGGAATCATTCATGTCCGAACTCAACATGATGCTTTCAACCTAGGTTTACACTAGATCACCCACAAGGGTGGGTGGGTGTAGTTACTTGATGCACATTTGAAAACCTTGCCCTTGATTTGGTTATCTGTGCCTTTTCCTCCCTGCACCTGCCCCAGATAAAGAAAGGAGGAAGTGGCGATTGTTATCTTGGTATAACTACGTCATTGCACAGATGCAGATACACCCTCCATTGCCAGGACAGCCTACATCTATTTTCAAATGGAAACACTGCAGAATGATGCAGAAGGGGCCCTTGTATACAATATTGTCCAGTTTTCTGGTTAGTGCAGAAATGCAGAGCTAGGGAACATCTCTGTCTAGCCTCTGTTTGAAGACTTTCGGTGAAGGAGAGCTCTCTGCCCACCCTGGTACAGGTTCCATTGCAGGGACTGGATGACCCCCAGGAGCCCTTCCAACTCTGCAGTTTTATGCTTCTAGGATAAATAGTTGGCTCTGCCTGTCATTGGCTTTGACTCCATTTGCCGTTGTCCTCTCTGCCTTCCACCCTACCAGTCCCAATGGGAGCCATCCTCCACTGGAAGTATGCCACTATTTTGTAGCTTCTCTCCACAAGACAAAAAACAAGACAGATGAGACCATGTGTGTGACAATACGCAAATGAATGACTGATGAAGGGAAATATACCATGGAGGAATATATTTTTAAAGTCTTATCAGCTACCTTGATCAGCTACCGTAACCCAGAGTGAAGCTGTGAGCAACACAAGCTCTGCAACATTAACAGATATTGGGGGTAGCTTACAGAGACTGTAGAGGCAGGGTAATAAAGAAAAACAACGACCCAAGACAAAATGCATAATTAGCAGGCGTGTGTAATCAAGAGAAGCAGACATCCTGTGCTAAAGGCAACAATAGCCCATACTTAGCACCAACTAGTGATATTGCCACTGTGTCCTTTCCTCAACTGGGGTGTGTATGGGTTCTTTATTTTGTAGAGAGACAGAGTTAAACTTTTCTCAGGCTTTATGCCATTAGCAGGTGACCACAAACAATCCTGCTTCAGAATTTACATTGATCTATTCAGAGCAAAAGCGAAATAACTCTCCCTTCCTTGGGGCCTTTCAGCGCAGTGGGGCAAAGGGTGCCCTGATCACATTTTCGCCTGTGTCTCAGCTCCTTCCCCACCCCACCCCAAATCTCAATGACAATGGAGCTACTAGATGGTGCCTTTGTAAAGCCCTTTCTTTTCCTTTTTTTCCATGGTGAGATGTGCACTCCCACACAGGAAAGAGGGAGTGTGGTGAAATGTCCAATTTTAAAATAAATAAAACTTTATGTGTTGCGGAGGAAGGAGGTTGTACCCAGAGGACACCACCCCCACTGACACTTTGGCTACCTCTGCAATAGCCGTTACCATGAATGGGGGGGGGAGAAGACCACTAATTTTTCCAGCTACAAAATATTGCACATATTGCACACTGAGCACTTAGAAAATGTGAGCTCTCCATTCTCAGAAGCACAAGTTTGAGGAGAGATCTGCAAATGCATCAAAGGATAAACAAGCAGGCGTTTGGGGACTACAGAATCAAGGAGCATTTTGGGACTGCAGAAAAACAGAAACTTACTGAAACGCAGACAAGAGCACAGCCACAGTGCATTATTTGTGGAAAATCCTACGCCACGGAAAGGCAGTAAGATACATACAAAGTTACTGTTGAAGATCCCACAGTAGTTTAAATATTAAATAAGTAGGTTGGGGGTTTTGATTAAAGAAAAAGGGAGTACAAACTCCTCTTAGGCTTGGGACAATTAGAACGGAGCCATCAGCTTTCACTGCAGTAATTTCATTACATGCTGCCTCAGCGGCCAGGCAGGCTCCTAGGCAATGAAGGCCTCCAAGCTGTCACATGGGCTGGGCTTGGATGTTCCTTGAAGTGCAGCCAAGGTGTTAAAGGTAGCAAGTGAGACACAGGGAAAGCCAAAACACTTTGGTTGGCTCAATGTGCCAAAACAGATACAAAAGCAGGGTCACTGGAATGGTCAGGGATATCAGGAGTTGAAGTCCAACAATGTTAGGAGGGCATCCGATTCCCCACTCAGGACTACGCCGGTGGATGTCTTGCCCTTTGCTGTTTATTTCATGAATTACAAAAGAACGTGTGTCTTTCTTGATGAGGCCTAGGATTCTGCAAAGGGTAGCAACAAACTCTTCCAGCCAGGCCTCACCTTCAGGAGCTGGTCTCCTGGCTCATAGCTTCTTTCTTTCTAAGGGGCTATGCGCCAGATGGAACATATCTGGGTCTAAGCAAGGCCTTCACACAGTGAAACCTATTGGGCCAACCCTGAATATCCCCACACACGGTTGCCTCTTCATCATGTGACCGGGTCAAAAAAGAGGTTTCCTTATTGATTTTTAGGGTTCAATGTTTGGAGCGCAATGAACATCTTTGCCTGCCGCTGTGTTGGGTGAGAAGGGGGTTTAAACGTGGCTCCACATGAGCGCAAAAACAGGTAAAAAAAGAGAGAGGCAGGGATAGCTCAAGGTCCTAGAGTGCCTCTTCAGCCATCAGAAGAGCTGGTGGAAAATACATCACTTCCTTATGGATGGGAGATGGCTGACCACCCAGAAAGAAGGGAAACCTGTTCCTGATCCAAAGATTCTACTTTGATGTCCAAGATGCTGAGCATTTCCCGCTTGGTGTCTCATTTCTAAGTATTTGCCAATCCCATGGGTGGGGCTTAACTGGGAAATAAATAACTGGCATGCACAGTATTTGAGGGAAGATGCAGGACGTGTGTAGGGGGGATGTCCTGTTGAGCAAGCGGAAATATAGGCACCAACAGGATGTGGTAGTTGTATACTGCCCCAAATACTTTATCAGAAATTCATGTGAGAACTGTGAACCAATAGGATACAGGCCGTAAGTTCACTGGGGATTTATTGCTTCTATCACTTTGCAGCCTACCCTGTACATCAGGTTTGGGGGAATCTGTGGCCTTCCAGATATTATTGGGATCCAACTCCTATCAGCCCCAGCCAGAATGGCATTGGTTAGGGATAAACCCTGGACTAGGTGGTTTCAGGACAGCCCCTCAACTATTACTGCCCTCCATTCTGCTGAAGGAGGAAAATCACACACATTTCCTTAGTAACTGCCTGTGCTTATCTCCCTCTCCTTACCTGGGTGAAGCCCAACTGGAAAAGAATCAGGAAAGAGGAAAGAGAAAGAAGTTGGGAGAGAGAGGAGGAGCACGGGGTTCATTTGTGAATGATGGCAACAGAGAGAAGAGTACGTGATGGCAGTGTGAAAAGGTGCAAAACTGAGAACCCCATTTCAGGGCATCCAAATGCATTTGGCCAAGCGTATAATGCACAGTACCTCAGTATGAGGAAGTTTGCTTCTTTTCTCCCCCATCACTACAATTTTGTAGGTCTCTCTAAGTTTAAACCTTGCATTGGTCCCTCCCCTACGCAATGGAAGAATTTCAGCATAATGGAGAAGCAGGCTAAACAGGATAGTTTGGTGGTTGAAGGTCAATATTTATGCATATTTCTGACCCCGAGTGACGAACTAACTTGAAATGACAGGTTATCGGGAGCTCAGATCTCAACCTGTAAAAGCATGGGAAACTAATTTCTCACCAGGAAGCCTGTCTGGGAACTGGATATGAGAATCTGCACCAGAGGGGCTGAGCTGCAGAGCAGCCTGGGGTGTTGGTGATGTAGCACCCACCCCACTTCTCTCTAGGTTGTTTGTGACATGGACCCAGATCTGTGTCAGGGCCAATTTTCTGCTCTGCCTCAGGACATGATAACCATGGGGCTGTCTTTGTACACTGTATGCCTCCTCAGTGGACTGCCCAGTGTGGCCTTTCCAAGTGGTGAATGGGCTGTTGAAATCCAGCCTTGAAGAGAAAGCAGCTAACCATGTGCTTAGAGCATTGTCTGCTTGAGGTTTGTGAGATCAGTTGTTGTTGCAACCTGAGGAGGGACAGGACTCTGGAAGGGATCGAGCCCATTGTATTCTCTCTTGGCCATAGCCCATCATGCCTTTTAAGCAAAGGAGGATTGACTGGATGACTATAGGGAGCACTTAATGCCTCACTCATGGAGGAGAAGATGCCCACTGCATTAAAGGATGCAGTGGTGCATCCCCGCCTGATGATGGTCTCCCCAGAACCTGAGGTTTTAGATAACTACCGCTCAGTTGCAATAATCACTTACTGGGCAGGGTGATTGTGTGGTGGCTGCCATCCCTGGATACAGCAGATTACCTGCACCCATTTCAGCTTGGCTTCAGATTTGAATACAATATAGCATTGAAACAGCCTTGGCCACCCTGGTTGATTATATTTGGGAGAGTGACAGACAGAATGGTACCCGGTTGAGTCTGTTGGACCTCTTGGCTATGTTTCATACCACTGACCATAGTATCCTCCTGGTGTACTGTAGGAATTGGGGGCACTGTGTTACGGTGGCTCTGTTTCTATCAATAGGACCATTACCAGAGAATAGCATTGGAGATTTTCTGCTTAGCCAGTCAAATTCAACTATGGGGTGCTGTGCTCAGCTCTGTTTTCAGGCCGAGGGAGCCGGCGTTTGTCCACACAGCTAGCTTTCTGGGTCATGTGGCCAGCATGACTAAACCGCTTCTGGCACTACAGAACACTTTGACAGAAGTCAGAGCTCACAGAAACGCCGTTTACCTTCCCATTGCAGTGGTACCTATTTATCTACTTGCACTGGCGTGCTTTCGAACTACTAGGCTGGCAGGAGCTGGGACAGAGCAACGGGAGCTCATCCCATCACAAGGATTTGAGCCGCTGACCTTCTGATCGGCAAGTCTAAGAGGCTCAGTGGTTTAGACCTCCCCGTCTTGTATTATTAAATGCTTCCATGAAACTGCTGGGTGGTGCTGGGGGTTTGGCGTGTGGCTTCATCAATATGCAGATGACACCCACTCTATATTTCAATTCTACCTCAATCAGAGAAGCTGGGCCAGTGTGTAGAGTTTGTGATGGGCCGGACAAGGGCCAACAAATTGAAACTGAATCCTTATTAGGTGGAGGTGCTGTGGATAGTAACAATATATACATAAAATTTGCTTTGTTGAATGCCATTATCTTCTCTCTGGTCACTTACCAGGGAGAAGGTAATGGCACTTACCACTCATGATCTGTTACAGATCTGGTTACAAACTTAATTCATTCCGGAGGTCTGTTCTTAAGCTGAAACTGTTCTTATCCTGAGACAAGCTTTCGCTAATGGTGTCTCCTATTGCTGCCAGTGCACGACTTCCGCTCGCATCCTGGGGCAAAGTTTGCAACCAGGAGCAGCTACTTCCGGGTTAGCAGAGTTTGTAACCCGAAGTGTTCGTAACCAGAGGTACCACTGTATTCTAAAGGCAGGCAAGCCTTGTTGTTGCAAACCTACCTGTGTGTGCTTGTGTGTGTGGTTCTCCCATAAACTACACAACAAAGATGTGCTGCCTGCAGACATCCTCCAAACATTATACAGTAATTTGGGTTCTGGGAAAACGTGATTATTTCCATAAGAGAAGCCTAACCCCCTGACAGAAGGTCTGTGGACAGGGCATAAAAAACAAACGACAAATCTTTTGAGAAGCTTGTGGAGGGAAACTCCAGTGGGGTTGTTATTCAGCAGACCTTAGTTTGGGTTTTGTTTTGTTAGACAACTTATTCAGCTGTATAGCTGATCAGATTTGACCATGTGGCTCAGACTTTTTCTTGCTCATAAATAAGATGAGCAAGTTTAGCCATGTATTGCAGCTTGGCCTGGAAGGCAGAACTCATGACAATGTCCCTATGGACTCTAATTTGACGTACACCCTAATTTGAGGCAGCCCCTTGAAGGTGCAGTGAATAGTCACTTATGGTGGTGGCCACTTAAAAGGTAAAGGGACCCCTGACCATTAGGTCCAGTCGTGACCGGCTCTGGGGTTGAGGCGCTCATCTCACGTTATTGGCCGAGGGAGCCGGTGTACAACTTCCAGGTCATGTGGCCAGCATGACAAAGCTGCTTCTGGCAAACCAGAGCAGCGCACGGAAACGCCATTTACCTTCCCGCTGTAGCGGTACCTATTTATCTACTTGCACTTTGACGTGCTTTCGAACTGCTAGGTTGGCGGGAGCTGGGACCAAGCAACGGGAGCTCACCCCGTCGCGGGGATTCGAACCGCCAACCTTCTGATCGGCAAGCCCTAGGCTCAGTGGTTTAACCCACAGCGCCACCCACGTCCCCTTAGGCCTCACCGAAAAGAGGAAATGCAACAAAAAAGCGATTCACATGACCTGTGCATATACTACAGATTTAAAATTAATTACTATTACAGTGGTACTTCGGGTTAAGAACTTAATTCGTTCTGGAGGTCCGTTCTTAACCTGAAGCACCACTTTATCTAATGGGGCCTCCTGCTGCCGCCGTGCCGCTAAAGCAAGATTTCAGTTCTCATCCTGAAGCAAAGTTCTTAACCTGAGGTACTATTTCTGGGTTAGAGGAGTCTGTAACCTGAAGCGTCTGTAACTCGAGGTACCACTGTATTAAATATAAATACAACACATCTTGCCATAGTGGGGAAGACCAGGACCTGCATGTTTGCTGCCCAGGTGCTTTCAGTGTTGAAGGGCAGCTTCCAGTTTTACTTTCTGGTGGGTTTTTTAGTCTTTAAACCAGATTTGGACTGGGCAGCCCTTGAAACGAAGGGCACCTTTCAACAGAGGACCATTCCTCTGTAAAGCAGGGCAGATGGCCACCCTAGCATAGTGTGGACTTAGCCATGGGCATGGGAACCAGGGATCAAATAAGTGCTTACCTATGAAAACTATGATCACCAAAGAATTGATGCTTTTGAATTATATTGCTGGAGGAGACTCTTGAGAGTCCCATGGACTGCAAGAAGATCAAACCTATCCATTCTGAAGGAAATCAGCCCCGAGTGCTCCCTGGAAGGACAGGTCGTGAAGCTAAGGCTCCAATACTTTGGCCACCTCATGAGAAGAGAAGACTCCCTGGAAAAGATCCTGATGTTGGGAAAGATGGAGGGCACAAGGAGAAGGGGACGACAGAGGACGAGATGGCTGGACAGTGTTCTTGAAGCTACAAACATGAGTTTGACCAAACTGTGGGAGGTAGTGGAAGACAGGAGTGCCTGGCGTGCGTTGGTCCATGGGGTCACGAAGAGTCAGACACGACTAAACGACAACATGAAAACTCATTGGCCATCTTTAGATAAGCCACTATCTCTCCGGCTGCTATTGTGTGAAGAAGAAAACGAGATAAGGGTGCATTGTATCCTAGCTTGAGTCCTTGGAGGAGTGTCAAAAACAAACAAACACATTTCGAAAAGAAGATTGCAAAGCCTGTTCTGTGAGCACCGGGAACACCGGAGGCACAGGACAGAAAGAGCAATTAAGCTGCTGTTGCCATATCTTGCAAATAAATTTGAAGATCAGGAAGATAGCCATATACAATAGCCCCTAATCAGGATGAGGCCTTGCCTGGTCTCCCAAAGGTTAGCGATCAGCTGTTGTTGAATCGGGTGTGGAGCAAAAGCTGTCACAGCCTTCACAATATTAAATACCCAGCCCCCAGAGTTCCAATGTAAGGAAACTGCTTCTCAGTAGAAGAACTGAGGCTCATTTGCACCCTTGGCCAGGAATTGTAGTGGCGCCTCTGAAGCCAGGTGAGAATATGGACCAGAAACTCAAAAAGTGGAGAGGTGTGAGGCGAGATTTCTGCGCCGCCATCCCCATTCCCAGTACCCCAGGGGGTGGGGGGCGGCAACCTAACCAGCCACTAGGTTTGCCCCTGAACATTTATATACTCCCCTCAACCATATTAGATTTCAGGACAGTGCAGAAAATAACAGATCAATTCAGTAAAACACAACAATGAAAGCAACAGGTGAAACCTGAAAATAGATTAATCACTCTACTACAGGCATCCCCAAACTGCGGCCCTCCAGATGTTTTGGCCTACAACTCCCATGATCCCTAGCTAACAGGACCAGTGGTCGGGGAAGATGGGAATTGTAGTCCAAAACATCTGGAGGGCCGAAGTTTGGGGATGCCTGTTCTACTAAATGACCACCAGCGGAATGACCGCTGACATATGAAATTGATGTCTCTGCTCTCTGAGTCACAGTCTGCCTGCCATCTAAACATTACACATGCTCCCAATTAAAAGAACAGAGATGTCGCCTCCAGACATTCTCAGCCTATTTGCACTAGACTACTCATTTTTCTAGGGGAGTCTATGTGCAGTGTAGGGGGAAGGTTCAACTTTAAATGCCTTTAAACTTTTCTGTTCCATCAGGCTTATGCAGCCAATTAAGAATACATTTTTATATGGCTTCTATAGTATAATTGTTCTAAACCGCTCTGATATATATTTTTTTATGACTAGCTGTATGTACATTTTTCCATTTTATTTATTTATTTATTTATACTTTACAAGTTTATACATTTCACTGATTTTATACATTTCACTAATTTTACATTCATTTTGACATTTCAAAACTTGACCTACCTCCCCCTCTTTCTGCAGTTCCTTAATTTTTTTTTAAAAAATCCAAATTAACCTAATTTACTCATTTATTCATCTTCTTTAAATATATACTGCAGGTTGTTACAATAATCCTGCCAAAGTTTTTATCTGTTTATAATTTATCTGTAAATATTCAATAAACCATTTCCATTATTTTATTTAAAAAAATTTTTTATCTTGATTTCTTACTCTTCTGGTAAGTTTCGCCATTTCTGTATATTCCAAGCTGTATGTCAATATTTTATAAATAACGAAAGAAATCAAATAAAAGGTGAAACTGTTTTACAGCCAGATCCTAAGGTAAAAGTAAGACTCAATTCTATTGAGCACTTTAAAGCATTCAAAGTATTTCATATACGTAATCCTTGCAACCATTGTGTAAGGTAGATTCGTCCCCCATTATGCAGACAGGAGGCTAAGCAAAAGAGAGTGCCACCTAGTGAGATTAGAGCAAAGGTGAGATTCAAACTGGGGCCTAGTTTATCTAAGGTTTGTTGTTGTTGTTGTTTAGTCGTTTAGTCGTGTCCGACTCTTCGTGACCCCATGGACCATAGCACGCCAGGCACTCCTGTCTTGCACTGCCTCCCGCAGTTTACCAGTAGTTTTTTCTTTACCTGCACCACCCCTATTACCCTACTTCAAGCAGCTCAATTAAAACATGCTGAAGATGTACACCCTTTACTCCCACAGGTGCCCCAAATATCTGTCAAGATGTGTTCTACTTTACTACCACTGTTTCCAAAATATAAAGAGGCAGACTTTTTGGAAACTTTCAAAAGGGCTGACGGAACCTAGCCAAATTGATACCAAGAAATTGATGCAATCGTTTTCTGACTGTTTCCAAAGACAGCTTCAGAATTTTGTGATTTCGTTTCCAGATTTGCAATGGTTTTATCTGTTTTTGGCCATTTGGTGAAGAGCAGACTTCAGGTACAATTTAAAAAAACCAAATAAAATTCCATGGGCTTTACTCTCAAGTAAATGGATTTCAGCCATTTCTTTCTAAACCCCCACCCTCTCCCTGTTTGTTGTTGTTTACTCTTCCTGACCCCACGCCAGGCACTCCTGTCTTCCACTGCCTCCCGCAGTTTGGTCAAACTCATGTTGGTCACTTCGAGAACACTGTCCAAGAACACTTCCCTGTTTACTCAGAAGTAAATCCCAATGTGTTCAATAAGGCTGGCTCTCAAGTTAGCCTGCATGGGGTTGCAGCCTTTGCAGCAAGGGTTAAGGAAGGCTGCAAGGAAGACACATTGTGCCCTGACACCTTAAAGGCAATGACCTACTTCATCAAAAATATTTGGTTGACCTTTTGTGCAGGGTTCCAGCGTGAAATCTGCTAGTGTCTTTTAAGACCCAAGAATGCTCCAATCCCCTTTTGACTTTGGAACCATCATTCCACACAGCTGCCTCCTGGCACCCGAAATTCTCCATCCTAATTATAGATGCAATGAATAAACAGTCCCTCCTCTTTCCACAGGTAATCTCTTTGCCTATGCAATTCACAGGCAATACAAGGAGAGGCTCTCACACCTGGTTCTCACCCGCTGTGCCTTTTGCTCCCTTCTCCTTACAAGGCATCCAGACTGACAGAAACTCTCTTGAGGCGGGGACTAATGGCCTTTGAAGAGCCTTGAGAGAGTGTGGGGCAGGGCAGGCCCCAATGGGGTGAAAAGGCTGGGAGCCAGATAATTTAGACACACATGGCAACAGCTTGTGTTCTAATGAAATCCCTTTGAAGCCTAAAATTAATTCTTAATATTGAAGGAAAGAGGATTGTGTTTGTAATAAATAAGCCCAGATGCTTAATTTTGCACTGTTTCAACGCCGATGCATTTGCTGTCCATTTAGAAGGAATGGCAGCAAAGAAATGTAATATATAAATGAATAAATATTAACTTCCATTTTTTGAAAATGCATCTGTTGACCATAACAATGATGAAATTGGACTTTCCAAATGGAAGAATAACCAAACAAACTTGGGTCCTTAACAACTTGGGTCCAGAACATCTCAAGGAATTTCTGATCCCGTATTACGTATATTGGCAGAGACTTTTGCCAGGGAGAGGGGGTGATTTCCCTCATCGGTGGTTCCCCAGATGCACGACTCACACCTATGGCTTTGACCCTGTATATCTGAAGAAGTGTCTCCACCCTTATCATGAGATCCAGCTCCAAGGGCCTTCTGGCGGTTCCCTCATTTGAGAAGTGAAGTTACAGGGAACAAGGAAGAGGGACTTCTCAGTAGTCACTCCTGCCCTGTGGAACACCATCCCACCAGATGTCAAGGAAATAAACAATTATCTGGGTTTTGGAAGACATCTGATGGCAGCCCTGTTTACGGAAGTTGTTTAATGCTTGGTGTTTTACTGTGCTCCATACTGAGTAGTGGTATGGAGTAATGGTTAGAACATCGGACCTGGGAGACCAGGATTCAGATCTCCACTTTTTTTCTCCAAGGAGCTCAGGATGGTGTACAATGTACATGGTTCTTCCCTGCCTCATTTAATCCCCACAACAACCCTGTGAGGTAGGTTGGGCTGAGAAAGACAGTGTCTGGCCCAGAGTTACCCAGTGAGCTTCATGGCTGGGTGGGGATTTGAAGCCTGGTCTCCTAGTCCGACACTCTAACCACTATACTCTTCCAGTGGAAATGTATGCCACCATAGTAAAATCATGCCTGATCTTACTCCCTAAGAAGAACAGAACTCAGAGCATGTTCTGTCAGTTGGCAAACAATCCCTCCAAATGTCTGCTTCTTTTTCTACCTTCCATATGATCCTTCCTGCATTTCCAGTTCAGTGCCCTATCACATGAGCTGCAGTGTGGGAAACCTCCTGTTTGTACAGAGCTGAAGGCAATCAAGCCCCACGTGCTATGGGGAGTTTCATCCTAATAAATGAATTACTAACAGAGCTTCAAATGTCACAACTGCTCTCTCCTCTTTTCCTATGCTTGAACTGGAAACACAATCTCTTGAGGTTAACTCTCCCAATTACAAACACCCAAAACCAGTTGAACAGTCTTCCACAGTTAGCTAAGCTAAGCGAGAGTGTTGCCACCCATGTTTCGGGTAGAAGACCAAACCTGTTTGCTTTGCAATATTTTTTTTAAGGGTTCAAGATGTGTCCACTTTACAGCTTTTTTATTTTCTTTCAGAACCTCTTAAAGCTACTGACACTGATTCAATATTGGTGGGTAAGATACATATGGCTACTGGTGCTTTAAATAATGGCCTCGTTCACACATCACTTTAAATCACACAGAAGCTTAATTATACAGTAGTTTAAAGGGAAAGCTTTTGTTGCTGCCCTGCTACCAGGAGCTAAGCTATGGTTTGGCTTAGCTTAGCTTTACAACCAAACCAGGGCTCGGGTTTTTCTCTCCCAAAGCATGAACAAACCTTGGTGACAGTTCATGGTTTATCTGTAGTGAGACAAACCACAAGCCCATCAAACTTTGATGAATGAAGTGGTTGTAATTCCTTCCCTTTCCCCCACCCCCTCGCCTGCACGAGCAGATAGCTAAGTTTAACTGTGGCTTAAAGCAACAGGCAAAGAAGGCCACTGTACTCAGCATTTATAGGAAAGCAGCCTCTCTGGGAGGAAGTGCCACTTAACTTCTCTGAGCAGACATGCATTGGGTTGTGATGCCAATGAAGTTTTGTAAGGGATCAGGTTAAATTGCTTCCCAATCTTTTTCTTTACAGTACAGATGAACAGCACCAGATTGCTGCAACTGGCTGGCCAATTATATGATACTGAGCTCAGAAGGCTGGTTGTTTGCAGCTGCAGCCCCTCCACTACGACTCCAATTACACCCAAGAAGAGAAGATCCAAAAGTCTTTGCTTGGAACAGAGAACACATGTAGCCCCCCCCCCCCAATCATTTTCTTCTGGCAATATTCAATAGGCAAAGTTTTCCCTGTCTCTGCATCTGCCTGTTGTAGATAGCTTCACCTGGTGAATTTCTGCCTCCCATGCACAGCGGGGGGGGGGGGAAGCAATCATTTGCATGCTTACTTAATTGCTTCTTAATATGTATGTATATATATTTTTAATCCCTATGCAGGCTAACCTCCCCACTCAGACTTCTTACATTGCAAACAGTATTAAATTACAACATCTTATTCTAATAAAACACAGTCATTTAACCCAGCAGTTTAATAATATGTATCTCGATATATATCTCAATAATATACATCTCAATATATTCACAATTGTCACACGTGCCATTGATCTATTAATTATGAACTTTGTATCCCACTTGTCACTGCGAAAGGTCTTAGGACGCAGAGTGCCAAAATGACAACAGACCACAATGTACCCCATTGTGGCAAAATGTAGCCCAACACATATCAGGATGGAAGAAGCTGCCCAGGCTCCGCTCTGCTTACCTGAGAAGGTGTCCAGCGCAGTGGGCTGGTACTGGTCTGGGTATCCGTTGGTTGTGTAGCTGACAATGAGGCTGGTCTTGCCGACTGCCCCATCTCCTATGAGGACGCACTTGATGCCCAGCTCGGAGCCGCTTCCTCTGCTGGGGGTGCTGCATCTTCTCAAGGTGGGCGAGGAGTAATCCAGTAGCTCCTGTGGGGGCATCGCTGGAGGAGCGGGAAAGGGGACACTTGGCGTCCCTCTTTTGAAACAAAAAATGTTGCGGTTGGATATTTAGTTCTTCCGTGCTTAAAAACACCACCACAACTGCCAAGCAGGAAGAAGTGAGAGCCAAAGGTGGGTCAGTCACTCTGTTCCCACGCGCAGTGGTAGTATCTCATTTTCTGGGACTACATCCCTTCAGGTGCCCTGGCTCTGGAGCAAAAGAGAGTTGCATCCGGGCCGAGTACTCCACCTTTTCACTTTGCATTTAACTCCCGAGACCTGTAATGGTTTTTTTAAAAAAATTATTTAAGCCACCCAGAGCAGCTGTGATTTGCATGGGCCCACCCCCTTTCCCGGTAACCTGATGCTGCCTTATAGGTGCTTGAGCAAACTCCAAACTCCCAGCCTTCTTTCCTCCTTTCCCTAGCACTTATCGAAGGTGCTGTTTGTGGCAAACTGCTGGACTGACTGACACATGGGGGTAAGGTGGGGTGAAGCGCCGTCTCACACAACAGACAAACAGACAAACAGACAGGTAAAAGAGTTTTGCTACTGTGGCTTCTATCTCCACTGTCAGATGCAATGCTGTTGTGGTCAGATTCTGCTTATAGGCTTCCCATGGGCATCTAGTTCGCACTCAGCCATGAAGCTCACTGGGTAACGTCTCTCATGGACTCTTAGCCCTACCTCCCTCACAGGGTTGTTGTGAGAATAAAACAGGGAGAGGGAGAACCATGTACAAGCAGGGACCACCCCCTCTCGCAAGGAGGCATTAATCCTCTCCCTGCTAGATAGATTTAGCAGCCAAGAGTCTTGTCAAGTGGTCGACCTGACTGATCCAAGCATCTTGTCCTCCTCCCCAAGCCTTACTAACTGAAACTTACCCAACAAAACAGGACTACACAATGCTCTGGACACCCCTTGAGATTCATCTGCTATAACAGTGGAGTCAAAGTCCTTTTCTCACCTGCTGACCAGACTTTCAAAAGGGTGTTTCCAGAGGGAGAGATAAGTGAGATGATTGTGTTTCAGAACCCCTCCGCCCTCTTGGCCCAAACAGAAACAGCAATTGATTTATGCCGGGGATTTCTAAAGAGGATCAGGAGTGGTGGCTTTGGTCAACAAGCAGAACGTAGCAACCTAAAGCAAACGAAAGCAAGCATATCACATTTCATAAATCCTGCAAAGGCGGCATGGCAAAAAAAACAGGTTTGACTTTCTGGAAGAGGTGAAATCTTGGGCTCATTTCATGCGTATTTTCCTGGAGGAAACCCAGGTTGTCTCTTCCTCTTGCATTTGTTCCTAGGGACCCTGTGACAAACTGCATTCACAAAAACCAGCATCATCATTAGTGGAAGAGGCAGCATGCTACTGAAAGACAATGGATTAAAAAAAATAGAGCTCTGAGGCTGTAATATTATACATATCTGGGAATAAGTCCCACTGAACTCTATTACCTCTGAGTGCACAGGACTGGGCTGTAAGTGACATACTCCTGTGTGTTGACATTAGCGTTCCCAGTGACACAATCACTGGTGCAGCAAATGCAGTCATTGCAATGAACTTGGCGGGCAAGGATTAGGAAAGTGAGAGATGCACACACCCATCCCATAGTGCTCCTTGAGAAAGCTAATTCTCACCCTCCCCCCTCGCCCAGAACAATGGTTATGGTAGCTTTCACTAAGGATTTTGCAACAAAATTTGATCTGTGCATGCTACCTCTTAGCACATCCTCTTCTTCCAAGCTCAGGCCTCAGGGCTTATTGGCATGGAATCCATGCAAGGCACAGTTAATCCATACCAGGCAATACATAGAATTGTAGAGTTGAAAGGGACCCTAAGTATCATCTAGTCCAACCCCCTCTGCAATGCAGGAATATGCAGCTGTCTCATCTGGGGATCGAACCTGCAACCGTGGCATTGTCGGCACCATGCTCTAACCAACTGAGCTACCCAGTCCATTCAGTCCAGCTCTGGGTTCCCCACCTGTTTATACTGCAAATGTACTAAGCCACCTTGCCAGCACGGCGATCCCATCCAGATGGCCAGCAACAATGCCTGATCCTGCAAGAGGGAGGTAGCCATAGGAACTTAAGTGGAGCCTGCTGGATCAGCCCAATGGCCCATCTAGTATAGCATCCTATAGAGAGCTGGACCATAAAGAAGGCTGATCGCCGAAGAATTGATGCTTTTGAATTATGGTGCTGGAGGAGACTCTTGAGAGTCCCATGGACTGCAAGAAGATCAAACCTATCCATTCTTAAGGAAATCAGCCCTGAGTGCTCCCTGGAAGGACAGATCGTAAAGCTGAGGCTCCAATACTTTGGCCACCTCATGAGAAGAGAAGAATCCTTGGAAAAGACCCTGATGTTGGGAAAGATTGAGGGCACTAGGAGAAGGGGACGACAGAGGACGAGATGGTTGGACAGTGTTCTCGAAGCTACCAACATGAGTCTGACCAAACTGCGGGAGGCAGTGGAAGACAGGAGTGCCTGGCGTGCTATGGTCCATGGGGTCACGAAGAGTCAGACACGACTAAACGACTAAACAAGCACAAGTATAGCATCCTAGAATCATAGAATCATAGAGTTGGAAGAGACCACAAGGGCCATCTAGTCCAACCCCCTGCCAAGCAGGGATCATTAATATGATCCTGTTCTCACAGATCATATTAATATTGTCATTTGGAACTAAACTTAGCAGTACGGGGCAAAAATTCCCTAGAAGCAGAGCCAGCTCCAGATTGGACAGAGTCTCCTCTGTTGTCACCACTGATCTGTCATCTGGCCATGGTAGGCTTATCTGGCTGTGGTTGGCAACACTCAAGAGGTCTGCAGGGGGGCTGGGATGAGCTACCCTGTTGATTTAAAAAGGTGTCTAGACCCAGCCACTTGGAGTGGCTTAGAGTGCCAGCCAGAAAGAAAAAAACACACGACTATAAGTTGGTCCCTGGGGCAGGTATCATCAGTGTCCAAGGATGCCAGGCCCTGCTAGTCCTGCTATACATTTGCCCCAGGGATATCCCTCCAGATGTTGCTGGACTCCAAATCCCAGCAGCCCCAGCCAGCCCAGCCATTGGTCAGGGATGGTGGGATTGGAGTCCGAGAACACCTGTGAGGCTCCATATTGGCCATTTCTGATTTAGCCGCTTCTGCAGCATTGAGCCCTTCTTGTCACCATTGGCGCAACCCAGCTTCCTGCAACACTCCATGACTTCTGGCCAGCTGCCTGAGATTCTTCACTCACATACCTCTTGAAATAATCACGCTTCATTTTGCTGACGGACTCCTGCTTTCTGCCTTAGTTATATGTTTCTGACAATGACTGCCTAGAATGACTTCTTCACCTCTGTGGGAATTCTGCAGTGTCTCAATGCTCTTTAATCTGAGCAATTAATTTATTAGAAACAAACAACCCTGCTCCCACAGGTTTCTTTCTCAGGCGTTATCTAGCTCCCAGCATCTAAAAATTACAGGTGCAGTTTCACTTCAACTAAAAAAAAAGTAAAAAGCTTTTCAAACAACGGGACCTGACTTCAGCTAAGAGTTTTGTTTTTATAACCAGAGCATATCTTCTCTCAGGAAAGGTGCACAGATGATAGCTTTGAAAACTAAGGTCACATCCATGCTACACATTTAAAGCAAATGACTTCCTACAAAGAACCCTTGGAATTGTGATTTGTTAAGGGTCCTAGGTACTGCAGCTCTGTGAGGAGCAAACTACAATTCCAAGAATCCTGGGGACAGAAGTTTGTTGGGGGGGGGGTAGCATGGGTGCAGACAGGATTTTTGTGGGGGGGGCAAGACTTTTGTGGAGGGGCAAAACCGATGTGATCGGTCAGTTAGTTATTTCTATTGTTTTACTTGATGTGGGAGGGCAGATGCCCCCTGCCCCCCCGGCTACACCCATGGGGCATAGGTATTATAGCGCTGTGAGGGCAAAAACTACAGTTCCCAGCATTCTTTGGGGGAAGCCATGTGCTTTCAATGCACTTTTAGTACATGGTGTGGCTGTGACCTAAGACTTTGATCCTCCTGTGCACCTTTGTAAGTCCCACTGAATTCTGTGGAATTTCCTTCTGAGTAAACACACACAAATGGGACACGGGTGGCGCTGTGGGTTAAACCACAGAGCCTAGAACTTGCCGATCAGAAGGTCGGCGGTTCAAATCCCTTTGACGGGGTGAGCTCCCGTTGCTCGGTCCCAGCTCCTGCCAACCTAGCCGTTCGAAAGCACGAAGTGCAAGAAGATAAATAGGTACTGCTCTGGCGGGAAGGTAAACGGTGTTTCCATGCACTGCTCTGGTTCGCCAGAAGCGGCTTAGTCATGCTGGCCACATGACCCAGAAGCTGTACGCCGGCTCCCTCAGCCAGTAAAGCGAGATGAGCACCGCAACCCCAGAGTCGTCTGCGACTGGACCTAATGGTCAGGGGTCCCTTTACCTTTTAAACACGCACAGGACTGGACTTTAAAACACTTTTATTCACACTTCTTATTTACAGTTTTGTACACATTATGGAATCTTTTGATCAATAGCAGTAAAGACATATTTAAAGTAGCAATAAAAAAATCATTTTCTAGTTAATTCCACAGCAACTGTGGAAGCTAATTGGTGTGACCAATCTAATGGTGGCATAAGCTTTCATGAATTTTGTCAGATGCATGAAGCAGCCTCCTCTGCTGGCAGATTGTGCACATATTTATTTAGTTAACTATGACATTTCTATCCCGCCTTTCCTCCAAGGAGCTCAAGATGGTGCACATTGTTCTTCCCTATGTTATCTTCACAACAACCCTGTGAGGTAGGTTAGGCTGGGAGATTGTGACTGGCCCAGCGTCACCCAGTGAGCTTCATGGCTGAGTGGGAATTTGAACGCTGCTGTCCTGGGTCCTAGTTCAGTTCTCGAACCACACCACCACACTGGCCTCACATACATATATATGGATCCTGAGATAAAGTATTGTTTTAGGAACACTGGAGCCAAACAGCTACAAAATGCATGGCAAGAGAATGCTTGTGACTTTTGCAACTCTGGAGGCACACAAACTAGAGGGAGGAGCAGCAGGAAAGTGTCTTGTTCTGAGTTACTTACAAGGTCTGCAAGGAAGTTAAACCAAAGAAGAGAAACAAAAGGAAGAAGTTTGCAGTCGTAACAGGGAATTTCCCCACTGGTCAGCATAAACATAAATCCTTGATAAGACATAAAGGTTTATTGCTTGTTGAGCAGAACGATGCTGTAGTTCTGCCCTGTTGAATTGACCTTGCATAGTGTATTGGTAATGAATGGAGGTGGATATAATAAAGTCACTTGTGGGGAAATGGAAGGCAGATGAGAAGTGGCTTCAGCTGAGCCTGAGGGCTGCCCTTGTCCCCACTATGACTTGCGACATCACTCAGAGGGGCATTTGGGGGGTAAGGATTCCAAGCTGCTTGTTATTCTGGTTTCAGGGAAAGAGGAGAGAGATTGCCACACTGTGTGTGAGAGGAGAGGAAGGCAGGCAGGTCCAGGCCACATTTACACCATACATTTAAAGTGTTATGATAAGACTTTAAACCGGGGGTCAGCAAACTTTCCCACTGTCCTTCAGACCTTGTGGGGGGCCGGACTACATTTTGGAAAAAAATATGAACTATGTCCCACAAATAATTCCTATGTCCCACAAATAACCCAGAGATGTATTTTAAATAAAAGGACACATTCTACTCATGTAAAAACATGCTGATTCCCGGACCGCCCACGGGCCCGGATTTAGTAGGTGATTGGGCCGCATCCACCCCCCAGGCCTTAGTTTGGGGACCCTGCTTTAAACCATCATGGTTTCCCTCAAAGACTTCAGGAAACTGTAGTTTATTAGGGGCGCTGAGAGTTGTTTGCTCATATTCCCCTCAAAGAGCTACAATTCCCAGAGTGGTTTAACAATCTATCCCTCTTTACAGGGAAGTCTAGGAATTGTAGCTTTGTGAGAGGAAGGAGCCAGGTGTACCTCCTTTGGGAAGGAGCCCTAGAGATATGGGGCCATCACTGAAAAGACCTTGATGGTGGGCCTGCAGACAAGGCCTCCGCGACTGACCTTTCTACTGGATAATTAACCGTGTGTTTGAGTGGTGGTCATGTTTTTTTTTAAAATGCTTTACCTCAACAATCCAATACAAAAGCCACAGCAGCAGCCACAATACATTTTTTCTCCTATTCCAAATTAAATTTGTTTTTCATTTGTCACACAAAGGAATAATATAAAGATGGTCTTAAAGTAGGCCTCCTTGGAGACTGAAACTTGGTGCTGCAGTTGAGGATATCTTAGCACAGGTCACAGCTAGCCTAACCTGACAGACAGACAGACAGACAGACACTGGAACAAGCCCCCATTCCCCAAGTTCCCAATGAATGGTGGGTGTCAAAGTGATCTGGTTGAAGTCAACAGAAGTGTTGACATGCTTCAGAATCAGTGTGTGGCTCCTGAAGAGTCACAGCTCCTAAATGGTTTGCTCTGCCACATCCTATGCTTGAAGTAGAAGCAAGCTTACTTGGAATCAGTGGTTTGGATCCAGAATAAGTTAGCTGCACTTTGTTCCCACTGAAAGCTAGTTTGGATTCAACCCAATGGAACTAACTTCCAAATTAGGGAACATAGATTGCACCCTGTGTCCCACACACTGATAAAGAATGAAAGGTGTGTGGAGAAAGATTGGGATCCCTGCAGATGTAGTGGCCGTAACTGAAGAGGAAGCATGGCAACAAAGTAAAAGGGATCTGGTGAAACCAAGAAAGATATTTCTGGAGATGAGCTATACACCTCCCTTGCTAATCACCTGCTTATTATTATCTAATTAGTGAGAGAGCCAGCTAAAGCTGATTCACCAAGCGTCACTTTTGACAGCTCATCTCAGTCCAGTCGGGGGGGGGGAAAAGCCAACTCCCTAATTTCGACAGTGAAATAAATTTACAGCATCGCTGTTTAACATATGATCTTGATGGACATGATGAGAAAGGCCCAAGATCAAAATGTAACAACCCACTGTATGGAACAGTAAATAGTGTGAAATTTTTGTAAAAGCTGTATGCCAGAGTTATGACTGTTAACAAAATGGATGCTGTTGTGTCGAATATTTGCCAATTTGCTGGCTGATCCAAGCTCGGTTACTATTCCCAAAGCCCATTGTCACAGTTTTGACTAGAGGATGTGAATGCCATTTATTTATTTATTTAATATAAGAAGTCTGCAGTGTTAAGGTCCTATATAAATCCCACAATCTGGGGACCACCACAAAAAAGACCCTATCTCTTGAGCTCACCAACAAAACCAATGTTCCAGGTGGGCTCATGGGCAGGGATTCCTCCCCCTGCAAAGGGAGTGCAATTGATTCAAACTCTGAGGCTTTGTAAAGATCCGCAATGTATAGTCTGCTCTTATATATTGTCATTATTTAGATTGCTTGCTATGCAAATAAAGCAGCACTGAACAGAATTAGACTTGAAATGTGCAGAAGGAATAACCTCTACATCACTCTTCTGCGTTCTCAAAATGTTGGCTACTTAGATCTTTACAAGCTGTTTATTGAATTAAAGCAACAGGTTTTTTTAATGCTCCAGAAAAAAAACCCCAACACATATATTAGTCTGATTGCCTTGGCTTGATTCAGATGTAGGCCAGCATTTACCCACCAAACAGGTATTTGTTTGAGTTGTATTTTTTTGCTTGATACTTTTCAGATGTGTCTTTTTTTTTAAAAAAAGATCTTTGTTGCCACCTAATGGACAAAACCAGCTACGATGAATCCAGTGACATTCTCAAACATGTAAACTCCATTTAACACAGTGGGACTTGCTTCTAAAACTACACAAGCCTATTTCATCAGATGAACAAAGTAGACATTTAATGGACCGGTGTTTACTCAAAGCAGGATGTGATAATCCCAATTGTAGCAGTAGTCTGATATTGGTGGTGACCCTGTGAAAGACCAGATTCCTTTTTTTTTTGTCACAGCTACACAGCAAGAGTGTCTTCTTGGACAAACCTGCCATGGATCTTCATTTCTATGGGCCTGTAGCACAACAGGCACGTCAAAGACTTCTTATGCATGTCTCCTCAGAAATGTGTCCCACTACCTTAAAAAATGCTTAATCCCAGATAAGTGCATTGGAGCCTTAATCCGTGGTGGCTCTTTAAAGTGGAAAACAAAATGATGTGATCTGCAACAAGCTTAAGTTTATAACATTTTATCAGCCCAGCTATGAGCGACAACATTTATTTACTGTATTTGAAATGTTTTGTGCTATCTTTGATCAAGAAGTAAATCAGGGTGGAGTACAACATATGTAAGAACAGGACAATACACGAAATATCATACAACAATGAATAAAAATGACCAACACTGTGCATAATACATTTAAAAATTGCATAAAAGTCCTTCTTAAAACTTAAGCATATACTTAAAACCTTCAACTAAAAGCCAGGGTAAACAGAACTTTTTAAAACTTCCCCAAAAACCTGAAAATGAAGGAGGCAGCCATAATATTTATTGGAAGGAAATTCCATAAGGTAGGCACCTGTCATGGAATTCTACTCAATATTGATCCACAGAAGAACTCCGTTAAACACATTGCAGGATCCCGAAAAATAGACCAGAGGCAATTGTACTGTACAGTACTTCATCCAGCAGAGCTTTACTGCTACTGAAGGCAAATGAGCCTAATGGTCACAAATCCAATACATTCAGGATTGGTACTGTCCATAAGAAATCCAGTTGTAGTAGACTTAACTGAAACTTACAATACAGTAACTTATAATGAGTCTATAAGCGATCTTCAGCCATCTCAACCCTTGCTTTTTCATGCAAAACCATTTGCAGTCGTTTTCGGTCATCAACAGCTATCAGTCAGTCAATCACCCACTTCCACCACCCTTCTGAGTGATCCCCCCTCCCCTCCCCATCCCCACCCCTTCTCTACATAAGTGCCTGGGGACTTCTATTTCACTGTATCTGAAGAAGTGTGCATGCACACGAAAGCTCATACCAAAATAAAAACTTAGTTGGTCTTTAAGGTGCTACTGAAGGAATTTTTTTATTTTATAATGAGTCTAAACCTTAACACTAAGCCTACTGTGTACAGAACACCATACCAGAAGGAAAAGAGATAGAAAGAGAAAGTGAAACCCAGGCTCCTTCTGGCCTTACTTTTATAGTCAATGTGACTGAAAAGAAGGCAGAACCAGTTTAAATCAGCTGTACTTAGCTTCTCTGAAGGAATAACCCAAACGTCACAAACCTTCTGCTTGTTTCTTTCACGCAGAGAAGCTTCCAGAACCCTCTTGAATTAATTAGAAGAGGAAAGATCTTTACACATCAGATCAATACTTTCTGAATTAAGAAATACAAACTGACAGCACCACCACCGAGAAGACCCTACCTCTGGTAGCCACAAGTCTAAATTGATCTTAAAGGTTGACACACAAGTTAGGCTTCCAAAGTCAATTTTAATAATCTGGACTCAAACTATTTATGGACTTAAAGGTCAGAACCAGCACTTTGAATTGCCCCTGGAAACACACTGGCAACTAGTGCAACTGATGTAGGAGCCGTGTGATGTGATTGAACCATCTCGCCCCAAGAAGGGCTCAAGCAGCTGGTGTTGCTGAGTAGTCTTCAAAGTCAACCCCACTAAGAGTGCATTACAGTAGGCCAGCATGGATGCAATTACCACATCCATGAACTGAGGCTAGGTCTGTTTTCCCAAGATAGAATTGTACGTAGCTGTCATGCTAACTTAATTTTTTTGGGGGGAGCACTCTTATCTGCCCCAATGTGGGCTGTCGGGCAGCTCCAATTCCAGAAGGATCCCCAATCAACAATTTGGTGCTTTGGATGGGTGTGTGGGTCCAACACCAGATCACTCCGTCTAGATCAGTTGATTTTCTCACCCACAGCACCTCCGTTTGAAGCATTGGCCGACAGTGAGGCAGCTGATTTTGGAGCAGCAAATTGTTAGCACCCCACCCCTACTGCCAGGGAGGGGGAAGCCACATTTGTGAGATTTCAGGAGTCAAAACTGGAGGGCTGGGGCAGCTGCTGCACTGTCTCAGGCAGCAAAATGTCTTTGTCCAGCTCAGAGTGATACTGAACATATTATTCATCTACAGATGTGCCACAGACCAAGCTATTCATACGGTATGCTCTGTGAGTATGAAAGAAGATAAAGCATTTTAATCACCCTGTGGAAAGAAAGTTGCTTCTTTCTCCCCTCAGGCGCTTCGTACCAGCTTACTTGTCTTGTTCTCAAGCCCCTCTCGGGAGCACTGGAGCCAGCTGGGCTTTCAAGTACCGACTTTCCCCAGAGGCTAATTTCAGTCCATGGGAAAAAAATGATACAAATAGGCTTTTAAAAGGAATTTAGTACTGGGCCTTCTTATTTGATAAAAAGTTTTTAAAAGAAACCAGAAGGATGTTCCCTAGCTCCTTCTACCAATGTCTACCAATGTAAACAACACAATCCTACACATGTATCCAGAAATTCAATGAATTCATTTCAAAGAATTGATTTAAAAAAGCTTAGTCCCAGGTAAGTGGATATAGCAGGCATCCCCAAACTGCGGCCCTCCAGATGTTTTGGCCTACAACTCCCATGATCCCTAGCTAACAGGACAAGTGGTTGGGGAAGATGGGAATTGTAGTCCAAAACATCTGGAGGGCCGAAGTTTGTGGATGCCTGGGATATAAGGATTGAAACAAGTTCAATTGAGCTCAGCAGGGCTTGTCTAAGTAGACATTTATGGTGGACTGGATGAGGGCCAATACCCTAGGAAGATGGAAGCACTGTAGGTTGGTAGTTCCTATGTCCGGGAAATTGGCTAGCTCCCTGTTCTGGGTGGGCTGCACTCCCTCAGACGCTTGGAGTCTGAGGGTGCTCCTGGATCCATCTTTGACCCTGGAAACTCAGGTGGCCTCAGGGGTTAGGAGTGCCTATTACCAACCCCATCTGGTACATCAGCAATAGCAGGGTGGTCCGATCCCCGTGATCCATGCATTGGTAACCTCAAGACTCAATTACAGCAATGTGCTCTATGTGGGGCTACGCTTGGGCCTGATCCAGAGTCTCCAGCTGATGGAAAACACTGCAGACAATCACCAGCACATTACTCCTGAGCTCAGGGGTCTGCACTGACTGCCCACATGTTACCAGTTCAAGGCTCTCGTATGCATTTACAAGGCACTTAAGAATTTGGCTACAGCATACTTCAAGGACATCCAATCCCTTGTAGTCATGCCTGATCACTGAAGTCTTCAGGGAGCCACTGTTAGCGGTCTCTCATGGCTCTGATGCACAGCTTGCTTGCATCAACCAATGTTGTGTGTTCAGTATTGCAGGCACTTTAACACAAATTCGATTGCAGTTTAACTGATTATTATTTTTTGTACTGCATCTTTGTAAACCACATAAGAGACCATTGCAGTTAAGTGATATATATATATTGTTTAAATACATTTTAAAAATCCACCGAACGATTGCAAAAAGGTCCAAGTTTGTGCGCCTAGAAACACATTACCGCGATTTAATAACCTCCTGCCAGCCCTCTTTATGTTTTTATATTGCAAAACTACCCTGTGATCCTCGGATGAAGGGTAGTACATAAATTTAATAAATAATAATAATAATTATAATAGTAAAGCTAAACGTTCACTCCGCGTCAAACTCATGCATAGGGAGAACATTCCATATTTTCCTGGATTTATTATTCTTTCTAAAAACACACACACAACTGTCCTAAGCCCTCCCCTCCTGTGCCTAGAGAGTCGGGCGACGCAAGAGAAGCTGTCCACTGAACTCTCTTGCTTGCGCTCCCTTCTCTATGGTCGGGATTTCAACCCGGAAACAGGAAGCGCAGCCTGCGCTCGTGGGTCTCGTCAGCTGATCGGAGCAGCACCAGGAGGCGGTGGTGGGAGAGAGAGAGGAAGAGGGCCGAGCCTCGCCTCTTGGCGGTCGCTGGGGGCCGGAGCCGAGGAGGTGCTGCTGCTGTTGCGGAGGCGGCTTGGAAGAGCTGTCCGGGAAGGCTGGGCGTGGCGCCTGCCGGAGCAGCCATGGCTTCCATTCTGGACCAGTACGTCGACTCGCTTTCGCACTCGGCTTCCTCGCAGCAGAACCGCGCCAGCCTGGGCATCCCGCACACGGGTAGGAGGACGGGAAGCAGAATCCATTCATTAGTGCACTTGAGTCTCTTCTTTCAAACAGCGTGTTTTTCGGCTCCTTCTGCCTCCTCCTCTCTGCTAGGAGTTGAATGCACATTTCCCCAATGCCCCCTTTTCATGGGCGTAGCCAAGGGAGGGGCAGCTGCCTCCCCCCAAAATAAATAAAAATAAATAAAATGCATAGCAAACGGAGGTTGTGCCTCCCCCACAACAAAAGGCCTGCCCCCCCCAAAATACTGGATACCCCTATTCCCCCATTGCTTCTAAGGCCGCTCTTTCCCGAGTAAGCAGCCATAGGCTCTACTGAGCGATCTGAATTCTGATCATTGTGGATCCCTAGCCGGTGTGGCAAAACGTTTTCCTGTCTTCTCTCCTGTTTGTTACTCTCAGATCAAAACCCCACCGGTTCTGCTTCTTTCTCAGTTCACAATGGAGGCAATTTATCTCTTCAAAATTGAGTAGGGGTCTCCCATAGAGAGGTTTACAGCAAATCTAAATCATGATTAGAACTTTGAAATAACCATGTTTGTGTTCCACCACACAAAAATGAAGCAGCAGAAGTAATCGCTAAGCAGTACCATGAATGGCCTACGCTTGCTGTCCAAAGGCATTTGAAGAAGTTTAGATCTGGAATTTCATAGTCTAGAACAAGCACCCCCAAACTGCGGCCCTCCAGATGTTTTGGCCTACAACTCCCATGATCCCTAGCTAACAGGACTAGTGGTCAGGGATAATGGGGATTGTAGTCCAAAACATCTGGAGGGCTGAAGTTTGGGGATGTCTGGTCTAGAAGATGCTACTGGAGTAGAAATTCAGTCCTGTGCAACCCACAGGTAGATCTGTGTGGGAAGAGATGGTCCTTCAGATGCTACGGATAGTCTCAACAGAACAGAAACGATAGTTGATAAAAGGAGCCCACAGCTGACCTCTTGGTATACTCTGTCATACAATTTTTATTTTTTGTGTCACTCCCATTTGAATGAAAAGCAAACAGAATCTGCGGTTATCTAGATGCATTCCTATTTTAACACAGGTTGTGATTTGAGGGTAACTTTAAAGCAGGGTCAAGATATGGAAGACAGTTGCTATAGTGCCATTCTGTGATTCAGTTCAGTGCTAATGGAACTTTCCCATCCCAGAATATAGGAAAGGAACTCTTTGGGAAGAACTGAGGCAAGTGGAACAGCATAGGTCAATGTTGCAAAGAATGAAGCCGGATGATCTGGAACATTTGCTTTATTCCGTGTCAGTTCTTCCAAGTACATGTTACTTGTGAACATTTTCCCAGGCTTGTACTGCCGCTTATATAAATTCCTTTGGCATCAGGGTTCTCCGCTCTCTGCCCCCACATTTACTTCCAGTGAATCTGATATTAATTAACTTGGGAAGGGACCCGCAACTGCTGATCCCTTTTTTGTCATCCACCCTGAGGTGGTATGGGCAGATCTTGTTAGCAGATCTTCTTTAAAGGGTTTTCTGGTGTTCCGCAGCCTTACAATGAATGTGAGCCTAGGAAAAATGGGTGTCTTTGAAGGACAGATGTGGTTCAAAAGCTCTGATACTATCTGTTTGTGGATGATAAAAAATTGCTCCATTTGTGGGTTGATCTATGAGGATGTCACACTATTTTCCAGTTCAGTGAAAAACTCTCCTTGATCTTGAAAAGAGACATATTTACCTTGGGAAGGTTTCAAAAGTTCTTGGAACTACACATTTTTAAGTTTCCGAAACAGAAGGCTGTGTATCTGTGTCGTAAAATAACATCCTTGAATATTTGTATGAATTCTGCATCTTTCTGTATTGGGCAGTGCAATTTGCTGTCCACCAACGTTTGCGGAAGGTAGTGAGATGAAAGCCCCCCCCCCCAAATGTGGTTAAGTGTGTTTAGTGAAATTGTTTGCAGCTGTCATTAGCGTGTGTGTTGTAACTTCCTGCATTTAACGGAACACTTTTAAAACGGAAAGTGAACCAGAAGGAAAGGGATATATATTTTAGAAAGCACATTAGAAAGCACATCATTTGCACTTTGAGTCGTCATCTTTTATGTATGGCAGTTGTTGACTGAATGAGAGATTATAATGTTACAGCACAATGCTGTGCATGTCTGCTTGGAAACAAGTCGTATCTTTATTCTCAATATTTCCAGATTAATATCTTTTAACACTGAGATTCTTATAATAGTCTTTGTTTAACCTACTCCGCAGTCTGCTTTTGTATACATTTTATTCATTCATTCATTTTACTTGTATGCCACTTTGCCAAAAAAAACCCACAGCCAACCATGCTCAAAGTGGCTTACAACAAGTAAATGGCTGCATTTCAAACAAATACTACAAAAACAATTTCATATTGACAAAGCAACCTTTTCATAACAAAGCAAAACAAAAGCAGTTATAATAACGTATCAAACAACCACATTCCAAATACAATAAATATATCAAGATTACTTAAATAACATGCAGCACCCAGCTGTAAAAATAACAAGGGAGCTTCACAGTTTCACCTTAGTCCTAGTCACACCCCATGATGTTGCATTTTATCTGCAGTGCATACATTTTGCAAACTTGCTTGCATTATTGCTTGTGTGATGGTCATTCTTTTCTGGTTTATTTATGGCTTATATATAAAGCAACTGATTCTTTCTAGAGCTCTTTGTTGTCTCTCTGTTCTTTTGCACACATTGCTGGCATGAGGATGGGCACTTTGCACATGCCTCAACAGGAATAAATTAATGTTTCTCTTTATTTTATTTGGCACAGATGACAGTTAACTGTTTTCAGTAAATGCAGTGTATGTAATTGGATCACGTTTCCATGTCTAGTAAGTGCATGGCAGTTGAGGGTTTATACACAGAATTGTGCTGCAGTTTGATTTCAATTTTTTTAAAAACCTAACTGTTTCCTTCTTTTTTTAAGGGTATGTGAATGCTCGCCTAGAAAAAGAGACCCCAATTTTTAACAAACAGAGGATTGATTTCAACCCCCCTGAAAAGATTAATAGCCTGGTTGTCTCTTCAAACCAGCTGTGTATGAGTCTTGGAAAAGACATTATTTTTAGGTATGTGCAGTCTTTTGTTATCCTGTTTCAGGGTGTGGGAAGGATGAAAGACGAGCATGATGCTGAATTCCTCCCTCCTATTATTCCTCAATATATTAGACGCTTCCTACTAAAAAATAATCCCAAGATAAAATTGCGAACAATATAAAAATATACATGAATTGAAAGCAGAGATAAAAACCAACAACTGTGTCAGTACCATTCTAAAAGCGACCCACACAACTCCAAGGAAAATACATGTATCATAATTGGCACAAAGTAAATCCCTTTAAAAGTCCAGCAGAACCCAAGGATGTTAACAGTCAAATGTCTGGGAGAAGAGGAGAGTCTTTATCTAGTGCCAAAATGATGTCAATGTCTGTGTTTGGCGGACTTTGCTGGGGGGTGCATTCCACAAAATGGGGTCCATAAATGAGACGGTCCTTTTTCTTGTCACCACCTTTGGAGGCACATGACAACAGGCCTCATATGATGACTTCAGGGTCTGGACCCACTACTTTACACAACCTGTGACTTGCTGGGATTCAGTTTTATTTAACTGGCCCTCATTGAGCCCATTATGCTGACCAGACAGTGGCCCAGCCCCTTCACCTGACTCAAGTGACTTGGAGAAAAAGACCTGAGTGTTGTCAGCATACCGATGACACCTAACTCCCAAATATTTGCTGACCTCTCCCAGCAACTTTAAATAGATGCTAGATAGATGTTAGGACAGCATAGAACCCCGCAGAACCTCACAGAGTAACGGCGACAGGGCAGAGCAGAAGTTGCCCAGTGCCATCTTCTGGAACTAATGCTGTAGGTAGGAAGAGAAGCACAATAGCGCAATGCTCCTATCTCACAGAGGCAGTCTCATAATATACCATGGTTGTTGATATCAAAAGCTGTTGAGAGATCCAGCATGATTAACATCTAGATGGGGACATCAGGAACAGAACATCAGTCAGGGCAACTGAGGCTGTTCCAGTCCCAAATCCCAGCCTGAATGATAATTCTGCCAAGCAGCAAAGTTCCTGCTAGTCCCACACAATCCCGCCCCCTAATTTTCAACAATTTGCTTTCTTTCCCCTTTTATGTAGGCTTGACCTGGCCAAGGCAGATGAGCCTAACCAGGTAGAGCTTGGGCGAAAGGATGAAGCCAGAGTTCACAAGCTCTTTTTGGACCACACAGGTGAGGCAATAAGAGGAGGTGCAAAGTGCTCTTTGGCATCTTCAGTAAATGCCACAAACATGTTATGGGGTTTGTTTTTTGCATGCAATATGAATGTTTCCGTCTAGAAAAGCCATCCCTAGTTCACTCCATATACAGTATTAACAAAATATGTTTTTCTTCCTTGAGGATTTTTTTTTTTGTAAAGTGCACATTCATGTGAAAACACACATTTGCAATAGCCTCTGTTATTCTTTCTTCTTTTACCTATATTTTTGGTCAGACCATCCTGTAAGGGTATTCCTTCAGTACACTTTTTGCCGATTAAATGTGGTCATAGCACAGTGATGATATTCAGACTTGGATGTCCACAAGTCTTTATCTTAAGATTTATCACAGGGGCACTGCAGATTGTATGCTTTCTGTCTGTTCAAGATAAACTGATCTTTGAGTGAAGCTGGCAATGTTGAAGAATGTGCTTCTGTTAACTGAAATAAGGTAAAGTAATGTGTTGGCTGATATCTTAGTAAGGGTTTTAAAAATATTCAAATTTGTAGCAAATTTGACATCTACTGACACCAAAAGAAGCCAAATTCTACATCACATTTATGCATAATTATGAGTGTTCTCATTTGGATGGAAACAATGAAAGCAAGTAGGAGATTCCCAAAGAATAATCAGGATTTTTAATGGCCTTCCTGTCTAAATGTGCATGACAGTTTTGTTATAGTGTTATGCTAGGCATTTAATGATATGACAAATATGATGTGGAGGAGGGGAGTTGAATATTTTGTGCTTGTCAAATCTATTTCTAGAACCTTCTGAAAACTTTAGGCATCAGAAGATGTGTCTAAGGAGAGGTATTTTGCTATGATCCTCTGTTTCCATCTGTGTTACGGTATCCCTTTTTTACTCCAGGTTCTCACCTTATCATTGCCCTGAACACCAGTGAGTGCCTCTATCTGAACCGAAGTGCTCAGAAGGTGCGGATCCTGTCACGCTGGAAAGGTCATTTGATTGAAAGTGTGGGCTGGAACAAGTTCCTTGGCTCAGAGATGAACACGGGCCCCATTTTGGTGGGAACATCCCAAGGCCAGATATACGAGGCTGAGGTCTCGGTCAGTGAAGGCAGTCTCTTCGGCACTAACCCTGACCAGTATTTTCGCCAGATCTATAACCTAGAAGAGGAGGCAGGACCTGCCCCAGTCTGCTGCCTCGAGATAGAACGAGGAATTGATGGGAAGTGCTTTATCATTGCCACTACTCGCAAGAGGCTTTTCCAGTTTGTTGGCAAGATTCCAGAGGGATCTGAACAGCAAGCCTTTGGAGCAATATTTAGCATGCCTGCAGATCACCTGCCTGGCTTCCGTGAGTTTCCAGCTAGCCTTGGCTACAGCGAAATTGCATTTTATACTCCTAAGCTTCGCTCCACCCCCAGTGCTTTTGCTTGGATGATGGGCAACGGTGTCCTGTACGGATCGCTGGACTATGGACGTCCCGACTCTATTCTTAGCGATGAGCAGGTCTGGGAATATCCATCTGACGTAGACGCAGTAGCCAACAAGCCCATGAATATAGTGCTCACGCAGTTTCATTTTCTGCTGCTGTTTCCTGACAGAGTGAAGGCTGTGTGTACCCTGAATGGGCAAGTTGTCTTCCAGGATGTGTTCTTGGAAAAGTTTGGCTCGTTGAAGCGTATGATCAAAGACCCCGCATTTGGGCAAATCTGGATCCACACAGAAAAGGCCGTGTTTCGATACAATGTGCAGCGAGAGTCCCGTGACGTGTGGAAGATGTATACGAACATCAACAAGTTTGATCTGGCTAAAGAGTACTGCAAGGACCGCCCCGAGTGCTTGGATATCGTGCTGGCCAAGGAAGCCGAATATTGCTTCCAGAACAAGAGATACCTGGACAGTGCAAAGTGTTATGCATTGACTCAAAATTACTTTGAGGAGATTGCTCTTAAATTTATCGAAGCCAAGCAGGAAGAGGCGCTGATGGAATTTCTGATTAAAAAACTGGCTAGCTTGAAGCCTTCTGAAAAGACTCAGACAACCCTGCTGACCACATGGCTGACGGAGCTGTATTTAAACCGCCTAGGAGTCCTGGAAGCAGACGGATCAAAACGGGACCTCTACGAAAAGACCCGGGACAAATTCCGCAGCTTCTTGGGCAGCCCCAAAAACAAAGACTGCCTGTTCAACAACCGAGCAACCATTCACGAGCTGCTGGCGAGCCATGGGGACACGGAGCACATGGTGTACTTTGCCGTCATAATGCACGACTACGAGCGGGTGATAGCCCATTACTGCCAGCATGAGAATTACAACGAAGCACTGGAAGTCCTGTCCAAAATCAGGGACGACGTGCTCTTCTACAAGTTTTCTCCAGTCTTGATCCAGCACATCCCCAAGAAGCTGGTGGATGCTTGGATCGAAATGGGGAAGAAACTGGATGCCAAGAACCTCATCCCCGCCCTTGTCAATTACAGCCAGAGTGGGAGCACTGAGCAGATCAACGAAGCCATTCGATACATGGAGTTCTGTGTGAGCGAACTGAAGGAAACTCAGCAGGCCATTCATAATTATCTCTTGTCGCTCTATGCTCTGTGTCGCCCTGACTCGCTGTTGTCGTATCTGGAACGCGCTGGAACCTACGCTGACAACATCCACTATGACCTGAAGTACGCACTTCGGCTCTGTGCAGAACACAGCCACCACCGGGCTTGTGTCCATGTGTACAAAGTTATGGAGATGTATGAGGAAGCTGTGGATCTCGCTTTGCAGGTAGGGGAACAATGACCCCGTTTGTTTATGCACTTGAAAATGTGTTAGATTTATTTCAAGGCTTGAAAGTACTGTGGAAGTTTTGGTGTAGACAGAAGACCTGGAAACACTGTTGCTGTATTCATTGTCTGGAAAGCAAGAGTCTTTTAGTACAGCATTGTCTAATGGAATAATTGCATTGCTGGCCTGGTTGGGTGTTCTTTTCAGCAGCAGCTAGCAGTTGTTTGGGGGAAAACTCACAAGAAGCGTATGGTTATCTGTCCCAGCACCTGGCATTTTGAGAGATTCTGTTTCTAGACAACAACGTTTCATTTAGCTCTTCTATGTCACCTTCATGCAATTGCTGCTGGGTGTGTACACTTGGCGTCCATCTGCTGTTGAAAGGCTCTTGGATCCAGCAGAGACTCCTGCCAGTGGAACAGTGAGTGAAGCCATCTTTGGGAATTCCCCCTCCCCCCTGCATCACTTCCAATCTGCTCCAGAGGGTTGGGAGACCCTTTGGAATAGTAATGTAATGGGGAGGGCAAAATCACCCAAGATCACCTTGATCTGTGTTCCACTGGTGGAAGACTCCAAGCCTTTCATCCATGGAGAGACATGAGTTTGATATAACCCACTGTCTGTACTTCTTTCATTTAGTTTTCCACTGTCTTCACTGCTTAGAATTCCCTCTCCTGGCTGTGTGTATATGGGGCACTTCTTGTGGTTGCCCATGCCCCTAAGGTTCAGTCAGCCTTTATTAGGGACTGAGCCCTTAGCATGGCAGGTCCTGCCCTGTGAAACTCCCTGCCAGTAGAGGCTCTGCAGGAACCACCCCTGTCTTCATGGTCTTTCAGACAAGCCTTTGAAATGTGAATGTCTTCCATGTGTTCCTCTTGAAGGTGTCATGTGACTCTTTATTGTTCTCGTGGGCAATTAATGAAAGCATCCAGTAACCTCCATTTTGTAAGGAGAGCATCCAAATGTCTTCTGCATTATTAATTCTCTCTATGTTAATAATAATAATTTTATTATTTATACCCTGCGCATCTGGCTGGGCCCATTTTCCCAGCCATGTTGGTTAAGAGCAAAAAGTGTGTCCCATGGGGAAATGCAACTCCTTTTGAATTTTTCTGTCTTGTTTCATCTCTGGATAGATGAGTTTTCAAAATGATCCCACTGAAAGCAGCAACCGAAAACAACATCAAGATTTGGTTGGGGGAGACGAGATGTATCATCTTCCTCTTGTTACCTTTATTTTGATGTAACTATTTCTGGTTCCTCTTAGCAGTGTCTTTCCTTTGCCAACCATGTACAGTATTTAGTGACAGGAGTGAAGGGTAAATGGTGACTAGTTCATTATCTTTCTTTCCTTCCTTCTTGCTTTGTTCTTCCCAGGTGGATGTAGATATGGCAAAGTCCTGTGCAGACCTCCCTGAAGATGATGAGGAGCTGAGGAAGAAGCTTTGGCTGAAGATTGCGCGACATGTCGTCCAGGAAGAGAAGGATGTCAAGAAGGCCATGGCCTGCCTTTCCAGCTGCAACCTGCTGAAGATTGAAGATGTCCTGCCCTTCTTTCCAGACTTTGTCACCATCGATCACTTCAAGGAAGCCATCTGCAACTCTCTAGAGGCCTACAACAAGCACATAGAGGAACTGAAGACGGAGATGGAGGAAGCCACACAGAGTGCCAAAAGGATCCGGGAAGATATTCAGGAAATGAGGAACAAATACGGCTCCGTGGAACCCCAGGAGAAATGTGCGGCATGTGACTTCCCGCTCCTGAACCGCCCTTTCTACCTCTTCCTCTGTGGGCACATGTTCCACTACGATTGCCTTCTGCAGGCAGTTTATCCAAACCTGCCTGCCTATAAGCAGGCTAAACTGGAAGACCTTCAAAAGAAGCTCTCGGCCACAAGCCAGCCCTCCAAATCCCACCACCGGCCTAAGGACACCGATACTTCTAGCCAAGGAAAGGGACAGTTAAGCCGTGAGCAGATGAAAGCTGACATTGATGATATTGTGGCAGCTGAATGTGTGTATTGTGGAGAGCTGATGATCCGGTCCATTGACAAGCCTTTCATTGATCCACAGAGGTATGAAGAGGAGATGCAGAGCTGGCTGTAAGGACGACATGTTCCTGCCTGCACTAGAGCATGAAACTGCCTGCAGAGAGAGCATGAGGCTTGGCAGCTAACCACCAGGCACCTTAGGCATGTGAGCTCGATGGGGATTTGAAAAAGTATTATGCGAGTCTCACAATCTGTAAGTTAGTGGGGCAAAGTGGGGTGTCGGTAATGGTCATTGCTAATAAGGCAATTATATTGACGCTCTACAAACAGCTGCCTACACAAGGCTTCTTCAGAGACATCCTTAATATGAATTCTAAATGGATGTTTTTCTGGTTAAGAGGTAACCAAACATTACCGCTTGTGTTACCATATCTGGATTACGCCCATATTTCTATAAAGAATTGATACACTTGTATTGTTTTCAAATGTGGAGCATCTCCTGCTGTTTTTCTTGGTCGTGAGACTGAGATCGCGTTCTGTGTCAGAAACATAAAAGGAGAAATTGTGCATGAAGTCCTGTTGTATTAATATGGCAGGCATAGGCAAAGTCGACTCTCCAGATGTTTTGGGACTACAACTCTTATCATCCCTAGCTAACAGGACCAGTGGTCAGGGATGATGGGAATTGTAGTCCTAAAACACCTGGAGGGCCAAGTTTGCCTATGCCTGTAATATGGCATAAAAGCTTCACTTTTAGGCAAAGCAATTCCATGTAAAATGCTTCGTTTTTATTTTTCTCTTTTGAGGTTGTGTTCTTTTTTCCTAGTTTTCTGAAAGCTTATGTCAGGTAGCTGCAAATTGTTAACATTCTGTAAGATTTCTTCATTTTGCTCACAATACGCAGGAAAAAAAATATGGCACTCTGACTTGATAGCATATGTGCAGATCTAATATGTTCCATGTTAGCTTTGTTGCCTTTTTATTTTTTACAATCTCTCATTTGAATGTTCACACCGCCCCTAATTAGAGCAGCCCCTGGTCATTCCTGGTCTTTACAGCTGTACACTATTAACTGCAGATTTTTGTGGGCTGATAATAAAACATAGAATTGGAAACTCGCATGTCGCCAACAGCAAATCCATCCTGAAGCTGGAGCAGGACAATTCAGGATTCACATCCTTAAATGACCATAGAAAAATGGTGTGGTTGGAACAATGGTTGGATGTAGTTGCAGAGCTGAAAGGTATCTTTCCTCCCTCCCTCTTTAAAGGCAATAATGATGTGGAATAGACTTTAGGTCACAAGGAAAGCCAGCTAAGGGACTCAAAGTTTAAATCATGTCAAAGGTACTATGTAACTAGAACTACATTTCCTCTTGGTTCTAGTCCCCCCTTTTTTACATTCTTTCTTATTCTGTAAAATGTGGCAAAATAGAACTACATTTGCGATACAAGGTTTCTAGTTCCTTATGATTTTTCATGAAAATATCCCTGCTTCTTTATAAAAGCAACCCACAGAACCATCGGAATGTCTGACGCAATTATTTTGTGGCGTTATCATAATCATTTTTAGACCGCCCTACTTTAAGAAACCATTCAGCACATAACAAGGGTGAAAATTTAAAGTCTTGTATGACCTACAAAACAAAAGGGATTATATAGTGACAGAAGTCAAGAGTTAACCACCACTCATTCTTTCCAGGTACCATACAAACTGTGACAATCACAAAACAATGATTTCGTTTCTTTTCCCATTGGTTTAAGATACAGGTAACTGAAATGAAGATGTTCCATAATTAAATTCCTGCTAAGAAAACCTGCATTTATAAAAGAGTTGAGAAAAATATTCCTCCCTCTCCAATACAGTATGGAGGTATGGATACCAAATGATGGAAATGAAGGGGGTTAAATTTGTTACTGAGAATTTGGCTTGTCGTCAGACACTTCAGCACCTTCTTCTTTAGCATCTTCTTGCTTAGATTCATCTTTTTCCTTCACTCCTTTCTTCCCTTTGGCTACCTTCCAGTCCTCTCTCGTATCATTTGCTCCTCTTTCTTTCTTAGTTGCTTCCTTTGGGGGCTTTGACTCTGGTTTAGGTGGGTGGGGGCAGGTTTAGCAAATAACCTAGCCGATCGTCTCAGTGGCGCCTCCATTTCCTCACCTGCAGTTGCAGCCTTTCTTTTGGGCAGAGTTAAACCTGAATAGACGCAACCAGACAGCATGAATGGGAAGCACAGGATGGGTCTAGACTGTGACTGATCCACTCGCTCTTAGTTCTGGTTATGAATTACCATTAATAACGAGCCAGGTTATGTCTGAACTAGAGGGTTTCTATGGTGAAGCTGCTTCTAAGGATGTGCCTCAGTTGTTATTTTTTAATTGCACATTAAAATTTTCTGAAATGGTCAGCTGGCTTTTGAGGTTTTTGTTGGATGCTTGGAATATACATGTGGCTGCCTGCTTGTGGTGTGATGAGGCTGTGGAGCACCTGAGTGTCTCATTAGTTTCAATTAAAAATATTATTTACTACATGGACACTAGAAAGTAATATGCAACACAGAAACAGGGATTGCTCATGGGGAAACTCAAATGTTATTACAAACTTTCTAGAATTGTGTACAAGGATGCTTAGCATTTCCTGCTCACCATGTTCATTATCAATATTAAAGATGGATTTCTTCTTGAGGTCAGTGGTAGGCTTCAACATGCCTAATCCAATTTCTATTTGAGTCAGATTGCAATTATGTGCAATCCACACTTAAATTTTGCCCCACTCTTTACAGACACAGGTCTGTGCTTTAAAGCTGTGTGTGTGTCCAAGCACCCCCCCTTTAATCTCTGGAGCTTTCTCCACAAAAATCTGCTCTTTAAAGCTGAATTGGAATAAACAGTTATTGGGGATGCATTGCCATCTAGATGTGCTGAGAGCCTAGTCAGGCATGTCAAACCTGCGGCCCTCCAGATGTTTTGGACTACAATTCCCATCTTCCCCAACCACTGGTCCTGCTAGCTAGGGATCATGGGAGTTGTAGGCCAAAACATCTGGAGGGCCGCAGGTTTGACATGCCTGGCCTAGATTGTCACCATCATGTTTTTGCTTTGTATTTTGATGTTGTGAATCAGTACACAGAAGCTGCCTTAACGCTGAGTCAGACCATGGGTCCACCCAGATCAGCATTGCCTGCTCTGGCTGGCAGCAGCTCTTCAGGGTTTCAGACAGTCCAAGTCCTACCTAGAGGTGCCACAGATTGAACTGTGGGCCTTCCTGGAGATCGAACCTGGAACCTTCGGCATGCAAAGGAGATGCTGTGCCATAACCCGTTTCCACAGCTGTAGCCTTTCCTCAAGAACCGCAAAAGGAAGAAAACGAAAGATGCTAACAGTACAAATGGTACAGGGTCATGGCCTTACAGTAACAATGTCAGCTGACACTATTGTAAGACTGATTATATATAAACACCCAAAAATATACAGAAGAACCACGCTGGATCAGGGCGAGGGTCCATCAAGTCCAGCACCCATTTCTTACAGTGGCCAACCAGATGCCTTTCTCTCTGGATTTATTGTTTCTTGGTAGAGTGTTTGGACCACTAACAGGTGCTATCCCTTTCTGTAACATCTGTGTCATTCAGGCGACCAACAAAGAAAACTCACACCCCAAAGCAAATTTTGTTACGCAGTTGTTAAAAGTTTTTTCTTTTTTTAAAGCCATATTGCTGTTAAGCTAGCTAAACAATCACATAAATTTCTAAACAATTTTCTAAACAATTTTCTAAACAAATTAGCTAAACAATTTCATAAACATACGAAATTCTAATTTTATATAATGTAATTCTTGAAACCGTTCTAGTACAAGAATTCTTAAATATTAATCTGCCACTCATTTTGCATTTATCCAGAACAACTAGGTTTCTCGACTCCCACACCCATCTTGTTCTAAAAATGCTAAGCTGCTAAGTAAGAGTAAAAACACTGGGACCAGCCACTAGATGCCACTGTTTTGTCAAAGACCGAGAAAAGGGTTTACTTAAAAACAAATTGATACAGATTATAAAGCAGAGGTTTCAGTTGTATGCAAATAATTAATTTCATGTGTGAAGTCATGTGGATTTGTGGATCAATAATTTATTCCAATAGCAACTGGAAGAACAAATTCTCTTATGCCCACGAGGGTAGCCTTGGCCAAATTAATTTCTCTACATAGCCTATCTCACAGTTATTACATTAGGTTGGTGTTTTGAGCCTTTGAGAGATTACTGATGCTGTCAACCTGTGAACCCTGTATAAATGTGCATGCATTTAAGTGTTTCATAGGTTGTTGGTTCGAGATCATGATGGGAAGCAAAACGAACCTGTTGGTCAGTTTGTCTTCCGAGTTTTGCAGTAATATTAATTAATATTAATGGCCACCAGCATATAGATGAGTACGTTTTGAAACACTTCTCTTGCTTCAGCCCACTGCTGCTGCTGATTCCAGACACACATTGGATACTGTTGATACCTGAGCAAAGATGCAGGCGTAGCTTATCAGCTCCTGTAGGGTCTTTGCCCATCTTCAATTACCTTCTACAGAAGCAGTGAACCAAATCTGGCAGCCTCGGCCTCTGAACCTGACCAAGAACTGTTGATGATCTGAAATGCAGCGTGTGCCTGCATGAATGAGGTTTGTGCCATCTCCCCAAACGCCCTTGCTGCTGAATAGGCTGCCGGTGCCTTGCAAAGCTTGCTACCTGGGTCGGCTTTAAGAGAAAGTGTGTAATGGTACACCCTCCTGGTTCCACTGTTGATGCTGAAAGTGCATATACAATGACCTGCCTCAGCACAAGGCCTGTTTCTGACCCCACTCTCAGCCCTGCTTCTGCCTGCCAGATGTTACTCCCCGCTTCCTCTCTGTTGCTTCCCCTCCAAAGCGGGCTCGCCAACCGATCATTTCCACCACGTCTCCCCCACCCACAGCATCAATCCTCCTCCGCCCCCCACCCCTGGCCTTCCCTTCACTCGCTGCATCGGTAAAGAAATGCCACCACTATCACGTTCCACTCCTGCATCAATGTTTAATGTGGGAAGAGCAGGTGGGGGAGAGAGTGAAACTCGCCGAAATTGAACTTGGGAAACAGAGAAGAAAAGAAGGAAATAATTCTGAAAGGGGTGTGACTGATAGGGGAGGCCTGCTGGTTTCCTTGTTGGGTGTATTGTCTTTCCATAATATAGAGGTGAATCGGGGGCTTTATGCACTGACGTAATGAGAATTGCATCTCCCAGCCTGCAGGTGTCCTTTATTGGTACGGATGAGAAGTGGAGCTGGGCAGGAAGACGGCTTTATGCCCTCCCAACCTTGCTGCCAGATAGCCTCTAGGTCTCATCTGGGTGTCTTTTCCTCCAGGGTGCATTGTTGTTCACTGCCTAGGATCCATTAGAAGTCAGCGGGCAACATCAGCACTGCGTCATGGGGCTTTTGCAGTGGGACTTCCCAGGCCCCGCATCTGTTTCAGAGGGTACCTCAATCCTCTAGAGTTGGGGGGGGGGCTGTGAAAGGGGGATCTGTTCTGTCAGTGGTGTCAATTCTGCTGGCCAACTGTTGGATTTCATGTAGATGGCAGGCACATAAATTTGTAGATCAGGCATAGGCAAACTCGGCCCTCCAGATGTTTTGGGACTACAGCTCCCATCATCCCTGACCACTGGTCCTGTTAGCTAGGGATGATGGGAGTTGTAGTCCTAAAACATCTGGAGGGCCGAGTTTGCTTATGCCTGGTGTAGATGAATGTATCCTACTTCTGTATCTTCCATTGCCAGTGCAGATCCCTTTTCTCTCTTCTGTGGAGCAGAGGCGAATGTCACAGGAAATATCAAATACCTATTACCGTTTGACAAACTTTGGTCATTTGTGGACCTAAACTCGCCTACACATTCACACTTAACATTTTATTGGTGTATGTTCATTAGTCACTTTATCCCATGCTGTTACTTTTTCTTATATCCTCCTGCAAGCCTTCATAAAGGCTTCATATTGTAGGCCTCGTGTAATAAGACTCAGTGCATTAGTAATCTTTTTTTGCACATTATCATAGCAATCCTTACAACAATTTTGTAAGGTAGGTCATTGGTATAATCTCTGTGTTGCAGAACGGGGGGTGGGGGCGGGATCTGAATCTGGGAAGGCAAGCGCGCACATTCATGGCTAGGTTAGTGGATTTTTCTGTTTCACAAATCACAGCCCTGTCCTTATGATAGACATCCCTGGAGTGAGGATGTGCGTGTGAGGCATGAGATCACATTAGCAAGCTCTGCCCAGATCAACTTGGCTCCATTGTGTCAGGGGTAGCCAATATGGTACTCTGAAATCAATCAGGAATCACTGCAGGAAATTACTGCAGTGGAAAGAAACGTATGCAGCTGATCCTTGGTCTTAGTCATTTTCAGGAAGAATCCTTGTCCGACATACATTTGGATGCAAGACCTTGACTCCGTAGGGTCCATCTCTTTTCACACCAGTAGCTTTCCTCATGCCCACTGCTGGGCCTGTCTCCATGAGCTTCTACCCCAATTATCAGAGGCACCCTAATCAATAGGTAATTTGCCAGATGCAGGTTTGTTACCAACAGATGGCACAAAGCATTTGAGGTAATGAGGGAAAGGATACTGTTGACTGATCTGCATAATAATCGGCTTGTGAACAAGTTTCAAATGGTTTTTTACGTTTCTAGGGCTTGTACTGTGAGAAAATCTAACACTTCCTTCTCAGGAAAATTTTACCAAAGCAAATATTGCACAAGAGCGAGAAACTTGTGAAAGGAGTTTGGTGGCAAGTGGAAAACTGATTACAACACACTTAATGTTTAAGAATTGAGACCACATACTCCTCTGGGATGTTTTGGGGACATCTATTGTCAGCTTCTGTGCCCTGAACAGACAGTTGTCAGCCGGACCTTGGACCTCTTCCATGTTGGGTCTCTCTGGCTGAGGCCTAGAAGAGGGAGAACTCAACATTTATCCATGCACTGCTAACCTCTTAACCAGACTAGGTAAAGGGACCCCTGACCATTAGGTCCAGTCGTGACCGACTCTGGGGTTGCGGCACTCATCTCGCGTTATTAGCTTTCAGGTCATGTGGCCAGCATGACAATGCCGCTTCTGACGAACCAGAGCAGCACACGGAAACGCCCTTTACCTTCCCGCTGTAGCGGTACCTATTTATCTACTTGCACTTAGACGTGCTTTCGGAGCTCACCCCATTGCGGGGATTCAAATCGCCGACCTTCTGATCAGCAAGCCCTAGGCTCTATGGTTTAACCCACAGCACCACCCGCGTCCCCTCAACCAGACTACTGAAATGCTATATACATGGGGCTGCCCTTGAAGACTTTTCAAACATAGCATACCACAAAAATACTAGGTTGCTAACTGGAACAGTTATAAGGAAGCATCTTTGTTGTTTAGTCGTTTAGTCGTGTCTGACTCTTCGTGACCCCATGGACCATAGCACGCCAGGCACTCCTGTCTTGCACTGCCTCCCGCAGTTTGGTCAAACTCATGTTCGTAGCTTCGAAAACACTGTCCAACCATCTCGTCCTCTGTCGTCCCCTTCTCCTAGTGCCCTCAATCTTTCCCAACATCAGGGTCTTTTCCAAGGATTCTTCTCTTCTCATGAGGTGGCCAAAGTATTGGAGCCTCAGCTTCACGATCTGTCCTTCCAGTGAGCACTCAGGACTGATTTCCTTCAGAATGGATAGGTTTGATCTTCTTGCAGTCCATGGGACTCTCAAGAGTCTCCTCCAGCACCATAATTCAAAAGCATCAATTCTTCGGCGATCCGCCTTCTTTATGATCCAGCTCTCACTTCCATACATCACTACTGGGGAAAACATAGCTTTAACTATACGGACCTTTGTAGGCAAGGTGATATCTCTGCTTTTTAAGATGTTGTCTAGGTTTGTCATTGCTTTTCTCCCAAGAAGCAGGCGTCTTTTAATTTCGTCACGAAATTAAAAGGTAGCATCTTGCCAGGACTTAAAACAACGGCACAACCTTGCTGCTTAGTGGGGGCAATTCAAAGCAATTTAATGGGAGCATTGTTACCTAATTCACAGCAATTTAGTGGGAGCATTGTTACCTAAAGAGTTCTAAATGACTCTTGGCTACCTGAAGGCGCACCTTATTCAACCCAAATGCTCCATTATTCACAAAGCTTTCCATGTCCCATCTCCTGCCCCACTATACAAAGGTTAGGTGGATGCCAGGTGATGATTGGAAATGGCTTTGAGGGGCATGGACTCCATCTACGAAATGCAGCCCCTTGAGAAACTTACCTGGTGGCCCACCTAGGTGCTCTCTCAATGGCAGGTGAAGACCTAAAAAAAATATGCCCAGATATTTCAGCCCCTTATTTAAATGATTTTAGTTGTATGGTATAGCTCTGCTGGATTTTATTTATTTTGTGGCCAGCTACTTTTATGCTGGTTCCCCCGCCCCCACCTAAGATTATGACTAATTGCATGCTGCCCTGGGAGTTTTATACTAAAGGACTGCCCAGAAATCTAACTCAGGAACAAGATTGGAAAGACGCAAAGATGGCACACAGCCGTTGGAAGGCGAGAGAGCAGCTTCAGCTAAAGGCTGTTTGTTTAGTGGATTTTATGCTCATTTCAGCTTAGTCCAAAGCCTTGCCAGTTGTTGGGAATGAAGCTAAATTTAGAAGCAGCTGAGCACCGGCAATAGCTCTTTGCACTTGCTTTCTGCCTGGCACTTGAGCTGGTATTGCCATGCAGCTAAGCAAAGATGCCTGCTGTTATTTCCCATGAACTGTAATTCAGTGTATTCCTTACAGCTCAGGAGCAGAGCATCTGCTTTGCATCCGGGTTACGTGGGAGGAAGCCCCGCTGAGAGAAATACAGTGGTCAGAGTGCCTTCTGATGGGTCTATCAGTGGGTCCTGGTGGGGTTATCAGGCAATGGTGGCAGCGGAACTCCAAAGAGGGCTTGTGTAGGCACTATTTTAATTCTTGGAGCACTGGCCCATATATAAAATATGGAGTTCAAGGGTCAGAGGCAGACCCAGGCAGCTGCCCAGTTGCTGATGCTGGCCCTGGGATAAATCAGTTTTAGGGGGCAAAGCAGATGGGGAGGCAGTGGCCATGATTTTAGGGAAGGCAGTTCAAACTTTCTTAGGCCTGTGGAACACTTCCAAATCTCAGATACTGACACGGACAGTATTTTTTTTTTTAAAAAAACCATTTCCCAGAAGAAAAACTAGTGTTGATCAAACAAAATAAAAAAATTCCTTCCAGCAGCACCTTAAAGACCAACTAAGTTTTTTTTTATTTTGGTACTGTATGCGCTTTCGTGTGCATGCGCACTTCAGATCAACTTAAGTGATCAACTTACTTCCCCTCCAAGCATTAGCAGGCAAAATACATACAAACCTCAAAACAGATGAAATACAGACCAAAAAGAAGCCCCCCCCCAAAGGCCCCCTAGCCAAGCAACCACAAAAGCCCCTCAATGTAAAAAAATAAAAATAAAAGATAGGAGGTGTTTTGGTGGTTGTTTTCAGGGGGGCTGTGCCCACAGATGTCATGTTGAGGACCTCTTATTTAAAGCAAAGAAGTGTCAGGGAGAAAGGGGTTGGCATGCCGCCGCCCCCAATTTCATCATGTCATGGTAGCATCTAGTTTGGCCCTAGGTAGAACTTTGAACCTGAGCTTTCCAGGTCCATTTCCAGGGTGGGTTCTTCTACATTAGACACACTAGTGTGTCGCTCAGGCACTATAATTAGGCAGAAGGGGAATGGAAACAAGTTTTTACACAGCATTTAATACAGCATTATGTTACAGTATCTAGCAATGCGTCCCCACAGCCACAGTCCTCCTGCCATGTTTACTCACATGCCATTCCTGTTCAGTAAAGTTTGTTCCCATTGTTTATGAAAAGCTTCTGGTTTTCAGGTTCTGTTCATTTGATGGTTTCCTGTTGACTGTAACTATGGGCCTGGTAAGGAATGCTCTCTTAAATTGCCCCAATGTCAGTTTCTGCTCCTGTGGACGGAGCTGGAGGCTTCAATTATTGGTTGTGTTGCATTATTTCCCCCCCCTCCATTTTTATGTTTGTTTTTAAAAGGTGAAGAGAGGAAATGGATATTTAAAGCCTTTCCACCTCATGAGAAAAATAATATTGAGGCAATTATCAATTTATTCTGCATTAATCCACCATTTGTTTAAACAACAGGAGACCGTCAAACAGTTTGGACCTGCAAAGAGGAAACTTTAAATTAAAAGGCACGGGAGCCCTGAAATGCAAAAAGTAAAATAAAAAAGGGCCACCGATCAAATCAGAAATTGAATTGTCTGACTCTGAACTCGGATAACACTGGAACGCAACACTTTGCAAATTACTTTGGGCATAAAAAGAACGAACAATCCAAGGGTGGCATTTCCAGAGAAAATAGCTAGTGTGCAAGCCAGCCAATGATTGTTTCAAGAGCTAGTGAAGGAGAGCTGAGTTCAAATCTCCACCCAGCCATAGTGTTCACTGGATAACTTTGGACTCCTGATCACCAACTCCTCACCCAATTATGTCACAGGGTGGCAAAGGATAAAATGGGGGTGGGGAGAGACTGCATGCCACCTGGAACTTCTTGGAGGAAAGGTGGGATAAAACTATAAATAGCCCCCTATGCATTGTACATTGATGATGTTATATGAATAAAAAAAGCAGACTAGATCCTCACCTGCTAGTTCTCCATCCCAATTGTATCCTCTTTCAGTGGATAATATTATAATTCTACAGTGTGTCACATCAAAGGGCACACCGAGCCTCTGCCTAATCCTTCCTAGAGAGCTTTGAAATAGTAGTTTTCCACTCACAAGTATCTTCCACGTAGGAAGCAGGTAGCAGTAGCTGGACTTCTGCAGTTTGGGAGGTGGATACATATATTAGCCTCCCCAGGGTTTTTCTACCGCAGCTGGAGAACAGCAGCCTGTTAGAGGGGCAGGATGCGTTGACCAGCTGGCCCCACCCATGAAGAGCAAGAACTTTGCCACAACTGTAGCTGGTTCCCAAAGTGGCAATCTGCTGTTTGGAGATTGCTATTGGCAGTCGGTCGCCACTGCTGAGGTAGCCCTGGTAGGGCATCATTGAAGGGAAAATGTCTCTCTGTTGGAGTCAGGCAAGGGCCCGAGCTTGCTCCTAGATGAGAGACTGGAGCAGCTCTCTCTCTCTCTCTCTCTCTGTGTGTGTGTGTGTGTGTGAGTGATAGCTGCCAAGTACCCCGTTTCCCCCGGGAAACCCCCGTTTTTACTTACCTTTTCCCGGTGGTCCCCCGTATCACTTCTTCTCCCGTTTTTCTCCGTCATTTTCTCCTGCCGGCGGCCATTTTTTTCTTTCCGATTTACCCTTCTATGGGCACCAAAAATGGCCGCCGCTGGCTTCAAAAGTCGCATTTACGCATGTCCGGAAGTGCATAGACGTGACTTCCGGTGTCGGTGGTGGCCTTTTTTGGTGCCCATAGATGGGCGGAGCGACACCGGAAGTTGCGTACACTTCCTGACATGCGTACAAACGACTTTCGAAGCTGGCAGCGGCCATTTTTGGTGCCCATAGAAGGGCAAAGCGACACCGGAAGTTACGTCGACGCAACTTGCGGTGTCACACGGCTGCCGGTCCCAGATTCTGCAGTCTGGGACTTGGAAGGTAAGGTGTGTGTGGTGGTGGTGATGGTGGTGAGGATGATGATAATTTGTTGTATTGATTGTGCTTTTATTGGATTTCTTTTTTTGTATTCTTTTGTATCTTTGGCAACCTTTGAACCATAAGATGGTATACAAATAAATCACAACATATATCCTACAAGTAAACATGTTTGGCTGTCAGAATGGCAGGTTTCTTGTTTCAGTAATACTTCCCTGATCCAGCAAGGATGGTCCATGGTTGGCCAAATCATCTCTTTGATTTCCTGCGTTTCTCAGTGGAGATTAAATGGTCCTGCCTGGTTCACCAGAAGTGGCTTAGTCATGCTGGCCACACGACCTGGAAGCTGTCTGTGGCCAAACGCCGGCTCCCTTGGCCTATAGAGCAAGATGAGTGCCGCAACCCCAGAGTTGCCCGCAACTGGACCTAATGGTCAGGGGCCCTTCACCTTTTAACTTGAACAACAAAAAACCATCTCCTGTTCCTGTTCCAATCCTAATAAACAGCTTGTGTCTTTATTTAAAAGCCAGAAGCTGTCCCTTTTATTTCATTTACATATGTAATCAAATCATACAAAGTTTAGCCTGGTGGCTAAATTATTTCATCTTTTGGTCTTTCTTCTGTGCTGGAGAGAAACTGGACAGTTGTCATATTTGCTAAAACAGTAGTAGGACTGGTAGATTTTGCCACCAATTTATAGCAATCCATGGCTCAGTCCTTGGCTCACTATTTCTCATGATTATGGAGCAATATACAATAAAGTAGCTAACTACTCTGTCACTTTAATAAATGTCCCTTGGATCATGCCAATTTTGGTGGGGAAATACCGGTAAGTAGAGAGATGGGAGGGTAGTCCTGAGGTTAAGCTTGTTTCTGCTTTTCATCTCTAGCATAAATTTAAGAGATCCACTGTAGTGCAGTCTAACCAGTGGCTAAAGTCTTTGGCTTGGATAATTTTTGTGCAAGTTCAAATCGCATGCACCAATGGACTCAGTTGCTGCTGCTGCTACATACTAAGTCAACATCACATTACAGGTGTAACTTTCATATAATATTTTGTGCTATGAATTGCCATGGGATCTATAGATGAAGAGCAGTATACACATTTAATTACTACTAGTAATAATAATAATATCACCCAAATCACAACATATTGATGTAGCGTCCATTCACATATTCACTTGCATACTATCAAGTGGATGAGAAATTACTGGATGTACATGAATGTGTTGACCAGACCAGGACTATGAAAGACAACCAGTGTTGGATGCACCTTTGAAACTTTGCAAAACTCTTCACGATTTGGCCCTGATGACCCTAAAGCTCTTGTCTTGTCTTAAATTCCAACCTTTTTAAATAAAAAAAATATTGCTCTGTAAATTCCTTCCTGAAATTACCCGTTTGTCCACCCACAGGTCTTTCACACAAGGGTTTAGCTAAAGATCACCACATCTCTAAGCTTTTTGCATGCTTCTCTTCCAACGCCCAGAACTGACCAACGCTTCACTGAAATCTAGAAATGTCTTTCCTTTTTAAATCCCCTAAAGATCTGTCCCTTTGGAGCCAAAAGTGGGTTTTTAAATGTATTATTTTTTTAAAAAATAGGTTGTGGTTAGATTCTCCTTAAAACAACACAACAACAACAGCAACAACAACAACAACAACAACAATAACAACAACAACCCACCATTGCCAGATTGGCACAGCTAATTTGAGGAGGAAATTACATTTATGACTTTCCCCAGCCAGTGAACCCTGGCTGTAATGCCATTTCGTGCAATGCAAAAGCAGATGCAACTGAGGCAGCCTGTTTTCCTAATTTCATTTGCAAGGATCAGGACAGAGGCACCGTGCTGGCATCACAGGCTGGGGGCTTGGTGCTAAGGAGCAAAGCCCTGTTGGGCTCCTTTATTGATGCAGTCTATGGCATTGCCCCAAGTGCACATTGCCCAATAACGTTCAAGGACAAAGCATCTGTTTTCAGCCAAACTGTTATCACAACAGCCCAGGGTGGAAGAGACCCTCTGTTAAAGATGTGAAAACAACTGTTTAGGTTAAGGTAGCATTTTGCTTCTATTTTCTTATGTAGTGTCGAATTCTGGGGCACATCTGCATGCTTCAGCGGGCTGCAAATACGGTTTCCCTTTCTACACAAGTGTTCTAGGTCCCCTGCACACACGTACACATACAGCCATCCAGCAATACAGTATGAAAGCCAGTGTGGTGTAGTGGTTAGAGTGTCAGACTATGACCTGAGAACAGGGTTCAAATCCCCACTTGGCCATAAAGCTCACCGGGTGACTGAGGCATAGCTGCCAAGTCTCCCGTTTTTCGTGGGAAACTCCCGTATTTTAAACCGTTTCCCGCTGGCAGCCCGGATCGGAAAAAATCCCGTAAATCCCCCGGATTTCCTACCTGCTAGGGAGGCTCCATTTTGGGTCCTGGCGCCGCCCAATTTCCGGTGCCCATACATGGGTAGCGCAGCACCGGAAGTTGCTTCTATGCATGTCCAGGCATGCGTAGAAGTGACTTCCGGTGCCGCGCCGCTGGTGATCCTGCATTTTTCAGCGGGAGACTTGGCAGCTATGGACTGAGGGCCAGTTACTGCCTCACGGAGTAACCTACCTCACCATAGCTGCCAAGTTATCCCTTTTTTAAGGGATTTTCCATTATGCTGAATAGGCTTCCTCGTGAGAAAAGGGAAAACTTGGCAGCTATGTACCTCACAGGGTTGTTGACGGAATTAAATGAGAGGGAGAGCCATGCACACCACCTTGAACTCCTTGGAGAAAAAGCGGGGTATAAATGCAACAAAGACATAAACAAACAAATTCTTCATATTGTTGGGAAATGTGCATGAATATTCTAAGCATGGGGTGATAATGTTTATGTGGATTCCCATGCCATAGAATTGTTGTTTGTTTGTTTGTTTTCAACTGGAACTCGCCAAAACTCGGTTGCCATTGCCGTTATAAGAGAACAACTCCCATGCTATGCCTCAGACCTGTATACCTGAAGGAGCGTCTCCAATCCCATCATTCAGCTTGGACACTGAGGTCCAGCTCCGAGGGCCTTCTGGCGGTTCCCTCACTGCAAGAAATGAAGGTTCAGGGCCTTCCTGTGGCGTCCTCCCTGTGGAATTCCCTCCCATCAGATGTCAAGGAAATAAAGAACTACAAAACTTTTAGAAGATATCTGAAGGCAGTCTTGTATCAGGAAGTTTTTAATGTTTAATGTTTTTATGGGTGTTGGAAGCTGCCCAGTGAGGCTGGGGCGACCCAGCCAGATGGGTGGGGTTTAAATAATAAACTTCTTGTTGTCAGGGCTTTTTTCAGGTGGAACTCACCAGAACTCAATTCTGGCACATTTCAGGTGGGCACCATTGTCATGATAAGAGATCATGGTGAGTTCTGGCACCTCTTTTTCTAGAAAAACAGCACTGGTTATTGTTATGGTTAATATGTATATGAGAGAAAGGGGTCCTTGGTTTGTTTTCCCCAGGCTGAGAGCTTCTCCTGTTGTTCTGCACTGTGCCTTGCTAATATCAGATCTTACCCTCTGAATTGGATCTTATCAGATGCATGGAAAATGTGAACAGAGATTTTTGCTTAACCAAACTTGAGTTCAGTAGGTAAGATCAGATTTCTATGGCGCATATCGAACATTTCTGAAAATACCATAGACATGGTAATAGGCTGATGAGGACCTTGAAAAATGTTATTTTGAATAACTAGGAAGTAAATGGTGTAAATGTGTTCCCTAGTGTTGAATTGAGAACTATTTAGGCCCTTGTAGTAAATTTCAAGCCACATGTTAGGTGGAGATCCATGATTTGATCTTCTGGCCTTTTTTAAGGATGAATGGGTCAGTTGCCTTGACTAGCTTCTCCAATTCTATTTTTCTTTTAAGTTACAAGAAATGAGAACTTTCTGACAGCGAGAGCTGTTTGACAGTGGAACCTCAGAAAGTTGTGGACTCTCCTTCCTTGGAGGTTTTTAAATAGAGGTTGTATGGCCACCTGTCATGGATGCTTTAGTTGAGATTCTTGCTTTTCAGGGGGTTGGACTAGATGACCCTTGGGGTTCCTTCCAACTCTATGATTCTATGACTAAAGAGTCAGTCCTCATACTGCATACTGTTGTATAAAGGAGGGAAAGGATAACCAACTTCCACAATACTATTTCTCTTTCCAAAACTCTAAAAAAGTTCAAAATAAAAAAATTCCTTCCAGTAGCACCTTCGAGACCAACAAAGTTTGTCATTGGTATGAGCTTTCGTGTGCATGCACACTTCTTCAGATACCCATCTAAATAAGATGAGTGCCTCCATTGCCCAGATTTTTTTGGGGGGGGGGGCAGGAGAGAGAAGAGTAAACTGTGATGGCCAAGACATAAGCAGCCTGTGGATGTGTCAAAGCTCATGCAATTTTGCCAGCAAAGGCTGCCACAGCCGCGCACCAAGCAACATGGGAAAACAGCTTGTCAAGTATACAGCGAATCAGGGGCTATTATAGAGACCTTTCCCATTGCTACAGGCTTGTCCTGTTCTTCCATGGCATTTGCGGGTCACCATACAAGGACATTCAAGGCCCAATGGGCTTTTGGCAAACACACCCGTATTGTTCTGTACTTTCACCCTTCTGAAAAGAACTAATCAAGTCCAGATTTAGTTGGAGAAACTCAAGCTAAATGTAACGAACTTGCCTTAACTGTAGTACTGTAGTTGGGTCTCCTGGGAATGCAGTTGCTCTTATATGGAAATGAACGGGAAGAAACTCCCGCGATGGAGCCAGAAGGAAGGGTCGCTGCAGTTGCAAGATCAAAATATATCTGTATTGATAGTTAAGGCTCATCCAGACTTCCTCTTGTGCCACATTTCAAGGCACAGGTCCGCACTTTAGAGCACTGGGTCCAAGTGCTTTTTCCTTTTGCCCCCGTGCTTCCCCTGCGAAAACCCTCTCTTTACCGCTGAAAATAATTCTGCGGAAAACCCAAATTGCTGTTTGTTCTAATTCAGCATTAAAGAGCGGGTTTTCCTGGGGAAAGTGGGCGCGAAAGAAAACAGACACGACCAGGAAAGTGCAGTTCTGTGCCTAGTGAGTATGGGGCAAAAGGTAAGTGTGGATAAGCCCATAGATAAATAGGTGTGAAAAAATAGATTTTTTTCTTGATCCTGGTAGAATGCAGTTAATCACTAATTTGTGTAAGCCTTTCCTCCCCCCCCCCCCGGTAAAGGCACTCTTCACTTTTTAGGTGTGAATTTGCGATGGCTGCAAGTCCCCTTAGTACATTTCAACACAGATTGTGTGAAGAAGAAATTACTACTACTACTACTACTACTACTACTACTACCGGTACTACTACAGTACTATTATATTTAACTGTGCTTCACCCTAAGGGCCCAGCGTGAGTTACGACATTACAACAATATTATCGCTTCCGAATCCACTGCAAATCAGTTCCACTGAATAACGACTAGCAGTCGGGGCAAGAGGAGCAATGTCGTTCCACTCTATTTTTTTATTTTTTTATCATTTTTATTGGGTTTTTGATCATTTTATACACATATGTCGTTCCACTCTAGTCACACTGTTCATAATTTTGTGAACCTCTTTATTTCTTTTATCTGAACCGAAAAATTCCCAAAGACTGTGGGTTTCTTTCCAAGCGAAGTTGTTCTGATCCATTAAGGATTTCAGTAACCCTTTTCTGTAAGCTTTCCAATCTGTCAGTGTCATCCTATGCCCTTTTCACTTGGAATAAGTCCACCATAGGAGCCCACTCCAGGGGGCTGTGGGTGCTTGGGCATCCACAATAATATAATTGCAGGGACTGGCACCCACAAAGTTAATGAAAAAAGCAGGCAGGCAGTAGAGAGTAGAGAGAGCAGTTCAGTTCCACCCTCCGCAGCCAACGAGTGAGGTATCCTTTCCCAGGGGGTGTGACTTGGACATGTCACATGCACTATGTGCAGGTGTGTGTGTGTGATGTCACATGTCTGCATTGTGGTGGTGGTGGGGCACCCACAATCCTGAGGGCGAGATGGAACTTCTCTTCCCATAGCTGCGTTTAGAATTGTAGCTAGGAGTCAATGACTAGCTCAGTTTTGGTTTCTGTAAGTTTCCTCTTTTTCCAATCTTAAATTCTCATCAACATTTTTCTGCATCAGTTTGCAAGTCCTTGTGAAAATATACCAGCATTTTAGTGCACTTTTCAAATACATAGGTTTTTGTGTATGTAATTTTGCCTAATTTGCACATTTTTGTAAACTATCTTCCCTAATATAATGCGCTTTTGAATTTTTGCCACTAATATATACATTTTAAAGTGGATATATACAAATATATCCATTTCTGTACATGTGTTTTGGATGCAATACGGCATCACAAAATTCAGAGAAGTGTGAATTTCAGAAGTAGCTGTGTTTCAGCTTCTGCATTTTCAGAAAGTGCAAATTAAGATAGCTTTGCATTAAAATGCAAACCAAATTCCCCCTGCATCCCTAATTGTAGCCAACACCTCTTGCTATTTCTTTTATGAATTTTTCTTCCTAATTATTCTCTTGCAGTCTCGGAGTATAGGTTGCTATATCCTAGGGTTGCCATTTTTCAAACAGGGAAATTCTGGACAGAAAAGTTGATGAGCATTTTGGGCAAAACTGGCAAAAACATCACTGCTGACATGGATTTTCCCAGACATTTGGTCGATTTTCACCCGGAGACTGCTCCCGACTGCAGTATTCCAGATATTTTCGGGAAATTCCGAATGTATGGCAACCCTACTATATCCTTTTCCCCATACAACTTGTATCCAGTAAAGTATCTAAGTTGAAATACTTGCTTGTTTAAAAAGATACCATTTGTTTTTGCTTTTGGAAATTTCACTGCCAACAGCATTGAAAAGGAACTACACGTTTCTTTCAAAATGCCCATAATATTTTACACCTTGTCTTCCAGGCGTATAGCTTAAAGTTAAACAAATAAAATTGTTACTACTGTGCTTGACAACTTGTAGCTAAATGTGCGGACTGACTCCATTGAAAACCATTGTGCTTGTGATTTGAAAGTCCCTTTCTTTGGACTGATGAATTCTGACGCTCATTCACACATAAAAGTCTCTATGCGATGCTGCTGTGCAAGTGCACACAAACCACTCTCCGCTTAAGTGATCATGAGTGAAAATGAGTGAAATGTGGTACTTGATCTCCCTCCATCACTGCCCAATTTCACCACTCCTTGCCAGTTGCTGTTTGTAGGCCTAAGCCATCTGGAGCAGCAGCATCTGGAGATGCTTTCGGTTAGTGCAAAAGACAAAGACTTCGACATCTGCTCCTTTTCTTAGGAGTGTAATTACTTAGACACCATGGCAGCAGCTTATACCCTTCTAATAACCAGCACTAACTTCCCAGCCTGCACCTCCACCAAGTCACCTCCACACCTTGAGATCCACAAGGGTGTTTCTTCTGAGTCCCTGGTGGTCTTTGCCAAAACTCCAGCGCTATTTAAATTTCCACTATCAGTCAACCTAAACTGCTACTTTCGACGATCCAGTGTTACAAGGACATGATACACCTGAGCTAGAGAAAGGTATCTTTTGGAAGTGGATGGGCACAACTTTATGATTGTGGGTTGTTGTTGTTGTTGTTGTTGTTTTTAAAACACTTCTGCTTGCAAAGTAGTGTTGGCCTGAGGCATCCGTTTTATCAGCTCGGGAAGCCTGGGACACAGAGGGCTTTTCTTCTTAAGCTGACCCAGATGCTAGGGTCAGTGTGCAAGGGCACCCTGAAGGGGACGTGCCGGTTTTTGCCAGCACAGCTGCTCCTTCTTGCTGGCAGCTGGGCTTGAATATTCATGGCAGTAAACGATCATGGCTGGCATTTGTTTGGCACCTCGAGCGGGCAAACTTTTTTTGAGGCTCCAAGAACACAGCTCTTGTTCCTTTCAGTATGGTTCTCTCCTTGCATCCCGGCTTTGTTTCAATTTAACACGGTGCCATGAGTAGCCCAATTAGAGGCTGGGGTGAAGCTGACAGCCTGGTTAAGTGTCTGTGAAATTGGCTTTGGAGGACAGATGACCACATGCAGCTATCTTTCACCCCCCACAAGCAGATTTGAAACAAAGAGAAGACAGAAGAGTTGTTTTAAGGAGTTCTCTCTCCGCCCTGCCCCCCCCTCACGAAATGATAACAAGTTAGCACATCTCAGCTGTTTGAAAAGTAGGAAGAGCCCTACAGGTATCACCGGTGGGATGCAGGTGGTGCTGTGGTCTAAACTATTGAGACTCTTAGGCTTGCCGATCAGAAGGTGGGTGGTTTGAATCCCCGCGATGGGGTGACCTCCCGTAGTTCTGTCCCAGCTTCTGCCAACCTATCAGTTCAAAAGCACGCCAGTGAAAGTAGATAAGTAGGTACCACTGCGGTGGGAAGGTAAATGGCATTTCCGTGCACTCTGGCTTCCTTTGCTCCAGAAGCGGTTTAGTCATGCTGGCCACATGACCCGGAAAGCCAGCTCCCTCTGCCTGAAAGCGAGATGAGCATCCCAATCCCATTGTCTCCTTTGACTGGACTTAACTGTCCAGGGATCCTTTACCTTGCCTTACCTTTACAGGTATCATCACTGAGATGTTTAATGATTTCCTGATGCAAATTTCCTGTCAATGAGGACTGAACAAGTTCTGAAGGGGGACAAAAACAGAATCTTTTGGAGGGTCTGGTTTATGTTCACTTTCGTTACGTTTGCCTGCCCTCAGGTAGACAAAACAGGGGAAGATGAACCTGTGGCTGCAGAACTACAACTCCCATTATCCCTGATCATTGGACATGATGACTGGGGCTGATGGGAGTTCGAGTCTATAGGTTTCCACCTATGATACAAAGCATAGCTAAGAATATGCTGTTGGATCAGACCAAAGAACTATCCAGTGAAAGGAGTCTGGATAGGGCTATAGCTTCCGAGTCATCTCCAAGAGCAGTCCCAAATGAAGGCAATCTCAGCCATGATGTAATATAATAAATAAGCATGGCAATTTCCTCAGTTTGAAGATTGTGCAACAAGTGCACTCAGGAGGTCCCTTGTTTGAATATTTATTTTCCACAGATTCACTTGGTGCATTTGGCAAGCCACTCCCTCTCTTAGTCTTGGTCCCCTCGAGCTGCAAAATGGAGTACTGTACAGTATATGCTGAAATGTGCTGTGCAAATGTTGGAACACTTGAAAGGGATATACATGTTTAATTATTGCATTGGGTTAGCATCAACATTCTAACAATAAAAGACACTACATAAATTTGTCTGGGTGGAGGCAGAGTCACAAGTCAAGTAGTTCTGGCAAGCCATGTAGGACTTCAAAGTCATGCAATGTTTAAGAGTTGATTATTTGCCACAAAGTGGGGAATGGGAATGATTTGGAGTTTATTCTCGTTTACTGACAAGTGAACAACCAAAGCCGCCATCAAGTCTTTTGCATTTCTGCTCATTCTCCAAGGGCCACAGTGTGGCAATGACAGAGCTTCAGGGCAAGACCACCTGCTCCTCCTCCATCTGACACAGACTCAGCTACATCCTGCCAAGACTTGGCCTCATCCAGGTCTCTTGTGGAGCTGACGGAAGTGGCCTAATTAAAGCACAACGTTGAAAACTTGCTGCAAAGGCTTCTGCCTTTGGACGTGTTTAGGGAAGCAGGTCATACATTTCCAGAGAAGGCAGTGGCCGCAGCTCAACACAGATGTAGCTGCGCATAAACCTGTTGATGTCAAGAATGTTTTGATGGTGTTTCCTGCTTGGCAGGGGGTTGGACTGGATGGCCCTTGTGGTCTCTTCCAACTCTATGATTCTATGATTCTATGTCAGTGGGCTTCAGCAACCGAAGGGTTTTTCCAGACATGAGCGATTTAGCGGCACCCAGTAACTGCTGCTGCGCTTTAAGTTGGAAGTGGAATAGCAGCCCTGCTTCCAGACTCTGCAGCCAAATGAGCAGTCCACTTTCTCCACCCCTAAATGTTGGGGGAGATGGAATTTTTCCTTCAGATCACTATGGTGGGAGGTGGGGAAGAGTTAAATATTCCCTCTGACACTCACTGAGCTGCACTCTCAATCATGAATGCCCCTACCACCATGTTCAAGGGGTGTGTGTGTGTGTGTATAAGTTTAAATAGCAATCGCCACATCTCAGTTACTTTAAACGGATAAAATAAATATAAAACTGGGTTAAAGTAAGTACAAAAATAAGAAAACTTACTTAAAATCCCCGCTGTAATGAAAAGGGTTTCACTAGGTGATGGATGTTCAACAGGGAGGGAGGCTGTCTGAGCTCAGCCTAAAGGAAATTCCACAGAATTGGGACCCCAGTACTGAACACATGTCTCCTGGTGCACACAGTCTGTGCATTCAATCCATTAAAGGTGGGAGAGAGGAAAAATACTCGTAAAGTCAATGCCGTTTAGAATAAGAAGGGTTAAAGTGATAGAGCTGATTCCTAGAGAAATGAGGCAATCTAGAAAATGGCCGCAACCACTTAAGCAGGTAGAGTAATGTCACAATAGGCCATATATGCCTGGAGATATTGTCCAGGTAGTCTACTGTGTTAGAAAAAAGTCAGCTATTCTGAGCTGTGAAATAGAACGGAATCTGAACACAAAAAATATGATGTTCATGAAATCAGATCACAAAGCACAGTTGTTCCACAGCAAATGCCCTCTGTGGAAGCAGCCTCCTTCATGTGTTGGGTTGCGGCTAGCCTATGAACTAGATTGTGAAACCCAACACATTGGCAAGAGAGCAAGAAATGTTATGATTTTCTTTGAAAATCAACACAATCATATAAACAAGAGATCACATACCGGTAATATCTTGGCTGATATAGTAAGGCAACAAATAACAGTTCCAGAAGTTCACATCACATTTAAAGTCCTGTTTGGTGCATGTTACCAGAAAACATCCTTCCATGCATCTGGTGCTTTCCTCTGTGACTCTTGTTTATAAGTTTACAAAAGCTGTCTCACAACACACAGATGGCATTGCTGTGTATACTCACAGTACACAGTGTCCTTACTGTGCATGTTAGCTATTTGGCCAAAGCTATTCCACAGACCCTTTGGCACTAGGACCCTATCGGAAACTTAGTTGTATTTTTATTTCCCCCCAATTTTTCCCCACTTCAAGTCTAGCAGCAACACAAGGCATGTTAAAAAGGTCTCCGGGTATCAGATTCTCATTTGCACCCACAAATAAAGATAATCACAGGCTCACATGAACCTCCTGCCCAGTGGCTGCAGAAATTTGTTGATGAACACATTGCCAAAATGCCTGTACCGGCACACACATCTACTACATATGAAAATATGTCCCATGAGTGTTACAAACCCTCCATCATTCTGGGGAACAGGTCACTGTAATTCTAGATAGTCCATGGGAAGTGAGATACCAATAATACTTTAATGGAGTTCTCTCTTTTTTAATCTTGATTTTATTCTGTGAACTGCCCTGAGACCCCCGGGTGTAGGGCAGTATATAAATTCGATTAATAATAATAATCCCACTGGGTTTTTATTCCATACCTTTGCCCACTCTTCCTTAGGCAGTTCCAACTCTAGATTTTCTCCCATATTCCTTTTATTCTCTATCTACTTTCTGTCTGATTGGCTCTCAATGGACACCAAAACCATAATGGTTGGACACACCCTCCTTTCCTCTCACTTTTGTTCCCTAAACTAGTACGTGTGCAATTTAGTATACATGTTTGGGCTGCACACCAAGCCAAAGCAACTGAGGAGATGTTCATTAGCAGCTGGGAGCCTTAATTGAACCCTTTCCTCCCATGTGCAAGTCCCAATGGGGGGTACAATCTTGTTGGCCTTCAGATTTGGCTCTCGCTCTCAGCTTCCTTCTGTATTTCAGCCAGGAATCTGAGGCACACACTCAGCGCTTGTGCCAAAGGGTCCTGTAAATTCCCCAATGCCGTTTCTGGGATAATTGCTGGCCTGACTTTATCTACAAGGCCTGAGGCTTTCACGCACTCTTGAATTTTAGGTCATTCCTGTTCCGATTGTTCATCTTTCCCATCATCTGTATCCAGGAGTAGCAGCACCAGGGACCTTATGATGGGAAGAAGAGAAACATCTCCAGGCAATTATTTCTATGGAGGGACAGTGGTAACTTTCCTCTACTCTTGCAGAATCCCATGGTAGCACGTTACATGTGAATACAGTGGTACCTCGACATCCGAATGCCTCGACTTCCGAAGGTTTCGACTTCCAAAGTCGGCAAACCCGGAAGTCGTTTTGCCGCGCATACGTTCTGCGCCTGCGCAGAAGCGGCATGCGCAAAACAGACGCTTCAACAACCGAAGACTTCAACTTGCGAAGAGCGCCACGGAACGGATCGCCTTCATAAGTAGAGGCACCACTGTACCAAGCTGGAGGAAACCTGATAAGGTACTTCCCCTAACTCAGGAGTGAAGAACCTTTTTCACCCCAAGGGCCACATTCCTTTATGCACATGCTTCTGGGGGGGAGCACATGCCAGTGCCTGGCTGGGTCTGGGGCAAAAGTGCATGGAGCAATGAATGTATATAGTTTCTACACACATTTGCAACCCACTCACTCACCTCACAGAGTGTTTGTTGTGGGGGAGGAAGGGAAAGGAGATTGTTAGCCACGTTGAGACTCCTTAGGGTAGTGATAAAGCGGGATATCAAATCCAAACTACTCTTCTTCTTCTTCTTCTTCTTCTTCTTCTTCTTCTTCTTCTTCTTCTTCTGGCTGGACAATATCCCCCAAGCACCACTGTGTAGAATTGGTTGTCTAGGTAAAAGCAGAGTCCCTGCAATGCAATGCCTCCAACTCAGCTAGTTGCCCAGAAGGATGCTATGACCAATAATACTGGAAGCCACTGAGAGATCAAGGAGAGTCAACAAGGTCATCTCCCCCATTTCTCTCCCAACACAGGTCACACAGGGCAACCAAGGAAGCCTAAGTGCTGATTGAAATGGATCTACTTTCTACTCCAAGAGTACCTGGATCTGTTGTCAGCCACTCACTCCCCAGGCCTCTGTCATGAAATTCTACTCAACATTGATCCAGAGCAGATTCCAATGTATAGTTAGCAGAGTAAAAACTTAAACATGTTGCAGGATTCCCAAAAAACAGAGCAGAGGCCATTAATATTCCATCCAGCAGAGCTTTACTGCTACTGAAGGCAAATTAGCATAATGGTCACAAATCCAATACATTCAGGATTGGCACTGTCCATAAGAAGTCCAGTTGCAGCAGACTTAACTTAAACTTACAATAACTTATAATAAGTCTAAACCTTAACACTAAGCATACAGTGGTACCTCGGTTTAATGACACAATTGGTTCTGGGGAGCCATTCGCTCCCCGAGTAGTACTTAAATGGAGTGCTTATTCTGCGCGTGTGCGAAGTGTCGATAGAGCGCTTCTGTGCATGCGTGCACCACGCAGATCGTTTCTGCGCATCCGCATGCCACGGAACCCGGAAGTAAACACTCTGGGTCCGCAGAGTACTCAAACCAAGAATACTCAAACTGCAGCGGACTTAAACCGAGGTATGACTGTACTGTGTACAGAACACCACACCAGAAGGAAAAGAGATAGAAAGAGAAAGTGAAACCCAGGCTCCTTTTGGCCTTACTTGTACAGTGGTGCCTCGCTAGACGAATGCCCTATAAGACAATTTTTCACTTAACGAAGAGATTTTTCAAGCGGAGGTTGCCTCGCAAGACGAATTCGTTTTGTGATAAATTCATCTAGCGAATCATGGTTTCCCATAGGAATGCACTGAAATTCAATTAATGCGTTCCTATGGGCAAACCCCCCCAATGCATTCCTATGGGATTCACTAGACGAATTTTTCGCAAAACAAATTGACTCACAGAACAAATTAAATTCGTCTAGTGAGGCACCACTGTATAGTCAGCATGACTTTGACAGAAAGAGAGAAGAGAAGCAGTTTAAACCAGCTGTACTCGGCTTCTCTGCAGGAATAACCCAAACGTCACGAACCTTCTGGCTGTTTCTTTCACACGGAGAACTTTCCAGAACCCCCTTGATTTAATTAGAATAGGAAAGATCTCTACATATCAGATCAATACTTTCTGTACTAAGAAATGCAAACTGACAGCCTCCCTGTCACAGATTCATTAGAGACAGCTTAAGCAACCCTGATGGAATGGTGCAAAGTGTGGCCTTGTGACCCACAGCATCCTTCAAAAGGAGAACCTTTTCTGCCTTCCAGAGTAATACAGTATCTGCACTCTGATTTGCCTTCTTCAACTATGTTTCTTTTCCATTTCATCTCTCTCTACTTTCCCAAGTAGGGTTGCAAAGGCTTCGCCTCCTTCCTCAAACACAATCAGGATCCCTACATGTTTTTTTGGGCACCTGCCACTCTTCCTTCCCCATGTCTGGCATTCGGCCTCCATCATCCCAAAGACCTACCACTCTACGGAATACATTCTATTTTTGTAATAAATGGCATGTGCTTTTTACTCTAAACTCTGTCTTGTTGATTGATTGCTAAATCCCCTCTTCTACAAGTATAATTGACCCTGTGGCACACTGTGACTCTTAGCTAAGGACCAAAACATGTATGTATTGGTCAAGTGCCATGTGTACATGTGTGGATGAGGCTATGCAGTAACAGTTGGGATCCTTCTTGAATTTAATTTTTAATTTAATATATTAGACCACAGGGAGCCCCCACCCCCCAAATATGCTTCTGGGATCTCTGTTAATCCTTCCAGCTGCAACCTGGCAGGCTTATCTGGGCAAGGCCATGGAGATCACAAAGGCCAAGCAGAAATGCAAGCCAGCCTTTTTGAACTAAGCATTGCAGCATAAATATTACCAGAAGACTGTTGGCTCTGTTTCCAAGAATACAAACAATTTACCAGAGACAAAGCTGAATGAGAGGATCACTGGTTCTTAGCAACACTTCACATTCCAGAAATCCCTGAGTCTAAATCAATAACATTTACACAGCAAACTGATGCCCTTCAGTGCAACAAGTTGGGAAAGTTTGCTGAGTGGGGCCTGCAGGGAGGGAGAGGAATTGAATGTTGAAAAATAGGAACTGAAGGAAAATTTGGAAGGGGACCACCACTCAACAGTAGGAGACCTAAAGTCCAGTCCCTGGTGTTCCAAATTAAAAGGATCTCAAGTAGAAGATAATGAAACAGACCTCTACCTGACACCCTGGTGTTGGATTGCCCTATTTCAATAAGTGAAAATCCAGACACAAAAGTTGCTGTTACAGCAGCTCTCCAAGGTAGGGCTGCCATAGACCCAGATTTTCCTGGACATTTCAGCGATTTCCCCCAGATGCTGCTTATGAGGGCAGAATATCGGCTATGTCCGGAAAATTCTGGGCATTTGGCAATCCTACCCTGGAGACCCGCTGCCAGTCAAAAGAGACAAATGCTGATGTAGACAGATCAAAAATTTGACTCAGCATAAGGAAGTTTCATATGATCCTATATAATATGACAATCAAACATACCTTCAGGTGAATTCTGGGTGTATCTTTTGGTTTCAAGAAGTTTTCAAGAAACTGACCGCATACGCGCCATATATTTAAAGCACTTAGAATCATAGAATCATAGAGTTGGAAGAGACCACAAGGGCCATCCAGTCCAACCCCCTGCCAAGCTGGAAACACCATCAAAGCATTCTTGACATATGCCTGTCAAGCCTCTGCTTAAAGACCTCCAAAGAAGGAGACTCCACCACACTCCTTGGTAGCAAATTCCACTGTTGAACAGCTCTTACTGTCAGGAAGTTCTTCCTAATGTTTAGGTGGAATCTTCTTTCTTGTAGTTTGAATCCATTGCTCCGTGTCCGCTTCTCTGGAGCAGCAGAAAACAACCTTTCTCCCTCCTCTATATCCCAAAAGATTCCAGGGAATGGTAGTTTACCCCCACAGAGTTAGAATTCCCAGCATGCTTAACAAACTACAGTTCCCATTATCCTTTTGGGATCAGGGAGGGGTGTATGCTTTAACTGTGTTTGAGATGTATGCTGCACTTGCAGAGTCAGTTTGATGCAGCTCCTTGAAACCAGGCGTCACCAAGACAGCGCATGCCAGATGCTGTTGGACTTCCACCAGCCCCAGCCAGCAACGCCAATGGTCGGAGATGATGGAAATTGTCAATATCTGAAAGGCACCACAGAGAACCAGTCCAGTCGCACTGGGCACCATGCTGCAAGGGGTGCCAAAACAACGCTGTAGAATAGAACGTGAGAGGCATTTGGGTGCCCAATTTTAGCATCACACAGGGCACCACTGAAATTGGAGATCCCAAAGTCTGCCACTGTTCCCCAGTAGGGTAGAGGACAGCAGCAGTGCTGCGATTCGGGACAGGCAGCTGCAAGACAGCCAGCATTTTAAATTTTCCCGGATACCCCGTTGCTCTTGGGGCCTCAGCATACAGAGCACATACACTGACTTGCAGGGCTTGCATGGGATTGCAGTGGTTTGGCAGTTTGGATTCTTCATAGCAAGTGAGTGACTGAATGGCGTTCCTTTTAGAGAAATCGTGTCCTCCCTTAAAGAGGGCACGTGTTGCGGTGAAACCTGGACACCGATTCCCTGTGTTGTGGGTGGGTATGATTGGTCTGCCACGACACCCGATTGGTAGGTCCCTCGATGTTGGGTTCAATCTGGCCAATGGGGCGCAGTCTAAACGGATCGAGGGACCTATATATGCCCATGCACGTGATCCAGAGCTTCCTTTTTTGGCGCATACATTTGGAACACCCGCCCACCTCTCCCTACTTTTAAGGGCTTTGCACTTGACCTTGCTATGCCATCATGTGTCGTCTGTCATTGGGACAGGGGCATGACAGGAATTTTCCCCACTTGGCTGATTGGCTGTTGCCATTTGGGTTTCGCCTGCCATGTAGCAAATCGTCACAACTTGTAAGGTTGTGGATAGGCTCTGGTGCAGGTGATAGGGATGGGGGAACGCTCTCACCATCCCTATGTGAAGAGTATTCCGTTAAAGGAATCCAGGGACTCAATGGTTGGTCAACTCCTGAGAGGGAGTTGTGCCCGTGCCAGAGTCCAGGGGGACATCTGGGTGGCGGACATAGTCTGTTCCCAACTTTCCTCCTAGCCAGGTGTTCACCCTTGGCTGACGTATGCTGGAACCCTGGGTCAGCGCTACCTGCCATGGGCATGGAACTAGTCGAACCAGAGCCTATGAAATCACTCACCTTCTGCAATCAATAAAGTTGTGGCCTAAATTCTGCCAAAAACCAAAACTAAAATTTGAGTCAAGTGTCTATTTATTTGGGGGGGAGGTCTCTGGGTCTGAACACGCAAAACGACTGGTGTGGAAGCAACCCTAGAATATCTCTGCAAACAGCAGGAAGCAATCAAAACTCTGTTGATCTCGGAAGTGAGAGGAGAGAAAGACTCAGCATTCCTTTCCTTTGTTTATGGATACAAAAATTACACACACCGCTGATGCAAGCGGATATCAGGATCAGAGGAATTCCCCACTTTACTACATGGTTGTGTCAATTGCAGTGCAGAGATGCTCACCTGAGAATGGATGTCAGGGCCAGTCCTGCTGGTATTTGGCAGAATGAAGTAGCTGCCGCAGCTGCTAAAAAGCAGCATTAGTGGCAGCTTCCCTCACCAGCCGTTTCTCCTGAGTCGTCCCCCAGCCCTACCCCTCTCCACGTAGTATGTTGCTTTGCTGGAGGTTCCTAAGGTAGCCTGCTTCCCTCAGGTGCAGCAGAGGATGTTGAAATAAGGTCCAACTGCCAGGCTTGTTGGCTTCTGTACATGCAAAGCAGGTGACATCTTGCCCTTTGCCTTAGACAACAAAATGTCTTGGCTGGATCCTGAAGAGTATGTATTTCATTTCATTTTTGTCCCTTGCAATCCCAGTATTAACATTCTGAATTTTTCTTATACCTATGTACCCCTTTGTAGTTTCCCCCCTAATAAATGGTGGGTTTGAACATAGTAATGCATGCCTCAATGACATTCGCACAGAATGCAGGAAAAAAACATGGAGGGACCTTGGACTCCTTCAGGCTGTTGGTTTTTTTTTAAAATGGGGTATCTGTTTGTGTCTTTTTGAGGATGTGTGTCTATGTGTATTCTTATATATAAGCACTCTTCTTGCTTTCCACATGCTATATACTTCACTTTCTGGTCTTAGGATTTTATTTTAAATAAATTTTCTTCATATATGTTGTTCATTTGTTTTCTTTATTCTTTGTCCCCCCCCCCCCCAATATAACAAAATACAGATAACAAACAACAACAACAACAACAACGCTTTAAAAATTCTGGTGTGTGACATTGATAATTAGAATGTTAATAGCTCTGTAATACAATATAGTGTAGCCCTTTGGATAACATATTGCATTTTGTCTTGTTTTGTATGTTGTACTGTTCTGGATTGGAGAATATGGTGCCGTGTCTTTTTCCTTGCAATTTCATCATTGATACCCCTGGCACTGAGAGGAAAAACCATTGACATATTATATATAAATCCACTATAAAATCAAATATTTGTTCCCATATTTTATCTACTTATGAAAGCTATTTGTCATTTTGTCCCATTTATACTTTCCAACAATTCTGCCGCTTCTTCTGCGTTCTGTATATATATTCTGCATACCTATTCTGCAACATGTTATTGCCACAATACAATTGCGTTGGGAGTGGATTTATACTGGACTGTCAACGTATCGTTCCACTTCATTAGTTGTTTTGCAATGCTTCCCCAATGTTCTTACATTATTGCCATCTAGAGGGGCACTCTTGTGCTATAGTGCAACAAAAGCATGCAGACATAAAATAAACTGGAAGTTACAGTATTTCAGCAGGATATGCACCGACTGGAAATGCAGCAGTATGTCTGCCCCAAAACAGCATTGAAAGTGAGATTATGTATCACCATTAAATGATCATGAACATGCCCTAAAAATGATGTTTAAAGGATTTGTAATCATTGCTGGCTCCCCACCCCCATACACAAAGGTATGAACTTTCTTGTACTATTCCTGCCTTCCCCCTTGTGGAGATTTTTGGGATTCTTAGAAAAGGCTAAGGGGAGTTTTGTCTTCAGCTGCTTCTGTAGAAATGGACTACAGGCTGAATTAAAGATTAATGAACTTTATTCTGACGAAGCCTGGAGTAGTAACACACTTCTCCAGCAAATCCACCCTTCTGACCCAGCTCTTCATGAGCTGGCCTCTTGTTTCTCTGCAAGGGGTCATGAGCCAGATATTTAATTAATAATGTATATATTACAAATTCCATGTAATGGATTCTTAAGAAAAAACAGTTCATTTGTTAGCAAACAGCTAGCAGAGTTCCTCGGAAAGGCATTGGTTTCTCACTTGCTTTTTGCCGCCAAAGGCCACAATTGCAAAAAAATAATAAAATATTTTTTTGGGGTGGGGTGGGGATTCAAGGTCTGGCAGCTCGCTGCATTAGAGACATGATCTCATTTTTAAATTCAATGTAAACAGGGATGCATCTTTTCTCAGTTTGAATTTACTTTATTGACTGCTAGTTGTATCCAGCCATGTGTTGCTGTGGCTCTGTCAGGCCCCCTGTTTCCCAGGACAGACGCATGACGTAACGACACCACTCCCTCTGTTGCCTTGGCGGGTGACGTCATATTCCCCCGCGTGACGTCACCCTCCACCCTGAGCCCTCTCTCTCTCCCCCGCGCATACCGTATGGACATGTTGGGGAGGGTCTGCCTGGTTCCCCTGGCCGATTCCGGCGGGTGAGGGGGCAGATGGCTCAGCTACAGGTCCTTAGCGAAGGCGGATAAGGTCAAGGACGGCGGGGAGAGCCGAGGTGCCGGCGACAGAGGGAGAGGATCCCACCCCTGCTCTCCCAGAAAGAGCCGCAGGCCACCCGCTCCCAGCACCCTCTGCGCGCTCGCGTCAGAACAACGCCACCACGTTCCCCGTGGTGTCCTGGGAGTAAAAAATGTACTATAGTGTCTGTTGCTTTGAAGTCCAACAGATGGCGCTATTTTTACACAAAATCATGTTTTACCTGTCACAGGTGTGACATCTACATAATCTAAGTATATGCAAACATTTGTATATTCGCATGCAACGTTGTGTCAAAATTTCTAGGCAATCGGTCAAGCATATTCGGAGATTTTTGGTTATGTACAAACGGACATTTACATTTTTATTTATATAGATATTACCGGTAGTTGAGGAGAGCAGGGAAGTCTGGTTCCCAAAACATACCCTCCCAGTGTCCCAATTTTCCAGGGACAGTCCCGGAAATATGAAAGCCACCCCAGCTTCAGATTCGATCCTGGAGTGTCCCTGTTTCCCCTTGCCAGTGCTGCCACCACTGAGCTCAGGGAGGGTGAATTGGTGCTTGTCCACAGCAACAGTGGTGGCAAGGGAGCATCTCATTGTCTCTCCATGACTACTGCTGCAAGCCTCCTCCCTTGGGCAGCTCATAATGGCTGCTGGAGGCCCAGCCCTGGGTAACATGCCAGCTCTGAGGGGCAGCCAGAGGGCAGAGCTACCCTGGGCAGGAATAAAGAGGGAGCAGAGCAGAGCACACAGAGTCTTGTTTTTTTTTAACTTTTTCCCTTTGTATGTCCACTTCTAATCCTGCCCCTTTCTAAATTTTATTTATCGGTGTGTGTTTTTCCTTCACTCTTTTATATAAAATGAATAAGAATTATTTATGAATAAGTTATGAAATGAGAGATAAGATGCAATTTTATGATGTTTAGTTAAGATTTGGAAATGATATAATTATTAATAAGGATGGTAAGAAGGGGAAGGGAAGAAGTTTGATGAAATAAGATGTGATAATATTGTTCTGTATTTTTGTATTATTATTTTATATTTTTTTCCTTTTCCTTTTCCTTTTCTTTTTTCGCTCTTTTCTTTATGTAAAATTTAATAAAAATTATTTAAAAATAAAATAAAATAAAAGTTGGGGTCCTGGCTAGATTCAATTGGCACTCAGTGTCTGAAGGACAGTATAGAAATTTATTAAACAACAACAACAATAGTTTATGTTTTCTTGTATGTCATTTTGCATTGTTGTTTTACTAGATTTAGGTTCTGTGTTTTTTAAAAAATATAAAGCATTTAGATTATAGACTGCCTAGAGATTTTTGAAACATTAAGTGGTCTATAAATGCTTTTCAAATAAACAAATATGTATGAATCTACATACATACGAGTGTAGAGTCTAGACAGCTCACATCGGACCCCTTCATACCAGACAAGTCATTTTAAAAAAAGAAACCCACTGATACATATGTGGTAGTAAACCAACATTTTCCAATTCTCAACAAGCTAGACCATTTCCTTACTATGTTGCCTGTGTTATATCACGTCCGTTTCTGCAGGCTCACTATTCCAAGCCTTGTTTATTTTACAAGGGTGAATCATGTTTGTATACTGTGTGGATATTGGGTAAGATCCTGCATCTCGTTCACACTGACGAGAGCATTGCCTCAAGAGCAGGAACCGATTCAAGTATCTGGGGAAACACACACAAACACAGGGGCATGTACACACAACACTTTTATGAATTGCAAATGTGTTTTCTCTTGTAGTGATGGAATCAGCAATATGGTTTGCAGATGCTTGACGGGGTTTCCAAGAGAACTAACCTCCCGGCCCAATTAGATGCAACATTAAATGTTCTTTTGCATTTAATATATGCCGTTTTAAAAATGCATATAGCTGCCATGGGGAGAGGGGATGGGCAAGAGGTGAACTGTGGTGAGCAGCCATGGAGAGTTTAACACTTTCTCCCCTAGACTATCACATCCCCAACACTCCTGTTTGCACTGCAAGTAAAGCTTGCAATAGCAGCAGTGTGGGTGATTTTAATTAGGGTTGCAGGAGGAGGAGAGAAAGGGCTAAACTCCCCCTCCCCTCCCTCCTACCCCTGCTGCCATTAACATTTAAAAAAAAAACATGTTAAATGACATTTTGGGTAGGGTGGCTCCCAAAGCTATTGCCTCAAAAGAGGACATACAAATCACATACAAAGAAGGACATTGATTTCCATGCAATCTGCATATGCACATTTAGAGCTGCCCATGGGGGTGGGGCGATCTGTGCCAATGGGGGCGGGACAATCCGCCCATGGGGCGGGGCGAGCCTCTCCGACGCTTGGACCCTCTCTGATGCTCCCCCCCCCTCAGCTGTAGGGCGGCTGAGGGAGAGGCAATAGGAAGTCCCACGCTGCTGTTTCAGGCAGCGTGGAGCGCCTAAGTCACCACGTCACTCCTAAAAAGTTTAGTGAGAGCCCATTTTTTTTAAATAAAAAAACTCATTTTGTTAACCCCCCCCCCAGTGATGACTCCTCGGGCGGACTGCACCCCCCGCACCCCCTTCCTCTTCCACTGTGTGCCAGGTGACCACTATGAATTTGTACATTGTCCAGCTGAGGAAACCTTTAAAAATGGGATCTGGTGTAAGGAAGAACAGATTTCCTATTCACATCAGTCTCATGTGGATACTTGTTTGGACTTCTGGGTGGCTTATTTTGACTTATAGGGTTAATTTCAGATAACTGTACTGATGGTTATTGCATCCTTAATGTGAACCGATGGTGTTGGGTTTTTCCTTCCTTCCTTCCTACCATTAAAAAACAAGGAGGAGGAGGAAATGTGGAAGTGTGCGGCGTACGATTATGCATGTAAAATAATGGTGCAACTCCAATAATAGTAATAATAATAATAATATATTATTTATACCCCGAGCATCTGGCTGGGTTTTCCCAGCCACTCTGGGCAGCTTCCAACAGAATATTAAAATACAATAGTCCATCAAACATTAAAAGCTTCCCTAAACAAGGCTGCCTGTCTAGAGAGAAGGTCTGTTTAGAGAGAAAGCCTTATATAGAGAAGGCCTTTCCCGCTGCTACACTCCCTTCTTTGCTTCCACATCATAACCAGCAACTGCAGTGACAGATCTTCAACCACTAGGTGGTTCTAGTGGTCCAAATTCTGGTCCCTTAAAAGAGGAGCTGCATCGCCTGGGCTTGAGCCCTGCCCCTGCCCTGCCCTGCTGTGTCCCAAGTTTGGGCTCCATATGAATAAATCAAAGTTGTTTGGTTGGGCATTCTGTGGTTTGTATAGGGTGGCTTTTGTTAGCTCTATCCTGGAAAGCGCTCTGCATCGTAGGTGTGACTCATTCCCCTACACTTTCAGGAGCAGCTCTGTGCTACCTGGGAATGTGCATTCCTGTGGTCCTCCAAGCAAGACACTCTTCACCTTTCATCGATCTGAGGCAAGCTGAGTGCAGTTTGCCCCGGTTTGCCAAGAGATGCTCTACTTTGGCTCGGAAAATTGCTGAGTAAGAATGGAAAGAGTGCTAGTTACACACGTGAGCGGATGAGAAAGGGATCTTGCTGATTCTGTCTGAAACGGGTCGCTGGGAGAAGCACCTTTAGAAGGCATCTCAAGGCAGCCCTGTTTAGGGAAGCTTTTAATGTTTGATGGATCTCTGTATTTTAATGTTTGATGGATTTCTGTGTTTTAGAATTTCTGTTTTGTTGGAAGCCGCCCAGAGTGGCTGGGGGAACCCGGCCAGATGGGCGGGGTATAAATAATAAATTATTATTATTATTATTATTACCGTTGTGCGCAGGTGGCAACTGCCCACTTCTGCACATGTGCAAATGGTGAGCGGCGCTCCTGCGAATGCGCAAATGGCGGCAAACCCGTCGGTTACTTCCGTTGGGTGAAATGGACGGGAGCGGAGGCGGATGTAAGAAGAGGTTTGACTGTATAAGGAAGGCACCAGATGAACCTCCCTGGAGCGAGCATTGCACAAATGGGGAGCCACCACAGAAAAGGTCTGGACTTCACATGGAGGAGGAACCCAAAGAAGTGTCTCATGGCTCTGCAATTCCATAAAAACCCCACTGGCATAGGGGGAAATTGGGATTGCTTCCTCAAGAAAAGGGCCACCCATTGTGGAAGATTGCCTAGAAGCCCATTTAAAGCTGGCCTACAATAATGTTCTGTATCTTCTCCCCAGTGCCTACGGTGCTGATAACACAGATTGTTGTATCTGTCTATAACCACTGTGATGTATATCACAGCAGTTCAGGCTGCTTGTCCCCCACTTGGCTCAGATGGGATACGAAGCGTCGCACTAGCGTGCAGGCAGAATGGAAAGCTTTCAGGAACTGGATCCAGGTGCACGAAAGGTTAACAGGAGCATCGTGGTGCAAGTCCGCTATGGGAACCTCTGTCCTGATTAAGATCTTCCAGCATCCCACCTGGCAGAACCCATCACAAAAGTGATAAAAGAATCTCTCTGTGTCAAAACCTCACAGCCACCCTAAGGACTGTCGCGTACAAACACAAGCTGTGCCACTTTTGTTTCTGGCAGAGCCTTCTGTGTTTTTAACAGCTGCACAACAAGAAGAAATTTAGCAACTCACATTTCCACACCGTGGGAAAATTAAGCAGCCATATAGCTGTTGTGAGCACAGGAAACTGTCCTAAAATGTAGCTATATTTTATTCCCTGACAGTATCTCTGAACCTTTAACAGGTGTGTGGCAGGTAGGAATGGAGGAGGAATTTGATTCAGTTTGAATTTAAAGGTGACTCTTCATAATTTGCCCTTTCCAAAGCAATACAGGACACAAAACACAGCCACCCCTTAAAAATTGCATGTCTCTGAATTCTGCAATGCAGTTATTCAGCCAATATGAACAAAGATGAGTAGACAAGGGTAAAATGTGCACAGAAATGCATGTATGTGTTAGCGAAAACCACATTTAAAATGTCTTGCATATGGGGAAATTGCTTTGCAAAAAGCAACACGAGGCAAAATTGCATACAAAAGTGTGTGTCTATTAAGGGAGATTCGCACTAAAAAAGCTGATGAATTTTCACAACTTCAAAATAAATTCGCAAACTGATGTGGAAATGCGGAGAAGGGAGCGTAATAATGTGGAACTGAGAGAAACTGAAATTGACCAGTTTACCCAACCGTAGCAGCAGGCAGAAGACCAATAGTAAAGGATACGGTTTCTGTTTGTTAAAAGTTTCTGCCGGCTCTGTCAAAGATGCAGAGATTCTGATGGACGAGAAACTAGGGAGAGAAGTCCTTATTTCCCCAACACCGTGAGCTTCCTATAAGCTTGCTTTGAAATGCGTGCGATTATTCTTGAAATCTGCTACACTGTTGTAATTTTTTATGCCCTTTTACAGGAAAGAGAAAAAAAACACACACATCAAATTACAAAGGAAGCACTCTCTCTTCTCAACCTTATATCCTGCAAAGCCAAACTAACTTCACAGAGCTATTTTGCAAATCAGTCCCCTGTGCTGCTGTTTTTTATGCCCACCTTCGAACCTTCATTGTTTTAGCTAGGATTAGGAAGTGGAAGCTCTAGCGCAGCTTGACAATGGCTCCTGTCACAGCATCTGTAACCTCTCCCCCCCACCCCCCGGGGGGAAAAAACCCCAGATTCAGAGCATTATATGCAACCGGTGGGCTAATTATTTGACCCGACGTTTTTGCAAAGCGAAAGGGTTGCGATGGCACAAATAAGGAGGCATCTGATCAGCTTCTTCCCAACCAGAGTCCTGAAACGTTGACCGTGGTTGGCTGAAGTGAGTGGGACAACCTCAAGGCTAAGGGGGGGGGGTTGGCACACTGGATGGGGCACCAGCAGCATGAGTCATCTTTCAGTTTCATGCAGCTCTGAACAAAGCAGAAAGGAAGAAATGTTCCACTGGTGAGGAAGTGAGGGACGGAGCAGACTTTGTGATACCATTAGTCTTCATTTCCTGAGGAAACAGTAGGGACTTGGGAGCAGTTAGTCGTCAAAATCCTTTTTTGTATTTAAGCCCCTTCTATAGGAAATGGCATTTGGGGATTCCCTGGCATGTCCCTAGGGAACGCTCTCCTGGAATTAAACTTATTCAAGTTGTTGGGTGGGCTTAAACACAGCTAATAATAATAATAATAATAATAATAATTTATTATTTATACCCCGCCCATCTGGCTGGGTTTCCCCAGCCACTCTGGGTGGCTTCCAACAGAAAAATAAAACAAAACAATCTATTAAACATTAAAAGCCTCCCTAAACAGGGCTGCCTTCAGTTGTCTTCTAAAAATCTGGTAGCTCTTTGACATCTGATGGTAGAGCGTTCCACAGGGCGGGCGCCACTACCGAGAAGGCCCTCTGCCTGGTTCCCTGCAACTTGGCTTCTCGCAACGTGGAAACCACCAGAAGACCCTCGGTGCTGGACCTCAGTGTCTGGGCAGAACGATGGGGGTGGAGATGCTCCTTCAGGTATATTGGACCGAGGCCATTTAGGGCTTTAAAGGTCAGCACCAACACTTTGAATTGTGCTCGGAAACATACTGGGAGCCAATGTAGGTCTTTCAAGACTGGTGTTATGCGGTCTCGGTGGCCGCTCCCAGTCACCAGTCTAGCTTCTTCCCTAGCGGGGGTGGGTGGGTGGGTGGGATGTCATTCCCACATTGTAACTGGGCTGGGCATTTGGCAATAATTCTGGTGTGTGTGTGTGTGTGTGTGTGTGTGTGTGTGTAATATACATATCTCCCACTTTCATCCCAGTGCAAAACGCAAGGTGCCTCACAACCTGAATTAAAACAGATACTGCTCCAAAAAAGACAATAACCAGTCACAAATATTTGTTCTTTAAAAAAATCAAATAAGTTGCCATATTAAAAAAGCGCTGACTCAAAATAACTTTAAACCATTTAAAAGTGCAACAAGAGAAGAAAATACAGAACACCCACCACGAAAAGACCCTGCAGCTTCAGCTGGTTAGTGGCAAAAAGTTGAAACAAAAGAAGTATTTGCGTGGCAAGGTCTCAAACCCTCCCAGGAAGTGGAATAAAGACACATGAAACAGTATTTTAGTTTAATGGGCAAAAAAGGCCACAACTTTATGGGTTACAGCAGGGGTCCCCAGATTTACCGCGCAGTGGGCCGGAGGGCAGGGGAGTGTGCGCGCAGCGGGCCGGAGGGCGGGGGAGTGCGCGCCCGTGCGCATGCGCACACGCACACGGGCGGGGGGGAAATCGCCAAAAATCGCTTGTGCGCATGCGTATGGGCCTCCCCCGACCCGAAAGTGCGCACAAAGGATTTTCGGCGATTTTTTTGCCGATTTTTAAGATCGTCGCCGCGATCTTAAAAATCTATATCTGACAGGTTGTGCGCATGCTCTAGCTCGAGCCGGTCGTCTGCCTCGGAACTCCCCTGCCACGCTAAACAATTTATGGCCTAAAGGAATGTAAGATAAACCGAAAAAAGAAAACAAAGATAAAAGAAAGCGTGTGAAGCCTTAGAGAATCCGGGGGTGCCAAATTCAACGCTGCAAACCTGGTAAGCAAGTCACTAAATTAGCTTTAAGCTTAACGGACGCCCAGCAGCTTCCTCCTACCTACGGCCTTACTCAACAGTCCAAAGATGGCTAAATCAATGAAAGATTTGTCTGCTCAGCTAGCAACTTTCCAGGACTTAATGCTTACCTCCCAAAACAACATTAGAGACGATATTAAGTCGGTGAAGGAGGATGTCCTACAGATAGCAGTCGAAATCAAGGGGGTGAAGCAATTAGCAATTCAAGCTAAAGAGCTAGCCCAGGAAAATGAAAAAAAAGTAACTACTCTAACCAGACAGGTGGCAGAATTGTCAGATCGCCAGAGAAGAGCTAATATGATTCTTTGTGGAATCCCAGAGGAAATACTGGCTAAAGAATTAGAAGAAACATTGAGAACCTGGTTAGGCACCCAAGGAGTTAGTTTGAAGCCAGAAGATGTGGAACGAGCTCATCGTTTGCGAGGGCCCAAGGGGAGAAAATCCCCCAGGGATGTAATAATCAAATTTTCAAGAGAGAAGTTGCAACAACAGGCCTTCCAGACCTTGAAGAAAATTAAAGAGTTGAGTTTCCAAGGAAAAAGAGTATGGGTGAAGCGAGACTTCTGCCAGGCTACTTTAAGGCAAAAAAGCCAAATGAAACCTTATGCACAAAAACTGCATAATAACAATATAAAGTTTTCCTGGGTATACCCTGCCTCTATACTTATTTTTAAAGATGGAAAGAGGCTTATCGCTAAGAACCCAACAGAGGCTGGGGCTTTGCTGACTCAGCTGGGAATCGAAGTGGATGAGTTGCTGATCCAGGAAATGGAGGAGGAGATGGAAGATGTCGACCCAGGAGAAGGACCCTCAGGAGAAGCTCCAACACGACCAGAGAAAAGACCAAGAACACACCCGCAGGATGATACACCCTAAAGGAAAGTAAAAAGGCCATTTAACTAAGTGTATCATTGAAACGTTATGGTTAAGGGGAGGGAGGGGATGTGTGCATTCTCGGAAGTGGAGAGAGGGGATGAATTTTCTTCCCCAATATATTTTCTCTTCCACAGGGGGGGGAGGGAGAGGGAGGGGGTTAAAGAGTAGTAAGAAAAAAATTCCTCAGCTAAACGGTCACAAAAATCAAAACAACAAAGAATATGGTTAACTCAATTAAAATTATCTCACTGAATGTCAATGGTCTTTCATCCAACCTAAAACGCTATAGGTTATCTAGGTTTGCCAGAGAACAAAGAGCCGATATAATGTGTCTTCAAGAAACCCACAAACCAAAAAAAGACAAAAAGCCACTACTTAATGACCCAGCCTGGGAGGTATTAGCAGAAGCAAGGAGTAAAGCGAGAGCAAGAGGGGTGGCAGTCCTGGTAAATAGAAGAATAGACATTAAGATAACAGAGATGGTGCTAGACAGGGAAGGTAGATTTATGCTGGTTAAAGCTAAAATGGAAAACAAAGTGCTAACAATTGTAAACATATATGCTCCAAACAAAAGGCAGAATAAATTCCTAACTAAAATACTAAAAAAAATCCACCAGTTCTCAGAGGGCGAAATTATTATAGCAGGTGATTTGAATATGGATATCACAAAAAATAAAACAATTCTATTGAGTAAATGGGGATTGCAAGAAGCACATGAAACTCTAGGTTTAAAACCCAAATTCACCCATATCTCTAGCAGACACAAAACAGTATCCTGCATAGACTTTTTTATCCTGGGAAAGGCTAGTAATTGGATAGTGAAAGGAATTACAACACACCCAATAATAATATCAGATCATGCCCCTTTAAGTATTGAGTTAGAACTAAGAATGAGTAAGGACAAGAGACCCTGGAGATATAATAATTTAATAATGGCCAAAGTTCAGGACAGAGATTATATGGAAGATCAGATCAGGTTATTTTTCCAAGATAATAAAGGATCAGTAACTCCAGATATTCTCTGGGATGCAGCAAAATGTGTTTTGAGGGGGCACTGTATAATGAAAGAAAAATTAATAAAAAAAGAATGGTACTCTAAAAGACAATTAAAAATTCAGGAACTAGAAATATTACAGAACAAACAAATTATTAGATACTGTTCCAAAACCCAAAACCAAATCAAGGAGATTAAAAAACAATTAGAGGAATTAGATCTGACTTTGCTGTGGAAGAAGGAAGTAATGGTCAGAAATGATTTTCAGAGGAACAATATAAAATCAGTAAAAAGACTTGCAAATTATCTTAAAATAAGGAAAGAGAAACAAAAAGTTAAAAGTATAAAAATAAACGGTATCAAAATGCAAGACCCAAAGGAGATTAAAGAGGCCTTTGCAAGCTTTTATAAAAATCTATATAAAAAAAGGGAGGTAGCTAATTTTCAGGAGAATATAAATTTAACACTGGATCAGACTGAGAAAAGTAAACTAGATAGCAAAATTACAATAAAAGAAATAAAGGACGTAATCAAGGAATTAAAAAATGGCAAATCACCAGGACTAGATGGCTTTACGGCCGAATTCTACAAGGAAATGGTAGAAATTCTGGCCCCTGAATTACAACAACTTTTTAATGGTATACTAGAAGGGAAAAAAGCCCCAGAAACATGGAGAAAGGCAGAAATAACGGTAATCCTAAAACCAAACAGAGACCCCAAAGAAGTAGGTTCATATAGACCCATTAGTCTATTAAACCAAGATTATAAAATCTTCGCCAAAATCATGGCAAACAGGTTAAAAAATGCCATCCCCAAAATTATAAAAGAAGACCAATATGGATTTGTTAAGGGTAGAAATATTGCCCACCCGATTAGAAATATTATTAATGTATTACATCATGGACAATCAAAAAAGCTTGGGTTATTGAAATTAGACGTCTTTAAAGCATTCGATACACTCTCACAGGAATTCTTATGGGAAATAATGACTAAATATGGAATAGGAGAGGCTTATCGGTTTGCAATACAAGAACTATATAAAGATGGAACAGCAGTGGTAAGAGTCAATGGAGAACATTCCCAACCCTTTCCAATACGCAGAGGTGTTCGGCAGGGGTGCCCTCTCTCGCCATTCCTATTTATAATGGCTATAGAACAACTAGCGGAAAGAATAAGAAACTGTGGAAGGATAGAGGGTTATAAGATCGGGAAAGAGGAGATGAAAATTAACTTGTTTGCAGATGATATTATTGTAATCATAACAAATCCCAAGGAAGGGATAAAAGAAATAAAGATAATATTAGAAGATTTCGAGGAATACTCCGGATTAGGGGCAAATATAACAAAATCAGAAATAATGTACTTTAATGTAAACCTACCTGAAAAAAAAGAAATAAATAGCATAACAGGTATGGGCCTGGGTTCTAAAAGAATAAAATACCTGGGTATTGAACTCTATAGGAATATTAACAAGACCGCAGAATTCAACTATAAGAAGACATGGAATAAAATACTAAAGGATATGAAAAGATGGAGAAACAAAACTTTAAGCATTACAGCTAGAGTCAAGGCTACCAAAATGTTCTGGGTCCCCAAGCTAAGTTATCTTTTCCAAGCCATCCCACTAGAGATAAAAAAACAGCAATTGGAACAATGGAATGGTGAGATAAGACAATGGATATTCGGAAGTAAAAAATCAAGGACACAAAAGAGGTTTGTGTATAACCACAAATCAGAATTAGGGTGGGGCCTCCCCAACATTTATAATTACTATGAAGCCGTCCAATTAAAAACTTTACTAGAAATTGGAGCAAAAAATAAACAAAAGTGGATCAGATTTGAGGACGAGGCCAACAATGGTGCAGGAAGATTTGGAATCTTCACAAATAATGTTAAGGAAGATCTGAAATCTGCAATAGGACCCAGGAAATTGGCATTAGGCATATGGAAGAGATGGCAACCTATATGGTTAAAAAGGATCTCCCTGTGGGCACCCTTAGAAAGCATATACGAGGCAATAGACGACCCCAAATGGTGGAAAATTCTTAGTGCTAAGGGATATCACATAGTCCAAGATATGTATAGAGGAGAGTCCTTAAAGTCATTGCAGGAAGTAACAGAGAACATAGGTAACCAATACTGGCTAAAAATTGGAGGGCTATATAATAAAATTCTTAAAGCTCAAGAGATAGGAAATATGAGATTAGAAGAGCCAATAGAGGAACTATATAAACAAATGGAAAAAGCTAAACAAGGAATGATAGGTAAAATCTATAAGAGGATGATTACAAATAAAGAACTGACAACCCAACTTATTCAAAAGATGTGGAGTAAAGAAGAACAAATTAGCGAATCAAAGGTCGAAAGGATAATGAAAGGAATAGATGAGATTAAAGTAAGCAAATTTAGGGAGCTCGAACTAAAATTCTTTCTAAAATGGTATAGAACTCCGGCCCAGCTAGCTAATATGATACCAGGATTGAACCCTAACTGCTGGCACTGTGAACAAGCCAAGGGATGGTTCTCCCATATGTATTGGGAATGCCCAGAGGTAGGGGGATTTTGGAATAAAATCCTTAAGGTTATTAATGAAGTTTTTAAAGTGAAGCTACCTATAGACTTCAATCTTATGACAATGGGTATACTAGGAAACACGGCCATAGAGAAAGGTGACCTGCATACCTTCAAAGCAATGATACTAGCAGGAAAGGCAACAATAGCTCTAGGTTGGAAAGATAGAGAAAAATGGACAGTAGAGGTCTGGACTAATTATCTGTTTGAATTTATTCAGTCAGACATCGTGGCAGTAACGTCACAGGATATGACATGGAAGGCCAAGTCTACTGCGATAAGGACCAGATGGAACCCCTATCTTCAATGGATAACAACTACTGGACCAGAAGACATTCAGTGGAAATTAAAGACATTGTGCCCGTGGCTGAGGACAACTGTTTGAACCCTTCCAATGGATTATGGGTGAGGGAGGGGGTGGGAAGGGAAAGAAAAAATGGTACGGGAAATTAAACATTGGAAGGAGAGAATATAATGTATGTAAAAATTCTCGTACTTCAATAAAAATCTTTAAAAAAAAAAAAAATCTATATCTGACTTCTGCCCTTCTGCAGGAGTCTTGGAAGGGTTAACCACCAGAAGGGGGAGCCCTGCTGGTGCACATCAACTAGGAACTCCCCCAGGGTCACCGCTAGGGGTCGTGCCGTGGCCCTAGCCCCCCGTCTGGGGCTTCGGACAGGGACCACGCCCCTCGGATTCCTTTAACGGAATACCCTTGAAATAGGAGGGGTAGGTGATGGCCACTACCTCCCCTCCCCTTCAGCCTAATACTCCAATGCTTAACCGCCAAACCTTACAAAGTTGTGACGAATTGCTACGAGGTAGGCGAAAAACCAAATGGCCAATGCCAATTTGCCATGTGGAAAAACTTCCTACCAGGCCCCTGTTAAAAAACAGGTGACCAACTGAAGTTCATAGCAAGGTCAGGAGATAAAGAGCCTAAGCTAGGGGGGGGCGCGGGAGAAATGTCCGAGCAGGGAGAAAAGGAACATGTCCTTGGCCGTGGGCAGTTTAGCCCGCGCCATGCCCCCAGACTGTCCGGATTGGACAGCCTTGAGTTGACGCGGCCATGGGACAACCAATGGTGCAGGAGCTATTCCGGCCCGTGCTCCCAGCCCGCAATGTCATCTCCCCGGGGACGGGAAATGGCTTTGCTTGCTGGTGAAATGAAAGCAGAGAGAGGAGGCCAGACTAGTAGGCACAATCTAGGAGCAACCACCAAGAAGCCCCTCTCCATGGGGAAAGCCAGGATTCATGGGGGGGGGGGAGGCTTCATGTTATGGTAGGGGCAGAACCTCAGTTAGTTAAGTATTTTTATTGATTTACTTGATTTAAGGAGGCAGCTGCTCCCCTACCCCCTCCGGCTATGCCCATGTGCATCCCCATGACCAGGCATCCCCAAACTTTGGCCCTCCAGATGTTTTGGACTACAATTCCCATCTTCCCCGGCCACTGGTCCTGTTATCTAGGGATCATGGGAATTGTAGGCCAAAACATCTGGAGGGCCGCAGTCTGGGGATACCTGTGTTAGACAGTGGAATGGACTCCCTCAGAAGGTGGTGGACTCTCCTTCCTTGGAGGTTTTTAAGCAGAGGTTGGATGGCCATCTGTCATGGAATCTTTAGCTGAGATTCCTGCATTGCAGGGGGATTGGGCTGGATGACCCTCGTGGTCCCTTCCAACCGTGCAAGTAAGTCTATGATTCCATAAAATTAGAAAGTGAGGGATAGACTTCTTTTCTGTCCTTCGCCCCACACTGGTTCAAGTAACTCATTGCAAGCGTTGCTGCTTTACTCCCAGCAAAAACAGAACAGAACTGAAAAGGCAACCCATGTACAGAAAAAGCAGACATCTGAAGGTCAGCTGCTGAGGATGAACAACAGAGGAAGCCAATCTATTCTTGGCCTGGTTGTGAAGGCTTAGAAACATCTGGCTGGCTGCTGTTGGGGGAAAAGCCCCTACATCTGATCCAACAAGGCAGTTGCTGAGCTGTCTTTTCCTGCAGCTGGGAGGAATCTACCGGTATAGATAGATAGATAGATGATAGATAGATAGATAGATAGATAGATAGATAGATAATAGATTAGATAGATAGATAGATAGATAGATAGATGATAGATAGATAGATAGGCATTGTGCACGTGGATGTAACAGCCTTTCTCCGTAACCGCTGAGCTGTAATGTAACAAATTTGGCCACAACGTTCCATGCCCATCAGTCAGGGATCTGGCATAAATCCCCCCCCCCAAGCAAACCTTTCATACCTAAAATAATGATTAAACAAAAAAAGTGGCGCCCAAATTAGACGTCACCAGCAGAAGCTCTGAAGACTCCAGCAGCATCCAATAGAAAGGCAGATCGCCCACTGCTGCCTCCAAAGCCGCGCCACCAGATGACATCACAAAATTCCACAGCAACCAACTGAAAGCAGACCTTTTTGCAGCAACAAGGCCCAACCAACTGAAAACAGGCCTTTTGCAGCAACAAGGCCCAACATTGCCAAGTGGAGGTAGGCCTGCCTGGGGGGGATGGGGGGCGAATAGGGGGCAGGGGTAGGTAATGGGTCAGAACAGGGTGGGGGGAGACACAGGGATGAAACCTGCTCTCTCCACAGTATCTCGCATCGGCTTTGCAGACTAGCTGAGTGGATTTAGGGGCGTGCCTGGGGGTGGGGTGGGGGGCGAATAGGCAGCAGCATAAAATCAACTGAATATGGGCCTTTTACAGGGCCGTGCCTTTGGGTAGAATAAATGTTATTTCATATAACACACATGGGTAGGGGAGTCAGGGTTGGGACAGGGCAAAAATTTACAGAACACGCGCATTGGGGGAATGATTGTGTGCAAACTGAACAGATCACAGAGATAACCCGGGGGCGGGTTGGACGGAGGAGAGGAGGGAAATCACAGGGGTAAGCTGGGGGTGGGGGAAAGAGGGGGCATAATAGGTCATGGATCAGGACAGAGTTGGGGGATTCACAGGGATGAGGGGGGAATCACAGGGATAAGCCGGGGGGTGAGGGGGAATAACAGGGATACATCATGGATCAGCACAGGGTAGGGGAAATCACACAAATAACCCACAGCAACGCGTGGCAGGGCCAGCTAGTTGTGACTATTTTTCTTGCACTGTCATTCATTGCGCTTGGGGGAAGGGATTGTCTTCATGATCATGAGCCATTGAGGCTGGGCATTCAGATCCAGTCCCTTTGTGAATCGGAAGGGGTTGCAACTTCCGTGCCACATTTTCCATGGGACAGAACTCTGCCTGGTTGTTGCAATATTTATACTAGCTGCTCATAGCTAGCATACCAACCCAGGCAGAATCCAGGCTTTGCTTATAGGATCAACTTGTTTATGTTTTGTTTCATGGCAGCCCAGTTAAAAGCCGCATTGCACAAACTGCCCCAGCCTCCTGCTAGCACTTGCCAGGGAGCTGCCAACATTTCTCAACACAAAACAAAAGGGAGGGAGCACCTCCTTTTTAAAGGTCTCCTGCCATGATGCCCTGGGAGCTGAAATGTACATGTGCTGATTTGCCAGTCTGGCTCCCAGAAAGAGCATAGGGTTAAACAGCCAATTTCAGTGCTAATCACAGCAAGACTAGAGGATGTGAGGATGGAAAGAGTGAGACGGACAATGCCAGCTGCCTGGCAAGAGGGAGAGAAAAAGATGACAGTATTAAGGTGAGACGGTTTTGCGATCGCTTCCTGCTCTGCTTCTGAAATCACACAGGCTCTACACTAGTGGCCAAAATTTGTGGAAACCTTTTAGAGAAAGTGTATTTCCGAGGTTTGATATCATTTTTTCTATGTGTTTCACATTTCTTCTTTATGACTGCTTTTGTAATAAATAAACCTTCATAAAAGTTATGCCATTACATTCTTCATTAAATTATCTTTCCATTGATATGTAATTTTATGGTGTTACTCCAAAACAAAGTGGTGTTATGAGCCATCCAACCTTGGAAATACACTTTCTCCAAAAGGTTCCCACAATTTTGGCCACTAGTGTAGCTGGGACTTGTTGACAGAAGGCGGGAGACTCTGCGCTGCTCCCCAAACACCTTCGGAACAATTTGGGGGAAGAAGAAACAGTCTCAGCGCTAAGCCCACCAGACAGGGGTTAAGGGGTGACCCAGGGGCCCTGGGCTCTTCATCCCCTTTAAAAATTTCTTTAAAATGTTGTTTACAGTGCTTCTGGACATGTTGGAAAGCACAGTGCCAGGGTGACCCCAGCAACTCATGACCTTAATTTGCACAGACACCTAGATTTGCATCTGCATAGAAGAACCCGGACGTGCATATTGCATGCATCTCTGTCTCAAGAGTCTGTGCCCTTAGGCTTCTAATTAGCAGCACTGGGCATTGTGAGAATGGAGTTTAGGGTTCACGTTCTTAAATTTCAGGTTCATGCCGAAACGTTAGCATGAAAAGTTTGGAAATCTGCATGGCTGGGATTGTTGCACTGCAGAGCATGGGAAGCAAAATCTGTAAGCTGCCAAGGAAGCCTGGGGATCCGAGCTTGGCTCTTTGCTGCTAGGAGACAAGAAGTTTCTAGCCCTCATGAAATGCCTTAAAGGTAAAGGTAAAGGGACCCCTGACCATTAGGTCCAGTCGTGACCGACTCTGGGGTTGCGCGCTCATCTCGCATTATTGGCCGAGGGAGCCGGCGTATAGCTTCCAGGTCATGTGGCCAGCATGACAAAGCCGCTTCTGGCAAACCAGAGCAGCACATGGAAACGCCATTTACCTTCCCGCTGTAGCGGTTCCTATTTATCTACTTGCATTTTGACGTGCTTTCGAACTGCTAGGTTGGCAGGAGCTGGGACCAAGCAACGGGAGCTCACCCCGTCACAGGGATTCGAACCGCCGACCTTCTGATCAGCAAGCCCTAGGCTCAGTGGTTTAACCACAGCGCCACCTGGGTCCCTCATGAAATGCCTTAAGGTACCTTAATTGTTACTGCTCAATAGTTACAAAATAACAAATATCTCGTTCTGATTTTCGGTACTCAGGTAATTGTTCTCGCTCATCATAGATTCTAGCATCTGCCCTGGCAGACTACCAGTCTTTTAAAATAAACATCCACATGCAGAAAATATATACAGAAAATAAAGGTAAAAGGTAAAGGGGCCCCTGACCATCAGGTCCAGTCATGTCCGACTCTGGGGTTGCGGCGCTCATCTCGCTCTATAGGCCGAGGGAGCCGGCGTTTGTCCGCAGACAGCTTCCGGGTCATGTGGCCAACATGACAAAGCTGCTTCTGGCGAACCAGAGCAGCGCACGGAAACGCTGTTTACTTTCCCGCCGGAGCGGTCCCTATTTATCTACTTGCACTTTGATGTGCTTTCAAACTGCTAGGTTGGCAGGAGCTGGGACTGAGCAACGGGAGCTCACCCCATTGCAGGGATTCGAACCGCCGACCTTCTAATCAGCAAGCCCTAGACTCTGTGGTTTAACCCACAGCGCCACCTGGGTCCCCATACAGAAAATACCTCTTCACAAACATGGAAGCCTACTCATTCTCATCTTGTTGCACTTAACAGAAACATTTTATAACATTGCATGTCCATCATTTCCCCTCCAGGGTATCTGAAGCCTCTCAAAGAAGTTCAACAAGAGGTGCTGCAGTCATCCTATTGGATAGTTCCTGTAACATCACTAATAAATAAGATCCAATTTCATCCTCTTTCAAAGGGCACAGATTTGCGAGCATGTGTGTGTGTGTGTGTGTGTGTGTGTGTGTGTGTGTTTATAATTTGTGCAGTAGCTGTATCACACTAATACTAGTAGATCAGCTTTGTGTAGTAATAGAAACAGGGTAGAACCTTGTAAAATCTTTCTAATTTAGATAAGCTGGGTAATGTAATAAAAATTTGGGCTTGAGCTACAGTACTTGCATTCCTTGCAAAGTGCAAAACATAAGGTTGGAGGGAGAGGAATCAAGAAAAAATGTTTGTGAGTTTGTCATACTCTTTCCCGTCTTCAGAAAGTTCAGGTGCTATGAGGAAAAACAAAGGTCATTGTAAATGCCTCTAAGAAGAGTATTTCTAGTAAAATGAAACTTCTGCTGTGCACCTCAACTGGTTTCATTGTCAGCATCACAAAGGTCAGTAACACTGCGGTCTCCCCAGCAATGTTTGTGTCATACTACCGAGAAAATTTCAACAGCATTTTATTTGTACACAACTGTCAGCTGAGTGAAAATATAAGAACTGGAAATAGAAAACGATAGGCTCTGGGAGCAGGGTTTGGGGGAGAAATTTGGTTTGTTTTGCATTTGAAGACCTTCCTAATTCCCCCATGAAACAAAATTTGCAATTCTCTGGAGGGTCTGATGCAGCTTGCCAACCAAAAAATTGGGTTGAAAAATGGCTCCTAAAACTGTAATAAAACTGGATGAGAGCCAGTAAACTGAAGTTCAATGCAGATAAGACAGAGGCACTGTTGGTGGGCAGTTCCTTAAATCGGATGGATGTGAGGTTGCTTGCTCTTGATAGGGTTACTCTCAGGGCCGTCTTAAGCATATCTGGCGCCCTGGTGCCATGGTGCGAAGATCCTTCCGGCGCCCCCCGCCCCGTTTCCCAGCGCCTGCAGCGCGGCACCCCCGTGGCGCCCCAGCGCCCTGGCGCCCTGCGCCACCCAGCCTTGCCATAGGGCTGGCCCTGGTTACTCTCCCTCTTTCTAGAAAAAGAGGTGCCAGAACTCATCACGAGTCCCTCCCTTGTTCCCTTATAATGGCAATGGCACCCACCTGAGAGGTGCCAGAACTGAGTTCCAGAAAGTTCCGGCTGAAGCCACCCCTCCCCCCCGGATGCATTCTACATAGGACTGCCTCTGAAGAGAGTTCAGAAACTTCAGTTGTTGCAGAATTCAGCAGCCAGGTTGCTCACTGGGGCAAGACTGGTCACCAATTACTGTATTGGCCTGAATATAAACCACACTCCCCCCCCCCCCAATTCTGACCATGAAAAGTTAAAGTGTGGCTTATATTCACGACCTCACAATAATTGGCTTGGAGCGGGCTTGTCCCTGGCTGTTGCCTGGTTTTGGCTGGGCCAGCTCCCAAGATGACGGCGTGGCGAGGGGGTCCCTGAGAGGGAGCCAGAAGGCAGTGAGGAGGAGGAAGAGCATGGACGAGAGAGAGAGAGAGAGAGAGAGAAGGTCTGATAGGAGGAGGAACAGGAGATACAGCTGGTATACTGGGACTGGCGATAGCCCGAGGTGCTGCCTGGCTTTAGCCCGCCGAGTGGCACGTGAGTTCAGCCAGCCACTGCCTCTCTCCGCCCGTCCCATTGGTGGGCCATGGTGGAGCTGACCCTCTGGAAGTGCTGCTGCCCACTGCTGCCACTGCCCCCGTTCCTCCTCAGCTATTGTCTTTTCCCCCATTTATTTTTAAAGATGTGGCTTATATTCAGGTGTGGCTTAGATTCGGGCCAATACGGTAGTTTCTGGGTCCAGTTCAAAGTGCAGGTTTTGACGTATAAAGCTTTAAACAGTTCAGCACATTGGACTCCAAAGCTTACCTTCCAAGTCCCGGACTGCAGAATCCGGGACCGGCAGCCGTGTGACACCGGAAGTTGCATCAACGTAACTTCCGGTGTCGCTTTGCCCTTCTATGGGCACAAAAAATGGCCGCCACCGGCTTCAAAAGTAGCTTCTACGCATGACCGGAAGTGCGTCGACGTGACTTCTGGTGTCGGCCATGTTTGGTGCCCATAGATGGGCGGGGCTACACCAGAAGTTGCGCCGGCAGGAGAAAATAACGGAGAAAAACGGGAGACGAAGTGATACGGGGGACCACCGGGAAAAGGTAAGTAAAAACGGGGGTTTCCTGGGGAAAACGGGGTACTTGGCAGCTATGCTCCAAAGGATGTTCCCAGCTGAGATGAACACACACACACACACACACACACACACACACACACACACACCGCCCATGTATATTCTACCCCTCAAAGCAGCTTTAAATTTCAAACTATGATAAAATGAATACAAGATAATAAAGTCCTGATTGAAATGCACAATTGCAGATCAAAATATTCCGTGTTGCTCCCACTGACCCTCTTAACACATGAGAATCAACACACAAAAAGCAAGCGTATATTATGCAAACATTCCGCACAAGCATGACCTAATGGGATCTGCTTTCCACCAGCTAATCGTGCCCTGGCACTGTGCGGCAATAAAAGTGATAAATGCCAGCATGATGAGGTCACCAGTTCCCCATGCAACAGCAAAAGAAATTACAGAAAAGAACAATTATTGTGATTAAAGGAAAGATAGCGTATTAATCAGCAATTCATTCCAGCAGACACTCCAAGTGGGAAGGTGACCTCACCGCTGGAGGCAAACTCCTCCTGGCATTCTTTCTGCTGCAGGAAAGGAGAGAGAATTTATTAGCAAGAGGGAAGAGGAAGCGGGAACCTTGCCCGCCTCTCAGGGCTGAATATAGCATCAGGTAGCACTCGAAGGGAAGCACTCGTAGGGACGTGGGTGGCGCTGTGGGTTAAACCACAGAGCCTAGGGCTTGCCGATCAGAAGGTTGGCGGTTTGAATCCCCGCGACGGGGTGAGCTCCCGTTGCTCGGTCCCAGCTCCTGCCAGCCTAGCAGTTCAAAAGCACATCAAAGTGCAAGTAGATAAATAGATACCGCTCCAAGTGAGAAGGTAAACGGCGTTTCCGTGCGCTGCTCTGGTTCGCCAGAAGTGGCTTTGTCATGCTGACCACATGACCCGGAAGCTGTACGCCGGCTCCCTCAGCCAATAACACGAGATGAGCGCTGCAACCCCAGAGTCGGTCATAACTGGACCTAATGGTCAGGGGTCCCTTTACCTTTACCTTTAGCACTCGAAGGCTGGTTCTGCAAACAGCTCTAATTAAATAGCAGGTTCTTCTTTCAGTTGTTATTATTCCGATTATTAGTATGTTTAATGAGTGTCGGTTAATTGTGGGGAGGGAACAGTCTACGTGCGCACCCTCCAACTTGCCACGGAGGAGAATCAGGACACCAAAACAAGACATCCCGGGATCCAATCAGAAGCCGAGCTGGCTTCTGTATTTCTGGGAGGTTCTGCTTAAAGCGAGACGGTTGAGGGGCATGCATGTGACTGGCAGCCTGAGACCAGCAAGTTTCATGCAATTAATGTAAGGGGTCCAGAGGAAGAAGTTACTTATGCTGAAAAGTTGCATGCTCCTGTGGACGGCCTAGAGTATAAAGATTGTCTTGTCTGCATGCCACCTCCATCATGGACAGCCATGGTGGCAATTGCAAAGGCACAGCTGATCACTGGTACATGCCTGTAAACCCCACTTTTGGCAGGGAGTATGTGTCCCAACAGGTTTATGGCAGGCCAAATAGGGAGGCCTAGCAAGCCTAATCTGGAGGATCCCAACCACCATTCTAGACCATGAAGGCAATAATAATTTTTTTTTCAGCTTTTGAGATGAATTTATTGTGTACAATTAGCAGCAGGTATAGCCCTGCATTTGCATGTTTCAACAGCTGCTAACTGTGGGATTTTACTTCTATAATTATATTTATTGAAATTTTTGCAATAAAAAAATACCACACAAAAATACAAAAGCTTAAAAAATAGAAAAGAAAAATTAAGAAAAACAAAAGAAAAGGCACAAAAAGGAAAAAAGAGAAAAAAGAAAAGTAATATCTCTAACAATATCTTGTCCCCGACTTCCCCGTCCCTCCCCTCCCGGGTCTATTCCATATCAAATTTCACAACTTCTTTTTTTTTACCCCACACAACAATTTCTATTAAATTTTAAACTACATTACTTTTAACTATTTCTAATAATTTCCTTTAGCCTATAATTTCCCCCTAAAAAGATATACCATTTCCTGATTCAGATTCTATCCAATCTTATAGCTAAACCTCAAATCCCACCCCCTCCCTCCCCAGGTAGCAGTTTCCCCTTTTCCCCGGCCAGCGTCTTCATACTGTCCAATTTCAAGCCTTTTGATCCATCCATCCATCTACTTTATATTCCTTCTTTACCCCACACCCACTCTTAGCCATTCTAAACCACCCCATTCCTCCTTCTTCTCCTTCCGTTGTTTTAATTCTTCCACCAGCCTCCCACCCTCATCTTTATTTCCAGTATCCCCTATTTCCAATCTTCTGTCTGGTCTGCGTCCCCTCACTCTCACTGGGGGGGCAATGGCCAGACTCTTTCCTCCCTCCTCAGTTTCTTTGTTTCTTTCTGGGATCTGGTCGCCCTCTCTCACTGGGCAGACCAGGTCCCAGAGTCCATCTTGGTCCTTAGCATCCAAAGTCACGTAGGTGGTCAATGCTTCCTCTCTCACAGGTTGCATTGATTTCTCAATCCATTGCTCCTTATTTTCAGTCCGTTGTTCAATGATTTCTTCTTCTTCTTCCAGTTCTAAAATTTCCGTTGGGGATATCTGTTGTTGGTCTTCTTTTAAAGTATGAATGTTAACTTTGCCATAACGTACTTCCTCTGTCATTTCTCTAATAAAGTCTAAAATATGTTGCAGCTCGACCTCCTCCATTTGTAAGCGGGTTGTTTTGGCTGGCAGCCTTCTTTGTCCTTCTATGTTCCCGTGGGAATTATAACCTAATCCGCCAGAGATGGTGCTGTAATGTCCAAACTAATTCCTTTGTTTGTTTCCAACCATATTTGTCATTTATAATTCAAATTCTTAATTCAAATTTTCCAATTCTCCACTTTGTCACGTCAATCAACTTAAATATAGTCCAAAATATAATCCAAAAAAAAAAAGATCACAGAATCGCAGCAATTACTCTTTATAAATCCTTATGTTGTCAACTGGTCGCGGCTTCAGGCTCCTGCCCCTGGTTTCCGGGGGGGGGGGGTTCTTGATCACGATATCAAATTTACCAACGCAGTCTAAAATATATATTCTCCCCCCTTAGTTCTGCCTTCTAAGGGGGGATACAAGTTCAATTTTCAGGGGGATCCGCGCCCCTTCTCTTCAATCGGCTGCAGGCAAGTTAGTTGTGGCACAGCCTTCCGGGTAGGGGGGGGAACGACCTCCGTTTTTTATTCCCCTCCCAAGTCCAAATTCTTCTTTTAAAATCAAATTGAATTATCTTACTCACAGTCCAGATCTTGATTTGAAGGTATCTGCCGCTCCTCTGTCTCCGGCTCGGAGCTTCCCGCTACCGGGGTAGCAATGGACCCAAGGCTCCGCCATGTACAGCCTGCTCTCGGAGGCTCCAACGGGGGCTCTCCGGGCGGTTTCCATGGCTTTTTTTGGAGCGCTGCTGGGTATCAGCCCCCAGAACGCACAATCTGGGGATTCTCCGGGAGGTCGCGGCGCCGGCGCGCGACTCTCCCCCTCCCCGGTAGCGGCAGGTGTCTCGGAGACCGAAACGAACCCCGCCGGCGGCTGATGGCGGCAGACCGGAAGTCCATGAAGGCAATAATAATAATAATAATAATAATAATAATAATAATAATAATAAGGTGAGGAAGTGAGGGACGGAGCAGACTTTGTGATACCATTAGTCTTCATTTCCTGAGGAAACAGTAGGGACTTGGGAGCAGTTAGTCGTCAAAATCCTTTTTTGTATTTAAGCCCCTTCTATAGGAAATGGCATTTGGGGATTCCCTGGCATGTCCCTAGGGAACGCTCTCCTGGAATTAAACTTATTCAAGTTGTTGGGTGGGCTTAAACACAGCTAATAATAATAATAATAATAATAATAATAATAATAATAATAATTTATTATTTATACCCCACCCATCTGGCAGGGTTTCCCCAGCCACTCTGGGCGGCTTCCAACAGAAATATTAAAATACAATAATTTATTAAACATTAAAAGCTTCCCTAAACAGGTCTGCCTTCAGATGTCCTCTAAAAGTCTGGTAGTTGTTTTTCTCTTTGACATCTGGTGGGAGGGTGTTCCACAGGGCAGGTGCAACTATGGAGAAGGCCCTCTGCCTGGTTCCCTGTAGCTTTGCTTCTCCCAATGAGGGAACCGCCAGAAGGCCCTCGGTGCTGGACCTCAGTGTCCGGGCAGAGCGATGGGGGTGGAGACGCTCCTTCAGGTATACTGGACCGAGGCCGTTTAGGGCTTTAAAGGTCAGCACCAACACTTTGAACTGTGCTCGGAAACGTAGACAACCCTTTCCTCCTGAGGGCTTGGGCACTGTGTGCCAGGAATGGCCAGGGACCAGATTCTTCATGGCAGAATCCGTGCGTGCAGAATTATAAAAACGATCTACCCATCCTAAGATCTTATACACAAAGTCAAGGATGATACTAAATTCCACCAGAGTCAGTCCTTAATGTGAATGCTCTACTTTAGCTTAATATTCATAATGTGTGTTCTGGAGCAGCAGGAATAACTCCTCACATATGCAGGGGTTGCATTCTGGGACCCCAAGTGCATAAATGAAATTGCGTGAAGTTAGGAGGCACCCTCTAAACACCCTTTAAATGCCCTTTCTGCAGCTCTCTCTTCAATGTCGTATACAAAAATATCCACAACCAAAGTTTTCTTGGTAACGGCGCCCGCCCTGTGAAACGCCCTCCCGTCAGATGTCAAGGAAATAAACAACTATTTGACTTTCTGAAGACACCCGAAGGCAACCCTGTATTGGGAAAACTATAAGGTCTAACGTTCTACAATTTTGTATGTGTTGTAAGCCGCCCAGAGTGGCTGGGGAAACCCAGCCAGATGGGCGGGGTATAAAGAATAAAATTATTAAATTGTAATTCTATTGAAGCTCCGGAGCCAGCAGGAGGATGTGCAGAAAGGCGGAGGCTGAGCAGCCTAAACAAAACTCTGCTGTGCCTCTGGTTTCTTTGGGGCTTCCTCTGGGCTTTGGGGAAGGCCTCCTCATGATCTACAAGGGCTCTCCAGCTCTCTCCTTCCATTTGGGTTTGAATTGAATTAATTAATGATTTCCTGGTGCCGCACGCAGATGCGTTCACGCAGGAGTAGGATGTGCATAAGTGTGTGTGTGTATGGGGGGGGGGTACCTGTTTGGAGAATCTGGATGCCCCCCCCCCATCACTGGTTGTCATGAGGATTGAGACTGCCTCCCAGAGTAATGGGGCTGTGGAGAACTTCACTGGATGGGATGAAACAGTGTGTGTCCCCCCCCTGCCCCCAATCCATATTTATTAAGGTGTCAGTGACTTAACTGTACCACATGGGTAGTTGAGTGTGTTGTGATATTAACTTTCTGTACGTTTTAAATTATCAATGTAAATTCTTTAGTGATAATTTAATTGTTTTGTATTTTTGGAAACTGCTTCAAAGTGTGTGTATATATATATATATATATATATATATATATATATATATACACACACACACACACACACACACATACACACACACACACATACAATCAACCGGTATATACAGTAATTTTTATGAAATCGGTAAAATAAATAAATGGAGTGCTGTTGTACGTTGTTCCTTTCAAGAGCAGATACATCATTAATACAGTTGCAGCAGGCCACCCCAACCCCTGAGATTCTAGGGGTTCCAGGTGCTAACCCAGGGTTCAATTTTCTCACAATGAATGACTGCAGAGACCGTGGTGTATTTTGGATCTATGGTTCATTTACACACATATACAACCTGATGGAGGAGCTCGTGGCATTAGCACCCCGAGAAGCTCTTGCTTCTGCCATAGCCAAAGCCTTGGATCCATAGCTGCCAAGTTATCCCTTTTTTTAAGGGATTTTCCCTTATGCTGAATAGGCTTCCTCGCGAGAAAAGGGAAAACTTGGCAGCTATGCTTGGATCCCAACAGAAATCAGGCTTGGCTCTGGCTCTCAGCTGCCCAGCCTGCTTCCTGCTTCTAGCTTCTAGCTTACACACCGCAACTCTAACTGACAGACATTTGAGGGAGGGGATTTGCCACCCATTTGCCACTTCCTTTGTTACCTTAATGACCCAAGCTAAGGGACCATGACCAAGAAACGTGCCTGGCTATTCCAGCAATTTAATTCTTGTTGGATCCAGGAATTAGAAGGGACATACATTGGTATTTTCATGAACAACAAAAAGCACCTTATGAACTTAGTCCTGACGGCGTTATAGTGCTGTGCACAGCCTGGTCTTTGTACAATGAGACTCTTCAGGTGTTGAGGCAGATATCTGAATTGGTTTCCTGCTAACGAGGTCACCAGAGGTATTTCTGTAATATAAGTTTATTTATATGTAAGCAAAGCATAACATGGGGTTTTGCAGCATGAACCACAGCCTACGCTGCTTTCCATCAGATTTCAAGGGGAACCAGAGCGCTGGATTCTAAAAGAGAGGAAGTCGGACTCAGTTCCAGGACTACCTGTCATCTCTTCTGTTTCGCATACACACCCTTTGATGACACAGCCTCTAGTCACAGGAGGCAGAAGGAAGAAGGACACACTCTCTTTTGTAATACAGTGGTACTTCGGTTTAAGTACACCAGGGGTTCCCAACAAAATTTTCTGGAGGACCCCTCATCGAGCCGCTATTGTGACAAGGACCCCCATTAATTCCTAATCCTAAAATTAAAAAGTGAGAGCCAAATTAAGAGTCTTTTTATAAGAGTCCAGGGAGGAAGGAGGGGAATGGAGAAGACAGGGTACCTGCGCAGTAGTGCACAAATGAAGCCGACGCGCGCAAAGCATCTTGAGGAGGTGAGCGTTACTAGAATGCGCGCGCTGCCTCTTTGCAAAACAGTAGTGTTTGTAAAGCGCCACCTAACGGCATACAGCAGAACTACTGCCTCATCTAATTCTAGTTTTGCGCTAGACTCTGCTCATGCAGGAAGCGGCCAAAACAAAAAATCTGTTATCATACGAAATATATTTAATATATTTTTTATTCTAATAGCATCTTGCGGACCCCTCTGGCATAGCTCGCGGACCCCTGGGGGTCCCCGGACCACCTGTTGGGAACCACTGAAGTACACAATTGGTTCCAGAAGTCTGTACTTAACCTGAAGCGTACTTAACCTGAAGCGAACTTTCCCACTGAAAGTAATGGAAAGTGGATTAACCCGTTCCAGACGGGACCGCGGAGTACTCAACCTGAAGTGTACTTAACCTGAGGTATGAGTGTAATTGGTTCCGGAAGTCCGTACTTAACCTGAAGCGAACTTTCCCATTGAAAGTAATGGAAAGTGGATTAATCCAGATGGGTCTGCAGAGTACTTAAACTGAAACTACTCAAACTGAAGCGTACTTAAACCGAGGTATGACTGTACTTGAAGTGTTCCCAGCTATTTAGTTCCTGTGGCAACATATTGTTCTGGTTGACATTACAAAGGGGATATCTAACACATGAGGGCTCATGTGTCCATTCTAGTCATTTCCATCTTCTGGAGACCCTATTCTTACAAGGATCGATTCCCAGGGCTGGGAGGGATCTAGAGAGGAGATCTGGCCAAATCTCAATGTAGTAGTAGTAGTAGTAATAATAATAATAATACATAGGTGGTATATAACAAGCTCTAAAAGTGAGACAAGACTCGTTTTACTTTATGGAATCTGGTTTGGGAATTTAAAATGATATGTGCAGACAAGTGTGTGCAGGAAGAGGACTCTTCCACTCAGGAAGGATATTTTTATAAACAGGAAATATACTTTCCTACCAGCTTTAATTCAGCGTCTCATCTTGTTTTTAAGGGGAGATGTGTGGTTAAGGAGAAGAAAAGCATACATTCATTTTTGGTATCATTCTACAGAGTACACTGTGGAAAACTTTCATCGTTATCAGCACACTTCTAAAGTCACATGTTCTGGTTTCATTCTTGGCTTTTTATTTTCGGTGTAGCACTGTAATCTTCAGTGGGATTTCTCCTTATTCACTTTGATGTCATTCAGATTAGAAACAGACTATTACTTAACAAAAAACAAACAAAAAACAAACAAATCTACAATGGTGACAGCTGTTCTTCCCTTTTTCTTCCCTGTAAATAAACTCATAGAAAAGCTCTACAAATTTTGTGTCTTCCTTTAAAAATAATAATTGGGGGGGGGGTCTTCCTAAAAAATGTTTTCATGATGTTCTGGTTTTTATTTTTTGAAATATGGCAACCATAGTAATAAAGGGGCATCATCTGCCCCCATTACTCACGAAGGGCTTATCCATACAGAGGTTTATTGCAGATTCGCTGCTACACATGCGTGAATTTTTTGGGTGGTATCCACACAATGTCATCATCTTCAAAATTCCAGTCCAAGCCTTCTTCAAGCGGGTTTTTTTTTTTTTTACGTTCCACTGATAATCCAATAAGAAAAATGAATCCCATTAAAAATCACATACAGCACAAGTGTCGATACACTAGAGCACATTTTAGTGGGCCCCCTTTTTTTTTTTGCTTTATCCACACTTATCTTTCCTCCACTGTTTCCAAGCACAGTCCACAATTTAAAGATTCATATCTAAGTGTTGTCCCCCCCCCCCGGATCTTTCCCCATGAAGACTTGCTCTTTAAAGCTCAATCAGAGCAAACATCAATCCGTGTAAAAAAAGATCCAACTTTTGTGAAAGATTTGGAAGGGTTCCACAGTACTTTTCATTTATGTCACCCCTTTTCTGTGTGGAGGGAGTGGTGGTTGCTAGGCATGGTTTAAAACAAATATAAAACAGTTACATATATTAAAACAGTTAAAATAATTGCATTAAATAACCCCAATTTCACACACACACACTTTAAAACAAATTGGGTCATCCCTAACAAGAGGGCACGTGTTGCGGTGTGACCTGGCAACCAGACTCTGTGTTGTGGGTGGGAATGTTTGGATGGCCACAACACCCTATTGGGCGTCCCTTGATCCTGGGTGCAATCTGACCAATGGGATCACAGCTAAACCAATCGAGGGACCTCTACTTAAGCCCATGCACATGTCCCTGAACTTCCTCTTTCGGACTCAGTGCATCGGAACACCTGCCCACCTCTCCCTATATTTAGGGCTTGCGCTTGACCTTGCTATGCCGTCACCTGTCGTTGGGACAGGGGCACGGCAGGAATTTTCCCCACTTGGCTGATTGGCTGGTGCCATTTGGGTTTCGCCTGCCACGTAGCAAATCGTTGCAACTTGTAAGGTTGCGGATAGGCTCTGGTTCAGGTGATAGGGGTGGCAGAACGCTCCAGCCATCCCTATGCGTTGGGTATTTCGCTAGCAGGGGTGGCCAACTCCCAAGAGACTGTGATATACTCATGGAGTTAAAGACTGGTAGTGATCTACCCCCTTTTGGGGGGTTCAGGTCAAAGTTGTTGAGCTTTTTGTAGGGAGGAGGGAAGCCCCTTTTTCGGGGGTGCAGAGCAAAAATGTTGAGCTTTGTTTTAGGGGAGCCAAACTTGTTGAGCTTCTTTGGGAGGAGCCAGTGATCTACCATAGACATCCAGTGATCTACCGGTAGATCACGAACTACCCGTTGAACGTGCTTGTGCTAAAGGAATCCACAGACTCATGGTTGGTCTTCCCTGTGAGGGGTTGTGCCCTGAGCCTGAGTCCAGGGGACATCTGGGTGGAGGCCTAGCTCCTGCTTTCTACTGTCCCGGGTGTTTACCCGAGGCTGACCCATGGTTAATGCCCAGGGTTAGCACTACCTGCAAGGGTGCAGGGAGCTAGTCAAACCAGAGCCTATGCAACCACTCACTTGATTGTAATCAATAAAGTTGTGGCCTAAATTCTGCCAAAACCCAAGCCAATAATTTGAGCCTTTCAGTGCAAAATAATGCAGAATGGACCTCGTGTCTTCAGAAGGACCTCTTTTGCAGAATGCAGTGATTGGTTGCTTATATAAGCTGTGAGAGACTGAGAGTATAGGAGAATAGTTTGCAAACCCGCTAGCATAATGCAAGGTGGGGAGGCTGCAAATTTCTTTACCTTACTCACTCGGCACTGCAGAAATAGGAAAAGTCCAGATTTCCCAGCTCTTCCTAACGTGACATTTTGCAGAAGGGGAAGACATTTTATATTTCTGAGTCCTCAAAATTCCCCCATGCATTGGTCTTTGTTTCCGGAAAGTGGCTAAACTCGTGTTTATAGCTGCTTTCATCTTGATCGAAGTTTGTCTTTAATAGTAACAGATGATTAGCAGTATGAATGACCTATTTATTTGTTGGTCTGTACACAGATTGTGAGTCATGCTTGCACGTCATATATACAAATGTCCGACTTGATTAGATCAGAAATGTACTGTAAATATTCCTTCCTAGCAAACGCCAATGTGAGGTAGCAGTGACTATTTATTTCCTGAAACTTGCTTTTCTAGTAAGACAGAATCCGTGGGATCCAGATGTTACTATCATGAATTACAGCTGTGAAAGATGTCAGATGTTTTCTTTTCTCTAAGCCACTTTTCCAGTTAAAGAGATTTCCCTCCCTTCCCTCACCTGAGTCCATTATCATATGTGTCAATCATGCTCATTTTGAGAGGATGTGTGGTGAACGAGATCAACCACAGTACCACCAATACAAAAGAATTTATCAAACTAGCAAGTTTCAAACTGTCCACACTGTTTGTATGTGAGAGGGATACGTCACGACAATTTGGTTTTGTCCAATAAACTATCTATTTCCTGGATGGGAAAGGGAATTTCTCACATATTTTGTAAAGTTTCTCAGAATGTGGAAATATTTTTACTGGAAATGCAAGATGGCGGGCGTGTGGGTGTGGGTTTCAGAACTAATGTAAAACCTTTCTTCTTGATTTAGCTCTCAGGCAATAATCCACTCAGACATATCCCTGAGCCAACTGAAGGCAGCCCTGTATAGGGAGGGTTTTTTTTAGAAGTTTAACGTCTTATTGTGTTTTTATATATGCTGGAAGCCACCCAGTGTGGCTGGGGCAAACTAGTCAGATGGGTGGGGTATAAATAGTGAAATTATAATTATATTGTTGTTGTTGTTGTTGTTGTTGTTAAATAGGATGTCCCTATTTTCATCAGTATGCCTGTGTGGAAAGAACTCTTGTACTTTATGAACAAAGCTGTAATCACAAGAAAGCACTTTTTGCAATATCCCCATTTGAGTTGGAATTGCAGAAGATGTAGTGGATTCTTTATAAATAACATGCATTACTAGCTAATACACAGTTCATTATTACTCATCCTGGCAGCTATGAATAACAAATGTGCCTCATTAAAGTGGGTCTTTATTAGGCCGCTATGTGTCATCAGCCCAAACAAGAGGCTTCAAGGGAGACTAGTGACTCAGAAGACAGATCCAAGGACACCTCTTGAATTCAAGTGGAAATACTGTTACTATGTTGGGAGGTGTCAGGAAGCTTCCCACGACATTTCCTTATTTTCAGGTGATAAAACGTGCGCTCGACAATAGGAGCGTCACGTCTTTGTTTATGGCAGAGTCCTCTATATGGACAGATTCCCATAAATGAATGAGCATCAGAATATACAAGAAACATTTCCATTCTGCACACCCATTGCAGGACCAGAATTCCAGGTATTATATGTCCTTGTACCAATTCTAACATTTACTGATTACCCTCTGGATAAATGGGACCTGGGTGCCAACTCTACAGAGAGAAAACTGAGCAGGCAGTGAAATATATAGTATGTACCGTGTTTCTCCTAAAATAAGACACCGTCTTATATTTATTTTTCCTCAAAAAACACACCACGGCTTATTTTCAGGGGATGTCTTACTTTTTTATTAAGTATGGTACAGCAATCCACATTTATTCAATTATAATTAAGGCGCGCCGAGGCTCCTGCCGTCTTCTGCCGGGTCCCGGGGCTTCGCGCACCGCGCGGTGAGGCTCCTGCCCGATCCTGAGTATTTGTGCGCCGCATGCTGAGGCTCCTCCCGGGTCCTGCCGGGTCCCGGGGCTTCACGTGGCACACGCCGAGGCTCCTGCCGGGTCCTGGGGCTGTACAGGGTCCAAAGCCTCTCTGTGTCAGTGAAAGCAACATAGCTGGGAGTGGTCCTGTTACCCTGGTCATTGGGTATGGGGAACAAAGAGGTTAAGGTAAAAGTGGTCACATGCAATCTGAAGGAATAGGCATTACAGTGAACATGGCAATATGCGTTACAGTGAGCACTATAGCACTGTAGGAATCAGGAAGTAAAGAGAACCAGGGAGAAGCATATATATGTTATAAAAGACAAATTTGGAGTTATTACTGCTAGCCATCATAGATATTAAGAGCAGGACCATCAAACCATTAAAGAAATTTCAGTTAAATAGATTTGCACATTATTAAATCATTACCATAGCATCTGGGGAAGATGTGACTGTGTCTTTGGGCAGTATTTAAATACAGTGCTGCCTTGGTTCCCAAACACCTCCATTGTTGAACGTTTCAGTTCTCGAATGCTGAAAACCCGGAAGTAAATGCTTCCATTTTTGAACGTTTTTCAGAACCTGAATGTTCGACATGGCTTCAGCTGAGTGAAAGAAGCTCTTGCAACCAGTGGGAAGCCATGCCTCGATTTTCGAACATTTTGGATGGCAAATGGGCTTCCGGAACGGATTCTAGACATTTCTAGACAAAGAGGTGCCAGAATTCACGATGAACGCCTCCCTTGTTCTCTTATAATGGCAATGGCGCCCACCTGAGAGGTGCCAGAACTGAGTTCTAGTGAGTTCTGGCTGAAATGAAGCCCTGCCTATGTGTTAGGGATGCTGTCATCATAAGACCCCTGCACTGCAAATCCTGAATAGAGGACGAGGGAAATGGACTAGGAGAACTCCAAGGTCCCTTTCCAACTCTACAGCTGCATGCACACTATATCTTTAAAGCCCATTCAAAGCACATTTTCCCCTCCAAGAACCCTGGGCACAGTAGCGTACCCCTCAGACCAGGGGTCCCCAAACTACGGCCCCCGGGCCGGATGCGGCCCAATCGGCCTTCCAATCCGGCCCGCGACGACCCCCGCCGCCCGCTGCCGCCGCCCGCTCTCACGGCGCGCGGCGCAGCGACGATCTAAAAAACCGGCAAAAAATCGCCGAAAATCCTTTGTGCGCATGCGTATGGGCCTCTCCCGACCCGGAAGAGGTCATTTCTGGTGCACTTCCGGGTCGGGGGAGGCCCATACGCATGCGCACAAGCGATTTTCGGCGATTTTTTTCCCGCGTGTGTGCGTGTGCGCATGCGCACGGGCGCACACTCCCCCGCCCTCCGGCCCGCTGCGCGCGCACTCCCCTGCCCTCCGGCCCACTGCGCGGTCGGCGCGGCGGGCACCGGCCCGCCGCGCGGTAAGTCTGGGGACCCCTGCCTCAGACAATTCCCTGCAACTCTGAACAAACTGCAGTGCCTCGACTTCTTGGAAGGGAAGAATGCGCTCCGAACGTGTAGCGCGTACACAGCAACTCTACGATTCTGCTGTGTCAGTGGGTAAAGGAAAGCTTCAAGCTTTTCCAAAAAACTGTCAAGCCTTTGTGAGACCCAAGCTCAGTGGAAGCTCGGCTTCATTTCATAGCATCAGTCAGGAGAGAAATCAGATCCGTCGCAATCTGCTGAGGACTCGAGGCTTCCAAAATGGCCTTGTGCCAGCTGGGGCACCCTCCCAGCCATGCCGTCCGAGCGCTCCTGTCCTCATGATGCCTTTTGGCTCAGACTCTGCAGGAGGAAGAAACGGGCATGCTGCTACACTCCCCCCCGGAAGCTGCCTCGATTGAAACCAGAACCAGTGCAAACATTTTGGCCAACAAAAGTTTGCTCGGAATGCATCGCAGCACCTGGTGGGTTTCCACCCTGCGCGTTCCCACTTGCCCCCTTCAAACTCTTTGTGCAGCTTCCCTTCTTGCTGCTCCCTGCATTATCTGTGCCGGGTCTCTGCCTCGCTGCACTCGCTCCTCTGCAAAGCACTGCACTTCAACAGCCTATGCGGCAGGCTCCCTTTCGATTGTGTTTATTTTGGCTCAGCCGAGATGCTGGTGACATTGGAGCAAAGTTCAGGGCATCTCCAGAAACTGGCTTTCTGTAGCTGTTTGTGTTAAAATAACAATGGCGATTCCCACTCAGCATGCCACCCTCCACCCCTCTGAACCCTTCTTAGAAGGGCAAAGGAGGAGGGGGAGCTGCTTCCTCTGACCTCTCGCCCCTTGGCTCTGAAGTCGTGGCATTCCCATGCTGCCCGCTTGATTACAGTAAGCATGCAATATCTGGGGGCCTCTTTATTGCTTTGAAACAGGAAAGGAAATCATCACGGAACTGGATACCATTCTGTCATTCGCCCCTCCTCTCCAAGAGCTATGGAAATATTCCTGAGATCATGAGTCTCCAACTCTCTGAATAGCTTGAAGGTAGAGGAGATAAGCTAGACAAAGACTTCTGTTCCTTATCTTAGGGAGTATCTTGGGGCTTTCCAGGTGAGGGCTTTATTGCATGTCTTGATTGCACCAGGCATCTTTTCCTGAGCCCACACATCTGGTGCGGGAATGGGCAGTAATTTGACGCAGGGGAGCATGGACGTACCCAGCATGGGGCAGGGGGGGCAGATGTCCCCCCTAGAAGCAGGGACGCTGCCTGCTGTGCTCCGCCTCAGCCTGCTTGGCTGAAGTGAAACGGCAGCAGCGGCACCGAAGCTGCCTCCGTTGAAAAAAACCTGGACCTGGGCTAACTTCAGCCCACACTCCTTCAAGTCACAGCGAGCACAGCACAGAAAGTGCTGCCCCACAATGCTCCGCGACACCTCATTTGCATACATGCAAATGAAGTGCCGTGGAGCATTGTGGGGCAGCACTTTCTGTGCTGTGCTGGCTGTGACTTGAAGGAGTGTGGGCTGAAGTTAGCCCAGGTCCAGGTCCAGGTTGCTGCTGTCTCGTTTTAGTCACTGCTGCCATTAAAGGAGCGGGCGAGGCAGGAGTGCAAGCGTGGGTGGCTCCGTGTGCTGCCTTCCAAACGGCCCCCTTTCCTCTAGGGTGTGTGGACATTGACCATGCCTCCTGGGGGGATCCTGGCCATGTCATTGCCAGCTAGCCAATCGGGTGGCTGGGGTGTGTGGCTGGGGGCGTGGCTGGTGTGCCCCCCTAGCTTTGATCCTGGGTACGCCCATGCAGGGGAGGGATGTGGCTCAGCAGTACACACCGTGCTTTTCATGAAGGAGGGCCTGACTTCAAGCCCTAGCACAGTGATGGGCAACCTTTTGAGCTTGGTGTGTCAAAATTCGTCAAAAAACCCGAGCATAACTCAGATGGTGTGTTACTTCGAGAAAAAAACCATAATTTCACGATATTTGTAGTTTAAATAACAAAAATGTATAATTGTTTCCCCTTTTAAAAAAATGAAAAAGGGGAGGGCCGCGTGTCACCGAAAATGGCTATGCATGTCAGTGCTGGCACGCGTGTCATAGGTTCGCCATCACTGCCCTAGCATCTCTAGATTGAGAAGGACAGCGGCAAGGCTGGGGCCTAGGAAGGACTGGGATTTTATGAGGGAATCTCTTGTTGCTGTTTAGTTGTTTAGTCGTGTTCGACTCTTCGTGACCTCATGGACCATAGCACGCCAGGCACTCCTGTCTTCCACTGACTCCCGCAGTTTGGTCAAACTCATGTTCGTAGCTTCGAGAACACTGTCCAACCATCTCGTCCTCTGTCGTCCCCTTCTCCTAGTGCCCTCAATCTTTCCCAACATCAGGGTCTTTTCCAAGGATTCTTCTCTTCTCATGAGGTGGCCAAAGAATTGGAGCCTCAGCTTCACGATCTGTCCTTCCAGTGAGCACTCGGGGCTGATTTCCTTCAGAATGGATAGGTTTGATCTTCTTGCAGTCCAAGGGAATCTTAAGAGTCTCCTCCAGCACCATAATTCAAAAGCATCAATTCTTCAGCGATCAGCCTTCTTTATGGTCCAGGTCTCACTTCCATAAATCACTACTGGGAAAACCATAGCTTTAACTATACGGACCTTTGTCGGCAAGGTGATGTCTCTGCTTTTTAAGATGCTGTCTAGGTTTGTCATTGCTTTTCTCCCAAGAAGCAGGCGTCTTTTAATTTCGCGACTGCTGTCACAATCTCTACCCTTTGCAAAAACTGGAGGTTCGCAGTGCAGGAATCTGGACGTCCACCAGTTGTGAATGACCTCAGTCTTTGGGTGCTCGGCAAGTTATCACACATGCCGTCCTCGACTGGGCAAGTTTTGGAAGCCATTGCTCTGAAGCTGAATGTGAGGCACTGCTTTAGGATTTGTGTGCAGAAGGTCCCTTCCCACAAACACCTGAAAATACAAATAGCTCAAAAGAATGTTAGCTGCGAACCAGGCGTGGATTGACATGTACTGGCTTTAAACCACAAAGGAAAAGATCTAGATCTTTCCAAGTGAGTGTGCTAAAAGCGGGGCGTTCGAGTTGCAAGTAGATTAATAACCTCTTCCCATGCAATTGATGTGTGTGTTTCTCTATATACAAACCCCAGTGGCCTTGTGTCCTCCTTTATCAAGGACTAGCCTCTATTGGATGGGCTGCCTCGTCCAGGTTTTGTGTAAAGGAAGGGAGATCAGAGGCCTTGAAGACAGGCACCAACAGTTAGCACCTGGTCAGTTACCAGAAGGAGCAGACACATGGATCACACAATCACAGTCTCCCCTCTTGCTGCAGCGCTGCTGCTGCTGCTACACTAATTTGCATAAAATTTCAATGGCTAAATTCTAGAAGAATTCAAAATCACTTTCTTCCGATCATTCCATTGCCATTCCTCTCTTCCCACCTCATGCTCTCCTGGGGGTTCTCCCAACCTCCATTCCCAGAGACCATTCTGGGATGTGCAGTGGATCCCCTTGTGCAAGTGGATGTCCTTGCCTGGGCTTCTGCTGATGAGACTCATTAGTTGAGTCCTGCCCAGATTTAGAAATGAAAACATCTACATGCATATAAAGACAAACTCCAAGGGCCTTCTGGCGGTTCCCTCACTGCGAGGAAGCAAAGTTCAGGGAACCAGGCTAGGGGCCTTCTTGGTAGTGGTGCCCACCCTGTGGAACACCCTCCCATCAGATGTCAAGGAAATAAACAACTATCTGACTTTTAGAAGACACCTGAAGGCATCCCTGTTTAGGGAAGGTTTTTAATGTCTGATGTTTTATTGTATTTTAAATATTTTGTTGGAAGCTGCCCAGAGTAGCTGGGGGAACCCAGCCAGATGGGTGGGGTATAAATAATATATTATTATTATTATTATTATTATTATTATTATTATTAACCTAAAAACACATGCATGCAAATTTTATGCAAATTGGTGTCTTCTTTCTTTTGTGTTGCATTTTCTCTTACTTTGTTTTCTGCTTTGCCAATGCATAAAATGGCTACTCAGCACCTCTCAAGTATTTTAAACATCCATACATTAGTGAGGTGCTGGTGTTGGATAGAGCAACAGGGAAGTGGCATGTTCTGTACGGTGCCATTTTCTAATGGAAAAGCCCGGTTCATCCATATTTTCTTCCCTGCAGTGCAAGATACGCATAAGGAATCTTGGTTAGCTAAAGAAGCTAAATCCTCGGGCCGTCAGAACATGCTGCAACAGAGTGCCGAGCAGAACTGCCGCCGTGAACGAGCAAAGTATCAGGTTGCCTTGTGAGCGTGGGCTTACTTCCCACTTCGCTCCCCATTGTCTTTCTTGGTGAATTGTTTGCTTTGTCTTTGGCCTTAATGTGCCGTGGCATGTTCCAGCCGAAGAAAGCAAGAGCAAGAGCGTGTGACGGAGATTGACAGGGCTCTGACAAGTGTGCGACAGAGGCGGGGGCTGGAGACAGACCCAGGAGAGGGGCCCAGCAATTGATGGGTGACACTCGCAAGGCAGGAACTAGGGAAGGGGAAGGGTCCGAGCAGACAGAGGTGGGGGTGCAGGACTGGTTGGAAGAGGCTGCTCAGGTGAGGAGCAGGCCGGTCAAATCCCTGCTCTCCCCTGCCCCGCTGTCTCCTAGAACCAGGAGGGGCTTGAATAGGGAAGCGCACCGATGACTTCCGTGCAGGAGAAGTCTCAGGTTGTGTGCAGGTACTCTGTCAGACATGGGTCCATAAGCCCGGGGGGTGGCATGGTCCCACTGTTACTTCCACTGCTCTGCTGGGCATGAACCTGGAAAAAGCTGCATAGGCGTTAGAATTTGTGTTTATCCAGTGTGCCATAGAGGCTTCTGTAAGTGCCTGCTTTTGCCAGTAAAGAATTAGCTATCTGCCATTTGCCTTCCTTGGCTGGGTGTATGCAGGACATCATGGCAGGTTCACCAGGATTTGGAGATCAGGAGTCTGTGGCTTCCAGCCACAAAATACACAATAACCAATTCCTGGAATTGGCCAGGAACCAAACAAACAGCGTCTGCTGGAGAAAAGCTCAGAAAGAGACACAATTTCTCTCTCTCCTCTCCTTTCTCGTCATGATAAGGATAAGGTAAAGAGACCCCTGACCATTAGGTCCAGTTGTGACCGACTCTGGGGTTGCGGTGCTCATCTCGCGTTATTGGCCGAGGGAGCTGGTGTACAGCTTCCAGGTCATGTGGCCAGCATGACAAAGCCACTTCTGGCGAACCAGAGCAGCGCACGGAAATGCTGTTTACCTTCCCACTGTAGCGGTACCTATTTATCTACTTGCACTTTGATGTGCTTTCGAACTGCTAGGTTGGCAGGAGCTGGGACCAAGCAACGGGAGCTCACCCCGTCGCGGGGATTCGAACCACTGACCTTCTGATCAGCAAGCCTTAGGCTCTGTGGTGTAACCCACAGCGCCAGCCGCGTCCCAAGGATAAGGTAGGGGAACCCAATAGCCTCAGTGGACATAATAGCAGAAGGCTAGAGCAGGCTTCCTCAATCTCGACCCTCCAAATGTTTTTGGCCTACAACTCCCATCATCCCTAGCTAGCAGGACCAGTGGTCAGGGATGATGGGGATTGTAGTCTCAAAACATCTGGCGGGCCGAGGTTGAGGAAGCCTGGGCTAGAGGATGTGCATTTGATGCCTGCGGCACATCCACAGGAAGACGTTCTTTATACAGGCAGCTCCCCATTTGCGAGCAATCGGCATGTGCGTGACCGCTGATGCACGTGCCATTTTGGGCTGTGCAAAAGGGGCGGGGCAGGGACAAAACAAGGCAGGCTTACATGCATGTGGTGCCTCAGAATGCAACCCCTGTGTAAATGAGAAGTGCATTTTCCCCAGGGGGTTCTCAAGGGTACACAGTACTGGCACCTCATTTTTTGTTGCTGTTAAAATACGTGGCACTTACTGTAACAACTTCATGTTTTTCCTAGAAAAAAAGCATTGGCCTGCACTATACAATTGACCCTCAACTTACATGGGGAGCTACATTCTGGGGATAGTGCACAAAGTCAAAATTGCGTATAGTCAAAACACACTCTCTGAAGGCTGCTGAACACTCTCCTTGCACCTCTGAATGCTCTCCCATGGTGAGTGCAATGGCAGAATGCAGCAATTAGGCTGCTGAGTGAAATTCTCTACCCTGAGCATGACATCACTTTTGAAAGGATTGCACTGGCTGCCAGTTTGCTACCAAGCCAAATTTAAGAGTTGACATAGAAAACCCTTAAAAAACTTGGAACCTGGATACCTGAATGGACATCAGCTTCTGTATAGACCAGCCCATATGCTAAGATCCTTGCTGACAATCTGGAGGAGAGCCTTTTTGTTGTTGTGATGCCCAGTTTTGGAACCACTTCCTCTCCAAAATAAGGAGAGCATACACTTTGATGTACTTTCAACACTTGCTAAGGATCCATCTGTTCATCCAGGCATTCGTAGGTTGTTAAGACTGAGCCTGGGTAGTGGAATGTGACGTATTTTTTTTTTTTGTATTTTTATATGTTGATGTTATTAGCACATTGTATTGTAGTGTTCTGAACCACCCTGGTATTGATGAAGGGTTGTATAGAAATGTTTTCAATTAATGCACAATGTAGATTTGCCACAGGCTCAGTCTTCTGCCCATTCACATATCTGTCAGGGACTGGCAACATGACCAGCGTGCATTTACTGTACACAAGGGATGAGGAACTGATTATACACCTACAGCCCCATCCACTTTTGTATCTGCTCCACCAACCTCGGGCATATGGCCCCTGGAAGGTTGTCCACAAGTGACTGTGGCCCTTGCCTTGCAACTCCCACCATCCTCTACCAGCTTAGCCAAGGATCAGGCAGTCCAGCAATGCCTAGGGAGGAACCAAGGTTGAATAAAGCTCTTCTAAAACCTTCTATGTTTTATATGCATTGGTTGGGTTTTCTGTAAATTGGCGCCATCTTTTTTCCCTTTTCTCTTCTTTTAGTATAAATAGAAATGCACTATATCTCATCTCATCACGCTGTGACCAGGTGATCTGCTAACTGTTGATGTCCAACTTCTAGGCTCCTGATCCCCCTCCATTTTGTGGGATAACCAGCCTCATAGAACCAACATGCTTCATGAAGAGGTTAATACCATAGAGTAAGCTGTCCTGCCAGGCTTAGCTTACCTCAGGAGGGACTAGGGAATCAAGCCGCTGTTCCCCTTCAGTCTACCTGAGAAGCTCAGCATGGAAAGGCGTCTGAGCTGGTTGCTGCGTATCCCAGCGTATATTCATGGTTGGGTGCTAGTGCAATCATCCAAAATTACAGAAGCTGCTCTGTGTGCAGCACAGGAATCAGTAAACCCAGTTAGGGTATGAATAGCAACATCCATCTGATGGGACAGCCAGGACAGAGGAAAAATCAGGTGGATCTCTGCAATTGTGGCATGTGCTGTAGAGATTCTTTGCTGAGTATGTGATCCCATTTCACTAGCTGGGATTAGGCATCAGTTGCACTGGAAGCTTCTCTTCTGTCACTTATCTGAGGACCTTTAGTTGTCATCCATTCACTGCTTACCTTCATGCAAACTGAAATGGATGAATTATCTGTCAGACCTGTCGTGTGTGTGTGTGTGTGTGTGTGTGTCTGTCTGTCTGTCTGTCTGTCTGTCTGTCTGTCTGTGTTGGAAGTGTTTGTTGTGACTGGTTCTAGAGTTTTAGTTGTGTTTCTAAATAACTTTGGGTCACTTTTACTAATAAATCATCACCATCATTTCAGTTAGCAAAGCTGTAACACTTTCCAAAATGCATGGTAATCCATTTTTATCAAAGTACAGCAGCTCATTTTTGCTACCGTACTTCGATAAAACCGACTGGAACCGACAGGTGCTTGGAGGTAAGATTCAAATTCTCTTTGTGTGAGCTGGATAGTCCCTCCCCTTACCTGGCCATCCCCTGGCAACACCTCCCCAGGTAGGATTGGACGCTGGGCTGGGGTAGGCGGAGACCCCTGGCATCCTACCTGGGAAGGCGATGCCAGCTCCAAACTACCAGTGAGCCGCCTCTGGGGACTAGGGGGCTGCGCACGTCCACGCAAAAGTTACACCCCCCCCCCATTGATGTGTGGAGTGGTCATTTTGGTGAGGTAAAAAGATTATGGAGCATAAGTTTTAAGGGGTTCAAGAACTCTAGTTTTAGTCCCTGGCTCTGAAAATAATGATTTGTCCCCCTGCCACCAAACCCAATACTAGATGCACCTTATTTTACAGAATAACCCAGTCCCCCCGTATTCTGAGATTTTCCATTTGTGTTTTGTCTGAAACGAAGAGGCACCCCCCCCCACCTGTGGAAAACAGAGAAAACGCCTGTGGAGAGAAAGCGGGGTGGGGGGAGAAACAGAGATAGAGAGAGGATGTGCCCGATGGATAGAATTTCAACATCACACAGTGTTTTATCTTATTCGGCCTTTCTCTGTTGCACATCTATAATACAAAGGATTTGACACCAGGGCATTATCTGGAACTAGAGACACAAAAGGTTGGGTCATCTCGGGTTTCAGGTACAGTCCTAAAGCCTCTGCTCTTGTGGATCACATGCATGTGACATGGTTGATGTGGTGGAACTGCAAGACTTGTGTGCTGGTCTCTAAAAGCACAAGTTTTAAAGGTGACCCTCATGCCATGTTGAGTCCTCATTTATTCATGAATTTAAGCATGGTAATAATAATTTTATAAATTCACACCACTCAATATATGAAGATACTGGGGGGAGGGATGCTGTAAGTGAAAAGTCTGATGAGCAATAATGTCATAGTTTTTTTAAAAAATAAAAATACAAAATCAGGCACTGATCAACACTGGAACATGCAGGGAAGGGGTTTTAAGCTTTCTCCCCCCCCCCCGGGGGGCATGAACTTGCCTCTCTGGCAAATATTAGGGGGTAGGGAGTGAACAATAATAGGAGTTTCCCCCAAAAAACCTAACTGGCATGACAGGGTGGGAATGTTTACCACGGTAATGACTGGGGAGAGAAGGCTTAAACCTGCCTTTGCCACACACTGCCATTCGCAATTGCTTCTCACACCCTGGCCCAGTATTCAACTTACAAAATATAGATTTGTAAAAGTTTAAAATAAGATTTATAAATATTTATGTCCACAGACCAGTGGCTAACATGACCTAAAACAATCTCTCTGACCAGTAGTGTAGCCAACTCTTCAGGATCTCTCAAGGCCACTTTCCAAGTCACATGAGAGCAAACTCACATCTGCCACTGTATGTTCATACAACAGGGTGCTATAACCAACCAAACAACCCCCCTCCTCTCCTCCATGCCCTGGTGAGCACCCCCCTTTGATATCATACAGGTTGTTTGAAAACATATGTGAATCTCATATACCCATTACTACATTTTATTTTATTTTGAATGTAATGTGAGAAGCAGCCTTGAGGGAGCTAGGGAGGGCATACTGAAAGGAACCAACATGACAAAATTACTAAAGGATGAATAATAATAATAATAATAATAATAATAATAATAATAATAATTTATTATTTATACCCCGCCCATCTGGCCGAGTTCCCCCAGCCACTCTGGGCGGCTTCCAACAAAACACTAAAATACAGAAATCCATCAAACATTAAAAGCTTCCCTAAAGAGGGCTGCCTTCAGATGTCTTCTAAAAGTCTGGTAGTTGTTTTTCTCTTTGACATCTGGTGGGAGGGCATTCCACAGGGCGGGTGCCACTACCAAGAAGGCCCTCTGCCTGGTTCCCTGCAACTTGGCTTCTTGCAACGAGGGAACTGCCAGAAGGCCCTCGGTGCTGGACCTCAGTGTCCGGGCCGAACGATGGGGGTGGAGGTATACTGTACCGAGGCCATTTAGGCCAATAAGTGACCCTCAAGTGGGGCTTTCTGTAATATTCCTGTGTGTGGTTTCTCAAAGACTCAAACCTGGGCCTTGTGTAAGAAATATGGTCTACCTCTGAGCAACATAAAGAAGAACCTACAGGATCAGTTCAGTGGCTCATCTAGTCCAGCATCCTATTCTCACAGTGGCCTAAAATGGGTGCCTAAAAGAAGTCGGTAAGCAAGGCAACAAGACTCTCCTGCTCAGGTTTCCATACCCTCCAACGTCACTCAGATGAAAATAGGGACATTCTATTCTACACCAGTGTCCCCACCCCCACCCCTATATATGGGAGAAGGACAGGGCTGCCCAAGCTGTCCCAATGGCTGTTACCGAGAGGAGTATGTAACAGTACCGTCCTGGCAAATGTCTTGGTTATATGCGGGAGTCTTCGATGATGTATGATAAAACCGCGAGGCTTCCATCAGCCTGCCTTGGGCATCAGAGGAGGCACCCTTGCTGGTTGTTTACAAGGTGGCACTTCCGTGCCAGCAACGTAGTTCCAATGGTCAATGGCTTTGACTGCCAAAAGGCCCCTGTGCGTCTGTGTGAGCTGGGCCCCCTTAGGCTGTTCCTGCCGCCACTATCGCTGTAGTCGGGTGTGTTGAGCAGTACCTGCTAGCGGAGCTGAGGAGCACAGTCTTCTGTCCCACTGCGCCACCGTGAAGGGGCAGGCCTCCTCCTCCTCCTCTTCCCTTTATCCGCTTGCAGAATTCGGGACTCTGCATGACATATTGAGAAGCCGTGATGGATTAAGGGTTAAGGGTTTTCATGACACTCCTGGCATTTTCAGGGCAGTCGGAGGCTTTGTTTTCCCCAGCAGCTGGTATTCAGAGGAACAAGTCTGACGAGCCATCAGAGTTAGTAGCAATTGATAGCCCTCTACTCCATGAATTTGTCTAACTCTAAACACTTTTTTATAGCCATCAAAGTTGGTGGCCATCACTGCCTCTTGTGGCCACCACAGTTCCTCAAATTAGTTCTATATACTCTGACAAAACAATGCTCTGATACAGGGGGGAAAAGTAGGAAAAGGCCTTGAGTACAGTCCGTGTCCCAGCTGTGTCGTGTCCTTTGGACAATGTTTGCTATTTTCCAAGTCGTCTAAAATAAACAGCCCTTTTCATTTGGCATTTTTCATCCATGAACTTCAGCAAATTTCCCTCTTTATGCAGAAGGGGAGAAAAATATATATATTTACAAGCCCAACTGAAAGAGAGCACCAAGCTGGGCTGCCTGCAATGTCTCTGTAATTCATTAACATTTGATTAGCATAATGAATATTCAGACGCGTTATTCTCCCATTGTTCCTCTTTACTTGATGTGAGAAACACTTTCAAACTTTGCTCCAGGAGAGAAGAGTTCTGATGATCAAAGGAGCCCATCTGATTAAGAACCAGGATGGGAAGGAAAGGCTGGCAGGGTGGCAGCGAAGAGGACAGAAATGCTGCAATATCTGTCCCAGCGTGACGTATAAACACCACACGTGTGCTGTAAGGAAACCTAGATGGATTTTTAAAGAGAGCAAAGATGGAATGCTTTGTGCATTAATACAGACTGATACATTAATCCATTTCAATACGGCAGATAAAGTGCATCTATATTACAGGACTGTTTCGGAGGCAGCTGTCAAGCAGCATCTCTTTGGCACAAAGCCAGGTGTAGATGCTCCACTGTTGATCACTTGGAGAATATGAACCTGTCTCCTGCCTCTTGATGCGCCCAGGAGACGGAGCTGGAAGAAGATATGGGGAATTGCTGTTGAAAGTGAACGGCTTCCAGAATGACAGAAGAATGATGCCAAGACCACACACAAAAAATTATATATATATAAAAAACCCTGTCAGTGCTGTCAGACAAGCAGCCCTCTCCCGGAGAACTGCCTAGAGGGGGCCTGCGGCACATATTGCCTTTTGCTGAAATTATGTATTTAGGAAGTCGTTAAGCTCCCTGGAAGGACGGCAGAAGGAAAAATATGGAGATTTGTTGGTTTTGTCTTAAAAGTCTCCAGCAGTTTCTTCCATCATTTTTTTTAAAGTTTGCAGAGAGAAGGAGTGTGTGTGTGTGTGTGTGTGTGTGTGTGTGTGTGTGTGTGTGTTTAGAGGGATTACTGGGTCTAATTTAAGGGGTTTGAAGTTGTATACAAAGCCTTAAATGGCTTGGAACTCAAGTACCTAAAATAAAGTATTCTGTATTCCACTAGCCTTGTTGGTGGTGCCACAAGGGGTTGCCTGACTGGCATTGACACATGGCAGGGCCTTCTCAGTGGCAGCTCCCCACTTGTGGAATGCCCTTCCTGGTAAAGTGTTAAGAATGCATAGATAAAATGGATTAGAAGGCTTTGCCAGCCTTGGACAACAAATCCCCTTTAAAAAAAAGAACAGGACTTCTTTGCAGTGTGGAAAGTGACAGGGGGGGGGGAATGCATTCAGAAATGTGATATGAATGAATAACTAAACACCCTGCAAGCATATCAGGAGGAATACAGCAGGACGAATGCTCCTTGCCATATAACCAACCTTCAAAATCGAAACAGAACGAATGCTCAATAAAGACCCGATTTCATCTAACCTCCACGTAAGCTCAGAATGAATGTTCAATAAATAGGTCATCTGCAGCAGTCCTGACGTTTTTAAACATTCCTTAAAAAGAAAAGCATACTGTCCATTTGAAACATGTGGAGAGGGGAAATGCTAAGCTAGTGTTCAATTCACTGGAATGCATAGCTGTCATTTCAGTTGCAAAGCCAGACTGAAGGACATCTCTATGAGTTTTCTTTTTTGTATTATGTCTGTGAGGGTTATACACCCAAGGCCTCAGCCGAGTCCAACCTGCATCTTAAATCAATAAAGTTGTGGCCAGTTTTTAAATCCTAGAACATTGCCCTGTCCAGTTTTTTCCATAGCTGCCAAGTTCTCCCTTTTTTTAAGGGAAATTCCATTATGCTGAATAGGCTTCCTCGCGAGAAAAGGGAAAACTTGGCAGCTATGGTTATTTCACCTTCACAGGCTAAGCCTTGCTCCTTGGGGAGAGGTCACTGCAAGTGGGTCCGCAATATGCCCTGTCCTCTGTGCCTCTGAGAAAATCTACCATGTCTTGCCACTCCCTTCAAGGACTGCTGGAGTTCTGACCCTGCTATCCTCCTGCGGGGCGGGGGGAGGAAATGAAGGCTGCAGCTTATTTGCTGGGAAAGTCTGCGCGTGATTTTCTCTCCAGATCAATGAGTAAGCTGGAAAAAGGAGCGGGCAAATTAGCCAATGATGGAGGGCCACTGGGACCCATTCCTAATGTAAACAAGGAAGCCACCTGATGTGACTTGGGTCAGATAAGACAGTCGTCACATTAGAAGCAGGTGCTTCCTGTGCAGAGAGGCCTGAGTCCTTTCCAAGTTCTGTCTCCAAGTAAAAACAAACCCAGCCAATGCTCGGGGACAGAGGCCCGGCCTACGTGGGCCTGAAGTTTACACTGCGGAGAGGAAGCTGTTTCAGGGCGGGACTTGCTGAACTGTGCAAGTCGCTACACCTCTGTATTTTCATTAGCGGACAGCTGTAGCTTCTGGAGAAGCTTCCTTTCATTTCAGCATGTGAGAGACTTGGTGTTTTTTTTTGTTTTTTACAAGTTTGCATTTAAACACACAAACAATATGTGGCACAAGAGGAAAAAAATTGCTGAATGCTCTCAGCAGCACATAGGGACTTCCATGGGTCAGAGCTATTTTAAAACGCCCGGGGATGTGAGCAGGAAGCTCAAAGGAACTATTTTTTTTACTTTCTTGGATTTGTCAGAAAGTCATGGCAGTGAGTTGGTTTTTTTTTAATGAGTTTGTTGTGAAGTGCTGACTGTCCCCTGCGGTAGAGCACAGGGAAATGACTAGTGAGTTCAGATGAAAAGAGACTGGTTCCTTTGGAAGGGGGACAATTCATTCTTAGGGGCTGCATCCAACCAAGTTGTCCTGTTTGTGCAAGGACTTCTTCCAGGCCTGTGGAACTTTGCCTTCCTCTCCTCTCCCCACTTGCCCTTGATCCCCCCTCCAAGCCTGCTCCAAAGCATTGAGGGACAGCCCCCTCTAATACACATTTGAAGCTCCACTGCAAAGTGGAAGTACTTCTGCAAATGGGATGACTTAGTTGATCCTTAGCTTCTTCCTAACAACTTGTTTCTCAACAAACATCTTAAACTGGATGGCGAAGCAACATTGTTCTAAATGACTTAGGAGGGACCTATCAAGCAACAACTACTATCGGTATTCACCAATATTTTATATGGGACGTTTCCCCCATGGGTATTATTATTATTTATTAAATTTGTATGCCACCCTATACCCGTAGTTCTCAGGGTGGTTCACAACACAAAGTTACTGTATACAAAACACAAAATACATACAGTGGTGCCTCGCTAGACGAATTTAATTCGTTCCACGGGTCTTTTCTTATAACGAAAAATTTGTCTAGTGAATCCCATAGGAATGCATTGAAATAATTTTTTTTTGCCCATAGGAACACATTAATTGAATTTCAATGCATTCCTATGGGAAACCGCGATTCGCTAGATGAATTTTTCGTAAAACGAATTCATCTAGCGAGGCAACCTCCACTAGAAAAAACCTTTTGTTAAGCGGAAATTTTGTTAAGCAGGGCATTCGTTAAGCGAGGCACCACTGTAATAAAAATGATCAAAACAATTAACAATACTAATGCATACACACTAATAAACAATACACACCCCAACAAAAGCCCCTGTCAGGGACTGGGCAGAGGAGGAATGGTGGAGACTGCCTCCCCATCCTGACCCTTCCAGGGAGGAGGAGGAAGAAGACAGTATAGATTTACAACAGTGGTTTGCGGGAGGTCACAGCTCAGAGGCAGATGAGGGGGGAAGTTGGGAAATAATGGGAGAGGAGGAGCAGGCAGAACTGGAGCAGCAGCTGGCTGATGCTATTTGTCATTAGAAAGCATTCCAGACTATCTCCCAGAAACCGGCGAGCCTTAAAAGTAGGAGAGCAAAGAGCTCAAAGACAGAGGGCATGTAGCAGCACCCGTAGAAATGATGAATGAGGAAATGGGAGAGACAGGGATGGAGAGTCACTCGGGACAACACCATTATCCAAGAGGCTGGGTTCTATAGCCTCTCTCTGTAGAGATTGAAATAAAAATAGACAGTAAGGAACTTTTCCTTGTCTTTATGCTTCCTGAGCAACCAGCCAGGAGCCTCTGACAGCATCCTGACAGCCCCTAAACAGCACTCCAGCCCACAAATAGAAATACAAAAATACAACCAAGCATATAACATTTAACAATAATTTAAAACAACCCCACCCACCCAAGTTAAAAGCCCTTCCCTGTTAAAACAATAAAAGTATAACATAATCACAGTAACAAGTTGAATTAAATCAAATCAACAGTAACAAGTTGATTTGATAGCCATGTTCAAATATATAAAAGGATGTCACATAGAGGAGGGTGAAAGGTTGTTTTCTGCTGCTCCAGAGAAGCGGACACGGAGCAATGGATTCAAACTACAAGAAAGAAGATTCCACCTAAACATTAGGAAGAACTTCCTGACAGTAAGAGCTGTTCGACAGTGGAATTTGCTGCCAAGAAGTATGGTGGAGTCTCCTGGCTTGACAGGCATATGTCAAGAATGCTTTGATGGTGTTTCCTGCTTGGCAGGGGGTTGGACTGGATGGCCCTTGTGGTCTCTTCCAACTCTATGATTCTATGATTTAGGCCAAAGGAGAGGCTCAAACGCTGATGTAGGATTTTAGAATACAACCTGGAGAAAGCGTATTATATAAAGTTTTGTATCTGGGACAGAGATATGTGTTGATTTCTAAATATTGGGAGAGCAGGTCTGGCATCAAGGGTTGGCATGTTTGGGCCCACACCCTGGCAGGCATGCCACTAACAAGAGGCCCCTGGACCTGCACATCCACATGGACCTCCCACTTCACTGTATCAGCCTGCTTGCCACCTTCCTCACTCTGACCCAGAGGGGATGAGTAAGCAAGCAAGCAAAGAACCATGGTGCTTGCTTCCTTGGCTGCATCTGGCAAGCAAGCACATGGCAGCAACTTTGAGACAGAAGAGCAACCGCTGAAAGTAATGTTCAGTGGGGGTGTCTGCTCACTTACCCTGCCACCCCAGCAAAAAAAGAAAAATTGAGCTGGCACTGTCTGAGGTTCTGGCTTGCTTTTCCTAAAAAATAAATGCATAGCAGCAAAGTTTTTAATAGTATATATGGAACTAAAGTAAAACCAGCCATTGCAGAGCTTGGAGGAGGAACAGGAAGCGAGGATGAAAAGGCAAAGGGATGTTGTTATAGCAAAGAAAGAACAGTAGGCCCTGTCTGTATGAAACTATCTTAGTGGGCGCTACATTAAATTGGGCATTGCTTCTTTGATTTCACCGTGTCACACGAAAGACTGGCAGCTCTGCATCTTCCATGTTGATTCTACAATATTCTGTATGCTGCTAAAAGCTAGAAACATTTACTGGGCCAATGATGGCTCCAGAGGACATGTCTACCATGTCCTTTCAGACATGCAGCTCTCAGTCAAGAAAGAAACTAGAACGTCACATATACACAGTAGGAAACTAGGAAGCTGCCTATACTGAGTCAGATTGTTGATCCATCTAGCTTGGCATTGTCTACACTGACCAGCATAATTTCTCACAAGTTAGTAGTTGTTTATTGATATACAGAGGGGTATCCACTTTCCATAATCATAAATACCTAGATCTATGTTATGAACTTTTACTCTGATGCGCCCTCTACAATTTCCAGACTTCTCTCATGTTTAGAAATGTATAGTTGCAGAACAGAAGTCCTTCTTCCCTCCCCATCAAAAGTGTGTGGAATTCTTATTTGTGCTGCTCCAATACCTTATCTCTACCTACCGTACTTTTCTTGCTGCCTGCTACTAATGAAGTGCTGTAAGTATCATTTGCAACGGGACAAAGTTCTTTATGAACCTGGCTGAGATGAGAAGCTGTTATTATTGTCAGTACTACAAGAAGAAAAACAAAACGGAACAATTAGAAAACTCGGGAGTAATGGAAGGCTCTTAGAGGACATACCAGCCAGGAAGCTACACAAGAACTTTATTGTATCCGAAACAAGATGAGAACAGTAACAGGAAACCTGACTCCACCCAGATACTGTACATCTAAGTCTAGTGTCACCTAGTGACGAAACCATATAATGATACTATCCATATACCTTCCACTCCACTGTATGACCTTCCACCAGGGGTGCCAACTTGAATAAAATACTGGGGGAGCCTAAGTAAGCCCCACACTGCAGAATTGATCACAAGATGCGGTACACACACACACACCATATGAATGGCAATGGCTTTGGGGGCCCCTGCCCCATCAAATATTTTATTGGGGGGTGGTGGTCAGCCCCTAGGGGTCAGCCCCTAGGAGTTGACTCCTATGCCTTTCACTAAGAGCTCACCCACACTTCCATTTGCCCTGCAAGTTTCCCCCAAGAAAACCTATGATTTAGCACTGAATTGGAACAAACAGCAATCAGGTTTTCTGCGGATTGCTGTTTGTTCCAATTTAGTGCTAAAGAGCCAGTTTTCCAGGGGAAAGAAGCAAGGCAAAGGCAAATCCACTCAAACCCATGCTTTCTAGCAATATTGCAAGGTGGAATAACGTAAACTGAAACTGCAACACTCTTCACTCAAGAGCTGGGATAGCCAATGTGGTGCCATATTGACAAGGTCAGCTGGAGCTGATGGGAGTTGTAGTCCAACAGTATCTGCTCAAGAGGAATGAATGAATCCCAATGTAAAATCAGCAGCAGGCATCCTATGCATGTACACTTCGATGTGGGGCTTACCACAAGGGCAGTGTGCATAATTCATTGATGAAATGTTTGCTTATTGCAAGACACCAGACTTTTTGTTTCTAATTATACCCTAGGTTTGCAGTGCAGTTTTGTGCCAGTCTACAAAGGAATAGTGATGTTTTTGTCTTCATGCTTTGAGGCATCAGTCACTGATACCTTTAACTCAATTTGTCAGATTCTGCCTTGAATAAGAAAATAAAAAGGAGGTTAAAAAACATATTGAAGAATGAGTAAATAATAAACTCTAGGCTCCACATTTTGTATACCTGTGAGAAGATTAATATGTGTGGCTTCTTATTTCCATAAGCCACTTTGAATTGGGTTAGGTTAGATAAGATAAGGCAAGGCTGACATTCTTGCAATAAACCGCTTAAATAAATGAAAAGTAGTTTGAGGCCTTTGCATAATTAACACAGTGGCCATGGAAATGACACATTGCTTTAATGAGATGCTATTGAGAGAGGCAGTGTGCCTTGGAGCCATTTTCACTTTTCCTTATGAACCAGCAAATCAGAAAAGTCAGCTACAATGACTGTGATTTCTGCGCAGCTTAGCGGGTCAAGATCTCTGGAAACAAGCAGAAAGATCATGGCACTCCAAATAGTGATAGTGGATTTTCTAAGCACTATGTGCTTTACTCTCCGTTTTTTCAATCACTGTTAGGGCAGCTAGAGGCAACAGAAGACACCCTTGTGCCAACAGTCATACAAAAGAGGGAATCTTCTCACATTGAACGTAAATAATCTATAGAAAAGACTCTAGGGTCTGAAAAAAGAGACATTGCACGTTCTTTTGTAATCCAAAAAAATCTTTAATAACATTGTTTCAAAATAAAATGCAAAAGAGGGAGCATTGTTATCTGCAGGCAGTTTTCCTTACTGTTCCTTCCATTCATTTATCCCTCGTCTTTACCATCATTAATGGTATGTGAGCCCTTGTCTTGACATATTTCCAGGCTGCCCCCGCAAAGCAACTTACATAAAATGACCATAAGATACAATTATTATATTTCAATTAAAAATAATAATTTAAATGAGAGGTCTAGAACAATTCACAGGCCAGCAGCAAACCCTTATAACTAACTAAAACAACTGAGAAACCATTTCAGTCCTGCAGAACTATGAAGGCTACATATGAAAATGCAGCCCAAAATAAATGGTTTAAAGACCTGTGCACTTATGAGGTGATATGCAAATCACTTGAGAGGGAGTGAGATAAATTTGGGGCCATGCAGAAAAGGCCCTGCCTCTCATGCCCACCAATCAGATTCATCTTTCAAGTGACCTTCATTTTTCTGTTGGAAGCCACCCAGAGTGGCTGGGGAAACTCAGCCAGATGGGTGGGGTATAAATAATAAATTATTATTATTATATATTATTATAGCTGATCTCGGTGAGTGCACAGATTTGCATTGGTGGTCTTCAAATACCACCCCACTTTGATTCTGATCACACTTGAAAATATTTGAGGGCAACTGCATTTACCGTCACACAACATTTCAAGGGAGCTGATCCTAAAACATGGTTACCTCTGTCCATCTCCTCTTTCTGTAGCTCCCTATCTCCCAAAGATCTGCTCCTCTCAAGTATCTGCAGTTGCTTCCTTTCCACTCCTTTTTCCAAATGGCAGGTCTATTATTGGAATGTCCAGCTATGGCTCCCGTATTGACGTCAGAATTACTCAACACTTGTTGTCAGGAAGGACTTCGTTTGCATCTGAATAGAAAGGCCTTCTAATGGCTCAAAAATAAGGTGTTGCTTTGGGACAATGTCTGGAAAGATTCTCCAAGGCAAATGTGGGAATGGACATAGTTCGGCTATAAACAGCTCATGTACAAGTATGGAAAAAGTGTGTATGGTGGAAGAACACACCAGAAAGCCAGCTCTGGTCTTTCCTTCTGCACTTCCACACACTCCCCAGCACACTGTACACACAGCTCTGCTCCAGCTTCCTGCTTGGAAGGAAGGAAGCAGCCAACTTATAAAACCCAACAGACGGCTTTTGAAAGCACATCTGCAGAAGTATAGATGGAATCCTGGAGCTGGGTGGGAAAGAGCATTGTGTCTTGATCTCATTTCTCAGAAGATCAACAGGATTCTTTCTGCAGGCTGCAATATTTCTGCAATCAGGGAAGTAACTCTTACCTTCACAAACTCTTGTTTTTGACCTAAGACTCAGAACTATGAATATTTAGTCTGAATATGAAAATTTAGCACAGCCCTAGTTCCAAGAAAGTGGGTATCGGAGTCCAATGAACACCATGCCAGAAGCCAGGTAGATAGACAACAACAACAACAAGAACAACAACAACAACAACAACAACAACTCTGGGTGGCTCCCAAAAGAATATTAAAAACACATTAAAACATCAAACAATAAAAAATTCCCTAAACAGGGCTGCCTTCTGATGTCTTCTAAAACTCAGATAGTTGCTTATTTCCTTGACATCTGATGGGAGGGCGTTCCACAGGGCAGGTGGCACTACCGAGAAGGCCCCGTGCCTGGTTCCCTGTAACTTCACTTCTTGTAGTGAGGGAACCATCAGAAGGCCTTCGGAGCTGGACCTCAGTGTCTGGGCTGAACGATGGGGGTGGAGACGCTCCTTCATACAGGGTAAGTATTCATACTTATGACAGCTAATGAAGGCATTACTTTCACCCCAGGAATAGGCATGCCTTTGATGAACTCCCACCCCACCCCCCGACCATGCCAAATACCTAGTAGTATTCACTACATGGCTCAAGGTGTGATCTGTGTCAGTGGTTGGGGAAAATTCAATAACTGATGGTGAGCACCACTAAACATGAAGGCCAGTGGTGAATGGCTTGCAGTATGGATAAAGTAATGTTTACACACGTAACTTGCACCGCTCAGATGTGGTAAAGTCAGGCAGTCAGATCCAGATGTCCCAGAAGGAACAATAGTGGCCCAGGTGGCATGTCACATTAATCCATAGTTTAAAGCAAGTTATGCTTTAATGTGAATGAGCATAGGTAAAGGGACCCCTGACCATTAGGTCCAGTCGCGGACGACTCTGGGGTTGCGACGCTCATCTCGCATTATTGGCCGAGGGAGCTGGCGTACAGCTTCCAGGTCATGTGGCCAGCATGACTAAGCCACTTCTGGCGAACCAGAGCAGCACACAGAAACGCCATTTACCTTCCCACCGGAGCAGTACCTATTTATCTACTTGCACTTTGAGGTGCTTTCGAGGTGCTAGGTTGGCAGGAGCAGGGCCCGAGCAACAGGAGCTCAGCCCGTTGCGGGGATTCGAACCGCTGACCTTCTGATCGGCAAGCCCTAGGCTCTGTGGTTTAGACCACAGTGCAACCCGTGTCCCTATAAATGAGCTTAATGCTGCTCCAATGTTCCTGCGGTGTCCCTCCCCCCACTCCTGGTATGAACACAGGTTAAATCACCCAGAGCCTACTTTTCATGTCGTCTGAGCCCAGTCCTGTAGTTTGCTTCCTCCAAACATACCACAAATAGCAAGCCGAGAAGAAACCTTGGTAACTGCTCATGGTTTGTTTGGAGGAAACAAACAGCATAGCAAGATTCTGGCTGGTTTCATCCACAGCGCAGAAGGAGCAGGGGAGGAGCACCATAGTAACTTTGGAGCAGTGTGCATGCATACTGAGGTTGGAGGGGAAAAATAATTTTGTTTACATTTTAATGAGAAACTACATTATTCACACTTCTCAAACCAATATGTGAACCAGAACACAGCTATCCATTAAAATTCACACTTCTTCGAATTTTGCGATGCGATTCTCCAACCAAACCAAACACATTGTTTTTTAAAATAATGTACAAAAGTGCAATACATGACAAAAGATTGCTTGAAAAAATGTGTATATTATTCAAAACTGCATGCAAAAAGTTTTTATCTGGAAAATTCACACTAAAATACTGTTGAATTTTTATCAGAATTCTAAAAATGGAAATGTGGAGAACTAAATTTGAGATTGGGGGAAAATAGAAACTTGGAGAACAAAAACTGACAGATTTGTCCATTCCTAATCTGCACACTAAGTGTGTGTGTGTGTGTGTGTGTGTGTGTGCGTGCGTGCGTGCGTGCGTGTGTCCAGTAGCACCTCAGAGACCAACTAAGTTTGTTCTTGGTATAAGCTTTCTTGTGCATGCACCCTTCTTTAGATACCATACCCACCTTAATCTGCACACTGTTCACCATAGTTTATTTTCATAGAATTGTAGAGCTGGAAGGGACCACAAGAGCCATCTAGTCCAATTCCCTGCAATGCAAGGATCTTTCACCCAACGCCAGGCTCAAACCCATGACCCTGAGATTAAGAGTCTCGTGCTCTACCAACTGAGCTATCCCAGCTCTAATATGATGTGTCAGGCAAGATGTGTCAGGCAAGATGAGGCCAAATTAAGGTGAAGCTCAGAAAGGGTTGAATGGAGTGCAGTTTGTGGTACACGAAGTGGGGGCAAAGTCCCCTGGCTCTTTAGAGGAAAGGACTGAGCTTACATACAATGTTCTTAAACCACTAAACAAAGACCAACCTAAGCAGGCCAGTTTTACAGGAGTTACTATTGGCAGTTTCAGAGTATGTGCAAACTAGCATCATAAATGCTTAGTTAAAAGCCACAATGTGCTTGTTGCAGAAAATCCATACTGCTATATTCAATTTACAGTGGTACCTCGGTTTGCAAACTTAATTCCGTTCTTACACCGAAGCCATTCTTAAACCAAGGCGCGCTTTCCCTAATGAGGCCTCCTGCCGCCGGTGCCCTTCCACCATGCGTTGACCAAGGTAAAGTTTGCTAACCGGAACAATACTTCTGGTTTTGAGCAGTTCGTAACCCGAATAGTTCGTTAACAGGACTGTTCATAGGTACCACTGTAGTTTGTTGCAGAGGTGTTTGTTTGTTTGTTTGTATTTGAGATATTTTGCCTTGTTGTTCCACTGATAAGGCTCGCAGAGCAGCTTATGTAAAACCAGAATAATCAATAAGAGTTTACAAAACACAAAGCAGAGCGGCCAATCAACATAAAGAGCAGCAGCATTGCAGCCAAGATCTTTCAGATTCAGCATTAAAATACCTGGGCAAATAAAGAAGTTTCATCTACTGCAAAAAAAGAGGCGGGGATTGCTAGAACTAAGAGGAGCTAGAACTAGGGTCTAGAAATAAATTTTAAAAATTAAAAAAATGTCCAGTAGCACCTAGAGACCAACTAAGTTTGTTCTGGGTATAAGCTTTCATGTGTCCACATGCTACTGGACAATTTTTTAATTTGTTTTGACTGCGTCAGACCAACACGGCTACCTACCTGAATCGAGGTCTAGAAATATTACACTTCCCTTGCCTCCAAACCACAATATTTTGTCCCAGGGTAAATGCAGTATTTACTCCCATCCTGCTATTTGCCCTGCAACAGCTGGTAGTGAGCATAGGGACAAATATGGTTATGCAAAAGTCACAGGCACCTTTTGGACAGTGGCTGCTGGGGACACTGCGTGTGACAAATGACACCTACCCATCACACAAGGCAGGAAGCTCCAATGAACTTTGTCATGTTGGCTTCTGATTGCAAAGCACCTGCCTATAAAACACCTGGAGCCTTCGGACAACTGATAAATGCAACCTTTCCTTTTCATTAGAGATTGCAAGGAAGTGTCGCCATTTAAATTGCTACCATGAAATATGGGAATCATTCCCATCAAAGATAAATTCTTTCCCTCATTCTCTACATAGCTGCCAAGTCTCCCGTTTTCCCCGGGAAACCCCCGTTTTTACTTACCTTTTCCCGGTGGTCCCCCGTATCACTTCGTCTCCCGTTTTTCTCCGTTATTTTCTCCTGCTGGCGGCCATTTTTTTCCTTCTGATTTGCCCTTCTATGGGCACAAAAAATGGCCGCCGCCGGCTTCAAAAGTCGCATCTACGCATGACCGGAAGTGCGTAGATGCGACTTCCGGTTTCGGCGGCGGCCATTTTGGTGCCCATAGATGGGCGGGGCGACACCGGAAGTTGCGCCGACGCACTTCCGGTCATGCGTAGAAGCTACTTTTGAAGCCGGCGGTGGCCATTTTTGGTGCCCATAGAAGGGCAAAGCGACACCGGAAGTTATGTTGACGCAACTTCCGGTGTCACACGGCTGCCGGTCCCAGATTCTGCAGTCCGGGACTTGGAAGGTAAGCATTCTCTGGCTTCTTCTGTGCCAAACTGTTACAAACAAACTTGAAACCCCGATTGTCACCTCATCTGCTTGCCAGACCCTCAGAAGATGACATGGGTGGGGTGTGTGGATGGGCATAATCTACAGGTCCTGGAGCTGTGCTCCCCTGTGTTCCCCTCTTCTACTCCACTAATGCAAAGAAGAAGAGGGCTGAATGAGGAGGAGGAAGTGTACATGCTATGCTTGCCGAAAAACCTGGCTTCAAAAATATGTCTCTCGCTTTTGGTTTTAAAGGTTAGCGTAACTCTAGTCCTTCCTTGACACACTTCCCAGCCTTCAAGTTCCCTCAACAATGCAATTAGAGTGGTGAACTGTACTAAGGTCTTGTTTTGTTTCATGCTGTTCCCAGGAGGTGCATGAAACTCTGAGGCTGGCTTCTGTGTTTGTAGTGAACTATGACTCTGTTTACTGGTAAACACTAATCCAACTCTAATTTGGTATGTTGCATGTGCAGCCTTAGAGAAACTAGAATCACCTTGCTGGGATCTTTCTGTGACTAGACTAGATTCCTGGAAGGAACAGGTGAGCAGCTACACCACTATCATGTGCCCTTTGAGGTTATTCAATGTGACAACCAAAGGTGACATTGCTGATAGATCACTTTCCACACATGCTAGCTCAGGAGTGGGCAGAAGATATGTCAGGATCTAATGCTGAATTGCTGGGTGATTTGCAGAACATCTGCAAGGGTTTCTGACTCTCAGTTGTTTTGATCATAACAAAAAGGCCAATTCCTCATCGAAAGTAAGTTGCTGAAATGATGAAAGGTTTGGGGGGAAACAAGGAGTGGATTTTTGCGTGAAAGAACTGTAAGCTCAGCTTCTGAGAATGAAAACAAATGCTTGATCTCAATCATGTGCTCACAGGCAGCATGCTCCTTAAATATAGGTACAAATTCCTTCAACCCTAAGCCACTGTTTTGTCTTTTATGTTGGTAGACCTTGAGGTTCTAGTAATTAGAATCTAGTAAAAACAAACAAACCCACAACTCCTATTCTAGATTGCATCAGGGCCTTCTCAATGTTATCCTTGAATAGCACCTAGATCAGGCATCCCCAAACTTCAGCCCTCCAGATGTTTTGGACTACAATACCCATCATCCCTGACCACTGGTCCTGTTAGCTAGGGATCATGGGAGTTGTAGGCCAAAACCTCTGGAGGGTCGCAGTTTGGGGATGCCTGACCTAGATCCTTTGATAACACATTATTATTATTATTATTATTACTATTATTATTATTATTATTTATTTAAATTCATTCATTCATTTGTTCATTCATTCATTAAATTTGTATGCCATGTTTCCACCCAAAAAAACCAAAGCATGCTCAAAGCGGCTTACAACAAAAGAAATGGGTGCATTTCAAACAAACACTACAAAAACAATTTCACTATAACAGAGCAAAACAATAGCAAATTCAATGACCTGGCTCAGCTGGTAGAGTAGGCATAGGCAAACTCGGCCCTCCAGACGTTTTGGGACTACAACTCCCATCATCCCTAGCTAACAGGACCAGTGGTCAGGGATGATGGGAGTTGTAGTCCCAAAACATCTGGAGGGCCGAGTTTGCCTATGCCTGTGGTAGAGAATGAAACTCTTAATATCAGAGTGGTGGGTTTGAACCCCCACATCGGGCAAAAGATTCCTGTATTGCTGGGGGCTGACCCTCGTGGTCCCTTCCAACTCTACAATTCTCCAACTCTACGATTCTATTAATATCTAACCACATTCCAATATAAATATAACAAGGTTACTTAAACAACATGCAGCCTCCAATAGCAAAATCAGCAAGGGAGCTTCACAGCTTCACCTTAGTCCTAGAAACACCCCATGGTGTTGCTCACAGCACATGTCCTGCAGCAGCTTCTTATAAGGCTTCCAAGGGCAAGTGAGGAATAACTGGAAACCCCCCTCCCATGATGTCGCTTTGAGTTTGCTTGTTGTTGTTTTTTATAATCGAACAGTGTATGGGTTTTATGAAATGAATAAATAAATATTGTATAAGCTTAGATTCTAAGACGTGTGGACAGAGTTCTGCTTGTGGAATGGGAATTTTCCATCTCCTTCCTGCTACATCCCCTTGAGCCCCTGAAAAGCTGCCCCTGAGGGTTGGAGGACCATCCAAAATGGCATCCAAGGTAGGACAGGATGCTGTAACTGGAGGGGATACATCTGTGGAAAACATGTCTTCTTCCTTCCCACTCCCTCACATGACCAGAAGTCTCTGGCACTCACAGCTAGGCTGACATTGGCTCCAAGCAGCAATTTTTGTTACATGCTTCTACTTTTGCAATACTTCGTAAAATGCAAAAATAAAGATTATTTTTCAAAGGATTGCTTAGTTCTTAAGCAACTGCATGTTCTAGCTGAAGCAGATTTTGCCATTACATCAGAGAATGCCAATATGCAAAATGTGCTAAGGGTTTTGATGGTGTATAAATGTTTTAAATAATAATAAAAAAGATGTTTTGGTGCCATAAGTGAGCCACTTTCCCAATCTGTTTTGCTTTTTTTTTAATCTTTGAGAGTTTATCCAAATTTGAAGTCTGGAAGTTCCACTGTATAGGCTAATATTCTAACATAATAACAATGTCTGGGTATGTGTGTTTGTGAGTGTGTGTCATATAATCTTGTTCTACCTTGTCAAGACTCTGTTACTTCCTGCCCCCTATTTTGTCACTTCCTGCCAGCGTAGTTTCATCCAAATATGTGGGGGGGTGTCATACCTGCCAAGTTCCTTCTTGAAAAATAAGGGACCCGACCGGAAGTAGCGCTGCCGCCATTTTTGAACTGGGCAGAGCATGCTCAGAAGTGACTTTTGATGCTGCTTTGCCCAGTTCCAAAATGGCCGCCGCACCAGAAGTCACGCTGCAGCCATTTTGGAACTGGGCAGAGCAGCATCAAAAGTCGCTTCTGAGCATGCTCCACCCCGTTCCAAAATGGCCGTCGCGCCAGAATAAACTGGGGGAAAAAAATCCGTTTTTTCGGCTGGGGACAGCTGGAAAAACAGGGGTTTCCCAGGGAATACGGGAGACTTGGCAGCTATGGTGTGTGTGTGTGTGTGTGTGTGTGTGTGTGTGTGTGTGTGTGTGCGTGTGTGTGTGTCCCAGCCCCCCCCCACAACATCTCTCTTATCTCAGAGCTGCCTCTCATCATTTATAATTCCTAGAGATACCGGTACATGCTGCCACTTTCACAGAGAGATCTTTCCAGAGGTCAGAGGAGAGAAACAGTTAATCCTTTTTCCTTCAGTGCCTAGCCTCCCTCTCCCACTTCCCACCCCAACCCTGTGTGAACAGGAAGTTTGAAAAGGAAAAGCTTTCTGAATCCAGCAGCTGGGAATAAAAGAATCCTGGAACTTTATGCTACAGAAGCTCAGAGACAATAACAAAGGTTTCCCCCTTCTCTAATTAGTGAGGTTTTGTTGTTTTTAATGTATCTGCAACTAACAAAGCAGCAGGGGAAATCCAGGGGACAAACACCAGAGCTCTAGTAGAAATCTGCAAGTTGCTTGAATGAACCAACCTTCCCCAACCCAGTGCCCTCCAGGTGTTTAGGGCTACAATTCCCATCAGCCCCTGCCAGTCAGACATGCTAGATGGGGGTGATGAGAGTTGTAGTCCAAAATATTTAGAGGCTACCAGGTTGGGGAAGGCTGATTTGAACCAGTGCATTTGTACTTTGCCACAATGCAAATCACACAGAAATAATTTCTGCTGAAATCGGTGGATCAGACTTCCATGCCAACGTGCTTTGATTTAACAGGAAGCTTCCCAATTTCCCTTTGCATGCACATGCTATTAACCAGGGGTCGGCAAGGTTTACCTCGCCTGGGCCGGTTCACTCCCGTGGAGATCGCTCCGTGGGCCGAATCACGCAGATGCGACTTCTGGCGCTGTGGAAGTGAGTCCCCACTCCATGCTGCACCGGTTTAGCATAGCGCATGGGGACTCACTGAGTGGGCGGCTCAGGGACCATTTAAACGACCCCTGTGGGCCGCTTGTGGCCCATGGGCCGCAGGTTGCCGACCCCTGCTATTAACGATTCACAGGGCTGCCTAGATCAGGCATCCCCAAACTTCGGCCCTCCAGATGTTTTGGCCTACAATTCCCATCATCCCTGACCACTGGTCCTGTTCGCTAGGGATCATGTAGGCCAAAACATCTGGAGGGCCGCAGTTTGGGGATGCCTGGCCTAGATGAACAGTCTTGAAATATCAAAGCTGAATTACCACACGGCACAGAGTATCTGTGGCAAATCTGATTTAGATACTGTTCTAATAGAATCATTTGAGGTTTTCAGAAAGCAAATTGTGTTATGTACATTCTGAAATTTTGAATGAAATTGCTTTCTTGGCCACAAACTTGTAAATGTGTATAACATGAATGTGGGAGGTTGGAGGTGCTTAAGCTCAGATGTTTATTGTTGGGCACTCCTCGTGCACAATATTATTATTATTATTATTATTATTATTATTATTATTATTATTATTATTATCCATATGAAATCATTGGCATCGAAATGCCAGCCTGTGTTTCCCCCTCATATAATGCTATACCCTTTCTAGGGGAAATCCTTTTTTAAAAAATCATTTTGTGATATCTGAACAACCTGTTTACGATATTAAACAACCACCTAAAATCCCGCTGCATGGAGGGCGGCAGAATCTAATCATGTAAATATAATTGTGCAGCTCATTCGAACAATAGGGCAAGAAAAGAAGATATTTAGCCTGAGAGGGCAAGTTCACATCAGTGGATTTAGAGTCCCCACACTTTTTGTTTATTTGTTGCATTTCTATATCACACTTACTGCCAGAGGAGCCCAAGGCAATATACAATAAAATGTAAAGCCAAAAAAACATAACATTAAAAAGACATAACAGAAACAGCATACTTTAAGACCCCTCTTTATCGCTTGCTCTCCGGCAGAGGCCCAACTCTACTTTCAGTGAACAAGTAAGGCTTTTGAAAATTGCGATTGCCGTGTCAGGCAAAGCTTTCTTTTTGGCTCATGTGCCTGCCTTTGTACAAAAACAGGATAGATGATGACTGTGCCTCACAAATTTCTTCTCCGGTAACGGCATATGCAGCTTTTGGACGAGCGCAATTGGTCTGGCACAGTCGCTCTCCTCAGTTCTGCTCAACTTCCAGTGTTTATAAATGCTTTGAAGACATGTAGAGTGTTTCCTGTTTGTAGTTTGGAACTTCTGATGCCCGTTCTCTCTCCCCAGCCCAGCTATTGTTCCAGTGGGAGCTGGGCTCTTGTTGCAATGGAGTGAAATTCACAAGGAGCATATTAAAGCTGCCCTTCATCGGTCCTGAAAAGGAGCCGGGATATGAGGGGTTAGCGCCTTTAGATGCCTGCCATTTAGAAAATCAGTGATATGTGGAATTGGAGGGATTATAAAACACCACCTTTCCCAGGCTTGCCGCGTCTGAACATCATTTATTTATTTTGGAGACCTGTTATTTACCTAAAGGGCAGCCAATCAGAGCCCTTTAAGTGGTACAATTTTCAGTCAGTGGAGGGCAAGCAGGGCTGCATGTGGCAGCCCCCCAACCCAACAGCCCTGGCCATGCCAAAAGCATCTTCACACTTCGCACATTGAGCAGGCTTAGAAGCCTTTCTGTGATCAGTAACTGTGTTACCAGGTTCAACAAGGTGCGGACAGGGGTGGAGCAGGCAGGCTCCATGCCATCTACTCATGTTCCCATTCCCTGTTCAACCATGAATGCCTGTCAGTTGATTCAGATTATATATTTTGTGGGTTGGCAGTAACATTTAGATTTTCTGCCTCAGGCATCAAAGTGTTTCCAGCCAGCCTTGTATTCATAAGCATTGTTTAACAACATCAACACTGTGGCATCTGTGGCACTAAGCCAGCTAAGTTAGCAATGGCAACCACCCATAGAAAGGTTTGCATTTACATATCGGAATAATATTGCTAGCGGAGACATCTTTACTAATGTTCCTTGGTTGTGCATATCAGTGCACTGTTGAGATATTGCTTAAAGAAAAATTGCACTATTGGCAGTATAAGGATTCTTTGCTGAAAATATTTCTTAGGCTTGCTCTCCAAGTTTGCTTTTGGTGTGTCTCTGTTGTTTGTGACTTTCCCGTTGAATGTCCGCCAATAGTTTCCTTCCCTCGTCCTTTTCCATTTGGCAAACTCTGCATTTTTCCTTTCCTTTTTTTTAAATGGAGTCAAAGCCCCCCTGAGTCCCCTTTGTTTACTTCCTTGTGTGTGCCTGAACACCACTTGCAAAATTAGTGAAGAAGTGAGGTTGTGCTCTGGGAACAAACACTGCTAAAATAGGTCAGAAAACAAACCAGATTCAGACAGGTCTCATATTGGGTCTCATTGGAAGGTCTCATATCGAGGCCTCAGAGCTTTCCCCCTGAAATCCTGTTCTTTGAATCTCAATCAGAGCAAACAACAATCTGTAGAAAACTTGAATTGTTGTTTGCTCCAACTGAGAACCAAAGAGCAGGTTTTCGTGAGGAACGCTCCGGGACAAACAACAACAACAACAACAACAACAACAACAACAACAACAACAATTCTTGGACACAGAGCTCATAAGGGTGGACCTGTGCCTGGAAAAGGTGTGGCAAAGGTAAGTGTGGATAAGCCCCTAGATCTCTCCCCCCCCCCAATTATTTTTGCAGACAGCCATGGCCCTCCTAGATATTTTGACAACCGTGAGGTTCGTTTTTGTTTGCCCATATTGCTTTACACTTTTTAATGTACACCACTCTGCTTTCCTTAGGTAGGAATAGCTGAATATAAACTATTTTAAATAAATGGGGAAAGGATTTATGTATTTCCACCAGCTTTAGCACTTCCTGATTTCAGCTGGTACCAGAAGTAGAAGTACTAAAATACTATGAGAAAGCAATAACATTTATGCAGTAACAATTTGAGCCAAGATAAGGGCAATAAAAGCACAAGTCACCTGTATGAGAAGATATTCATCACAGTTGTATGTAGCATAATTTGGAAGCAAGGGAGGAACTCTCCTAGGGTGCAAGCTTTTCCTTCCACAAATTGCTAGTATCTTCTTCTTTGGCGATCACTCATATCTGAGTAAGATTGTCTTCCATAAACACGGTTTTAACAATGGGTCCGTAAGAGACTGTGGAGTGTGGAGGCCAATTCTGGAACCACACGTCCTTCCACAGTGGGGACATTGGTTTCCGGGCGGGAGTTGATCACGGTGTGGATTTGCCAAGCGTGCCTTCCACTTAGCACATTTCTCCCTTGCGTCCTGAGTTCGAGCGTCTTCAAAGTCCATGACACCTTTGGTAAAGGCTGTTCTCCAACTGGAGCGCTCGCAGGCCAGTGTTTCCCAGTTGTCAGTGTTTAAACTACATTTTTTAAGATTTGCCTTGAGACAGTCTTTAAACCTCTTTTGTTGACCACCAGCATTACACTTTCCATTTTTAAGTTCGGAATAGAGTACTTGCTTAGACAAGCATCAGGCATTCGCACAACATGACCAGTCCGACGAAGTTGCTGTTAAAGAATCATTGCTTCAACACTGGTGATCTTTGCTTCTTCCAGTACACTGATATTAGTTTGCCTGTCTTCCCAAGTGATGTGTAAAATTTTCCGGAGACACCGTTGATGGAATCTTTCGAGGAGTTGGAGGTGGCGTTTATAAGTGGTCCATGTTTCATAAGCATATAGTAAGGTTGGTAGTACATGACAAAGCGGCTTTGTCATGCTGGCCACATGACCTGGAAGCTGTACGCCGGCTCCCTCGGCCAATAATGCGAGATGAGCGCTGCAACCCCAAAGTTGGTCACGACTGGACCTAACGATCAGGGGTCCCTTTACCTTTACCTTTTACAATAGCTTTGTAAACAAGCATTTTGGTTTCCCTGCAAATGTCCCGGTCCTCAAACACTCTGCACTCCACCTACTCTGCTACTATGTGCCCCCCTGATCCCCATCAGGACCCTGGAGTGGGGAGTAGGGAGTAGTAAACCTTCAGCCTTTCTCTGAGGTTCTGATCTAGACTGGGGGAGTCCACACATGTGCTTTGGGGTGGGAGGAAGTTCCAAAATAAGTAAACAGAGCTACATGATATTATTTGATTCACAAGCACTTGCAACAGAAATATAAAAGCTTAAAATAAATAAAATACATGGTTCATGTGGGATCTAAGAGCTGGAACAGATTACCCAAAATACAAGACTTCCCTATTGAGCCATAGCTGTGATAATCAACTCAACCCTAAGGATGGGACATGCAGCTTACTGAATCATACCAGCTGCGGAAACATAGGGCCCAATCAACTGTCCCTGCCTCCATAGTGAAGCCAATCTCACCACTTTGTCCCCCTTTCAATGGGATTTAATTGGTAGGAAGTGTGCATAGGATTAGCGTAAGAAGCCAAGGCGACTGAGATTAATATTACTATCAGGACATGATCCTTCAAGTGGATCTTGAAATGTCACCTATAAAATATCAAGCAGGGATCGACCCTGTGCAGCACCATTCAGTTCAGTCCAAACGGAAGCAACTGCAGGCCTTTGCCTCCTCTTGCCCTTGAGGGCACAGGATCCCAGGAACAGACAATCAGGTGCAATTGCTCAGAGGGATTAGCTTGACGCACTGAACTTTCCCAGCCTCATCAGCAACGACAGGCCATTGACTTCCCCAGTACGTTTCCTCTTATGTTATACGTGAGCCAGGTGGGAAGAGTCAACAGTAATGAATTCTCGGGTCAATCTCCAAAATTTATTGGGAGGCCTTTGAGCAAATTTGTCAATCAAAGAAACACCCAGGAACAGTTCTCAGCGAAACTGAGCTATTTACAAACCATAAGCCCTTGGTCCAGTATACATCAGCTTGTGAATAACTTCGCAGGGAGCATTCCTTCCCACCCTGGTATGCTAGCCTGGGTTCTTCCTCCTCTCCGAGTGCTTCTAAGGGGAAGTGTCATCCTAAGGGGAAGGATCACACTTCAAAATGACCTTAACAGATTAGACAACTGGGCCAAAGCAAACAAGATGAATTTTAACAGGGAGAAATGTAAAGTACTACACTTGGAGGGGGGGATGAAAGGCACAAATACAGGATGGGAGACACCTGGCTTGAGAGCAGTACATGTGAAAAGGATCTAGGAGTCTTGGTAGACCACAAACTTGACATGAGTCAACAGTGTGTTGCAGCAGCTAAAAAAGCCAATGCAATTCTGGGCTGCGTGAATAGGAGTGTATAGCATCTTGATCAGGCATCCCCAAACTGCGGCCCTCCAGATGTTTTGGCCTACAACTCCCATGATCCCTAGCTAAGAGGACCAGTGGTCAGGGATGATGGGAATTGTAGTCCAAAACATCTGGAGGGCAGAAGTTTGGGGATGCCTGATCTAGATCAAGGGAAGTATTCTGTATTCTGCTCTGGTCAGACCTCACCTAGAGTACTGTGTCCAGTTCTGGGCACCACAGTTCAAGAAGGATACTGAAAAGCTGGAACGTGTCCAGAGGAGGGCAACCAAAATGGTCAAAGGCCTGGAAACAATGCCTTATGAGGAATGGCTTAGGGAGCTGGGTATGTTTAGCCTGGAGAAGAGAAGGTTAAGGCAGGGCCGTCTTAAGCGCCCCTGGCACCGTGGAGCGACAGATCCCTCCGGCGCCCCCCCCCCCGTTTCCCAGCACGGCGGGCGGGCGCAGCTGCGCACAGCGCGGCTGCCACAGGCGCTGCTGCGCGGCGGGTGGGCAGGCACAGCGCGGTTGCCGTGGGCGCAGCTGCGCGTCGAACTGGCGGGCCGGCGGGCCAGCGGGCGGGTGCAGCTCGCGGCGCCCTCCTGGCGGGCCAGCGCCGTGGTGCCCTGCGCCACCGGAGATCTACCTAGAGCCGGCCCTGGGTTAAGGGGTGATCATAGAATCCCTGGCATTGCAGGATGTGGCCTGAAGAAGCCTGGGACCTCTGTGGAACCTTGCAAAGCTGCTGCCAGTCAGTGCAAAAGATGTTGAGAAAGATGCAGGGGCATTCCTACCATTAGGTAGAGTGAGGCAGCTGCCTCAGGCACACAGGCTGTCTTGCACCCTCTGAACCCACACTCCCCTGTTTCCATAAACTCATCCCCAGAGCACCCTACCCTACTTGATAAAAAGCATTGTTCAAAATAGCAGTCTGCCCGTCCCACTAAGGAAGATAATAACTCAGTAAAATTCAAAACAATAACAATTGATTCAGCATTTATTCAAAATCCAATTAAAAGTGCTTAGCTTAATTAATTCAACAAAAATGATGAGTTTGATCCAGTGATACCAGCTTGTTTAGACTACCAGCATCCCCCTGGTACCCGCTTGCCTTTTAGTGCCCCCCCAGGTAATCCCAGGGGGCAGTACCACCCCTTTGAGAACCATTCCTCTAAATTAGCCTGGCACCTTCAGGTTTGCTGAAATAAACCATCCTCTTGCTGCTACAGAAGTGAGCTTCAGCTGCCAGTCCAGCTGGTGGGTAGGGGGTGGGGGGCACCATCTTCTACATCACTCATAGCCTTTCTTTTATTGCAGGGATGGGGAGGTCTGTGGGCCTTCAGATGCTGTTGGACTCCATCTCCCATCCGCCGCGGTCAACATGGGCAGTAGTGAGGCATCATGGGAACTGTAGTCCAGCAACATCTGGAGGACCATAAAGTCACCATCCCTGTCCTGCTCTTTTATTTGCCACTGCAGCTCTAGGGCACCGGCAAATGCAATCTCTTTTTATTTCCCTTTCACTCGAGGCTTTAAAGCAGCCAGTCCTGGCAGCAGTGGCAAGAGGGAGTGACCAGGAGAAAGCAGCCGGTCAGGGAGGCAGCGGTGCTGAACTTTGCCCCCTGGCTGCTTGCCCAGATACACAGAGCCTTAGTGTGTTTTGCACCATGCCGTTTGACACTGCTTGACATGGTTTGGTGGTGTTGCTGTTTTACTTTCCTTTTTCATTCATTACTTTCATGTCAGAAAGGAAAAGTGGTTTACATAGCCTAAGGCAGACAATAAAAGAAATCAGCAACATGCAACACAGTGATATCCACGGTTTCTTTGGGCATAAGACTCAGAGGACATACAGGTTTGCAGCCTGAACTATGTGAAATCTGGACAAGGCCAGCATGGTGGCCAGATGCAAGAGAGGATGCAGCTCCAGATGTGTAGAAGGATTTTAAGCAGGTGGAGAACCAGATCCCTGCTCTCTTTTGCATCTGGCCACCCTAAAACCAGTTGTGCATCTCACACCCGTTGTTTTTAAATTTGGCCTTTCTTGCACATAAAACCCCACCATCAGTATCATCTGGAAGAATTAAGATTGATCCTGCCACTGCATTTTATCTCCTGGAGAACGTAAGGCTTGACTTTAATAAGGCAAAACACACACACACACAACCCAAACCTTGCCTTGTATGGCTTCCAAGAACAATTCTTCATTGCTTCCACCTTGCTTTTAGAATTATCTTTGGACTTTTCACAAGTTTATCTAAATGGAAATATTTAAAAAAAAATATCAGGGTGTTGTTGTTTTTTTAAATGACAACAGCAGGTAAGTGATCAGGCCTGGGATAATAATTTGTGCTCATTTTTCTATGTATTTTGTGACCGTCTGATCGATATTCTTGACAATGAAATCCTGCAAGGAATTTTAGCGATAAAGCCGTCAGACAGAGAGCGAGAGAAAGATTTAGTATCCCCCCTTTATTAATCTTCTCTTGAATTTTATTGGTAGAAGGGGAAGAGGCGATAACCTGGGCAGTTATTCAGGCTTCTGTTTGTTTTGCTGTCCAGTTAATCCTTGCATTATCTGAGGCAAGCAAAGCTTCAGTTAGATTAATGAGTCAAACTAAAACAAGCCTGGAGGGTTCCAAGACCGTGATCCCCAATTTAACACTGTGAGATCTGTCAAAAAGAACAGGCGCCACCTTCCACCCTTTAAGTGTGGTGTGGGGCTTTGTCCCTGTATGCTAGAAAGAAGCCCCTTCACACACAGGCCTTTGCATTTAAAGTACATATCATGAGTGGCAGAAGATGGAAGGGGAGCAGTATGCACAAGGTCAGTATGCACAAGGTCTTCAGAAACTGCAGGTCACAAAGGTAGCTCAGCTCTTTCTCTTTTTTTGAGGATTGGCACTACAGACCCCTGCCATCCACATGTGGAAGGCAATTTAGTCTCACCTGTAGGGCGTGTGGCCATACACCCCTTAATGTTTCAAAAACCTGTCCAGCAAGGGAAGCCAGCAGAGAGACGCAGGCAGAATAAAAAGGCTGGAATGGATCTGGAATGGATTTGCAACTTCTGCCTGCATCTGTCTCTGGAAGCGGCAGGGTGTGTGTGTGTGTGTTTGGTTCCAGTGGCAGCTCTAAGCATAGCTACCAAGTTTTCCCTTTTATCACGAGGAAGCCTATTCAGCATAAGGGAATATCCCTTAAAAAAAGGGATAACTTGGCAGCTATGGCTCTAAGGGAGGAGGAGCGTTATATGTGAAAAAACGGGTGAGAGTAGAACTCAACTCTTTGTGTATACAGGTGCCCAGATTGCACACTTGTTGAAGGTAATGTTTGAAAAAGCGCAAAGATGGGGTTTTTTCCTCTGCTGTCATATGCTCTGCTATCAGGCTTAAGTTAAAGGAGGGGAGATTTCTGTGGAATATTAGGAGAAGATTATTGATTAACAGTGAGAGCAGTTCCGCAAAGGACCAGTTACCTAGAAGTTGGGCTCTCCCTTGCTAGAAGTCTTCAGGCAGAGGTTGAGGATGCTCTATCTTTGAATTTCCTGGAATTGTAAGAAGGCAGGTTCAGTTTCTGCTAAAGGAAAGTGACAATGTTTAGCCTCCAGTGACCTTATTCCAAAGGGAGCCAAGCCCCGTGCGGTGCTCCTGCAACCCCTTGAAATAAGTGCATGGGTAGAAATCTACCCTTTGAAAAATGTTTCTTCTTTTTTTCAAGAGAAGTGACCAACAAAGGGCAGCAGGAGATTTCTGGGTGAAAGCTCTTTAATGTTGGGGCAAAGAAATGGGAACTGGAGCCAGTGCCGGATTTAGGGCGGTGTGGGTAATTCCCCCACATGGATCAGCAAGCCGAAGGGGCGCAAAATCATAATAATAATATGAAGAAGATCCATTTAAAAAGCAACTGTACCAAAAATAATTATTGTGAAAATAAGAACAGGGGAGGGGGATAAGAGCATGGGTAGGCAAACTAAGTCCCGGGGGCCGAATCCGGCCCAATCACCTTCTAAATCCAGCCCACGGACGGTCCAGGAATCAGCGTGTTTTTACTTGAGTAGAATGTAAAAAAATTCCTTCCAGTAGCACCTTAGAGATCAACTACTGTAAGTTTGTTATTGGTATGAGCTTTCATGTGCATGCACACTTCTTCAGATACACTGAAACAGAATCTGAAGAAGTGTGTATCTGAAGAAGTGTGCATGCACATGAAAGCTCATACCAATAACAAAGTTAGTTGGTTTGGTGCTACTGGAAGGAATTTTTTAATTTTGTTTCGACAACAGCAAACCAACACAGCTACCTACCTGTAACTATGAGTAGAATGTGTCCTTTTATTTAAAATGCATCTCTGGGTTATTTGTGGGGCATAGGAATTTGTTCATTTCCCCCCCAAAAAAATATAGTCTGGCCCCCCACAAGGCCCCCCCTACTGAAAAAGTTTGCTGACCCCAGAATAAGAGGGTCCAAAGTGACATCTGTTATTTGTGATTATTCGTGTCCAAGAGCAACTGGACAGGGGCCACTACGTAATTTCCTTAAGCGGATGGGACAATCACTGAGTCACCACAAACCTGAAATAAAGCAAGCCCCTGTGTCTATTAATAGCTGGAATCTTAGAACTCTCTGTTATCAGAAAGTGTTATCATCATTTTACAAGTCCTTATCATATACTGGAATTGCTAGAGAATCGATGGGCAGATGCTAGAATTCTACCATTGTACCTATCCTTATTATGCCTTCTACATGCTCAGCAGGTATGTCCCTGCCACCATGCCAATATCATGTGTTGTGATGCACTTGACCTAGACCTCTCCTTTGGGACAATCATACTTCCTCTTGTCCCTCTGATTTCCCCCAGGGAGAACCGCTCTTTAGTGCTCAGTTGGAGCAAGCAGCAATTTGGGTTTCCTCCAGATGGACGTTTGTTCTAATTTAGCACCAAAGAGTGGGTTTTCCCTTGGAAAGAAGAAGGGCAAGAGAGAAACTGCTCAGACCTGTGCTTTCTAGGCACGGGACAAGCGGATGTGTGGATGAACCTTCAGAAACTTCAATTTGTGCTATGTACCTCCTTTCAGATGTGGGGAGATGGAAGTAAACTCAGTTTACTTTGCAGTGAATGATGAATGGCCTCCAAGTGTCCAGAACTATTCAATGGGCTAAACTTTATCCCTCAAGCCCTTCATGATCCGACCTCAGATACTCTCACAACATTTGTGTTCTTGCCTCCTCCTTGCTCCATGGGCCTACTCCAATGTTTCTCAGACTGTGAGCACTTCAACCCACTGCCTTTTGGTGGACACTGCAACACTACAAAGGAAACGCTAGACACAGTTGTACTGGCCAATTTGTTATGAATGTTTCTGGATGATGCCAATAAAGGTTTTGATTTATTGATTGATAAAAACAGCTTCCACACAGCAGCTTACTGTGGACTCCTCAAGTTTTGCATAGCATCTGCAAGAGGTCATCTTCATCCAGATGCTATCATAAATCTATAGCCTGGATTTACTCTTTCTGCAGAAAATCTGGTAAAAAAATTTTTTTCAAAGACTTGTAGTAGAAATGAGCATTCTGGTCAATGCAGGTTGCTTCCATAATATTTGTTTATTGAGCATTCATCCTGATTTGTTTGCAGGGAGATGAGGCAACATGCATTTCCCCTGTCACTTTCTTAATTATGAAAAGTTCAGATTTTTGGGGAAGCAGGTTTGTTGCAAAAGACCTCCAAATCAACTCTAGTTGTGCAAGCTGGATTTGTTGGTTAATGTATTTTTTTAAAAAAAAAAATCTATGCCAGCTACTAAATTGATCTTGGGGCAGTGTAGGATAGATCTCATCTGTTTACTTACCCTGCCAAACCACTTGTTATTGTTAGCCATTAATCCTTGTGATTGCTGGAACCCACAAGGATTAGGAATGAGGTTTCTACCACTGAAGGGCCATCCGTGGTTTTCTGCAGCCCTGCACACTACGGATCCATGCCTCATTACAATTGTTAATTGTTGGAAATTGCCTTGGGCCTTGGAGAGACAACCCAGAAGGATAGAAGGAAGCTATGTAAAAGTTATTCCCGCTTGTCTGCACTATTGACTGTCTGACTATATTGCATATTCTGCAAGCCATATAGATATTTCTTTGGGACTTGGATATCTTTGGAGCCTTTGACTGAGAAGAAGGTCCATCACAGGGTCCGCTCACCTGTTCTGAGCATCACTGACATAGCAGAAATGAATTTATCCCCCAGGCCTAGCTTGGAAGAGAAAAGAAAAGGGAAATAAGGGGGAGGTTAAAGATGGCATGATGGCAACAACTCAGTTGGAAGGAACAGTGGTCTGATTCAGGATGAGGCAGCTTCCTATGTACTTTGGTTTAAATCTGGATTACACTTTCTGTGGCATGCTACTTGAACTATAAAGATAAACTTCCAGCGCCACTTCTAAGCTCTGCTTATGTGCCTTTAACAGCAGCCTGACACAAAGGAATTACCAGTAAGCAGGTGAACTGCTGTCAGCATGGATGCTGAAGGTCAGCTGTTGACTAAATCTCCATTAGCTCCACAACAGTAATTTGCAGACAGACTCGCCTAAATGGTGCAACATAACCCCGTATTGAAATCAGCAGCCTCGTTGCGCTTCCTGTTCCTCCCCCCCCCCCACCGAAAAAACCACTATCAAATAAAAGAAATCCGACCCACACAGTCTTTGAAACCTTTCCCACAGGGTAAACAGAGAGGATGCAGCACACCTGCCTTGAGCAAAATAGAATCTAGAGCACAGACAGAACCATGCACTCCTGGTACATTGGGAGGCGGTTGCTGGGCAACAGCAAGGTGGGGAGGGCACAGGTGGAGGAGCGAGATCATTAGGATGCTCTTGACCTCTGCAGAGAGGGCTTCAAGACTCATTCAGATGATGCTACATTGGCAAAACATTAATTATTAGCAGCAGGCACAAAAATGAGGCGCAGAGGCAATGCTATGTGCCAGCAGCAGAGAGCGTAAGCATAAACAGAGGGCCAGATTCAGCTATTCCATTATGCTAACAGAAGCCAGTGCAAGGACTCCTTCTAGCACAGTGGGGTTTTTCCTCTTCTCCCCAACAACTCCTGCACCTCCCCCAGACTGAAATCCACTCAGAGATATTGAGGGTGGGATTCAGCATCACGCTAAGAAAGTTGTTCTGTCAGTGCAAGCCTTCCTGCTTGCCAGACATAACTATCTCCCCTCTTCCCCACCCCATGTGTGATGTTCTGCAGGTTCTCCTTTTTTCTATATATTTATTCATTTTACAAGATAAAACAAACAAAAATGAAAACAAACAAACAAAACTATTTCTTATAGATTCATACTTTTTCTTAAACAATGGCAAATGACTCCCCCACAATCCCCTCCCTCTGAATCTCATGTCAAATCATCTTTGGCAGTTCCAAAATTCATACCTCCTCAAAATCTAACTATATATATATATAAAAAACTAAAAACTTACCTATCCCCTATATTTACACCGACAGCCTCCAACACTTTCCCTAAGGGATATTAAATATTACAACATTTTTCAAGATATAACTTACATTTCTTCCAATCTTCCTCCACCTCCTCTTCTTCCCGGTTGCGGAGTCTCCCAGTCAGTTCAGCTAGTTCCATAAAGTCCATCATCTTCATTTGCCAGTCATCTATGATTGGTATATCCTGTGTGGTATATCCAATTCTTGGCAAGTAGTAACTTTGCAGCAGTTGTGGCATACACAGAAAGAATGTAATGTCCTTTTGGGGGGATTCCTCCCCCCTTACTATTCCCAGTAAAAAAGGCTTCTGGTTTCTTAATAAAAGTGTCTTTCAACACTTTTTTCAACTCATTGTTCTGCAGGTTCTCCTGACCAGATTTAGGGAGAGTGCGGAGAGAGGAGAAGGGGGAAGTCCCATTGCACTAACAGGGCTTATTGCGCTGGCTTCTGCTAACACAACAACTTAACTGAATCTGGCCCAATGAGTTAGCCAGTCTGGTAAAGATACCTTCATGGGTCTCAGTTATGGAAGGACTCTTTTCCCCCAAGCGCCATGGCCACTGCCACCCCAGCACACATCCACTCCCCGTCCCCTCCCCCCGTCCCCACACTCCAGGCCCTCTTTTTTGGTCTTCAGAATATGGCAACTCTAGCTTACAGCTACACATTTATTTCATTCCATTGATCTGTTGAAGGTGTTAGGCCAGTGAAGCCCTGCAAACTTGGCATTATGTGTGCATTGCGGTGATGTCACTTCAGGAGACTGGGACACAAATGTTCATGGACGGAGGTCATGCTTCTCTTTTGACATTTTGTATTCCAATATCACTGTCCTCAGAAGCCGTTGGATCTGTATATAAAAAAAAGAAGGTTGAGAATAAATAAAGAAACGAATAGTAAAGAACCAAAAAGATTCTCTCTCCAGTACAGGATGGGGAGCTTCCTGCCCGGTGCATGTTTTCCCTTCCTGCTCTCGGTTAGCTCTGTCTTCAGGGACAATAATGGCAAGCCGGGCTGGAGGCATTGCCTGAGGCTCTATAGTGCACCTGTCTCAGACACTGAGATGCAATACAGAATGTGTGTGCCTTCCATTGAGACACATCTAATTCGGTTTTCACACATGCCACAAGAGTGTTCATCGGATAAATTCAGGTTATAGATCAGAGCCTAGCCAACTGCCACAAAAAACCACATTCCTGGTATTCGTTTACCTCATGATATGCAGGCTTTTCCTTTATTTATTTATCCTTCACCGTAAGGGCAGGCTACAACTATATCAAAGAACAATATGAAAAGCAGTTTAAACAGTCCGGTAATCACCAAACTGCATTACGGAAGCCATGAGGATGTTATCTGCTGGGATAGCTCAGCTGGTAGAGCATGAAACTCTTCATCTCAGAGTTGTGGGTTCGAGCCCCACGCTGGACAAAATATTCCTGCATCGCAGGGGGTTGGACTAGGTGTCCCTTGTGGTCCCTTCCAACTCTACAATTTCTATGGAATACAGTGAAAAGGAGGGAGCCCAGCTGGGTAGTAGAGCGCAAGCTTTGCATGTCCCAAATTCAATCCCAGCCGACTCCACTTGAACAAGTGGCAGGGCTAGAAAGAACTTCCACCTGAGACCTCTGAAAGCCTGTGCTAGTCCAAATAGCATTGTTCCCACCCTCTCTTGGTCTTTACTGTGATCTGTCTATGGCAGAAAGGCTCAGCTACTCCGAGTTAAACAGTGGTTGGGCTGTTTGTGTTTTGCACAGCCCTTTGTGTTTTGCACAGCAGACCAACCACTTGAAGGAGCGTGAGATAATTAGCTGTATTCTATTCCTCTCCAGTATATAAACACTTCTGCAAGCCAAAACAAATGGTAATTTATCGCAGCTCTCCTGAAGCACAGGTGTGCTGTTTCATTGCCATAGTTGTATAAATTGCTAAAATATTAAAACCCAGATGTCTACGTCTATTTCGTAACTGGTCAACCTAGGAAATGCCATTGTCAATGCAAGCATTAGCATATGTTAAAAGCTGCTTATTTGCTTATGCTTGGGGTATGTTGTGGGTGGGAGGAGTGAAAACATGGGTGCTTTGTAAACAACATTTGCAATGTAAGATCCTGTCTTGTTCCTTCACCTTTCAGTATGTCAAAGGTGCAAAGAAAGCGCTTAAACATGTGCCCAAGCATCCTTTAAAAACTGTCTGTCCATGCAGCCCATCCACTCACATAACTAGGTCAAAACACGCCTTACTCTGATATCTCAATTTCTCTTTGTGTGGAAATTGTTTTGTCTTTTACATATTGCAGTAGTCTCTCTCCCTTAGGCATCGCGAGGCTGAGGCTCCAATACTTTGACCACCTCATGAGAAGAGAAGAATCCTTGGAAAAGACCCTGATGTTGGGAAAGATTGAGGGCACTAGGAGAAGGGGACGACAGAGGACGAGATGGTTGGACAGTGTTCTCGAAGCTACGAACATGAGTTTGACCAAACTGCGGGAGACAGTGGAAGACAGGAGTGCCTGGCGTGCTATGGTCCATGGGGTCACGAAGAGTCGGACACGACTAAACGACTAAACAACAACAACAGTCTCTCTCCCTTAGGCATCGCTCCCAAAAGAGGCTATTGGAGGTAAGGACAGACCTAGAATAATAAGTTATTTCAATAGAGGAAAATACAGCATGTGCTTAAAAGTCTTCCATTAAAAGCATGGCAACAGGCAATGCTCAACATGTTTATTCAGAAATAAGCTCAGTGGCACTTACTCCTGAATAGGGAGGTCAGAGAAATTAAATTCAGTTTACATTTAAAGCAGAATTTATCAAATTTGCACTCTCCAAAACAATATGCACACTGAAACACAACCATCCCTCACTTATCCAAATTTTCCTACATAGTTCTCCACAGTGCTTCTTTTTCTATTAAAAAAATGTTTAGGGCTACTCTCATTTTCCTACTCAGATTGAAATACTGCCCCTCAATGAGACCAAACTTAGATTCACAAAATGTTTAGGGATATGTGTCCCCCTGCATCCCCCCAGAAAAAGCACTGGTTCTCCAACCAAACTATGTTACAAAAATGCATAAATTTGGGAGAAATCATCCTAAAACGAGTATATTACGGTAGTGAAAATAACAGACAAATGCATTGTATTAGGAGAAATTGCTTGCAAAAATATGTACATTAGTCAAAACTGAATGCAAAAAAATGTTTCTTAGGGAGGGAAATCACACTAAAATGCTGAAGAATGTTCATGTTGGGCAAAAGATTCCTGCATTGCAAGTGGTTGGACTAGATGACCCCCGGGGTCCCTTCCAACTCAACAATACTATGATTCTATGATCATCACCATTATTTATCCGCCCTTCACCCTAAGGGGTGGCCTACAGCAATTAAAACACTATATTAATGCTGGAAATGTAAAAAGCAAGAAGGAACTTTTTTCCACATGTGGTGGATGTGCCCCCAAGTGAGAGACTTCTGGGAAAAGATTTATAATGAATTTAAAAAAGTGTTGAAAAACACCTTTGTTAAAAAAAACCAGAGGCCTTCTTACTTGGGATAATGGGAGATGAAATACCTAGGAAGGATGTTACTTTCTTTTTGTATGCCACAACAGCTGCAAGAATTCTACTTGCAAAGAACTGGAAGAATGAAGAACTACCAACAGTGGATGAATGGCAGAAGAAGCTGATAGAATTCATGGAACTGTCTGAGCTGACCGGGAGACTCCGGGACCGGAGTGAAGTAGCAGTGGAAGAAGATTGGAAGAAATTTAAAATTTATTTAAAGAATAAGCGTATAATAGATTAGAATTAGTGGAAGTGAGGGAGATAAAATAGAGGTTGTAGATAATACAATGGTGTGAAATAAGCATTGATAGAAGATAAGGACAATTTAATTAAGAAGTAAGATCCAGATAGGATATAAAAGGATAAGATGTAAAAGATTAAAGAATTAAGGTATAGTTAAAATAACAATTAGAAATTATATAAGATTTAGAGTTTACTACGGAGGATATGTAAAGAATCGCAGAAGGAGGTGGAATGAGGAAGTCAATAGATTGGAAATAAGGGTTATAGTTAGAATTTTTGTTTTTGCATTTTTGTATTTTTTTGTATTCTTTTTGTATTCTTGCTTTTTCTTTTTTATGTTTTGTAATTTTCTTTGTGTGTTTTGTATTTTTGTATGTTTTGTTGTTTGAGAAAATCTTTAATAAATACATTTTAAAAAATAAAATAAAACACTATATTAAACTGGGAACTCTATAGATGACAAAAAGCACACTATATTCCAGTGCAAGTGTCACTTGTCATCTGGAATATTGTGCCCATGATGCTCAGGCAATAACACCACAAACTGTGTAAAGGGACACCTGACCATTAGGTCCAGTCACGAACGACTTTGGAGTTGCAGCGTTCATCTCGCTTTACTGGCAGAGGGAGCTGATGTACAGCTTCCGGGTCATGTGGCCAGCATGACTTAGCCGCTTCTGGCGAACCAGAGCAGTGCACGGAAACGCCGTTTACCTTCCCACCGGAGCAGTACCTATTTATCTACTTGCACTTTGACGTGCTTTCAAACTGCTAGGTTGGCAGGAGCAGGGAGCTCACCCAGTCACAGGGATTCGAACTGCCGACCTTCTGATTGGCAAGTCCTAGGCTCTGTGGTTTAACCCACAGCGCCACCCGTGTCCCTTTCGAACTGTGTACATGCATGCAAATCAGCCATCCAGTGTGGTGTAGTGGTTAGGAGCGGTAGACTCGTAATCTGGGGAACCGGGTTCGCGTCTCCACTCCTCCACATGCAGCTGCTGGGCGACCTTGGGCTAGTCACACTTCTCTGAAGTCTCTCAGCCCCACTCACCTCACAGAGTGTTTGTTGTGGGGGAGGAAGGGAAAGGAGAATGTTAGCCGCTTTGAGACTCCTTCGGGTAGTGATAAAGCGGGCTATCAAATCCAAACTCTTCTTCTTCTCTTCATTTTATGTAGAAATTTTCATTTTCTTGTAAAAAGAAATTCTATTTCATGTTGTGGGGAAATGTGATTTCTCCTCTATAGAAGTATCCTTAAGGGAAAGATATCAGTTTCTCTGTAACAGCTGGACTTTGACCATCCACTTTTCACGCGAGACTATATTGCCTGGAAAGACCCAGCAGAGTGATTTTCTGTGGTATTATTTCCTGGACAGGGTTCTATACCAGCCTTGGAATCTCCAGAGTAGAAAAGGGTATTATGACACTATTGTCCACAGCGGCACCAGAGTAGATGCGGTAAAAGGTGTTAGAAGGGAGAAGTGGTCTCCCATGTCATGTGTAGATGGGCACACACACACACACACACACACACACACACACACACACACATAGTGTGTCCATTTACCTTCAAGGGGGCAAATGCTTCATCCAAGTTGGTTTCCAGGCTATCTTTCCAGCAAGCCTGTTAAAAATGGTTTTACAGGAATGGTGTTTGTTTGTATTTGATTGCTGATGACAAAGCAGTCTGCTCTTCAGCACAAAGAAATGATCTTTCAGGAACTCAAAAGATAATGACCCACCAAAAAACAAACAAAAAGGATTTACAACCGAACTAGATATTATGAGTTAGCAAAAGGCATGAGATGACAGCAGAATATTTTCTCCTGGCATGGAAGTGCCATATGCTATGCTAAAAGATAAATGAATCCCCACAAGCTTCTTCACGTAGCATATAAATCAGCCTTTGTGTCCAATCACACATTGTCATAAAATAAACTGTTCAATGTTCCACAATATTTGTACAAGTTTGCATTTTCTCTAAACCAATCTCTTCTCTTAAGAAACAAAGACAGAAGTGTGCGAGTGTGCGAGAGGTCGCCTTCATTCACATCTTATATGTTTTTATGATTTCTGTCAGGGAACAAAAGGGCATTTTAAAAACTTTATGTTGTTACTGTTGGGATAATATTTGAATGGCTGTACAGCCAATGACTCTGAACTCAAGAGTCATTGGCACAAAATGCTATAGTATTCCATTATTAAGACATCCTTATAGGATGAGCCTTATACCTCATTGTATTAAACACCACAGATTTGGGCCTCTCTTGCTATTCCTCCAGTATGCATACTATAATAAAGCAGATGTACACATCACAGAGAGCACATCCCCACTAGCAGTTTTCTTTTCAGTTTCAGCTGAGTAATAATGTGCTGTGAGGATTCATTTAACCGGTAATACTTCTCATGAAACTTTCCCACCAACAGTGGCAGAAATTGATTTTTGTACAATTCAGGAGTTCCTGACTTCTGGCCATTCTGGGATCTCTGGCCAAAAGTGGCCCTCCAACTCCTTCTTTCCTAGCTAGATATTTTTGGTAAATAAGGTCAGCATTCTTAGTTGGGAGCAGGGAGTGAAAAAAAAATAGCATTTATTCAGTCAATACCTCTCACCAGTGCTATTTCTCCAGTTGCCAGAATTCACAATGAACGCCTCCCTTCTTCTCTTAGAATGGCAATGGTGCCCACCTGAGAGGTGCCAGAACTGAGTTCCAGCTGGGAAAAAAGCCCTGCCTTTCACAAAGTGCTCAGGCCAAAGAGTTCAACCATTGTTTTATTTTCAGTTTGAAATATCTGCTTTTTAAAGGTTTCTTCTGAAGCAACATACTTTCCACTCTTGCAACTTCACCTTCCATGGAAACTTTTAATTTTCTTCTTGGTAGAAGAATATATCAAGAAAGTGGGAAGAAAGCGGGAATTTCAGAGCAGATCTGTGATGCCTTAGAGGCGGTTTGGGGGATGGATGGCAGCTAATGGTTTGAGGTTGAATCCTGACAAGACAGAAGTACTGCTCTTGGGGGACAGGGGGCGGGCTGGTGTGGAGGACTCCCTGGTCCTGAATGGGGTAACTGTGCCCCTGAAAGACCAGGTGCGCAGCCTGGGAGTCATTTGGGACTCACAGCTGTCCATGGAGGCACAGGTCAATTCTGTGTCCAGGGTAGCTGTCTATCAGCTCCATCTGGTATGCAGGCTGAGACCCTACCTGCCCACGGACTGTCTCGCCAGAGTGGTGCATGCTCTAGTTATCTCTCGCTTGGACTACTGTAATGCGCTCTACGTGGGGCTACCTTTGAAGGTGACCTGGAAACTACAACTAATCCAGAATGCGGCATCTAGACTGGTGACTGGGAGTGGCCACCAAGACCATATAACACCGGTCCTGAAAGACCTACATTGGCTCCCTGTACGTTTCCGAGCACAATTCAAAGTGTTGGTGCTGACCTTTAAAGCCCTAAACGGCCTCGGTCCAGAATGCATGAAGGAGCGTCTCCACCCCCATTGTTCTGCCCAGACACTGGGGTCCAGCGCCGAGGGCCTTCTGGCGGTTCCCTCACTGCGAGAAGCAATGCTAAAGGAAAACTTCTCCGTAGTGGCGCCCGCCCTGTGGAATGCCCTCCCATCAGATGTCAAAGAGATAAACAACTACCTGACATTTAGAAAACATCTGAAGGCAGCCCTGTTTAGGGAAGTTTTTAATGTGTGACATTTTAATGTATTTTAATATTTGTTGGAAGCTGCCCAGAGTGGCTGGGGAAACCCAGCTGATGGGCGGGGTACAAATATATTATTATTATTATTATTATTATTATTATTATTATTATTATTATTATTATTATAGCAATGACAGCTATAATGAGGTAGGGGAATGGTAAAGAAAAACAAAAACAACCCACGATGACTATGAACACACTCCCATTTACTCTGCATCCAGTGTGTTCCCACTGTTTGCTTGGGAAGTAATGTACACTCAATGTTAACCAAATCCAGATATATCCTTTTGTTTCTTACGAAATACTGTGTTTAAATGCATTTCCCCACCAAAGCAGTTTCAATCCAAATTGAGAAATAGAACAACCCCAGCTGCTTTTAAAGCCAGTGATGTGTATGCAGCTATTGCCTCAAGATTTGTATCTTGCTTGTTCTGAGCAAATGTTTGAGCAGCAAATAACTCCAAACCACATCTCTGCACCTTCCAGTCTGATTGCCCCCCCCCAACTTTAGGTTTCACTTCTTCCAGCTTTTGCTTCAGAAGCATCTGAGAGGCCAGTGCTAGCTTGCAGTGCTGTTAACAAAACAAAGTCTTCCCCTCAACTCACATTCAAGAAAAAGATGAATTTTTATTTTATTTTATTAATAAAGGTTTTTTATTAATGTAAAATCAGAAGTATAGAAAATAAACAAAAAGAAAGAAACATGATTAAAGTTACAAAGCACAGGAGCAGCATTTATTTTCCAAATAAACAGAAAGCGGATAATGTAGAAAAATAAAAGCAGCAAAACACCTCATAGCTCAGTTGGTTAGAGCATGGTACTGATAATGCCAAGGTTGCAAGTTCAATCCCTGTATGGGACAGCTGCATATTCCTGCATCATTGTAAGGGGTTGGACTAGATGACCTTCACGATCCCTTCCAAAATAACAACAACAACAACAACAATTTTATACCCCGCCCAATGACAGCCCCGTTTCCTGATTTGGTGGGGAAGGAGGAGAGTTTTATAGATCCAAATTCGACAGCTAAGAAATTAAATCCCACCGAACAACATAGAAATCTTCTGAAGGATGAATATTTCCAAGATACTCTTGATATGCTCCCCTTGTAAATGAGCTTGTGAAAACTGCTTGCATTTCCCTATAGTGGAATTGGCAGGCGGGGGGGGGGGATGCAACACCTGCTGCTCTCCTGTCCGGAGCACAAACTCCGGCAGCTGCAGACTCCGATGCAGTGATGATGCCCCAGAATGTCAGGGCTGGAGATGCAACAATTGTAAATCCTTCCAGAGGACAAAGGCAGAAGACGCACGCGTCACGCTCTGCTACCAGATGCAGACAAGCCCTCTTTCCCCTACGGCTTCGCCTCCAGTCTATAGCCTGCTGTCCAGAGCTGACTGCCTCATCCCTTGAGTCCTGGCCAGAGGATGCTAATCCCTCAGCATATGGAATCTGAAACCAGATTGGCTATCCTGACTGATTTCAAGGCGTCTGCACTCAGCTAGTCCCATCACTTGGGACCCCGGGGGGATTTATTTGGTTATTTTTAACCCCAAAGCAGAATGCTTCCTTTCACATGGGTCAGCACAGAGCGGCCTTCCTAGCTCACTCATTAGGATGCCTGGAGATGGCAGAGAGATGCTTTGGAAGGGAGAGGTATTTGCTGCCCCCCCTTCCTTTTGTCCCTTGATGCTGTGCGTTGTTGTCACTGTGATGAATGAGAGACCGGGGTGGAAGCAGCTCTTTACTTACTAAGCGTGGTTCGAGCCCCCGGGGGGGAGGTGCACAAAATATTGCAAGGCGGCAGCTGATAAAATGGACACAAATTCAATTAGGGGAATTTAATTTGGACGAAAAGCGGGGAGCAGGCTTGCCAAGGCCATATGGGAAAGCAGTGGTGTTTCTATATAGGGGAGGGAGGGGGAAAACCCCTTAATTTAAACAATGAACTCATCGGTCTTCACAATTTTGTAGCCATCCAGGAAGTCCTGAAAGCTGTACTGATTAATTTTATGCACAGTATGACGAGCAAAGACAACAGCAAAAAAAAATCCAGGGTAAATGGTGCAGGACAAGGGAACAGTGGCAAAAAAAAGAGATTCAGATTGATCAAACGGAATATGAAAGCTATGCTCAGGAGAAGAATGGAAAATTCTATTCTTTTAAAATTGTTTTAATATGTGCAACAAGATAGCTTTGTCTTTCTGGGTTCTTCAATGAGCTACTAGTTGATTCTGAACAATGGGGCTTTGTTAACAGCTTCAGAGAAGCTAAAAGAAAAGTTTCAAAGATATTTCTGGCTGGCTAAACTGATGCTATCTGGGAACTTCCTTTGCACCTGCTTTGCATACCTGTTAATAATAAACAGTTATTACAAAAGCACCACTTTTCTCCTCGTAATATCTTCTTGTCACTAAGAAATGGATCATTTTACACTACCTTGGAACTTCCTACCGGTATCACTCTGTGGCAAAGGGAGTTTGCAGATTATTTTTCACTGTCTTCCTATTATCTCTGGTCAAACAAATTTTGCAGTGTTTTGTGATACTTCAGAAACCTGAGAAACCTTTTTTACCAAACTTGGTCGCAGAAGAAAATGAATGAATTATATGCCCCAAACAACAAACGTACCATCACTCCACCTTTCTCAATAACTTATTTACACTCTGATCTGTCAATTTCGCATCCAACGTTTTATTTGCTTGCTTGCTTTAGAAATATGGCAACAGCATTTCAATCACACAGTTTCAATCCACATTACACGCTAACGTTAACGTGTGTTGGATTTTACTTGCTGGTGCTCATGTCTCCAAATATCTTTCGTCACATTTTTATGCGTCTGTATTCGGGTTTAATGTATAACGGTGGAGTTTTGTTGCATGGGCTTTTGTTGATCCTTTTTCCCATGAAAGATAGGAAGGGCATCCCTAATGATAGGAAATCTCCCACCTTGCTGTACCAGCTGCCTATTTTAGCCGGTGGGACAATCTTTCCATTACGCAGTCCTGCTTGCGGACTTCCCAAAGGCACCTGGTTGGCAACTGTGAGAACAGGATGCTTTGGGTTTGATCCAGCAGGTTTCTTCTTGTGTTCTGATGTGCTTATCAGTGTTTCCCATATTTTGGTATACTTTTGTTCTTTTTTATTTAGAGTCAGATCCCATTCCTATAATGCGGCTATTATTACTGTTACTCTCATTGTTACAACGGGCACACAAATTTTTAATTTGTTTAGCCCACATACTATATTAAATCTGTATGCCACTGTTTTTTTCAGAATTGGGCGAGATCCATTCCAAGGGGCTCATGCTACGGCCTAGCATCTAGGGGAAGGGAAATTTTGATCCAGATTTAATCATTAGAGAATGCCGCCGTTCCAACAGCCCTCACAGGACGGGCCACTGATCTACCATAGGATGACCACCTTGAAAAGTGCCTCCTGGAAATATCCCACCTTCCCTGTGGGTCCAATTTTCTGCTGCTTTCTTGAGGAGGAAGAAATTTCTCCAAAGCCTTTAGGGAAGCTGTTGCCTCTTACTTTACGGGGTCTCGCCAGGAAGTGTGGCGAGCAGGAAGTTGTGGAGAAAGCGTCACATTGCTTCCCACCAGCCACACGCCTGGAAATGGCTTGGGAGATACACAATGGGGCATGATGTGGTGTTGCTCCTGAGGCATTTCAGGAAGTGTGGCTGGGGAGATACTGCCTCGTGCCACCACGAGTGACATGGAGCTTGACTGAATTAAAATTTAATAAGCAAAAAGAAAACCCGAATAATCTTGGCCACATTGTAAGGTTTTAAAAAAGGTACGCAGCAACACCTTGCCGAAAACCTCAGAGAAATTTCAGGAGATGAGAACTTCAGGAGCATTACATTTCCCTCCCACCCACTGAAAGACTGAAAAATAAATTTTTGGCACAGCTCTAATCATATTTTACATCTTGATAGCACTTCTGAATGTTCAAAGAGTCTCACATATATAATGTTGTTGCAATTCTTATAACACCCCTGTAAGATAAGTTAGTATTTCTGTCTCCCATAGCGCAGAAGGGGAAACTGAGACAGAGAGAGTGGGTTGCCTAATGTCAAATAGTGAGTTCACAGTAGAGGCAAGTTTCAATATAGGGACCTCCTGATTTTTTGCTCTTTCCTTGAGCTATCTGTAAAGCTTGGAGATCTCTTCCCTGGGATTATATGCCCACGGACCCAAGTTTCAAAAACCCCATGCTTTGTCAAGATTCCTTGGTGAAAAATACCCTCTTCTTTTTCTACGATGACACAGCAAATTCAAATAAGGAAATGTAATACCCAGCCTTGAAGAATGGCACTGAGTTTCTGTTCTAACCATATGTCTATTACATAAATTCAGCAAGTGTTCACTTTCATTTTTAATTCATTTCTTCCCCACTGTTTCTTTACATCTCTTCATTTTACTGGATGTCACAACCATAAAGCCGGAAACTGAAAGTGAATGTGGAACTTCGCTTTCGTTTAACTGGAACTGACCAATCAAAGAACATTTTAAAAAGTAATCTATTTCCTCTCTTGCATATCACAGCCATTCAGCTAACCAATGCAATCTATGTACTGTGTAGCAGCCGCAGTCTAACTACAATGAGATTAAACTCCTGGCATAACTCAATGATCTTTGATCAGTTGCAAACCTAACCAAGGTAAAAATTTCCTTATCTATATGGATTTTCCAAGTACCAAAATTGCAAAAGTGGGTTGAGTACACTGAGTGCAGTGGTTTTCAACCAGTGTGCCTTGGCTGGCAGCAGCCCAGAGGACTCCCAAGTAGAGGGGAGAGGAGATGGGGGGAGGCTGAGGGAACTGCTGACATAACTGGGCTCCTGAGCCCCACAGGGGTGTCACAGAAAGAATGTCGTTGGTCAAGGGGGCAGTGGACTCAAAAAGGTGACTGTGCCAAAGGGCAAATGGGTGGGCTCCTTTAACTGTTAGAAAGACAAAATGCCAGAGTTAGGAGTTAAGGGTACTTTAATGGTGTTATTTCACGCATTAAAATAAATGTTTTTAAGTAACCTTGAATATGGCCAATGGTGGTTATCATTTCTTATCTACACAATGTTCATAATAATTCAATTTTTGTATTCTCTTTATATATTAAAGTTTGCAAGAAGCTTTGGTGGGCAAAATAATCATTTTACTCAGATGCCATTGATTGATACATTTCCTTATATTTATCCTATGATTCCAATAAAGTCTTTATGAAAAAAGTTGTCATTCCCAAAATTTATTTGCCTTGTTGACTTTTTTATCCCTATTAAGTCGTGTAATGCTACTTTACAGGAAACACTTTCATATGATAGGTGTTAATGTTCATCATTTTCTTCTATCCGACCTAACAACTGCATTCATTTTTGTAACTTCAACTTTCTCACAATTTTTCGTGTTGTTGTCCCATAATGAATTTACCTATACATTTCTGCCACTTAGGTTATGTGTTGTCCATTATAGGAATGGAAACATTTTGAAATTAAGCAATAATCCTACCCAGCAGTGAATTTATTCACCTCCAAAGGTCACAAAAACTAAGCTGGTTTTTAAAAACTGAATTAGGAAACTTTGGACAATGAGCTTGAACTGCTCTCTTTCGTCTGTTCTCTGTGTTCCTCTCTGCATGTGACTGTGTCGTCTTGCCATGGAATTTCCATGACAAAAGATTCCATATGCAACATCTGGTGGCATTAGATCATAAAGAATGAAAACAGTTGTTAGGAATATTTCCAGTATGTTGCATTTCAGCTGGGACGTAAATGTAATCAAGCATTTAAAACAGCTATCATCTACTCTTGGTTAAGTATGGGGTTGCCCACATTTGAGCATTATTTGAGCTGTTAATCCACTTTCCCCCTATTTGAATTAGAGTAGTCCACAGCCCCATATATCTGAATTTGTATATGAGGAGCAACTTCCACCTTTCCCATTCATACCAGTAGGTGTTCCCTTTTGTGTTTGCCCCTGCCTTCTAATCTGGTGATTTTATTATGCCATTTAAGTACTGGCAGGGTATGCATGCAGACCTTGCTTTTTAGAATAATTTCTTCAACCAAGAAGCGTGTAAAAACACACAGCCAGGCAATTGCATATTTGCCTGTTCAGTTTTGTGCAAAGCAGAGGTATCAAAAGAAATATATGGCTCATGCCAGGTGCTTGTGCAGTTCTTTGGTTTTATTCAAATTTGAAGGATCAAACTGTGTGTGTGTGTGTGTGTGTGTGTGTGTGTGTGTGTGTGTGTGTGTGTGTGTACACACTAGTAGCCGTGTGTGTGTACACACTAGTGGTCAAAATTGTGGAAACCTTTTGGGGAAAGTGTATTTCTGAGGTTTGATGGCTCACAACACCACTTTTTTGGAGTACCATAAAAGTATATATCAATGGAAAGATAAATTAATGAAGAATGTAATGCAACAAAGGCTGTTCAATTATCTGTATTCTATCAAAAGTTATAGCCAAATAACCAGAAAAAGGAAGCACAACTTGCTTAGGTTGATATGCAATAGCTTTCCTTCATTTGAATGTAGTCAGTGAGTGTGATCTCCAATCAGGTGTTATGAGCCATCAAACCTCGGAAATACACTTTTCCCAAAAGGTTTCTACAATTTTGGCCACTAGTGTACATATATAGGCGTTTGATTGATAATAATATACCTGTTTAAATGACTACACTGAATCTGGAACTTCAGGCTGAAGGCAACACAGGGTACTAGAAGTGAAATACATTGGGTAAAGGATCTCCCCCTTTATTTTAAACATCCACTTTCCCCCTGTCAGTGTCTCCCGCTTCTCACTTCCATGCCACTGACATTGCTGTTGTGCAACCTGCCGTCTCTTTTGCTCCCCTGCTTCACTCTGACTTCATGCAATACTCCCCACTCCCACTTTACACAGCATGATGAAATAACCCTGGGTGAAAAGGGGAGAAAAGCTACATAAGAAAAGTCCAAAATTCAAAGAGTGGGAAAGAGTAGAAAAGGAAGCAATGACCAAAAATATCCCTGTCGTGCCCTAGGAAGGAAGGAAGAGAGACTTTTTATAGCAATGAACAACAAAGAGTCTTGTGGCATCTTAAAGACTAGCATGTATTGTGGCATGAGCTTTTGTAGGTGAATTTATTCATCTTTAAGGTGCCATGTGGTTCTTAGTTACAGTCATACCTCGGTTTGAGAACGCTCCTGTTTGAGTACTTTCAGTTTAAGTACTCCGCAGCCCCAGAAGTGTTTACTTCTGGGTTCCACAGCACGCACATGCGCAGAAGCAATTTGTACAGTTCGCGCATGCGCGGAAGAGACACTCAGATTAAGTACTTTTCAGGGTGTGAATGGCACCCCGGAACCAATTACAGTAAGTACTTAACCCGAGGTACCACTGTATTTGTACTCCAACAGACTAACCTGGTTATTTTTCTGGATTATTATTATTATTTTACCATTGTTACATGTCATTCATTTTGCTTTCCTTGGACACCCAACAATCCTACCAAAATGCCAATGGGAATAGCAAACAGTCCAATAATGCAGAATCTGCTCTATTATATTTTTGCATAGATGTTATCCACGTCTCCATTTATAAGTTTTCCCAGTGTCATCTCCATTGGAATTATAGGTTAAGGTTACCAGATTTTTTTTCCAGTGAATCCGGGACACTTTTCAACTTCCTAGTAAATAGATGGATTTTGTCAGGGGACTGATTTGTAAATCCGGGAACTGTCCCTGGGAAACAGGGATGTCTGGTAAGCTTATTATAGAGGGCTAAAGAGAAAATATCAACAACCACAGATATGCAGATGACACAACCTTGATGGCAGAAAGTGAGGAGGAATTAAAGAACCTTTTAATGAGGGTGAAAGAGGAGAGCGCAAAATATGGTCTGAAGCTCAACATCAAAAAAAGCAAGATCATGGCCACTGGTCCCATCACCTCCTGGCAAATAGAAGGGGAAGAAATGGAGGCAGTGAGAGATTTTACTTTCTTGGGCTCCTTGATCACTGCAGATGGTGACAGCAGTCACGAAATTAAAAGACGCCTGCTTCTTGGGAGAAAAGCAATGACAAGCCTAGACAGCATCTTAAAAAGCAGAGACATCACCTTGCCTACAAAGGTCCGTATAGTTAAAGCTATGGTTTTCCCAGTAGTGATGTATGGAAGTGAGAGCTGGACCATCAAGAAGGCTGATCGCCAAAGAATTGATGCTTTTGAATTATGGTGCTGGAGGAGACTCTTGAGAGTCCCATGGACTGCAAGAAGATCAAACCTATCCATTCTTAAGGAAATCAGCCCTGAGTGCTCACTGGAAGGACTGATCGTGAAGCTGAGGCTCCAATACTTTGGCCACCTCATGAGAAGAGAAGAATCCTTGGGAAAGACCCTGATGTTGGGAAAGATTGAGGGCACTAGGAGAAGGGGACGACAGAGGACGAGATGGTTGGCCAGTGTTCTCGAAGCTACCAACATGAGTTTGACCAAACTGCGGGAGGCAGTGGAAGACAGGAGTGCCTGGCGTGCTATGGTCCATGGGGTCATGAAGAGTCGGACACGACTAAACGACTAAACAACAACAACAAAGAGAAAACACCTAGGAAGCATTCTGGGAGAGAACTTCCAGGTGGCATGTTCCTTTTCTTTATTGGTTTCTGACAGGATCCCTGATATATGTCCTTATGCTTCACTCAGTCCATGCCTTGTTTCCAACGGAAATTGTAGCCACTAGTTCAGGAATGCAGGTTGTTGCTCTCAGAATAAGGAAGCAGCTTCCAGCATCTGTGGTCCCTTGGTACCTAGACGCAAGCTTCCTACTCCTTCTCCTTCAATATACACAGATGCCCACTCAAGGTTGTCACTTCCTCCTGTGCGACCTTTACTCTATTGAGGTGGTGAATTGATCAAAGGGAAACACCCTGGGAATGACCAGAAGCCAAAGCGTGTTTTCCCCCAAACTTGTGTGACTATGCACTTTGTTTCTGGGAAATCATCTGAAGACCTGTATTCCTTCTTGGCACACAGGACCTGATTCTTCTCCAAATGCTCCTCCAGCCAAACAAATATTTATTCGTAAGTAGTACTGTCATAAAACCGCAAATGTGAGTCAATCCTGGCTATAGTTTATATAAATGAAATGTCTGGTCTAGTATTATGTCATGAAAACATTCAGTTTGCAGCACACTAGCTTTCAGAAGTAGATCTTATGACATAAATGAACAGCAAATCTTAGCATAATTAATCGTTTAGATCTACAGGACAGATCCCTTCCTGCAACATTTCACCTTCTGCTCCTTCTGTTGCATGTATGCAGATAAGATGAGGAAAATCTCACTCCCAGCTTTGGTTGCGCTTTTTTCACCACCCTCTTTTTCCTGCCCTAGAATGGCTCTTTCTAGCTGATCCCAGCAGCAAAGTCCAGGCATGCAATGCCCTCTCCTACCCTCCAAGTGTCCCGATTTTCCAGGGACAGTTCCGGAATTACGAAAGCCATCCTGGCTTCTGATTTGAATGTCCCTATTTCTCCCACCGGGACGCGGGTGGCGCTGTGGTCTAAACCACAGAGCCTAGGGCTTGCCAATCAGAAGGTCGGCAGTTCAAATCCCCACGGCGGGGTGAGCTCCTGTTGCTCGGTCCCAGCTCCTGCCAATCTAGCAGTTCGAAAGCACATCACAGTGCAAGTAGACAAATAGGTACCGCTCCGGCAGGAAGGTAAACGGGGTTCCGTGCGCTGCTCTGGTTTCCCCAGAAGCGGCTTAGTCATGCTGGCTACACGACCTGGAAAAGCTGTCTGTGGACAAACACCGGCTCCCTCGGCCTGTAAAGCGAGATGAGCGCTGCAACCCCAGAGTCGTTCGCGACTGGACTTAACTGTCAGGGGTCCTTTACCTTTTTACCATTTCTCCCACAAGTGCTGCCACTACCAAGCTTGGGGAGGAGGATGAACTGGCACTTGTCCCGTGGTGGCAGTAAGAGAGCATCCCGTTGTCTCTCCATGGCCACTGCTTTCGGCTGCCTCCTTTGGGCTGCTCATAGCAGCTGCTGGGGAGCAAGCCAGGAGAAGGAGAGGCTGGCACTGCTTAGGCAACACACTAGCTCTGAGGGGCAGGCAGAGGGCAGGGTCATCCTCGGTGGAAAAAAAGGGGGACTGGAGCAGAGCGGAAGAAGAAGAAGAAGAAGAAGAAGAAGAAGAAGAAGAAGAAGAAGAAGAAGAAGAAGAAGAAGAAGAAGAAGAGGAGGAGGAGGAGGAGGAGGAGGAGGAGGAGGAGGAGAAGGAGGAGTTTGGATTTGATATCCCGCTTTATCACTACCCTAAGGAGTTTCAAAGCAGCTAACAATCTCTTTTCCCTTCCTCCCCCACAACAAACACTCTGTGAGGTGAGTGGGGCAGAGAGACTTCAGAGAAGTGTGACTAGCCCAAGGTCACCCAGCAGCTGCATGCGGTGGAGCGGAGACGCGAACCCGGTTCCCCAGATTACGAGTCTACCCCTCTTAACCACTACACCACTAGATGTTTTTTAAAATGCTATGTGCATCTGCATGCATCTATCTTGCCCCTTTCTAAAATTTATTTATTGGTGTATGGTGTTTTTTGTAAATATACCAAAGAATAAAATAAAATCAGAATTAAGGAGTGGAGTGTGTGCGCGCGCTGAGTCCTATTGGTGTCATGGTTGTGGCACTTGCCCTTCTTCTGATAGGAAATCCTCTGCAGAGGGGGATAAAAAATGGATGGCGGAGAGTGAGAAATGTCCCTATTTTCATCTGAGTAATATTGTAAGGTATGCCCTCTAGAAAACCAGGTGATGAGAAAGGAGCAATAATGAAGACACCATGTTCCAATAAGTATTCTTTGTGACCCAATCTTACAATATCATCACAGAAATTAAGTCTAAAGTATCACAGATGGCAACTTTACTTCCTTTCCTCCTAGGGCCTAGGCTAAAGGGAAGGGGATGGTTTTTCAAAGTTTAGAGACCTGCTATAGGCAGAATCATACTTAAGATAAAGTATTATAATCTCTTACAACACATGCCATCAGCTAGATGTCAATATTTATAGCACACACTCAGGCTGCTTTCATCTTGCTAGGGTTGAATGATGCCATATTAAAACATGACTTCATTCACCATCAAACATAAAAACTCAGCTCAAACGTATCAGTCACTTCTTGAGAAGCGAGTGTGGTTTTCGTATTGTTAAAGCTTGTAGAGAGGTGGTTACCAGCATTCTTCTTCTAGGCAGCAGACTTGTGGTCACAAAGCGGGAAGGAAGTTTGGAAAGCAGAAAGATTTGTGGAGCCCTGAGCGATAGGGGCTTCCTGTTCATGAGAGAAGGAGCTATAGATTTTTGCTTACACAAATATAACCTAATTGTGCTCTTTCAAGAACTGAATACACACCAGACATTTAAAGCACACTTTCTTCCCCAAAGAATCCTGGGAACTGCAGTTTTTTAAGGGTGCTGGGAGTTATAGTTCTATAGGGAGTAATCTATGGTTCTCAGGTTTTGGTGGTGCGGAGGTGTGTGCTGTAAATATATGGTGTGCACTCAGCCCTAATCTTTAATTAAAGTGAGTTGGCAATGCATGAGCACTGAGTTACCTATTTAGATTATTCATTCATACATTCATTCATATTTCAGTATACTCTAACCTATGCAAATAGTGCAGTCCTATGCATGTTTACTCAGAAGTAAGTTCCACTGTGTTCAATGGATCTTGCTCCTAAGAATGTGCGCACCCTAAATTTCCAAAATGTCCATGGGTCAGCCATATCATTAGGCAGCTGGTTTGGGGTGTCATGACAGCAAATATTCTTAGTTATTTGATTTATTATTCTAATTCTTTTACTCCCAAAGAGACGTACTTCTGCACTCTTCTGCCTCTGGCGCCAAAATAACTCGGCTAGCCATATTGTATCCCCTGAGCTTTTTCTGCAGGGTGCAAAATATCCTGGACCAGCACAGAGCTTCAGATAACGATCAGACAGTTCCTAGGCCACTGTTTCTTTTGATCTGGTTAATAATATAATCTATGTGCTGAAAATCCATTCCTCCCAAGTTGAGAGCTTGCTTAAGTAGAAATTCAGAGCACTGGTATTTTGTCACTTTGACCATGATCTAGGGCAGGGATGGGTAGACCACATCCTGCCAGATGTGGCTATTCCAGGCTTCCTATCGCCTCTGACTATTGGCCAAGCTGGCAAGAGCTGATGGGAACAACATCTGGTGAGCCTAGGGTGACCGTTAAGCATTGCCAGAAAAGAGGATATGCATCACCAAGAAGGAAGGGAAACAGAGGACAATCTGCATAAAATTTGCACATGGCAATGTATATGTATAGACAAACATTTAGAAATAATTGCTGTCATTTAAATTGCAATGCATCTCCCCATAGTGGGGAAGACATTGGGTGACATGTGTGCCCGCTCATTCTGCTGACCAGTTTCTGCTACCTGTTGGTGGGCAACTTCAACTCTCCTGCTGTCCCCCTTTATGGTTCCTTATCTCTAAACCATCCCTAGAGGAGAAAACTGTCCCATGACAGCCCTTCAAAATAGAGGACTCCCTTCTGTAAAGCAGGACACATACACAGGTTCCCTTCCTCTTTGTTGTTGTTGGCATCCGTCTGTCTCGAGAGACAATGGAGTGCACCTCCGGGGTTGAAGTCAAACCACTGTGTTAGCAACACCAAAGTTACCTCCTGGGGTGCAAGCCTGGGCAGTGTGTATGGAGGTCTTGAGCTGCCCAGACAACATCGTGGACCAAAGGAAAGTGGAGCAATACATTTGGCACCAGCTTGGCTGCAGGAGTTGCTGGAAGGAGGCATAGAAGGCACCATCCAACTGTCTTAGGGACTCTGCTCTGGAGTTGGGTAGGGTTTGCTCCTTAGCTTTTTCCTCTCCTGAAGATATACTGCAAGGCAGGGAAGGTTTAGGGTCAGAGTTTTCCTTCTCCAGATGCCCCACTTCCCCAGCAGAAGTCCTTTGTCATAAATACATTTCTATTTTTCCATCAAATTTATATTATTCTTAATTATTCATTTTTGCTCACTTCTGACTTATGCAGCTATTTTAATAACTTAGCCTGATTGCTGGGTATAGTTTCGCATTCATTACCTGTGTATATGCCAAGTGGCACATTATGTACACTGTCATGCATGAGATGACCAGTGAAGACCTCTTGGTTGAAATGCATCTGGTTTTTTAATTTTTTGATTTATGCTATAAATGTTCTTGATCATATGGGCGTCAAGAGTATTTCACTTCATTTCATCTTATTGCGATTTGTTATCTTGTGCGCTTTGTGTTGCGATACTGTTCCTTTGTTCAGCCTTAACTGCTGTACACACTGCTTAACACATGGCAACTTGATGAGTTATTAACTATAAAGAGATGCTAACAGGTTCAAACTAACCACACAATAAGCTACTCGAGTTTAGGCAGCCCACAAAAGAATTGCTGCTCCTCAATATTTTCCACCAGGGAGGTTCCTGACTAGACAGTGAGGTTCTGCAGCATACAACTGAAACATCAGAAGAGTTTGCCAGTTGACAAAAACGGCCAAAGGGACTTCTCTTGGCCATGCCTTCCTTTCAACCCCTGGCAGTCCTAAATCCTCATAGCACTCCTTGTCTTTCAAAATATACTTATAAGTTCACATAACTTTACAATAAGTCACTTCCTCTTTTCCTTTGTTTACTCTAGGTGGATTCGGTGATTTCCATGTGCATGTGATGCAGAGTTTGTCAGAGAAGAGCAAAATGTGCAGCAGCACAACAGCTTCTTTAGCAGGGTTACTGTAGTCCAGTGTCAGGAAGCCTGATCTGTAGGGATAGTTTCACTATTTAATGCACTTGGGGGTGGGGGGTGGGAGAGGTTGTAGTGCAGGGGTCAGCAACCTAAGGCCCATGGGCCAGAAGCGGCCTTCGGAGGTTGTTTTACCGGCCATGAGCCGCCCCTGCACCGAGCTGCCTGCTAGCGCACTGTACTAAACCAGCGCAGCGCAGGGGCTCGCTTCCGCGGTGCCGAAAATCGCGTCTTTGCAGACGTAGATGCCGAAATTCTCGTCTGCACAAGATAAACCTTGCTGATCCCTGCTGTAGTGCAGTGATAGAGCATCTGCTTTCAACATCCCACCAATCAAAATCAGGACACTCTTTTTTTGGTCCCAGGCTCTCGCAGGATCCAGCTGAGGGACTCGCACCAGAGAGCCAGTGTGGTGTAGTGATTAAGAGTGGTAGACTCGTAATCTGCTGAACCGGGTTTGTGTCTCCACTCCTCCACATGCAGCTGCTGGGTGACCTTGGGCTAGTCACACTTCTCTGAAGTCTCTCAGCCTCACTCACCTCACAGAGTGTTTGTTATGGGGGAGGAAGGGAAAGGAGAATGTTAGCCACTTTGAGACTCCTTCAGGTAGTGATAAAGCGGGATACCAAATCCAAACTTCTTCTTCTTCTTCTTCTTCTTCTTCTTCTTCTTCTTCTTCTTCTTCTTCTTCTTCTTCTTCTTCTTCTTCTTCTGTGCCAGGCTGAAAAATGAGACAGTCTAGGATCCAATCAGAAGCCAGGGTGGCTTTTGTAATTCCATGATGTCCCTCTCCATTCAGGGCGGATGAATGGTATGCATGATGGAAGCAGGTAGCTGAGGGATTGACCTTAGTGACCACCCAGGAACATGCCCCTGTGAGGAACCCAGAGGACGTTGCAGTCATATTTGGAAATCCACTCCACATGGTTTCCCAAACACTTCTAACTTAGTGGATTTGAGATCCATTCAGAACTCAGGTTTGATTTTGGACTTCATCTCTCTCGCTTTCTCAAGCTCAACCTTGTCAGGCAGCCATGAAGGATACGGGCAGGCTGTGGTTTAAAGTGCTTGTTTGATTCTAAAGTTCCTGCAATAAAATTAATGGTTCCATAAGGAATTGGCTTGTGAACGCCTCGAGATAGTCAACAAGGATGTGCTGCGGCTGAAACATCCTGAAATTGATTGCAGCAGGTAGACTATTGCCCTGAAAATTAATTATGTAAACAAGCCAAGTAAGCTGAAAGCTATAGTGTCTTTATTATCTTCATTGTGGTGCTTGTGGTGCTGTTGCTGCTCTTTTCCATTGAAGCTGCTTTCTCTTCTAGGGGTCAGACTAGGCACAGTGTGAGCACCCACCTCATACTCCATGACCGGTAACAAGTGAACATCCCTTATAACCAGCAGCTGAATGTGTTTTCACATTCCATGGCAACACCTTCCAAGGGAACAAACTGTTAGTTTGTTGCAGCAAAAATAAAAAATGGTATTTTGGCATCTTAAGGCCATCAAAGCCAGGTTTTTTGTGTGTTACCACTTCAAGCATTTGATCCAGAGGCTTCTGCTCCACAAAAGCCTGTGCCATAGTTAAATATGTTGGATGTTTAACACGTCACGAGACTGTTTTTTCCCCCTAATTGAAAAACATAACTTTGGGTAGTGTTACCAAGATTATACAGTGGTACCTCGGGTTACGGACGCTTCAGGTTACAGACTCCACTAACCCAGAAATAGTACCTCTGGTTAAGAACTTTGCTTCAGGGTGAGAACAGAAATTGTGCGATGGCGGCAGTGGGAGGCCCCATTAGCTAAAGTGGTACCTCAGGTTAAGAACGGACCTCCAGAACAAATCAAATTCTTAACCCAAGGTACCACTGTATCAGTAATTGCTCATTCAGATAGGTAAGTCATTATTTGAAGATGAAGTCGCCAAGTTGTAAGCATGCATATGCAAATCCCTAGAAATGGGAGTGCCTGATCACCTCATCTGTCTCTTGAGAAATCTCTATGTGGGACAAGAAGCTACAGTTAGAACTGGATATGGAACAACTGATTGGTTCAAAATTGGGAAAGGAGTACGACATGGTTGTATATTGTCTCCCTGCTTATTTAACTTATATGCAGAATTCATCATGCGAAAGGCTGGACTAGATGAATCCCAAGCAGGAATTAAGATTGCCGGAAGAAATATCAACAACCTCAGATATGCAGATGACACAACCTTGATGGCAGAAAGTGAGGAGGAATTAAAGAACTTTTTAATGAGGGTGAAAGAGGAGAGCGCAAAATATGGTCTGAAGCTCAACATCAAAAAAACCAAGATCATGGCCACTGGTCCCATCACCTCCTGGCAAATAGAAGGGGAAGAAATGGAGGCAGTAAGAGATTTTACTTTCTTGGGCTCCTTGATCACTGCAGATGGTGACAGCAGTCACGAAATTAAAAGACGCCTGCTTCTTGGGAGAAAAGCAATGACAAACCTAGACAGCATCTTAAAAAGCAGAGACATCACCTTGCCAACAAAGGTCCGCATAGTTAAAGCTATGGTTTTCCCAGTAGTGATGTATGGAAGTGAGAGCTGGACCATAAAGAAGGCTGATCGCCGAAGAATTGATGCTTTTGAATTATGGTGCTGGAGGAGACTCTTGAGAGTCCCGTGGACTGCAAGAAGATCAAACCTATCCATTCTTAAGGAAATCAGCCCTGAGTGCTCACTGGAAGGACAGATCGTGAAGCTGAGGCTCCAATACTTTGGCCACCTCATGAGAAGAGAAGAATCCTTGGAAAAGACCCTGATGTTGGGAAAGATTGAGGGCACAAGGAGAAGGGGACGACAGAGGACGAGATGGTTGGACAGTGTTCTTGAAGCTACGAACATGAGTTTGACCAAACTGCGGGAGGCAGTGGAAGACAGGAGTGCCTGGCGTGCTATGGTCCATGGGGTCACGAAGAGTCGGACACGACTAAACGACTAAACAACAACAACAGCTTCAATTCTGTCCCTCTCAGTCATGTACTCATTGAGAGTCTGAGGCAATTAATTATTAGTCAGGCCCATCTTAGGGTGGAATTGTTGTTTATTTATTTTTTAAAAAGATTGGTTTTAACATTTCTAGGCTGCATTTCAAGGTAAAAGTAGGCGGCTTACATAAGCATTAAAACTGGATTGCAAAATAGCTCTTCAGTAAATAATAATAATTAAAAACAACAGCAATAATTATTGCAGAATCCTTGCTAGTAAAACTATGTAAGGTTGCGGGCCTGTGGCTTTTGAGAGGAGTCATACTGGATCTCTCTGTCCAGAACTGAATCCCTCCCCCTGCCATCATGAAAACTTTCAACACCCTTTGCCCAGTTGATGCTGTAACTCTCAAGTCCATTGGACCAAATAGGATGTTGGGAGGGGCAGGTGACAGGGAGCCATTTTGGACCCTGGGGGTTACTGCCTGCACTTTAATTTGGGTGTAAAAATGCACAGGCAGCCAAAGCAACTGTTTCAATATCAGTGTAACCTGTTCCAAACTCCCGGCCTCAACAGGTACCAGACAATTGCGTTCTGCACCAGCAGCAATTTGCAAACTATATTCAGGTGGTCACGCAAACTGAAGTTGTTGTATAAATTAGCAGCAGTAATTAGGTGTGTTAGCTATTTTGTTTCCTTTTTTCCTAGATGAATCATTTTCATATAATAATTCCTCCCAGCAAGAGAGAAAAACAAAAACCCCAAAGGCTTCAGATCCTCTCTCCATTACCTCATAAGCAGGGTCTGCTATGTCCCCTGGCTTTTATATCACCCTGCATTTTGTGAGCATCTCGATTCTTTGTAAGCAGTGATCCAATCTTAATATTATGCCAGTCCCCCGTTTGTTTCTTGTGCCAAACAAGAGGCAGCCTCAAATTTATTTCTCAGTGTGAGCCATGTGGGTAATAATGAGACTCTTGTGGATCTTGTGCCAGGGCTTCTTCCTAAGGGCCTGGTCAGTGCCAAACCCCCAAAGGCATCCATTGCAGCAGGTTAAATGTCTCCATGGAGATTTCAGCTGCTCCTTTCCTCCCCCCTTTCCTTTTATAGGTCCCCCCTCCCTGCTTTATTGTAAACAGCATCATGATCTCGGCACACACTGGCAGAGCTTCTGCCCAGACCAGGTCACCTGCTTTGCTTGAGTTGCCTTGCAGTCCTGCTGTTGCCTGGGAGAGCAGCAACGCCACCCTTTCAAAACAGCCCACATATGACAGGCTTGCTGTTGTTGTTGTTTAAATGATTATTCCCCATTCTTTTATCCACCGGGCCTGGGTTTTTCATGGCAGCTGCAGGAGCCAGCCTGCCAACAAGGAGGGATGCCAGGGGAGTATTTTGCAAAAAGGGATTGGCTGTATATGGACAGAGGCCTTGGGATCTGGCACATTTGCATGCTGCGGAAGGGGGAGCAAGACAAAGGTGTTATCTCACCTCCTATCTCCTGTGGCTAAGCTGCCCTGGCCTCTGCCAGGGATGAGAGAGCATGCAACAGGAGCACAGCAAGGCCTTCTGGGTTTTCTGCCCAGGTGTTGTCTTCTTCGCATATTTGTTTTCCCCAGCAAATGGTGCTGGGAAGAAAAATCTTTCTTACAAAATGTGCTTTGTTCTAATCTGTGCTGTGGTCTGAACCACAGAGCCTAGGGCTTGCCGATCAGAAGGTGGGTGGTTTGAATCCCTGCGACGGGGTGAGCTCCCGTTGCTCGGTCCCAGCTCCTGCCAACCTAGCAGTTTGAAAGCATGTCAAAGTGCAAGTAGATAAATAGGTACTGCTCCGGCGGGAAGGTAAACGGTGTTTCCTTGTGCTGATCTGGTTTGCCAGAAGTGGCTTAGTCATGCTGGCCACATGACCCGGAAGCTGTACGCCGGCTCCCTCGGTCTGTAAAGCAAGATGAGTGACGCAACCCCAGAGTCGTCTGCAACTAGACCTAACAATCAGGGGGTCCCTTTACCTTTATGTCAATTAGTGTTGCCAGCCTCCATATCGTATAATAAATGATGACTGGCATGTATATTAGGCTGATACTGGTTGCACTTTGGCATTTATTAAATACACTTTTTTCTTAATGGGATTTTGGATGTTCTCATCACAATATTCTAATAGCTCCATGGCCGAGCTCCTGCTTTGCATGCAGAAAGGGCCTCGGTCCCATCCTTGGCACACCAGTTAAAAGGAACTCAGGTGTTAGGTCTGGAGATGACCTTCCCAGGCTTAGACCTTGGAGAACTGCTGCTGCTACTGATCAGAGCAGATGACACAAGGATCGATACACCAGTGTTCTGGCTTGGTGGAAGGAAGCTTCATAAGTCCACGCATGCATTCAAAATCTGGAAAGATGCAAACAGGAACATGAGAGCGAGTTCAAGGCATTTTTCATTTTTTTGAAATTTGAATCACATTGCGAGCCAGCATTCAGGGTTGGCATGGTTGGGCATTGGCAAGAGGCCCCTACAGCAGGGACCTGGCTGCTGCAGGAAGAAGGTAGACTCACCAAGGAAGGGGGTGCATGGTGTGTGTCTTGATCAGGAGCCCCCCACTACTTGGAGCTGACCTAGGACTTGTAGGGACAGAGGAGAAATGTAATTTTGTCCAGCGGCGTAGCTAGCCGCCTGGCTGCCCGGGACGGCAAACCCGAAGGCAACACCGGGGGGCAGGGTGTCTGTCGCGCACATGCATTGCACGTCATGATGCACAACGCATGCATCATGTAATGCAACGCACACGGCGCAACACATGTGCGCACAGGAGGCATGTTGTACGGCGACACAGCAAACCCCGCAAGCAAGCCACTGAGTGAGGCAGCCTCAGTTGCATTGGGGCTTCTCCTCCATGGCGGCGGCTGCGTCGCGTGGCAGCGGCGGCCACCGGAGGTGGTCAGCCCTGCCCAGCCTGCTGCCCCTCGCCCAGCCTGCTGCCCGGGGCGGCACGCCCCCTGCCCCCCCTATTACTACGCCACTGATTTTGTCTGTATTTTAATGAGAAACTGTGTAATTCACACTTAGCAACTGAAAGACAGCTATCTTTCAAAGTTCAAATTTCCAATTTTTGCAGTGCAGTTCTCCAACCTATCAATATGTGCAAAATGCATATTTTGCATATGAAGGTGCAAATGTGCCTTAAAATGCATACATTGGTGAAAACAGCAGACAAAAATGCATTAAATTAGGGGATAGCTAGCAAAAATCTATATATGGTATTAGGCAAAACAGCATACAAAAATCTGTTTATTAGGAGAAAGTCACACTAAAATGCTGGTGAATTTTCATGAGGGGTGTGGAGAACTGAATTTAAGATTGGAAAAATGAGGAACTTAAGAGACAGATTCGTCCATCCCGACTCTGGAGGGATCTATTCTGAGGAGGAACTCTGTGACAATGGGCTATTTTGTACTGTAAACACTAGTTGTTGCAAATAAGAGAAAGGGACCCTGTTAATCTTCTTTCCCTGCATGTTTAACAACACTCTATCATCATTAATGTCATTTTCCCAGGGAGAAGGAGCGTCATTCCCTGGAGGTTTGACAAGACAAATCTAAAACCTAAATGTCTCGTATTCTTGCTAGCGCCACCATTTTTGTGGTAGCCACTCGAGGGGTGACCTCTGGGAAGCGGAAGTCACGTTTGCTAAATCTCATTGATCCAAACTCAGCTCCAGGAACAAATCTACCGACTTGCTTGCCCAGGTGTACCCCTGCCATATGGACTTCCATCCCAGATTCAATGAATAATGAGACATGACAACTAGTATTTGGGTTAAATCAGCTCATGAATTTATTGACTACAGATGTAAGAGGTTCCAAACTCAGTTCCAGGAACAAATCTACTGACTTCTATCTTGTGCAGCCAGCCCTCCGCAGAACCTCAAACAGGATGGTAAATGAGCTTCATGGCTGTGTAGGGGTTTTGAACCTAGGTGTGCCTCAGGGCCGTCTTAAGCATGTCAGGCACCCGGGCGCTGTGGTGCGATGATCGCTCCGGCGCCCCCCCCCCGCCCCGTTTTCACCACGGCAGGCGCATAGCTGCCAAGTTATCCCTTTTTTAAAGGGATTTTCCCTTATGCTGAATAGGCTTCCTCGCGAGAAAAGGGAAAACTTGGCAGCTATGGGCAGGCGGGCGCAGCCGTGCAGCACCCCCCTGGCGGCCCGGTGCCCTGGAGCACTGCGCCACCCGGGCTTGCCTTAGAGCCGGCCCTGGTGTGCCTGGTCCTAACTCAGCACAGTAACCATAACATCACACTACAATGTGATCAGTTTACTGGGGAAGTATTTGATGGTTTGTTTGTTTTTTCATTTGAATTGTAGCACATAAAACCCAATCAGAAATTGGTAAAGCCAGACTACAAGAGAAAAACTTTTGCCACTGTTAAGAAGATTAAAGACTCCAAATATTGTGTTGTTCTGCCCTGATCCACATTCATATATATCCTCATTTCCCAGAAGTGAACTAGGGACTTTATGTGCCTAAACTGGTAATTGTTTTTTTGCCTCACCTGCAAAGAGTTCCCCTGGATGTTAAATGAGTGAATCATTTGTTAAAGAACATGCCCAATCTGATTTGAAAATGCCAGGCTGCTGTTTGTCTTATGGGTGGGATATTTGGCAAAGCAAGATTTGTTAAGTGTGTGTGTGTGTGTGTGTGTGTGTGTGTGTGTGTGTGAGAGAGAGAGAGAGAGAGAGAGAGAGAGAGAGAGAGAGAGAGAATGTATTTTAAAAACAAAGCCCCTCCCCCACTTTACTGTCTGCTTAACCTCTCGTACTGACTTCTAAGCAGAGCTGCAGCAGCTTCCCAAAGATACTCACCACAATTCCAGTCACACAAAACTAACAGCACAATGCAAATAATCTTCCTGAATCCTCTATGATCTATTTAATTGAGTTTGCATACCACTTCACCATCAAAACCTCTAAGTGGTTTACATAAAATATACTGTATGTTGAAATTACTGACAAATCTTATGTTAAAAACCAGAGGGCCTTGAACTTGGCATCCATTTTGCCTGTTTTGAAAGATGACAACGTTTGCTCTTGTGAAGTTCCTGGGATTTAATTTTTTTTAAGTTAGGCGTGTGCAGGTACAATTTTGCATGCCCAAAATTGGGGATGAAAGTAGTGTGTCCCGCAGAGGTGTCATGGAGGAGGTGACCAGACCCTGTGAAAGGGTGAGAAGCACTCAGAGAGTTGGAGCAGAAGGATCTTGGTGGAGGCCCTAGTGGACCCCAATAACTGTCTGATGCTGAGGAAGGGCTTGGAGAGCTGGAGGGGTGTGTGTGGAGATTTTGACCCTGAGGAGAGACAAGTGAGCTGTTGAAATAATGTCTCACCTCTGACACTGGACACCCCTAGCTCAATCCCTTCTGCTGAGGAGCTACCTCCTTCGCTTCCTCCTGTCAGTAAAGACTCACCCCCTGATGCCGACCTGGCTTTATCTCCATCTCTGTCTCCATGGAGATACCAGCAAGAACAAACCCACAGACAACCCACTCGAAGGAGGACCTGTTTGCCCAGGCCCCCAACCGCTTGTCACCCCAATACATACCTGCCAAGTTGCTGTCAGAGAATTAAGGGACCGGGCCAGAAATAGCAGGACGGAGGTAGCGCTGCCACCATTTTGGAACTGGGCGGAGCGTGCTCAGAAGTGACTTTTGATGCTGCTTTGCCCAGTTCCAAAATGGCCGTCGCGCCAGAAGTCGCACTGCAGCCATTTTGGAACTGGGCAGAGCAGCATCAAAAGTTGCTTCTGAGCATGCTCCGCCCAGTTCCAAAATGGCCGCCACGCCAGAATAAACCGGGGGGAAACAAAAAAATCCGTTTTTTCAGCTAGGAACAGCTGGAAAAACAGGGATTTCCCAGGGAAAACGGGAGACTTGGCAGCTATGCCCCAATAGTTGTGCTGTCCCGCTTTTCAAAAAGAAAATGGACAGGATGTCAATTGTTCGATCAATGTCTTAGCTTGCGCTTAGCCGTGTATCTTTCGTCTGAACCTTGTAACCCATAGTTTGCCTTATGTACCAATCTGATCTGAGCATTAAAGCCTTTGGCAGAACTAGAGCCAGGAGTTCGAGTTTTTCATCTTGTGAGGAGGGCCAGGGCATAATGGATGGTAGGAGAGGAGCAATTTCAGTTGAGGGAGAGAAAAACAGAGTCCCAGACACTCTGCCCACTGGGGGAGTCATGAGCAGAATATGCACAAGGTAACATGCCAAAACCCAACGCGGAGAAAAATGTAATTTGTGACCTTTGTTTATGATTTTCATCGTACAGTACTACCCTGTCAAAAATGAATAAGTTGCCTTGTGATTTCAAGGAATAATGCAACTACTGGGAAAAATAAATAGCCTGAGAAACTTGAAGAGACATGAAGTGGTATGAGTTGTTCACAATGGGAAATCCCATATTGTTTTTCTCAGGTGCTAAATGGGTGGGATTTATTCTTCGACACAGAATATGTAGAACCATCTTCTTCATATAATCCAAATCACTGCAGGATTCATTACAATTTGATTTCAGTGCATGGTCTGAAGGAACATGATGCAGTGATGTTCCTAAAGCTAATCAGGTTTAGATGTGGCCGCCCCAAAGAATGCGTGGGTTCTGCGGAAGAAAGATGGGATATACAGGTAATTTAAAAGGGGGGGGGTTAAGCTGCTTTCGTTTTCTAGGATATCCTACACTGACTCTTGCCTTTTAGTTTGCTCTTTTGGCCCTCGGTCCTGAAAGCGGAGATTGCCTCCTATGCATACGATAACAAAGACACTGAGTTTACATTCAGACAAAAGCAAGAGCTCCTTCTACACCGTGTGCTTCCCAGCAACCCCATAGGACGGGAAAGAAATTTGGATTGGCGTGAATCTCTTTCTCTTTGTAAAAAGAAGAAACGTCAAACCAAGCTGTCCCAGAAGACCCACTGATTCAGACTTTGCTTCAGAAGGAGAGGAAATGTGTGCTCCGTTCGCTGGCAGAAGACTTAAGAGGGAGCCGAGCAGGTGGCACGTGCAAATCTCTTAAATCCGAGAGCTGGTGCCAAGAAAAACATCTCCATGCAGCTTCATCCACAGTGTCAGTGGGGCAGGGCAACTCCGTTCATTTCCTCTCAACTGATTGGTGAGCAGACAAGTGGGATCGTTTGTTGTACTTGGATCCTGCCTCATGTTCAACTCTGGATTTTTAGCACCAGACACGGCCCTTCAATTGTCACGTGCTCAGACCAGGATTCCCAAAGTATGGCCCAGGGAAGGGGAAGAGGACTGCTTGGCACAAGTGTGAAGCATTGGGAAGAGTGATAGATCATGGCTTTTCTTTAACCCCATAAGCCTGGCTGAAAGGCATTGTGGGAAGAAGGGAATCTGAAACAATCCTGTCTCTTGTGGAGAGAGTACATTGCTGGGTAGGACTGCAATTTTATAACCACAGAGGTAGAATATTGTGCGCTTCACATGCAGCCTGGCAGCCACTTGCACAAATTCCTGCCCTTCCATTTAGAAATAGATTTTAATATTTGATTGTATTCGTTTTATGGGGCTAAATTATAAATCATGGCATATTGGATAGCTCTTACTGTGTGCTTCTAGAAGGAGAACAGATGCTTTCACTTCCATTGTTAAGTAACCACAGTTTACCATTGCCCCAAACCAGATGCACTGTGGTTCATCTTAACTATGACTTACTGAAACATGGCACCTTTAAACCATGGGTGTCCCAGTGGCATGGAAACCTATGCAGAAGGAGCTCCTCTTCAAATTGCGGAGTACACATGGACACCTAGGAGCAGAGCTTAATGCTGGGGTGGGGCCAGGAGCATGGCACTGTGACCCAGTAATTGTGTGATGCCCCTTCAGGCAAGTAATGCATGAAGGGGGCATAGGAAGAAGGCAACCATGTCTTTTTCTTGCCAACTATAAGGCCTGGAGTTTTCTGCTCATGCTTTCTCTTGCACCCTCAGATGAGAGGGTTTCAACCAGCAGCCGATTATTCAGGAAGTCTCTTCTACAGTCCTTTTAAGTGGCTCCAGAAAACTGTACAAGATCTAGATCCTCCATATAAATACTTAGATACAGGGAAATAAGGTTGCATACACATGCTCAAGCACAAGCTCACTATTGTTCCTCATGGCAACAGACTTTAGCTCCAGGGCCCAGCAAATTGTTCCCCCATGCTTGGGTTCTGTCTATGGACTGAGTGTACTTTGCTTCTGCACTCTCATGACGAAGCTTTTTAAACCTCAAAATAGTTGGTCCTCAGTCATTAATAATCATGAAAATATTAATGGTTTGCCCCAACTGACTCTTATGGAATATTAAGCAAAAAAAAACCCGTTCCTGCCATTTTTATTTCTTAGCTCAGTGCTCCCCAATTAGCTAAGTTTGATGGAGCCCCTGTTTTGCAAAAGACAAGGCATGGACCCACAACTTTTGAAAAAATTGATATCTCTGTGGTAGTTTTGTTACCCCTGGGGCTTGCAGGCCACACATTGGGAACCACTGGCTTAGTTCATTAATTCATATTGGGGAAAAAGTTAAAGCAAGGCTGGGAACCCTCAGGCCCAGGGGCTGAATGCAGCCGTCTGAGCCTTGGCACTTCTCCTCACTGGCTCTGTTTCACATGCTTCACGAGTCCTTTTGATTGGTTGAATGTGTCCTTGAACTCTGATCATGCTTCTTGCTTGCCTGGATGGGAGACAGAGAGGGGTGTAAGTGTGTGCAGAAAACTAGCCTACTATTTACCTCTGTTGCTCCACCCACTTTTGCCCCTGCTCCCACCCACCACTGGTATGTGGCCCCTGGGAGGTTGCCCAGAAGGGAATGTGGTCCTCTGGATAAAAACAAAACACCTTCCTTATCCACAGATTAAAAGGTGTGTGGCGTCAGAGTAGGTGAGCTGCATATAGGTAAAGGTAAAGGGACCCCTGACCATTAGGTCCAGTCGTGACCGACTCTGGGGTTGCGCGCTCATCTCGCATTATTGGCCAAGGGAGCCGGCATATAGCTTCCAGGTCATGTGGCCAGCATGACAAAGCCGCTTCTGGCAAACCAGAGCACCACATGGAAACGTCGTTTACCTTCCCGCTGTAGCGGTTCCTATTTATCTACTTGCATTTTTTGACGTGCTTTCGAACTGCTAGGTTGGCAGGAGCTGGGACCAAGCAACGGGAGCTCACCCCGTCACAGGGATTTGAACCGCCGACCTTCTGATCAGCAAGCCCTGGGCTCAGTGGTTTAACCCACAGTGCCACCTGGGTCCCACGAGCTGCATATAGGGGGTTGTAATTAAAGGCACAAAAAGGAGCTGGGGTGGAGGAAGTGGATGGCGAGGTTGAAGTGATTGAGTTTTGTTTTCGGTTTGGAGTGAGCATCTGAGATAAAGAAGCTTCAAATGTTTTTCTTTCTCTGGTGTTTTCCCTGGAATCCTTACAAAGCAACAAGGTGGCAAAAGGAAACACTGACTATTGTGCAAATGTGTGGAATTAGAAGGAAGTGCGGGAAAGGAAGATCTTGCATCTCAGTTACTTTTCTTTACATGCAATAGGGAGAACTAAATGTAGACAGGGATCTTAGGAGGACTTGCCCACATGGAGTTTCCCTCAAAGGCATAAAACAGAGTGGTAAGTGTTTGACTGGGAAAGGCCACAGCAGCAGAGAGAACAGAGAAGCTTGACCTCCAGTTTAGGGTGAACGTTTAACTGGCGGAATGGGCTGTGACTCTTATTGCCCGTCAATAAACAATTCCTGGGTGGCTTACAACAAAAAGTAAGAACATAGTGTTATGTATTCAGTGGTCTGTGTTTGCCTGAGCTTGAGTCTGGACTAAGGATTCTGAGCCCCTGTGTTCTGATTTGATACATGATATCCAATCACAGAACATTTCAGGATTTGGGCCTCTGCCATTGGCCCTTAAATTCTGAGTCATGATTTGCAGCTTGGAAGTTTAGACAGCCAATCACGTTGGGAGTGGGAGTGGCCCAGGCCTTGAGAAACGTATATAAGCAGTTGCTTTGCCCCTGTTGTCCAATTCTGTTAGTTCTAAAGGTTCTTGCTGTTATCACTGTGTCTTGCCTCATGGGAACCCACCTACAATTCACATAGTATACAACCATAATGAAAAAGCCAACAATATCAATAGAAAACAAAAAGCATAGAGGCAGCACAAAATAATTTGCAGCCCAGGCTTTAAATGCAATAAAAAGGGCACGAGGGACAGCTCACAGGGAAAATTGCTCCCTGGCCAAGATGCCACTATTGAACAGCCTCCCACCTTTCTTCACTTGGCAGAGGCATCCAGACCTCTGGAGAGGATCTTAAGGTGTGGGCAGGCATATTTTTATTAAAGTTTTTCAGAACTTATCCATACTTAGTTTTCCTCCATGCTTTCCAGACACAGTTCACTTATTCAACCACCATGCCTGAGTGCTCCTTTTTTTTGTTCTGGAGCTTTCCTTGCAAAACCCCACTCTTTACTGCAACCAGCAATCCTCAGAAAACCCAAATTGCCCTTTGCTGTGATTCAGCTTTTCGCAGCTTTTTGCAATGTTTTTGCAGTGAAAACTCCGGGATGAAAACCTCGGACACAGAGCTTTAAAACACAGGCCTGTGCTTGGAAAGCCCAGGGCCAAAGGTTAAGTGTGGATGTGGCCTCAGTTACAGCATATGCTTCTTGGGTGTTTGAGCTCCAAGCCTCAGACTTCATCACATGAGCCACTCAACCAACCTGTTCTCCACAGTTCAATCCAGATTCTTGGAATGAAGCCTGTTTTGATTGAATCATCAGTTACAATTTCAGGAGCTTTTCAAAACCTTTAAATTCTCAGCTTTACAGTGCAAGACTTGATATTGGAAACTATTATAGAACAAGACTCGGTGCTGCGTCAGAAGATCAAAGTAATATGGGGGAGAAAGGAAACTGCATTTTATTTTTTGTAGATTTCTGTACATAATCCTCATGCTTTTCTTTTGCATTGGATTGGAGAGCAGGACTTGAATGTCAGGTTAAAAGGGCCATACAGTGGTACCTTAGTTCTCAAACTTAGTACGTTCCGGAAGTCCGTTCCAAAACCAAAGCGTTCCAAAACCAAGGCGTGCTTCCCCATGGAAAGTGATGCAAAACAGATTAATCTGTTCCAGACTTTTTAAAAACAACCCCTAATACAGCAATTTAACATGAATGTTACTATCTAACGAGACCATTGATCCATAAAATGAATGCAATAAATAATGGACTGCAGTCACACAATCAATCAATCAGTAGCTGAACTGGGTTCCACACAGTCACAAAAACAAAACAAAAAAGCAGCAAAAACAAAAACGCAAAATAAATAGCAAAAACAGACAGACCTCAGCGTAACACTCAAAACAGAAGTGTGGCACTCAATACAGAAGCGTTAACACTCAAAACGGAAGTGTAACACTCAAAATGGAGCATGTTCAGCTTCCAAAAAAAGTTCGCAAACAGGAACAATTACTTCCAGGTTTGCAGTGTTTGGGTTCCAAGTTGTTTGAGTACCAAGGCATTTGAGAACCAAGGTACCACTGTATTGTGCCATGGCTACTGAGAAGGAAAGAGGTGATCAAAATGAAAACTCATTTCTGTCTGTCTTGCTTCCTATCACCCAGTCCATTTGTTGTACTACCCACAAATAATGAGGAACATGGAAATCTCACTGCCACAGTGGTGCCATCTATTCTGCTCTTTGCTGAATGATTACATGTTTATGTTACATTTAAATCCTGCCCTTCCTCCATCGGCTTCAGTCCAAGGAACTGGACCGAAATGTGGAGACCAGGTAGGTTGACTGTCTCATGGGATGGCATGTAGGGCTTAGATTATAATATGTATATCACACTTTTTTCTCCACGGAGCGCAAGGCAACACACACAGTTCTTCCTTCTCCCATTTTCTCCTCATAACAACCCTGTCAGGTAGGTTAGGCTGAGAGATGGCAATAGTTTCATGACTCACCACCCACCCAGCCGTAGCCCAACACACTAAAGTACATCACTCTGATTCTCAATAATATCCCATCAAAGTTCAGTTTTTAAAAAATACTCCCAGATACAAGACAAGTGCTCTGGATGTGTATTAGGAAGTTGGACTAAATAACACCCAATGCCCTTTCAAAATGTGTTGGGGAGGGGAAGTTTCGTTGAGTTGTTTTTGTTTTATTATGATTTTGTGTTTTTATATGGTGATTTTATGTTGTAACCGCCCTATGACCTCTGGGTATAGGGCGGTATACAAATGATGATGATGATGATGATGATGATGATGATGATGATTTAATTGTACCCCGCCCATCTGGCTGGGTTTCCCCAGCCACTCTAGGCAGCTTCCAACAAAGATTTAAAATTTATTATTATTATTATTATTATTATTATTATTAATTCTATGGTTTTATTTCTATGCTAGTCAACATTTCTTTTCTTTTTTTCATGGTAAGACTTGAGTGGCCTGATTCCAATTCATTTTGTTGAATCTGCAAGATCATAATTATTTTCATTTATAATTGATTATGTGTATAACCAGGACACTAGTACAGAGACATTTGAGACTCAGATGCATTATGCCCTTGAGTAACCGTTTAGTTCAGCTTTTATTCCAAGGAGACCATTGTCTGATTATCACAACTTAACAGGGAGATTTTCACATCACAACCTGCATTGTTCCCATTTTACCCCCTGAAGCCATCAATACATGCTGTAGGAAAAATTTATCACTTGCTCTTCCTCCTTTTCCCCACTCACCCATAGAATTCTACCAGATAAGAAGCCGCAACTGAGTCGAAAACAAGCAGAGACCTTTCAATTCAGCTCACATCTCGCACCAGGATGGACATCTTGTTACGATAAATCAAGGTGGATTTCCCCCCTCCCCTTCTCGATTCTTAAAAAATAAACAGAGCAGTAAAAGTGAACCATGTCACCATTCATACACTTGAAGGGAGGGGGGATCTTTAATCTGCTTGGGAAAATCTTTTTCTCCCCTAACAGGAAAAAATATTAGTTGTCCTGATAACAAGGAAAACAAAATCAAGCAAAGGGCATTAAGGAACTTCCTGAAATTGAAAGAAGAAGGGGGGGGGAGAGAGAGACCAACAATGTTTCATGTAGTAGATTTACTTTTTAAAATGTGGGGGGCGTGCACAGCCCAGCCCAGCAGAAGGATCCTTTCAGTTTACTCCAGGTCGCTTCTGGTTTCAGGAACATGAAGAAATATACAAGCTTCGAAGTGGTTGGGCTTGGAAACAGGGGTGTTTTGCATCTAACCTCAACATGTTTTACAGATCTCTTTTCCCAGACTGTTTGTGTTTCAAGAGGACCCCCATTACGCCATCAGTAACATCAGGAGGGGCAACAGCAAAACCAGCAGTATCCAGTCAGAGCTTTGGGGAAAGCGGAATTCCAGCCTATGGGGAAGGCCCTCTGAGAGCTTTCACAATGTTGAAGAGGAGGCCTGGCACAAGAAGACTGGGGGATGTGGCCATTAGCCATGCCAGATGGAGCTAGGGTTGCCAGACTCAATAGAGGACAGGACTCCTGTGCCTTTAATTGCCCTGTTCTCTTTCGAGTCTGGAAACCTTAAAGAGAAACCAGCAGACCCTTTGCTTGGAAATTAAACAAAGGGTCTGCTGGTTTCTCTCTAAGGTTTCCAGACTCAAAAGAGAGCAGGGCAATTAAAGGCACAGAAATCCTGTCCTCTATTGAGTCTGGCAACCCTAGATGGAGCTGATGAGAGGCCAAACAACATCTGGAGATCTGGAGGGTCCCTGTCCCCCAATGTAAGGAATTGCACAGCAGACATTTCTCAGCTAACCACGGTCAAACCTTCATGCAATGCTCTTTGCATTCCAGTTTGTTCTTGGCTATAGCTCATGGGGGGGCTGCATGGCATTCCCCAGAGTGCTGTTTTTGTCTGCTGCCACTGCCAGGTCACCCCACCAGAGAGAACCCACCACTTTGTCGAGGGCCGCCTAAAATCTGGACTAGAGCCTGTCCTGGAATAAACATGAAGGTTTGCCATGAACTCGAGCGCAATCCCATTGACATCATCAGGTGAAATCGTTACAAATGTGAAGCCGTGTATTGCAACCTAAAGCAGTCTGTGAAATATCCTAAATTATACTTTCATGTCCTGCAAGTTCGCCATCCCACCCCGGCACAACGAATCAAAATTTGTTGACTGAAAGCCACTGTATCCTGAGAGGATACGTGACAATACACAGCATGTAAATTGTCACGCTTTATGATCAGATGTTATTTGTTATTGCTGGTGATGCGCAAAAGAATTCCCAGCAAAAAAATATACAACAGTTTTCGTCTTTTTATCTACCCAGGGGATATCCGTGAACAGATAACTTTTCTCATTAAAGGGTTGCTGTTGTTGTTTTTCCCTTTTACTGAGAAGGCATTTGATGATTTCAGTATTATTTATGCTGTGATTTATTTATTTTGTAAAATGTTATGTGAAATATTATATTATTATTATTAATTTCAGGTCAATAGTTTATTTAGGTCAGTACTTCATTTGCTTTGGCTTGTTGGTTTATCATGGCCCTTCGAGCACCCTGACCCACAGGAATTTATTGGGTGAAACTTTTCTTGCCATGGGAACAATTGATAGGGACAGCAGCAGCATGTCAGGAAGGTAGTGTACCCGTTTCAAAATCCCTCACAGATGCAAGGCCTAAGGTTGCCAGCGATTCGTCTGACCCCTGTAGCTGTGCTTTGAACTACAACTTGACATAAAAGAATTCACAGGTGCAGCAATTCCCAACATAGAGCAGGATCGCTAGCTCGTTGCTGCGGATCATGTTAAAGGCACAGTTACAGAGGCCGTCTGAAACGTTGGCAATCCTTGCACAACCAAATGCCAGACCTTGGGCACCACCTGAATTTGGACCAGTTTTTAATGTTCTGACCAGTGAGGTATTCATTAGCGAGAGATTAAAGAGGCTTAGATCCAAGCATTCTGCCTTAACTGGCTAGACTCAGCTGAAAATTCACATGGAGACGTAAACTCCAGAAGGTGCAGCTGTAACCATGCATATTTCACAAAATACAAGCAAAAGTGTTTCTGACAGCCACACAAATGCCAACTGGAGCCCTTTTTAAATGCCTCCTCTGAATATGGATTATTCCAAGATGAGCTTTAAAGGTGTACAGAAGATCTAGTCCTTTTCATATAGCTGTCTGGGATTGAAGGCTTCAACAAATGCAGCTTTTCTCTCACTTGGCGAACTGCCCCTGCCAAGATTCCATCTCCTACCCAATGACTGCCTTTTCATCCTTTCCTTCATCTCAGGTCACCCTGGTATACAACCCAGCCTCACATTAGCAACCCAATTCAGTTTTCGGCTAATTCAACGTAATGGATATCAATGACTGGTGTCCTCTCTTCTGGATCCACCATTGCTTGCTAATTTGTTTTAACGTGATTTGGACTAAGGGGGAACCTGGATTCTGCAGAACAAAGATGCCTTTTGAAAGACGGCCTTGTTATTAATTAAATCCCACACTGGCAACATCTATCAGTCTCCAAAGGCAGCTATTTGATTGCTAAGCATGTAATGAGTCCACCCAGTCCTGGGTCTTGCGATCATGGGTGAAATATTCTTTCTGCTTTTGCCCCTCCTCCTCTAACAAGAATTTCCACCCAAAGCTCTGTGGTCGACTTCAGTTCCCTCACCACCTGCTTTTCCTTGTTTTCCTAATTACTGAGCAGAGTCAATTCCTAATGAGGCTGCTTGATTTCCTGTTTTTCCATACTTCTTGAGCCACTTAAAGCATCAGGCCAACATGAAAGGGACCTTTTCTAAACAGATTTGAAATTAATTACCATAACCTTGGTGCTGCTGGTTGCTATGCAAGGACTTTCCACGGCTGCCTTTCTCATTTAACGTTTCCGCACAAAACAAAACTATGTGTTTCTCCCTCCGTCACCTTCTCCTCCTCCTCCCCAACATCACTATCCTGAGTTAGGAATTCTGGTTCAGGAAGCAACAAGCTCCAGAAACACTGTGCCTAAGGCCGAGGAGGAAAAGCGGGTGATGTCACACAAGGGATTGGGCTCTGAGAAAAAGATGGAGTGCCAAGAAGGAGGGAAACAGTCTGACATCCGTCCCACAAGATGTCAGATAAAATCCATGTTGTGAATGGTGTCTGCCAGCTTCCAAAGACTCAGCTTCTGCAAGAATAAGTACCATATTTAAGCCTAGTTTTTTTAAATAAAAAAATGCACAGCATGTTTACCAATTAGCTCAACTGGCTAGAGAGTGGTGCTGATAATGCCAAGGTTGCAGGTTCGATCTCCATAGGACAGCTGCATATTCCTGAATTGGAGGGGGTTAGACTAGATGATCCTCAGGGTCCCTTCCAACTCTACAGTTTTATGATTCTATGTCTGAAAATAGCTTGTTTATGTATTTACCCATCTCTCCATAGCAGCTAACCACCAAGCATACAGTATTGTATTTCCATGTGCATGTATATGTGAAATTATGCATATATTTATTGGGTGGGTGTCTATATATTTGCGACAAGGCCCCTTACTTGGTTCTAAAATTTGGTTCTGCAGTCTGGCCCCAAATCTAAAGGATAAATTTTCTGACATATGCAAAATCCTGGCTGAGGCATCCACAAGCACTATGGGTGGTTTGAAACTAGTGTGGGAGTCAGACATCAGTGCAGAAATAGATTCCAAAATGTGAGTTTCAATATGGAGGAGGGAAAACATTTATGCCCATTAAAAGGGGGCGGGACGGGATGGAAACTCAAAAGAAATGCCCAGAAGTCCCTTTTGCAACATTTTGTTGCAGGTCCTAGGCGTGTGACTACTTAATAGTTGTGCATCACAATAAACAAACACATTTCAATAACCAGCTTCTGGCTACGTCTCTGTTCTTTAACAAAGGAAAGAAACATAATTGTCTGAAGGCTGGTACCAATGTTCCCATCCTACCGTAAGCTTTCTCTCCCCATGTCCACCCCTGACATCCTAGGACAAGAGACGGTTTAATCAACCACCAAATTTGCCAGTCCAGATATATTGCACTGTTTGTGTTATTGCAAACAGAAGAATTGCATTTATACTCAAAGCAACCAATTTCGTTGCTACCCCTCACAAACCCAGCCACACATCTCTCCTATAATCCATTCTGGTTCCCTGCAACTCCCATATCATAATCAGGGAAGTTTTATTGACATACAGCAAGCACAGCAAAGCTCCTAGTTCTACAAACCTTACAATAAGATGCACTTAGGTTTTTCAGAGTCTGCAAATGAAGGCCCCAGTACTGACTCTCTAGTTCTCCGCTTCAGCAGCGAAAAAGCCAGCGAGTGCTCTGCATTCCAACCCCACCCAAATCATAAAGCTGAAAAAACTTCAATGGGATCTAGATTATTATTATGACAGGGTTTTCCTCCCAGGATTCGGCTTCTTTCTAAATGGTGGGAAAGGCTGCTTTAAACAGCCTCCAGTCACCACATGACAAAGTGGCTGACCATTCCTGCAGCCCCCCAAACAGAATAGACGGAATAAGCTATTGTCTGCACTCAGGGCTCAGCTACAACCATGACATTTGATTGGTCCAGGATGTAAAAGAACAAAAAGGTCATTGAATAAAAGAGGAACAATGCTCTTCATGAAACAAATGAGTGTCGACTAATTTATACCATGTTTGGTTTGGGCAACATATACTTTGACATGATGCAATTGGTCACCAAGTTGCCCCGGCCTTTCCACAGAAAGTGAGATCAGCAGGTCCTCTAATTATGGGAATTTCCTGCCGCTGGGTTATGCCCACTGTGCTTTTGAGCAGTTCATAGGAGTGCTGCTTTTCACGAGCCACAGATTGTTCTTGTGCCACATCCATCAGAATGCGGAGGCTATGAAAACCTGTAAAAAAATGAGGGGTATCCCTGGATGTCACGAAGGTTTGTGTCACAGGACGCATCCAGACTGTCACGATTTTGCAGGAGGGATTCGAGAGCATACTGAAATGTTACGTCTGTGCTGTTAAAGTGGATTAAAGGGCCTGTCGCCCTCGCACAACAAATCCTCTTTTTAAAAAGAAGCGGACATTTGCGGTTTGGAAAATGACAGGGGAACGAATTGAAAAGTGTGGAATAAACGAATGACTAATGAGATGAACACGCTGGCAAGCAAATCACGATGAATGCAGGATGTATGCTCATTGTCATATAACTACCCCATCAACAAATCAGAATGAATGCTAACAAATCAGAAAATCTTCAATAAAAAATTACAGTATTAAAAAATAAACAGGTCCTCTGGAGGCAGGTTCAATGACCTAGAACCCTCCACACCTGCTTAAAATATCATGGTTTTGGCAAGCCTAGTCAAACATGAAAAATTGCATGTATTTTCTCTCTTTTTAGCCACCATTGATTTTAATAATGTTTTTCAATATTTGTTCCTTTTTTTTAACCGAGAATTCTAATGTTTTATTATATGTTTCTGAAAAATCACTTAGAGGTTTTCTTGCAATCAAGCAGTATATAAATTCTGTTGAATTAAACAAACAAACAAACAAACCATTGCTGAATTTGCATATCTCAAAAAGAACCCCACGCCTGTAAGTTCACCAGGACCATTATATTGGGCAGAACTCATTCCACAAGCTCCCAACCCTTTGTTTGCCAAATATCACGAATATGGAGGCCCAGGAACATTTGCATGGGAGAAATAGTGATTTGAACCCCCAACCAATGCTTTCCCCTACTGACCTCCCCGGACCATTTTTATCCCAGCTGGGCTCATCTCGGCTCTCAGAAGTCACCCATGGAAAAAAGACTAGATGACGATTCTCCCCTGCAAATGCCCCTCCGCCTTATTCAGCAAGCACACAGCTGGAGCACATGTTCATTGGCGTAGCATGCAGTTCCATTCTAAGTTTGCACTGTGCAAACAGGCCCACTGCATCCCTGTGTCAACCAACATACGTGCGCGAAAGGCTGTAATCTGCATGTCCCTTTTGCCAGTAACAAACCCTTTCAAAGCTGGAAATCTGCAACTTTTAGGGAGTTTTGAATCTACTATTTTTTCTTTTAAGGAGGACATTTTTCAGCACGGTATTCTTCCTTCTCAGGAAATACCCTTACACTTTCCTTTAGCTCAAAGGGGAAAGAGACTGAGCACCATCTAATTCACACCCCTTGTTTTCCCTTACTTGTTATTTGTCGTGCAAAAAGAGAGAGAGAGACCTTTATTGCTGCCAAATATCCCATATTTCACGTAGACTAAAATTCCAGCACTTCCCACATCTGTAAGCAGCTAAAGAGGAAGTCTATTTAATGAGTAACCTTGAAATGACACAGTTGCATTCTTAAGAGCTCTCCGTTTTGCCATTCTTAAGTATGTGCCGAGATTTACCCTTGCAAGCGGGCCTTTTTTTTTTCAGCCGGAATGCACTGGAACTGAGTTCCTCCACCTCTTTGGTGCCTTTCAGCACCTCTTTTTAGCATACCGGCAGCTGTGCAGTATACCAGCACGGCGCCCAGAGTTGCACGTTGGAGACTTCGGGCTGCATGCTGCTCATGGCTTTGTGTCGGAGGCTGTGGGGCATCACGTGGGAGTTCCTGCACCTCTTTTTATAGGGGGGAAAAAGCACTGTTTGTGAGTAATCTTTCTGAATAGCCAGAACCTCAACACCAGATGGTTTTCCACCTTGGATGTCAACCCCACAGAGGAAAGAACTATGTGCACAATACATATACCTTCACACTTGGCAATACCGCACCTGTCTGTTTTTAGGCAAGTAGAAGCAGTAGGAACCTGTAGCCAGTCAGTTTCCCATCACTGGTATAAGCAACAAAAGAGACGTGTGTCTCCATGCTTTTCCTATAGGAAAATACTACTCTTCTTTATTACTGATGACAACATTGCAAAAACACGTAACACAAAATATACGCATCACACATTTTTATATGACATTTAAGAGCATGCACCACAGAACTTTTTTTTAAAAAAAATTATTTACTGTATTGCATTTATATCCCACTTTTCCCTCCAAAAAGTTCAAGACGGTGTACACAGTTCTCCCACTTCTCATTTAATCCCATGACAACCCTATGAGGTAGGTCAGGCTGAGAGAGACCGTGATTAGCCTCAGGTCGCCCAGTGAGCTTCAAGCTGGTAGAGTGTGACTAATAACTACCGTGTTTCTCCTAAAATAAGCCATACCGCAAAAATATGCCAACTCCAAAAATAAGCCATACCCCCTAAAATAAGCCATACCCCAAAAATAAGCCATAGTGATAGGTAGTTTAACCTTGTAGGTTAAACTGTACCATACTTAATAATAATAAAAGACATCTCCTGAAAATAAGCCACCGTGTGTTTTTTTGAGGAAAAATAAATATAAGACTGTGTCTTATTTTTGGAGAAACACGGTAGCAGCCACCAGCCATCAAAAGCTATTGGTGGTCATTTAAGCAAACATATTCTAACCTTAGGTGTTAAACTAAATCAAGGCCTAGGAGAAAGTACCATAACCTCCCTTTTCACAGCCACAAGAAATTCTTCTTAGTATTGGGGACATGAGGAAAAAACAAGATGTGCATCTTTTTCTTATGCTTGTGCAGGCTCTGCCATAATAGAATCCCATTCAACGGAAACACACTGCACAAGAGGGGAACGCATCACGAAGATGAGCAGAAAGGAAAAGAGAAGCATCGGAAGGAAGCAGCAATTCAGGAAAAGAAGGTGAAAGTAACATTTGAAAGGTTAGTAAAACAGAGAAGAAAAGGTGGGAAGATAACAGCGGCCACTGGGCAAGATCCAGGAAAGTAATAGGAAAAAACAGAGTTGAGAAAAAATCTGAGCAAAAAGTAAATAAAGGCAAAAAGCAGAATAAGATGGGAGCTGCAGTAGCACCTTTCGGTTAGTGACTTTATTTTATTTATACACTTCACTTCCTGCCTTTGACTCTGGAAAATGTCCTACAATTTCTTGTTAATTTGGGGGAAGGGAGAGGGAGGTGATGGCAGAATGTGATTGCAAACGGGATGTAGGCCAACTTTCTGCTTCTTGCTGAGCACAAAACTAGGCTAGTGTCAAAGCAGGTATTTTTAAATCTCTCTGCATCTTCCTGTCACCCAGTGTCGGGAAGATGCAGCTATATTTATACTCCCTGCACCACGCTAGAGCAAAGCACCCACAACTGACCATCTTCTTCCTGCAGAGCAGAGGCAATATTTAGCTCTAGAACTACCAGGAGGAAACCAGATCCTTGTTTACTTACACAAAGGCTTGTAATTGGGTAAAAAATGGCCCAGAGGCAGCAGAGAGATGCAGCTTTAAGAACTCCAGATCACATGTTTAAAGATAATTAATGCTGCAATGGATAGGTGTGATAATGCATTCCACAAATAGAGGATATATTGATACCACGTCAAGTGCCAATATGGGAGCAATCCAGAGCTATGCATTTAATCCTGGTTCACAACTGCATGTCTGCCATGGCTCCTAGACAAGGAAGTCTGGGAACTAGGGTGGTAGGAAGATGTTCTGAGCTCCTTGGAGGAATGGCAGGAAAGGGATATAATTCCTCTATGACCAAAATGAAATGGTGCCTGATCACCCTCACATAACTGTAATTCTTTGGAGAAAGCAATGATATTCCCACTGGTTTCAAATATGTTAGATCAGGTGGACTTCAAGATTGCAGAATCAACTTTGTCGCCCCCCTCCCTTAGAATCCCCAGGTCCACCAACAGAAACCAACTGCAAAATGGTGCTTTAGAGAGAGGTGCAGACTTGCACTTCGAATTAAGGAACAGGATGCATCTGAGTGTATCTCACGAGACCTCATAGTCCTTCCATGCAATAAAATCCATTTCTAGTTGTCCCATCATCCCAGATTTCTTGGTTTCAGCAGCCTATTTTTTTGGGGAGGGGGTCACTACTTTAAAACATTTGGTAGACAGAAAACCTTGTTGATCTACTGCTAATCACTTAGACATATATTAGTATATCCTGATCCGCCCACCCCTAATGTATATGAGCCCATAATTCAGTTGTGGCAGCCCATGTCTGTAGCTCTCTCCCTTGCTGCAAAGTTTTCTCTTCAGCTTCAGATAAAATCTTTTTTTCATTTGTGCAGCAAACTTGGTTTTGATGCTGTTTTAACACTGAAACACAACCCCTTTCTGCTGTTTTGTTATTCTCTTACTAGGTTTTACTGTTGAGCAGGATATCAAGCACATTACCTTAAACCAGTGTTTCTCAACCTTTTTGGGGCCACGGCACACTTGTTCCGTGAAAAAAATCACAAGGCACACCACCATTTAAAAAGTTTAAAAATTTAACTCTGTGCCGCCCTATATTGACTATAATTATGACTGTAAGAAACACTTGCCAATTGCTGTGTTGGTTGTAATCTCCTGTAATAAGGCTTCACAAGCCGTCCGGCGGGTTAGCGTTGTGTATTGGCGGCCGCCAGGCTCGTTTGCACTGAGCTTTGGGAAAGAGGAGGAGAAATATTGCTTTCCGGCGGGACAGGGCTGTGTATTGGCGGCCGCCAGGCACGTGACAATGCAAATCGCCCTTCTCGTCGCGGCACGTCGCGGCACACCAGCCAGCGTCTTGCGGCACACTAGTGTGCCGCGGAACAGCGGTTGAGAAACGCTGCCTTAAACAAACTTGTAAGAACAATTCCTTTTCCAAAATCAGGCAGTAAGTCCATGGCAATAGGTAAGTAAAATCAGCAGCTGGTAACCAGGGTGGTAACACTGAAGAAGAACTGTTGGATTTACTATGGGGCTCAAGGTGGGTCCCAATAGCAGTGTTTTCTATTGCAGCTCTTCATTCTCCAGTTACGGTATCTTAGCAGATTGGACAGTGCTAATTTACACCTTTGTGACATTAGAGGGGTCCAATGCACCTATCCTTGAGATACTAGGAAAATCCATGCTTTCAAAACGTTACATAATGTCTTTGTGAATGCATAGCAAATGTGAATGTATAGAGTGGCATATAGGCTCCATGATTTATAATTAATGATTGAGGATGAATAATAAATAGTAATCCAGTGTCAGATGGCAAGCTAACCATTGGAGCTTGTGGTACCTAATAAATTGCTATTCACTTTTTGCCAGTCCCTGAGCTACCTTCTCAGGCTTCCCAATTCTATAATAAAAACTCTCGAACCAGGAAAACTCCAGGAAACCGGAATGGAGCAGGCCTCACCATTCTTCCCCACACTCAAGATTATCAGACAATAGCAAACCAAGGGCCTCCTCCAATGCTGGGTGACATTTCCATTGTTTGTCCTACTTCCAAGTGACTTTGTCCTTAAAAAAAATAAAAAGTACCATTGAGTGAGTTTCCACTACTGCCATTGGTTCATCTAAACCAAGAAGTACTACAAGTGTAAAATTTGACCATGCTAGTCCCTGGGTTTTGTCCAGCAGTTTATTTCTGAAGCAACAGAGAGAATAGCAGTAGGCAAGTGTGTGCCTACTGAAAGAGACACTTTCTTTCTTAATATGTACTTTACATGTTCCAGTGAGTTATGCTCAGGTGACTATGGCTTACCTCAAACCTGTGTTATCATAGCTGCCAAGTTATCCCTTTTTTAAAGGGATTTTCCCTTATGCTGAATAGGCTTCCTCACAAGAAAAGGGAAAACTTGGCAGCTATGGTGTTATGCCCAGTCATGTGAACAATTACGTCCTAATACACCCACCAATGCAACAGCCTGGGGGGTTACTTATATACAGTACAACTAAATAGATGCTGCTCAACAAGGGAAGTTTTCCATGCAAAGATTTTCCTGCTCTCTCCCAACTGAATGCTGTCCTCCTGCATTGATGGCATGGATATATAATATGGGTGTACAGTACATACAAATTCCCTGGTAAATGAGGAACTGCATGAATGATCACAATAGCTTTGGCAACTAAAGTAATAATATTGTATCAGTAAAATAGAGCAGGCCGTTGTTTATAAATAAATAAATCATGCTATCAACTATTATTAGTAGTAGTAGTAGTACTGTAGTACTACTAGTAGTAGTATTGCTGCCCTTCATCCACAGAGCTCAGGGTGGTTGACAACATAAAATTACAATATGAAAAACACAAAATACATAATAAAAATAAGAACAGAAACAAACCCATAATCTCCCCTGCCACAACACATTTAAAAGGGCATCAGGTGTCAATCAATCAAAGGCCTGGTTGAAGAGGAACCATAGGAGCCAACTCCTAGGGGCCGAGGTCCCATCGGTCCTCCCCAAATATTTGTGATTGGTTATGCAGTGTGAGGCTTACCTGGGCCCCTTGAATTCAAGTTGGCACCCTGAAAGGAACGTTTTTGCCTGGCACCTAAAGGTGTATAATGAAGGTGTCAGTCGGACCGTCCTAGGGAGAGCATTCTACAACTCTGTGGAGTTAATGTTATAAATGTATGGAACAAGAATAATTCCCTCTCTCTTTTTCTCTCACCCTTCTTGTGTGTGTGTGTGTGTGTATATATAATTGATGCATTTATGGCATTTCTCTAGCCAAAAGGGCTTACAAGCATTGGTTCTGGCGTGATCCATGTCTGCAGGCTCACAATCTAAAAAGACATGGCATGTGAGGGGAAAGGAATGGAAGTGAGGAGGGAAAAGCAAGCTCAAGTCCAAGCACTTCAAGTTACAGCTGTTATAACACACTTATTTAAGTTCTGGCCATCTTGCCCTTGATAATGAACAATTTTTCACAGAAGCACCTTCCACCTCGCCCCTGACATCAGATCCAGGAGCAGAGCTGCTGACAATGACCAGAAGGTCAGAAGGTCAAGCCAGTTTTTCTCTAGGCCCAGGTTCTATCTAGCAGCATTTCCAAGGGTTTCAACCAGCACAGCCACAAAGAAATACAGTACACAAAGACCTTCAGAAGCAACTACACAGGCAAATACCAGACCCACCTGAGATCCTAACTGCATCAGCAAAAGTTACTTCATTGACTTTAGCACAGCTGCACCTGCTTGTGTCAACCATAAATCTGCCCTCTAAATTTCGGCATTAAATAAGTCTTGTTGGCCCTGCAGCTGCTGCCTCTGTGATTGCCGTGGGTGGTGATGGCTAGCCATAAAATGGGGTGCAATAAAAAGCATGCATTGCCACACCCAGCAATGTGATGGTGCTGTCGAGAAATATTAGTCAGTCATCAAAAGGCAGCAGGTTCTCAGACGAACAGTAGGAGCTATCTCTTCATACAACAGATAGCTAGAAATGAAATGTTCATGTTCAGAGGTTGCATACCTCTCTGGTTACCAGATGCTGCAGGCAAACAGTGCAGAAGCCATCAACCCTGGTGCTCTCCAGATGTTTTGGACTACTACTTCTGTCAGCCCCAGCCAGAACAATCAGGAGCAGTGGCCACAGAAAGCTGGCAGACTCAGGCACTACACCATGATGATAATAATAATAATAATTTATTATTATTATTATTATTATTATTATTATTATTATTATTATTATTATTATTACGCTGCCCATCGGCTGGATTTCCCCAGCCACTCTGGGCGGCTTTCAACAAAATATTAAAATACAATAGTCCGTCAAACATTAAAAACTTCCCTAAACAGGGCTGCCTTCAGATGTCTTCTAAGTCAGATAGTTGTTTATTTCCTTGACATCTGATGGGAGGGTGCCACTACCGAGAAGGCCCTCTGCCAGGTTCCCTGCAACTTCGCTTCTCGCAGTGAGGGAACCGCCAGAAGGCCCTCAGCGCTGGACCTCAGTGTCTGGGCTTAACAATGGGGGTGGAGACGCTCCTTCTGGTATACTGGGCCGAGGCAGTTTAGGGCTTAACCTAAAGAGTCATGGGTTCGAGCCCCACATCGGGCATAAGATTCCACCATTCCAGGGGGTTGGACTAGATGACCCTGGTGGTCCCTTCCCACTCTACAATTCATTGATTTGGTGACTGACATGGGGACCCGCGCGGACAATGAGAAAGCCAAACAGAATGACCGAACCGAAGGGCTCTTTTTTGCAGTCCTGCAGCCAATCAGCCCCAAGAATCTGAAAGGAAGGAAACGAGAAAACAAACGGGCGTTTTGGCTCGGGGTTCGTTCTTGGCAGGACCAGCCAGGAGCCGTCGGAGGGGATCATCTTCTCGCCTGGCTCAACTCCCGGTGCTGCGGGAGCAGGACCCGGCGCGAGGGGCAGGGCTGCGTTAGGCGCGATCCAGCAGCAGCCGTCTCTCCTTTCCCCGTGATCTTCCAACACCTCGCCCCCTCTTTTGCCATGGGTGTAGACAGGGGGGGCAGGAGGGGGCAGCTGCCCCCCCCTAGAAGCAAAAAATTATTGTATTTTACAGACCATAACCAATACTTTGCCCCTCCAAAAACTGAAGTGGAAAGGGCTTTGCTTTAGCAAGAGCAGCTCTCCACTTGCTGGGGGCGGGAACACAGCTGTAACAAAAACACATCAAATAAATAAAGCAAAGTGGCTACCAGTACTTAAGCAGTTAAGACAATGGAGCAGAATATCCCTTCAGGCAAGGTCCACCCTATTCACCCTATTGTTATTCAGTGGGAGTTGTTAATGGGCATTCAGGGATCGCATTAACAGTTCTATTGGCGATTTAATGAGGGTGCAGAGGATTCAATTTGACTAAGGTGGCCCTGCAAGGCTAAAAGGAAGTGAATAAGAAGGGGGGGGCTGTAGCTTTGATAGACACAGTGATGTTTATAAAAAGCATTGGTGTTCCAGTCTGCCCCTCCTCCTGCATCTGTATACTGTAAATCAGGGGTGACCACCTCCCAAGAGACTCTGATCTACTCACAGAGGTAAAAACTGGGAGTGATCTACCCCCTTTTGGGGGGTTCAGGTCAAAGCTGTTGAGTTTTTTTAAGGAAGGGAAGCCCTGTTTTGGGGGGTTTAGGTCAAACTTGTTGAGCTTCTTTTAGGAGGGAGGGAGGCCCATTTTTGTTTAGGGCTTCAGGTCATAGTTCAGCTTTTTTTAGGGAGGAGGAAAAATTTGGGTGAGCTTTTTTTAGGGGTGCCAGTGATCTAGCAGTGATCTACCACAGACATCCAGTGATCTACTGGTAGATCACAATCTACCTGTTGGACGTGCCTGCTGTAAATCAAGCAGAGAGAAAGCTGCTTACAAGGCTCCTGTACAGGTGTACCGGTATCTTCCTCTTGCTGCAGAGTTCTAGCATCACAGCGTCACCCAGAGGCACCCACAAATGTGAGTTATCCCTCTCTCTATTTCTTCCTTCCTTTCCTCCCTCTTCCATCCTCAATAAAATACTGGGGAGGGGGGCAGATAAGCCCCACATAGAAAGCCCATCAACATGGGGGGGGAGGACTCTTTAAAATACAGTATTTACCAGTAATTTCTTTTGGGGGGGGAGGCACCTAGGCCTCTAGGAGTTGGCTGCTATGCCTAGGACAATTCAAGAAAGCAGAATCATGCATATGCTATGGTAATATATCAATAGAATCATGGAATTGTAGTCGGAAGGGACCACAAGGGTCATCTAGTCCAACCCCCTGCAATGCAGGAATTTTTCCCCAATGTGGGGCTTGAACCCACAACATGGTTGAAATATTATGCTGATATGCAGCAACGCCTCGGAGCCATCGAGACTGCGGCCCTGTCTTGCCTCGCCCTCGCCTGCCCTGCCACCCCCTCTCCCCTGCCCGACCCTCCCATCCTCTTGCTGCAGAGTTCCAGCTTCACAGCATCACCCAGAGGCACCCACAAATATGAGGTATCCCTCTCTCTATTATTCCTTCCTTCCCTCCCTCTTCCATCCTTAATAAAATACTGGGGGGGGGCAGATAAGCCCCACATAGAAAGCCCATCAAAATGGGGGGGGGGGGTGACTCTTTCAAATACGGTATTTACCAGTAATTGGGGGGGGGGGGTGAGGCACCTAGGCCTCTAGGATTTGGCTGCTATGCCTAGGAGTAGGACAATTCAAGAAAGCAGAATGATGCATATGCTATGGCAATATATCAATAGAATCATAGAATTGTAGTCGGAAGGGACCACAAGGGTCATCTAGTCCAACCCCCTGCAATGCAGGAATTTTTTCCTAAGGTGGGGCTTGAACCCACAACATGGTTGAAATATTATGCTGATATGCAGCAACGCCTCGGAGCCGTCGTGACTGCGGCCGTGCCTTGCCTTGCCCTCGCCCACCCTGTCACCCCCTCTTGCCTGCCCGACCCTCCCGTCCTCTCCAGCCAAGCAGGGTAGCCGCCGCCGTTGCCAGCCCCAGAAGCACAAGGTGGCCGCTGCCGCCGCTGCCGCCACCACGATGTCGCCAGGCCAGCTGGCCCTGTAGCCCCGCCCACGTTCCCACTTTGTGGCCCCGCCCCTGAATGATCATGGCTTGCCCCCCCCTAGTTTTGATCCTGGCTACGCCCTTGTCTTTTGCTCCTGCGCTTACCGTAGTATAACTGTCAGATAAAGCGCTGTGCTCTTGGGAGAGAGGCAGGAACAAGAGCGGCAGGTTTCACGAGGAATAATAACAGATAACCGGGAGGTTTTGTCGAGGACATAACCCGACGCCAAGAAAGGCGGCCTTGTTGCTTCTCTGGAGCAGGGAACGTGCACAAGGCCCTGTCTGCGTCCAGCAGGAGCCCCTTCGGAGGAAAGGCCGGCCTTTCTACAGCCAGGTTCGGAGAAGGCTGCACCACATCCGGGAGAAAGCGAGGGCCAGGCCTGTACCACAATCCTCCCAGCCAGATGTCCGTCTTTGATCTAGTCCAGAGGTCGGGGTGCAAAAAGAACAAGGAGCGCTGGTGGTGCCCAAGCAGTTTCCTTCCCGATGGCGAATGGTTAGGTCTGGGCTCCTTGGGGAGGAAGGGCGGGATATAAATTCAATAAGGAATAAGTCAACAAGTGTGCATTTCGTGCGGGATGAGGTCAGAATCCAGCCTTACAGGATGGGTCGCCCAAGCGTTGGTGCAATCCGGAAATGTTCGACTACAACTCCCATCATCCCTGGCTCTTGGCCATACCAGCTCGGGCTGATGGGAGTTGGAGTCCATCAACACCGGGATGGCAGCTGGTTCCCCGTCCCGGATCTCGATAGGGCTGCCCGTCAGTTTCAAGCACACAGTTCTCCATTACTTTCCCTGTGCACCAACAAGCGTCGCCTGTCCGTTTTTTCACCCCGATCCAGATCAGAACTTTCAAGCAACTTTCAAAGGACAAACCACTGACCCACAGGACAGTCTCCGTTGCCTCCTTGTCTCGATGGCTGCGGTTCCAAACATACCCGACGAAATCCCCTTGACATCCGTGGGATTTTCAGCTCGGTTCTCAGTGAGCTTCAGCAGAAAGGGAGTCTCGTTGATTTCAATGGGATTTGCCTCCACTCCAAGACAATATGCTTCGGACTGCAGTGTCTGGACTCCCCAGTGCAGAGAGAGGACTGGATTTTGATCTGCGATACAATTTGTATCTCTACTGGGGAGTCTTAGTCAAGCTGCTCTTTCCGTCTCACTTTCCCCCATGTGTAAAATGGGAGTGATTAGGGTACTGCTAACAACCATTAGGCTTCAGAAACGGTGTATGCAGCAGTTAGGTAGGCATTCGCCTTCGGAAATCCTTCTCGGTCAGATAAGCCCCAAACTAGGCTACAATCCTGTGCACACTTAGAAAGAAGAAACTTGGAACTTAATGGGGATCGATCTGCAAGTCTCTCTGTAATCACAGGTATTAGGGGCATTAGTAGTGCTGAGATTATAAAAGGGGGACTCCAATTGATTCACATTTTGCTGCAGCTTGTTCATCTACCGTTCTTATGAAATAGTTTGAATGCGTTGCCCTTTCAACAACCCTGTGCAGTAATAAAGAAGAGATGGTTTGCTACTCATTTTGCAGATGGGAATCCAGCCAGAATATCCAGACGACGTAATCCCTGGGCCTGCACGCCCAGTAAACTGCTCTCTAGTAGCTGTTGGTTTTCCTCCCTGGCCACCCCATTACCCTTAGTCTTTCATGCCTCACCTCAGTTGCCTGTGAGCACCCCATGTATCAGAATGTTGTTGCCCTGATGGACCTGTTTCTCAGTGCTTAAAAACAAGTTCCAGGAAAGACGCTTTCATGAATGCGCACATTGCTCTGCAAAGGGATAGTATTCCCCATGCACCGTGACCCCCCTTTTTTTTAGCTCACCAAAGGGAAGGTAATTTGGGTTCGAGTTAGGGCCTCATCTGCACTATACATTTAAAACAGTATATCATACCACTTTAAACTGTCATGGCTCCCCCAAGAATTCTGGGAACTGTAGTTTGTTGAGGCTTTTAAATATTAAATATTCAGCCCTGGAATATTTTTTATTTTTCTGAAATATACCAAGTCCCACCCCCCACCCACTACGACTACTTTTTTTAAACAAAAGTAATTTTTGTGCATGTACAAGTGCATGTGCCTTTTCCTTCCCTGTGATGGATCCTGGCATCTCTTTTTTAAAAAATACAGTGAATAGTTTATTAATTAAATTAATTAAAATACACTTGATGAATAATTTTACCAAAAAAAATGGGTCGGGATCTAAAGAACCCTGGGCAATGCTCAAAAAAAGAGCAGCCATCAGACTCTAGAAAGAAAGGAGTCGAGGTCAGCTACGTTCGCGGGTAACCATTTTTCTCTCCATGCTCTGCTGGGTGCAAACGGGCAGATTGAAGCGTCTCCGGGTTCTGCTTGTGGGGAGGCGACTGGTAGGTGGGCCCCGAGCTAGCTTGGAGAGGAGAAGAGCTGGCGCTGCTGTGGCATCTGGCCCCGAAGGAAGGAAAGAAAGGAGGAAGGGGGGGTCCTGCGAAGCTGTTACATTAAATTGGAAAATCGATTTACTGAATGGCAGGTGTTCGCTACCAAACAGATGGAGAACTTCAAGAAACAAACATGCATTTGTATGGAAAAGAAGCCATCGATTTGGAACCCAGGAGTCAATCGTAATCGTTATACCATTTCCAAAAGGCCTCGTTTTATGAGCTAAACTCTGAATAACAAGAGGAGATGGACGTACCCGGGTTGTAATTGAGCCCAGCCCAAGCACTCGCCCCCACCAGCAGGACATCGCTAGCTGGTTCACTTATGGCCATTTGCCGCTCTGAATTCTGTTTGGGGGTGTGTGTGTTAATGGCAATGCCGCGTAGGTGGCAAATTCTCTGGGCATGCGCTGTGCCATTTCCATTTTTGTGTGTGCAGCGCCTAGCACACGGAGACGCAACGTGCAAGGAAACATGTGGTTTCCATAAGGCCAATAAGATTTACCTGGTAGGAAATTCGTTGGGGATTGAGGTCTTCCCTATAAAGTTGATTTGAAGCTTGGGATGCAGCGGGTTAAAGTCCCACCACCTCTGCTCTCCATGTGGTGGGGTTAATTCCATGCGGACTAGTGACGATGATGATATGCAATTGGCTGGAAACGGTTTCCAGTACACACACGCTGCTGGCAGGTCTATTTTTAAAAAGGACTCCTGGAAAGAACGGGCATTCGCTTTATAGATCCTACACAGAATTGCACAACTGCCCGCCAAACCAGGGATTCATGTGCTCTGGGCAAAAAAACTCGCCCAACCCCCTTGGAGCGACTTACCGGCCAAACCACAAACGAAGTCTGCGAAACGCCCAGCATGTTGTAATGCAGCCGCTTTTTAAAAAGGAACGAAAGCAGCTTCTAATATTATATTGACATGTGGAAATCCCTGAAATCAAATGCGGTTCGATCCGGCAGCAAGATAGCTATTATACCGTGTTTCCCCTTTTTTAAGACACCGTCTTATAACTTTTTTTCCTCAAAAAAACACACGGTGTCTTATTTTCAGGGGATGTCTTAATTTTTTAATTATGTTTTTATGGTACCTTAAGGCCTCCTTGGCCGGGCCGGGCCGAGGGCTCGGGGTGCTGCTGGGTGCTCTGCATGGTGCTGCTGGGCGCTCTGCGCAGCAGCAGCAGGTTCCAGGCACCGAGGTGACAGGTCGCTGGCTCTTTGCTCTGCCCAGCGCTGCCGGGCGCTCGGCGCTGCGGAGCGCTCCGCTCTGCAGCCGCCGATTCCGGCGGCGGGGCGGCAGACCTCCTCGGCTGGGGCAGGAAGAGGCCAGGCTGTTGGCTCGGCGCTCCGCCCGCTGCAGGACGCTCCGAGCGCTCGGCGCTGCGGAGCGCTCCGCCCTGCAGCCGCCGATTCCAATGGCGGGGCGGCAGGTCTCCTCAGCCGGGCCAGGAAGAGGCCAGGCCGCTGGCTCGGCGCTCCGCCAGCTGCAGGGCGCTCCGCGCACTCGGCGCTGCGGAGCGCTCCGCTCTGCAGCCGCCGATTCTGACGGCGGGGCGGCAGACCTCCTCGGCTGGGGCAGGAAGAGGCCAGGCTGTTGGCTCGGCGCTCTGCCCGCTGCAGGACGCTCCGAGCGCTCGGCGCTGCGGAGCGCTCCGCCCTGCAGCCGCCGATTCCAATGGCGGGGCGGCAGGTCTCCTCGGCCGGGCCAGGAAGAGGCCAGGCCGCTGGCTCGGCGCTCCGCCAGCTGCAGGGCGCTCCGCGCACTCGGCGCTGCGGAGCGCTCCGCTCTGCAGCCGCCGATTCTGACGGCGGGGCGGCAGACCACCTCGGCTGGGGCAGGAAGAGGCCAGGCTGTTGGCTCGGCACTCCGCCCGCTGCAGGACGCTCCGAGCGCTCGGCGCTGCGGAGCGCTCCGCCCTGCAGCCGCCGATTCCAATGGCGGGGCGGCAGGTCTCGGCCGGGCCAGGAAGAGGCCAGGCCGCTGGCTCGGCACTCCGCCCGCTGCAGGACGCTCCGAGCGCTCGGCGCTGCGGAGCGCTCCGCCCTGCAGCCGCCGATTCCAATGGCGGGGCGGCAGGTCTCGGCCGGGCCAGGAAGAGGCCAGGCCGCTGGCTCGGCGCTCCGCCAGCTGCAGGGCGCTCCGCGCACTCGGCGCTGCGGAGCGCTCCGCTCTGCAGCCGCCGATTCTGACAGCGGGGCAGCAGACCTCCTCGGCTGGGGCAGGAAGAGGCCAGGCTGTTGGCTCGGCGCTCCGCCCGCTGCAAGGCTCTCCGAGCGCTCGGCGCTGCGGAGCGCTCCGCCCTGCAGCCGCCGATTCCGGCGGCGGGGCTGCAGGTCTCCTCAGCTGGGCAAAAAAAAGAGAAAGAGGCTAGGCCGCTGGCTCGGTGCTCCGCTCTGCAGCCGCGGCAGGCCGATCCTATGCGGAGCGAACCTTTATCTGCCCGCGCTTCAGCATGCGGGACCCGGGAGACGCTGCAGCGGGGAGAAACTAACTAAAACAACAACAGGGGGACGAAGAGCGTGCGGGGTGGCAGCAGTAGCGGAGGTGGCGATAGCGAGGCTGGCCACCCTCAGGAGCTCTATCCAGGGCCGTCTTAGGTATGGCTTATTTTCAGGGTGTGGCTTATATTTCTCAAATGCTTGAAAATCCTGCTACGTCTTATATTATGACTACGTCTTAAAAAGGGGGAAACACGGTATATATTCAGGCCCCCAGAAAACATTTGAGTGCCTCCCCCCCCCCGCACCAAATTTCATGGGCATTGCCATTCAAATAGTGCGCCGTGTCATGTGATCGATTATGAGGGGCGGGGCTTACTAGCCCCCCACCCCAATGTATTATTCAAGTGGGCACCCTGCCCTGTATGCCTGTCTTATCACATGGGCAACCCAACCTACAGAAGCCCCTTGTCTTTCTACAACGGCCGCGCGTGCGCGCCCAAGTAAGACAACCCAGACAACAAGAGCCGCGAGAAAAGGCGAGGTCTGGGGCGCCCTCTTCTTAGGGGGCTGCGCCCACCTCCAGCCCCTCCTTCGCCCTGGCGTCCCACGCTGCCCGATCCCGGGCTCCAGTGCGCGAAGGAAGCGGCGACCGAGGAGGCGACCCTCGAGGCGCGCCAGTCCGGGCTCAGCGGCGCGGGCTCCTTTCCCAAGTTCCAAGGCAGTCCTGTGCCGTGTATGTGGGTGTGGGTGAGAGAGAGAGCGCCTGCCGGGCCCGCTTGCAGCTGCCGGCCGCGGCTGCAGCAGGTGTCCTTTGTGCGCTCCTGCCGGGCCTTGCTGTTGCTGCTCCTGCTCCTGCTCCTGCTCCGGGTGTCTGGAGGCTGCCGGGCTGAGCTGGCGCGGGCCTCGTTGTCCCAGTTGGCACGTGGCGTGCTTGGCTGGCTCGTGGCAGCTCCCCTGGAGCAGATGAGGCACGCGCCGGCCTCATTACAATGAGAATGGAGCCATGTGGCAGCAACAGTTTGCAAATCTCCCCTCCTTCTGTGCGAAGCAGGAAACATTTCCAAACGCTTGTCTCCCCAATCGACCACATTAACACCCCTCGGCGCTCCTCTCTCCAGAGAGAAGGGGGCGGGAGAGGGGGGTGGGCAAGGCTCCTGAGCGGGGGACAGTTTCGAGGCGGCAGAAAACAAAACCAGCAGGCGTGTGTGTGTGTGTGGTTTCTTTTTCAGTTCCTTTATGACTTAACATCGCGGAATCAAAGACGCAGTTCTTTTAAACAGAAAGGCGATTTTTAAGCGGACGGGATCGGCCATAAAGGATACCTGATCCGCAAAATGAGACTGAAGACTTGCAGGGGAGGTGCAATGCTTTGAACAGGGAAAGGCAGCAAAGAAACAAGGTTGACTACCTGTGTGGTGCAGGGGTGAGAGTGTCAGTCTACTACTTGCGTGACCAGGGTCCAAATTCCTGCTCCACCGTGAAGCTCACCAGGTAGCCTTCAGCCAGTCACTGTCTCTCAGCCTAACCTACCTCACAGGGTTGTTGTGAAGGAGGAGACCCATGCATGGCACCTTGAGCTCTTTGGAGGAAAAGTTGGGATATAAATGGAATAAATGTGTTGGAGAGTGAGAAAGGATAGGTGAAGAGAGTGTGTATGTTAATAATGCGGTTCAAGTCTTCTTTATTTAATGGGGTCTTTGGTGCTGTATCCAAATTTATTTAATTAATTACAGTTATATCATTTATCCCTCCTTTCCTCCATGGAGCTCAAGAATTGCTTTACAGCAGCCTTCCTCAAGCTGCAACTCCCATTAGCCCTAGCCTGCTTGACAAATGATCAGGGATGATTGGGTTGTTGCCCCAAACATCTGGAGAGTACCCTGTTGATGGAGATTGATTTACAGATGTGTCTGTTGCACCTACCCACACCCACCCATGATTTCCATTATTCCTCTATGACTGAATGACTGAAAAAGTGATTTGCCCAAGGCCACCCAGTGAGTCATTGGCAGAGGCTATCCTTTAGTCCAGCTTTCCCATTCATGGGAGATCTTCATTCATGAGAGCAGCACTCTGGTTGTAAACGCCCCCCCCCCTTCATCCCAGCTTGAATTCATTTTTGTCCTGAGCTGAATACACTTAACTAACTCACTATGCAGACTTTCCCAACCTGGTGCCCAGCAGATATTTCTGACTACACGTGCTGGCAGGGCTTGATGAGATTTGTTGTCAAAAACATCTGCAAGGCACCAGGTTGGGGGAAGGCTGCACTAGGAGAATTTCTTAATGCCGGAGAACCATTTTCTGTATTCAGAAATCTCGACTACCTGCACAGTTTTCTGCCATTCAGCTTGCTCCACTGAAGAACTGCAGAAAATGGGTGCTGAGAAAGTAAGCCAGAGCAGGTGAAGGCAGCAGATGTAACTTACAAGAAGAAGCCTTGTTTTCTATTGCAACTCCCCCACAAGGCTGTTGTGTGCTGTACCCTTAGAATAATAGAATTACCGGGTTGGGAGGGTCTCTGGAGGGCATGTAGTCTAACCCCTTGCTTAGTGAGGATCTGTGATGCATGATGAAACCAGCAGCTGTGGCAGATGGCAATCCGGTCTCTGCTTAAATACCTCCAGCAAAGGAGAGCCTGCCATATCCTGAGGCAGTCTGTTCCCCTGACAAACGTATTCCACTGTTAGGAAGCCTTTGCTAAAGCAGGGCTAGGCAGAGACAACTCCCATCGTCCCCAGCCATTGGCAATGGTGGCTGCAGCTGATGGGCACAGTGGTCCAAATCATTTGGAGAGCACAGCATTGGCTGCCCCCCTCCAAAAGAAAACGAGGAAAACTTTAATAAAGAATATTATATAAAAAAAAGGAAGACCTGTTCACACTCTGTTGTCAGGATAAGGTTATGCTTTGAGAAACTTCTGTTCTCAATGGGAGCTCTAAAATTTAGATGAAATGACCGTTCTCACATTACTGTAGTGCCCATTTAATAAATGTGCCTCAAATGGTAGTGCTGATTATGGCACATGCATGTAAATCTATAAGCCACATCATTTTGATTTAACAGGGCTGCGTTTGGGAAATTCGCTCTCTTCAACAGAGCAGCAAAAATAGTTGCAGGCAGTCCACAACTTTTGACTGCACCTGGAGTTTTGCTGGTGCTGCTGCAAATTTTTACCAAGTCAGGCAACTGATCCATCAAAGGTAGTTTCTACCCCGATTGGCAGCTGCTCCCCCAGCTCTCAGACAGGCATCTTATTCAGCCCACCTCCAATAAATGGAGAAGCTAGGGATTGAACTAGGTGTCTTCTGTACGCATCGCTTGTGTGCTGCAGAAATGAAAGTTAAATGAAAGTCCTCTTCCTCTCTGAACAAACAGCCCATAATGGATTAGCCCCGACCTATCATTACACAGCAGCAAAGGATAAAGGGACGTTCAGGTGGCTGCTTCCCCAACCAGTAATGGCAGCAAAAGAGAATGTAGATCAGAAAGTATCTCAACTAAAGTTGTGGCAGAGCTAGTGCTGCAGGACACTATTTTTATGCTTCTGCACTGATCCAAGTAATTGGCTTGGACTAGCTGTGATCAACAAAGGGACTAACAGGCCCACTGATTCTTTCTTCCTGCCACAGATTGGCATTCCCAGGTGTCCACCCCCACCACCCCTTATAGAAGCAGGCTATTTTTCTTAGGTGGGATGTATTGGCTGTTACTATTTTCCTGCCCCACTAGAAAAGGATAAGGTAGAAATGCTGGGATGCAACTCAGTCGGCACTAAAGCTGATGTGTCTGCATGGAAAAGAGTAGAGGAACCTCAAAGCTTCCTAGACTGTCCTTTTGTGGTATTCCTACACATTTAACCTGTGCTGAACTTCCTTCAGGCTAGACCTACACTCTTGAGATTGTCTTCTTTCCTCCACATAGAGGGTAGCGGGTGGCGCTGTGGTCTAAACCTCTGAACCTCTTGGGCTTGCCGATTGAAAGGTTGGCGGTTCGAATCCTTGCGAAGGGGTGAGCTCCCGTTGCTCTGTCCCATCACTTGCCTACCTAGCACTTCAAAAGCACAAAAATGCAAGCCCAGTCCTTTTCCATGCCCCCCTCATGAAAGGAGATGACTATTTTGGATCTCACTCCATCCAAGAACAAGCATAGTTTGTTGCATTTTCCTCTAGATAGAACTAGGATCCTTCCTATCAAGTATGTATTTCCTGCAATAAACATTTCTTATTTTTCAAAACCCAGAGTCTCGGTGTGATTACATCCAGGGTAAAGTGTGCTCCTCCTGATGCGATTCAGTATTCAGTTCCGCTTCCATCAGCGTTTTAACTCCAAATGCCAACAGGATACGCCTAGAACTGCCTCCTTTTGTGGCCTGATTTATATTATTACATCATCTTGTTACAGACTGAAACTCTCGAGCCTCCTTCTTCCACAATCCATTCTTGCTGGGTTTTATGATCAGTTGTTTTATGATCAGTTGTTAGATTAACACTTGATATGATTTCGCTACGACTTCTTCCTATTACTCCAAACTATAGAAGATAGCACAGCTTGTGTTTCTAGCTACTTCCCTTGCCATAGGACAACTCTGAAGTATTTCAAAAGCTGCTAGTGACATGGCCTGGTACGTAGTCTGTTCTATGAGGTGGGTCATGCCCAAATGTAAGAACAGCTCCGCTGCATCAGACTCTTCTAGGCCCATCTAGTCCAGCATCCGATTCTCACAAGGAAGTGAGTCCAAGCTTTCTGGAGTCTGGACTGTGGCTGAACCTTTTAAATTAATGTAACCCAGCACCAGCGTAGCGTCAGTCTCCATTTCATCTTCAATGTAAAACACTAAATTGTGTAGATTTTGACAACCAGCTTGCTCACCACAAAGTGCAGTGGGAGCACAGGGAATCCACCCAGTAAAATTTGCAACAACTGCTCTGGGGGCCGTACAACAATAGATTTTTTTTTAAAATGTGTGCTACGTAAGCACAGGTTGAAATCCAACATGTGAGGTTAAGCTAATTTCAACTTTTCCATTTCAACACACTGCTCCATTGGGCTCATCCACATTCCCGCTTGTCCTGTGCCTAGAAAGCACGGGTCCAAGCAGTTTCCCCTCCCCTGCTGTGCTCCTTTCCCAGGGAGAACATGTTATTTAGCACTAAATCAGAGCAAACGCCAATCCAGAGAAAACTCAAATAGCTGTTTGCTCCAATGGAGCGCTAAAGAGCGGTTTTCTGTGGGGGAAAGCAGCAGGACAAAAGGGAAGTGTGGATGAGCCCTAAGACTACAGTCTCAAACAAGTTTAACAGGCTGTGTAGATGTTACCATTTGCTGTGGCTCCAGTGCACTCCCACTGCTGGTGTTTGAAACCGAGTCCGCGTGATATTAGCCACACAATCCATAGGTATCCTGCAGCTTCTTGAGAAATATTACTGTCTGATGGGCTTTCCATCAAACCAGCCACCTATCCAATTACAAAAGCAAGACCCTGGTTATGTTGGGGCATGTACATTTCAGGCAGCTTTTGCATGTGTGCAGATGGAGCTCAACATAAGGAAACAAATCAGGTAATGAGCATTGGGTAAAGACATCTCAGGCTCCTCTCTGCTGTGAACATCAACATGCATGTGCAGAAAGCCTGTCCAACGCGGATTGTGCCAACGCATTGGTCAAATGGAAAAACCTAGAATGGGGTTGTTAAAGAAAAACACCAGTTTGGTGTTCCTTTACTGACAGGTAGTCCAGAGGATAATGCAGCTCCTCAACACTTACATATAGTTGTAGCATAAAGTAATCCTACCTCAGTCTGTCCCAACAGTTTACAGCAAAAGTAATAAAAAGGTATTTCATGCAACATCCTTGCAGCGTTCCAACACAGATTAGGTCAGAGGTTGGTAACCTCCGGCCGGAGGCAGTTTAACTGGCCCACGAGTTGCCCGCTCACCGAGCTGCCTGTTCAGCAAGTCCCCCTCACGCTGTGCTAAACCGGCGCAGCGCAGCGCAGCGCAGGGACTTGCTGAGTGGTGCCGGAAATGGTATCTGCGCGTGCATAGACTGCTTCCATGCAGTCGCAATTTTCGGCTTCCAGGCATGCACAGAAGTGATTTCCGGCACTGCAGACATGCGCAGACACGATTTCTGGCATTGCGCTGTGCATGTCTGGCCCACGGACGATTGTCCGTGGGAATGATCCAGCCCACGGCCTGAAAACCTTGCCGACCCCTGGATTAGGTTCTACCCAAGGCTATAAATGCAAGAGTATTTATACTCTCAAAAGGTGCAGCTTCTGGTGTAGGGAAAGCACACCTAAATTAACCCTTTCTTGTCCTTTTCCTCTGCGTGCATAAATCTACATACACTAACATTAAAAGGCACTTAAAACACCAGTGGGAGGAAATAGCTATGCTGCATTTCAAGCTGCTAAGGAATACATAGCCTTAGTCTCCTGTAACTAATTGGGATTTGCTTATTAGTCAACTTTCTTAAGGGTTGCACTGCAGTGTGCCCAAGGGGGTGAGGAGCCCTCCAGGTGTTGTCAGACTTCAACTCCCACCAGCCCCAGCCAGCATGGCCAATTGTCAGGGAGGATGGGAGTTATTCTCCAACCAGAGTTGAGACACCCCACCACTACTGCAGGAGGTGAAATGCAGGAGAAGCTTCCCATCCTTGCACCATGGCACAAAGGTGTGTGGTAAAGTGGTGTTTTTGGAGGCAGTGGTGGAAACCAATTCAGCTCCTTGCCAAGGGTGCAAGGGGCCCTAGGTACATCTCTCTGCATCCCACAAATTCTGGAGGGTGACATCTGCAGCAGCAGTTCTATACATACCTCCCCAGAAGCAAATCTCAGTGGGACTCATGAGAAAGTACACATACGGTAGGATCAGAGTGTACTATGTTGGCTCAATGGCAGATTCCGATGGTCATTTCCTCCCTTCACATCACAAAGGAACCTTAGCATGATGGCTTGGAGGTCTGCTGCTAGTCAAGAGTCTGGCCTTCTGATCAATAGTCTCAGTATAAGGCAGCTTCTGAGATTTACATAGCTTTGAACCTCTTGGGCTGCAATCCTGCACAGCTGGGTGAATTCAATTCAATTGAAGCCAAAGGCCCTAGCCCAGAAAAAGTCTATAATCATGAGTAACTGAAATCCCATTGATTTTAATGGAACATAAGAGTGGCTCAAGACTTGTGTCACTGATATTCAAGTGAGCAGGACTGCAGTCTAAATGGACTATTAGGCCCTTAAGGGAGATGCTGAAGGATGTTGTGTGAATAAAATACAAACACTTAGCAGCCCATTGACTTGCAGATAAGTCCTCCTTCTTTTAATAGGACTTGTCTTCCATGTAATTACATTTAGGGATCAGGATATAACTAACTAATTGGAATGCTCCCAGTATTTAATGCTGGAAGTATCAACAATTACAGGAGATGCTCACTGAAGCCAATCGCATTGTTCACTAATAGTTTGCAAACAATTCCCTTCAGGTTATATGGATGTTGTGGCAAGAATTCAAGGTATGAAATTGGAAAAAAGAAAGAAATGTGAAACACTTCACATATTTATCTTGTGTCTGCTCCATAATGACTGGCTTCAACAATGAAAACTTACCTTTAAATAGATTTTACTGACAATACTTAAAACCAAGAGACTTCACTTTTTTAATAAAAAAAAAAGTTACAGGTAGGTAGCCGTGCTGGTCTGAGTCGAAGCAAAATAAAAAAATTCCTTCAGGAATTGCTACTGAAGGAATTTTTTTTATTTTGAAAAAAGTATTAGTTGTTTAAGTCCCACATATATAAGGGACTTAAATAATTATTTATTTAAAAGATTTTTATTTTTTTGTACTGGCAAAAACTACAGGCACATGCCTCTTATAAGGTAGTGCTTGCTGTGACTCAACCATATGCATAATTCAAAATAATGCTTCCCCCCTTCAAAACCATTATTTTATTGGAATGCAAATGTATGCATATTTAATTGACTAATCAAGTGATTAAAAGTCATATGATCAGTCTATTGAGATACATTTAACTGGGTGGCCATCGTAGCTCTCGACTCCTTTACTGATTGTGATTGCAGAATCAGGAAGATATATATGATTATCCTGGATGATTTGATGTGGAGAACAAGAGTTTGGTCTTGGATTATGGCAGCGAAACAAACAAAGAAGGGAGGCCCCATACAGGTGCTATCTTGTGGGCTCCCATATGGCGGATAATATGAAAGTGAAGTATACCATTAATTTTAAACGACGGTCGTTCTTCGAACCTGCCCTCTGCAAACTTTTCGATCCAGCTGCCCTTCTGCTCCTCACTGCAACTTTTTATCTAAATTTTTGGTCAACACAAAGCAGATGGCCCCTTTCGCATTTATTATTTTACCACCGCCTCTTTAATAGCTACAATCACAACGGCACAATAATACCCTTGACTTTCGAGAAGATTTCACATCTGTTTTGTGCACCATCCGAAAGCGGAGGGATGCTGTTGGGCGACGTGTGCCAGGTCAGGAGTCATTCTGTGGTCGAGGGAAGAAGGAGAGCAGCGAATAAGGAGAGATGCCAACTCCGGGCTGAGAAGAAGAAAGAGGCTCGGTTTCACAGGGGCTGGACCCTTGGCCGTCCACATCATAATATTTTGACCGCGGAGGGAAGCTGATGCCCAGAGCGCGCCGATTCGACGTGAAACTCTATCTGAGAAGGTGCTCGCCCAGAGAGAGAGAGAGAGGATTGCCCTGAGGTTTGGCAGAGCTGTGAAAGAGGAGGAGGAGGAGGAGAAAGAGAGACCCGCTTGTTCTGGCTTTAACCTACATTGGCTGGGGAAGGAGGAGAAGAATAGAGCGCGTCCATATGGTAGATGCCGCCTGTGGATCATGCAGCCCCAATGCGGTGCCCGGCTCGTGCGCGCTTGTGCCAGATGGCGCCTGGGCCAAGTGGCCAGGCGTGGGGTGGCTCTGGTTAGCCTCATAAACCTCCAGCACAAGTCCCCAAATCAAAACACACACATACGAACATCTGCTCGGGCCCGCAGTACCCAGCTAGCCTTTCAGCCGCGCATTAAAGAGCCCCACCGCCCTTCTGTTCCCCCGGGGTTAGGCGCTCATTACCATTTACCAAGCACTGATGTTATCTGGCCTCGTGTTTTTATTTAGCGCCCGAGCAGATTTGGTGGGTTGACAGTTGACGCGCTCGCGGGTGAGGAGGGGACCCTGGCTGCTCAGGGGAGAAGGAGGGAAAGAGCACCCATCGCCCTGCGATCCTGACTTGGGAGCGATACCCCCATCCCCGAGACCAGCCGGTGGGCATCGAAGGGGATGATGTCTTGGGCACCTGTTCCCCCTGGCAGAGGCATGGGGCGCTTTCGCAAACAAGTAGGAAAGGAAAACGCTCTGAGCGTGGGGTCTTCTCCGGAAAAACTTTGCTCTGCTACACCAAAGCATGATCAGCCTGTAGGTTACACTCCGTTGGAAAGAGCGCGAGAGCAGTAGACGGTAAGTGGAAAGGACCCAGGTGAGTTTTCCCAAGAAAACCCTGTCAATATGTCTTCTCGAGGATGGATCAAAAGAGAAAGGGGACACTATGCGCGCGTGTATGGATCCGTGCAAGGGACCCCAAAATCCTCGAGCCAAACCCTGGAGGAGATCCCGAGAGAAGCCACACTCGTATAGGGAATCGTGGCTTTTTCTCGTTGCAGCGTTGGGTTTTCATATTAAATCGACAGACGCTCAGCAGTTCATGGGCAGGGCTTTATAAAAAGGGGGGGGGGGAGAGAGAGAAACTTTCTAGAGTCAAGCAAGATCAGCAGAAGTTTACATCCATTTCGAAACAAGTGATTCCCCCTCCCCTTCCCCCAGGAGCCATCTGGCAGGCACACTTTAAAAACAAAAAACAAAAAAACCCACCCACCCCTGTTAGTACATCATATCCTAAATCAACATTTTGCTTTGGGTCCTCCTCGGCTTTGTAAGGCAGGCGTTTCTCATGCCGCACACAAACACACAAAAGTTGCTCTTTTGAAAGCAAGTGTATGGGGCGATCCTGTCTGGTTCAGGCAGAAACCCACACCTATGTTTATGCTTTCTCGCCTCAAAATAAAACAAGAGTATTCCCTAAGGGCTGCCTGGGAAACACCCACTGTTTTCCAAAACAACGCAACAACAGGTTATTTTACTTATTTATTTATTTTGTTTTACAGGTGAAGAGAAGCGCGGACAGGGGCTGGCATAAAGGTGGCAAGACCTCATTATCATACAGCTGAAGGTTTATCTTCTCCCCCCTCCCTTTCCCCTCCCCTCCCTTCCTTTTTAACAAGCTGAAATAAAAGCCACATGAAAGGCCTTCTCTGTGCTTGGCTTTAATGAGGGACACGCGACCCAACAATAAGCACACATTGCAATCAAGCCAAGGGGTTTATTGGCACACACCAGCCTGCAGCCAGGATACAATCTGAGCCGGCGCACCGCTCCAAGGAGGGAGGAAGGCGGGCAAGAAGGCAGGCTGGCAGGCTCTCCATTCACACCACGGGGGCTGTTGCCCTTGGGACAGGGTTGGTACCCAATGCGCGTTCCTCGATGTCACGGAAACCGAGCTCTATACGGTTACGATTCTGTTGATGAAAATGACTGCTTCCACAGGTCCTCACCTGAGGGATGAGAGCAGCTTCCCTCGGTCCAAGGAGAGTCAGTTTGTGGGGTTTGGGGGGCGCAAATGGTAGGGCTTTGGCTTTGGGAGCCGCAGAACGAGCATGGAAGAATATACTGTACCAACTTTAGAGCAAAGCCACTTTAATTCGCCTAACTCCGTCCGGAGACAGCGCAAGGGTTAATACGTCGTCCTGCCCCCTCTCCGCTCTTACGCGTCGGGGCTGCAGGTAGAAATAGCCACAGGGTTAGGGCAAAAAGGTGCGCCGGCCTCAGAGCCCTGTGAATCGAAGTGATTTGCCAAACAGCCCGGAGGAAGATGTTTGGAGGGGTGTGGAAATCCGCAGCAAGGTTGGCCTTACGATTTCTCAAGAACTAGCGTCAGTTCTGGTTTCTTACCTGCTCTCACCTGGGCAGGTAACACTATATGGGCAAACAAGAGTGCATAGGATGGGGAATATGTGCGCCCCGAAGTTGTTGGACCCCACCTCCCCTCACCTATAACCATTGGCCATGCTGGCTGGGGCTGATAGGTGTCGAAGTCCGGCAAAACATCTGGAAAGCCACAAGTCCCCAAGCGCTTTGGACTCCATTCGCCTTCCTTTAGGAAGCATGCAGTGCCTCGTCCTTTCGAGCCTGAATAAGAAGGGTACTCTTTTCACAAGGCAGAATCTTTCCCCGGTTGCCTGCCTCCTCCTTCTCCTGGCACCTCCTTTGCGAGGGCTCCCTCTCCGTGGCGAGCGCACTAAATCTCTCAACAGATGCTGGGGCTTCTTCATAATCAGCTCGGTTCTTTGGTGGTCAGTGTGGCGCAGCAGCAGCAGGGTATTAATTCTGGATCTGCGGGCTCTCCACCACATTGGGTTCCTTCTTCCAGAAAGATAAGGGGGAGGGATCTCCCGAGCCTGACGGACAGTTTACATAATGAGCTTGCGAGGCCAGGAGGCAACTATATAAACAGCGCGAAGGGAAGCCAGTTTTCCACTCACGGAGCGAGCGCAGCAGCAGCAGCTAAGGTCGGGGAAAGGAACGAGCTGCTGCCGCGCCACTCTCACACGCCCCTCCGCCTCTCTCCTCTGGGCTTGGGAGTTTTTATAAACGAAGGGATTTAACCCTCCGACCACGCCGATGGTTTAAAAAGCAGCCCCACTGGATTATACCTTCCTCTTCGTCTTGGGGAGTACTGGAAGGCAAGCCTCGAGGTGCACACTGATCTGACTTGGGAGAGCCAGGCAGCAACAGCAGCAGCGCATCTTTGGACCACCTGAGGAATACAAGCTAGCCTTGAAAGCTCAGCCCGGGAGGAATTAAGCAAATCGTAGCGGGAGCATGGCAGCCTTGCGCCTCGTGGGCTTGACATTGGCTGTCGCGGTGACGCTGCAGGTAATGATGTTGGCACAGCCGTCGGGGGAAAATATATATACAGTACAGTATATATATATATGCATGGGGACTTTTTTCTTTTTCTTTCTGGAAAGTATTGGCCCCAAAGGGAATAAGCTCGGGTATAAGCTCTGCTGTTGTGTGTGTGTCCCCTTTGCGCAGAAGGTCTCCGGCTCGGGCGTCTTCCAGCTGGAGCTGCGGCACTTTGCCAACGGCCAAGGCGCGCTGGCGAGCGGAGAGTCGTGCGGGTCCGGCTGCAGGACCTTCTTCCGCGTGTGTCTGATGCATTACCAGGCTGTGATCTCGCCGGGCGACTGCACCTTCGGCAGCATCGTGACCCCGGTGCTGGGGATCAACTCCTTCGCCATCCGGGAGACCGAGGGCTTCGGCAGCCCCATCAAGTTACCTTTCAACTTCACGTGGCCGGTGAGAGCTCACCTTCAACAGCCTTGGGAAAGCGGGGCGGGGGTTGAGCGAGGAAGTTGAAATAATAATAATAATAAAAAAGCAGAGGCCGCCATGGTTCAGCTGCAGGCTATATAAACAAACCCTGCGCTCGACGTTTTGTTTCCATAACTCGGTGCCATGTAGAAAGCTGCGGTCTAATTGCGGGCGTTGCAAGTGCATGTCAAAATAGAATGGCGAGTTGCTCAAGACGAGTGAAATGTGCACATTTTGAAGCTGGGGGAAAGTTGCTTTCCACGAAGCTGGGGTGGGAAGGGTCGTCTTGGGGAGGCAGAGAGAGGACATTTCTTCCTCCTGCACCCTGGTCAGAGGCGAGAGGCGCCTTTTCCCAGGAGATGAAAGCAGTCCTCCGGAGGAAGCTCCATTTCATCGACTCAGACAAAGTAATGCTATCTGCAATTAGATTAATTGAAATGTATATCTACCGCCAGGTAGAGGTTTTCTGGTTTCACCCGATTGTTTTAAATCTCTGAGGCCGACAGTCCCTTTCCGATCACTTATCACTAGAACTCCCCGCTTGTCTTAGGTTCTGTGCCTTCCTCTCACTCCTCCTTTCCATTCACAGGGAACTTTCTCATTGATCATTGAAGCCTGGCACGCTCCCGAAGGTTACCATCCAGCAGGTGAATATGGCCGTTCCTTTCCTACTCACTAGGGGGCGACAGCTTTTCGAAACTTGCAGCTTTATGCAGAAGCTAGCTTAAAAAAACAACACAAAATAGCTAAGTCTGCCAGCACAGTTATTAAATAGCTTCCACCTAAGCTACATAAAGTAATAGTTTTTACTTATTGCATGTAAGTTCAGAATATATTTTCGATGCTTGCTTTAATTTGCAAGGCAGAGCTGTTCCCAACATCTTGATGGGTTTTGCTTTGATTTTGTCCCCCTACTTAATCTCCACACAATTGCGTTTCCTCCCGTTTATTTTTGGCGTGGGAAAGAAAGGAGCTCTTTGGTGAGAAAACGGCAAGGCTGCCAAAAAGTCCTGACTGCCTTTTCCTGTATTTTACACCTTTTTCAAATTCCGCCCTTTGGAAAAGGAATAATGGCTTTGGGATGTTTTTCTGACATAGAGGAAAAGGATATTTCAACAGCACAAGAACTCTTACTTTGAAAGGCTTTCTGTAAAGCTTCTCAGGACCACAGCTAACAATAATGGATACTAAAGGCAAAAGAGAACAGTGCTTTTACATTGGTATCATGTGAACCCTGACCTCCTAATTACTGCAGCCAAGTGCTTGAGCCCCAAATGTGTCTGCATACTCCTGGCTTATTAATATTTTAATCAACATTATTTGGCACACTACTTGGGCTGAATAATGCAATTTTCTTCCTCAGTTTAATTTCAGTGGTAACACATTGTCACAAATGCCTTTTGAGGGCCAGGTTGATTCTCTTTATTTGGCATTAGGATTTCTTACAATCAATCCCGCCGCCTAAAATAAAATCCTTCACTGTTTTTAATTATATTGAGCATGTTGCAATGAGCATTGCTACTTAAAAAAATATGAGGGCACCAGCTGATGAAATCTATTGCACAGAGTCTGGGCTTGTATGTTGGGGCTAGAAGATTGATGCTAGACGCCATCGCTAATTACGGTGACACTGGAGAGGAAGCACAAGCTGGTGTGTAATGTGAGAATGTTTTAATAAGGGCATAGTGTGTGGTAACACTGTGCATGTTAGCATGGGCCAGAAGGACGCTGTGTGGGAATTCTTCCTTGTTGTGAATAACTAAGGCACATCAGAGGAGATGAGCAGTTAAGTGGCCAGTGTGCTTTAACATAAGGGATGAACAGTGAGCAGAGTTACCACCTGCTTCCAGCAGAGCCTCTGTGCCTGAAACAACTGTATTGCAAGGCAGAACTTCAGCAGGTGTAGCATGTCTCCACAGGGAGAATGCCAGGTGGAAAATCTTTTAGTGTTGGATTTCTGCTTATTATGCAGCTGTTAAACGAATGCCCTGCCATGCGCTGGGGGGAAAGTGGCAACTAACCTGTGAGGGTGCACCACCACACTATGGGATGGGTTCTGTAAAACAAGAGTGCAATTGGTCCTTTGGGATTTGAGAGAGGGATGCAGCAGTGGCATGCAAAGAAGGTTAAAGTGTAGCAGATGGACTGAAGCTAGAGGATGGTGTGAGATAGTGGTGACTCCTGGGTGGTGACTGTCAGTGGAAAGCTTTTTATTATATTTCAAAGAGATGTGCTTCTGCCTGCAATCCAAAACCTTATCACCTGCCTGTTTATTTCCCCATTTGAGTGGTGAGTGAGTGGTGTTTCTTCGTCAGGGGCATTTCTCCACGCATTCCAGATTCCGCAGTTGAGTCTGGCGCAAGGGAAAGACCTGGTAGGCACAGGGGCCTTGGATGTGGCTAGAAAGGGAGACGGGGCTCGGGGAGAGTATCCTGTTAAGACGCGAGCAGCTTCGAGGCTCCCTCCAGGCTCCAGCCCTAACCTAGCTCTGCTTGTGTCCTTCCCGCCGCAGCAGGATCCAAGCCCCCCGCCCGGAAGTGGCTCATCAGCCAGATGGCGATCCGGCGCTCGCTGGCCGTGGGCGAGGCGTGGCTGCAGGACCAGCAGAGCCACGAGTGGGCCCGCCTGAACTTCTCCTACCGCGTGGTGTGCAACGAGCACTACTACGGCGACAACTGCTCCCGCCTCTGCAAGGACCGCGACGACCTCTTCGGACACTACGTCTGCAAAGCCGACGGCGGGGTAGCCTGCCTGCCCCGCTGGACGGGGGACTACTGCACCCAACGTGAGCGAGGCCGCCCTTCCCGCCCTAGACCTCCCACCCCACCCCAAGGGAACAGTTGGCAGGGGAAACGAGCGGGCGCGCAAACTGCGCCTCGAGGGCAGGGAAAGGCGCGACAGCTCCCCCTGCCGGTCGCGGGCGCCAACAGCTGCGAGGGAGGCAAAGAAAGCAAAGCAACCCTGGGGGGGGGACACTGCGCGTGCGCGAGCCCTTGAGGTCGGCAGAGAGGTTGAAAGGGTCGGGCGAGAGGGCGGCTGAGGGGATTTGGAAAAGGAACCTGTGAGGGTCGAGGCAGAGAGAGGGAGGAAGACGGGGTTTTGTTTACGGTAAACTCATAGGCAGGACAGCATGCGAATGCGTTGCTGTTCCCTTCCAGTTCCAACTGAGAACGAGAAATGTCCCTATACAGGTGAAACTCGGAAAATTACAATATCGTCGAAAAGTGCATTTATTTCAGTAATGCAACTTATTTTTTATTTTAATTTTCACAAATGCTTTCTTTTGGAAATTCCACGGTAATAAAACAAAGTTACCATAATACAAAAATAAACATTGCTATTACATTTCATTAATTACATTCCATTTATAATTCACCTGCTTAACGACAAATAATTACAATTAGAACAAATAAAGGCTTGGCATACCTTGCTTTGCATGTCATGCATCTATCTCATATATTGGTTTCACCTTTTAAGTTGCATTACTGAAATAAATGCACTTTTCGACGATATTCTAATTTTCCGAGTTTCACCTGTAAGTCTCACTGGCCTCCTAACCCTGTTATGAGTGCCTCATAGTTATAACATGGACAGTTATAATATGAGGAAACGGGCGCCAGCGAAAAGTCTTTATCTGCAACGGGCCGAATAAGTTCCTTCTTAAAGCATGAAAATAGTGTTTTTTACAAAAACACTCACTGCCATATATCGGAGAACAGTTTCTTCACTCCATCCCTAGAAGTGTATGCATACAGTTTACAGATTAAATGGTTCGCCTAAATTCAGTCTTCAAATGACCGAGCTGCACTACTGGATATCAGTTCTGTGATGCAATTGATTTGTCTTTGGAACCAGCTTCTAATTAATACACACAAATGTGATTTGAAAGTTTCTATAAGGCTGCAGCCAGGCATTGGTTTTTACCAATTCACATTATTTACTCTCTGGGGCCATTTCTTACATTAAGAAGGCCTTTGGCAATTTCCTAGGCTCCATAGAAGTGGTTCTCAAAATTATATTCCGTTACGATGGCTGCAGGTGTGCCCATTTTGATTGCAGACCTCCAACTCTTAAGCAAGTCAGTAGAGCAAAAATGCCACTCCATTCATTTGTCTGGGTGAGGTAGTGTATGTGCAATAATGGAAATGAATGGGAACCACAGTTGTCTCCACCCCCATTCCCTTGGTACTAAAGAATCAGGGGGCAATGTAGCTCCCTCATAAATGGTTCTTTTTCTTATTGCACCTGCTCCTGGGGCCATCGCACCATTTCCACTCCCCGCTTTGCAACTACTTTCAGTCAGCCAGCTTTAGATGGTGACTGCATCAAGTGTCCCCAGTATCTTGGCTTAATGTTCTAGATAACAAGAACTGTAAAAGGTATTTTCAAGTCTCTAATTTTACATTTCAAAACACTTCCAATTGCCAGGGCAGCTTCTTAGTGAATTTCATACTGGCATTTTAACTATGGGTTCAGACACATCTAAGTTTAGAGTTTTATTAATGCTAAAGTTGTATGTATACATCACAGCTATCATCAAAACTGATGGCAGTGCAGCTGTAGGAATTTTAAAAATCCAACCACTTCTTGTTTTCATTGGTCTTGGGGAACAAGTCGTTGACAAAACAAACAAACAAAACTCCTGGCCTAAAGGAAATTTCTTTAGGAACATGTTTTTTTTCTAGTTCTCTGCCTTTGAAAAGCAAATCAAATGTTGGATTCACAATAATGCATGTAAATTACACTTGCTTTATACATAAAATTGTACATTTTCCCATTTCCCATTGATTTACATAATTTTGAGCATGGCATATGAAAATATTTGGAACAGAAATTGAAAATTTGTTTTTAGTGCAAAATAAAACTGTAAGCAATTGTGGGCCATTCACTCTCTGCCTCACCTACCTCTGGTTCAGTCACTGCTTTTCAGGATTGCCACAATGAGAAAACATGTTGACCATGTTTGCACATCATAATAAACCGGAGTTAATGGTTTACTGGACAATCTGGACTCTTTTGGTCCTCCCTGCCAGCGTGCAAAAGGAAACAAAATATGACCCTAGCTTAGCATTATATTCAACCATGGATCAGGATTTGTTTCGCTGAAACCATGGTCATTAGTTTGGGGGCATGAAATAAGCCACAATCCCCGATTCAAGCATAATGCTAAGCCCGGGATCGTGGCTTGTTGCCAGATCAGCAGCCCTGATCAGTGTGTTTACAGTATAAACAGTTAACTAATATTTACTGTGATGTGCAAACTAGGCTGATGTCTTGAGCTTGTTGAAGGATACAAATACAATAATAAATACTTTGAAATGCATTTTTGAAAGTATTAACTTAAACTTTTTTTCTTTTTTTCAATGAAACAGCTATCTGTCTAGATGGGTGTTCAGAGAAAAGTGGATTTTGCAGAAAGCCAGGAGAATGCATGTAAGTAGTTGCTGTATTAGATCTCAATGTGATTAACAGTATATGAGTCCCACTTCTCTCCCTTCTCACTTTACTCATTTCAGTGGTCATCACTGATAAAATTCCCTTTGACTTCAATCAAGTAAGCTCAAAGTATTATAACAGTTACGGTACTTCAGACATTTCAATTGTTTCTTTTCAGCTGTCGTAGTGGCTGGAAAGGCCGTTACTGTAATGAATGCATCCCTCATGTGGGTTGTCGCCATGGAACTTGTACAAAACCAGGAAAGTGCATTTGCGATGAAGGCTGGGGAGGCCTTTTTTGTGATCAAGGTTAGTTGATGTAGTTATAACAAAAATGCATTAATTTTAATGTGTTTTTTTCTTGCTGATAAATTTCTTAAGGAGAAATTTAACATTTTAGGTTACTGCAAGAAGTCTAACTAATAGACTTTGAATCTGATTATCTTGGGTGATTGTGGCCAAATGTCAAAATTTCTCTTAAATTCTTCTCTTTCTGTAAAAGTGGTATATGTTTACCGGAACATTCAAAAGTATTCACACATATTTTTCTTTTAACTATATACACTACAGATTTAGTCTTGCCTCTTACCCCTTATAAAAACTGTATATTTAGTGATCTATCATATACAGTACTTAACTGAGGCAGTTTTCTAAACATACAGTATCACAAGCAAACAGAATCTGGCTCTTCCTTATATTTACTCGTGGGGATATTCTTATATGACAAATGCAGAATTTAAAATAAATGGAAATTGGGGAAAATCTCCAGATTCTGTTTCAAGGGACAGGCCTGAACATGCACTTGACATGGTTCCATGATCCCTGATGTAATCTCAGTTGAATAACTGTGGTTCTCCAAAGTCATATCTGTACTTTAAACTGGGGTTACAAGTTGTTTTTGCTACAATGGAATCCTTATGGGGAATATGCAGACATGCAATTATTTAATTTATTAACCACATGCATAGTCAATATATTTCAGGGTAGTTATACCACCTATGTATGATTGAACATCCTAAGAAACATTTCTGAACCTTGTAGAAGAAACTTTGTCTAGAGAAAGCCTATTCTAATGAGAATGTTGGAAGTGTATAAACTTACTAGTATCTTTTTCAACTTGATAAATGCACATTTAAATCCCTTTATTGCTAATAGCTTTAGGCACCTACAAAGACAAGTATTGGCTCCAAACGCAGTACTACAGTTAATGGCTTATCAGCCCACCCAGATTCAAAGCAAAATCATTCTTATAGCCCTAAGGATGCATATATAGTTATTGCAGGATATGGCCTTTTCTTGGCCTATCTGTTTAAGGCAGGCTTCCTCAAACTCGGCCCTCCAGATGTTTTTGGCCTACAACTCCCATGATCCCTAGCTAGCAGGACCAGTGGCCAGGGATGATGGGAATTGTAGTCTCAAAATATCTGGAGGGCCGAGGTTGAGGAAGCCTGGTTTAAGGGTATTTTAATTGGCCTAGCAGTTGAAATGCTGATTGATCATCTATCATTAAGTAAAGTATGCCATCTTACCTTGGTTATATTCATGATACTAACAGCTCATAGCAAGCTCATAAGTTCATTTCCTTTCATGTCCTTTTGATATACCAGGTTATGAACAAAAGTGAGGGCCACCATCTTTGTTCTTTGTCTTATTGCACATGGAAAGGTTTTAAGCGTTACTCATTGTGGCAATGAGAACTACATTGTGGGAAAAGTACTGAGCTTATGCACCCCCAGGATAAGTTTACTTTAGGTGTTCCTAAAGGTCCTCCAGGCTGGGGACACAAATTTCCATTGATTCTATTGAACAATAAATTGAAGGTGTTTTGGTCAAAGTCTCTGTTCTGCTACTTCTAGTGCCTCATCTTTTTTTGTTCTTTGTTAAAACGTAACTTTCTCATTGTCATGTTTCTGTCCTTGCAGATCTGAACTACTGCACCCATCACAGACCCTGCAAGAATGGGGCCACCTGCATGAACACTGGCCAGGGAAGTTATACATGTTCCTGCAAAGAGGGTTTTACTGGCGTTGACTGTGAACGGAATATCAGCGAATGTGACAGTAACCCCTGCAAGAATGGAGGCAGTTGCACAGTAAGAACTAATTATATGTTGGAAATTTATTTGTGAAAAGAGAAAAAGCAGCTTTCCATATTTATATCCTGTCCTTCCACCAACGAGTTCAGGGTAGTATGCATGAATATACTTACTGTATATTCACTATACCCCTGTATGACAGGTAAAGAGGAGGGACTGATTGACTGGTTACAGTATTTCTGTGCCCTCCGTTAACCAAAGGTCTGGGGAAGGAGGGTGTACATTGTTAAAATACAGTACAAAAAATAAAAACAACACATTACAGCAGAAATAAATCAAGAAAACCAACCACAGGCAGATCTTTAAAATTTAAAGCAAAAATATCAAAATCTATTAAGTACCTAAAAAGCCTGGGAGAATTTTAAAATAGCCTTTGCCTGACACTGAAGGGAATACAGAATAGGCTCCAAGTGAGCCTCTCTAGGGAGAACATTCCAGAACCAGGATGCTGTTCCTGAGAAGGCCCTTCCTCCTAGCAGCCTCTTGCTATTTTGAGGGCCTCTGATGATGATTTCAAGGTAGATAGTTGGTGGCTACCATCTTGGAGACTCTTCCTGGCCACTGGGGAAGGAGAAGTTAGAAGGCACTGTGGCATTGGCAAAAGAAAGGGGAGGGGTAGCGCTGGTGCAGATATGGTGGCATCCCCGGCTATGGCATAGAGGGACCCTGAAGCTCACATAGGGCTTTCACACATACAAAAGCAAAAATATTGCTGATCCCCCTGCATAGTCCTGGCATTCAGTGCTATATAGAACACATCTATCTGCTTCATGTACCTTCTTTTAGCTACACAGTTATAATGCAAGTAGTATTTTCAGCATGTCTTACTTCACTTTGGTAGTGTCTGAGTATGTACAGTCCATAGCAGATTAATAAGTCTTCTTCCCTCTGCTCTTTTTAGTAACCATCAATAGTTAAGTACATTGTTGGTATGAACTCAAGTCTCTTAGTAGTAGTATCACTTAATTTATAGTGTACATTTACTTTTTCATCTGTAAGACCCTTTGGTTGTGTTTTAGCCCTGCTTGGTCCCCAAGTTACTACTTCCTTGGAGACCCAATCAGATTCCATTTTAATTTGTTTTGGGTGCATCTGCTTTCACATCTCTGAAAGTTTATGTCCCTTTGAAAAATGGACAGGAAATGTAACTCAAAGCAACTAGTTTGAAGGAGCTAAATTTTATATACAGTATTCCTTAATTTTTCCCCACAGGATTTAGGGAAATACTACGAATGCACATGTCCCCCAGGATACGATGGTGTTAATTGTGAGCACAGTGCCTTGACTTGTGTTGATTCTCCATGTTTTAATGGTGGCACATGCCTAGAAAGAGAAGGAGGAACCAGCTATGCTTGTATCTGTCCTATGGGCTTTACAGGATCCAACTGTGAAAAGAAAGAAGACAGGTGTACCAACAACCCCTGTTCTAATGGTAAGTCCTTTCACCAGAGTTTCACCTTTGGGGACAGACAATAATGAAACTTTAATCTGATTCTGTGTTCCTCCCTTGATCTATCAGTTTCCTTCTCCTATTATAAGGTATACTTTGTACGGTATATTTTCTACTTATTTGTGAGGTTTATATTGCATGTTACACGGAGTTGCATATTTTTTCTCCACATTTTTAAAGAAAGGATCAGCTTGGGCCGAGTGGAGGGGAAAGGAGTCTCCTTAACCCTTTCCCTCCAGTGATTCTTTCCCCCCAGCTCAAAATAACTCTTCCTAAGTTGCTCTTTAACTCACAGGGTGGAGGAGCAGCTTGCAATGCTGTTTGTTTATATACCTGATCACTTCATAAGACTATAGTATAGGGGCTCCCAAATAGGTCTGTAGACCACTAGTGGTCCACAAATGTTATTCAGGTGGAACAGTGTGCCTGTAAAAATAGAATTCAAAATAATACAACATCTAGCGTAGTGCATTATAATTGCTACAACTGACAGAAAAATCCATAAGTGCCTCCAAGACCCTCTGCAATTTTCCCGTATCAGGGGATTTTGGAAGTGACTGGCGGACCATCTGACACCCATTTTTTGTTTTCTAAATCTTAGTTCTGTACTGTATCTTTTCTTCTTGCTTTTCTGCAATCTTAGCTGGACCTCTTCTTGTCATCTACATTCCCTCATTTCTGCACCTTCTGTATTGCTGCTCTGTGTCTAGAAAGGTCTCCTTGTGCATCAAGTCAGTATTTCCCAATTGATCTCTCTTCCCTGGGCATGACACACATTCTGTGATGCCTGCTTTTTGCTTATGTCCTCCTACTTCGTTCTTGATGATGGAACATGTGTACTCTGTATCCACGGGCCCTCTTTTAAAGGACTCACCCTGTATATTCTAGGGCCTGGGTAGTCTGGGTCTTTGCTTCTATGTTCAGTGCAACACACAGCAGTCGCTAAATAATAGTAATAAAAATACATTCCTAATCAAGCTTTTCTTTTCTTTTTTTTACTGCGCTCTTCTCTACAGGTGGGCAATGCTTTGTTTTGGGCCAGCAACACGTGTGTCGTTGTCGTCCTGGTTTCTCCGGTCAGAAATGTGAGATAAACATCAGCAAGTGTTCCAGAAATCCATGCACCAATGGAGGATCTTGTCATGACCTTGTGGCTACACATGATTATACATGTACTTGCTTGCCAGGCTACACTGGCAAAAACTGTGAAACCAGAACTAGAGATGAGTGTGCCTCTGAGCCCTGCCAGAATGGGGGAACGTGCTATGTTGGGCTTTATCCTACTACTTTTGCTTGTCACTGCCTTTCTGGCTTCATGGGCAGCCATTGTGAATTTCCAGTGCATTCAATTCCAGAGCCTCCTAAACAGGTTCCTTGGGTGGCCATATCCATGGGAGTTGGGCTAGTGGCTCTTCTCATTTTGTGCTGCATGATAGCTATAGTTATCCGGCAGATGCAGAGACAGCCAGAACAGAATTCAGAAGCCATGAACAACCTGTCTGACTTCCAGAAGGAAAATCTCATCCCAGCGTCTCAGCTTAAAAACACCAATAAAAACAAAGACCTTGAAGTAGACTGTGTGCTGGAGAAATCAAACTACAAACTTAAGAATCACACATTGGATTATAACCTGATGAAGGAACTGACGAGTAGAGGGGCTCAGGAAGATAAATATCATAAAAGCGAAAAATGTATAGGAGAGAAATCACCCTTCTGGTTATGCAGGTATGAACACCTTCTAAAGAAATCTAATTTCTCACTTGTGAACAAGGAAGCCTATGTTGTGCAAAGAACAAGAATAGAGAGTAACTCATAAATGTGTTAGATTCTGAAAAGCATGGAAAGTGGATAGCTTTGACATTTTAAATTTCATGCAGAGTACACTTTGCTCACAGCAACAGAGGAGAGTTGATAGTCTATCAAGTTTTGGAAGTAGTTTACCTTCCTTACCTTAAAACTTAAATAAAATAACATTATGGTAAATGCCTTGGCCCCACCCATCTTATGGCCAGGTTGCAGTCCACTGATTCTTTGCCAATCCTGTAGCTAGATAGGTGGTAGGGCTATGTTGTAACAGATTCCAAGAAACCATTATCTGAGGGCTAGAAAGCAACTAATGTTTGTTCTTAAGTTTATTTTTGGCTTATCGCTCATCATCGGTTTAAAGCAAACAATTCATGGTCTGGGTTTGAATGATGTGATTCTATGGCTTGTTTTTTGAGCTATGTGGGGCAAGTAGGGAGAAGCCACACCGAAGGCCCACACAGCAGAGGCACACTCACAATTCAACCATGGTTTAAGACAAACTGTGTCTTATCATGACATGTGAGGCAGGGCTGCATGCGGTTGTTCCTGTCAAAGTTGTTTACTTCACAAAAATACCTCTACCCAGATCCTTTATGCTTGAACTGCTCACCTAATTTAATTGGTCTTGTGAATGTGAGGAAATGAAGAAAGAGAGACAAAAAGAAAGTGCAGCCAAGTAGTTCCAAATTCTATATTTTAATGCAGACTTACAGCCTTTGCATAAAATATTTAAAATTTTGTGCATCTACTGCACCTATTAAGTCAAGCTGATTTACTTTGTCCAATAAAACACAATGAATGCTACTTGAAACCAGGCTACTCCCCATATGCAAGTTTCAGCCTGGTCATAGTTATTTGGTCATAGAAGACTGAGGTTGTCATTGGTTGGAAACTGAATTTTTAAATATTTGCTGTCATTCATGGCCTCAGCTACTGTAAAAGATCCTTTCCTCAGTTTTAACACATGAAACGAGAAAATTTTGCTTAGAAATTTTATCATGGTTTGTTTTAAATGTTTTCAACAGTGAAAAGCCAGAATGTAGAATATCGGCTATATGCTCCCCAAGGGATTCCATGTACCAGTCTGTCTTTGTGATAGCAGAAGAGCGAAATGAGTGTGTTATAGCCACAGAGGTATGTATGTTGCCTACATAGATTTTAATTTTTGTTGCCATTTGCCTGTCTCGAGAGACAGCAGAAGAGTGTGCCATTGGGGCTAAAGTCAAACTGTTGGAGTGTTACAGCGTCCGCTGTTTTAATTACTTAAACATTTCTATACAGTATTGCTTTTAGCTCCAAAAAGAACCCTGAAAGCAGTTTACAACAATAAATATCAATACAAACAAAAATAACATTCAAAACAAAAATTAAACTGAGAACACCTATTAAAAGAGGAAAAATGTCTTAACCACCTACCTGACAATAAAGAAGGGGCCAGTGTATTCTCCCTTGGGTGGCAGTTCCACAATCGGAGTGCCATCGCTGAAAAGGCCCTGCCTTGGCTGCAGAACATAGAGCAGAGCTCTGGAAGGCGACCACAACTGACAAGCAGGTTTATGCAGAGAGGGGCGATCCTTCAGCTATCTGGCTCCCAAGCTATATTTGTAACCAATATTCATTAATTTATAGAGCTCAGGTCTCATTTCTTATAATAAAAACCTGAAAAGATAGCAATGAAGTTTTAGACTTTCAGGCATCATTGGCTTACATCTGGCAAGTAGTGGGCAGTAATGGAACTATTTCTAGTGTTGCTCCATATCATTCCTGCAAACAATACTTAAGAAAATAGAGAAATTAATGGGTTAGATCTTCAGGGGGGGTTTTTTGTTCTGTTTTTAAGGTCTGATTCCCAGAGTAAAGACATTGGCTTAGAGCTCTTACTTCTGAAACCAGAATTCTGCATTCTCCCTTCCCACTACCCACTCTAGCACCCCACACCTCCTGAAAACCTGTTTCAAAAAGGCATGGGATGTGGAGCAAAGGGCTGCAACAGGAAGGGGAAATTCCCTTGCCCTCACTTGACAGCATCAGGCCAATTATCCTGCTCCCATCTGGTGGCCCCACTGCTCCACAAAGCTCTGCCGCTACTGCTGGGGAATTTGGATTGCATCTTTAATCTGTATTTTGAATAGCACTGCCTGTTTCTAATATCTCTCCCCCCCCTTTGTTTATAAACAGGTATAAGAATGAAGGTTGCTCTGTTTGCACCTCAGTGTTGGAGATGCCACAAGGTGGACATTCCTGCTAATTGTTTACAATTCACAATTGGATTGGACTTGGATTTTTTTTAATTATATGCAATTTGCTGCTCTCAGGAGGAGGAGAGGATAGAAGTGGGTGAACTGGACAGACTGTGAATTTAAAGATGCAATAGACCTTTTGCCCTCCCCATTCCCTTATTTTGAAGTCTGATAGGAGGAATGTGATTGACTACAGGGAGGGGAGAGGCAGTGATGGTGTCTTTTACTAGCCTTTGAAATTACTTTGCTGCCAGTTGCTCATGGACAGTTGTGTGACTTTCCAAAACTTCAATCTTGGAAGGTGCCCGATGGTGCAAAAGGCACTCTGCCATCACAGAATAAACCAGCAATACTGTGAGAAGAATGAATGAAGAAACATGTTTTTCTATGCATATAATGGATACAGAATAAATGAGCTCACCATTTTTTTCTGGATTTGAAAAGTGCCTGAAGCGTGTTTAAGAATCTAGAGAGCCCAAATCAAGACATAACTGCCTTTTTTCCCCTGTAGTACCCAAACAGTGTTGGCAAGAAGTTACTTACTACCAGTACCTCCTGTTGCTTCTCTATTTTACATCCCTTTCCCCCTTCCATGTATTCCAGACAATGTAAGGGGAGATGGATAATGAGCTGGTATTTCATCTCCTAGGATGATGCTTTGGTGAACTGAGCATTAAATTGGGATTTGCTCCTATTTCTGAATGACAGAAACATCCATGGACTTAAACAGCAGAGGAGAATTCTGCCGCCACCTCAGTATGAGGAACCTTAATCCCAGTGCTCGCTGAAAGCCTTACAAGTGCGTTTAAAATCAATCAGCTGTTTTCATGCCCTTTGCACTACTAGTCACCATGAATAGAAGTGTGTTTCTTCTTCATATGCATTAGGTAGGATTTGGAATTTTGTGTTGGATATCTGAGTCTGGTGCCACCACCTCAATTGCAAATAACCTCCAAGTCTAAGCTTGTGGGGTTTTTTTTTACAAGCAGGGAAGTGTTTATGAGCCCTGAAGTTTTATTCCTTGCTGCGGAACAACCACCACTATCTACAGCTCTGTTGGGCTAAGAAAGGCTAAGCTACAAGGGGGACTTATTGGGGGATATATGTGGGTGAAATCGTAAATTTATTGGTTTGTCCTGCTTCTTCATTCCTTCACACTGCTACAAGGAAAGGAGTAACCTTACGTTTTTTAGTCCAAAGGAGCAGTTCTGAACTGGAAAACTCAGTGCACACAGACTCTTATACATTTACAGCAATAATAATAGACATTTCAGATAGGAAGTGCTGTGATGTTTGTAGTGATAAACATGTACTGTGGGAAAGGGAATATGGCGGAAGCAGAGAGAGGAAGCAAATTTTCATTCAAGGAAGTTGGGATTGTGTTTTCTGTGGTGGAAGAGCAATGTTCCTGACCTTGTAAATCCCAGCATCAGTTTTGTTCACCTCCAGCCTTGAATTGTGCAAGCAAGATTTTGCTCAGAATGTTCACTACTGACCTTTTGGTCTGACCATTCAAGACCGTTATGAAAATGACCTTCAGAAATCAATAATATGGTTTATACTAGTGTCTGTTTGTAGTTATTTTAAAACATAGTATTTCAATAATTTAAAAAGAAAATCAGAAGCACTGAACTTTCTACATTTTGTAACATTATTTTGTATATAATGTATATTTATAATCAAAAACAGAAGTGTAAATATGTTTATTACTTATCATGTTATGTTTTTATGTGATGACAAAGTTTGAATTTTATTTTTTTTCAAATAATGAAAATACTTTCCTGCTACTGCAAAGTTTGGTGTGGTTTCTCATTTTATGACTTGAGTTTCATGATCTTCTAGTGTTTACAGGAAATCTTTGTCATAGAGGCTAAGAGTTCTAACAGGTCCTGTAGTAATATAAATTTGTTGCTTGGCATTACATAACATGTGCAAAGTTCACAAAGTTTCTGGTGAATGAATTCAGTGCATTTTTTTTTAGGTGATAAGCTTCTTTGATGTAAAAATTCTTACATTTTTAATCTAGAACTGTAATAAAGCCAAGCTTTTTATATAGTCCTTAGAATAAGGACAAAACCCTGGTCTATATTAGATCTTACACAACAATAGAAATTACATCTGTTGTTCATTCTGGAAAAGGATTCAGGACATAAATAAACTCACTTCTCAACTTTATATTCTATTAACGAGCGACAAAGTTCCTTTGCTGGCTTCTTACCTTTCTCTGTTCTAACAGAGTTCAGGATGTTTCAGAGCAGCTGTCTATTCCAAAATGCTTTAAACAGGATGCAAAGTAAATATAAAATATGTGTGAGAAAACAGAAATTAGAAACTGCATATAAGACACATAACCAATTGAATTATTTTCAGGATTTCAGGATATTTTCACAGCATTGTTTATTACAGATCCGGGTATGCTTCCAGATTTCTGCTTCCCCGATATTAATTATTTAATTATTAAATGTTTATCTTTCCTCCCAAAAGAGGGCAGGGCAGTGCAACATAATTGATAAAAACAATACAGTGGAAACATCTTCAAAACATCTAAAAACCTGTAAAACAGTAACATACTTCCACAGCTAATAATATCAAGATTACTAAGAAAAGTATTCTTCACCCATCGGGTGCCTGGGTAAACAAGGATTGTTTTAAAATTCCTTCTGAAAGTTAATGTGGTAGATGGATGTGCCTCAGCAGAGAGGGCATTCCCCAAATGGGAATAGGGTTGCCAGACTCAATAGAGGACAGGACCTATGTGCCTTTAATTGCCCTGCTCTCTCTCGAGTCTGGAAACCTTAAAGAGAAACCAGCAGACCCTTAGTTTAATTTCCAAGCAAAGGGTCTGCTGGTTTCTCTTTAAGGTTTCCAGACTCAAAAGAGAGCAGGGCAATTAAAGGCACAAAAGTCCTGTCCTCTATTGAGTCTGGCAACCCTAAATGAGAACTGCCACGAGAAGGCCCTGTCATGGGTCAATGTCAACCAAGCAGCACTCTGCACCTCCCATAACAGGGCTGCCTCTACTGCTCATAGGACTTGATAATCATGCCTTGGCAGAAATGGCAGGGGGAAGTGCCCAGGGGTTTAATGCTGCTGCTGCTGCTGATTTTACATCTCTGGGTGTTTCTCAGTAGTAGTAAAAAATACAGCATGAAGTTTAGGACAGTCTTCATGCACATCATGAGTGGCAAAGGCACTGCTAACCTGTTACTCATAAAAATCTCAGGATGTCGGCTAGTTAGCGATAGGTTTACTACAGTTATTACGGCCCTTAAAGTAAGACAAATGTTAAGCATTATCTACCTGAGGTGCAGTACTGTACAGTACTTGGATTGAAGCCCATGAAGCCAATGGAATGAAATGAGTTTAAATCCAAGTATTTTGTTATGGTATGTGGGTTGCTGTGCATATTGTCTCTTCTAAAACAACCATTTCCCCCCAAAAAACAACTTGAAATTGCAAACCCAGGCGGTGGAGTTCAATGTCACACTATTAACATTCCGTCTGTGTAAGCATATCAGCTGGCCAAATGGAGGGATCCTCCCCCTGTGTGTTGCTCTGGAGTTCTCCTGACACACACACACCCCACCAGAGAGGGGGGAGTCCTGTTGCAAGGGTGGAAGGATTGAGGTTAGGGTTGTCCTCTGATGGGGTTCATTATGTGACTCCTGCCTATAATTCATAACACATCATTAAACAAGTCATTAATGAGCAGTCCTTATTTTGCCATTACTTTTTAATGACACACAGTTTTGTTTACCTTTTTAAAAACTCTGTTTGCCTCTTTAATTCTTTGCTTGGGATTTTCAGCTGATTTTACTAATCAGTCTCCTTGACTACCATTTGAGGCAAACAATAATAAAGATGGGAGAAATGAAAAGATCCCTCCCATCCCCAAACACTCACCCTGCAGAGCAAATTATGAAAAACAAGCCATTGACAAAAAGCAGAGCAGATGCTCCTGATTTGCAGCCCTTCCTTGGCAATGTGAAATAAACCCAACAGATGCTTCTCTTAATTGAACGCACGGATTACATACAGAGAAAGAGAGAGTCCTGCTTCAAACAAAAAACAGCTAAACAACAAAATAGTCAGGGAGCTTTCTCCACAGCTTAGCAAACAGGACTGAGACCCAAATCTGGATTTTGAGTCTCAAGACAAAACACAAAATCATATCAAGGAAGGACAGGGCTGAGAACTATGTCCATTGAACCCAGATGAAAAGGATTTATATGTGAATCTGTATTCTGCGAAACAAACAAGAGCTCTAAAAACAAGCAAACTATATACTGTATACCACTACCAACCAAGCATGAACTCCTAAGGAGATTAAAGAAAAAGAATGTAAAGTATTATTGCTTTAAAGTGAACCATATGAGAGAACCTGTACACAGCCAACTGCAGGGTGAGACATCCCTGACTTTTCTCCCAAACCTCCAAATGTTGCTAGTACAGTAAAGCATTCACATGGGGTAATTCTTAGCTAAAACTGAAGGGACAGCTCAAGGCTTTCTTTATTTCTTTTAAATAATCCACAGAAATTGAATTGCAGGATTATTTGGTCATGAGTTGAAGTTCAGGTAAGTGATATATGGCCATAACTGAAAGGAAGTAGGATTGTGTGTGCATTGTACAATGGCATAGTCTACTGCAGGCATGGCCAAACTTGGCCCTTCAGCTGTTTTGGGACTACAACTCCCATCATCCCAGACCACTGGTCTTGTTAGCTAGGGGTGGTGGGAGTTGTAGTCCAAAACAGCTGGAGGGCCAAGTTTGGCCATGCCTGGTCTACTGTGAAGCCATTCAGTGCTAGTAATGACTCCACCAACTTATTTTGCGTAGCTGAGGTCATAAATTAAAATATGTATATATATGGTAGTAACTTTGCTCACAGTTTTGCTCATATAGGGGGGAAACTGATTGTTGGAAGCTCTGTGTGTGAGAGAGGCAACCTGACCAGTTGTGTAGTGAACTAAATTTCTGCTTGGCATGGCTGACGCCATTGTGTCTCTGCATTGTCTTCTTATGTCCACCTTGGTTGGTCAATATATATTTGTTGTACATCAGAGAGAAGACTGTACATTTTGCTCCTAATCCAAACCCTAGCTCTGAATAAGTGTATGATTCTATAGCTCTTTGCCAAACTCTGTTTTCATCACTGCAGTCTGTTGTTTCATATGCAGCCTTTCTAGAGAGTCTGAGCGGAAAACACTGATGCAAATACAGTGGTACCTCTACTTACGAATTTAATGCGTTCCAAACGCACATCAGTAAGTCGGAAAAAATTGTAAGTCGAATCCCATAGGAATGCATTGGGAGAAAAATTTTGTAAGTAGAAGCAAACCTATCTAAAAATACGTAAGTAGAAAAAATCCGATCTAAACAGCATCCAAGATGGCAGACAGAGCTCCATTCGTAAGTAGAAACATTCGTTAGTAGAGTTATTCGTAAGTAGAGGTACCACTGTAAAATATATTCGTCCTGAGAGCTCTTAATTTTATTATGGTTGTATCTGATCAAATTGTACCTAGAGTAGATCCACCGAAATCTATACTCTTTAGTTATGACTATTGATTTCTTTGCGTTTGATGCAACATTATACAACCTCCCCTCAAATAAATCAAAATGAATGTTCAATAAACAGGTCTTCTGGACCAGAGGTAAGGAACCATTTTGGCTTTGCAGGCCAGATCCTTATTTGGCCCCACCTCTGCAGGGTGACACAGATGGTCGATGAGCAGGACAACCCAACTGTCAATCCCAGCATGATGACATCAGATGACATATGGGATAGCTCAGTCAGTATGGCATGAGACTCAGGGTTGTGGGTTTGAGCCCCATCTTGGGCATTCCCACATTACAAGGGGCTGGACTAGGTGACACCTGTGGTCCCTTCCAGCTCTACAGTTCTATTATTCTAGTGTGTGGAACTGTATTGCTATGCATGTCCATTCCAAGAGGAACTCACGCCTTCATCACTCCATCCCAACCTTCCCAACAATGTTGCTCATTTCCCCAGCTTCACTTGCAAACTGGTGCCTTTTGTTTTGGTCTTTGCTCTTACAGCGAAAAAGCCACAGGGTGTGGGTCAGGATTTGTTTCCTAAAACACCTGTCTGTTTCTGCTTCTGCCTAAGGCAATTGTGTACACCACACACAAAACATCCCTTTGAACTGATCAATAAAACCAGCCCCTTCAAGTTAGTACTGCTCATTTTACCCCATCGATAGGCAGCCCTGCCCAGGAGGGTATTGTTGTACACCCACCCATCTTTTGCATGATAACACTTCCACATCAATACGAGCACAACTGACGTCCACATCAATACCTACATGTTGTACGCTGCTATTAAGTGTTCATTTAGGTAAGTGGTGACTGTTAAGAATCACTGCCAACAGATAATTCCTATCTTGCCCCCTTTTGTCATTGGTAATTGGCAAAATACTTAGAAGGGCCAGCTTTCAAAACTAGTAATGCCTCCAAATGCTAGGCGCAAATCAAGTTACACTAGCAAGCCCTGTCCTGGAGGTTTGATCAGTCAGGAATCCCAAAGCCACAATTTGCCTCTAAAAGCATCTGCCTCTCTCAAAAAAGATTCCCCTTCCTCAGGGAGCTGAGTGCCAGATAGGCCTGCTGAGGGTATAAAATCCCAGATTACACAGCACACCCACCGAGTCTCCAGACAGAGGAGGAAACATTTCCTCCAAAGAGGAAAGGAACTATAGGCTCCTCCAGACAACCTGTTTATTCAGCATTCAGCCTAAGTTATTTGCACAAAGCTACTATGTCTGGTCTTTTCTGAACATTTGTTCTGATTTGTTGGGGGAAGGCGGTTGTGTTCTGTGACAATGAGCATTCAACTTGCATTCATCCTGATTTGTTTGCAGGGTATTTACACATCTTCCCATTACTCATTCACTCATCCCACACTTTTCATTGCATTTTCAAACCACATAAAGTCTGGGGTTTGTTTTTTGTTTTTATGGCATAGCTGCCAAGTTATCCCTTTTTTAAAGGGATTTCCCCTTATGCTGAATAGGCTTCCTCGCGAGAAAAGGGAAAACTTGGCAGCTATGTTTAATGGACCTGTTGTGCTAGGGCAGAAATTTTGCTTCAGATTTAATTTAAGGATCAGTCTTCTACCAGACTTGACTTCTGATGTGCATCAGTAACACCAGCTCTCTGTATTTGGAGCTGGGGAAAAATCTGCCTCACAGATTTTAGCTCATATCTATGGTATTTTCTCAAGCCTACCATTCATTTGCATCCTTATTATTTTAAGTATAATTTTCAAAATAAGGCTAACAAAGGCAGCATTCCACTTTCCACTACAATTCACACTCCAATAAGTGTCCATTCATAATTTGTGCACAAACAGCAGAGTATTGTGGCTTTAAAGACTAACAGTGCAATCCTATAGTATAGATCAGGCATCCCCAAACTGTGGCCCTCCAGATGTTTTTGGCCTACAACTCCCATGATCCCTAGCTAAGAGGACCAGTGGTCAGGGATGATGGGAATTGTAGTCCAAAACATCTGAAGGGCCGAAGTTTGGGGGTGTCTGAAGGATTTACTCTTAGATACGCATAGGTATTGGGTTACAATTTAACACATTTATAATGGCAAAAGCGTTCATCATTCTTCGCTCTTGAAAACCTCTGGTTTGCTGTTATTTTTTGATTCTGCAACTCTTTATTACTCCTTCTGTTGCTTACCTGTTTTTTTGGTGTCTCCTGGTATGTAACAAAAATAATCAATAAAAGGTTTTGGGGAAAAGAAAACTTCTCAGTTAATATCCCCATTTCCCTGTCCATAATAGGGACTTAGTACTGTATGGAATTTTGCAGTATGTTGGTATGAAAATCTAATAGTATAGGTTTATAGGTGAATTTCTAACAAATTATGCTAACTAAGCATTTTTCTATGTTTTCCCCAGAACTTCCCAGAAAATAAAACACTGAAGCTGAAATAGTTGGAACCAAAACTGCACCTTGGTAGGGAATTCCCCTCCCCCCTTAAGCTTCAACCCAAAGCAAGGAGATCTCATTGTATTATAATCATTGCTTCCTGTTTGTTACTGAGTGACATCATTTCCTGTTTCCTGCCTGATTATATCCTTGCCAACTGTTTTTCTCAAGTATTAACCAACTTCCCACTCTCCCGCCCCCTTTCTTGTTAAACAAAAATACCATAATAAATATCTCTGTAACCGGTGGTCCTGACAGAAGAGAGTGGAGCTCCTTCAGTTAACCATTCCATTGCCAGAATGTGTGGCAATCATAAACAAAAGTGGGTTAAACTGTTTACTTTTATTTATGACTGATGGCATGCTAAACTTTTGAGAGACATAGTAGGCCGTTGTACACCTTTTTTGCTGGGGCCATAAGTAACACCCTTTAAAAATAGTTTCTGAAAATCAGATTTGAATATGTATAACATCCACAATTCTTGATAATCATTTTATTAAATAACGTTTTATCAACTCCCCGCTTCTTTCCTGCACCAGCGAAGCACAATAATCTCATTAGTGCTTTTGTATTGTTATCTTTCCTGTGTACATTACATAGTGCAGAATTCATTGGCAACTTAGCAGTAAACTGTTCTTAAAAATCATTAAAGACATTTCTTCCCCAAGCCTTTCTCCATGGGAACTCAAGCCTGTCTTCACTGGATTATACCATTTCCTCCCGCATAACAATTCTATGAAACAAGCACACTGAGAGGCAGCGACTGGCTCAGGGTAACTCAGTGAACTTCATGTCCAAGCAGTGATTTGCACCCAGGTCTCCCTATTGACCTAAGTTCAGCACATAACTACAGCAACATACATCCTCTTGTGCAAGTTGACAAATACAACTAGTGCACCCACGACAATTGCCCTTTTATCCATATCTACCACTACAAAAGAGGGACAGCGGGTGGCACTGTGGGTTAAACCACAGAGCCTAGGGCTTGCCATCAGAAGGCCGACAGTTTGAATCCCTGCAATGGGGTGAACTCCCATTGCTTGGTCCCTGCTCCTGCCAACCTAGCAGTTCGAAAGCACGTCAAAGTGCAAGTAGATAAATAGGTACCGCTCCGGCAGGAAGGTAAACGGCGTTTCCGTGTGCTACTCTGGTTCGCCAGAAGCGGCTTTGTCATGCTGGCCACATGACCCAGAAGCTGTGCGCCGGCTCCCTCGGCCAATAACGCGAGATGAGCGCCGCAACCCCAGAGTCGGTCACGACTGGACCTAATGGTCAGGGGTCCCTTTACCTTTTTAACCACTACAAAATGCCATGTAACAGCCTCCCCAGTTGTGGCACATCCTATTTCTTTAGATTCTTTGGATTCAGTGTGCTGTTGCCAATCCTCAATGCCTCCAAGGCTGCTATTAATTCTTTAAAAAAACTGGTGGGAGATCCTAAATCATGGAACTCCCACGTCAAATCTAGCTTGGCCCTAGGAAAGTACTTCAAAGGCTACTGCCGGCTTCCTTCTGTTTGTATTCTATTTACTTCATTTATCAAATAAACCTGCTTGTGCCAATCCAGTCCGCATAAGTATAGAGGAGATGCAGGCCGGTTTTGAACTTCCTGTTGATTTGAATTCTGAATTACAAAGCCAAGGAACAACAAGCAACGATGACAACAGCAGCACTTGAGGCTGGAGAATCTGCGCACAATGAAATCAATTTACTCTGCAAACGTGAATCAATAGAGGGCGCTCCAAGTACACCTGTGGAATCGCAGCAAGCCGCCTTGAACACGCACAGCATTTGTAGACTTACTGTTATGGGAGAAAAACAAAGGGCATGTGCACATTTGTAGCTTAAAATGCTGCAAGGTCATTTCCCTCTGCTGCGGTTCAAGTCACATTTTATGCTGCCGTACACACAATTATCTGATTACCCCCAGCTTAAGGGCAGCTTATGTTTTCAAATAGGATGGGAAATGGTTTGAGGGAAAACAGCAATATTTCTCAAGGAACTGCAAGATACCTACAGATGGTGGCTAATGTTTATGTGTACTCGGCTTCAGACACCAGTGGTGGGGGTGTGCTGGAGCCGGTGGGAGCAGCAATGCCACTATTTCAGTGTACAAACTAACAAGGCCAGGAGAGGTGGTGGAGATGGCGTGCCATGCCTGTGACTGGTACAAGTGTGACCAACACTTCTTCAGGGACCCATAACAAACACGAAAGAGCACATTAGCAGAAGAAGCAGGACATCATACTTGAAGCCAGAAGTGCAATGAACCCACACTGAGCCATAAAACCTGCTTAGCTCAGGCTCAACACATGCATCTTCTAACGGGCACTACTCACCTCTGCATTGCCCACCACAGCCCCACGTGGCTGCATTGCTAGCAATGTTATCAGACAGAGGGAATCGGTTCCCTCCCATGGTGCGCAGTCAATAATTAGATAAAGAAGAAGAGTTCTTACCAAGTCTTTTATTCAATATTCACAGAGAGAGGCTTTGAAAAGTGCCTCTCTTGCAGTAATGGTGTTGCTCTGAGTAAAGCCCCACCCCCTCCATCTCTCCTATTATACGTCATCTCTACGTCGGCTGCTCTGTGCTTTCTGCCTCTGAGCTTTCTGTTCTCCTACTCTCAATGTCTGCTGGGAACCGCCAGAAAGCCCTCGGCACTGGACCTCAGTGTCCGGGCAGAACGATGGGGGTGGAGACGCTCCTTCAGGTGCTCTGAATCTGAGATCAGGAGTGTTTGGTGCAGAAGGTTTCATTCTGGAGCTGCTGCGCAGGAAGCTTTGAGCAAGAAAACAACCCTGGGCATCACCCTTACAGTTGTTATCTCTCACTCGGTTTTATTTAAGAAAGGTTTAAAGCTTTATTGTTGTAATGGTGTCAATTCACTGGGTAGTAGCACACTGTCATCAAAGTAATTTAATAACTGCTTTAGCGTGGGAAGTTATTACTATCTGGGTTACTATAATTAACTCTTTTTTCGCTGGAAGTAGCATATAATTGCAAAGAAGTGTATAATTAAGGGCACAGGTGCTTGTGAGAGGGACTCTCACAAAACACACAAAACAAGGCTGGAAGAGAGAAGTGCTTGTCTGCAGACAAAGTGATGCCTTTATTCTAAAACAGTCGCAATGCATCTTCTGCCCAAATCCAGAAATACAAACTGAAGAGAGAAAATTATTTATCAGGAAATTGGTGCATGCCCAGAAGCAAGACAGCCAGTCCTCTTTGAAATGGTTTGATCTAGTTGTTCCGATGCATATACACATCTATTTAATCCTGCTAAGCTACTTCACCCAGAAATATCCTGTGGCGATGCATTCCATAGGCTTGCTCAAGCTTGCTCAAAGGCAACATCCTCTGACGTTTATCAGCACTGTTGCCTTTGCTTCCAGCTGAATGGTACTGCTTCTCTTCCTATTGAATATGCTCAATGTTGTTGTGCACAGCACACCTCACTCTCAGTGCAGTGAGAAACTCAAGGGGTGCTGGCACATACCTTGCGCTTGGTTTCCTTGGTACGGAGGTTACCAGAGACTGTGGTGTCTTTGTGATATATGGTTTTATTTACACACACACACACACACAGCGCATAAGATGTAAGATGCATTAGCAACCCAACAGATTCTGCTCCCCCATGAGATTCCTAGGGGGCTTCGCAAGGTCATGATGGCTGTGGTTTCAGCAGAGAACAAGGCAAGCCTCTGCATTTCCCATATCCAGGGGAGAGCATAGCAGGCTGTTCTCCTACACCTGCTTTGACATGGCCTCTAGCTAGGTGAGGGGGAATGGCTTGCTCCCTACTTCTGGAAGCAGCACTAGCCAGTCATTCCTATGCCACACACCTGTACTTGACCAACTCTTTAGTCATGTAAAAAGATACTTAGCAGATGTGGCTAAGGTCATTAACTTCACAAAGAGACTGGTTTTGCAACTTCAGCTGTTCCTTCCACTACAGAATCTCTAATTACAAATATAAACGCAGAGGTCTGGATGGGTTGTAAAGAAGACACCCAGATTATTTTTTATTTTATTTTTTAAGGATGGCACCCAGACAGAAAATATTTAACACCCCACCTTTTAAAAAAAATTAAATCAGAATTTAATTTTAAATTTCAGATTTTTTAAAAAAAATATCAGAAGAAACAAGGAGAAATGTTAAGCAGAAAGCTGACTGGGCCATATTAAATGACCATATCCAAGTCTCTGATAGAAGGAACCCCCAAGTTCTATGGCTACTAAGTCTCTGCAGTGCAAAAAAGGGCAACACTCATGTCATCACTGCAGCCATTTTTGAAATATACATTATGACTTACTAGCACCGTGCCACTTGGGTACTTTCATTTCCTTCTTGGCACATTCCAGTAACTTAACCTTTACATCATTACATAGTATGGCAATTACATGCTCAATTTGTGACTTCAGTGCTCCAATTATGAAACAATTGCCCAATCTTTTCCTCTCTCTGATATTCTGCGATAGTACTAACGACCCCATATCAATGTATGCCCAGACTTACAACCATAGAATTGTAGAGTTGGAAGACACATAAATGTGTCTACAAACACACATGCATATATATTTCAGCTAAATAAATGATGATGGTACTACTACTGAAAATAATAATCATCTTCCTTCAACTTAACCTACCTTGCGAGGCCAGAATTAGGAGAGAACATCTGCACACTGCCCTGAGCTCCTTTGGAAGGGCAGGATAAAAATTTAATAAATAAAAATAAATGGAGGCTAATGCTGTAATCACAGAGTGATTCAGAAAGATCCAGGGCAGAGAAAATAAAGTACTTCCTCACACAGTACATAGTTAAACTATGGAACTCGCTTCAACAGGAGGAGGTGAGGGCCGCCAACTTGGATTGATTTAAAGAGGATTAGACAAATTTCATGGAGGGCAAGGCTATCAATGGCTACTAGCTTGGATGGCTATGCCTCCACAACTGGAATACCAGTTGCTAGAAATACCAGTTGCTAGAAACCACAGGAAGGGAGAACACTTTCCTGCCTGGGTCCTGTTTGTGGATTTCCCACAGGCATGTGGTTGGCCACTGTGAGAACAGAATGCGGACAAGAAGAGCCATTGGTCTGATCAAGTAGGCTCTTAATAATAATAATAATAATAATAATAATAATAATAATAATAATATTTATACCCCACCCATCTGGCTGGGTTTCCCCAGCCACTCTGGGCAGCTTCCAACAAAATATTAAAATACAATTGTCTGTTAAACATTAAAAGCTTCCCTAAACAGGGATGCCTTCAGATGTCATCTAAAAGTCTGGTAGTTGTTTTTCTCTTTGACATCTGGTGGGAGGCCGTTCCACAGGGCGGGTGCCACTACCGAGAAGGCCCTCTGCCTGGTTCCCTGTAAGCTGGCTTCTCGCAGCGAGGGAACCGCCAGAAGGTGATAACTAGTGATAACTAGAGCATGCACCACTCTGGCAAGACAGTCCACAGGTAGGTAGGGTCTCAGCCTGCGTACCAGATGGAGCTGGTAAACAGGTGCCCTGGACACAGAATTGACCTGAGCCTCCATGGACAACTGCGAGTCCAATATGACTCCCAGGCTGCACACCTGGTCCTTCAGGGGCACAGCTACCCCATTCAGGACCATTATTGTGTTCTTATGATAATATGATCGTAGGAAGAACTCTGATGATTCTCTTGAGATGAGTTATGAGTAACACATCTACTACGCAGCTCCAGTTCTCACAAAAGAATGCTGTGTCAAGGATAATTGACACTTAATCTCTGGTAATCTGCAACAAATTAAAATGTTGCTTGGTAATTTTAGGTAGATATCAGAGGTCTTATCCACTTTCCATTGATAAGAGAGCTGGAATGAGAAGGGCTATTTAATCCATCTTGCCGTGTGTTCGACCCATCTCTATGAAAAGTGCCAAGGCATGAGTCTGCTTAGATAGGGCAGCACTGGCACCTCACGATGGAGAAAGTGATATAAATTTAAAATGGACATGTTCAAGTCTAGTGTGAACTAGAACAAACAGAGACCAAACCTACCCTTGAAAACTGAAGGCACAATGCGGGTCATGTGGCTCTCAGGCACTCTCTTGCAAGCAAATTGCAAATATTACTGTGCTTTTGAAGCTCGCAGAACAATGGGTAGAATGGGGCCAGATGCTGGAGACAGGGAGACCAAATGACAAGCCTCTAGCTTGCTTGAAAAGCCACATGCAAGAGTTTACTTCTGTCCAACAGATGCCTGGCAGCTTTACAAAACTTGTGACTGTCCCAATATTCCTCCCTTGGCAGTCTTCTTGGGAAGCCATGTTGTCTCTAAGTCACCACTTATGCTTCACTTCCAAGGTCACAGCATCCATCAGAGGAACTGGCTGATGCATCAGTCTGATTCTGGGATGTGGTTTTTATTTAACATGTGAGGAGGTTATTTCCCAAAGCAAGCGAAGCCAACTAGTTGGAGCCAAGCCAGAGATGCTTCCGTTGGCCACAAGGACCATCTCAATGACTCTTTCACCTGAAATTATCACCTTACTATTTATGTCACTGGGACTGTTTCTGAGGTGAACCCTGACTCATAAAAAGATGATATTCCCCCTCAGGGGATACGCTTCCCTTTCTCTCCAGGTATGCACCCTGCGATGAACATTACATAATAATTATGCGTAATAATCTATGTCACGCTCACAAACTGACTCCTCTTTCTCTACATGAGCAACTCAGTTCCTTTACTGTTAAAACCCTAACATCACATACATTCACCCCCACAGAAACAGGCCCTAGACAATCTTCACTTTCCACGATGATGTAATAGCTATGTACTGCCTTTGGGGAGCTGAAACTTACCGGTATATCACACATTTCTGGTAGCAAATTGCTTTGCTAGTGAAAATTAGATGACACTTAGATCTGATGATACCCGAAGACCTTGATGATGCAGTGGTCATAGTGGTAATGTTTAAGTGGTTCATAAGTGCTTGAAGTAATTGTAATTGGGAGCTGCTTAAGAGAATGAGCTGTGGGCCACAAAGTCCCTGGTTAACATTTTACCACAGCCATGTAAGTCCAGAGTGGCTTTTAGATAGGGCACTCTCTCTCTCAGTGTCCACTGCCTATCTGCATTTTAAGACAACAGTAGCCTTCCTCACTGTGGGTTTTTTTTTGGGGGGGGGGATTAGTGATCTAACAGACACTACCGTAGCTGCTATTTATTTATTTAAAACATTTCTATACCACCTTCATCAAAACCAATTTCCAGGACTGTGTTCAACCAGACAAGCAATAAATTAATTTGAAATACTGCTGTACAGTACAATAAAACACAAATGTTTGTAGCCATAGTAAACGAGAACAGGTCAAAAATTACAAAGCACCCTGGGGAATTAAAATGGCTGGGTAAATAATGATGTCTTAACCTGGTGCCAAAAAGATTGTAAAGGTTATACCTCTTTAGGGGAAATATAACAAAGCCAGGGTGTCAGTCCTGAGAAAGCCTTCTCTCTCTGCAGTTACATAATGCACTTCTAAGAGGGAAGGCTACAACATTACTAAACATCAATACCACTGACAAATGACAAGGTGACATCAAGAATGACTATTTGTGGCTGGGTTTCCCATTAGGAGTGCTGAGATGTCCTCAGAAAAGGTACCCAGAAGAGAGAGCAGATAACTGCTCTCCACCTGGAGAGACCCAGTGCACAACTAACATTGACAATGCGACACATCTTGCTTATTTCGCTCACTCTCTGGCTGTGTACACACTGCCATTTACTCTGGCTCCAATCCGCTCCTGCTGTTTGTTTTTGAATTCATGTACACACAAACTTGCCCAGGATCCAGAGCCATCTCACGGTTTCTGGAAAAAGACTGTGTTTTGATGTACGGTAGTTTCCTTCAAGCCAGCTTCAGGCCAACTTGAGAATGGTATGCTTATTCAACTTACACTGAATCCCAACCTTGCATTCTGTCCAGATTATAGCGGGGGATTATAGGGGGTGGTGGAAGACAAGGGCAGGGAAACCAACCAGGCAATTCCATTGGGTGATGAAATGGACATATAGCAGGTGATTTCAGTACACCTCAACCCATGCTGAGGGGTACAGCGATGGGCCAATCAAACTTGAAATGTAGCAAGAAAAAAAACTCAGCGCATTTTTAGCCGGTAATATCTACACAGCCAGCCTCTCCTTCCCTCTTAAGGCGGAATACACACCATACGTCTGAAGCATTTATAAAGCACATTTTCCCCTGTGCCCAAAGAATAATCCTGTGAAGTGTAGTTTGCTAAGGGTGTTGGGAATTGTAGCTCTGCGAAGGATAAATTACAGTTGCTGAGATTATTGTGGGGGTGTGTGTCTTAAATGCATGGTGTGAAACAGTTGTACTGAGGGAAAAGAATTATCAAAGCAAAAGAATGGCTTTGCCACAAAGATCAGGAAGTGAGAAGAAAGGTTATTTACTTAACAGTAAGCTATGAGTAACTGAAGGCTGGAACTGGTTTCAAAACAGCCTGCTACAGCAGCTGAGGAAGAGGGAACATCCATTATCACCCTGTGGGGAGGTGGAGTCTTGGAAAAACTGAGTGTACTGTATATCGGATTGAAGCAGCTCCTGAGGAGCAGAAGGTTGGCTTAGCTGGATTCGGAGCAGGGTACTTTTGGGTCCTAAAACTGCCAGGGCCTGCAGCATGATGCAATCCTGACACCGCTGTGTCACCTACACCCAGTGAGGAGCACAATCATACTACGCTTGGAAAACACATTCCAGAAGAATGGTTATATAATGCCATGACTATTCTTCGCTCATGTTGTGACTCTCATATTCCATTATGAGTTGTACAGCTCCTTTAGCCAACATCTTCCAACATGTGAGTCTGGTGGTGGAGTTGCCAGCTGTCCAGGAAAACAACAACAAAAGCAGCCTGGCCTCCTCCTGGCCTTAAACAGAGGTGCAGAAATCAGCAGGTAAAGAGTTTAGCAGCATGGAGAAGAAGTGGGGACTTTCACATCACAGCCAATGCATGAGGGGAGTATGGGGCCAAATCTGCCCCCAACCTCCATTTGAAGAGCAGAACTTTGATAGCCGAGCCTTGCATGCAGACTGTACTGCTCTGCATCTCAATATTAAGGGTGGAGGTGGGGAGGCACCTTGCCTTGCATGTGTTAGCCACATATTAGTCTGAATACCTCCACTTTCAGAGCTGTGTGCTACTGAATGCCAGTTGCTAAAAACCACAGGAGGAAAGAGTGCTGTCAAGTTCGGGTCCTGCTTGCATGCTTCCCATGCTCATCCCATGGTTGGCCACCGTGAGAACAGGATGCTGGACTAGATGGGCAGCATCCAGCAGGCTCTTCTATTAGCTTCTCCTCCCTGGGAAGCAAGCCTGGGCAGTACTTATGGAGGTCCTGGGCTGCCCGGATAACAAGATTCCCCTCTCAGCCTTGCTGATGTGGTCCAAAGGAGAGCAAGAGCAATACTTTTGCACTAGCTTGGCTGCAGGAGTCCAACCGTCTTAGGGACTCCACTACCATTTTGTGTAGGGTTTACTCCTTAGCCTTAGCAAGGCCCTGAAGATTTAGGACCAGAGTTTTCCATCTCCTAGATAGGCTACCTTCCCATCCTGAATGCATATCTCAGGAAAGATAGAACAAGCAAATGCTTAGTCACACTTGGCACACTGGTTACGTCCGCTATCATTTTTCCCGGGGAGTTGATTGCAGAGCTCAGTTTCTTTGGAGTCACTCACTCTAAAGTGCCACACCCTAATACAGGTTTTAGGAGGTGCTCTTGCCCTGTACAAAACACCCAGGTGGACACATCTAGATTTCATCATGCTCCCTCTCATACACTTTAGTACACAACCCAAAGTTCAGGCGGCAATAATATTTGAAAAGGCCATTTCCTTTATTCCAGGACACTCTGGTACCAACAGACTGTGTGACCCTTGTTGCTCCTGCAATCATCCCTGGTGTCTGGGCAGCTGTGCAGGGGGCCAACATATGCAGAAACCTCTGGTGCTGAAATAGGATCTCCGGTCTCCAAGACCAGTTTCAGGTTTCTGTGGGCAAGAGGCAGTCAAGGATTTGCCCCTGGGTAAGAAGAGACCTGCTCCTCCGCTTTGCCCTACCTTTTGCGAATTCTCTCAGTCCTTAATTAACCTTTCCCACCGAGGATCAGTGATAAAGCAAGAACTGAAGTGAAGCAAACCCCCACATAGGATAGGAAGCTCAGCCTGAAGACAGTGAAATGCTGTCTCCAAGCTTTTTATTCCTCTCCCGGTAAAACGGCATTGTTTGTGATGCTTTCACAAGAAACCTGCTCAGACAGCAGAAGGGGGAGAGATCCAATCCGGGGACTAAAACCAGAACTTGTCTTGGTGGCCCTTCAGACATCCATGGGCTACTGCCCAACCTTGCCAGATGCTGGGAACACCCCTGCCAATCCATGAAGCACGATGCAAAGGCTCAGTCCTGGGAACGAGATGTCCAGGGTGATCTTGTTGCTCCATTAGCTCAATCCAACCATCTGGAAAGAAAAGGAACAAGCTCTGCTCGTTCATCATGCAATTAGGAATCCTCTTCCTGGGTTTTATTCATTTGGGGAAGCACAGAAAATTGGGAAGCCAGGGCGCTGCCTCCGAGGCCATGCTCCCCAGACAGTCCAAAATGCAGCAAGGGCTTATTTTCATGGCACATAAAAATCTTTCAGATAGGTGCCAATGCTGACCATGTTTGTGCTGCTGTTAGCTGGTTAGTATTCTCATCCTCCAAGAAGCATAGGGCTCTGCCTGAAGTCCTGTTTATTGAGCATTCGTGCTTATTGGCTTGCACAAAGCTTACGCCATGTCTATTGAACATTTGTCTGATTTGTTTACTGAGGTTGGGGTGTGTCATATGACAATGAGCATTCATTTCGATGTACTTGCACTGTATTTATACATCTTCCTATAAATCATTTGTTTATCCCACACCTTTCAGGAGATTTGCTTGTCACTTTCCAAACCACAAAAAAATCCATTTATTTCTTCGTTTTAAAAGTGGGTTTGTTGTGCTAGGGCGACAGAGCACTTTAGCCCACTTTAATTGCACAAACCTACATTTCCGGGATACACTTGAATCCCTCCTGCAAACTGGAGACACTGACAGTGTGGGAGGAGTTAGGTTGTTTCTCACAATGATGCTGTGAATATTAATCTGGGAGGATAGTGAGTGGTCCAAGGTCACTCTCTGAATATTATGGGTAAGGAGAGATTTTCACCCTCCTCTCCCTGAGTGCTCACTGGAAGGACAGGTCGTGAAGCTGAGGCTCCAATACTTTGGCCACCTCATGAGAAGAGAAGACTCCCTGGAAAAGACTCATGTTGGGAAAGATTGAGGGCACTAGGAGAAGGGGACGGCAGAGGACAAGATGGTTGGACAGTGTTCTCAAAGCCACCAACATGAGTCTGATCAAACTGCAGGAGGCAGTGGAAGACAGGAGTCATGCCTGGCGTGCTCTGGTCCATGGGGTCACAAAGAGTCGGACATGATTAAATGACTAAACAACAATGTAGTGTCCTCCAGGTGAGGTTGGACCACTGGCGGAGGAAGAGGAGTGCAGAGGAAGAGCACCGCCCCCGGCAACACGATCCCGGTGGGGTGCCATCGCGGCTGCCCCCGCCCGTGCTGGGTGCCACGCCCTCGCAGGTGGTGTGCCATGCCCCCAAGATGCATGCCAGTCCCGCCCCCACCTGCTCTCCACCACCACCCCAGTGCCAGAGCATGAAGCTCCGCCACTGGGTTGGACTACAACTCCCATCATCTCTGACCATTGGTAATGCTGCCTAGAGCTGGCAGGAGTTGCTTAGACACTCTCTGCAAAATACAATGCTTCTAAGCATTTATTTCAGGGCAGTGTAATATCATGTTAGGCAGGCTTGTAAAAAGCCACTCACCCACTTGCCTGTGGCTTCAGGTGACCAGACAGGGAAGTTTTTTTAAAATTAGTTTGTTCTTAATTTAACTTTCTGACCACATGCCAAAAATTACTAACAGGCATGTGTCAGCAAGCAGTCTAGACAAAATGTTGTGGCCTGGTAACATCTGAAGACACGCGAAGGCATATGTAAGGACAGGCAACTGGCAGCCCAGGGGTTAAAGCTGGCTGGTTTCCATTTGAAGGCATGATAGTCTACAATCATTCCATTTTATCCACCGCAACTGCTTTCTCCCATGCAAGAGAAGATGCAGGCAAGGAGCTCTCTAGCCCATATCTCTGATACGAAGAGCAACTGAGAATATGGCCACGCCATTGAATGAGGATCAGCTCACACGTGCACTTGCAGAACTGTTGCCTCTGCAAAACCACTCCCCGCAGGGACCTCCAATACTACAGTACATGGAAAGCGGACCAAAGCGCCAGCCAGAGGTGCATCCGACATCTGTGTCTCACTTTCCAATTAGGCCTCTTTTGAGTTGGAAAGGATCCACGTAATACCTGTTTCTACATGTTACAAAGCAATCTGGAAACTCACGGTGGATTGCAGAGCTGATGTATAGGCTGCCCACGAAGAGCTTGTTCAAGCCTCCTCCTCCTTTCCTCAGAATATGAACGACAACATTTAGAGTCCTCTGCTTATTCTCCTCACTTGCTGCCTCCCATACAGAAACCAGGACACAAGCCCTCTCCCTGGTCTCAGCTCATGTAGAAGCAAGTCAATGTGCTTTGGAACTAAATTTGCTAGCCTCCAGCCCCTTCTGAACAGGGCCATCATAAGCACCATCCGGCGCTGTGGTGCAAAGCTCCCTCCCATTTCCAAGAGTTGTCCACCTTTTTAAAGGTGGGACAGCGCTGCCAGTGGGGCTGGAGGAGGCGGGCAGGGGCTGGAGGGCGGCTTCTCCGGCGGGGAAGAGGCAGAGGCTGGACGTGATGCCTCCCAGCTCAGCTGGCAACTTCATGCTGTGGTGGCCATGGCAGACGGAGGCTCCGGGCGCAACGCTGCTTTGGTGCAGGATGGCGGAGTCAGGCGAGAGCGGCAAGTTGATGCCGGGAGGCACCGTGTCCAGCCTCCGCCTTTTCCCTAGCACCCTCCAGACCTTGGCACCCTGGTGCCCCACGCCACTACCCTCTATGGGTTAGACACCTCTGCTTCTGAACAAAAAAATGCTGCCCCTGACCCACCCTCCAAGTATCCCTCTTTTCCAGGGGTGCCCCTAATTTAGAGAAGTTGTCCTGGTTTCTCATTTGATCCCAGAATGTCCCACTTTTCCTTAGGATCAATGGAGGAAGGGGGATGCAGTGGGGGCAGGCCGCCCCGGGTGTCTTCTCTGAGGGGGGTGACATTTGGCGTGCTGCCCACCTGCGACTCCCAAGCCTACTGGGGGAAGGGGGGAGCTGCACCGCTTTGCCAATGGCATTCACCCCTTCCCCCTTTGTTTTGACATCTGGGGGAGGCTTGGGAGTCGTGGTCGGGTGGCGCACCGAATGCCCGCCATCGGCAACTTGCTCCACCCTCGTGTGCAGCTCACTCCGCCCCTGGCTGCAGGGTGAGTGCGCTACTCCATGCACCCAAGTGGCTATCCCGTGCCTGGGAGGGCACCCTCCGCGCCCTGTGGGAGCGTGCCTGCCCTGGGCAGCGTGGGCATATGCTCTGCCACTGCTTAGGATGTCCCTATTTTCATTGGAGAAATGTTGGAAGGTATGGAGTTATCCAACCCACCCAGCCGTCTGAAGGCAATCTTGTATAGGGAAGATTTTTAATGTTTAATGTTTTTTTATGTTTTTATATATGTTGGAAGCTGCCTAGAGCGGCTGGGGCAACCCAATAAGATGTGTAGGTTATCAATAGTAAAATTACCATTACTGTATAGAATGGGATGTCCCTGTTTTCATCGGAGAAGTGTTGGAGGGTATGCCCCGATCAAAGCTACTTGGCATCCCCTGGCCCCAGAATTACATATGTACTTTATTATGCTGTCCTTTGGAGGGGAGGCCATGCCAAGCAGAAAACAAAATCATTCCAATTTATACTGTGGTTCTGGGTACTTCCAGACGTACCTTTTATAACAGTATCTGTATTGTGCGTTCAGTGTTTTGTTTTATGATCCACACATCATTACTGTTCAAGTTTATTTCCTTCATCGTCCTCTTTTTTCTCATACTGTACCGATTGGCTGTGGCTCTCTGGGGTTTCAGGCAGGAAGCGTTTCACAGCAATACCTGGAGACACACCTTTGTTGTGGGTCCTCCTCACCTCCTTCCAAGCGGTGGGGCGGGGCGGAGACTCTGTTGCAACAGGAAAATAAAGATCTGCCTTGCTTTGACAGGTTGCTGTCTGCATCCATTCTTAGGGGAATCCCTTGATGGGAGCTACTGGGCTGTAAAAGCCAACATCAAACTTTTCGTATAACAATTACGATAGTGTGGAAGGTCCATTGCAGTTCCACAACCAAAAAGGATTGCTAGGGCAAGGGGAATGGCAAATGCAATACTGGATGATGATGATGATGATGATGATGATGATTTACTGAAGAATGGGTAAACCAGGGGTCGGCAACCTAAGGCCCATGGGCCACAAGCAGCCCATGGGGGGTCGCTTTACCGGCCCACAAGCCGCCCCTGAACCGAGCAGCCTGCTCAGCAAGTCCCTGCGCGCTGCACTTAATTAGCCCAGCAAGACGCCGGGATTCGCTTTTGCAGCACCGGAAATCACGGGTGCGTGTGCTGACGCACGCCCGCGATCCAGCCCACGGAGGGGGTTCTGCGACAGTGAACTGGCCCAGGCAAGGTAAGCCTTGCCGACCTCTAGGGTGAACCAAGGAGTGCACAGAGGCTGCAATGCCAAGCCAGCCATGCCTGTGATCATGGCTATACAGTGGTACCTCGGTTCTCAAACGCCTTGGTACTTAAACGCCTTGGTTTCCAAATGCCAAAAACCGGGAAGTAAGTGTTCCAGTTTTCAAACATTTTTCAGAAGCCGAATGTCCGATGCAGCTGTCGGCTATTGTTTCCAGGGCGCCTGCACCAATCAGAAGCTGCGGCTTGGTTTTCAAACATTTTGGAAATCAAACAGACTTCTAGAATGGATTACGTTTGGTGCTTTTGTTTTTGCAATTTATTTTGCGTTTTTGTTTTTGAGGCTTTTTTGGTTAATTTGTTTTTGTGACTGTGTGGAACCCAGTTCAGCCCCCCATCCAAACAATGACTATCATCAGTGCAGGTAAGAAAAAAATTTAATTTTAATTTTTATCATCTACAATACTGTCTTATTTATTTTATAGTACTGTATAGTACATTGATTATTGCTTTCATTTTATGTATCAATGGTCTCATTAGATAGTAAAATTCATGTTAAATTGCTGTTGTTTTTAGGGGTTGTTTTTAAAAGTCTGGAACAGATTAATCCGTTTTGCATTACTTTCTATGGGAAAGCGCACCTTGGTTTTGGAATGCTTTGGTTTTGGAACGGACTTCTGGAAAAGATTAAGTCTGAGAACCAAGGTACTTATTCTGAGTAGTGAATTTAAGCTCACTATAAAGAGTTTCGATTCACAAACTAGAAAGAAGAAATTGTGCTGTTTGTTTTCTTAAGCTTATGGACAAGCTTTCTGCACATGGCTTCAGTTTTATTTATGATTCATTCCGAAACCTTATCTTGCGTTTCAGATGAATGACTCAGGTCCATCAAACATCACAAGAACAGACTGGTTGGTGCTTACCTTCAATGCTCTACAAAAGAAATGGGCATTTCCCTTCACAGGAACTAATGTGTCAAAGATGCTAGCCTGTCGGGTTTGGATAACATGGCATTGCTGAGAGAAGCTGGCTCATCTTAGTGCTGTCAGAAGATAGCTGAGCTCATTAAATATAGTCTGGCTCATTAAAAGAAACAAATAGTGAAACTGGAGTAGAAAAGGTCACAAAACAAGGAACCTAGTTTGTAACCTTCAGAGGCAAAGCTGACAACATATTAATTCATGAATCAAGAGACTTTCAGGTCACATCTGCACCAAACATTTAAAGCACTTTTATATCACTTTAACAGTCACGGTTTCCCCCAAAGAATCCTGGGAAGTGTCATTTGTTAAAGTTGTTAAGATTTATTTTCTGTATGAGGTTGTTGTTGTTGTTGTTGTTGTTCTATTTATACCCTGCCCATCTGGCTGGGTTTCCCCAGCCACTCTTCCAGCAAAATATAAAAACATAACAAGTGGTATAGAATAAATAAATTCTAGTAATTACAAGGAAAGAATTGCCAAAGAAGGATATTACTTTTTTCCTGTATGCCACAGCAGCAGCTAGAATTGTATTAGCAAGGAATTGGAAATCTGAAGATCTACCTACGGTGGATGACTGGCAGATGAAGCTGATAGAATTTATGGAACTGTCTGAACTGACTATGAGAGTCCGAGATCGGGGAGAAGAGACGGTGGAAGAAGACTGGAAGAAATTTAAGATTTATCTAGAGAAATATAAGATTAAAAATGGACAATAAGGGAAGTGGATACTCAAAGATGCTGAAGAAGCATTAAGCGTTTGTGAGAAGGAAATAAGTCTTAAATGTAAAATAATTATTGAAAACATTTATTATAGCTATATTAGAAGAAGAAATAGATTAAGAAGTAGAGAGTGTTGTAATAGACAGGAATAGAAACGTGGAGGGGGGGATGGAGGAAGTCGGCAGGGTAAGATATATATTGGATTAAATGTTAAAGAATTGTTTTTCTGTTTTTTCTTGGTTTTTGCTCTTTAATTTTGTCTTCTTTTCTTTAAGCTGTTTGTATTTTTGTATTTTTTTTGTATTTTGTTCTTTTTCTATTTGTTACAAAATCAATAAAAAATATTTATATATATAAAAAAGAATAAATAAATTCTATACCAGCCAGGCAGCAGAAACCTCTCACCCCTTCCTTTGGTCCATGGCCGGTGAATAACAGATGTGATCCTTGAGATAGCTAAGGGGCAAAAGTGGGAGGGAGGTTCCTGTTGGAGCTTGTGAGCTACACGACGATTGAAGCTCTGGGGTTTAAATATAGTTTGGGACTAATAAAATTCCAAGGAGGGGGAAAGGCTTCCAGCATGAGTAAATACTGTATAACACCTTTATTCCTCTGTACCGCAGTTGATTACCTGCAAGATCTCCATATGTTTACTGAGATAAATTTGAGGTTGAAAGGACACGACCCATTTCTCTACATGTTTCCTGAATCATGAGCTTACCTTTGGAGGAAGGTGCCATTTCTCCCTATCCCCACCCTGAATAATTGGTCCTAGTCTAGGGCAACTAATCTCCCCAGTGCAGTAGTTTGTTGTTGTTGTTTAGTCGTTTAGATGTGTCCAACTCTTCATGACCCCATGGACCACTGCATGCCAGGCACTCCTGTCTTCCACTGCCTCCTACAATTTGGTCAGACTCATGTTGGTGGCTTCGAGAACACTGTCCAACCATCTCGTCCTCTGTCGTCCCCTTCTCCTTGTGGCCTCAATCTTTCCCAACATCAGGGGCTTTTCCAAGGAGTCTTCTCTTCTCATGAAGTGGCCAAAGTATTGGAGCCTCTGCTTCAGGATCTGTCCTTCCAGTAAGCACTCAGGGCTGATTTCCTTCAGAATGGATAGGTTTGATTTCCTTGCAGTCCATGGGACTCTCAAGAGTCTCCTCCAGCACCATAATTCAAAAGCACCAATTCTTCGGCAATCAGCCTTCTTTATGGTCCAGCTCTCACTTCCATACATCACTACTGGGAAAACCATAGCTTTAACTATACGGACCTTTGTTGGCAAGGTGATGTTTCTGCTTTTTAAGATGCTGTCTAGGTTTGTCATTGCTTTTCTCCCAAGAAGCAGGCGTATGCATCATTAAAAATCATTGAATCATAGAATTGTAGAGTTGGAAGGGATCCCAAGGGTCATCTAGTCCAACCCGCTGCAATGCAGGAATCATGATCATAATCATAATCATAAATCTGGATATCTATTTGGACATATAAAATGCTTACATATATGTGTGTCTTTTAAGTAAGCAGTGATAGATTATTTTTATTGTTAATGTGAGCTGACTTTGTTGTTTGTTTGTTTGTTATATTTGCATAACAAGGAAAAGCAGAGGGAGAAATTCCATCTAAGCAGCCATGCGATTGCTGCAAGTTTCTACCCAGTCCTTAAAACGTAACCCTTTCTGAGACATATGGAAGATTTGATAAAATAGCAGCTTGAATCTATCCTATGTAAATATAATCTGCTTATATGAAAAACATTGCTGTTATTTTAAAAAAAACAGTTAGTTTGATTTATTATACATGGGTTCACTCCAACGCCATAGGTTCATGCAGTTGCCTAAGAAACTGCACAAACCGGAATCCTATGGAAGGAAGTGGTTTTCCACCAAGTTTCCACCAAGTCTTGATAGTTAACTAGAAAGAATAAACGTCAAGCAGAAAGCTGACGCAAGACAGGCCAAACTGAGCTGAGTTTGCATTGCACTGCCAGTTGTTACCTCGCTGTCAGTGTTCTCTGAACAGTACAATCTTTCCATGACTCTGGTTTATCTATATATGTTCCTTGGCTAGTCACTGTCCAGCAATCTTCATCACAGGAACATCCTCAGCTTGCTTCTAGATGTATGATGTCTGCAGCTGAAGCGAAGATAATTGCTTTTGTTACAGTCCATTCCAATGCCTCACCCCAGCTCTGTAAATGGCCTTCTTGCTTGGCTGTGATTCACCGTTGTCAGAAAGAAGCCTAATCCATACCTGTGCATATGCCTCAGTCACCTGAGACTAACACAATGAATGTTCACCCTGGAGGGATAATTTGTTTACTAAATATGAGCCAGTAATTCCACCCCTCCACTATAGCCTGGCGAGGAACAGTTTCTCACAGCAAAATTCTAATCTAGCCTGACTGGGATGCAGGTCTTGCAAAGCACCGTGTCTGTTGCTGACTCTGCATACCAGAATCCCAAGTACTTGAGCCAGCCTGGATTTGTCTTCATCCAATGATATAAAAGTTTGGGACATTTTGCTCCCTGAGCAGTTGACAAGCTGAATTCCAAACTAGGAAGCGGTAATGAGGGACAGTGGGTCTCAAAGTTTTCCCACTCAACTTTCATTGTCACAGATCTTTCTACAGGGCTTTTTCATATACAAGTTGCACTTTTATCTTCACACCGACCCCTGTGAAGTAGATGAAACTGAGGGAGAATTTATGTCATGCCACCCAGAAAGATACATGGCCGGGCAGGGCTTTGAATGCAGGCATTAGCATTTCAGCATTTGCAACATGCTGTCCCCTCAGAAACGGAAATGTAGGTTCTGAAGCCATAACTTTTAAGTTAAATAAGCGCTGGACTAAGTGTTCATGTGAACATTTTAATTCAGTGTCACTTTCAAAAAGCAAATAGAACATGGGTGTAGGCAGGGGGGGCAGGAGGGGGCAGCTGCCCCCCCTAGAAGCAAAAAAATTAATGTATTTTACAGACCATAACCAGCACTTTTCCCCTCCAAAAACTGAAGTGGAAAGGGCTTTGCTTTAGCAAGAGCAGCTAAGTCTCCGCTTGCTGGGGGGGGGGGGACACAGCAGTAACAAAAACACATCAAATAAATAAAGCAAAGTGGCTACCAGTAGTTAAGCAGTTAAGACAATGGAGCATATATCCCCAGGCAAGATTCGATAGCTGACCATTTCACCCTATTGTTCTTAAGTGGGAGCTGTTAATGAGCATTCAGGAGCATTAAGAGTTCTATTGGCGATTTAATGAGGGTGCAGACTCAGGGGATTCAATTTGACTAAGGTGGCTCTGCAAGGCTAAAAAGAAGTGAATAAGAAAGGGGGGGGCTGTAGCTTTGACAGACACAGTGATGTTTATAAAAAGCATTGGTGTTCCAGTCTGCCCCTCCTCCTGCATCTGTATACTGTAAATCAGGGGTGGCCACCTCCCAAGAGACTCTGATCTACTCAGAGTTTAAAACTGGGGGTGATCTACCCCCTTTTGGGGGGTTCAGGTCAAAGCTGTTGAGGTTTTTTTAAAGGAAGGGAAGCCCTGTTTTGGGGGGTTTAGGTCAAACTTATTGAGCTTCTTTTAGGAGGGAGGGAGGTCCATTTTTGTTTAGGGCTTCAGGTCATAGTTCAACTTTTTTGAGGGAGGAGGAAAATTTTGGGTGAGCTTTTTTTAGGGGTGCCAGTGACCTACCAGTGATCTACCACAGACATCCAGTGATCTACTGGTAGATCACAATCTACCTGTTGGATGTGCCTGCTGTAAATCAAGCAGAGAGAAAGCTGCTTACAAGGCTCCTGTACATGCAGAGTTCCAGCATCCCAGCGTCACCCAGAGGCACCCACAAATATGAGTTATCCCTCTCTCTATTTCTTCCTTCCTTCCCTCCCTCTTCCATCTTTAATAAAATACGGGGGGGGCAGATAAGCCCCACATAGAAAGCCCATCAACATGGGGGGATGACTCTTTCAAATACGGTATTTACCAGTAATTGGGGGGGGGGAGAGAGGCACCTAGGCCTCTAGGAGTTGGCTGCTATGCCTAGGAGTAGGGCAATTCAAGAAAGCAGAATGATGCATATGGTATGGTAATATATCAATAGAATCGTAGAATTGTAGTCGGAAGGGACCACAAGGGTCATCTAGTCCAACCCGCTGCAATGCAGGATTTTTTTCCTAAGGTGGGGCTTGAACCATGGTTGAAATATTATGCTGATATGCAGCAACGCCTCGGAGCCGTCGTGGCTGCGGCCATGCCTTGCCCCGCCCTCGCTCGCCCTTCCACCCCCTCTCGCCTGCCCGACCCTCCTGTCCTCTTGCTGCAGAGTTCCAGCATCACATAAGCCCCACATAGAAAGCCCATCAACATGGGGGGATGACTCTTTCAAATACGGTATTTACCAGTAATTGGGGGGGGGGGCACCTAGGCCTCTAGGAGTTGGATGCTATGCCTAGGAGTAGGACAATTCAAGAAAGCAGAATGGTGCATATGCTATGGTAATATATCAATAGAATCATAGAATTGTAGTCGGAAGGGACCACAAGGGTCATCTAGTCCAACCACCTGCAATGCAGGATTTTTTCCTAAGGTGGGGCTTGAACCATGGTTGAAATATTATGCTGATATGCAGCAACGCCTCGGAGCCGTCGTGGCTGCGGCCGTGTCTTGCCTCGCCCTCGCCCGCCCTGCCACCCCCTCTCGCCTGCCCGACCCTCCCGTCCTCTCCAGCCAAGCAGGGTAGCCGCCAACGCTACCAGCCCCAGAAGCACAAGGTGGCCGCTGCTGCCACCGCCACGATGTCATCAGGCCCGTTGGCCCTTTAGCCCCGCCCACTTTGTGGCCCCTCCCCTTCTGTGCCTTGGCCCCGCCCTTGAACAACCATGGCTTGCCCCCCCCTAGTTTTGATCCTGGCTACGCCCCTGAAATAGAAGCATTAAAAAAAAATCCAAATGATTCTGAAGGCACATTTTAAAACAAAGTACATAAACCTTGAAAAGCTATTGCAAATTCTCCCTATGGTGCAACAAGAATGGGCCCAGTCAGCCCTGTACCTTGTCCGAGGGCTGCTACAGAGGTTAACACTCATAATATAGGCAAGGTGCTTGAGATGCACCACTTAAATATTTGACCTAGTAGGGTTAGGAAAGTCTAGTCAGTGAGCAGTTCAGCCTCTGACTCTTCGTATCTTTCTTCCTCTGCCTGCCTAAATTGGAGAATTTGGGACCACACCCAACATGTCACTCCTTATTGCCTTTGAACCCACAGGAACTCTTGAGTCTATTTAGGTTACTGGGTGCTTCATGCCTCATCATTAGATATATGGGCACTCATAATGCAGACCTTTCTCTTGTCTTGATTATTATCTCCAGGCCACTATCTTTAAAGGCCATTATAGATTTCTCAGACCAATCTTTACTCTTGATGCTGAGCCAATGTTTGAATTACAGGCAGGGCAGAGGAGGGCCAGCCTACTTTTCTTTTGTGACAGTCTCCTTAACCACAGTTTCTGAAGGCAACAGGGAAACTATGGTTTCATTAAAATGGATGGGAGGAGTCAGGCAGTAGGGCTTATTGATGTATTTAAGAGCCGCCTATCTCCCCATGCCCAATAATTCAAGCACTGAGCTGCACATTGCCATTGAGATGGCTAACACCTTGACACCATTTTGAGGACAAATTGTAACCACATCCTGTGCCTGGCCCACTCACTTAATCTCACATCCACTGCATTGTTATCCATGCATCCGGCAACCCTTGTGGAAACTGGTGAGCAAACAATTTTATCCATTCATTTTGGTCAAGTGACTAAAAGCAGGGTCAGGTTCTTGCAATCGTTTTGTATTATCCCCATGCATTTTCTGCACCCCACCCCTAAATCCTAGCTAATAGCTAGTGGCTTTTCGCAGCCAGAACTCGCCAGAACTCAGTTCCGGCACCTCTCAGGTGGGTGGCATTGCAAGAGAACAAAGGAGGCGTTTGTGGTGAGTTCCAGCACCTCTTCTTCTAGAAAAATAGCACTGGCAAATAGTTCCATCTTACCACTGTCTGCTGAGGTGGCACAACCCCCAGGAAGCCATGAGGACCAGATCTCAGCACAGATACCCCCCCACAGCAGTTGCTACTACCGGTGGCACCACTGACTGTTCTGCTGGCCTCAAGCAACAGTTTGGCAACTGATGATGACACAGAATACCAGTAGAGAGCAGATGGTGACACGAGACACAGGCCTGGTTCTAGGTTATGAGAAGCCCTCAGCGAAATACCTTTGGTGAGCTCCCTATTCTTCTTCTCAGCAGGACTAATGCTCCCCTCTGTGCTGCCCACAAGGAGAGAGAGAGAGACTGGGTGGAAGTGACAGTTGCTCCTGCAAACACCTCTTCACTGTCCTAATAACATAAGATCAGGCCAAAGACCCACCAAGTCCAGCGTCCTGCTCTCACAGAGGTCTATGGGAAGTCTCAAAGCAGGACCTGAGTGCAACAGCACTTTCCCCACTCATGCTTCCCAGGAACTGACATCCAGGGATGTTCTGCCTCCAAAGGTGGAGGTACAACTTACATAGCCATCATGGCTAGTAGCCCAATCCTTCTCATCCAGAGTGAATGTCAAACATCACAGGGCACCCTCTACCACCTGCAGTGGTGGTTTTGCCACCTCAGCATCCAAGCCAGTGGGCCCTCCAAGTGGACTCTGGGGCCTTAGCAACTGCCTGACATGCCAAACCAACACCCATCCTGCTCCAGCCTCTTGCGCTTAAGCCAAACAACCTCTAAGGTGCCCATGCTTCTCCTGCATATGAGTTCCTTGTTAGCTGGAGAATATAGACCGTCTTATGAGAAGGAGGGTTTATGAAGATGCCTGTAGTGTAACCAGAGCTGTAGCTACCCGGGGGGGGGGGGTAGCCTGGTTTTTTTTGCCCCAGGTGAAGCCTCCAGAGGGGCACCATTGAGCACCCCAGCCTGTGTGTGTGTACGTAAATGAGCATGAGATGTGTCTTTGACCCGGCTGAAGTAACATAGGGTTGGCATATTTCAAACAGTAGAATTCCCAACACCCCAAATTGGATGAGCTTTTTTTGGGAACAAACCCAAATTGTTGTGTTTTGGAGGGGATTTTAAGCTTTTTGAGCTGTTTCCGCTGCTTTTTCCATTGCGTTGCCATACATCCAGGTTTCCCCCTGACATTTGCCAATTTGGCAAAATCCCCACCACCACCACCATTTTTAAAACAAAAAGCCAGGACGTCAGGAATTTTTCTGAGGTATGGCAAGCCTAAATAACGCCTTGTTTCGCCCCGCCCCCTGCCGAAACCATCACAAGGAGCAGACCCCTTTACTACTTATTGACAACAGCTGCTTTTACCATAGTAATCTACCATAGACTACTATGGGATGATAGAATTGGGAAGCTCATCTACTGCAGCCCGGACAATATGCCAGAGATGGAGGAAAGGGTGCCTCAGTCTTTCTCTTTGTATCCTGTATTGCTCGTTTCTATTTCGATATTTAAAACAACTAGTGGTGTACGATCCAGTCCCCACTCCGCACATCCTCTAGAGGTGCCAATATGATTTCATGGTACCCTCCCGCCGGGGGGGGGGTTCCTGCCGATCGGCATGTACTGTATTCTATATCACGTGCAGCGCATAAACTGGGGGCAAACTACTGCCTGTAAATGCCCTCGGCAGCCGAAGCACAGAGTTGCAAACCGTTAAGGCCACCCGCCAAAGCAGGTTTCTCCCCACTGACCCAGATCCTCCGCCGCCCCCCCCCCCCCGCCTGGCTCCGCCCGCAGCCCGGCCGAAAGGACCGCCTGATGCAATCACCTGCCTCCTTTGCTCGAAAGCTTCCAGCCGAGTTGCATCATCCCGGCTTGATGCAGCAGGCGGCGGGGGAGGGAACCCAATCAGCGCGCGCGCTACGCCCGTGACCGACAGCTCCCTCTGAGCAATCCAGATTCCAGAGAGGCGGGACAACGCGCGGCTACCGTGTCTCCGGAGGCGCTGATTGGAGAGTGGACGGCGCGAGCAGCCAGAATTCCATGACAGCTGGGTGGGGCTTGCCCGGCGAGCTGGTATTTAAAGGGGCTGGAGATGCAGGAGGCACACAGTTAATCTCGGAAGCGGCCGCTTTGCTTTTGCCTTCTCGCCGCCAGCCAGCCACCGTGCCAAGCATTTGCCACCTTCTGTCCCGGGCAGCCTCCTTCCCTGGAGCGCAGGTCCAGCGCTGCCGCTTCCAGGTCCCAGGCTGCTTCCCGGGTTCCTCACGCGGGGCCATGAAACGGGATCCGCTGGCGCTGCACCCGCAGCATCCTCCTCCTCCTCCTCCCAGCGGAGGGGAGCGTCCCCTTGGGCGGCCGCAGCAGGAGGAAGACCTGGCCGCCGCGGAAGGCGGGCCGCCCAAATCCCCGCTGTGGGTCTTCGGCTACGGCTCGCTGGTGTGGAGACCCGACTTCGAGTTCACGTCGCGCAAAGTGGGCTTCATCCGCGGCTACACCCGCCGCTTCTGGCAAGGAGACACCTTCCACCGAGGCAGCGAGAAGATGGTGAGAGGGGGCGCCCCCTTGCTGGGGAGAGAGAGATCGGGGCGGGGGTGATGGATGGGGGCCTCTATCCTGGGTCTCCCCCGAGACAGGGGTGGGAGTGTTGGATGGGCGCCTCTCTATCCTGGGTCTCTCTCGGGAAGAATGCCCGTGGGTGGTGACCCGGATGGTGGTCCAGGTTTGGAAGGGATGGGTAGCTTATAAGCAGCATTTGCTGCTGAGGGGGCTGGTTTGAAGAGGGGTTGCAGATCCGCACTGCCCCTTTTGCCCTTGGCTTGGCATTGCCCGTGTGGTGGCTGGAGAGCAGCTTGTGCCTCCTGTGTGGTTGGCCTGCAGTGCTGGCGCTATGCGGGTCTCCTTGTGGAGCATCCTTGGGTGGGGCAGTGCTTCGCTTGCACTTTCTGGGAGGATATCTGATATTGTATGTTAACTCTGACTTTCCCCTCCCTTCCTTTCCTCTCCTGTTTAGCCTGGCAGAGTGGTCACCCTCCAAGAGGATTATGAGGTAAGTTATTTATGCCTACATCTTTATCCAGTTCATTCAACACACCTGTAAAGCAAGGCTCAATCTGGGTTCTTCTGGGCATAATCCAGAACAGTTCTAAAAGAGTTCAGCACCTCCCCTTTGGTTCCTTCACAGAGGGGGAAGGGAAGGTTCGTCATAGTGCAGCAGCTAGACATGTAGCATTTGTTGTTTCTATGGCTTTAAGAGGATGCCCAAAAGGTCTCAATAAACATCAGGCAGTTGGGATAGTGGGGTGCTGTGTATATAGTAAGGGACCATGAACATGGACTTATCTTCAGGTGATGAGAGAAAGCTGAGATAATATTTGAGACATCCTACAAGAGAAATAGTTGCTGAAAAATATTTGGTATGTGGTTGAGTCAATGGTGCCATGTCCTTCCTGGAGCCTCTGTAAAAGCCGATTGGATTAATCACTCGGTGGATAGGCTGGAGTGGAAGGAATAGCCAATGTTTTTTTTTATATAATTTAGTGGTCTCTGACTCCTCCAGCCTGCCTCAAAGTCCTTTAAAATGAGATTGGACTTGGCAGCAAGCTTTATGTTATGTATAGCTGGACAGGAGATGAGCAAATGCAAAATTGCTTCAGGTGGTAAGGAGTGTGGAGACTTCTCTGTGAGCAAGTCTTAGTATTTCTTTGTGTTATCAAGACATGTACTAGTAGTAAAATGAGCAGAAAATGGTCAAAAATGTATTTGTGTGGAAATCAAATTTAAGTCTATCGTTTAATATATGGCCATAGACCAGGCATCCCCAAACTGCGGCCCTCCAGATGTTTTGGCATACAACTCCCATGATCCCTAGCTAACAGGACCAGTGGTCGGGGAAGATGGGAATTGTAGTCCAAAACATCTGGAGGGCCAAAGTTTGGGGATGCCTGCCATAGACCCACTGAAAGTGTAAGACTGAGACGTAATAGAGGAGCAAAACAGATGCATTTTGGACCAATCTGTAGCCTTTCTGAGAACAATGAGCTTGCTTCTGCATGAGTTTTCAGAATAAAAATGTAAAAGTGATGGACAAGGTGATCAGAAAATATATCTGTGCTCTCCTTTCATGTCACAAAGGGAGTTGTCGCAACGAGGATAATGGTGCTTTCTTTTGAAGAGACATTTATCCATCCCTAACCAGTGCTTTTAGGAGCCTTGTGTGACCTAGTTAACAGGTTTACGTAAAAAACTGGAGTTTCATCAGCTTCCAGGATATAATAATGCATATGATTCTGTTTCTGCCTCTGTCACAGAAAGTAATCCTTGTCAAAAAAATTTCATTGCAGGGTTGCACATGGGGTGTTGCCTATGAACTCCGTGGTGATCAAATTGCTGCTTCGCTCAAATATTTAAATATGCGGGAAGCCGTGCTTGGAGGCTACGACACCAAGCTGGTGAAGTTCCATCCCCAGGATAAAGAGACTGATGAGCCTATCCTAGCCCTGGTTTACATTGCAACCCCGCAGAATCCCTCCTACCTTGGTCCAGCATCTGAAGAGGACATTGCAGCTCAAATAATCGTTTCCAGCGGCTGTGCTGGCCACAATATAGAGTACCTGCTGCGGTTGGCAGACTTCATGCGCTACTTTTGCCCTCAGGTAGAAGATGAGCACTTGTTCTCAATTGTGGAGGCTCTGATCTCCATCCTGCCCTACATATACCAACCTGAGGAGTCTTCAGTGGAAGAATGAACGTGACTCTGCCCTCCAGAGGGGCTGAAGTATACCTTTTTGACCAAGGATAGGAGCAAACACAACAGACACACTTTTTAATGCAACTAAAAGTCAGATTAATAAAGCCAATGGGTGAAGTAGTTTTAAGAGGGGAGGGGAACTTCTTGCCATTGGACTAGCAGTGGAAACTGGAGAGAGCCTCCATTGTTGCAGGGCGAGAAGCTGTCTGAAAAATGCTCTTGAAGGCTCCAATCCTATGCATGCTAATCTGGGAGCAAGTCCTATTGCATTTGCTGAGGCTTACTTCTGAGTAGATTTGCAAACAGGGGTCGAGGAAGTCAAACAGTGTTCTTTTTCATCGTCAGAGGGAAGGGGCAGAAGCTACAATGTGCTTTTCTTTAAGGTGTTTCTGAAGCACACCCACACACACACCCCGCCCCAAATCACCCTAAACAGGGACTTGGCAACAGTGTTGAAATGCTGTGAGCTTTGCTCTACCTCACAAACTGGCAGAAGAGCCACAAGTGTGTGGCACAGAGTGTCTTCTAGGTCAAAGGAGTCGGCCTCTTTCTCCAGCCTCTGCTATAGTGGCTTGACCTTCACTAGTACGCCTGGGGTTGAGTGCAATATGAACTTGTATCACCTTCTGTAGGCTCAGATGGGGCCAAATTTGCTTTCGACTTGTCTTAAGTGAACAGTTAATGCACTACTTTTTTATATATAACTTGCAGATGTATTTATTGTAATGAATATATATATTTCTTGAAGGGAAAGTGTCCAAGTTGTTTTCTTGTCTCCTAGTAAATGCCCTGCAGGGCAGGGAATGCTGCTAGTTTGTATGATGGGGTCATGCCTTCTGGTTTCAGAACCATTTTAGGTACAAGAGTTTCCAATTTTAGTTGGCAGCCACAAGCTCGCTCCATTGAGGCAGCATTCTGAAAATAGTTCAGCTATGTGCCACCTGGTGTACAATATTACTGTCTTCCTCCTGTAAATACTACAGTTGTCTCCTTTCTGCTTATGTGACTGCAAGGTGTAAGCACCAAAAACTCTGTCATTTATATCCAATTTTCACTACATTCTGATTCATCAAACAGCTCTTTCCCCCTCTCCCCCAGTATCTAAGCTTTGTAAAAGCACAAAACATTGATGTCTCTGGATTCATTAGGCATGAACATAAAAGGCCTGTGCTGAATAGACTCTAGAGCAGCGTTTCTCAACCGCTGTTCCGCGGCACACTAGTGTGCCGCGAGATGCTGGCTGGTGTGCCGCGACGTGCAGCGACGAGAAAGGCGATTTGCATTGTCACGTGCCTGGTGGCCGCCAATACACAGCGCTGACCCGCCGGAAAGCAATATTTCTCCTCCTCTTTCCCAAAGCTCAGTGCAAACGAGCCTGGCGGCCGCCAATACACACCACTAGCCCGCTGAAAAGCAGTATTTGGCAAGTGTTTCTTACAGTCATAATTATAATATAGGGCGGCACAGAGTTAAATTTTTAAACTTTTTTAATGGTGGTGTGCCTCGTGATTTTTTTCACGGAACAAGTGTGCCGTGGCCCAAAAAAGGTTGAGAAACACTGCTCTAGAGCAGGCAGCCCCAAACTGTGGCCCTCCAGATGTTTTGGCCTACAACTCCCATGATCCCTAGCTAAGTGGCCAGGGATGATGGGAATTGTAGTCCAAAACATCTGGAGGGCCGAAGTTTGGGGATGCCTGCTCTAGAGCACTGGTGGGGGATCTGTGAGCCATTCAGATGCTGTTGGACTCCTGACTCTCATCAGCCCTAATGATCAGGGAAGCTGGAGTCCAGCAACAGGTGAGGACCACTGGCTCCCCAGCCCTGATGATTGGACAAATTAAGCTAAGCTGGCTGTAGTTCCCTGTTTCGGTGACATTATGTGAGAGACACTGCTGCTCTTGCTCTTTTGTTAACACAGCTTGGGACGATGTGTTCCAAGAGAAGAGCCCAATACTTGACTTCTCGCTGCTGTTTGTGTACATAAGGAGGAACTGTGTGTGCCTCTTGTGCCCAGACATAAACCAAACCGACATTATAGTTACATCAATTAGAGAAGGGAAACTTTGTTGGTCTTACCATGGATTTGTTGGTCTTTGCCATGGGATTTCTTGCAAAAGGGATATGGAGAGGCCTGGGTCACTAGCCATCAGCAAAACTGCTGTTCCTTAACCAACAGCCAGTTTACTTGGGTCATCTGAAATGATTTGCTCGGTCAGCATTTTTCCTGCAGCGCATCCGTCATAAGCACTACATAATGGGATGCATGATGTATGGGTTGATGTGGCCCACAGGTCTCCCACCCCTGAGGGTCTTGCATCATTCCATTTCTAAAACTTGCAAAGGCCAGGATGTGCATGATGCCTCTGCAACCTCTCCATGTGGAAATAATGCAACACCAAGGGCAGAGGGTTTATCATTTTTCACCCCCACCACTGGCAGATGAATGTCTCTCCCATAAGGCAGACGTGACTTGTCATTTGGAAACTTCTTTTCTGCACTTGAGAGCAGCGGAGGCGCCATAAAAGTGCAATGCTACTGAGCAACCTTCGTCTCTACCCAGTTCAGACAGTAGTGGTAACTGCCGAAGCCCCACACCTTAGCGGTTTTCTTGAATGAAAGCAGGTGCTAGACTGAGTCTCCCTCTGCATTCTAGAAGCGTTCAGTTCCTGCTTCTGGTGCCTTGGCAGGGATGAAACTTGCTCGGAACCAGAAGGCCTTTTTATCTGAGAGGCAGCAGCTCATACTGGCTAATGCCCAATTTTGTTTGGCCACAATTAATGTTCAGTAGATGAAGCTGGAAGCCTTCTGCCATGGGAGTATTCCTCTCTGCATATTTCAGTGAAGAAATTTGAATATCCTGGGGAACAAAAGCGCTGTGCTTGGCCCTGAACTGCAGTTTTGTCCCCCCACTATCACACTGCAAGAGTGCCTATGAAAATATTTTTTAGAGTTTGGACTCTGGCTGCCCAAGTAGCATAAGCACCTACTACCCATCACATTGCTGGTGCTGAAAACTCATGCACCGACCTCATACTGAAATTGAGTTGTGGGGCGGGGACACTAGATAGACACACAAAAACAATTTTAAGCCAGGGACGGAAAAGATGTGGCCCTCTAGATGGTGTATCCTCATTTCCCATCAGCCCCTGCCAGCACTGCTGAGGGGGGAACTGTAGCCTATCGACATCTATAGTTTCCCCACTCCTAGTCAAAACACTTCTAGATGTGGAGTGTGTCCCTGTTGTATAGCATGGAAACACAGGAGCCCTCACTATTAGGCCCACGGCCCTCTGCAGGGGCCCATGGCCAAGCCTCAGAACATCCCACCTCTGCTGCTGGATGATCTACTTTGTTGCTGTCACCTGTCCACTTGCCCTCTCTGAACATGCTGTCATTGAGAAGAGGAGGTGGAAGCACAGCATCTTCCACTTGGCTTCACCTTTTCCTCTGGGCAGCTGTTTGGACGGGTCTCAGAGGGAGAGGGCAAATGAATGGGCAGCAGTGAAGAGGGGAGCCCCTCAAAAAAGACCCCCACTGTGGGCATTTTGCTCAAGCAACCCCTTAAAAAAACAAACAAACCCAGAGCAGTTATGGAGCTCCACGGTAGTGACAGAGGTCATCCAAAACATGCTCACCATTGGCAAACAAGCACATTTTTGTTTTCTGGTGGTGATTGTTGCTGCCCAGCTCAGGTGCTCGGAGAGGGACATGTGGTCTCCTCTGTTGTCACAATGAGCCCCTGAGCATCTCTGGAGGTGCAGAATAGCTTGCTGCTTTCAGAGTGTTTCCAAAGTTCATGTTCAGAGTGGCAGCAGGGGTGGCTCTTGCTTCCCACTCCAGAATCCAGATCAGGAGGACCTGGGTGTTCACACTGGCCCTCCGGCATTTGCACAGCATCTCCCAAGTGATGTGATCCCGCGGAGAAAAAGACCTTTGGAAGAGGGGCTTGGTGGGCGTTGGAGGCTGTGCATTCCTAACCTTGAGTGCACAAATCTCCATCTTCTCTTAACAACGTGGTTTGTTTGTTTTTTAAGCAGCAGAATAACCACATTACACAAATACTCTGGGCAGAGTCTTGTGAGCCTCTGCCCAGATTAAGTTCTGGAGGGTTCTCTTCTCGAGCTGTTGTTGGAATGGTAGAAAAATGCCTCCAAGGGCAAGAGCTGCATCTGAAGTGCAGAAGCACAATTCTCTCCCTGCAAGGATGCCAACAAAGGCCAAAGGGAGGAAACAAGGGAGCTGCCTGCCTTTCTACTTCCAAGAAACAGTTATGAAAGAACCGGCGAGGCTGCCTTGCCGTGCATTCACTGCTTGGGCTAAGAGGAAGAAATCTGTTCTCCCACGAGTGACAGAAGCAGGAGACACAGATGCTGAAACGCAACTGCTTATTTGATCTTTCTAGGGTTAACTCAAAAGTGGGTCCTCAAGGCAGCTTTGCCTGTGCATTGCATATATAGCAGCACTCACATTAACCGCTTTCTTTACAACATATGTTTATTACAACATAAACCATTCTCTTAAAATCAGCCCGTAACAGAATAATTACCAAGATCATTCCAGGGTTGCAAATGCCTGCCAAAACAGATAATGAAATAAACTTCAGGACTGTCTAATGGAATGACCTCTCTCTCTCTCTCTCACTCTCTCTCTCTCTCTCTCTCTCTCTCTCTCTCCTGACATACTAATTGCTGCTCATCTCATCAAGAGGTAATTAAACATGCCTCTTGATAACATTTGGGTGAGAGTGAGGAAAAGCACAAGAAGAATTACAGGGCAAAATATAGTCACAAGATGTGTAGATCTTTTGATGAAGGGCAGTATATAAACCTAATAAAATAAATAAATAAATAAGTAGGAGCACATTCTGGGATTTACTGTCTAAGTCTTCTCCAGGACTTGGAAAATACAGTACTGGCAAACTAGTTAGCCAATGCAACAATCTGTAAACAGATTTTTCCAGTTCTTTATTTGTGTCAGAGCTGGAGACAAACAAACTTGTAGAGTAATTAGAGAAATAACAATGGAGTGTGTCTGCCTTCCGAAGTAGGATCCATTAATATTGTTTCAAAAGCCCGGTACCCGCCACTCTCTCCACCAAGCAGGGGCAAGAGCACATGGGGAGGTCCGGAGGGTGGCAACACGAGAATGGGCCTTCTCTGTAGTGGCTCCCCATCTGTGGAATGCTCTTGCCTGGAGCCTTCACACCTTTAGGCACAAGGCAAAAATGTTCCTTTTTAACCAGGCCTTTGGTTGATCCTATGCCCTTTTAAAATGTGGGGATTGGGGGGGGGTTGTCTTTATTTTGGTTATATGTTTTGTGGTTTTATATTCTGATTTTGTTCTGGGAACTGCCCTGAGGCCTCCGGATAGGGCAGAATAAAATAATAATAATAATAATGCCACAGGCACACACACAGGGGCTGAGTCCCTTTGGAGAATAGAAGACACGGCGGAGAGTGTGGTGCTTTAAGAAATATTTACACCGTAAGTCTGCATGGAGGTCATCCAGATCTTACAGCATGCACGGTTCCAGAGGCAGCAGAAGTCCCCCTCCCCTAGAGTAACCTTCCAAATCCCCAGTCACACCTAGGGCCCTTGTCTTGTTAACGACCCTCAATGGACCCTCAATGGCTCTCTAATATTCCCTTAATAGCCCTAGCTTGGACAGGCTACCCAATAATTCCTTTGCACCTTAGATTTCTCCCATCCCCCCCCCCAAATAATCACAACCCTAGAATTTATCAATACTGTACAGTATCTATGTTTATCCACCTGGGACCCAGGTGGCGCTGTGGTTAAACCACTGAGCCTAGGGCTTGCTGGTCAGAAGGTCGGCGGTTCGAATCCCTGTGACGGGGTGAGCTCCCGTTGCTTGGTCCCAGCTCCTGCCAACCTAGCAGTTCGAAAGCACGTCAAAATGCAAGTAGATAAATAGGAACCGCTACAGCGGGAAGGTAAAGGGCATTTCCATGTGGTGGTCCAGTTCGCCAGAAGCGGCTTTGTCATGCTGGCCACATGACCTGGAAGCTATACGCCGGCTCCCTCGGCCAATAATGCGAGATGAGCACGCAACCCCAGAGTCGGTCACGACTGGACCTAATGGTCAGGGGTCCCTTTACCTTTACCTTTAAGTCTACAACAATATTAAATGATTCAGCATGCCTCAACCCCCTGGCCCCCATTGCCCTACAGTGACTCCCGTTGCTCTCTCTGCCTTCTATAGCAGTGTGAAAAACATATTTGTCTCTTAGCACAGGCAGGAGATGCACTGAAAGATTGTTTCGACTGGGCTATTAAAAATTATTTTAGCTAATTTTCAATATATTGCAAATGTCAGCATAGAGCACAAAATATGCATTTAAAAACAAATACTATTATAAAACATAACCATGAACTGTGGTTAAGACATTGTTACGTGTATTAAATATACAAATAGTTTCTCTTGTTATTTTGTAACAGCATATATATATATATATATATATATATATATATATATATATATATGCAGTGGTGGTTGGTTTCCAAAGTGGAATAACAGCCATGCAAGAAGTGGAACTAATTTTTCAGTGCCCTGACATTCAAACAAAAACAAAAACCCTTCCAGGAAGTAGAAAATTAGCACAGCAGGGTGTAGTCTGGGCTTCAGATTCTTTCCCTGATTTACGAGTATCATACCAGGGGAAGCTTTCAAAAAATGGTTTTGCCCACCTGTAGTCTGAAGCATGCAATGCATTCTCTTGCCTCGTACTGAGATATATGCATACAGTCCAGGACAAGCTTGAGCCAAATTCTGTCATTTAATCTTTTTCTCTGCTGCAAGGGAGTAATTTAGGTGGCTGTAGACTGCCCTTTGGATTTATGACCATTTTTAAGTGTGTAAAACGGGGGGTGGGGGAGAGCTGGTGACACAAAACTAGATGTGTTGCAATGTTTCAACACACTACAAGTTTCTTTGGGTTTCATTCTGGCACAAATAAAGTATTGGAAATATCTGCTCAGTCACAACTATGAGATCATATTTATGCCTTTATTTTTGAATTTGTCTTTCTGTGTTTGTATGTTTTTGCTACTAAAGACTCCCTTTGCAAAAGGGAGGGTTTCTCAATAAATTACTGCAGTTTCTTATACTACTGAGAAGGTGGTAACTAAGGGACCCTCCAGAGGCCCTTTTTGTTGTGCATTCAATGTTATTTATGCTCATGATTTCTGCTCAATACTGTGTATGTGTGTGCAAAGGTTTCAGGGGGGGACATAATGCCCCATAGCTTACTGCTGAAATCCTGTAACTTTTCATACCACAATGCTCCAGCAAGTGTTCCTCCAGAAAGCAAAAATAAGGTACTATTTAGGAAGCATCACTAAATTAATAAATTGATGTGCAGACAGTCCGGTATAAATCCACTACTACTGCATTATTATTATTATTATTATTATTATTATTATTATTATTATTATTATTATTATCTCAATAACATGTTGCAGAACCCACCTGCCAAAAAAAAAGAAACAAAACTGTTAGGATCTGGAGAGATCCTAACGAATATGATGGGTCACAGACTCAATTACAAGTTGGTAAGATTGCTGAGTTGCAACTCTAAGAAGACACCTTTAGCTTTATGCCCACAGAAATGCAGAACGAGAGGTTGCAGTCAAATGCATTCTCCCCAGACAACTGTCAGTCAGCCTCAAATGTCCTACCCATACGAAGGGTTCACCTGCTTTTTGAGTTGTTCACCTGAGGAGAGAGCGAAATGTATGGCCAATGCTAACAGTTGATATGGAAGAGGATGGTGTAAACCAGGGGTCGGCAAGGTTTACCTTGCCTGGTCCAGTTCACTCCAGCGGAGATCCCTCCCTGGGCCGGATCGCACGCGAACATGAGCACGCATGGCCACGATTTCTGGTGCCTGTGCAGACACAATTTTCGGCGTCTGAGCATGTGCAGACGCGATTTCTGGCACCGCAGAAGCGAGTCCCCGTGCTGCACTGTCCCGGTTTAGTGCAGCGCATGGGGACTCGCCAAGCGGGTGGCTTGGTTCAGGGGTGGCTCGTGGGCCGGTTAAACGACCCCTGTGGGCTGCTTGTGGCCCATGGGCCTTAGGTTGCCTACCCCTGGTGTAAACACTTAAGATCCAAGTGTCAAGAGCAGAGAAGAAGTCCAAGGAGAGCTAAAGACCATTTTCTTCCCAATTACAGAAGGCTGCCACAAAGCAACAAGATAATAAGTATTTACTAGAGCCACCAAGGCTCTGAAACAGTAAGACCAATATTGCAGTAAAGTTGATGAAGCTGGGATAACAGGAAATACTTTTGAACCATAATCCAGTTGGGTGAGGATATAAATAGCCCAGGGAAGTGATGGAAATAAAAGGAGACTTATTTATTGGGAATGTTTAAAGCCTAGGACTCCTGCTGTAACAGGATTCTTTCCAACTCCAATTACTGTATTCCAGTTTCAGCAGACATAGGTTGGTTTGTTTTTCAACAACTGACGTGCAGTGGAAGCGAGCAGAAGAAGCTGTTTCTGCCAGAAGTCTCCCATTTGAAAAAGGAAAGATCTGTCTAGATTTTCCCACATACCGGGACAGCACAAACTCAAAACCTACAAATGGAAAGGCACTCTGCTCTGAGTTTTAACCAGCGCTCTGCACCTATGAAATAGGTACTTGAAAGAAGGAACTGATGAGCTCTAGTCCTCCATTTTAAAATATCAAGCTTCAGTCACTGTTGCCCTTCTGTAATAGTTCTCTGTATCTTACCAGGATGTTCACGTATGTTTTTTTGCAGACTTATTACAAGAATTACAGAGGACTTCCCCCATAAGTAGTATATGCCTGGAAGAGGAGCAGATAACTGGATCTGTCAAACAGTTAATGCTACTGACTACACAACAGGTTCTTCTTAAATCTCCTCCCAGCCTCTCACTTAACTATGCTGGCTCGCACTGGTAGGGTGTTGTTTTGCAGCTGGATTTATAGTTGGCATTTCACTCAAATTAACTTCTAATCTTGCCAGTTGGAAGACAGATACTGGTTTTGGTTCAGTTACCCCCAAGTGTTTAAGGGATGTGGGAGGGGAGTGAGAATAGTTCAGTCGGTTGCCATGGCAGTCCACCTCAACCTGTAGAGTCATGCTGACAAAACCATTTGCTCCATGGCCTCTCCCATATTAACGCTGTGTTATGCATCCCAGATCAAACCTCTCCATTCTGAAGGAAATCAGCCCTGAGTGCTCACTGGAAGGACAGATCCTGAAGCTGAGGCTCCAATAATTTGGCCACCTCATGAGAAGAGAAGACTCCCTGGAAAAGACCCTGATGTTGGGAAAGATGGAGGGCACAAGGAGAGGGGGACGACAGAGGACGAGATGGTTGGACAGGGTTCTCGAAGCTACGAACATGAGTTTGACCAAACTGTGGGAGGCAGTGCAAGACAGGAGTGCCTGGCGTGCAGTGGTCCATGGGGTCACGAAGAGTCAGACACGACTAAACGACTAAACAACAATGCATCCTACAAACCCAATAGCTCTTTTTGACCTAGTTTCCAGTACAGGAAAAGGGCCAGGTCTACCAAGGGGTAGAGAGGGGCAGCTAGAAGGACTTCAAATCATTGGTTATTTAATATATTATTGTTGCATTTTTACTATGCAAATCCATGTTGCCAGGCAGTTTGCATTTTTATTGCTGTGATAGAAACAGAGATTATACATAGGTGTGGATTCAAAATACTGCTAAATAAGAAGAGGGGCATGGTGCTACAGATATGAGTCTGAGCCATGCAAAGGCAGAAAAAACAGCAAGATATAGCAAGTGGAGCAGATAGGGTGAACTGGAAGCAATGAATGGAGCAGATTTTTTGAGTGTCACCAGGCCTGAGTGTGTTGGGCCAGATCTTTATCTCCCCACCCCTTTGGGGCAAAATTTGACAGGAGGCAGGGCTGCCCAGCTATCAAGAACCTGACATCACTATGGCAACAGGTGGTGCTGTGCTTTGAAGTCCCTCTTTTTCAAACGCCTTTTTGCAAGCAGGTTTGTGTTGCTCTTTAAACCACTGAAAACCAGAGCAGTGCAAGGCTGCTTGCAAAAAGCTTTATAACACTGATTTCCAGAGGTTCAAGGAGAAGCACTGGGACTAAGAAACAGGTTTCATTAAACAGCAAATGCTTCCCCCACTGGAGCAAGGCGTGTTCCCACCACTCATCAACTGAAAGGAGTACACTTTGCTCCAGCAAATGAATGATCAGTAACACAACTCACCTTAAATCAATCCCCAATTGTTCCTTTGAAACCCTGCTCTTACCTGCCCCACGCCTGAGATGTAAGGTCATGGCACAGTATGGTCACCACCTCTAATGGGGGCTGGAACCCTGGCTACCCCTGTTCCACGCTGTTCTTATTGGTTAAGTGGCAAGGAACAGCATGAAAATCAGCGACAGCCATGTGCAAAAGCCTTCGTCTGGAACTGCACAAGAGCTTCCTGTCCTCCTCGCCGATGTGGGCTGCAAGTTGTAATTCTCTGCAAATACTATACAAATGGGTGGATCGGTCAACTGAGGTCACAGGCCTTGCAGAAGCCAGGTGTGCAGCAGAGAGAGACACACCCATAGCTCAGGGCATTTTGCTAGCCGCAGTGGAATAGCAAATGGCAGCCCTCCCCAGGTCTAGGTGCATAGAGCCCAAGGCTGACCAAGTTATTATGGCACTCAAGACAGAACCCCCCCCCAAAGTGCCTGTCCCTTGTAATAAAAATAGAATAATAAACTACTAAGTGTTTTCTGCCTTCCCTGACACTGAAGCTGCATCTGAAGCAACCAACTCACTCGGCCTAATCGCTGGGTTGGCCCTGTGACATGTCCTCAGACAAGCACAGTTCACACAGCATCAGTTTTTAATGTTTGACGTTTTATTATGCTTTTATATGTGCTGGAAGCCGCCCAGAGTGGCTGGGGAAACCCAGCCAGATGGACAGGGTATGACAACAACAACAACAACAACAACAACAGCTGCTATGCTAGCTGGGGCGGATAGGAATTGTAGCCCAAAACATCCCTAGAGGGAAGTGCTGGTGAAAGCTGGTTTAAAGGGATTTGAGGACAACTCCACTGCAAGCAGATGTACAGCCGAGTATTTTCCACCTGCTGCATCCAGGCAATGCTATGTCTCTTTTCAGCAGAATTTTGTGAGAAATCAGGGCTATTCAGTGTAAGACACTCAGGAAAATTGACAAACTGTCACCCCAGTCCCGTACTGGTTTTGTGTTTTCTTCAGCTCCCTTTTCATCTCCTCCACTTGCTCCTTGTCCGCTCTGCCAAGGGAAGGGTTGCTGTGTTTATACTCTGCAGTTCCTAAAAAGTACTGCCAGTACCTTGAACTCTGGAGAACTAGAATAAAGGTCAGGAGAACTCCACAACACAGAGATGTTGTTAACTAAGAGTCTGTGACTTTCTTCTGGGGACACAGAGACATGGCACTTCTTCCCGTTTTCTTCAATTTCTTCATCTTTTCTTGTCTAAAGAGAACCAATGCTTTTCATGAGCACAGTGGAATTAAAGAATACTGGTCAGCAAATGGACTGTGTCAGAAAACACACACAGCTGATTTTTTTAGAATCCCCTGCTCAAAAAAATGTCTAAAGGATATTTGCTAAGGATGGCAAGGTTTTTTTGGGGGGGGATGGAGGAGCAGGAAACAAAGTCTCCCATGGAAATATATCAGCACTTAAGACGGCAGCTAGATTTTTTTGCTTCAATACCAAGGGGTGAAGGAGATGCCCGCTTGACCACGTCGATCTGCAGACCATGCCCTGTTACAAGAGGAATACTCTGCACAGGTAGTTTTTAGCCCAAAGAGCTCTTTGCTCTAGGGGTTCTTAGATTAATAAGCATGTGTATTTGAACTGAGAGGTGGTGACTTCAAGCCTTAAGCCTTTTATAATGAGCCTTCTTTGCAGTGCTCAAGTAAGTTACGGCTCATTTCATCTGCAAAAGCAACCATATGATCACAATACTTTTCACTCTCACAACATCATCAGTCTCACAGTTAAATACCAGTACGTCTATCAAGCCAAGTATTTTCACCATGCGTTGGATACATCAACAGCAAAAAGAGAAGGTTTTGTTTGCATATATGGAACACTTGGATTCTCATAGCTGAAATTTGTCAATTCTTGATGGCCAGCAGCTGAACAGATAAACTTTATTTTATTGAAGAGAATTGTGTTCCTGGATTATACGAAAGTACTATAAGTGGGAGAAATCTATGGCGGCTCCTTTACATGATAAGAGGATCATTATCAGCTGGTGTTGCAGTCAAACTAAAACACACAAACGGAGGAGCCTTAAGGGTGCAATCCAGATCCCATTGTGGATAAAAATAAATAGGAGCTTTGCCATTAGTATTTGTTTTCTTTATGAAAGTATTTATATACCGCCCCCTTGCAAACCATTTGTGCAGTGTACAACAACATAGGTAAAGGTACCCCTGACCATTAGGTCCAGTCATCTTGCTCTATAGGCCGCCGAGGGAGCCGGCGTTTGTCCACAGACAGTCCACAGTCATGTGGCCAGCATGACTAAGCCATTTCTGGTGAACCAGAGCAGGACACGGAAACGCCATTTACCTTCCCGCTGTGTTTCTCCGAAAATAAGACATCATCTTATATTTATTTCTCCTCAAAAAAACCAACAACACTATGGCTTATTTTCAGGGGATGTCTTATTTTTTCCCTCCTCCTCCTGCCACGGCCGGCATTGCTGCTGCGCCTATCACTATGTCTTATTTTCGGGGTATGGCTTATATTCCTTGAATGCTTAAAAATCCTGCTATGGCTTATTTTATGACTACGTCTTAAAATAGGGAAAACAGGGAATTTATCTACTTGCACTTTGACATGCTTTCGAACTGCTAGGTGGGCAGGAGCTGGGACCGAACAACAGGAGCTCACCCCGTCGCAGGGATTCGAACCGCCAACCTTCTGATCGGCAAGCCCTAGGCTCTGTGGTTTAGACCACAGCGCCACCCATGTCCCGTATATACAGCAACATAAAAACATTTCAAAGCAATACAAAGCATTCATTAAAATGAATGGCTACTCAAGGGATATTTAAACAACTGCATAGGCCTCTCGGGGGGGGGGAGTCCTCAAGAAATGCCCAAAAGTCAAAAGAAAGGATGGTTGCCCAAACTCTGCTGGAAGTGTTCTACAGCCATGGGGGTAGCGTGAAGAGGGCTCAGGGGGGACATAGCCCTGGGCGTAAAAATTTTAGGGGGCATGAATCAGGTGCGCCCATGCAGGGATCCGCACCCCACCTTGCCTGCTGCTGGGGATCTCTGGGTCACGGAGTCCAGCCTGGCTTTGTAACCATGTCCTTGGCCCCCTTGCAGAATGGACGCCCGTCAGCAACGGGGGTCCACAATCAACCAGCCGAGGGCCACGTCAACCAGCTAGGCTCCTCCCTGCATGGGTGGGCCAATGGCACAGTACGGCCCCACTTGGCTCCAGTGGAGAGGGCTGGGCTGGTGCATGGGCTCAGTGAATCCTCCATGACCCATGCATGCCCACCTGGTGGTGCCAGTGACAAGGGCTTGGCTGGCACGGTGGGTTCTGTTCACCCTTTGCCCTGCCCCACCCGGCATGTGCATGCATGTGCACTCTAAGCGCTGGCAGACAACACAATGCCACTGTCTACAGCATAAGACTGGGGCCACTAAATGCCTGGTTTCTGGTTGAGGCCAGCTTGGATGATCTCAGTGGGCTGGGTTAAAAGGACTCAGGTCTGGACCCCAGTTGGTCAGGGCTTTGTATATCAACACAAGAGCCTTGAACCTGGCCTGACAGGATACGGGCAGCCAGGGCATATGTTTTAGCAGAGATGTCACATGCTGCCAGCTCTCTGGTTTCATTCTGCACCAGCAGGAGCTTCTGGACAGCCTCACATACAAAAATCCAGCGTTCAGGTTACCAATGCAGAGACTACAGTGGCCAAGTTATCACGAGCCAGCGATGGACATAGCTGGCATACCAGGCGAAGCTGGTAAAAGGCACTTCTAGTTACCGAGGTCACATTTCATTAGCTGGGCCTCCAAAGACAAAGATGTATCCAGGAGTACCCTCAAGCTGTGCACCTGTTCCTTCAGAGGGAGTGCAACCCCATCCAGAATAGGCAACTGGCTTCCAGGTATAGGAACCACCATCTTCCAAGGGTTCTAACCCAGTTTATTGGCCCTCATCTGTTGCATTTTAATGGCCAAATGCAATCGTCTTATAAACAAACGCATGAAAGTTACTTTAAAAACAAGATTGGTCAAACTGTTTTTCCACACTGCCTTATGTAGAAGAGAAGCCCTTTCCTCTGTGACCAACACAAACACAGGCTATTGGGCCTCTTAGGAGGCTAATAAAAAAATTCCTCACCATCCCTGAACATTAGCCATACTGCCTGGCATCGATAGTTGTGGGCCTTCAGATGTCCCTGGACTACAAGATCCCCCCTCCCTATCTCACAACTATTGCAAAATGCCTGTACACCTGTCCTTTCTTTTCTAACTAGTGTCAGGGACACCTAAGTGATTTTACAGACGGGTAGCTTGGGCAAGGCAGCTTGGGAATGAACTTTTCACACTTTCCAAGAGGACTGTTTCTCCCCCCCCCCTTTTAAAATTTCAGCTTTAAATCATTTTTAGGTGTGTTTATGTTGCCTCTCCTCGGTCCCAGATATTAATTGCCTGCCGGCCTTCCCAGACTTTGTGTTTACACTTTTTGGTTCTTCAGCACTAACCAACAGGCACTGGAGGTATCTTGGGAATCGCAGCCAAAATTGTGCTAAAGGTCAGTGAAGCTCAGGCAGGGTGTTTACAGGGAGCTTGCCAAGAATTCTTTCATGTCACTGAGGCAGAGACTTTGCTGACTGGGGTGACGGAGGCCAAAGCCCTGCTTGTTTAATAGCATCCTTTTCGTGCCCAACGAATGGGTGCAAAGATTTATTTCACAGTGTGCACTTATGATTTAGCTACTGGCTTCCCAACTATTTTATTTACTTCCTGGCTACAGTCATCCTCCTTCGTGCCTTTTCTGCACCTTCTTTTAGACACAGAGCCCCTTCTATCACAAGCAACCTTTTTTGCCCTTCCCCCAGCTTTGTTTGAGTGTGGCAGCCCTGAGTTTAAGTAATAGGCCTGCTGCTGCTATGTCTAGCTTGGCCCCCATGCACTATTTGGAGTGAAGCCTAACTCCCACAAGCAGAATGCAATGACAACGTGCAAACAAGGGATTCAAAAAGCAGAGGAACCAAAATAATGGCACGACTAAGGGGATTAAAAGAATTAAAATGTTTATAGCAGGTGATGACGACTAAATATAGCTGCGGTAATTGCCCACAAACTAAACACCAGAAGCAGCATGGATTTAAGGGCAGCTCAAGAAGTCTATATATTATTTATAAACCAGCTATCTATAATTATCCATTGTGCAGGGCTGTCGGGAGCCGGGCTTGCTGTGGGCAAAACATTTTTAGAAGCTGCTCCAAGTGCAAATCGGAAAAGACATTGTAACTCCACAGAATAAACTAAGCCACGGAGCAATGTGGGGACCCAGCCGCTTTTTCTGAAAAAGCACTGAGCAGCCACCACAGGAAATGAATGAAAAGAAACACCTTAATCCTATTGGAAGCTGTTTTAAGGCCATCAGAGCATACACAAATGCAGAAGAAGCCTATTCATATGCAATGTTTTTTTAAGGTGTAATCCTTAAAATGTACAGCATGAACAATAATTGTGAGTTTCAATAGAGAGAGAGACAGAGAGAGAGAGAGACAGAGAGACTCACTATTATTGTTCATTCTGTATATATGTGTGTGTGTGTGTGTGTGTGTGTGTGTGTATTATGTATATATATATGCGCTCTCTCTATATATATGTGCTCTCTCTCTCTCTCTCTCTCATATATATATATATATATATATATATATATATATATATATATATATATATAATGTTGCCTGAATTGACTAGTTCTTTGTTGTGTGAAAGCTCAGTGGCAAACAGAGGTTTCTGGCAGGGCAATCCTTGAAACAACCAACAGACAAAAGGTCTCTTCTAACCTGAATTTCAAAGGCTCACTTATCATCCTATATATCTGTCAAATGTATTTGGGGTAAATTATGACTGGAGTGCTGAAGGCTGAGCTAGTGGTGATCTTTCACTGATGATCTCAAGTGACCCACTGATGATCTCAAGTGCTGCCCACTTTCCCTCAGATTAAGCGCATGGCATCTCTCCCCCCCCCCCACAACTGTGAGAAATGATTACAGGTGGAGAAGGTAGCCAGGTCTTTGGGCCCCAACTGTTCTGAGGCACACAGCTATTGGTCAAGGCAAAACAAAAGGAAGGGAAGTAGAATTATAGAATCATAGAATCATAGTGTTGGAAGAGAGCACAAGGGCCATCCAGTCCAACCCCCTGCCAAGCAGGAAACACCATCAAAGCATTCCTGACAGATGGCTGTCAAGCCTCCGCTTAAAGACCTCCAAAGAAGGAGACTCCACCACACTCCTTGGCAGCAAATTCTATCTATCTTGGCAGTAGATTTAAGCAGCAGGGGTTCAGAAGGTGGAGAATAGCAGATCAGTGCCTTCTTACATGTGACTACTGTATAGGCCTTTTTTGGACCCAACAAGAGGTGTAGGTGGGGTAGCCTGAGAAGTAGAACCTGAGGCTCCCAAGAGAAGGATGCTGTTTTACCCAGGAAACACAAGCGATTGTTGCACAAGGCACCGGGCTGTTTGTCTTCGCCGACCAGAGAACAAGAAGCCTTGTCATTTTGTCACAGGTAACAGGCATGAGGAATGGAGGGTGCGTCTGTCCATGGTCATTCCATTTAATTTATTAGTCGGCACCCGTCATCAACCCACAAGTGGATAATTGCCATCATGTGTCAGGTTTCCCATCATCTTAAAGCAATTACAGACGTAGCCATCTGAACAGTCACCGCATTAACACTCCATGGTCCCTTAGAAAGACGTAATTTAAAGGTATTCTGAGACACGCCAAAGTGGCAGCTGCTAATTTAAGTGGCTATTGGGCCCGGAGAGTATACATTTTAAATACAAATGGGGTAATACAAATGAGGTAACGTGCATAAAAAGAGGTACATGTGATGCACACATCTGTTTTACACCAGGAAACACCGAGGTAGCATTTCATTCATGTTTTTGCCAGGAGACAGAGAACAACAAGCTGAAGCAAGTCAACAGAGAATATAAACCGCAGCAGCTATGCCATCCTCCACAAAATTCTTACAGGTGGAGAAGATAGCCAGATTATTGTTTTCCTACTCCTTGTGGTAGCCACTCCTTGCTACTGTTCCTAAAATGACAAACAGAGCAATCCTATTTGTGTCCACTCAGAAGTCATTCACATATGTTTTGAATGGAGCTCACTCCCAGATAAATGTGAATAGGAATGTAGCCTAAGGCAATGTATCACCTCCTGTTCACTTACATGAGAGTAATCCCCCTTAAACTAGTGGGACTTCTCAGTAAATGTACCTCAGATCTGGGTGTAAGCAGTCAATTTCTGATATTGTGCTTACCTTTAAAGTTCTAAAGGGCTTGAGATCTGGGTTAACCCAAGAACTGCCACCTTCTACAGGACCCTGTCCACGTGCTACAATCACTATCAGAGGCCCTTCTTCAAGTCTCCTACCACCTTGAAGTTACACTGGAGGTGGCCAGGGAGGACTTTTCAATTCCAGCAGCACCTTATGGAGGCTTGAGTAGCACCATCGTATATTTGTGGTATCAAGCAAATAACTTTTTATTTCCTCCAACCCTCCAGCAAGTCATTTAAGATGACTCTACTGATATGATCCTTCTGCTGGCTTTTATTGTTCTGGCTGACGCTGGGTTTTATTTTGCATTTCATCTGTGATACCAGTAACTGTTTTTGTTAACTGAAAGCTTGTCTATACACCTATTTTTAAGGAAAACCCATCTTCCACAAAAGCTGTCGCTTGCCTTCTATCACTGTGCCATACAGAGCGTGCTCACGTATGGTTTATGTGTGTGGTACGGAAGCTGTACTTCTCAGGATAGAGCAGGGCTGTGCAGAATTATTAAAGCAGCAGAGAGCATTATTGGCTGCTCACTCTCCACCTTAGAACAAATCTACACCACCAGGTGCCATAGAAAAGCACTACTAGACCAGGGGTGGCCAGCTCCCAAGAGTCTGCGATCTACTCACACAGTTAAAAACTGGCAGTGATCTACCCCCTTTCTGGGGGTTCAGGTCAAAGTTATTGAGCTTCTTTTAGGGAGGAGGAAAGCCACATTTTGGGGGGTGCAGGGCAAAAATGTTGAGCTTTTTTTAAAAGGGAGGCAAAGTTGTTGAGCTGCTTTGGGGGGAGCCAGTGATCTACCAGTGATCTACCACAGACACCCAGTGATCTACCGGTAGATCACGATCTACCTGTTGCACGTGCCTGCTCTAGACTACTGGTCTTCTCCCTGGGTTCAGACGCTTCTTGGGGTTGTCATTTCAACTCCTCCATCCCCCCAAATTTGTTTTAACCCTTTCTCTCTGCTCCATGATCCCACTGGAAATTCCCCCTTTACAATCTGACCCTTGAAGGAGATTGCTATGGGCATCAAGCATACACTGTCCAGTTTTCCCACTTTTCCTCTCTGCATATTCCCCACCCCCAAAATTGACTCTTTTGGGGTCAGGAGAACCCCAAAATGGTGCAGAGGGTAAGGAAGGTGAGGGGGGATTGTGCCATCTGGCAGATTGAAATCTTTGCCATGATGGAACAATTGGAAGAGTGTTGAATTCCACCCACAATAAAGAGATGAAGTGAATGAGTCAGATGATTTACATTGCCATCTGGGTCACCAGTAGTTAGTCAGTTTGGGGGTTTTTGACAATAATTTTTTATTAATTTTCAATCACAATAATCCAATGGTAGCTTCAGTTATAACAGTGCCAAATTAAAATACAATTACAAATCCCAATAGTTTGTTTGGGATTCCTTAACTTTTGCACATGGAGTCAGAAATTAGGGCATGCTGGAATGTAGAAACAGAAGAAGTGGACAGTACAAATGTAATTGTATTGTGGTGTTTAAAAAAATATTATTGCACATATTCAAACATTAGGATGCCATTAAGGCACATGAGAGTTGTTTTTTTTGCTGAATCTTACAAATAGGTCTGGATTAAATGCATACAGTCCACTTTATTTCCTCCTTCCAAGCTGAAGGCAGACTCATAATTCATCGTTGATGTCCCAGCAGAACTTGATGGGCAACTTTTCCATTCTCTCCTTAAAAACACTGTCAAACCTTTCATTTTGTGCGACTGTCATCGTGTTCTTCCAGTCTCCAATAGTGCCTGGGCCAGGAGGCAGACAGAAAGAAAGTGCATTGTGGTGGTCAAATAAATATCCATAACTCCAGATATATTCCATCTCTAGTTTGGAATATGGGCCTCCGTGTGAAAAAGTTTCTACATTCCAGATTGGAAAGACAACTATGCCACTCTCAAATATACAGTACATAATTAGAACAAGGAAAAACAACAACAGGGAAAGTCATAATAGAAGAACTCTAAAGTTAAGAAATAACAGAAACTAAGAGTTTCATGAAGACTGGAAAAATGAAATCACCATTACTTGGTATCTATCACATTTCAGTGTAATTATCAGGTGAATCTGCTGGAGATTCTGCAAGCAACACCAAGTCAGTTTTTTCTACCATTAACTTACCTTTGCGAAGAAAATGTCCTTTGCTGTGGTCCATGATATCCGGTGGCATGAACTCAAAGTTTGCCCTGGGATCTGCTTTCATTTTATTAAATGTAGCCTGTTCCACAACAGCATCCACCTCCTTTTCTGTCAGTCTCTTTCCCAGGAAGTTGCATAATTTCAATACACAGCTTCTTAGATCCTGAAATAGGAAATAGTTTTGATGTCAGGCCATCCACAATTGAGAGGCACAACAGCCTAGTGACTAAAACTCACGGAATAGGCAGGATAACAAGCAGGGAAAACAAGCAGCCTGCATCTTTATTTGCCTAGTTCGTAACAATTGCCATTGCATTATATTATATTTTCAGGTTGCTTTTATTCCATGAGGCCAGCATTATATTCTGGGGCAGCTCTTTCAACTGAGTCCACAAGTAAATAAATAAATGCCCCAGTTGCAGAAACAAGGTAGGTTCTGTGACATCTCTCCTCAGCATCAGAGGGCCTGAGAAATGACATTTCTTGCTTGGAACCATGACATTTTATTTATAGCCCCATAATCCCTCAGGGGAAATGGTTAAAGTGCATTATTCACAGTCTGGGGTCTGAAAAGCTGCTCTTGAGTCCATGGGCCACTAGTTCTTTTGAGGTGAGTTTTGATGGTTGTTAATATTGGACTGGATTGGATAGCATTTTGATAACTTACCTTCTTCATTTCTTCATAGGTAAGAAGCAGAATATTGAAGTCATCCCTGTGAGAGAACCAGCCTTCCACATGGTCCAGCCATAAACTTGCAAGTACTGATTGGAGAGAAGTTGATTTGGCATTAAATGTACATCTGATTATTTTTTGAAAACATTATGAAAGGAGCAGTAGAAACATATAAACTCCATTTTGAAAAATTAAAGGAATCAATTTAAGAACCAGCAGTGGTTACAAACCATTAAACAGAAGCTGAACTAATACCACCCATCCTTACCAAACACTTTCTCGGAGAAAGAATTTGCAGAAGAGTTCTGCCTTTTAAGGCTGCCCGCAGTGCTTCCAAGCAATGTGATGGGAGAGTGGGGCGTGGGCTGAGATCAGTGATAGCCTTCCTCCAGCTCCCTACCTTCCCACTCTGGCATTTTCCATAAATGGTGTGGCAGTTAATACTTGCAACATTTGGGAGACCCTGTCTGGGTTTCTGAGTTACAATTCAACACAAATCTCTACACTTGATTAAGGATTAGGTGTGCCACCCTGTAATGATTTGTAGGTGATTCAGCACATTGAAGGCAATATACAAATCAGTCTGATTTGCTTTGGGAGTTGGCCAGACCTATTCCCTACCTTCTGCCTCAATGGACACCAGTCAGCAGTAGCATAAAATGGTGTACAGAGTAGTTGGAGTCTCAGTTGGGAGACACTTTGAGATGGATGTGCGCTTTGCATTTCTTAGTGCAGAAAGTATTGATCTGATGTTCTGAGGTCTTTTCTATTCTTTCCTGTTCTGATTAATATAAGAGGATTCTGGAAGCTTCTGGAAACTTCCTAAAGCAGGCAGAAGCCTTATGATTGTTTTCAGAGTACAGGCTGGTTTGAACTGGTTCCCTTATCTCTATTCTGCAAGGTCATGCTGTGTCAGGATTATGGGCAGGAGTCAGGCTCTGGGGCCTGTAGCGCTTTGCAGGACTGGGGCCTGCCTTAGCTTGTGCTGGAGAAGCAAGGAGTGGCCACAAAGGTGAAGACCTCAGCTTGTGCTGGAGAGGCAAGGAGTGGTCACTCAGGTGAGGCCACTTGATACCTCACTGCACCTGGTGGTAGGAGCTAGGAGGGATAAAAGCTCAGCATTTCCCTTCAGCTCTTTGCCACAGCAACGCTATCCCTGCCTGGTTGCCTCTGGCCTCTTGCTCCTTGGACCCTTGCCTTGCCGACGCCTTGATCCTCAACCCTTGGACTCTTGCTTTGCCGACGCCTTGATCCTCGACCCTTGGACCTCTGCCTTGCCGACGCCTTGATCCTTGACCCTTGGACCTTTGCCTTGCCGACGCCTTGCTCCTTGACTCCCAGACCTTCGCCTCTGCCTTGTTCCTTGACCCTGCGACTGCCTGCTGCTGGACCCTCAACCCTGTGGGATGGAACACTGGGGCAGACAAGTCACAACAGTTCCTAGAGTGTCCACTAACAGGAACTCACCTGGAGGGACACCTGACTACAGGTCAGTTCCTGTTCCTCCAGATATGCTGAAGAGATTAGGTGGGACAAAAGCCCTAGCCTGCAATCACTCGCTCTCTTAGCTACTTCCTCCTTAGATGAGGACACATCTCCAGAGAATCTCTAGTTAGCATGGTTCTCACTCTAGGCCTGCAGCCAAGAGTGAGACCAAATGGAGTCTTACTTTACTAAGTAGTCTCTAGATATATATATACTTGTAACTTTTCTAAGCAAGCCTGCCTTTCTGAGATTATGCTGTAACTCAGGATGGAACTGTAAGTAAACTCTATCTTATTTTATAAACACTGTGTTGTGTATTTCTTTTAAGAGGGACAAAGGGGACCTTTGCCAGGAAGTGTAATATTGAACTATAAAGTGTAATATTGTTATAGAGATTCTAGCGAATCTAACGCACATGCTTTGCTGCGCACAAAAGGGGAATGTCACTCTGCTGATATTGGAAGCTTGCTAACACAAGCTTGGATAGGATCTATCTAATAATATATCCTAATCCACATCCCTAACATTCCCATAAAGGGTTATTACGGCCCAGGACTGCGTATTTTTGTGTATTTTTGAAGGATTGCTTTGGATTGTGATTTTGAACTGAGTAGGATTTTTTCAGTTAGAACTTCCTGGTAAGCACATGGTCTATTGTTATCCAGTGTGCCTAGGGGATTAGCTACCCCTCCCCTCCCTCAGAGTTTACAGCACTGAGAACTCAGAGGCAGTGAAGATTATTTTGCATTTTGAGATATTTTTTAGAGATTTTTATTTTGGAATTTTTGGCAAATTTTTGAATTTTGAGAAATTTTTAGAATTTTGAGATTCCAAGATGGCTTTTGCAGATTTTGATAGTGGAGTTAAGCCAGGATTCATGGCTCTAGATGATGACAATTATGTATTTTGGAAACAACGCCTGATAGCATTTTTAGATGCAAGGAATGTTTTGGATGCCATTGAAAAACCTATGCCTACTGGCACAACAGCAGAGGATTTAGCCAAGATAGCAAATTGGAAACGCATGAACAGCGAGGCCAGACACATAATTTTGAGTGGACTTCGCAATAAGCATCTAACGTCAATTAATAGCAGAGATGATGCAGCGCAAATCTTAAAGGATATTGAGCGCAAGTATGGAGCATCTACAAAGAATGAATCCCGCCCCTTTCCACCCAAAGGCGAAAGGAAGGGGGGTCATGGGCATGCAATGATATTGCAAGAAAGAAATGTAGCTTTCCAGAGCTGTGAAAGAAAGCGCAATAAGTGGCTTCTGGACAGTGCAGCAAGCAGCCACTTCTGTTATAAAAGGGAATATTTCAATGAAATAGACAATAATAAACAGTCTGAGATTGAAATTGCTGATGGAAATGTTATAAAGTCAATAGGTGCAGGATCTTTGAACTTGAATTTCAAAGTGAACAATGAGTCTTTTGATACTACAGTGAGTAATGTTAAGTATGCACCAAAGCTGAACTGTAATCTAATAAGTGTGTCTAGCTTGGACAAGAAAGGTTGTGAAATTATATTTAAAAATGGACAATGCAATGTGATAAAAGATGGTGAAGTGTTTATTCAAGCCAAACTAATCAATGATGTGTATGAGATTGATATTTCAGAGAATGACTCTGCAAGGGTTGCACAACCCAGCGAAAAGGATCAACCAGATCTGGAACTCTGGCACAAAAGGCTTGGACACAGGGACACAAACGTTATCCTGAAAATGCAGAAGGAAAATCTGGTAAAAGGTCTACAGGTAAAGAATTGCAGTACACCAATGCCAAACTGTACAACTTGCATAACTGAAAAGGCAGTCAAGCCTTCCTTCCCACGTTGTACAGAGAAGAGAAGCACAAAAGTCATGGACACTGTTCATACTGACCTATGTGGTCCGCTGAATGTACCTTCCCTAGGAAACAATAAGTACATTCTGATATTTATAGATGACTTCTCAAGATATTGTGTTGGATATTTTCTAGAAGAAAAGAGTCAGACACCGGAATTGTTCAAACTGTACTTAAACATGGTGAAGAACAAATTCCAGAGAGCTCCTTCCACCTTAATTTCGGATAATGGTGGAGAGTTTTGCTCACGGCAGATGAAGGCCATCATGGCACAAGAAGGCATAGCACATGTAACTACAGTTGCTTACACGCCTCAACAGAACTCCATTGCTGAGAGAAAGTTTAGGTCTATTATGGAGATGACAAGGTGCATGTTAAAAGAGGCCAACTTGTCGCAGAAGCTATGGGCTGAAGCGGCGAATACGGCGATTTATCTGCAAAACAGATTGCCTACAAAGGGTGCAGAACGCACACCATTTGAACTTTGGCACGGGAGAGTCCCAAGTCTGCAGCACATACGTGTGTTTGGAAGTGTCTGTTATTACCACGTGCCCAAAGAGCGCAGACACAAGCTTGACTCCAGAGCAAAAGCAGGTATCCTGGTTGGATATGCTCCTGGAGGAAAGGGATATAGAGTTCTAGATCCAAAGAGTGGCAGAGCAGACCCATACCATGTGGTTCATTTTGATGAACTAGGAAAGTTTGATACAAAGAACACTGTTATTGACTGTTCTAGAGAGTCACCAGATGAAGAGTTTATAAGTTTTCCTTTAGCACAAGGAACTAATATACCTTCTAGTGTCACAACACCCCCTACAGGCGACACCCCAGAAGACGCAGAGGTCCAGACCCCTGGCGGCACCAGAGACGAAGAGGAGGAGCTGTACGTGGACATGCCAGCGTTGGAGGAGGATGAGGATGCTGATGCGGTTGCACAACCAGAGGTCAGATGCTCATCCAGAACCAACAAGGGCGTTCCGCCACTACGACTGTCCTACTTTGCAGGGTCGGCGTCTCCACCAGAACCTTCCACTTGGGAAGAGGTAGAGCAGATGCCAGCCACCGAAGCCAGTCTCTGGAGGAAAGCCGCGCAGGAGGAGATTGACGCACTGCACAAGAACAAGACCTGGACACTCACAGAATTACCTGCTGGTAAGAAAGCAATTGGGAGCAAATGGGTGTTCAAGGTTAAAAGGGGTTCAGAAGGGGAGGTGCAACGTTACAAAGCAAGACTAGTGGCACAAGGTTTTTCACAGCAATATGGCCACGACTATGACCAAGTCTTTGCACCGACAGTAAGATACAGTAGCGTAAGATTACTTTTAAGCATCGCAGCATCTAAAGGGATGGAGGTGAAACACATCGATATAGCTACTGCGTTTTTGCATGGGGAAATTTCTGAAGAAATTTACATGAAGCAGCCTAAAGGTTTTATAAAGCCAAATGAGGCACATTTGGTTTGCAAGCTTCAAAAGGGACTGTATGGTTTAAAACAAGCAGCCAGAGCCTGGAACTTGAAATTGCATGGAATGCTGGTGAAACTTGGGTACAAGCAAGGTGAAGCTGACAAGTGTTTGTACACTAAGCAGAGTAATGGACAATTTTCTTATATTCTTGCCTTCGTTGACGACCTTTTAATCGCAACGTCAAATGACAGGGATTATAAAAATGTAGTCCAGCACCTCAACAAGGAAGTGCAAGTGAAGGAATTAGGACCAGTTGAGTATTACCTCGGGATTCAAGTGGAAAGAGAACAGGATGGTTCATTTCTACTCAATCAGAAGCAAAAGATAATTGAACTGTTGGAGAGTATGCAATTGCAGGATGCAAAACCCGTCGACACCCCGATGGCTACAGACTTCTTAAAGAACCAAGAGGATTCGAAGCTGCTGCCAAACAACACAGAGTATCGTTCAGCGATTGGTAAACTTTTGTATTTAGTTACCACGTGCAGACCTGATTTAGCCAATGCAGTAGGGATTCTCAGCAGGAAAGTGAGTAGTCCCACTGAGCATGATTGGGTTGGTGTGAAGAGGGTGGTTCGATATCTTAAGGGTACAATGGATTGTAAATTAAAGTTACCAGCTGTCAGTGACCCTAAGCTCATTGGGTACACTGATGCTGACTGGGCGGGTGATAATTCTGATTATAAATCCACAAGCGGGCATGTCTTTATGTATGGGGGCGGAGCTATCACATGGGGCAGTTATAAACAGAAATGTATAGCTTTATCGTCTACAGAATCGGAATATGTTGCGGCTACAGAAGCGTGCAGAGAGATTTCCTGGCTGGACCAACTCCTAACAGACTTTGGTGTGGAGAGAAAGGAACCTATAAGCCTGCTGGAGGACAACCAAAGCTGTCTAAAGCTGGCACAGAATGAGAAGTTCCTAGCACGCTCAAAGCACATTGGGGTCAGGTACCACTACGTTCGCCAGATGATACAAGATGGACTTGTCGAACTGTCATACTGCTGCACTTCAGAGATGACAGCAGACATCCTAACAAAACCCCTGCCAAGACAGAGTTTCCAGAACCTGCGTGTCAAGCTGGGACTCTTGGGTGGTTGAATAAAGTTGCTTATGTTTTGTTTTGTATGTAATGAATGTTGTGAATTGCCTGAGAAGGGGTTTGTGGGATGGAACACTGGGGCAGACAAGTCACAACAGTTCCTAGAGTGTCCACTAACAGGAACTCACCTGGAGGGACACCTGACTACAGGTCAGTTCCTGTTCCTCCAGATAATAATAATAATAATAATAATTTATTATTTATACCCCGCCCATCTGGCCGGGTTCCCCCAGCCACTCTGGGCGGCTTCCAAAAAAAAACACAGAAATTCTAAAATACAGAAATCCATCAAACATTAAAAGCTTCCCTAAACAGGGCTGCCTTGAGATGCCTTCTAAAGGTCTGGTAATTGTTCTCTTTGACCTCTAGTGGGAGGGCATTCCACAGGGTGGGTGCCACTACCGAGAAGGCCCTCTGCCTGGTTCCCTGTAACTTGGCTTCTCGTAATGAGGGAACCGCCAGAAGGCCCTCGGAGCTGGACCTCAGTGTCCGGGCAGAACGATGGGGGTGGAGACGCTCCTTCAGGTATACCGGACCGAGGCCGTTTAGGGCTTTAAAGGTCAACACCAACACTTTGAATTGTGCTCGGAAACGTACTGGGAGCCAATGTAGGTCTTTTAGGACCGGTGTTATGTGATCTCGGCGGCCGCTCCCAGTCACCAGTCTAGCTGCCGCATTCTGGATTAGTTGTAGTTTCTGGGTCACCTTCAAAGGTAGCCCCACGTAGAGCGCATTGCAGTAGTCCAAGCGAGAGATAACTAGAGCATGCACCACTCTGGAGAGACAGTCAGTGGGCAGGTAGGGACTCAGCCTGCGTACCAGATGGAGCTGATAAACAGCTGCCCTGGACACGGAGTTGACCTGTGCCTCCATGGACAGCTGTGAGTCTAAAATGACTCCCAGGCTGCGCACCTGGTCTTTCAGGGGCACAGTTACCCCATTCAGGACCAGGGAGTCCTCCACACCCGCTCGCCTCCTGTCCCCCACAAACAGTACTTCTGTCTTGTCAGGATTCAATCTCAATCTGTTAGCCGCCATCCATCCTCCAACCGCCTCCAAGCACTCACACAGGACCTTCACCGCCTTCACTGGTTCTGATTTAAAAGAGAGGTAGAGCTGGGTATCATCAGCATACTGATGGACACCCAGCCCAAACCCCCTGATGATCTCTCCCAGTGGCTGCATATAGATGTTAAAAAGCATGGGGGAGAGGACAGAACCCTGAGGCACCCCACAAGTGAGCGCCCAGGGGTCTGAACACTCATCCCCCACCACCACTTTCTGAACACGGCCCAGGAGGAAGGAGCGGAACCACTGCATGACAGTGCCCCCAGCTCCCAAGCCCTCTAGACAGTCCAGAAGGATGTTATGGTCGATGGTGTCAAAAGCCGCTGAGAGATCCAGCAGAACAAGGAAACAGCTCTTACCTTTGTCCCTAGCCCGCCGGAGATCATCGACCAGTGCGACCAAGGCAGTTTCAGTCCCATGATGAGGCCTGAATCCTGACTGGAAGGGATCCAAATGGTCCGCTTCTTCCAGGCGTGCCTGGAGTTGTTCCGCAACCACTCGCTCAATCACCTTGCCCAAGAATGGAAGATTTGAGACTGGGCGATAGTTGGCCATATTGGCCGGATCTAAAGATGGTTTTTTAAGAAGCGGTTTAATAACCGCCTCTTTCAGCGGGTCTGGGAAGGCTCCCTCATGGAGAGAAGCATTTACCAACCCGCGAAGCCCATCGCCCAGCCCTTCCTGGCTAGCTTTTATAAGCCAGGATGGGCAAGGATCAAGGAGACAGGTGGTTGGTTTCATTCGTCTAAGCAGCCTGTCCACATCCTCGGAGGTAACAGATTGAAATTGATCCCACAAAACTTGACTAGACAGGACTCTAGCACTCCCCCGCCCCGGCCCTGCTCCCACGGTGGAGTCTACCTCTTCCCGAATCTGAGCGACTTTATCTGCAAAAAACTTTGCAAAATCATTGCAGGAGATCATGTGGCCCGTACTGGGCCCGGATGGAGCAGGTGGTTCCGCTAAATTGCGAACCACCTGGAAGAGTCTCCTGCTGCTGTTTTCTGCAGATGCGATGGAGACGGTGAAGAAGGTCCTCTTCGCCGTCGCCATTGCCACTTGGTAGGCTCGAAGTTGAGCTCTAGCCCGTGTCCGGTCTGATTCAAAATGAGTTTTCCGCCACCGGCGCTCTAGCCGTCTCAACGACTGTTTCATTGCCCTCAGCGCCGGGGAAAACCACGGGGCTGTCCGGGCTCCATGCAATCTGAGAGGGCGCTTCGGAGCCAGACAGTCAATAGCGCTGGTTAACTCCGCATTCCAGCGGGCCACCAGGGAATCAGCTGAAAGGCCATCGACATGGGATAAAACATCCCCTACCACTCTTTGGAAGCCAATTGGATCCATTAAGTAGCGGGGGCGGACCATCCGAATCGGTCCCACCTCCCTGCAGAGGGAAAGGGTTGCGGAGAAGTCCAGTTGCACCAGAAAGTGATCTGACCATGGCACTTCTTTTGTTTCGCTTTTACTTAATGTCAGATCACCAACATCCATAGAGGTAAACACCAAGTCCAAGGCATGTCCGCGGCTATGAGTTGGGCCAGACTTATTCAGGGACAGCCCCATGGTGGCCATGCTTTCCACGAAGTCCCGAGCGGCTCCTTGTAAGGTCGTATCGGCATGGATGTTAAAATCCCCTAAGACAACCAAGCTAGGTGTCTCCAGGAGCACATCCGACACGACCTGAAGCAGCTCGGGCAGGGAATCCTTGGTGCAGCGGGGAGGTCGGTACACCAAAAGGAATCCTGTACTGCCTCTATTGCCCAACTTCCAGAACATGCACTCAGAGAACTGGGTCTTCCCAATAGGACGCCTGGTGCAAACTAATGACTTCCTAAAAATCACTGCAACCCCCCCTCCCCGCCCAGATGGCCTGGGTTGCTGTGCATAAGAGAAACCTGGTGGGCAAGCAGCGCCAAGAACGGGCCCATCGGCTTCCTCCAACCAGGTCTCTGTCACACATGCCAGGTCAAATCCTCCATCCACAATCAGGTCGTGAATGGCGGTGGTCTTATTCATCATCGACCTGGCATTGCACAGCAGCACCTTCAGGTCATGTGGGTATCCCTTGCTGATTCCAATATCCGTCCGGTCAGGACCAGACCTGGAGGCAGGGATAGTCCTCAGACAACGACTAAGTCTGCCTCCTCGGTAATGACATGGTCTGGTCTTAGCGTAACTCCTCCTCCTACCCGTGACCACTGAGATCGGTTGTTCCAGTGCACACACCCCTGTGGAATCTGCCCCAGCCATTTTGCTTGCTGGGACCCCCTCCCGGGCAGCCCTGACCCCTCCCCTTAAAAACAAAATAAAACCTCTGTAAAAAACAGCAAAGAACTCAACAAAAGAAGAACACAAAAAAGACAATAAAACAATAAAACCAAAAACAATAAAAATTACAAATACACTAAAATTTAACAGATTCCCACCCCCAACTAAAAATCCCTCCCACCTACCACCCCAAACACAATAAAACAATAAAACCAAAAACAATAAAAATTACAAATACACTAAAATTTAACAGATTCCCACACCCAACTAAAAATCCCTCCCACCTACCACCCCAAAGAAGATAAAAACATTAAAAATTCTTTAAAAAGCATTTTAAAAAGGACTCTGTGCTGTTTCAAGTTCCCCTGGGCAGCACCAGTAGCAGAGCGGCGGCAGCAGTCCTTTATGAGGCCTTCCAGGCCCCGCCCTAAACCAGGTGGAAGGAGGCAGGGACAGGGCCTGTGGGCACTCACAGCAGGAGAGAGTCCTGGGCAGCACCAGCAGCAGAGCAGCGGCAGCAGTCCTTTATGAGGCCTTCCAGGCCCCGCCCTAGACCAGGTGGAAGGAGGCAGGGACAGGGCCTGTGGGCACTCACAGCAGGAGAGAGTCCTGGGCAGCACCAGCAGCAGAGCAGCGGCAGCAGTCCTTTATGAGGCCTTCCAGGCCCCGCCCTAGACCAGGTGGAAGGAGGCAGGGACAGGGCCTGTGGGCACTCACAGCAGGAGAGAGTCCTGGGCAGCACCAGCAGCAGAGCAGCGGCAGCAGTCCTTTATGAGGCCTTCCAGGCCCCGCCCTAAACCAGGTGGAGAGAGGTAGGGACAGGGCCTGTGGGCACTCACAGCAGGAGAGAGTCCTGGGCAGCACCAGCAGCAGAGCAGTGGCAGCAGTCCTTTATGAGGCCTTCCAGGCCCCGCCCTAGACCAGGTGGAAAGAGGCAGGGACAGGGCCTGTGGGCACTCACAGCAGGAGAGAGTCCTGGGCAGCACCAGCAGCAGAGCAGCGGCAGCAGTCCTTTATGAGGCCTTCCAGGCCCCGCCCTAAACCAGGTGGAAGGAGGCAGGGACAGGGCCTGTGGGCACTCACAGCAGGAGAGAGTCCTGGGCAGCACCAGCAGCAGAGCAGCGGCAGCAGTCCTTTATGAGGCCTTCCAGGCCCCGCCCTAGACCAGGTGGAAAGAGGCAGGGACAGGGCCTGTGGGCACTCACAGCAGGAGAGAGTCCTTCAGATATGCTGAAGAGATTAGGTGGGACAAAAGCCCTAGCCTGCAATCACTCGCTCTCTTAGCTACTTCCTCCTTCGATGAGGACACATCTCCAGAGAATCTCTAGTTAGCATGGTTCTCACTCTAGGCCTGCAGCCAAGAGTGAGACCAAATGGAGTCTTACTTTACTAAGTAGTCTCTAGATATATATATACTTGTAACTTTTCTAAGCAAGCCTGCCTTTCTGAGATTATGCTGTAACTCAGGATGGAACTGTAAGTAAACTCTATCTTATTTTATAAACACTGTGTTGTGTATTTCTTTTAAGAGGGACAAAGGGGACCTTTGCCAGGAAGTGTAATATTGAACTATAAAGTGTAATATTGTTATAGAGATTCTAGCGAATCTAACGCACATGCTTTGCTGCGCACAAAAGGGGAATGTCACTCTGCTGATATTGGAAGCTTGCCAACACAAGCTTGGATAGGATCTATCTAATAATATATCCTAATCCACATCCCTAACATTCCCATAAACCCTGCACCTGTTCCTGCTTCTACACCACCATCTTGCCTCTGGTCCTGACGTCCTCAGTCAGGGCTTCAACCGCCCGCCGACTGGACCATGACATGCTGGCTATAAATATCGGCCAGATGGAGCCTGGGGTTTACTTTCTCTTTCTGTCTCTCTTCCTTCAGGTGTGGAGTGTCCGTACATAGGAAGCTTAATGTTAAGTTTTAGCCATGTTATAAGTTTGTAAGTTTTGTAAGTGCTGCAACTGGATTTTTAATGGACTGTGCTGATCCTGAATATATTGGATTTGATGACCATTATGCTCATTTGCCTTCAGCAAAAGCTCTGCTGGATGAAATATTGCCTCTGGTCTATACTCTGCTGAATTCCGCTACATGTTTAAGGTTTTTTTCCTCCCCAGGAGAAGCTAGGGAGACAGGGTCTGTCAGGATGGATGTGGAAAATATGTTAGGACATGGCATCAGATGTGGCACTCTGAAACCTTTCCTTACCACACAGAGAATTTCTTTAATCTGTTGTCAAAGGAGGATAAAGATGAAGGGACAAAAGTGATTCATTTTAGAGTTGCAAATCATCCTTACCCTTTCCAGCCAAAAACCTCTCCATGAAAATTCCAAAATCTTCTACTTCTTCTAACGTGACTGCAGCTTTGGAGAAATGGTAATAGGAAACCAAGACGTCCTTTGGGTTTCGGACCACATAAATAACCTGCAGGAATAACAACAAATTCTATTCTATTGCTGATCTTACTGTTTCTACTGTCTATTTTGTTTGGTTCCTGTAGTTATTTCTGTGGCTGTGAAATATGGGGTATGTATGCATAAAAGAATAAATGGATGGATCTCAGATATCTATTCTTGTACATTCTTGGTGCTTCCTAGTTGCTTTATAGCCCTGGTAGACTCACACTCTTTTCCAACATGCATGTCACACACACAGTGCAATCCTATGGTGTTGAATGAGCTTATTCTTATTAAGAGTGTTGGATGGCACCCTCCAACAAGACTTTTACTATGATGGAGCATAAAATCTTTGCTGTGTAGGAGTCATGGGAATTATTCAGGGTGCGCAAAGCATTATTCATTCATATGGACAATGGAATTGCAGCTGAATGAACTGCCCTCAGAAACTGAGAAATATTAACAGAAACTGAGATGTTAATTTAAATAAGACAATTGTTGTTGTTTAGTCGTTTAGTCGTGTCCGACTCTTCGTGACCCCATGGACCAGAGCACGCCAGGCACTCCTGTCCTGCACTGCCTCCCGCAGTTTGGTCAAACTCATGTTCGTAGCTTCGAGAACACTGTCCAACCATCTCGTCCTCTGTCGTCCCCTTCTCCTAGTGCCCTCAATCTTTCCCAACATCGGGGTCTTTTCCAAGGATTCTTCTCTTCTCATGAGGTGGCTACAGATGTTTTAATTGATCAAATAATAAATGTGGCATAACCTACTTTTGCTCTTTTGTTCCTTAATCCCTTGGGTACTAAATAGTAGGGTAGATGGGAAGCAAGGAGGCGAGGTGATGGACAACTGACGTAATCCACATTGCGGATATTGTACTCCAGAGACACAACCCTGTCTACTAAGTTCACGTGCTCCATTCCATTTCGATGACCTTCATGGTAAATCAAGCTCAAAATATTTACAGTCCATACTGTGCCTATAAAAAAGAATAAGCCTATTTAAGAGCTATTCAGAGCTTACTGTCTGAATTGCAACACTGTTAGAGATAAGAAATGAGGGAGAGGAAGGGAATCATGGGAAACACAGCAAGCAGAGGCAGATTTAGGGACCTGGCTGCATGGGTTGCCACCGCTATGATGTAAAATAGAAGGTGAGAGGTAGGGGGTACCATATTTTGGTATCACACAGACCACCACTGAAATAGGGGCAGCAATGAGTGAATGAGGTAGATTGACCAAGGCTTCCTGTCCATTGTGGATGAGTAATGAGTTCATCTAGAGTTCGCATCCTCATGGAATTTGAGGATTTGGGAAGACAGAACAATATTTGCAAATTAATTCCTTTATTGCTCAGAAAGCTACCAAAAGCTCTATTCCAGATTCTTCCTAGCACATTATACAAATGAGAGTCAAAATCCAGGCATAGCTGCCAAGTTTTCCCTTTTCTCGCGAGGAAGCCTATTTAGCATAAAAGAAAATCCCTTAAAAAAAGGGATAACTTGGCAGCTATGATAATCCAGGGATTAAAAAAAGTTGTCTGTCTCCAAAGTACTTTGATTCAGCAGATTCAAAGTATAAATTTTTATCAATGTACTCTAGAAACAGGAATGTTGACAAATGGCCAGTGAGAAGAAGAGGAGGAGGAGGAGTTTGGATTTGATATCCCACTTTATCACTACCCGAAGGAGTCTCAAAGCGGCTAACATTCTCCTTTCCCTTCCTCCCCACAACAAACAGTCTGTGAGGTGAGTGGGGCTGAGAGACTTCAGAGAAGTGTGACTAGCCCAAGGTCACCCAGCAGCTGCATGTGGAGGAGCGGAGACACGAACCCAGTTCACCAGATTACGAGTCTATCGCTCTTAACCACTACACCACACTGGCTGAAATTTGGACACCTGGGAAGAAATTCCGAGACTACCATCTAGCAGAATGGGGAAAATGTTGACATTTCTGCAGTATATTGTTAAATATTTTGAATAATTGATACACAAATGATTGGCAGACAGGAATGTTGGCAAATGGCCAGTGAGACAAACATAAAAGGCAAAATAAAGTTGCAGAAGCCTTTCTTCATGTCACTCAAGCCCTAAATGCCTATACAATGCAGAACATCCCCTCTCTCCCTCCCTGTTATTGGGTCTTCTCCACCCTGCCAACCCCTCAAAGTAGATTTGGGGAACACTGGGGACACAAGGGGAGAGAAGAGTGAAGGAAGTTCTGGGGTGGGAGCGGAGGTTATTCCATGTGGGGCACAACTGCATTGGATATGGCTCCATGTTATTGGCAAAGCTGTGGCAGATAAATGCTGAAATAAAGAGTCACTAGATAAAAGGTTTTTAAGAACAGAACTTTACAAACACCATTTTACAACCACATACAAAATCCTGAAAGTCGATGAATACAATAAACCCCTAGCAACCAAAATTGAATGTTGTGGATATGTATTTACCGTATGTTGTTTTCAAAACCTCAAACACTGGTGGAAAAAAATATTATTCCATCTTTAAAACAATAATGGCACCAGTTCACCTTTATGTATCCAGGCAAGTTCCATACTACCCATATTGACCTCAATTTTGCATGTGGTTTTAGACTTGCTTTAGGACAATACAGATGCAATGTAGATTTATGTGGGTATCCATCATGGTTGAATAAGAATCATGGTTCTTCCTATGAAAATAGACACTTACCTGACTTTGGATAAGTGACTAATAATACATCACTGTCTCTTATTTCAAAATCCTCCAGGGTATCTAAGTGCTCCGCTGAAGTCAAATAAGGCTGGAAATAAAATCCTTTGTATGTGAAAAGGTATTTCTCGTCTGGTTCCATTGCCTGCCTAAGAATAAAGAGAAGAGAACAGTTCCCTCTATTATGCAACAACAGGAAATCACAAAGAAATAGAGGTGTCATTTTGTGACATCCTACTCCTTTTGTAGATCTCATAGCAGAATCCCATGCATCGCTTCCATCACAGGTGAGGGACATAAAGGTCCATCATTTACAGAACAGAGACTTGGCTCATCATTGAGGCTAAAAAAGCATTCTTTCTCTCGGTTTATTTCTGTTTTTAAAAATAGTGCTGCTTTCAACTCCCCCAGCCCTTTCACTATTTTTTTGTTAGACTGACATGTCCTCCCGCTGCCCTATAGTTCTTCCTCATTCCTGAGAGAGCCCCTCTCCAGGGACAACCCACCTTGCTACTGTGCTGGCTTTGCCCTGCACTATAAGCCTTTTCTCTTTCACCCTGACACAGTTGTTTCTCAGGTGCATGTGTGCAGCATGCAAAATAGCAGCCCTTGGCCTCATTTTATGCTGCCTGGCATCATAGTTTGGTCAGTGCTGCCATCCTGACACTCATTACTGTACTTAGGGGAGGTGGGAAGGAAGCAAAAAAACCTGCCCCCTGTAAATGGATCCAGGGGAAATGAAAGACACAAGTTTGTTGGGAACTCTTGCCAATTCCTGCTCGGTGCTTGATCAGCTTCAAGAAATTGGGATGACATGTTTTCTTGCCTGCCGGGGCCAAACTAGTTTTCATTCCGTGTTAGCCCCTTGACTGTTCCTGGGGTTGTTTGAGAAATTCATTTCTGTTCTACTCCCCCTTCGACAGACAGCGCATGCATGTGCATTTGCAAAATGAGTGGATTCTGGATGAATGGGACACATGGCTCTCTGTATGTTTGAGGAGGAATGGATGTCGAAGAGGGGAAGGATAGATGGGGTGGCAAAGAGAAAGCTGTTGCTCACTGCCCATTTGGCTTCCATTGCCAGCTCTGGCTGCAACTGCTGCTGAATTGTGGTGGCCAAGCACGTTCCATGGAGGGGATGCTGGCCTCAGCTTCATCTATGATAATACAGAGAGTTGACTACACTAAGGTTAACAGACGTCCACGTTTCCCGGGGGCAATCCCTGGATTTATCAATCAGTCCCCTGACAAAATCCTATCATTCCTACTGAAGTTGAAAAGTGTCCCCAGATTCATTGAAAAAAATCTGGTAACCTTAGACTACACATACAATGGGCTGTATTGGGGCAGACATTCCAGTACTGAGAAACCACTGCCAAAATAGCCCTTTCTTTTTTGTCTCTCCCCCGCACCAAATCCTCTCCTCCTACGTAGTGTCTGACACAGAAAGCACTTGCAAGGATGGGCTCAGTGGATGACATGAGGAGGTGGGCAATTGTTATGGGAGAAAGTTCAAGGCTCCATTGGGTGCTGAGGAAACCAAAGTTGTCTCCAGTGTGTTACTTGTTTTTTTAATACCTGTTGGAGCATTTCAAGCCATAATATATAATATAATGCACCAAAGTGAGATACACCACCTTGTGATATTATAGATGAATGGGTGTTTTATAAACATTTAAATAAAAATAAAATCCATTGCTTAAAAGTGATAAAGAAATAAAGTGCCATTAAACCTGAAGATCACTTTAATTTTCTTTATACATCTTGTATTTTATCGCTAAGAAATGCAATAATCGTTTGGTGGAAAACATATGTATAAAATAGTAACAAGAAAAATACTCCATTTGATTTTCCAATACTGTATATAAATTAAGGGTTTTATCCCATGCCGAATGAGCAGGGTTCCACTTGCACGATGGGAGTTCACATTCAGTCCCCTTAAAATAACTACAGTACAGTATTAATCTCTGGGAGCACAAATGTTGCACTGTGTGACACCAGAAAAGAATATGAATTGTGACAAGAGTTTTCATGCAAATACTTTGTTGCCCCTCAGAACTCATGCAAGTAAGAGTAAATTCCTTGTTTGTCATTTTGTAGTCCTGCTTTAACCTGGAAAGTTTTATTTACAGCAAAACTTACCTACCTTTCGTTTTTAGAGACAAAAAGTGTGGGAGAGAGAGAGAGGTCACTTCTACAGCTTGGAGTATTGCAGCTTTTCAAGGCTCAAGTTCAGAGCTCTCCAGGAAACTGCTTTATAGAATTCTGTCAGCTGAGAAGAGTTGGATTAAGCGAATGGCTCCTCCTTAATAAAGCATTAATGGCATGTTATGCAAGAAAAGAAAGGTAAACAAGGGCAAATAGAGGCTGTCGCGGTCACTCAGACCTGCACATCACCCCCGGACGTTTAACGGTCTATTGGTGATGTGCCTACGACAAACAATACATTCAGTCACTCACACACCTCAGACCAGGATATCTTAAAACAAAACAAGATAGTTTATTTGAATGTTCTTATGCGTGATGGTTACGGTACAAGCTTAAACGGTTTCAAATAACAGATTGTTCCTACCGGTATACCGGCCTAATACCTCTAAATCTCAGTTACCGGCCTATTACCTCTAACAATAACTAATATTATCAATCACTATTCTCATCACACTGTATCCTGTCTATCTCCCTGTTTAATAACCACCTCAATATTAACCAGCTCTTCTCTTCACACCAACTCTAACCTGACTGACTTCAACCAACAACTCCCTTCAACAACAACAACAACTGACTCCAGGGTTGGGGTTTTTATAATCCCCCAGAGCCCTCCCCCTTGGGTTCTTAGGGTTCTAACAGGGTTAACCCTCTACAGCCTGGCTAATTTTTAAACTGATCGCCACATACCTCCCCCCTTTTTAGGTTTGAATCAGGAGGGGAACTTCCTAATGTAAGTCACCTCCTGATCAAACAACACAATTTAAAAATACCTACATACATTGGAATCTACATTAACTATTCCTTACCTTTTTTTTTTAACCACATCAAAACAGTAAACTTTATCATGCAACATGCAATGGAATACAGATCAAATGACATGCAATATCGATTTGAAAAGTCATTAGTCCGTATTAGTCTCTGGCTTTCGTGACAATGCATCAGCCACAATGTTCATGGATCCTTTTACCGGCTTGACGATGAAGTCAAAATCCTGCAGAAGTAACGCCCATCTCATCAATTTGCTGTTGGTTTTCATGGATCTCAGCCACTGGAGAGGTGAATGGTCTGTATAAAGCACGAAGGGTCGTCCGAATAGATACGGTTTCAGACGTTGGAGAGTCCAAATTATCGCCAAACACTCCCGTTCTATGGTGGACAGATGATGTTCTCTAGGCAACAATTTCTTGCTAAGAAACGCAATAGGATGGTGTTCGCCATCTGCTCCAGGTTGGCATAAAACTGCGCCAATGCCTGTGTTTGAAGCGTCAGTGTAGACGGTGAATTCCTTGCTATAATCAGGCGTGGCTAACACAGGTTGGGATGTTAGCGCTGTCTTTAATATGTCAAACGCCTTTTGACAACTGTCTGTCCAAACAACTGGATCTGGTAATTTCTTTCCAGTCAAACTGGACAAAGGTGCCGCTATCTCGCTGAAATTAGGAATAAACTTTCTGTAGTAGCCCACCAGTCCTAAAAATGCTCTGACTTTTTTCTTTGTGGTTGGGGTAGGCCAATTAATAATTGCTTCAATTTTTACTGATAAAGGTTTAATATGTCCACTACCAATCATGTGTCCCAGGTATTTGATGGAGCTTCCCCCAATATGGCATTTGCTAGCCTTAATTGTTAATCCTGCCTTCTGAAGTCTTTGCAACACTAATTTTAAATGTGTTTTATGCTCCTGCCAGGTCATACTATATATTGCAATATCATCCAAATATGCGATAGTTATATTTTGTAAACCCTGTAATGTTTTATCCATCAACCTTTGGAAAGTGGCGGGTGCATTTTTTAGTCCAAATGGCATTACATTAAATTCATAAAGGCCTATGGGGCTTCGGAAGGCTGTTTTCTCTCTATCTTTGGGGTCCATTCTAATTTGATAGTATCCTTTGGTAAGGTCTAAGCTGGAAATATAGTTACATCTACCAATAGTCTCTATTAAATCGTCTAAACGTGGCATCGGGTAAGCATCAGACTTGGTCACATAATTTAAATTTCTGAAGTCCAAACAAAAACGTAAACTCCCATCTGTCTTGGTCAATAAAAGTATTGGAGCTGCCCATGCACTTTCAGAGGAACGAATTATTCCAGCTGCCAGCATTTCTTTCACTTCTTTTGTCACCTTCTCCACATAACTGCCTGTAATGCGGTATGGGTTTACAGCTGTGGGCTTAGCATCTCCCGTATCAATTCTATGCAACACTCCATTGGCTACTCCGGGTTTATTACTGAATAAATGTTTAAATTCAAATAAAATCTGCTGTACTTCAGTGTGTTGTGATGGTGTAAGTTGTGCATCTATCTTTACTTCAGTTACTGTATTTGTGTGCGCGTCCCTTTCCCAACAGGGTATTTTTATCTCTTGGGGGTCTTCTTTTATGGCATAGTCCACAATAGTCAAAATAAAACAATTTCCTTTGCGTGTGGCTTTTGGGAGGGGTCCTAGCAAATCGATCCCTAACCGCTGAAATGGGGTTGATATTACTGGCAAGGGGCAAAGTTTAGCTTTAGTTTTATCTTGCCCACTTCCTTGCAGTTGACAAGTATGACAAGCCTTACAAAATTGTTTAATTTGACTCCCCATTCCGGGCCAATAAAAATTTTGGGCTACCCTCTTTTTGGTGCGGGTTATACCCATATGTCCCCCAAACACACTTCCATGAGCATGCTGCATTATTTTCCCCCTATATTCTTGGGGCACCACTAGCTGTTGGTGAAGCTCATCCCCTCCTCTCTCTGGTTTTAAAAGCACTTCCCTGTATAACAATCCTCTTTTCACCTCAAAACGTTCAGGGCTCTCAGGGGATATTTCTTTATTATTTGCAGCTGCCTCAAAACAAGACTGTAAACTTGTATCAGCCTTTTGGCTCTCAGCAAACTTAGAAGGTTGACTAGAAACCAAAGGAATTAAAACTGTTTCAGAATTTTCCTCAGTAACTGTTTCATCAGATAAGTCAGTGCTGACTAAATGTTGCTGTTCTTGTGCTCTAGTGATTACCAGTGCACTCTGTACATGGTCTATAAGATCCCAACCAATTAATGCTGCTGCTGGGATTTCTGGTGACACAGCCACTTGCCATTGACCTGACCAATTCTTAAATCTTAGCTGTACCGAAGCGACTGGCAAGGTTACAGGAGTTGAAGAGATTCCCTTCAGTGTGATTGTTTTTCCTGGGATATAAGCTTTTTTATGAACAAGCTCAGAAAGCAATATAGTCACTTGCGAGCACGAATCCTTCAGAGCTATAAAGTTTCTACCCTCAATCCATATTTCTTCCCCTGTTCGATTTAATAAATTCTCATCTCGCTGAATAAGGTAACATTCCATCACTCTAGCTAAAGGTACTGTCTCCCCTGGTTGCGGCCTATCCGTGTTTTGCGTCGTCGTGGCAACTTCAGCATTAGCAGAGGTCGACTCCAAGGCTCTGACACAATATGTCTGCTTGGGAGACCCGCTATTATATAACTTATGTTTTCCTGGCTCATTTCTGCAAAAGGCTTGCCTGTGACCTTTTTTTCCACAACTCCAACAAATGATATCAGGCTTTTCACCCCCACCAAATTTCATACGTTTTTCCTCAGCTACCCCCGATATGGTGGATGTCTTAGTTGAGGTACTGGGGCCTGAGGGGAAGTTTTTATTTTCCCCTTGTGAGGTAAATTTTGTTGGTGGAGTCTGTTTTTTATTTTTATTTAACTCTCCCCAATGTTTTTCATTTTTTCTTGGACCATCATAGGCGTGATCTCTTATTTCATTAATCTCATCTCCCAATCTAGCAGCTTCTAATACTGTTGCAGGCCTCTTTTCTTTTATGAGATATTTTAAATGTGTATTTATGGTGTCATAAAACTGCTCTAAGGCAATAACTTCCGTAATTTTCTCCACAGAATCTGCACCCTCTTGTTCCAACCATTTGTTTAAATAATTTGTTAACTTAGCCCCCAGCTGGGCAAAAGTCTCCTCTCGCAATTTACTGACACTCCTAAACTGTTGTCTTAACGTTCTGAGGTAATCCCAAACCTCGAAAAAACAAGTTGTTTAAAAGAACTAAAATCTTTGGACTGTTCCAATGGCATTTGTGAATAAATATCAGTTAGAGCCCCACTTATTCTAGCTCTCAAGATGGACATTTTCTCCTCCTCTTTAATGTTAAAATCTTCACATGCCCTTTCAAAGGAAATGAGGAATGCCTCAGCACTGTCTTTTTCTTTATATTCTGGAAAACGCTTCAAATCTACCTTACTAGTAGTTTGTGTATTATTACTGTTGTTCTGGTTCTCCTGCGCTGTTAATTCTAATTTTCTCAATTCCAATTGATATTCCCTTTCCTCTCTCTCTCTTTCCCTCTCAATTGTTAGCATAATTTCTTTCTCTCTCAGTTCTATTTCTTTTTCTTTCAACTGATATTCCTTCTCAGCTTGTAACTTTTCTAATTCTAGTTTCAAACTATATTCTTTCTCTAATTTCCATTTCTCAAATTCCTCAGACATTTGAGGAACCCTTCCCTCAGATGGGGTTTCACTAACTGTTTCCGCTCTAGACTCTTCAATTTGTAAAGACCCATTTTCCTCCTGAGTTCTTTCAACAGAAGTTTCGCTAATAGCTGGTTTACTTTTCTTCAGTGGCATTTTTTTATTATATGTTGGTTGTTTAATAAAGTTGGTTGAAATAAAATATTGTCTCTTTAAAACTATTTCTTCCGGCTGGGTTTTCCAAAATTAGGTGTAAAGTCACGCCTAAGGTTCCCTCTTAACCTTTTCCAGCGTACTTTATCAACCTCTCCAAATAAAACCCTCTCAGCCAAAATAGTTTTGAAATTAAAGTAAGTCCGTCTCCTCTACAATCTCTCAGCAATTAGGAACTCCTGCACTACACCCTAGGGCCAGTTAATTTCTCTCAGAATTAACCCTCTCCCCTTCCAGGTGTATGCCCTTCCTTTCTCACTGGATTGTAGGCTCTTACTTAATTTCTTCCACTTTCAATCTTTCTTAAATCCTGACACTTCTTGTCAGAAAACTCAAAATTGTCAGTCTCTCAAACAAATAGGCGTGTGGGTGTTGGATTCGAAACACGATGCTGCCACCAGTGTATGCCTCACTTATATTGATCAATCTATCTATTGTTCTATCTATCCCACCGCTCTGCCGCCAGTTTATGTCGCGGTCACTCAGACCTGCACATCACCCCCGGACGTTTAACGGTCTATTGGTGATGTGCCTACGACAAACAATACATTCAGTCACTCACACACCTCAGACCAGGATATCTTAAAACAAAACAAGATAGTTTATTTGAATGTTCTTATGCGTGATGGTTACGGTACAAGCTTAAACGGTTTCAAATAACAGATTCTTCCTATACCGGCCTAATACCTCTAAATCTCAGTTACCGGCCTATTACCTCTAACAATAACTAATATTATCAATCACTATTCTCATCACACTGTATCCTGTCTATCTCCCTGTTTAATAACCACCTCAATATTAACCAGCTCTTCTCTTCACACCAACTCTAACCTGACTGACTTCAACCAACAACTCCCTTCAACAACAACAACAACAACTGACTCCAGGGTTGGGGTTTTTATAATCCCCCAGAGCCCTCCCCCTTGGGTTCTTAGGGTTCTAACAGGGTTAACCCTCTACAGCCTGGCTAATTTTTAAACTGATCGCCACAGAGGCTGATAAGGTAAAGACAACAGGGAGAGAACTTACTTCTTTGCACAAGCAACAGCCAATATCAACAGTGGTCTTTGTCTGTTTAAGAAATAAATGCAGTATTATGTCTGCTCAGGTCCACTACCGGTAGTAGAAAATGGGCTCAAATGGTAAGAGAGACCTGAGATTCACCAGTGGATGTCTATTTGTACACATATGCCACTGACTTACACCCCAATAACACCAACTTTAACTCCAAAATAATCCCTATGTTTTAATAAAACTTACTAAATAATTAGCATTGTTTTTTTAGAAATCTATCCAAGAAAAGTAGCAACCTTTTCCATTTGCACACAGCTTATCTGAGATCAAACATTACTCAAGTCCAAGAATAAATTTTCAGATCCATCAGATTGTCAGCAATCTTTCCCATCCTTCAAAGATTTTGAAGGATTTTCAGAGTCCACATCAAGATGGACAGCTCCCAGTCATTCTAGTCAGAATTCTATGGAAGCCATTTCCCAGTAATGCAGGACCCACTGGGCTGAACTCTCCTCTTAAGATTATAGAGCCTTCTATTTCATCACTGGAGGAGTTTTTCTGCAATCTCATGCCTCCCTCACCTGTTTCCTCCAAGCAGTCAGACTGCCTGCATGATCCTGCAACGACTTCAAATAATTCTCTCAACACCTCTTAGCAGGTAGACCAGGCATCCCCAAACTTCGGCCCTCCAGATGTTTTGGACTACAATTCCCATCTTCCCTGCCCATTGGTCCTGCTAGCTAGGTATCGTGGGAGTGGGCCAAAACATCTGGAGGGCCACAGTTTGGGGATGCCTGAGGTAGACTGTCCACATCATCCTCCAACGATTTCAAACACCTATTCACCAGGAGGCAAATCGCCGTTGGATATAATCCCCAGCCCAGATGGCCTCCCTCCCTCCTCTGACTCACATCTTAAATCTCTATGTGATATAGTACAATCAGTGGAGTTGAGGACTTTGCAGGAATTCTGTCTGCAGTTAGCCGATGAAAGGATGGCACTATCAGCTTCCATCAATAGGTTAGAAGGAAAATTAGATGCCTTCACCAAAATCCCAGCCTCGACTTTGAACCCGCCCAAATAGGGGTCAGCAGCTAGTAAACCTTCAACTCACCCCTAATGCTTGAACATTGCTCACTCCTGCTTTCCCTGCTATGCCTGGAGAAATTGTAAAGCTGCTGTGATCTCATTGCGCAGTCAGGCGGAGTCTCCCCCCAAACCCCGGCAGCCCCCGAGTGGAATAATGACACAAGACAACGTTTTGATGGGATTAAATTTGGCCACATCTTTATTAAGAATTCAGATGTAGGGAGACCTTGGCACAGGCTTTGGGGGCGTATATCCCTCCCAGCCCCCAGCCGGGGGTGGGGTAATTTTCAGGGTTGTCCAGCATGTGTGGGGGTTGGGCTAACTCTGGATAACATATGTTCAAGCAGATAGCCCGCCCCCCTTGATCGCAGCCGCTGGAGGGGGAGGGCAATGACGGCCTATGCGTTTGGTCAATGCCCCCCCTTTTGCCCCATTTACACCTTCCACCGTGTGCAAGGTAAGGTTACCTGTTCCTACCTGGCCAATACCCCCGGCCCGCCTCCCTGAGCTGGATTGGACGGCTAACAGAGTGGGCGGAGAACACCAGTATCCAGGCCAGGTAGGTAGTGCCGGCTTCCAAACTTCCAGGGCTGCCTTTAGGGATCCCAGGGGGCTGCGTGCGACTGCGCAAAATGCGCCTCCTCTTTATGTGGGGAACAATCATTGCAATTGCTGACCAGCTCTTACTTGGCCCAGGGAGATCTTCTTTCGTTAGAATGGCTGCCAGAGACTCCCAAATTCAAGCGTTTGCTGCTCAAGTTCAACTCTCCTAGGCTTCCTACACATCTATGCAAACTTGAAAATCACCTTAATTGGCATGGAATCTTCCCACAAAGATGCTTCCTTAACAACTGTAGGGGCACTTATCCTTGGGGTCAGATGAGTTCCTCTGGAATCAGACTTTGTCACTCTTCTTGCACAACCATTATTCTGGGGGGTAAGGTAAGGAAGCGACATGCAGCCCTGTCCTCTGTAGTAAAGCCAAATGTGTTCAATAAGACTTCTGGCAATCACAGGTCAAAGATTCACAGGTCAAAGTGACCAAATATGCTTTGACCTGTACACTTTGAGCTGTGAATCTTTGCTGACGAAGAATAGTCGAAACAGGGCCTTGTCCTGATTTTTACTGGAATTTACCTTTATTTGCCTTCAACATTGGGATTGATTCCCATTTAAACTTTGCATCACATCAATAAAACCTTGTGAAGATTTATTTGAAATCCATCTTCTTTTGGCCTGAGTTCTTGTAATATATCGTTTATTTCTGGACTTTCCCAAGAACTCCAATTTCTACTGTAATTCACTATGCTTCTGCAGAACTGCGTGAGACCTGAAAGTTGTTATAACAGTTTCAAAGGTGTTTCATGAGTTCCTTGTTACCTATAAAAATCCACATAGGTCAATGGAGGTTCATTTAAGGTTAACGCACTGCAGAGCTTTCCAAACTTTTCATGTTGGTGACACACTTTTTAGACATGCATCATCATTTTGCGACACAGTAATTCAGTTTTACTAGCAAACTGGAGGTGAAACTAACCCCTTTCTAGTCCCAGGAGCATGCGGAGCGTCCACATGATAACACCTACACACTGCAGCCGACACACAGTTGGAAAGCTCTGATGTACTGGAAAACCATAGAATTCACAGGGTTCTCACAACCAAAGGGAGGATGCAAATTTTGCTAAAAATCTTCAGTTCTCAGCATTGCACATAGAACGGACATCAAGGCACTTATACTAAAATATATTTGCACAATTTGAGGAAATGCAATGGAAGGACGGGAGATTCTCCCCAGAGGTGCCAGATATGGCAGAAGGGTGATGGCTGCTTTCTGGAACCATGTAGAGCATGGGTAGGCAAACTAAGGCCTGGGGGCCGGATCTGGCCCAATCGCCTTCTAGATCCGGCCTGTGGACGGTCCAGAAATCAGCATGTTTTTACATGAGTAGAATGTGCCCTTTTATTTAAAATACATCTCTGGGTTATTCGTGGGGCATAGGAATTTGTTCATCCCCCCCCCCAAAAAATATATAGTCCGGCCCCCCACAAGGTCTGAGGGACAGTGGACCGGCCCCCTCGCTGAAAGAGTTTGCCGACCCCTGATTATGTTTCAACATTGTATTCATTGCAGTTCTATCCCACAGCTTTTCTGTGGCGCTCAGGGTGGTAGGCCTCATTCTCCCCCCAACCACTTCTACCTGCACTACAACTCCGTGAAGCAGGTGTGGCTGAGTGACAAGACCACGGTTGCGCAGTGAGCTTCATGGCTAAGTGGAGAGTTGAACCTGGGTTTTCACAGTCCTATTTGGACACTTCAAACACATACTTGCATTTCAGAGCACTGCAGAGATACGTTTGTCATGAAGCTCCACCGCAGGCATGGAGGCCATCAAGCTGTTGGTACACTGGGACTGGGGAGTTGCTAAGAGCTTTTCAGTGTTTTGTTAAATACATGGCACTGTCTGTGACGTGCACTGCTGTAGAAAGCAAACACCAGACAAAATGCATTAAAGCAAAAGAAATGTTTGCAGTCTAAATGTAAATTGAGTGCAAGGATATCAGCCGTATAAAAAGAACTGGAAATTACAGAGTTTCTAGGAGGAAAGCTGTATCAGTTTAAATATTCATTCATTCATTTCTACCCCTACATTTTCCCTGACCGAACTCAAGGCTAAAAACATAGAAAAAACAGTACCGTATTTTCCGGCGTATAAGATGACCCCCCAATTTTTCAGTTAAAATATAGCGTTTGGGATATACTCGCCGTATAAGAAATACGACCTGGCGTTTAAGACGACCCCCGACTTTTGAGAAGATTTTCCTGGGTTAAAAAGTAGTCTTATATGCAGGAAAATACAGTTAAAAATACAGTTAAAAACAGTTAAACAGCTGCACCTCTATCTGGACAGGGATAGCCTAAATTCTGTTGCTAATACTCTGGTAACCTCTAGTTTAGACTACTGCAACACATTATACACAGGGCTGCCTCTAAACATGGTTTGGAAACTTCAGCTGAAGAATTCATACTACTATATCATAGAGCTGTAGAGATGGAAGACCACAAAGGTGATCTAGTCCAACCTCCTGCGATGCAGAAATCTTTTTATCAAACATGGGCTCGAACCCATAATCCTGAGATTAAGAGTTTCATGCTCTATGGACTGAGCTATTGCAGGTTGCTCACTGGGGTGAGACCCTCTGAGCATATTACACTGAGTTTGGTTTCACTTTCTGGGTTTGTGTTGAATGTGCTCAAGGTAGCCCCTCTTTTTCAAGCATTTTTTTTTTTTGCTTTCTTTGCAAACTATAGCATCGTATAGCAAACATCCTTCTTGTTTGCATCCTAGAGCAAACAGAATCAGCACTCTCCATTGAGAAAAATTTGACTGATAGTACTTCCAATATCAAAAGCCATTGGCACCAGACAACCTGCCCTTTGCTATCTTGATTCTATTTGCAGTGATACAAAATGTCCCCATCCCCCACCTTGACTTAGGGAGACTGGCAAATTCTGAGCATTGCTGCTATAAGCAATCTAATATAGGTTGTTCGCAGTGTAAAGAAGCAGGATATTTGCCCACAGTATCCTGTTTGCCTCTTATTTATCAAGAGCCTTTGCAGCATCTTGGAATGTCTAAGCATAACATTCGTATTACAAAAGCATTTTAATCACAATAGCTCAAAGCAAGTGGCTTGTCATATACGCACATAACTTTCTAACAGCTGTGGCTTTGTTAGCGAGGTGCATTCCTTGAATAATGCTTTCGGGGGAAGGAGGAAGAGAAGGCTGAGACAAGAGAGATTAAGAAATGATTCATTCTCGCAGGTACATTAAGTACCAATCTCTTACATTGTAAATTTCCAATCAGTGGAATGGGATGGGAGAATTTTTTTTGGCTTGGCTCCTTCCCACTATGGTCCCCCATGCCTCCTGCAACCTTTGCTCTGGAAGGTTGTGGGAATGTCCATAAAAATGACTATCAACAAAAAGTGCTTAGTCTCCCCACCCACTAAAATACCCGTGCAGCCGCTGTTCTCAGTTTTAACATAGGCAGTTAGAGCTGGAAAATAAAACAGGGATGGGCAGTTTGTGAATCTCCAACAGCTCCAACCCCAAACAGCCCCAGCTGGGACCCTAACCCTAACCCTAACCCCAAAAACATCTGAAGGGCCACAGGACCCTAATCCATGGTGTAAAATGAAGTACAAAAGGAATAATTATGGATGCGGAAGCAGAAAAATAGAGAAGTTCCAAGTAGTACTATAGCCATGGCTATCCTTTGGAGAGAATAGGAGTATAGGTTTTGGGACAACAGTTGTTACTGAAGAAGTTACTGAAGTCAAGGAGGGGGCATCCCTTGAAATATGTCACATGAGAAAGTAAGCAAAAGTCAGAGACAGTATTAAACACAGCATGGGTAGCTCAGCTGGTGTCAAGTGAAGTTAAGGCTAAGAGATTAAGAGACTCTCAAGTGAAATCCACTTAAAGATCTTATTCAGCATTTAGCAGAGAGATAATGAGCTTTAAACCCTTGAATAGCTTACTAGGAAAGCAACAAGTGAAAAGGATCTAGGATTCTGAAGGAGCTGAAGCAGAGGCTGAAAAATCTAATGAGGGGCTTTCATGTACATGTGAAGAATCAGGGCGAAACTACATTATACTAACTATAGATCTGTGCCTTTGAGTGTGTTCCTCTCCCGCCCCATGACTTGCCAGTCAGTCCATGATCATCTATGAATGCAACTCAAGTTGCATGAAGCAGAGGCTGAAAAATCTAATGAGGGGCTTTCATGTACATGTGAAGAATCAGGGCGAAACTACATTATACTAACTATAGATCTGTGCCTTTGAGTGTGTTCCTCTCCCGCCCCATGACTTGCCAGTCAGTCCATGATCATCTATGAATGCAACTCAAGTGTAGGGGCAGGTGACTTTAATCCTACAGCCCCACTGTGGTCCTGCTTTGTATTGGGACCCCACCCACCTGCAATTTACAATTGATAAAAACCTTCCCTTCAGCTGAGCTCTTCTCCTGCATGCAAATTGCAGAGATGATGCCCCTAATCTGAGCTGGGAAAGAGAATTCCTCCAACCCTCAGGGCTAAGCTTCTGATCTAGACTGACCCACCTCCCACAATTGCAATTTATGTGCCCCTTCCCCTCACTTAAAAGCAGATATGTAGCTAATATGTCCTCAGATTTGCAGAAAGAGTTCCTGACTAAGGGTGGGTGGGGGTGCTTCCCTAGTCTATTCAGAAGGTCTGGCAATCCTACCTTATGGGCCATTCACACACATACTAAAGCCCTATGGAGAACTGGAGGGGGGCAAAAACCGAGATAACAACAAGAAAGCTATGTTGCAGGGATTTAAACTCAGAATCGGAATAAATCAATCCAGTTAGCAACATAGCTGCCAAGTTATCCCTTTTTAAAAGGGATTTTCCCTTATGCCGAATAGGCTTCCTCGCGAGAAAAGGGAAAACTTGGCAGCTATGGTTAGCAACTGTCCATGTTGAAGAAAACACAGTTCTTTAGCTACACTTGAGGAATCAACAATATATATATATATATATATATATATATATATATATATATATATATATATATATAAATGTAAAAATCTTGAAAGTGTCGGCTGAACTTTTCTCCGTAACCGCTTGACCGATCGTCCTGAAATTTTGACACAACGATCCAGGCCACTCCCCGAGCGTTGTTGGAAAAGAAAATCCCTCAAATTCCGCACCTGGGCAGGTATAAACCTGGTTTTCCACAAAGTAAAACAGCGCCCTCAAAGAGAGTATAATTTGGAAATGAAAAGTAAGTACTTCCACAAGTACTTCCACAAAGTAAAACAGCGCCCTCAAAGAGAGTATAATTTGGAAATGAGCGTTATTCCCTCAGCTCCTCCTCCTACATCCCCTCCCTCCCCATGGAGTCTACACCACACCCACAAAATAATGATGTCATCAACCAAGCAACTGAAACCACCAAGGCGGCCATTACCAGACAACCCACAGTGTCAGGCCAGGGCCAAGAAATGGGGAGGCAGGGTGGAGGCCTCGGGTCACATTTAAATACTAGCCCAAGCCAAGGCCTTGCCTCTACTTTACAGCCTAAAGACTAGACCTCAGCTCCATTTTACAGACTAGGCCTCAGCTCTACAGCCCTTTAAATACTATCCTGAATGGAGCCCTTTAAATACTATCCCGAATGGAGCCCTGGGTGGGGGGAGGAGGAGCCCAAATAGGTCATGGGCGGGGTGAGGGTGGGGGGAGCAACTGTCCAACAACCACCAAAACAGCCATTCCACCCCCAAAGCCCAAGCCCAAAGCCTCTCCTGGCGGCTGCATTAATAAACGCCTGGCAGCATTAGGCAGTCGTTCATCATTGTGTCACATGCAAGGCTCCGTTGTGTCACATGCAAGGCTCCGGCGGCCATTTTAAGTAAGGGCTTTATATACTACGACTGATTGCAAGCCTCTGCGTCTTTTTTTTATTTAAAAAAACAACCATGCACTTTCTCTCCCCAGTTTAAGTCCTCAGATATTTGCAGTGCTCAATCCCCCCCCCATTTACAATCCCCTACCTTCCCCTTGCCACTTCCTGGGTTTTTTATGGAACTGAACAACTCGGGTGCTACAGAACGTGCCTTCTGTTGCCAGGCCCTTGCAGGGCCAGACAGAGGCCCGGGCCAGGTAGATAATGTGGCCCTGTTTTTAACCCTTTTGTTACTTTTCATTTTACTGATTGTGAATATGCTGACCGAGGCCCCCTTTGGATTTGGAGGCCCACACCAAGTGGCCCATATGACCACCCCTCCTTCTGTCTGGGCCTGTCTGTTGCTACGGGGCTGTGGGGCTTCGCTATTTGACCCCCCCCCCCCGGTCGGGATTTTTAAAGTACTGTAGTTCTCTGGGTCCCAGGGCGCATCATCACCCCCGATCCTTAATCTAAATATATAGAAATGTTCATGATGCATGTGCAGGGGCCAATGTATGGAGATACAGGAGGGAGGGGACAACAGAGGGCTCAGACAAAAGTAAATACTGGGAAATGGAACCCAGAAACTGAAAGTTCCTTCTCCAAGGGTGGGGGCCAAGGTATGGAGATACATGGGGGAGGGGCCAACACTCCCCAGGGACAACAGAAGGCTCAGACAAAAGTGCATGCTGGGAAATAGAACCTAGAAGCTGACAGTTCCTTTTCGAATGGTGGAGGCCAAGGTATGGAGATACAGGGGGGAGGGGCCAACACTCCCCAGGGACAACAGAGGGAAGGGTATCCTACCGAAACACAGGGATGAGCCGGGGTGGAGGGAGGAGGGGCAGGATACGTCATGGATTGGGACAGGGTGGTGGGGTGTCACAGGAAAGAACCACAGCAACGCGTGGCCAGGTCAGCTAGTAATCTTATAAAACAGGAAATAGCTAAATATTTCCCCATTTCTAATCCTGACAGAAAAGTTTAGAGATACTCCTTTGGCACAGTAGTTGCCTCATCTTTCTGGGCTAGTTTGCTTCCCTTCGTTCATACCCCCATGATAAAAAGGTATGATGGCTGACGGCTGTTGCCCCTCTCCCCAGATCATTTTAGCATTCATGCAGCTTATTTTTTTTGTTATGTCTAATTCTCATGATTCATCCCCCCCCAAATGCTGCACTCAACTTTTTTAGAAAGCTGAGCTCCTCAAAATGTTTCTTTTTACTTTAAATATATCCAAAGCGAAGCAAGATTCACAAAAGAGTATTAAAAGCTCTGCCTCATATGATGACCAGTACAGCTTATGTGAGTTTTAGAAGTATACATAAACACACAGGCAAAACAAATAGTTTTTAGAAAGTTTGATATAAGAAGAGAAGGTGGTGAAGAAAAAACAGAAAGGGTGTAATGTTTTGTAAAGATCTTCTTAGCACTTTGCTAGCCCCGCTCTTTGTTGGTGTAAATCAGGGGTAGGAAACTTCTGGCCAACTGCATCGCAAAGGCATTTTGGGTCATCCGAAAGAGGTTTACAGGCACTGCTGTTTGGTGCCACCTGCAAAACTCTGTGCAAAGTATTTTAAAAGACCCAACTATCTTCTGATAAGCCTTTTTATCTAGCAAATGTCTAGCTTGTGGGAAGCAGCAAACTGACAGTTAATCACCAGGAAGGAATCAGGGTAAACCTACACACCAAAGGAATGACAAACCTGGCAAAGAGGGAACTAATCAATATTTTTGGTGCATGAAATAATGACTCCTTATTTTGCTAAAAAATAAAAATGAGACTACACAACTGAACTTATACTTACCAATAATCAATATAAAACAACCACACTTGTGTGTTACTGTTTCCCTTAGCACAGAAAGAAAAGTTCAAACATTATGGATCCTTTTGCTTTTCATAGCATGGGATCATGTTGATCTCCTCACAAATCACTGTCAGCTGCCAGGCTTGCAAATTATGCAGGAAATATACCATGATACTGTGGGCCCAGTTTGGTATTTAAGCAAGGTGGGAGAAGAGGATGCAGGGGAGGTATTTAATCTACCACACCTACAATGTGCAGTGCTATTCATGTAACAAAAATTCCCACCACCATACAGAACAGTATGACATTTGCTAACATCTGTACCCCCACCCCACCCCTGATGGACACTGCAGCGCTATCAGAAAGGGGGAAACCTCATACTGGATGCAAGGACAGGGTGAGAAATGAAAATCACTTGTATTTTAGCCACTGATTTATCAGTCAGATGGCTCCAAGACTGTAATGGCAAGGAGTCTTCTGCAATCCCCTGTGCACAGTCTGTGTATCCTGCTGCATGTAGTTATTCCTTAGACATAGGCAGGTGTAAAATAATTAGAAAATGAAGCACTTCAGCACATACCTTGTTTCACCAAACTTCATCATGGAATAATAAGCCACAGAGACTGAATTTACATAAAATTATCTCACTCCATTTTATTTAAGATTCATTTCTCCAGTTAGTAAAAGAAAGATGTGTCTCTTTGTATACATATGTACAAGTTCAGTTATAAAAATAGACAGCACATTCAAAGAGGAAAAAAAGGCTTGGCATTTTCTGATTCCCTCTAAACACTGTATATACACATGTGAATCTGAGCGGGGTGGGGTAAAATCTTCATGATTTAACTTAAATATCCCCTCCCCACCCAATTATTCCCTCCAAATCTGGTTTTTTTAAAATAAACAAACACAATTTAACTGAACTTATTTCTGCTATTTTCAGGTGTGCAAATTAAAGGCAGAGTCAACAGGAAGCACTTGCTCTACACTGTGGGACACCAGGCAAGGTGCATGAGACTGAAAAATCCTTTGCTGCCTTAGCTAAGATCTTCACCTCGTAACCTGGTTCTCCCTCGAAAGATGAAAATGCCCAGAAAGAAAACCCATTTAATGTAAATGTGAAGGCAGAAGAACTGCCTCCCTCCTTCATCTCAGTGCAATGCAGACAGAAGATATATATTTATACGTATATATATCATGCCAAAAGCAGGTGGTTCTTGTGCATTCAGAATAGAATTCCACAACAAAGAGTTGCACTTAATGGCGTTGCTGCTCTCTAACAACTTTCACTAGCTTCACAGAGCTTTGCTAGTTCTGGATTCATCACAGTGGAGCAATCCAAACCTGCTGGGTGTGGACACTGCTGACAAATGAGCCTTGCTAAGAAAAAGGAACACAGTGAATGGATGGCTTGGAATGAAAGACATCGTTTTAGCTGGGGGCTGTATGGAACGGGAGAATGGAAGCATTCCCCAATGCACATCCTTTGTGGTATGGCCAACAGTGGTACCTAAAACATGTTTTTTAAAAAAACTCTTCTATGGCACAATGAGATGAAAACCAGGGACAATTCCCCACTACTCAAATTTCTTCTTGTAATCGCCCACAAAATGGCTTTATAATCTAAAACATTGAAGAGTCCCACATAAGCCAAATCCAAGAAATTGTACTGAAAACCCAGAGCTATGAAAGGAAATGTATCTGAGCCTGGGTTTTGCAATGCTAATTGGCAATTTGAAACTTCCTTCTGCTCTGTGAGGCAGAGGCAGCAACATCATTCTCAAAAGCTCTAATCTGTCCTATTGTCGTTTAGCCAACCAAGCAGTACTCTAGTAGTTCAGAAGCATGATACTGACAAAAGACCCTTTCTAGGACACAGTGCAAAACTCCCCTCTCCTTTCCCCTAGAGTCTTTTCTTCATTGCATCCACCATTCATTAGAACCACCAAGATGTTTCTCCACAGCTCCCTTAAAAAGGGTGCACCAGCCAGAAAGCTCCTCTGAATCTGCGGGGCACCCCCCCCCCAAGTTTAGTTGCTGATCTCCTTCTTATAAGAATGGAGTTGAATTCCGTATGATACCTGAAAGACGAGGGGGGGAAAGGGCGCTGGTGTGGGTACAAATGAAGGGGGAGGAGATCTCGCAGCCAGTCTCGTGTGGAAGCCGGATCCTTTCCCTGCATGATTTGTAGGATGCCAGAAAAAAGCCTAATGGAAAAGTTAAGCTCAAGCATCCCAAGTCTCTGTCCCTCCTCATCCCAAATCTGCAAAGACAACAAATGTGGGCTACACACGGAAGTGCACGCAGAATACCTCTTGCCCCAGTAGTGCAGTTGTCTTCTCCTCAAGCCCACATGTGGGATGGAAACAAGGCATCCTCTGTAAACCCTTTTGCTGGTAGGCATGGGTGGGCTGTTTAGGAAGCCGATATGGAGACACACAGGTTCCAGGGTTTCAGAATTACTATCGCCCACCTGAAGTGTGGGCTCCTTTGTTTTGTTTTCGGATTGAGGTTTCTGGTGCCAAGGAACCTGTCAGGTTTAAGGGTTTGGAGGTTCCACAAATGCTGTTTCCTTTACTCAAGGGGGAAGTAGCGCTTGACTGTCCAAAGTCTGAAAGTCCAGCAGGTCGGGTGAGCGGAGTCTGAAGAGGGCTGCCTGAAGACATACCTAGCGACAAAAAGCAAAATTCTTCCTCAATGGGCCACACCCAGACTATAGCTTTTTAACTGCATACAGAATGAAAACTGCAGGATTGATATTAACCAAGAGATTTACTGACAACTTTAGCAAAGAAAAAAGAAAAAAAGTATCTTGCCCTTTTACCCCAAGGATACCCAAGGCAGTGAGTATCAAAATCTGAGCCCATTCATTACAGTGGAAAGAAAGCTGTCAAAGAAAAGGAAAACATTCTATTTTTTGCACGAGTATTTAGTACCAAGGCTTAATCTGACCAATCATAATTGGTGATAATTGTGATAAAGTGACTTATTAGGCTAATTAGTCCCCAGAAAATGAGTGAACCTTTTAATTACAGTGGTACCTTGAGTTACAAAGAGTTGAGAACTTTGCCCCAAGATGAGAATGGAAACTGTGTGTCGGGGGTGCAGTGGCAGCAAGAGGCCCCATTAGCCGAAGCACGCCTCTAGTTAAGAACAGGTTCAGGTTAAGAACGAACCTCTGGAACGAATTAAGTTCGTAACTAGAGGTACCACTGAATAAACATAGTGATAGGAGCAAAAATGTGGACTTGAGCCGACAACAGTTCTACCTAACTGCTTATCTTTCATGGACTAGAAATGAACTTTTATACCATCATATGCGCTGGAACTTCAACATGCCTGAATTTCAAGTGGAATTACTGTAGAAATTGGAGTTCTTGGTGAATTCCAGAAATAAACAGTAAATTGCAAGAACTCGGGCCAGGAGGAAGATGAATTTCAAGTAAGTCTTCAAAAGGTTTTTATTTGACATACTTGGTACACTCTGACCATTAAAACATTGCTGATGAAGAATTGTCAAAACAGGGCCTTGTCCTGGGATTTTTTCACTGGAATTTATGTTTATTTGCCTCACTATTATACTGGGATTGATTCCTTTTTGAATTCATCATTACATAAATAAAACCTTTTGATGACTTACTTGAAATTCATCTTCCTCCTGGCCCGAGTTCTTGCAATCTACTGTTTATTTCTGGAATTCAAGTGGAGACTTAGATATCCTACAGATTCCTTAAGGACGGCTAAAGGCCTGGTGTCAAAGCATAAAGGGTGTTCCATGCCCCACACAGCCTCCTACCTTTAGACACGTTGTACCCAAATGCTGCATATGCGGCTGCGGAGGCGGCGGCTGCTCCTGCTTTGGCACCTGCCATGGCAGCTGCACTTCCGGCTGTGGATTTCCGGCTCCGGCCTTTCCCTGTGCTTTTTGACCCACCATTTGCGCCTTTGGGACGGCCTCGGCTTCTACCTGACTGACATCGTCCTGTGATGGGCATATCCTGCATTGAAATTCCTTAACAAAACCGACAAAGAAATAACATTTAGCGACGTGTAACAAATGGTGACCGTATACTGTATATTCCTGCAAATAAGACTACTTTTTAACCCAGGAAAATCTTCTCAAAAGTTGGGGGTCGTCTTATATACCGGGTCATATTTCTTATATGGCGAGTATATCCCAAACTCTATATTTTTACTGGAAAAGTTTCCGACCACCACGGACCCAGAAGTGTTTACATCCGGGTTCTGCAGTGCTCAGATGCGCAGAAGCAATCTGTGCAGCGTGTATGTGAGCAGAAGCGCTCTATCGGTGCTTTGCGCACGCGCAGAAACATTCCTCGGGGAGCGACCAACTTGGGGAGCGACCAGCTCCTCGGAACCAATTGTGGTCGCAAACCGAGGTACCACTGTACTGTGGACCCCCTACCTTTGTAAATTTTGATATCTCTATGGTAGTTTTTGCCATGGACACCCTGGGTGGGTTACAAAGACCTCTTGGGGTTCATAGACCACCAATTGGGAACCACAGTTCTAACCTGTAAAGCTGATGGCCTGATCCCATAAACCAGTAACATTAGTCAGCTTTGTGGAACTGCAGCAACTCCACCCATTACTTAGCACTTGCACTGCTGATAGCTACCGTATTTACTCGAGTCTAATGCGGCATCAAATCTAATGCGCACCTCAATTTTCAGAACCTTGAAACCAAAAACAGTATTTGCTGGCAAATGTAAATGTGCCACTGAATCTAATGAGCACCTTAATTTTCGCAACGTAATTTGGCCAAAAAAGGTGAGCATTAGATTCGCGTAAATACGGTAATTAATAGAGCCCCCCTTTCAAACCAGTAATTTTAGGAAACATTTGTAACTATTCAGACTTGGACAGAATGGAATTAAGAGAACTGCAATTTGCCTGCATTCTGCAATGGTGAAGACCCCAACTCAGCCAAATGAGTCAGGGAGAAGGATTGAGATCCCTATTTCCCTTCTGGTCACTTTTCTTTTCAATGCCTCCTGCAGTCAAGCACTAAAAGGGAAGGCAGAGCAGTTGAAGGTGTTTCAAAATTTATTTTTCTACTACATGTACCTCTAAGCAAGAAACCTCTCAAATACAATAATAAAAAAAGCTCGGCACTGTTGATATGGGTATATGTCAGTATTATCATCCTCCTAAACTGTAAGGCAGATGGGGCTGAAAGAGACAGGAGTTGCCCAAACCCATCCAATTAAATTTACACCCGAGTTGAGATTTGAAACAGGAGCCAACTTCATACTTTTGTCCTTACTCCAACTTATGAAGCTTATTTAGAATCAAAAGAATTAAGCGGTGAATGATCAAGCACATCAGATTTCACCTGAGCTAACAAATCTGAAGGAGATATTATTTGCTAGACAAACTCCAGTCCTGCCCGTAAGCAAATGCAGTGCTCAGAAGCACGGCCATATACAGAGCTCACATTGTGCTCCTTGTGCGCCATGTTTAAAGACAATACTAACCATTCATGTTGTCAGACACTGAGCCTGTGATGGAAGCAGGAGAGTTAGTAGCTCTTGACTGAGGCGCTGAAGATGCTGGATCATCCACAATCACCAGCATGTCATTGCTGCTCTCGTCAGGTGGGATGGATTCCATGTGCAACTCACTGTTGATGGAAATCTAGATCATATAAAAATAAAAGTCTGTAAGTTCACATTACATCCTGTTATCATAAGTTATACAGTATACCCTTTAAGCTATGCTTTTGGATTAAGCCTGCATGCTGAAATCAGTGTGCTATAGAACTAAAAAATGCAAGACTATAACAACTGCTAGAAGCCTTGGAGAATGAAAGGGTCCTACTTTGTCTTCTACAAAATGTGTTGCTGCCTCCCTCACCTATCACAAATGGGACCCATCACCGGGAAGAACCTCTTTCCATCTGCCATTCACCTATTCTTATTGAGTGTGAGCACTCAGAAGCAGCCCTGTGATGTGGATCTTAAACTTTGAGTTGGCTCAAACGGGATCATGGTCCCAAGACATTTAAAATTAAAGCCAGAACTTTGAACTGAGCCTGGAAATGTACAAGAAGTCAGTGCAAGATACTTTAAAATAGATGTCACATAAATGGTCAGAATGGCAAATGACAATTTGATGTCTGCTGTGCCCATATATTCAAAGCTAACCTAGAAGTTTCTAAAGATTGGGAAAGTGTTGTACAGCTATCTCCATCCACAGCTGGTGTACACTGTGATCATCTCATAATGATGAAGCCCATATGAAGCAGCCCAATGGTGTTGGTAAAGAAATTCCTACCTCGCTGAAAGGGCTGGGCATGGCAGAGTCGACACTAACAAATGACTCATCCCCGTCAGCTGAGAGGTTGGAATTATCTGCAGATGGAACAAACGGGATCACCAGATTCATGCCTTCTTTCCTTTTTCTCCCGTCTAACTCGTCTTCCTTTTTCTTCTGCAATCAAATTAAGGAAACAACCATCAAAAGGGCTGGAAAACATGGAAAAGTGGCTAAAAGCAGGCTCTTTACTGAACTTTGCAATGCAGTTCTCCAACCAAAAAAATTAACAAAAATGTGTGTTTTAGTGAAGTGTGCATAAAATGCATATATTAGTGAAAAGAACATACAAAATGCATTATATTAGGAACAACTGTTTGCAAAAATGTGCATATTAGAACTGTATAAATAATGAAAATTTAAGTAACTAAACTATTTGAGAACAGCAACATTTTCAATGCCAGATTAGAAACATTGCTATCCAAAGGTGGCTGTACTCTTGAGTATTATTATTTCAGGAAAATTCATTTCAGACAGCAAAAATTATATTTACTGAGAATTTTCATTCTCTTCAGAAGGGAGCTACAATCAAATTAGAATGACTAGATTCCCACTTTAAATCTGAATTAACCCTATATGTGGAAAAGCAAATACAAAGCAAAAGACAGAAGAACAACAATCTTAAAACCAGAGACACATCCATTGGAGAATTTGCATCACTTGCTATCCCAGGAAGATTGAACCTCCTTGATCAGGAAGGCACTAAAATTAACCTGGGTGGGACAGGGTGGCCTTACTGCTCCTGAAGGTAATTAAAAAAAAACATATTTAAAGCAACAATGTAACAAAATAACAGGAGTGTTATTTGAAATACCTTTTCAGCATATTTTTCCCTCTTTCGTTTACGCTCTTTCACACGATTTGTCTCCTCCTGCTGCCGCTTCTCCTCCTGACGCTGGCGCACTACCAGTTAAAAAATAAAGTCAGGAACCATTATTTACCAGAAGAACTGTAAAATTCTTGCAAAACACAAGAGCCTAGTTGAACGCATTTGGAATTGGCCTCTGTTGGTCCTTTAACCTCCTTTAGTCCCAACAATGTTAACTTCATCCATTCTTATGGTTCCATTCTCCGTTCCCTCAAAAAAGTCTATCAGACCCAAATCCAAGAATGGTATCCAACCAAGTAGTTCCGTTAGCACAACTATTTCTGATTGTACAATGGAACTTCCCCTTCCACTCACCTTCATTGGACACATCATTAGGAGGGTGCGTAAGCAGAGGAGAGGGAAAGGAAGTTCTGCTGCACAGCCAGAAGTCTCTGCGCTAATGGAACTACCTTGCTGGAAATGGCCCTAGACTATTTATACACAGTTTGCAGTGGGAAACCATGTTTTAATTTCAAGCTTAAATTGCAATGGTCTCTCTCACAGTTGTCAACTTCACTGAAAGGAAAACAAAACTAAAAGCTTAGGAATCTCACAATCATGCTCCTATGCTGGCTTCTCTTTTTGACTGTTCCTTGCTGTATTCTGTGGCTCTTTGTTGATTTTATCAGAACACGTACTAGCAGCCACAGCAACATCATATCACATCACACCCACCCAGTGGGTGCTGTCTCTTCTTCCATCACAGAATTATAGAGATGGAAGGGACCCTGCGGGTTATCTAGTCCAACCCCTTGCAGTGCAGGAATCTTAACTAAATCCTTCCTTCTTCATACATGCCAAAGGTGGCATGCAGTTTCAAGAAAGGAGGAAAACAAGTTTCAAACTTGGGATTTCCCACAGTAGTTTAAAACTCCTCTGGGAGAACTTTATAGCATGGCATGTGTGAATGAAGTAAAACAGCGCTCTACAGCAAAAATGGAGTTGAATGTCTCAAAACTGCGTTTATAATATGATACTGAATAATATGATACTGAATGCATCTATGTAGGGGTGGATCCAGATTAAATAGTTGTGCTTAGTTCCCACTGAAATAAATGGGAAACGATCAAGACATGACTTTCTGTTTGCACTTATTTCAATGGGACGTAAGCACTTGGCTTCTTCATCTACCTCATTTTACAGTTATTGATACAAATAAATCAGCAAACAAAAACACATGTACACAGTGGGAGCTGGTGAAGTATATGACAGAGGTAGGAGTATGGACTTGCACATACATTTTTTCTCAAGTTCTTCATCATCCAGAAGCAGACTAACCACCTCCTTGGGTTTCAAGGTGTCGGGTTTGAAATTGCCACCTGAAATCACCATCCTTTGAATCTATGGAAAAGAAAGAATGCATCAGAAATTTTCTTCTCAGATTACTTAATGCCAGAGACAATCAAGAGAAAGTGGGGGCCCTTTATCTATTAGACTGAATGTGGGCAAAATATATATTTTTAAGTCTGAACTTTGAAAGTTGTTTAAAAATGGCAACGTCATTTTGTAATTCTAATCCCAAGAGGCACTCCATGGCACAAGAAGGTATGTTGTGCACCCTAAAGTGGTAAGAACTTTGGTGCTATGCACAATTTACCCATTACTGCCAAGTGCTACATTTCATTACAGACATATAAAGGTAATCATTTCCCATTAGGTGGTATTATCTTTGCCGGAGATTAATGTCTGATTTCTCAGCAATCAAAGCTCAATTTCCTTGCTATCCCTTCTACACCACATTATTCCATATTTTGTTACCCTTACCTCACTTTTCTCCTTGGCCCTCTGCAAGATGCGTTCCTCTATGGTGCCTTTGCAAATCAACCGGTACACAGTGACCTGCTTGGTCTGACCCAGCCTGTGAGCTCGATCCATGGCCTGCTGATCTACTGTTGGATTCCAATCACTATCGTAGAAAATTACCTGTCAGGGCATTTTTTTTGAGGAGAAAAGGTTACAATACAAAACTGATTCTATGGTCACCACCCAAAGTTGGTACAGCACTTTAAAATGATAGTAAACTGCTTTGCCTTCAGAATGATAAACATCTTAGTGATTTTTGGCGGGTCAACCCAGATACAAGTTCAGTTCTGTATAATTATTTAAAGGCTGCTTTACACATTACTATTACTAACATGGAGATCAACTTCATGCAGGAAAAAAGCATGTGCACAAATCACATCTGAAATGGGGTGCAAATTATTTGTTTTTCCAGGTTTAGATTATTGGCCAGTCATAACACTTCATGAATTATATGTGGTTGTTTTATTTTATTTTGCTACACTATAATTATCTTCATACTGGAAAAAACACAATGCAAGAAGCAGCCATCGTATTCAGATTTAGGAAAGCAAAGGTAGTGAAACTTTATATTATATCAAATAATTCTGTACTACCAGGAATATCCAAGCTCTGTTAATTAATCAGACTATAAAAGCTTTATGCTTTTTTGACATATCAAATATCCTGTTTTAGTGCTTCCTCCTTTCTGCTGAGTACAAACCATCCTGGAATAGCCCATAGTGTTAAGAAAACATTTTCAAAGCAAGCTGTTTACTCACCGTATCAGCAGCTGTAAGGTTAATGCCTAAGCCACCAGCTCTTGTGCTTAACAGGAACACAAAGATATCATTCCTACAGAGATAGAAAGAACAAAAGCAACCATTGCAGTTGTGTTGCTACATAAACATTACTTATGACAATCATTACTATTACCAGGAGGGTTTTGACTTTTGCAATCCAAGACAGAGTCACTTCACCCAACAGTTTATTATTACTGTATAATACTAGTGTATCTGCCTTGATTTCTAATATTGCTTTTATGCTACAGGACTTGTTGCACTGTAGAACTGTGGATTTTTGATCTGGCAAAATCTTTAATGATGGGAAAGAACTCCATGCTAGAAAACCACCACAAATTTCATCACATTTAATTACAACACAAAACTCCCATGATTTTCCAAGTTAATGGGGGTAGCAAATTGATTTTGTTTGTTTGTTTGTTTGAAACAACATGGAAACGAGCATCAAACTTTCATTAGACTCCACTAGATTTCCGGAAGTGGCTGTTTACAATGTGTAAAAGAAACTTGCAAAACCATAGAAACTGCAAGGTTAGGAAACGTCAGGAAAAGGTACCATTGGTACTCACTTGAAATGTGTTACTAAGGAAATGAAGAACACAGCCCTAGTGTTTAAGTGAAATACTAAGGGTGACTCTTTGGACCCTCTTGGGAGGAATTCATTGCAAGTGCCAGACGGAACAATCCATGCTCTCCTCCCCTTGGGTGCTGTTCTAGGGGGTGCTCCCAACCCCACATGATCCAATTTTGGGGGAGTGAGGGGTGAAAACTCATTGGGCAAGAAGCCCTTGGTTTGGGCTTCAGCTGCCAGAAGCCAGTAGTTGCATCCCACCCATAGTTTAGATGCTGAAGAACAACAGTGTAAATACAGTTTTTCATAAGCTGGGATCCAATGGGTTGACTGTGGAGTTTCACTTACAATGGTTAGCTGGCTCTTCCTTTCCATCACCCCTTGTGGCTGATGTATAGCATAAGCATATTCCTACAGGAGAATGGAGGGGTCCCAACACTAACCATATTCCATCGGAGGACGGAGGAGCCTGCGTACCTAGTGATTTGGAAACTACTTAACAGAACCCCATCGCTATAATTCAACAGAAAAAGCAAAGGGAAAAACATACCTGTTCTGAAAGTCAGCTACCATATCTCTTCTTTCAGAGATTTTTGAAGACCCATCTAACCGCATATATGTATGCTTCCTGTAAACCATGTACTCCTACAAGAAACCCAGAACAAAATATCAATATTTTAAATCTAGATTTTCAACAGAACAAACTATTATAGTTGTTTTGAACATCATAGTGCCATGTAATATTGTGCGAGCTTCTAATACAGTACTGTATGCCAGAAGGCTACTAATGTAATTTTAAAAGCAAAATAAACTGTTTGTACCATGCAGTGCAGCTAAAAACATACTAATCCTGAGCCTGTTGAATTAAAACCTGATTATTAAAAAAAGACTGAGATGCTCAAGAAGCCTGTGTCATGTACCGTGTTTCTCATATTATAAGACATGTCTTATATTTATTTTTTCCTCAAAAAAACACACTATGGCTTATTTTCAAGGGATGTCTTATTTTTTTCCTCCTTCTCCTGCCGCGGCCAGCATTGCTGCTGCGCCTATCACTATGTCTTATTTTCGGGGTATGGCTTATATTCCTTGAATGCTTAAAAATCCTGCTATGGCTTATTTTATGGGTATGTCTTAAAATATGAGAAACAGGGTAGGTACTTCATTGCTCACCATTCAGTTAATATTCATTTACTGGGCAAATTACCAAGCGATGTTAAGTCCTTTGTTCGCACCAAGTACTTGCTTAACTATTTCTGACCTCCATGGCCATTGTTATAATCTAAAATCCATAAACAGTTTCAGGCCACTTTAAGTTTTATTTGTACTTCAATGTGCTCAAAATTATATCCACGACGGTAGATTTTTGTATTAATGCACAAGCTCATCTCACTCCTTTTACACATTCTTCTGTACTTGAATTAATCTCTAAATTAAATTTGATTTTAATGTATGCATGTACTTTATTCTCTCTCTCCCTCTCCCTCTCTCTCTCACACACACATATAAGCAAAGCAATGAAAGAAGCCTGAGGGGGACTAAGGAGCACTGGAGCACATAGTTCTTTGCATCTTTCTATGTTCAGAAGAATATATGCACATTTTCTTGGTTTACAAAACATACAATACACAAAGTTGAATATTTTTGGTGCTGAATTTATTTTCAGGAAGTGTATATGAAACTGACAATAGACTTGTTTCTGGGGGAAAACCTTGGTATAGCTCAAGGTCATAATGCTGTTATTGTTAACTGCAAATATCAGGGTTCATATCTCTACTCAGCCATCAAGCTCACTGTGTGATCTACAGCTAGTCACAGTCTCTCAGACTAACCAACTTTCATGGGATTGTTGCACGAATAAACAGGAAGGGGGAGAAACAGGTGCACCACCTTAACTTCATTGATGGAAAGGTGTAATACAATTGAATAATGTTTTTAATTTTTTTCACTGGGATCAAAGGAGTTGGGTGACTCAGTGGTCTCATTTGAAGATAAAACCAAAGCATGTTTGTTTAGCTAAACTGTAGCTTGTTTGCTGCACTGTATCCAGTACTGTAGTTCTTGTTTTTCCCCATCCATAAAAATATCTTCAAAAATGAGGATAGCCTGCCAAGAGCAGACTGAGTAAGGGAATAGGTTTTGTGTTTTATATTACCTTCCCACCGGAGCGGTACCTATTTATCTACTTGCACTTTTTGGCATGCTTTCGAACTGCTAGGTTGGCAGGAGCTGGGACCAAGCAACGGGAGTTCACCCCGTCGCGGGGATTCGAACCACCGACCTTCTGATCGGTAAGCCCAAGTGGCTCAGTGGTTTAGACCACAGCGCCACCTGCGTCCCTCCATTGAGCATGGAGTAGTGTTCTTGCAGTCTATCTTTTTGAATTATTAAAAAATATATATGAAATATTAAGAATATTCTTTTCAGGCCTAGTGCATGAGAAAATGTTGCAACCACAAACAAAAAATAAGGATAAAAACCCCTAGTTCCTATTTAGAAATCAAAAAAGAAAATATTGAACTGCAATCAATGCTTAGTTCCTGGAAGGATATTATGACCTCAGTAGAGTTCATCTCCCACCAGAGTGCATACTGGGCTTCCACTGAGGAAAGGGGTTGTATATTAGAATCTGCCTCAAATAGGTTAAGTATGTTTGCATGGATTAAGGAGGAAGAATTGAGCTAAGGCTTAATGAATTATGGTAGCTCTTCTTGCTAATATAGACCAAAACAGTTAGAATAATAAAACATAGATATTTGATGATAACTATGGTACTTGAGATGTTAACAGCATAATAATTACAGTGGAAGATTCAAGAGTTTTTGCAAGAAAGTCTTTCAGATAGTTGACTGCAAACAGGTTGTAGACTCTTTTTTATCTTTGTAGCTTTTTTAAAAGTAAAAAAGATACTGCTAATCCTAGAGGGATAGTTATATTAAAACCTCTTGAATATCCTCCCATTAAGCCCGCTCAGCTGACACTGTCAGCATGACACTAGAAGTACTAATCCTTGAAAATAATGAAATTGGTCCTGGGTAGAGTGTGCTGGTTACTGAGGCAACAGATAGAATAAGTAACTTCATCTCTTCCTTCCTTTGGACCATTGCATATGACAGGGACTTTACAACAATAGAAAATATATATACACCACCCAATACTAATTATTCAAAACCAAGAGCAACCAAGCAATTGATTTAGAGCCTGGTCCAATAGTTCTACTGCACTATGATTCTGTAAGTGGTCCACTTGGTCAGTCTGAAAGTGACAGGGTTACGCTGGTGCAGCTAAGCATCTAGGACTTCACTTGGACAGCAACACAGAATGGCATGACTGCAATGGGCCAGATCTTACATAACTTGGGGACAGAGAAGAGAGTGGGGGAAAGTAGGCACGATTCTGTGTAAATGTATATCCTGGGTCCAACATGCTGCTGCACTTACAAAAGCATGCAATCCATGCAGCCTCTCCTTTCCTTAAAAAGATAGTATTCATGTCAAAAACTACATTTCCTTAGTCATTAGCTTCAGTTTCTCCTTCATGCAGGGTAAATGAATCCTACCTCCAACAAGTCAATCATCCGTGTCATCTGAGAGTAGATAAGGACTCTGTGTCCTTGAGATTTCAATCTTGTCAACAAAACATCAAGGGCATAAAGTTTTCCACTGTCTGTGATCAGACTCTCTTTGTCTAAAGGAAAGGAAGGGGGGAAATATTTATTTATTTAACTAACTTGTATACCGCCCTATACTCAGCCTCAGGGTTGTTCACAGGATAAAATCACAATATGAAAACACAAATTACATAATCAAAATAAAAACAAGAACACCAAGAACAATGTGGGGGCATTATTTTTGGGTGGGGTTGCAGCAGGGGAAAGGCTTATTTCTCCCTAAGTGCTATAGCCCCTAATGCAAAATGCCCCTGCATTACAATTGAGATCCAAAGGCCTGCGGCGAATAAGAATTATTTTGCCTGGCACCTAAAACAGGTAATGATGATGCTGGCAGATGGTGATTGTAACCCACCATGAGATCTTATGGTGAAGGGTAGTCAAGAAATCAACCAATCACAAAGAGGAAACTCGTTCCACTACCACTTCCCAATAGAATGTATGAAATCAGAATGGATAAATTAGTTACTTAACAGTCTTTTAAACTACTTTACAACAGGTGACCCACCCAAGTTCATCAGGAACCAAGTAACAGGAAAAAAGGAGTTTAAAAACAACAAAACACAAGTATTTTTAATTCTTGTGTTTTTATTTAATATCACATTTCACCAGCACTAGTTACTGGTAAATTATTTTTGAACTTTGAATAAATCCTGCCACCTAATGTTGAAAAAAATACTGTACCATGAATAAACAATATTTGACTGCACTATGCTCCTTTACCATCTCTAGCAGAAATAAACAGAACAAAACAATCATTTATTAAATAACACCCAAGGTCCGATCCTACTCTGAAGATAAGATTTTCACATTTGGGTCAATGAGTTGTATTGAATGGTATCACTCAGAATGTGGAAGGAAGCAGTTTTTAGTGATTTTCCTGCAGCTTCCCCTCCCCAATCTGCTCCAGATGACTGGGGGGGCTTCTGAGCAGAATTTGGGGTTCAAGGGGGCACAGGAGGATGCAGCCTTGCTGTCAGTTATGCAACACCATTGTATAAAAATCTAACACACATAAGAGTTAGATGGGAAAATCGGTCTATTTCTGGCACAAAATTGTGCTGTCAGGTTATAAATCAAATGGGCTTCCTTTCATTTAAAAGAATTATTACTTTTAATCAGACTTATCTGGACTTGGCTGGGGAATGAGAAGATGCTATGATGTTACTGTCTGGGGAAGAAACATGTATGATCAAAATGACAGCTTAACAGAACCCCAATTATAGAGTCCCCTCCCCGCCACCTTTGGAGCCTGACTTAATCTTAGTTCCCTCTAGTGAATTAGAAAATGCACCTCTGCTGATGTAAAAATAAGAGTAAGGTAAAGGGGCCCCTGACCATTAGGTCCAGTCGTGACAGACTCTGGGGTTGCGCGCTCATCTCGCATTATTGGCCGAGGGAGCCGGCGTATAGCTTCCAGGTCATGTGGCCAGCATGACAAAGCCGCTTCTGGCAAACCAGAGCAGCACATGGAAACACCGTTTACCTTCCCGCTGTAGCGGTTCCTATTTATCTATTTGCATTTTGATGTGCTTTCAAACTGCTAGGTTGGCAGGAGCTGGGACCGAGCAACGGGAGCTCACCCCGTCACAGGGATTCGAACCGCCGACCTTCTGATCAGCAAGCCCTAGGCTCAGTGGTTTAACCACAGCGCCACCTGGGTCCCGAAAATAAATAAATAAGAGTAAGTAGGCCCAAATCATAGTTTCCAGAAAGTGCCTCCCTCCTCTAGAAGGCTGCAGGGCATAAAGGGGTCAGTGCAGAGCCAGCTAGCACTCACAGTAAACAGCCCGCAAAGTTGGTGCTTTTTATCAATGCAAAAAGGACTCAGACACTTCCTGCCATTTAATCTAAGATCATTTCTCTTTCAAAGAACAGGAAAGGCCTCCAGAGATTCCCACAGTGATCGCAACTACAACAGTCTGAGAGAGGAGGGCAGAGTTAACTGAAGTAGCAGCTGTTTTGCTGTTCACTGTAACTTTGTAGCCTGAAAACCTACTTTGTATCGAATTGCTCCTTGAGTTTAATTCACTTGCTCAAACAAGCTTCATCTCATCTATTATTTACTGTATTTTTATTCTGTTTTTCAGACAATTATAGTCTTGGCAAAGCAACTCACATCAATTAAAGACAAAAGAGCGACAGGCCTTGGTGTTCTTACATTCCCATGGAAAAAAATTCCCCAGTGAATAACTCTGGAAGTACTATAAATATTTCAACATATTCCACATTAATAGGGGTGTTAGGAAAGTTTTTGCTTGGACACCTCAGATAAAGGTTGTAAAACAGGCAAACTTGCAATTAAAATGCATGAAGCCGACGGCTGCAAGATCAGAGGCCAAAAATTCATGTGACAATAAATTGATGGGTCAACGTTCAAAGTACAGTGGTACCTTGGATCCCGAATGCCTTGCAACTGGAACGTTGTGGCTCCCAAACAACGCAAACCTGGAAGTGAGTATTCTGGTTTGCAAATGTTCTTTGGAATTCAAACGGCTGGCATGGCTTTTGATTGGGTGCAGGAAGCTCCTGCAGCCAATTGGAAGCTGTGTCTTGGTTGTCGAACATTTTTGGAAGTCGAATGGACTTCCAGAACGAATTCCATTCGACAACCAAGGTACGACTGTAAATTAGTCTCCTCACTGGTTTTGTACCATTTGGGTGGGGGGGGGGGGAGAACTGGCGAGAGAAAGAGGACCTTTTCAGATATGGTGCCTAAATAATGAAATGATGTCCCAAAAAGGCTCAGCTGGCCCCTTCCATGCTTACTTTTAGGCAAGATCCCACGGGTTTGTGTTATACACACACACACACACACACACACACACACACACACACACGTATATATATATATATATGTATGTATGTATGTATGTATGTGGTGGGCATTTTCTGGGGTGTAATTAGAACCATAGTGTTTTTAATTGCTTCTAGAGAATTTTTGCTGTTGTTTTTAGGATTGCATTTTAGCTTGCTTTTGTTACTATTTTTTTCTAATTCTATATGCTGCTTTGAATATGGCTTTGGCATAGAAAGGAAGACTATAAATACCAAAATAAATAAATAAAAGTCAGGCTGTGTACTGATTCGCATTTTAGTGTTCACATGTGTGCATTTCCATGCATGTGCACGGAAGACAATATAAACTCCCCACTAGTGATGTGAGGTCAGAATATTCTCCAGAGAATGAGAATATTCTATGCTAAAAAAATCTCCAGAGAATATTCTCCACAAACTGTAAATTCTAATGTAAGAACCAGTTTTACAACCCACATTTAAAAAATCCAGTAAATAATAAGTCAAGCTGTGATATTGCCAGTGCAAGTAATGAATAATTATTTTCTTGATCCAGTTAGATTACTGGGCATTGTGTCATTCACCATTGGCAGCTCTGAAATGTGAGCTACAGAAAACATGTGTACACACACACACATTTTAAAATGCTCTTTATTTAATTTGATGAACATTTGAATTCGTATGTATTTCAACTATATGTAATAGCCCTTTTTTCTATTTTGGTGTGACCTTATTCTTAGCAATTCTATACCCTTGGCCAAACAGTGTGATTTTTTTTTTTTTTACAGAAAGTAGCTTTAATGCTTTATACACTTTAAATCACATGCTGTTACACATAATTGTATAGGCCTAGGTACTTTAAGTGTATATAAGTGTATACAGTTGACGTTTCTATATTTTTATTTAGTGCCGGTAACTGGTTTTTGCAGTGCCATTTATCAGAGATTGACATACTGAAATGTATTATCATATAATGATAATATATTTAATGTTAATGGCTTCTTTTTTATATGTATGCATATAGTTTTGATTATCAACCTGTGCTTTAATCACCAAAACAGTTCACCCATGAATAAACATGCATATTAACTAATTATATCATTTTCAATGCATGAAAATGAATATTCTCCTATTTTAAATGAAAAATTCTCTAATATTCTCACTAATCTAGAATATTCTGGAGAATATTCTCCAAAAGATTATCCTCGAGAATTTAACATCACTACTCTCCACCAAGAAGAACTCCAGCAATTCACACTAATGTAATATTAACAGCACAACCCTAAAGGACAAAAACGCAGAAATGCAACAGGTGCAGCAATTTATCAAGGACAGGAACCAAAAAATAGGGACAGCTGGGATATATGGGAGTGGATGAAAAAGGTAAAGGAAGAAGTTCAGTTTGAAAACGCCAGACAGTAGTGAGTTGCAGACTGGCGTATTTGGTCCAGATATCCAGAATGATGCAGAGACAAGAATAACAGAACCAGAGTTGAAAGGGACCCTGAGGGTCATCTAGTCCACCCCCTGCCTATGTCAGCACAAGAAAGCAATCAAATATGCTCAATTAGGTAACCACTGATCATTCTCTCACACACCCAACTTTCCTATAAGTTTATTGCAGGAAGATTCCTCAAAAGGAAGTATGAATTATTTCCCAGTTTGTTGTCATTTAATGAATGGGTAGAACATACTAGCATATGTAGATAAGCAAAGTAATATAATCCACTTTGTCATTAAACTATGCAGTTATAGAGCTGTTGCCTACCTGGTATCCTGATGAAAGACCAGCCGTTTTGAGGTCTGACCCCTAATAATCCCCCTGGAAATTCCGGAAAGAACTGAGAGCACCGTTTTAGCCAGCCAGCTGCTAGTTCAGGTGCTCCGTGCAATACACATTGCTTTGCTTCAAGGCTTCCTCCGTCTTTAAGTGCTCTGCGCTCATATTCTGCACTCCGATCATTGCAGTAGAAATCCCGTGGCACAGCTGTTACCTGGGAATTAAAAGGGTATAATTATACAGGGGAAATTGTGAAAACATTGGCTGAGATTAAATATCAGTAATAAATGAAGTTCCTTTAGCTATATAGTACTGATTCAAAAATGGTTACAAAACTACTCGATCCCTCTCATCTTTCAAGATGACTTGTAACAGTGGTAGATGTCGGCCTAGAGAGCCTGATAATATTTTCACTTCTTAGGGAAACTACTGCTTCAATTTAACATTTCTGAAACCTTAGCACCCAATTAGATAGACAAAATTCAGAAGTTATGTGGTTCCTGCCCACAGGGATTCAAATCTATCAAAGTTCAAAGGATATAGGAATGGACTTGAGAAGGAAAAGGAGGGAAAGGTTAGCTAGCAAAGCAAAGTGTAGTAAAGGAGAAGGAAACACAAGGCTTGATGAAGGAGAGGGAGATGACTTTGTATTTGAGATATTGAGTTACTCTAGCCCAGGCATAGGCAACCTTGGCTCTCCAGATGCTTTGGAACTACAACTCCCATGATCCCTGGCCCTGTTAGCTAGGGATCATGCAAGTTGTAGTTCCAAAACATCTGGAGAGCCAAGGTTGCCTATGCCTGCTCTAGCCTGTTTATAGAGTAAAACCATCTGTCAGCATGAATTTCAGTGATTTAGCATGCAGCAAAACACTTTATGTAAATACTATCTGAACTGAATCAGTAATGGAATAGAATCAGAAAAAATGAATTAGCTGTTTTGAAATTAAACTGCACTTTACTACGAAACAAACAAACAAACAAACAGTCCAGTAGCGCCTTAAAGGTAAAGGGACCCCCGACCATTAGGTCTAGTTGCGGACAGCTCTGGGGTTGCGGCGCTCATCTTGCTTTACTGGCCGAGGGAGCCGGCGTACAGCTTCCGGGTCATGTGGCCAGCATGACTAAGCTGCTTCTGGTGAACCAGAGCAGCACACGGAAACGCCGTTTACCTTCCCACCGGAGCGGTACCTATTTACCTACTTGCACTTTGACACGCTTTCGAACTGCTAGATTGGCAGGAACAGGTACCGAACAACAACACCCTGTCACGGGGATTCGAACTGCCAACCTTCTTCTTCTTCTTTTTTTAAAAAAATACTTTTTATTTATTTCAATTGTTAAAAGCCATACAAATTTACAGAAACACAAAGGATTTACAAAAACACAGAAAGGAAATTGGTACATCTCCCTTTTACATATAAAAAATTCCACATTTGAGAGAGAAAAAAAGAAAACAGGGATGTCAAGTGTAAAGGAAATAAAAGGAAAGAAAAAAGAAAAAGGATTGAAACGAAAACAGGGATTATATAGGAAGAAAAAGAAAAAGAAAAGAAAAAAGAAGAAAAAGAACAGCGTTCTTCCAATCATATCCTGTGTAAGTTATATACACCCATTTAAATTCACACTTAAGTTTCATATCAACATTTCCTTATCCTTTTAAATTTTGACATGGTTCAATTCTGTTCTGCTATCGGGATTTGGCTATTTGGTTGAATTTATATAATCTTCAAAGATCCTCCACTCCTTTTTTACTTTTTGCTTTGTTTGACCTCTAATTCTCCCAGTGGTTTTAGCAAGCTGTGAATATTCCTTCATTAGGATTTGCCAATCTGTTATATTTGGTACATCTTTATTTTTCCATTTTCTAGCGATAAGGACCCTCGCAGCTACAATACCATACATGAGTAATATTCTACTTGCATCTTTGATGTCCTCTGGTATTATATTCAACAAAAACAGTTCTGGTTTCTTTATGATCTTACACTTCAACATTTTCTTTAACTCTTCATAGATATTATTCCAAAACTTATTTATTTCTGGGCATTTCCACCACATGTGCATTTGGGTCCCTATCTCCTTCTCGCACCTCCAACATTTTGGTGATTTATTTTTATACATCCTTGATATTTTGTCTGGTGTTTGGTACCACCTGTACATCATTTTGAGAATATTCTCCCGCAGATTGTAACAGGCGGTAAATTTCAAATCTTTCTGCCACAGCCTTTCCCATTGTTCCATATAGACATTGTGTCCCAAGTCCTGGGCCCATTTAATCATAGATGGTTTAGTTTGCTCCTCCTTGAGCTCCCATTCTAGTAACAGATCGTACATTCGAGCAATGAGCTTTTTGTCATTTTCTATTAATTCCTTCTCAAATTTAGACTTTTCCTTTGCAATTCCCAATTTTTTATCCTCTAAGAACCTCTGATTCACCTGAAAGTATTGCAGCCAAGTCGAAAATTTTTCCTTAATCTCTTCATATTTTTTTAATCTCAATTCATTTTGCACATTTTCCAATATCTCATGGTAGGTGGTAACTTTTTCTTCCATATTCAGTTTCTTAACTGTGACAGCATTTATTGGTGACGCCCACAAGGGAATCTTGGGTTCCAAAATGCCCTTGTATTTTGCCCAAATCAAATACAAGGATTTTCTTATTAGATGATTTAAGAATCCCTTGTGGTTTTTGACTTTTTCATGGAGCAGGTAAGAGTGCCAACCAAATCTATTTCCTACTCCCTCTAGGTCTAAGATCTCCGGCTTTTCCAAAGTTATCCACTCTTTGATCCAAACTAGTCCGGCTGCTGCATGGTACAATTCTAAATTGGGAAGGGAAACCCCCCCCCCTCTTCTGTCTGTTAGTAGCTGATATTTAATTCTTGGTCTTTTATTATTCCATATAAACTTTGTTAAGTCTTTTTTCCACTCAGCAAAACACTTTATTCCTCACAGAATTGGTATCGCCTGAAACAGGTACATCAATTTCGGGAGAACATTCATTTTAACGACAGAAATTCTACCCCAGAGGGAAAGGTGTAGTTTGTTCCACTGCTCCATTTCTGTCTTGATTCCCTTCCATACTTTTTTATAATTATCTTCGTATAGTTTTATACTTCTTGCTGATATCCAAATACCTAAGTATTTAACTTTCTTTTTTAACTCCAGACCTGTCCGCTGTTTCAGTTCTTCCCTTTCTTTTCTATCCATATTTTTTGTTAGCAATGTTGTTTTTTTGTAGTTTATTTTCAATCCTGCCACCTTCCCATATTCATTTATAATTTCTATAACTGTTGGTATACTTTCCTTAGGGTCTTGCGCCGTCACCACTATATCATCCGCGAATGCGTGGACTTTATATTCTCTCTTCCCCACTGTTATTCCTTTTATTTTATTCTCATTCCGAATTCTGTTTAGTAAAACCTCTAGCACCAAGATATATAGCAGGGGAGATAGAGGGCATCCTTGTCTGGTCCCTTTTTCTATCAGAAAACTATTGGTCACCCCTCCATTTATTATCAGTCTCGCTTTTTGTTGTTGATATACTGCTTCTATTGCTCTCTGCATCTTTTCTTGTAACCCAATTACACTTAGTTGTTTTTTGAGGAAGCCCCAGGAGACGTTGTCAAACGCCTTTTCCGCGCCTAACATTAACAGAGCTGCTTCTTTATCTATTTTAAATTCCAAATACTCTAGTATGTCAATTATATTCCTGGTGTTATTGAATATCTGCCTCCCTGGGAAGAATCCTGCCTGGTCTGGGTGAATTATGCCTTTAAGTATATTCTTCAGTCTTTGTGCTATTACTCCTGCGAATATCTTTTAATCGTTATTCAATAGGGATATAGGCCTATAATTTGCCATTGATTCTAGATCTGCTTCTCCTTTAGGAAGGAGTGTGATGTACGCTTCTTTCCATGTTTCGGGGATTTTTTCTAAAGTTTGATTCATTATATCTTTTAACGGATTCAGGAGTATGTTTTCCAATTTCTTATAATATTCAACAGGGAGCCCGTCTGGGCCTGGATATTTCCCTACTTTACTTTTTTTCATTACTTCTTTTATCTCCTGTATTGTGATTGGTCTCTCTATTTCCTTGGCTTTTTCCTCTATGTTTATTTTCAACTGGTGTTTCTCTAAGTAGTTATTTATTTCCTCCTTCTTTTCCTCATTTTTCTTATATAAATCCCCATAGTATTTTACAAATCTCTTCATTATCATCTGGGGATTATCTATCACTTTTTCTCCCTCTCTTAGTCTGTTTATCATTTTCTCATTTCTCCTCTTCTTTATCTGCCATGCTAGGTATTTACTAGGCTTATTTGCGAACTCGAAACTATTCTGTCTCCATGCTCTAAGTCTCCATTCCATTTCTTGTTCTATCTTAATTTTATATTCTGGTTTTAGTAAGCCAATTTCTTTCTTTAATTTCCCATTGTTAGGGTGTTTATTCAGTTCTTTCTCCTTTTTCTCTAGTTCTTCCAATATTTTATTCTTCTCCTTCTCTCTTTTATTTTTCAATATTGCATTTTGTTTAATAAAATATCCCCTAATCACCGCTTTACTAGTGTCCCATATGATCTTATTATCTGTTTCTTCTTTGTTGTTTCGCTCAAAAAATTCTCTCAGTGTTTCTTTTGCTCCTTCTACAACTTGTTCGTCATATAACAATGTTTCATTTAGTCTCCATCTTCTCATTCCTATCTTCCATTCTGCTCTTAAATGTAGGAGAATGGAGTTATGATCTGATAGTGTTCTCGGTTGTATTTTAATTTCCTGTATTCTACCTAACATTTCTGTTGACAACCAGATGGCATCGAATCTACTTGCCATATTTTTAGAATCTGAGAAATACGTATATTCTTCTTCTATTTCGTTCTTAAATCTCCAGGCGTCTTTCATATCTATATTTTTTACTAAATTAAAGAAAGTTTGAGGCAACTTCCCTTTCAAATTTTCTCTCCCCTTCCCACGAACTGCCAACCTTCTAATCAGCAAGCCCTAGGCTCTGTCGTTAAACCCACAGCGCCACCCACGTCGAGACCAACTAAGTTTCTTTACTACAGCAGCCTTCCATTTGTCTATTTTTAATAGCACAACAGACGAGACCAGTTCCTCAGGTCCTTGACACTTGGCAAGAGACTGTCAAAAGATTAAAAAGTAGGGTGTGAAGATAAAAGGTCCAAATTTCAAATAGAATTGTTGGAAGGCAGAGTGAAACTGTTATCAAAAATGTACAACTTTTTATTAGAATGGTTTACAAAAGATGAAATGACAAAAGATGTGATGATAAGATGGCCAAGGGATTTTGGGTATAACAATGAATATGATGTGTGGTTGAAATTATGAAATGAAACATTGAAATTTACTGCATGTACCGCTTTGAAAGAAAATGTAATGAAAATGATGTACAGATGGTACTTAACGCCAGTAAATTTAGCTAAAATGTATAGGATGAGTTTGAAACATGCTGGAAGTGTAAAGATAAAGATGGTGAATATTATCATGTGGTGGACATGCGAGAAAGTAAAAAGATTTTGGGAAATGATATACAATGAGTTGAAAAAGATGTTTAAGTACACCTTTCCCAAAAAACCTGAAGCTTTTTTATTGGGATTAATGGGAGAGGAAATAGCAAAGGGAGATCAGAGACTATTTATGTATGCTACAACTGCGGTGAGGACTTTATTAGCCCCAAAATGGAAATTACAGGAGATACCGACGATTGAGGAGTGGCAGACGAAAATGAACTGAGATGGGTGAATATAAGATGGGATGTAATTATTATTATTTTTGTTGTTTTTTGTTTATTTGGAAAACTTAATAAAAATTATTATTTTTTAAAAAAAGACACTTGGCAAGAGACATGGTAATTATGGAATGCTCATTTAGTGTCAAGTGTGCCTTCTATCTGGCATCTCTGCAAGGCCTTCATACATCTGGTAGTGTCAGCCGTAAGCAAACAGCTGCCTTCAAAAATCCTCTTTCCTATTCCTTTTGCAAAGAAGAAATGATCTCTTCTTGAAACTAGATTGAACTTGTGTTTCTGGGAATCAACAGCAGTGCTAGTGAGGCTACTCTTTTACACTAGATGTGCAAATGGCATTGGACCTTTAAGGCATCTGAGTGTAGACATGTTGCACAAGGCCCGTCCATTAGCATCACAGTATGTGTGCTTGAATTGTAAAAGTCAGGTTTTTTTTAACGCAGCACTTTCTTTAAACTCAACGATCAGCCTGGAAGCAGTTCTGAGCTATCCAAATGCAAAATTCCATTTCCGTTATTTAGAACACTGAGGTCTTCAGTTTATCTTCCTTTGCATGCCACCTTCCCTACTGTCAGCTTCAATATAAATTACCCAGCCAAACAGTGTTGCCAACACAGGAATCTAATCTTTATACCAAAGTAGCTATCTTGGACCATCTCCATCATTTTTAATCTTTGCTGCTATCTGGATGGAGTAGAATGTTAGCCAAACAGCTGTTTCTTCAATGGCTGAATAGCTGAATAGTCTCAAGATAAGGAGTCTGTTCCAGCAGACAAGGTTGCCTTTTGTAAAAAGCTATAGTACTCTGTTATCTCTCCTCAACAGGCTAAAATGCAAGTCCATGGTGCCATCCTGTACAGCAAGTACGTGCTCTCAAATACATTTTCACAGCTAAGCAGTGAATGCCAAATCAACAACAAGGTAGATACTAGACTCAGTGAGAAAGACAGGGACAGCTGTATAAGCCATAATCATAAGTTACAAGCTCTGGTTATGTATCTGCACAGTAGCTGTTCCGGAACATCTATCATCTAGAGAATTATTCATCAAAATGCAATGACAATGAAAAAAATATCTTGTATATATGGCAGATATTTTTTTGCCATCTACCTTTTCACATGCAGTCCCTTGCACCATCTTATCTGCTGGTTGGAGGATTCATCAACCCTTTGCAACAGATTTTCAAGGGATGTGGGGAGACTGACAAAAATACCACCACCAGTTTCCACTGGTGGGAGCATTAACAGAACTCTGTTTATGGTATACTCCTGTGAGCTGAGTCTCAGTTAGGATCTAAGCCAATGTTATTAACAGTAAAAGATAAAGGAGCACTATTAGGTCTGTCATTTATCTCATATGTCTACAAGCATGTTATCAAAGATATTGGGGTACAGTACTAAGAATAATTGATCACAGTTGTTCTTTTAGGAGAAATAAAAATAAATTGTCCATCTAGATCTCAACTCCTCCTTTCTATTAAAAAACAGAAGCATCAAACTGTGATATCTTTAAAAGCAGAACATATAAAAACAGAGAATGTGGGGTGTGGGAGACGGTGAAAACTAGCCTAAGGCACACACACAAAGCATCAAATCATGTGAATCATGTATTGTATACAATTTTGAAGGGAAATGGTGTGGCAATATGTACAATGCAACATAGCTGAGACAATGAAAAATCACCCAAAGTGGCTTATGGAGCACACGGATAGAGATTTGGGGGGGGGGGTTGCTTAGTTAAAACATACAGATTGACTCATGCTTGTAGAGCAAGTGTGGGGAACAGTTGCCTCCCAGATGTTGCTGAACTACAACTCCTATGACCTTGGCCACTGCCCATGCTTGCTAAAACTGATGGGAATTGTAGTTCAGCAAGTCTGCAGGGTCAAACGTTTCTCAGCCACTGTGGAAAGGGGCAGCAAGTTAAAAGGTAGCTTTTATCAAAGAAACTGAATGCAACTACAGTAACTTATTTTGGGGGAGTTAACTAACTAGTTGCCAGCTATGAAAAGCCACAGCATCAATGGAAACGCAAAGCACTCAGCACTTTTTCCAGCACGATATGCAAGACTACACTGCCATCTTCAGACAAGAGATGGGAAATGAAAAGAGCAAGGTTTAATACACTGAGTCAAGATCATCTTTCTCCGACTGACTAATTCACTAAAGAGGGGGGAAATTATGTGCACTGCTTTACATGGAAATGTTTCCATCTTATATTTTCCTTTTTATTACCCATTAGATACAACAGAAGTGAAGCATAAAATATCATGGCTGATATAGGGCTGCACAAACTTTCCCACATGGTAACAGGCACCTCCTGTAACACAGACACAAGGAGGAGATAAGAAGCATCTGTTTCCAACTTTAAACTAACCAGAGTTCCTAATTATGTCAGAATTCGGGGAGACTCTTATTTTGAAATTCTGGTTTGTTCAAACAAGCCAGGATTAAGCCATGGTTTATTATCCTGGCTAGTTCAGATGTTAAAGGAACTTTAGTTAGCAGATAATTCTGATCTTCTTGCAGCCATGCCAGAATACTAGAAGGGAAGGTCTTTTATTTGTGTGCATGTAACACAAAACTAGGGATGCGGGTGGCACTGTGGTCTAAACCACTGAGCCTCTTGGGCTTGCCGATCAGAAGGTCGGCAGTTCAAATCCCCGCAATAGGGTTAGCTCCCGTTGCTCGGTCCCAGCTCCTGCCAACCTAGCAGTTCGAAAGCACGCCAAAAAGTGCAAGTAGATAAATAGGTACTGCTCTGGCGGGAAGGTAAACAGTGTTTCCATGCGTTGCTCTGGTTTCAGAAGCGGCTTAATCATGCTGGCCACATGACTCAGAAAACTGTCTGCAGACAAAAGCCGGCTCCCTCGGCCTCTAAAGCGAGATGAGCACCAGAACCCCAGAGTCGTCTGCGACTGGACTTAACTGTCGGGGTCCTTTACCTTTACCACAAAACTATTTCAGAATTAGGCTAACGACATATATCCCAGGATCATGAGGATAGTAAAATAAGTCATTTTGTATAGAGAACTCTCATGGTATTATTGAAGAATCATAAAAGAGATGATGGGAAGCATATAAAAACTCAGAGCCTAATTTTATGTTGCGGCAGAATTTAGGATCATATTTTGCACTCCCAGATTTGCAGCCATTGATGATAGTAATCAGTGCTGTAGAAAAACTGCTGACAGTAGTTCCTAAACTCCCCCCTCCATCAGAAAGGAGTTTGCAGACCAGTTTGAGAACCTTTGCTACAATTAATGCTCAATAGGCTTAACCTTGGAAGGCATGTGGTGAAGAGTTCAGTAAGGTGGTTCGTATATTTCATTCCTCATATGTCAGCATGAAGCTATCCATATCTTATTCAGACAATGCACAAAATATGTGTTATTACTAAAAACAAGTACAGATCAGGAATGGAATGGAACATTTGGGTGGCTTTTGTGATAAGGCTTTTATGCTCCTTGCCTGCTTTTATATGATTATTGCTTCACTATACACTGCAGTATTTATTGCTCTGCTCTTGCTTTCAAGTAATTAGCAGACATTATGCTGAGGAGTGCAAGTTAAGGTCAAGCAGATGCCTTCACTGGTGGCAGGTATCTCGCTAGACAATCCTCAAACACATTCATGGTGCGGAGGGTTTTCTGGTAGCAGATGGTTAGCTGTATTTGTGGAGTCACATCTAGTTTATTATGGCCTTTCGTATTATGTTAACAAACAGTGCTTGCAAGAAGCCAAACACTCTCCAAGTTTATTGACTCATAAAAAGAAAAGTGAATATGCAAGACATGCTCCCCTCCGCCATTTTATTCGGATGTGATCCCTCCCCCCAAAAAATAATAATAATTTATATTTTATGGAGTTTGTATGAAGTGCTGAGCACTAGAAATCTGGTATCCTGAAGGGCCAATTCTGCAGCAACAAGTCATTTCCTCTGCAATCCTGTATAAGCTAAATTCCTATGGACTCTTAAATACGTTTGAGTTTCTCAGTAGCTTACTGCCTAAGAAATGTAAACACAGGTCAGCAATTCAGTAATTAAGTTACCTTTAAAAACAAAAAGTAGGGGGGGAGAGGGGACCGAGATCAGGAAAGGCTAGCAGGGTCTAAGACAGGATCTCTGCCTCAGTGTTGAGCAGCTATCACATAATACTGTGCTCATTACTTTATTTTCTTTACTATAGCTCAATACACATTGGTTCACCCTTGGGGGCGGGGCGGGGAGAGAGGTCTTAATTGCTACTGAAGCCCTGTGAAGAATGTTACTGTTGATGGGAAAGGATTGCATCTGCCCATTTTGCTCCAAGAGACACCTGTGTGTTGCATTGCAATCTATATGCTTAGGCTTGACCAGTGCAATCTGTACATTACAAAATTTGAGTGTACAGACTGCATGGATCAGCCATACAAACATGATGTCCAACATATACACATCAGACAAGGCAGATGTAATCCCATTCCCTTCATCAAATGTGGTATTTCCAGTGGACTTGAGTTCCTACAGTTAAGCAAAACAAGAATCACTGTTAACGAAATACAAATACAATAAGACACAAACTAAGTGCTCTCTGGAAATATCTGAGAACTGGAAAACGTATTCAGAAGAGGGTAGAAAGGACTTTTTTAAAAAAACAACTTACCCTTGGGCTCACTACAGACAGGAAGGACGGCAGCTCTGTGATTTGACAACACTGTTTCCATGAGGTAGCTGATCGTTGATGGATGATGTAATCAGAGTAGCCAATTACTGCTTTACAGTGGCCCGTGAACACAAGGTTCTAAAAATTGATGAAATTAAAAATGTTTTGCGAAGTTTTTGAAGAGTTTTTTTCATAGCAGTTGTATCCTAATATCATAAAGGATACAAATGAACAATTCCCAAATATTTAATTTGAAATATGGACCTTTTTTCCTGAGAAGACATTCTGAGGCCACTACCACGACTGATTAATTTTTTCTTCAGCTTTTACAACTAATGAACAATTACATTGGGCAGAATTACAACATGCAATACTACTAAGGAATGATTTCTACTAGAAAAGAGATCAGTTCACATATCCTGTCCTCAGCGTTTAGTTCTGAAAGTTCTAATCCTTAGCCTAAGTACTAGGAGAAATATTTTTTTGTGTATACAGGCAAGACTCAACTAACGCTGGGGTTATGTTCTGGGGACAGCACCTAAAGCCAAAATCGCATATAGTTGCATTTGATGGTGCAAAGTCATGTCCGCCCCCTTTTTAATTTTTGCTAAGTGTGTAAAGTGGATTGCATACAAGTTAAATGCATGTAAGTTGCAAGTTACCTATATACGGTCATAGCTCGTTTTGCGGCTGGGATCCGTTCCGGAGCCCCGGGTGCTAGCCGAAAAGGATGCAGGGCAAAGCGCATGCGTGAGCGGCAAACCTGGAGGTAACCCATTCCGGTACTTCCAGGTTTGTTACGGATGTTCGCCGGAATGGATGCTAGACGAGGCGGACATTCGCAGAGGTATTACTGTATACACACATGTAAAACACAGACACTAAGAACCTGTAGCTCTCATGCAATCTGGTTTTCATATGATTGCCCATGGGAATATGTGAGATTGCTGGTGGGTGTGGGAACGTAAGACGAGCCTGCTGAATCAGGTCAACGGTCCTCTAGTCCAGAAGCTAACTAGACACCTTTTGTAGTCCTGCAAGCTACAATCCAGCTACAAACACAACTGCACTCTGCCCACCTGTATTCAGAGGCATAATGCCTGCAGGGTGCATATGGAAGCAACAGTTGCATCAACTGTTTCAGTGTATCTGACAAAGTGTGCATGCACACGAAAGCTCATACCAAAATAAAAACTTAGTTGGTCTTTAAGGTGCTACTGAAGGAATTTTTTTATTTTGCTTCTATGCAAATATATATGTAAAAGTTTTTTTTAAACTGCAGTGATCAACTCTTTGTAATTAAAGGTTCTCTCACTCATCCTGGTCAAGCTAACAGTACCTGAAGTACACTGGAAACCTGTTCAAGTTTCCTTTATGCATTATTCACTCTAGTCACTAAATTTAGATGAAAAACAAGTCACACAATGTCCTCCTTGTAATGTAATGCTAAACCTTGGGCTCACACTCTCCCCAAGTCTTTGGTGGAGTCATGAGGAGAAATAAGCTTTTGTTTCTGCTTAAGATTAACTGTCATGTCATTCCAACTCGGACAAACTGTGGTCCATCTTAACTACAGTTAGTTGAAACAGGCCCATTTCGAACCATAACTTTTGAAGCTAGCTTGCTTCAACTAACCATAGTTTAGGGTTAGGTTAGAACAATAAACTGCAGTTAATATAAAACAAAAGCTTTAGATCTCCTTCTTGCAGTCCCTCATTGGAGGGGGAGAAAGAAGGGAAGAGCACAAAAGTCTGAGGTCCACTATAGTAATATTAAATCCCACGTTTAGCACTGCATCTGAATGCAGCCACTAACTATTGCCAATCTTTGTTGTAAAAGGAGCACCAGTCAGTAGTTTAACGATTCAAACACTAAGTACATAGAATAATTTGAACAAAAGGATTGCCTGGTGCAGAATCTTATTTTATTGTAATCATTAATGCCAAATGGTTAACACAGGTTATGTGTGGGTGGGCTGGAAATGCTTTTCCAGCATAAAAATATTTTTAGATACTTAATACTATTATTTGCTGCTGCAGGTTTAACACTGATGCGTCTTACCGCTTTCAATGGTTCTAATTTTTCCACACCGAGAAGCTTCAATATTGGGTAGGATGTAAATAATTTGATTAAGTAACTAAATAGCACAGAGTATATACAACCCTGACCACATTATTCCACTCCATGATATCATCTTTCTTTCTTTACAATTTCATTTAACTCAAGCAGTTTGACTTGCATACAGCTGAAATTATTGCTTACCTGCAGCAAAGTGCAGCTGTGCAAGTTGGGGGAGGAGAGGGGGAAATCGACATCCAGCAGGAAATCTTTATTCTTCAGACGCTGAGTCTTATGCTGGTCATCTTCTTCTGGTTCCCTCCAGAAACGAAAGTGGTGGAGCCTGTAGGCAGCTTTCAGAGACAGGAAAAGAGCTAACCATCTGAAAGAAATCACAGTAGACATTCTTATTCATACCTCTGCGAACAAGAACATAAATACAGGCATACCTCATTTTATTGTGTCTCACAGATATTGCTCCTTACGAGGACGCGGGTGCAGATGCAGGCAGCCCGGCTGCTTCCAGGGAAGGGAAGCTCACCGCCACCCCTCTTCTGGCCATGGAAGTGGAGCTGGTTAGGGCTGGAGACGGGTTTGTTCCCTCCCCCCTTGCAGCCAGGGGGCCCCTGGCTTAACAGACTACAAAGTGTACACATTTTATATAACAACAGCAATGAATCTGTTGTTGTTGTCGTCACTATGACCATTTTTAACGGCCGATTATAGGTTTTGTCATTGTCCAGTATTCCAGCATGGAATATATATAACTATCAGCTGTTAACATTTTGCAATGACAGATGCATGAACCCATTTTTACAGCCTATTTATATACAAGTGATTTTTTAAATAAAAACACACATCCCTCCCTCCTGGTCATTGTTTTAAGATTCAAACAGAATTGCTCACCTGGCTAGATGTCCCTGATGCATGAGGTTAGCAATCTCTGCTGGGGAAACATCAATAAACCGTAGGAAAGAGAAACAACTCTCTTCTTCAGCACCTATAAAAGTGACACAGCTGAGAATAAGCATCTGCTACAGGAAACAATAGACACAATACAGTGCTGAAAAATGCAGATTCCATCTTCTTAGTACCGAGCTACAAAAGGTAGTTAATAATAAGAATTAAAACTACCATTTTACCGGGTGCTAATATGTTCTATTTTGAAGTACAGTCGTACCTTGGCTCCCGAACGCCTTGTGAGTCGAACGTTTTGGCTCCCGAATGCCACAAACCCGGAAGTGAGCTTCCTGCAGCCAATCAGAAGCTGCGCCTTGGTTTCCGAATGTTTTGGAAGTCAAACGGACTTTCGGAACGGATTCCATTCGACTTCCAAGGTACCACTGTACTATGTTCAGTTCTGAACAGGCTAGTTTAAGCTCAATCTCGTTAAATGAGAAGAATTTAAAAAACTAAGCTCTGAAAAATGAAGTATTTGCAAGATAAACCAATAGAAGGAAAAGCTCTTATGAAACAATGGGGGAAGCAGTGATGGTATATACCAATAGATTTAAGAAGACTGCAGGGGGTCAGACTAGAAGCCCCTTGGGGGGTACCTTCCAACTCTATAATTCTAAGGCGAGTTCAAAGATGAACAATTGTTCATTTATTGAGGAGAAGGTGATAAAGATTTCATCTACAGAAAGGAAATTTGGATTAAACATTAAGAACATTGAATGAATGAAATCTTTATTACGGCCAAAGGCCCACAATATAATCTTATGGAACACAATGTACAAAAACACTGGGCAAGACAGGATAAAATAAAGCAAGAGTAAATAAAGTTTAAAAAGGACTTAAAAATTCAATACATATAAACAGATATAATTTGCAATAATTCCTTGGATAAAATAGATGGAACAGTACGTTTGTTTCGACAAGTTTCCGCTATAAATCGGGTAATAGAACAGATTTTCAGTAATCATGAAGTAAACCATTTTTCCTTTTGTATGAGAGAACTGTAACCAAATATCTTGCTACTAGCAGTGTTCTGCTAGGGTCGCTGTCTTGTAGCAGATATGTTAACTGAGACTCCAAGTTCTCAGTCAAACTTTCTGTTATTAAGGGAAGTAGAAATCTGGTCCGGGAGTCTGTGTGCAAGGGACAACAGAATAATATATGATGGAGAGATTCTATAGTTTTGTTATCACATGCACATAATGCTGAAATTTGTCCTTTAGTAAACCTATTGCCCATAACGTTGGATGGAAAAACGTTAAATCTTGCTTTAGTAAAAGCAAATCTGTGGGCCGCAACAGATAAAGATGACAAATAAGATGGAATCTGCGGTGTAAGCCGTATACCAAGATTCAGCGGTGAGCATGTACCACTTCCCATTATGACATTTTGTTGGAGATCAAACTCATCTAGTTTTTGCGTAAGTGTTCTTTTGGCCGAGGCGAGATCTAGTTTCAATAGGTCCGATGGAGACAGTCCATAGGACACGATTTTTGTATGTATCTTCTCTGCCCATGGGCTAGCGAATTTGTCTCGCCAGAGACATTGGATAAGATAGAGTTTTGAAAGTCTGTGTCGCAAGGACAACCAATAACAAAAAATACGCCTCCATAGGGCGTTTTCTAGAGAAGGGATTTTTAATTCTAAGCGAATGGCTGAATTGCTCACACACTGGGGCAGTTTTAATAGACGTCTCAGAAATTGATTTTGGACTATCTCCAAGGACATCAGGTTTACAGAGGCCCCCCATAACGGGGCAGCATAGGCCATTGTCGCGATCACTTTAGCATTATATACCTTTAAGGCTGATGGGACATGAAGAGCTCCGTCAGAAAAGAAAAAGCGCAACAGTGCGAACGAAAGAGCTTTGGCCTTATTTAGGGTATATGCGATATGTGCCTTCCAGCCCATGTTGTACTGGAAGTAGACACCCAGATATTGAAATTTGTGAACCTGTTCAATGGGTTTCCCCTCCAGTTCCCACTTATAGGTTTTCCGACTTCTTGAAAAAATTAGAACCTTTGATTTGGCTTGATTTATAGTAAGGAAATTTGATTTACAATATGAAGCAAAAATTTTAAGGGCCCTCCTAAGTCCGACTCTCGAGAAAGAGAGAATCACGGCATCATCCGCGTATAACAGCAATGGACATCTATAATTTGCCAGGCGGGGGGCGTGGATGACTAGTTGGGATTCGGCTAAGGGTGCCCTCATGTCACTGATAAATAAATTAAACAGGAAAGGGGCTAAAATACACCCCTGTCTGACTCCTCTATTGATAGATACAGGATTTGTAAGGTCACCAGCAGGAGTGATCCTCACCCTGGCAGCCGACCCTTCATGGAGTTGAATCATCAGCCACAGTAGCCTTCCATCTATGCCCCAGCGTGCCAGTTTTTCCCATAATAACCTTCTAGGTATACTATCAAACGCGGCCTTTAGATCTATGAAGGCCGCACAAAGCTGGCCTCGCGTTGGGAATGAATATTTCCGAGCTAAATGATACAGAACTATTGCATGGTCCGTAGTTGAATGATTTGGTCTAAATCCAGCTTGTTCAGGGCCAATCAGCTGGTTTTCATCGGACCATTGAACAAGTCTGGTTAAAAGAAAACGTGCATATATTTTCCCAATAATTGACGAAAGACTGATATTTCTGTAGTTCCCCGGATCGTCTGGGGAACCTTTTTTATAGATTGGTACTATGATGGCATCCTTCCACGTTTTTGGTATGAGACCAGTGGCATTTTTATGGCCTCCGCTGGGACCAGATCGGGCCCGGGGGCTTTACCAGTTTTTAGTTTGGAGATTAAGTCTAAAATTTCATCCGGTTCAGTATTTGGCCAGATGGGTAGGTGCTTGATTAAATCATCAGAAGAATGAGTAGAAGGTTCTTTTTAAGAACATTGAAGTGCAAAACAGTTCAGCAATGGAATAATCCATCTAGAAGGCACTGCCTTCCTTGGAACTTCAATTAAAATAAGAATTCTAATCCTAGTGCCAATAAAATGCCTTCCTTCACATAATGAAATGAGCTAACTTCACCCTTATATTTTTCAACCTACCTCTCCTATGGAAGAGAGACTGCTGGATGTGGTCTGGAGCAAAAGGAGAAAGTAAAAACTGCAACCACCTATAAATTGACAGAAGAATAAAAATGGGACAATTTAAACATATATTAATTAACTCCAGTTCAAAGTTTTGTTTCTTTTGTATGCTACCCTTCCTCTATGGAGCTCAGAACATTGTTTTTGCCTAACAATGCTGTGAGAGAGATTAAGCTTCTATTCATTCACAACAGCTAAAATCCATGAGTTCACAATTGTTTTCTCTAGGCTACAATCACTCTACCAGAGAAGATCCCAAAATGGCTTCAAAAAGTACCAAGAAACCTCTTCCCTGTTGCCCAGAGAAAGGACTTCCTTGTTTGTTTTGAAGTCATTTTTTAGTCTTCCTTGGTGCATTTGTGACTTATTATTTCTCTACATCCCATTAACCATAGCTGTGAGTGGCTGATTTTTCACAAAGCCATTGGTTAGAATGGTCCCTACATATTTTGCTTTGTATCTCTCGTTCTACAGGGTCTTCAGACTTGCTTTTGAAAAAGGAAACAAAAAATGAAAGGTTAGAATCTGGATCCCCTGCTGGCTCTGGGTCCGGTATAGCAGGTTCACCTGTATCTTCCCTCTTGGCAGGTCTGCCAACATTGCTTACCTGTCCCGTGAGTGGTTAAACACCCTGATTTGCCCATGACGGTAGAGAAACTTTGAAATCTGGTATGGCTTTACTGAAATGTGAAATGGAGACCAAGTTTCTTGTCGTTCAAAGAGTTCTGGATGATTGCAGACCTATAAAGGAAATTTAAGTTGTCAGAAACTGCAGAGGGAAAAACCTGTGTATTAATTCTCCTTAATAGCTGGAAAAAACCTGGACAAATTGCGAAGCACGTCCTTAATAGGACTACTTGATTAAAAGTGGTTTGAACATAGCAATTTAAAAAGTAAATCATTGATTAAAAGTGGTTTGAACATTGTAATTTAAAAAGTAAATCATTGATTAAAAGTGGTTTGAACATCGTAATTTAAAAAGTAAATCATTTTAGGCTAGGCACATGTGAAATCTAGGCAATATAACTGCGTTCTCGGTTGCCCATCCTGCTTTCTTTCCAAAGGATTCACTCTTCTCAGCACAAATTAATTTGTATTGCGTGAAATGGCTAGAACTTCAGCTGTGACCTATTAGCTGCAGCATACAGCCACAACTAAAGACTGACTGCAACTTGTTCAGTGCTGTACTTGAATGTAATGTAGGTATCTGGTCATTTTTGCTGAAGTGATCATCAGACAACCATATTAGCATGACAGTATTCACAAATCTCACCTTCCGAAACTGCATGACTAGATTCATGAGGCTACTGGTAGTGTTCTGTGCTTGCTGGGTTGTACCCATGGAGGACTGCAAAAGGTCATCAATAGAAATTTTGTTCTTCAAAGCCTGGTACAGTAGTTTTTGCCGGCTGGTTTGCTGGCAATACATAAGGATCTCAATCTTAGAGAGAAAGAGAGAAAGAGATTGAAGCATATTAAACTGTTATTGAGAGAAGCCAATAGCAGAGCCAGCACAACCTGATTAAAATTAAAAGGCTTTCCTTGATAAAAAATATTTTTAAAGAGTGCACAAGACAGAGAGTGTAGAGATAGGGCTTGCTAAATTTTCCCTGGGAAGGAACAGCATGGATGAGGTGGCAGCTAATCTTTCAAAACTGAAATCCAGAAGTAGGGAAATGAAACAGAGAGGCGGGGAATGGAAACTAAGCCAGCAAATGTTATTTGTGAGATATCATGATGCATAATAGTCAATGTTATGGAATAGGCATAATTTTGTGGACTGAAAAATGTTAACCGTAGCTGCATGACAGAGCATCAGCCTAGATGCTCTTGGTATGATAATGCAAAGTCTTCTTTGGACTTTTAAGTCTGATTTTGCAACATTTGATTGTTGCACTGAACTGCTGCTCATTGCAAATCAAAATCAAAATCTACTCATACAATTACTACATCGACAATAAAAAACTAGGTTTCACTACTTTCATTTTCATTAAATCGTATCTCATAACTATGCTAGCAGTGACCAGTTTATAAAACTGAAGTGATGCAGCCAAGGTCTTGGATCTGCAAATAAGTGCATTCTGATAATTGACAAAATGGTTTGGATACACAAGCTGACAATACAGCATCTGTTCATTAACTGACTTTGCTTTGTAAAGACTGTTCAGCTTTAAGGATTTTTATGGTCATATTTTATATGAATGTACAAGTTTTGAGAGAAGATGACAATACCATTTGACTGTGCTGGTAGAAGTTCAATAACTACTGGAAAGGGAGAGGCCTTTTGAATTCTGATTTAAGGGAGAACACGAAAACTGTAAAGCAAGATATAACTAAAGCCTTTAAAAAATGGCAACAACAAACATGAGGGAAAACAGAATTTGATTCTGTTTGGCACCTTATCTGACAGCTCGTTTTCCACATCTTTTTTGATTCTCCTCAACATGAAAGGCTTCAGGATCATGTGCAAGCGAGAAAGCTGATCTGAAATTTGATGAGAAAGAAACAACAACCTACAATTAAAAACTTGTCAGTTTGCATTTCTTAGTACAGAAAGTATTGATCTGATGTGTAGAGATCTTTCCTATTCTAATTCATTCAAGAAGGTTCTGGAAGCTTCTCTGTGTGAAACAAACAAGCAAAAGGTTCATGATGTTTGGGCTATTCCTTCAGAGAAGCTGACTACAGCTGGCTTAAACTGGTCATGTTATCTCTTTTTGTCAAGGTCATGCTGACTATGGGCCAGAAGGAGCCTGGGTCTCTCTCTTTTCTATCTCTTTCCTTCTGGTGTGGTGTTCTGCACAAAGCATGCTTAATGTTAAGGTTTAGACTTATTATAGGTTATTGTAAGTTTCAGTGAAGTCTACTGCAACTGGGCTTCTTATGAACAGTGCCAATCCTGAATGTATTGGATTTGTGACCATTATGCTCATTTGCCTTCAGTAGCAGTAAAGCTCTGCTGGGTGAAATATTAATTGCCTCTGGTCTATTTTTGGCGAATCCTGCAATGTATTTAAGTTTTTACTCTGCCAACTACAGTCATACCTCGGGTTACGGCTGCTTCAGGTTGCGAGTTTTTCAGGTTGTGCACCGTGCTGAACCTGGAAGTCCCAGAACGTGTTACTTCTGGGTTTCAGCGCATGCTCAGAAGCACTGAACCGTGACCTGCGCGTGCGCATATACAGCGCTGCGGGTTGCAAACGCTGCGGGCTGCGAACGTGCCTCCTGGACGGATCACATTCGCAACCCGAGCGTCCACTGTATACAGTCGTACCTTGGAAGTCAAACAGAATCTGTTCCAGAAGTCCGTTTGACTTCCAAAATGTTCAAAAACCAAATTGCGGCTTCTGATTGGCTGCAGGAAGCTCCTGCAGCCACCAGAAGCCCTGTTGGACGTTCGGGTTCCAAAAGAACATTCGCAAACCGGAACAATCACTTACGGGTTTACGGCATTCGGGAGCCAAAACATCCGAGTTCCAGGGCATTTGGGATCCAAGGTATGAATTTACATTAGAATTCTGCTGTGGATCGATATTGAGTAGAATTCATGACAAAACTAGGTTCTACTATTTTGGTTGGAATTTAGCCAAATTTAACAGTTGGGCCAGCAGTGACCAGCTCATAAAACTGAAGTGATGCAGTCTATGTCTGGAAACTACTAATGAGCACTGACAATTTAAGTTTTGAAAATAACATGAAGTTGTCATAACTAGTAGTTGCAAAGAACCTTATCCTCCATAAATGTGTATAATCCCCTTTAAAAGGTAGCCAATTTGGTGTCCATCACTAGATCGTGTAGGATTGAATACTCAAGTTTATCTTTATGTTGACCTAGGAAGTATTTCACTATCCCAAATCTCAGACACTGCAGTATTCTCCTTCCCTATGTGAAAAACTGCTACTGCTGCTCTTGCCAAAAACTCATCTGTAGTCTTATCTCAGCTTCCACAAAAACAATCCTTAGCAACACATATTAAGTCTATCTGAATGTAGAGTTAAAAAGCAATTAAGGAACAGTTCACAATTCATTTTGGTCACTGTGGGCAGTTCTGCTCAAGCTGCAGAATTCTCATGCAGAAAAGACAGATTCCTGCACAATACTCACTCTCATCAATGGCCGATTTGTTCTCTGCATGGCTTTCGATATCTTTAGAAAACCACTCATTGAATTCCTCGTGCGAGTCAAACAGTGTTGGCATAATGAAATGAAGCAAAGCCCAGAGCTGCAACATAAGAGCAAAAGTAAATACGAGAAGCTAGCCCACCAAGTAAGTATACTATAGAGTCTTGCCAGTAACTCTGTCGCCACTTAAAAGGAAACCTTTCAATAACTATGACAGAGAAGCCCCTCTCCACATCTGATAGTAGGGTGAAACAGGTCTTTCCCTTTTCTAGTTCCAAACCCAACCACTAGGCTAAAGCTATGGGCACAGAGTGAACTTCAGAAAGAGAGGTCAGCAAGAGTGCAACTACGCAGATTGCACTAAAATAATTCTGTTTTCTATGAAAGGAGTCTCAGAGTCACACACGTCTGGGTCACTAGCAAGCTTCTCTGCTGGGAAACGAGAACAGGGTGCTGTAAATAAAGAAGCAAGAACAACTATCTTCCAGATGCGTAAAGGAAGTGCCCTGACTGTGATTCAAATGCAGAATGAAGCTTTCCTGCCAATTCTCCCACCCTTCATAGTAAATTTTCAGTAGATGTATAAAGGGTGACTGGGTGCCTATTTGCACTTCAGTAATAGCATCCTTTGCTGCCTCATTCATAGTGGGTGCCCCCTTCTGGGACCCTGAAGAATAAGGAAGGGAGAGAGCAGGCCATGTGCAACTAACCCAGCAGTGTAACAACTAAGATTTTGCATCTTCTAGAACTGTAAGGATAAAAAATACCATCTGTGACCAGTGAGTGTACCACAAGCTGAAGCAGGGGCCATTTACACAGCTATTCAAGGGGTTTCTGCTGAACAGTTAAACTATCAATATATGTAATCTGTGCAGCACCAATCAAAATTTAAGCAACTTCATTATCCTAGTCAGTCAGCTTATGCAGATTTTCAAAGTCTATAAGAAATTGTGAAAACACAGAATCATTCATTGATTCTTTGAAAAACCAATTAATTGGTCTATCATGCATCTTTAACACTTTTCAGTCCAATGAATGGGATATAATACTTCCATTCATTTGATCCCTGGTTACTGTTATGGTACGTGTCCAGGAACATGGGAACGATATGAGCACACATATGTGGGTTTCTATTAGAAAAGTTCCCACTGCCAAAAAGGAGAAGCTAGCTTTTAAACAGAAAACAATAGAACTGTTGCAGCCCAAGCAACAAATTAAACTTCAGCCTGTGTGGAGTATTCTCCTGAAGCAAATATATTGCTTGTTTAGATACTGATGAGCATATCTTTGTTTATAAATTAATCTAGAATAGTGTGAACTGGAGGGAGTGGTGCATACCTCAGCCATGGTGTTTTGGATGGGTGTCCCAGTCAGCAAGAGTCTATTTCGGCACTGGAACTGAAGCAGAATTTTCCAACGAACGCTGAAATACCAATGTTATTTTAATTAATAGAATTTAGCTATGATAAAAAGTGGCAATAAAGGAAGTTACCACTTTATATTTTCAGAAAGAACATGAATGCATAAGGTATCTTCTAGGAAAGAGAAAGGACTACATATGATTTTCCTATCATGTTAAGTCCCTACATTCCATTTCTTTCCTGAAGTTATTCTAGAGATGCAACATAATGTAAACCATATGTTGTGATATAAACAATTATGTCAAACGTTAGGTAAAGGTAAAGGGACCCCTGACCATTAGGTCCAGTCGTGTCCGACTCTAGGGTTGCGCGCTCATCTCACATTATTGGCCGAGGGAGCCGGCGTATAGCTTCCAGGTCATGTGGCCAGCGTGACAAAGCCGCTTCTGGCAAACCAGAGCAGCACATGGAAACGCCGTTTACCTTCCCGCTGTAGCGGTTCCTATTTATCTACTTGCATTTTGACGTGCGTTCAAACTGCTAGGTTGGCAGGAGCTGGGACCAAGCAACGGGAGCTCACCCCGTCACAGGGATTCGAACTGCTGACCTTCTGATTAGCAAGCCCTAGGCTCAGTGGTTTAACCACAGCGCCACCTGGGTCCCTATGTCAAACGTTACTGAGCCATAAATACATCTGACCACTAGCTTCAGTCGTGACCCGCAGTCTGTAGTGGTGCTGCCATTGAAGATGGTGCAGAAGCTGCAGCTAGTAAAGAATGTGGCTGCTGGCTGGCTGGCGAGGCAGCCTATGGGACCAGGCATAGATGCTTCTGAAAGCACTGCATTGGCTGCCAGTGAACCACCAGGCACAATTTGAAGTGTTAGTACTAGCATACAAATCACTTTGTGGCTTGGGACCCAAGTACCTAACAGATTGCCTTCCCCAATGCAACCATATCAGACTTTATGAGAGGCAGGCGAGGCTACAACTCGGCTCGGTGGTTCCCCATTTATGGAATGCTTCCCCTGTCTCCCTCATTACTGACTTTCAGAAGGAATTTAAAAACAATCCTGCTTACCTAGGCATTTAATGGCAAAAAGATAATGTCCCTGGCAACGTTGAAATCATTGGCTGAGATAATGTTTTTAACCATCTTTAGATATGTTTTTTGTTAGCTATGTGTTTCCCAACCTGGGCTCCTTTGGAAGGCAGGTTGGGACTGAATTAATGAAATAAATATAATAATAATAATAATAACACCCAGGGATTGTACAATGTGCTACAGAGGACTCATAGGAGAACTAGGCTCTGGCCTTGTCCCTGTGGGAAGAATCACCACCTCCTCAAGCACCTTCTTGGCTGGAGGACACAGCCCTATTACTATCCTAAGATTCAGAGGAGAAGTCTCTCTCACTGTAGCCTGCCTCTCCAGTCCCGAAGGAGGCAAGAAACTTCTCCTCTAAGGGAGCCAGGCTTACTTCATTACAGGTTCAGTCAAAGTTTATAGTCTTCAGTTGGATCTACCGTGTTTCTCCAAAAATAAGACACCGTCTTATATTTATTTTTCCTCAAAAAACAACAACACAGTGGCTTATTTTCAGGGGATGTCTTATTTTTTTAATTAAGTATGGTACAGTTTAACCTACAAGGTTAAACTGCCTATCACTATGGCTTATTTTCAGGGTATGGCTTATTTTCGGAGAAACACGGTAGTGCTTGCAGGGACAGCGTCTTCTATGGCTGCTTCAGCAATATTTTGAGAGCTCTCCAAGGTCCTGCAGGTACCATGGATTCCTGATGTAACTACTGCCTTGGGACGCTGCCAGGTTTCTCACAGGAAAAGGACAGCTTTCCATTCAAGTAAGTTAACACAACCCCAAGAATTTCAAGGAGGTGGGTGCTACTGATCAATTTCAATTCAATAACTCATTAAGAAAGATTTTGGGAAAACATTATTGCATCCAGTTGAAAAAGTGAATTTTCCAGTCACAAACTGCCCAGATTCCTGAATCTGGGATGATAAAGTATGGGCACCTTGATTTACGTATCAAAATTTATACACCACTTGATTATTGTTGCTGTTGTTGTTTTAAAAAAATAACCCTCTAAGCTATCACAACATTGTATATCCAAACTAGGTCATGGCAGCTTGATCAGAGATGGAAACATATATAAGAAAAGAAGTGCAATATTAAGCATTTTAAGATAGTATAAATCTGTTACACCCGTGCTTCCTTTTCTATCACTGGCCAAAAGGACTTAAGTTTAATTTTTTCTTCTTCTTACCTAGAGCTACTTTTCAGTGCCTGTGCCTCATCTAGCACCATGTATTGCCACTTAACCCGTTGAAAATACTTCACATCTTGGACTACAAGCTGATAACTGGTGATCACGACATGGAAAGGAGCATCCTGAGTATACAAAGTCTTCTGCAATTATGAAAACATATTTTAGTTATATAAACTGAGTTTACTCGTCAGTGATACTAATGTAAAATATCTGTATTCAGGAACTCACACATTACATTCCCCACATTTTCCATATTTAATGCCTGAGTTAATGGGGGGGGGGAAGAATCCACACACTACATTAAGAGCACTGTTGGTACTCTCCCTTAAAAGTAAACCTCCAATTTCCTAACTGGAAGGTCCTGTATCATAATGATTTACACCACGACATGTGGTTCTACCACTCAGGAAGCAATCTGCTTGCTATAGTCCAGGCATGTCAAACCTGCGGCCCTCCAGATGTTTTGGCCTACTACTCCCATGATCCCTAGCTAGCAGGACCAGTGGTTGGGGAAGATGGGAATTGTAGTCCAAAACATCTGGAGGGCCGCAGGTTTGACAGACTTCCACTTACATTGTTCTAAGAGTCAGGGCCAAAGTAATAGCAGATTCTTTCATAAGAAGAGCTCAAAAGTTGGAGCAGGGAAGGGAAAAAGTTCAGAACAGAAGCACACAAGGAAAGGGAAGAGTAAGCATAGATGCTGCAGTTGGGCAAGAGACATATAGGATATATAATGTGGAATAGTGAGAACTGGGACTTAAAGGACCATGGAAGAAGGAAGGCTGTACAATATGCGATTTAGAAGAAATACAGAGGTAGGTATTGTAGGGAAGATGAATACTGTATTAAACTAAAACTGAAAATGGGAACAGCATAATGGATAAGTTTATCATTTGTCCTTTGGGGATATATCTTCACAGTCTATTGTAAATGAACAAGAACCAAAAAGGCTTTAAAAATAAGTTAAGACGTACCTGACTCCAGAATTTCCTGATCACTTTTCGGTCGTGGGGATTTCCCCAGTAAGGTAGCACCTAGGACGTACACACAAATGTCAAGCAAACCCGAAGAGAAATGAAACTATTTCATATTTCTGCCCTAAGCAAAACACCCCTCCCTCAAAAAAAAAAAATCCAATAAAGCATTATTTTTCACGAAGGCAGCATCAATTTCTCTTTCAAACATAATACATTTAATGCTACGCTGCCATCTGCTGATAAAGATAGGAACAGCATAAAATAAATTATGAGTATGTATGTATACGGTATGAGTATGCATGTGTACGGTATGGGACCCAGGTGGCGCTGTGTGTTAAACCACAGAGTCCAGGGCTTGCTGATCAGAAGGTTGGTGGTTCAAATCTCTGCAATGGGGTAAGCTCCCGTTGCTCGGTCCCAGCTCCTGCCCACCTAGCAGTTCGAAAGCACATCAAAGTAAAAGTAGATAAATAGGGACCGCTCCGGTGGGAAGGTAAACGGCGATTCCGTGCGCTGCTCTGGTTCGCCAGAAGCAGCTTTGTCATGCTGGCCACATGACCCAGAAGCTGTCTGCGGATAAACGCCGGCTCCCTCGGCCTATAGAGCGAGATGAGCGCCGCAACCCCAGAGTCGGACACGACTGGACCTGATGGTCAGGGGCCCCTTTACCTTTATGTATACAGTAGTTTCCCTAGGGCGCTTTTCACTTTATGTGACAATTGAAAATTGTGGGGTTTTTTGTGATACATATGTAAAGTGTGAAGTAAAGACATACAGTCCCCAAACAGACATTGTACACATACTAAGGAGTTGCACTCCTCTGGCTGTTGTCTGCAGCTTGCTTAGGGACATGTTCTCTTCCCTCCACATTTACATGCTTACCACGAAAAATGGTGGTAAAGCCAACTGCCATGTATAGTGTGAAACAGCTTTAGATTAGTTCTAATAATAATAATAATAATAATAATAATAATAATAATAATAATAAATTATTTATATTATTTATACCCCACCTATCTGGCTGGGTTTCCCCAGCCACTCTGGGCGGCTCCCAACAGAATATTGAAAACACAATAAAACATCTAGGAGGACTTGTGGGCTAGGCACTGGAGTGATGGGACAATCTTCTCAGGGTACAAAGACCCAAAAAAGGGTTATTCACCAGAAATTTAGAAAACAATTAGGAAATTACAGCTAAAAAGGCCAGGGAGAAGAGGGGAGAGAATGAATCATAGAATCATAGAGTTGGAAGAGACCACAAGGGCCATCCAGTCCAACCCCCTGCCGACATACTTCTTAAAAGTAAAGGTAAAGGAACCCCTGACCATTAGGTCCAGTCGTGACCGACTCTGGGGTTGCGCGCTCATCTTGCATGATTGGCCGAGGAAGCCGGCGTACAGCTTCCAGGTCATGTGGCCAGCATGACTAAGCCACTTCTGGCGAACCAGAGCAGCTCATGGAAACGCTGTTTACCTTCCCGCCGGAGCGGTACCTATTTATCTACTTGCACTTTGACATGCTTTCAAACTGCTAGGTTGGCAGGAGCTGGGACCGAGCAACGGAAGTTCACCCCGTCACAGGGATTCGAACTGCCAGCCTTCTGATCGGCAAGCCCTAGGCTCTGTGGTTTAACCCACAGTGCCACCTGGGTCCCTAACATGCTTCTTACACCCTCTCAATTTTCAGTCTCAGCGTATATTCCGGCGTATAAGACGACTGGGCGTATAAGACGACCCCCAACTTTTCCAGTTAAAATACTGTTTGGGATATACTTGCCATATAAGAAATACGACCCAGCGTATAAGACGACCCCCGACTTTTGAGAAGATTTTCCTGGGTTAAAAAGTAGTTTTATACGCAGGAATATACAGTAACTTTGTGGAATCATTTCAAGAATGCTTGTTACCTTAAACCTAGGAACAAATCTGGCAAACTCCTGATGCCAGTTGTTTAGGGTGGAAGCCGGTGAAATAATTAAAAAGGGTCCCCAGATGTTCTCTCTCTGGAAGAGGAAAGAAAACTTAACTGAATGAAGCAATATCCGAAACAACATTAATATGAAATATTGTGTATAAAAAAATATATAGGGTATAAGGAAATTATGTAGAAAAATATATACAAAGCTCAGTTAAGATAATGGAGCAGTAGGGCTATAGATCGGGAGGGGGCTGACTAATACCAGGGAACACAGAAAACATGCAGCTATATAAGTCCTGGAAAGGCACTTAAGAATAGCAAAGCAGGTCAATTTGGGGGATGTATGGACTGAAAATAAATGTCAATGCAGAAATGTATAAGTTAAGGTCCATTTAAACCACATATTAAGTACAGGGGTTGTAAAAGACAAAGAATCCACCTACCTCAGCCAGATGTGCTAACAAGGCAATACTCTGCACTGTTTTACCCAACCCCATTTCGTCTGCCAGGATTCCATTGATGCCCTGCAAGAGTTACAGCCACTTTACAAATCTAGTCTGAGCAAGACAGACTAAAATGCCCAAGGCTAGCTAGAAAATCAGTAAATTACTGAAGCCCACTATCCTCCCTAAACATCAGATGCCATTTGAAAGTTCCATAATATATGATAATCTGTCAGGCTATCCCTGATACTATATCTTGAGTTGTCCTTATAAAGGATTTTTTAATTACAAGACTATGAGCCCAGTTCATCTATTTGCAATGCATCCCTTTCCTTGGAGCTATACCAAGAAGGAACTCGTCTCAAAGAACTAGCTTCAAGTAACAATAGCATACCTGCTCATAAAGGTTGGCCAGCCAGTTCATGCCTTTCAGCTGGTAGCCTTTCAGTTTACCATTGAAAATGGTAGGCTGTGGAATGTCCTCTCCTGCCCGGATAGATGGGTTGGCAAGGCTGTAACTTTCTCCAAAGCCGCTGCCAGACCTGTTGGCAGCCCGAAGGGCTGCTGCTCGACTCTCTTTAGCATCTTCATCAAATGACCGTGTCTAAACAAGGAGAAGTGGGGGGGGGAGAGGTTATAACCCCATGAAAACTTAGTGGAACACCATTACCAGTGGACCAACCTCAGTAGTTTCTACATGAGTAGAATCAGGGTTAACAAACTCATTGTAGTAAGATTTCCCTTTCCCTTGCTCATGCTTTAAAATCAGCAGAAGCCAGCTTTGTCATAGTTTCAATAGACACAGAATTCCAAATTAACAGATTTATGGTGCACAGACTAAACCTAGTAATATATAAGGCAAGCTTAAGGGCCCCGTTCCCGTTCCAGGCACTTTTCTCCTTTGTTCTTACCTGGGCCTGATGAATCCGATAGGCATCTTCGGCATTCTTCAGGGCCTGAGCCTTGTAGTAGTTACTATCTGAAAATACCACCAAATTTGGAAAACGAAAAAGTCCACATGGATTAATCTCAAGGCTTCATAGATAGGCCAAACACACACATATCCAAAAGCCTGCAATGCAGCAATGACTTGCATGATTCACCTAAATCATGCCAGAGTTCAGTTCAACTCCTTACCATAATCCTCCTGGGTAATGTTGACTACGACTCCTCCACCAATATCAATCTGCCTCTGGATAGAACTGTCTTCAAGTTTCCTCAAGATTTCCTCCTGGATTCCATCGTGTCCTATATCACGTTTGCGGCTCATGAAGTGGGCATACAGCTCAGTCTGTGTAATCAGGAAGTTAAGTTTTCTCTGCTGCCGTTTAGCCTAAAATAAGTTACAGAAGGACACAGAAAATCACAAAAGTGCTCACTTCGGCTGGACGTATACAAAAGTAACCTCAAAAGAAGTTAAAACAATACACGTAATTTTGATGACTGTAAACATATTGAAGACTTAATTATATCCTTGTACCATTTTAATATCAAAGTGATGACAATCACCCTACCACTGCAAAAACATTTGTTCTTTCTTGCTAACCTTGAGATGAAATCTTATGAAAAGGCACCGTATGGTAAAGTAGGCCTTGGCTGGATTATACAAAATTAAAACAGAAAATAGATCTTAGCGACAAAAACAAAAGTCATTTTCAGAAGAAGAGAAACACAACCAGGCCTTTCTTTAGTGGCTAGCATTTTGACACAGGAAAAGATTGCTCTTCAGGGCATGTAAAGAGATCTTATTTCTCAACTAAAGGAAAACCAGTATTATAAGTACCAGCAGCCTAGCACAGAAAATTGTGTTATGCAGGCCAAAGGACACCTGGCTTATCAGATGCACTTAAAAAGTATCACTCAGACCTGCACCAATGCATCCAGAAACATTAAAAGTATTTCCCCCAGGTCAAGGGTGAGGAAAGGTTCGCCCGCCAGTTGCTTTTGGCTGAGATGGAGTTCAAGAACACCTGGGCAGCCACAGGTAATCTAAAAATAACACTAAGAGGAGCATGGCATATTTTTTAGCTGGGAATTAAACAAAAGCAGTTAGATCACAATCATAAAAAGAAATAAAAACTAGTCTGCTGTGTGTTTCATTCTCTTGACATACAGAGCACTGCAATGACTGCAGTTGATATTTCGGTTCTGCTGCCTAAATGTTCATCTATCTGTGATATAGTCTCACCTCTCTCATCTCCTCATCCAGTTTGCGCTGCTCCAGTGCCTCCTTCTCTGCTCTTTTGCGGTGTTCTTTCTCCACCTTCTCGTATTTCTTCCAGTAAAGAAGCATCTCCTTCGTAAGGCGGCGTGCCCTCGGTAGTGTCTCCTTGCAGTTCTTTTGGGCTTGGATAGCTGCTCGGCGCACCTCTCTCATACATTGGTGAGCCAGCTACCAAGGGAAAGATAGGAAAGATGGAATTTGAAGACTGCTTGGAAATGGCAGCTAATTCAAAATACTGCTACAAGATAGCAAACTGAGACTGAGCATCAGAGTCATATTATGCCTGTGCTTCATCAACTTCACTGGCACCAGGTTAGCTTATAGGCCAAATTCAAAGTGCTAGCTTTGACCTATAAAGCTTTTTTACAGCTTGGAACCAGTATATCAGAAATATTGCCTGTCTCCAGACAATCGAGATGTCTTTTTCTGGGTTCCCTTGTGATCTGAGGTGCAACAGGTGGTTACGGGGGAAAGGGTTTTGTTTTTTTCAGTAATGGCACAAAACTGTGGAATGCTCTCAAGGAGGCTTGCCTAGTACATACGTTGATGGCATTTTGGGGCCAGACAACCCCTTTTTAATTTTTCCAACATCTTTCCTTCAATTGCTTTATCTGCTTCTTTTGGTCTTTAGGGGTTTTTTGTTTCTAATGATTTGAGTTGCATTTCTGATTTAGTATTGTAAGCCCCCGGTAATTTATTTGAATGATGGCATATAAACTCCTATAATACACAAACAGAATAATGTAGATTGAAAGGTTTCACATAAAGCAAGTTTCCATCTTGTCTTAGCATTAAAATAATGTATGGTGCATCTTACCTTTCGACTGTTGCTTAAAAACAGGTTTCGGGCAGAAACTTTTTGTTTGTATGCCTATAAAGAAGAAAGAGTTAAGGAAATCATTGCTTGGTCACATTCCTAAAAAGTAATTTTACTGTTTCCAAATATATCTGAATTACAATATTAAAGTGTGACTTATATAGACAGCTGACTATCATAAAAATGATCAAGCTATGGGGCATGCTACAGCTAAATAAAACACAAATAAACATTCCCCCTCTTGAAAAGCTATGATCAATATCACCAAGGAAGTATGTCGTTTGCCTTTAATTCCTGAAAACAATTTTTCCTCCTATGGTAAAATGACTAAGTTTCACTCTACACTTGTTACTCTCTTTCTTTTAACTACATATGTGGTGGATGGCCCTTGCTCCAAAAAGCGTGGTCGAAATTAAAGGGTTTAGGAAGTCAGACCGGACCAAATTTCATAAAATCATACACAGACTTTACTAAAACAAAACTCTACAAGAGAGAAAAACTCCAAATAATTACACACGATTAAAATAACTCAGAAGGTAAGAAAACAACAAACACTAACTTATCCAGCTAATTAACAAACCCTTACACTGAAATCTCAGTAGGCTGGGCAATGGAACAAGTTGCTGTCAAAAGCCCAAATAGACGCTGACATCGGCTTGGCTGGCTGCCGAGAGCTCCCACCAATCCAGGTTTTATGGGAACATAGGCCATGGGCGTTCACCTTTTCCACCCAATTACCTTGTGACACTGGCCTTGAAGCCTTAACAGGAGACAGCTGTATGTAAGGTCATTATTTCTGAGGTTCTAGCCCATTCCCAGAAACCAGTCCACAACACAGACAATTATTTCTTCTCTACATCAACTCATAGTTATATCGCATCAAAGAGATTCGATTTTACATGCGCTCCTATGAACTTGAATACGTCCCTCTCTTTCACTCTTTTTTCATATTGGTTTACTGCTTCTTTCTAGGTAAGCAAAAGGTTGCTTATTTAAATCAAAACCAGAAAAGTAATTATAAAAAGTAAAAACACCCTAAAAGCAGACGGCTATAAACCAATATTGCCAACCCTGCAATTGACCAATAATAAAATATTAGCCTGGCCTTCTACCTCACCTTATTCTGCATTCCTGCATTTGCAGACTCTCTGCCAGCCAAATGTATTTATTTCACTCTTTTTTACTGACAAAGCTCACCTTTGGCAGCTCCTTTTTAGCAATGCTCAGCCATACTTTGCGCCTGCGAGCATTCAACTGTTCAATGGATAAATGCTTTTTCTTGGACCCTGGTGGAGGGGTATCATGAGAGAACTTGGCAAAAACTTTGGTCTGGTGGCGATGGCGCCGTGGAGACTCCTCTGACGAGAGTTCTTCATCCCGTCTCTTCTTTTTTTTCACCTTTTTCAACTTAGCTTCATGAGAACAGAAGGCCACATGATTAGTCTACCCGTTAACAAACTGAGGCCACTATTATTCATTCATGATTTTTTGTGCTATTCCTTCCAATAACAGATAGCAAGAGGACTGCTTTGAAACCTGCTCTTGATCCTATGTATAACACCTGCTAATTCTTCACTGCTCTGCAGGTCTGTAGTGAAATCACGTGAAGGCTTAATTACTGAGGCTGAACAATCCTCACTTCATTTTTATACAGAAATATCTTGTGAGAACAAAATTAACTTTTCCTCTCTCAGATGAAATTCTATTCACAAACATTAAAGAAGATAAACACAATGAGGAAGTCAAATTGAGCTGTGACAAAAATTTGGCAAAGATGCATCAAGATGTTACATAGACCTGGATAATTAGCTAGAATGTGAATGCAAGTCTGCGAAATAAGTATAGTATAATACACTGGGGGAGGATGACGGAAAGAAAAAACAAAAGTTTAGATGCCCAGTAGGAAAGGAAGTCTATCCCTATAAAATCTTAAAGTAAATCAATACAATGCCTACCTTTTAATTTTTTTTCCTCTTTGAACTTCTTTTTCTTGGGTCCTATGAGATGGCGCTGTTGCTCATAGTAAGGATCATATGTGGAGAGCAAACCTGCGCTGTAATACTGGTACTGCTGTAACTGAAGCAGACTTCAATTGTTATAAATATGTATTTTACTTATGAAATGTTTTAAGGAACACAGCTGAGCTGGAAAATTCGCAGTATGAAAAAGAAAGCTGTGCTCTTTTGTATGTCACACTAAGAAGCTGGGATGAGCAAAATAATGACTCCACGCGTCTTTGCAAGCCAGCAATCTTTTCACTGCTCTAAAACCAAAGACTGACAGGATGAAAAGCCTGGTTTTTGTACTGAAGGGCACAGGTTAGCAAAGCCACTCTCCAAAATTGTTGGCAAAGGACAAATTATGCTCTAGAATTTTACCTCTTTATCCTTGCTGTATTTACTTCGGTGCAGTTTCTTGTACTTGTGCAGTCGCAGCATATTATGAAGTTCTTCCCTAGATAGAGTAAATTCATCCTCTTCTTCCCCATCCTCATCAGTTGCTGACTCACTGTCACTGGAGTCATCACTCAGGAGAATGCTCTGCCAAAATCAAGAGGATTTTAGGTCAGTAAGAGAAATCAAGATGACCAGATTAGTGTACAATAATTCCTTTAAAATGTCTGCCTGTTTATGACTGTTAGGTTGTGAAAAAAATGAGTAACAGTCTACAGACCATCCTAAGCCCCTTAATATTTCCTATTATGTAAATAGGCGTAACCGACAAGTCATTCAAGAATTTATAAAGACAATGTAAAATAACATAAATAGCACAACCACGTGTTGCAAAGTATCAAAAAGGACTTAGTCCAAAATAAATGCAATGTCCACAGACATAAGTCGGAGTTCATATATCATAGTTCATATGAACTAACTTTTAATGAGGGTGAAAGAGGAGAGCGCAAAATATGGTCTGAAGCTCAACATCAAAAAAACCAAGATCATGGCCACTGGTCCCATCACCTCCTGGCAAATAGAAGGGGAAGAAATGGAGGCAGTGAGAGATTTTACTTTCTTGGGCTCCTTGATCACTGCAGATGGTGACAGCAGTCACGAAATTAAAAGACGCCTGCTTCTTGGGAGAAAAGCAATGACAAACCTAGACAGCATCTTAAAAAGCAGAGACATCACCTTGCCGACAAAGGTCCGTATAGTTAAAGCTATGGTTTTCCCAGTAGTGATGTATGGAAGTGAGAGCTGGACCATAAAGAAGGCTGATCGCCGAAGAATTGATGCTTTTGAATTATGGTGCTGGAGGAGACTCTTGAGAGTCCCATGGACTGCAAGAAGATCAAACCTATCCATTCTTAAGGAAATCAGCCCTGAGTGCACCCTGGAAGGACAGATCGTGAAGCTGAGGCTCCAATACTTTGGCCACCTCATGAGAAGAGAAGAATCCTTGGAAAAGACCCTGATGTTGGGAAAGATTGAGGGCACTAGGAGAAGGGGACGACAGAGGACAAGATGGTTGGACAGTGTTCTCGAAGCTACCAACATGAGTTTGACCAAACTGCGGGAGGCAGTGCAAGACAGGAGTGCCTGGCGTGCTATGGTCCATGGGGTCACGAAGAGTCGGACACGACTAAATGACTAAACAACAACATAGGGTATCCATATGGAGATAAATCAAAATAGATGTAAATACTTGAGTTCCACAGAGTTCCTCACGAGTGGTATATATCATTAGATGTCCATGCGGGCTCCTCTAATCAAGATTTAACTTTCTTTGTGATATGGGTCTATTCTGGACCCCTGGAGTTAGCCAAACAGAGACTATTGAGCAAGAAATGAAGTTCATCTTCCTGTTTAATACTTTACATCCCAATGGTTTAAATGCTGACATAGACTACAACTGTTTTTTGTAATCCCCCTGTGTGTGTTTATAATTGTTTAACTTCATCGAGCGTTGTCTTGTCTATCAGGCTGTCTCTTAAAGGGTCTATAAGTATTACCTTTGATTGATTACACCTGTTATCATCTGTAGTCAGACCTTTATATGTACTTGAGCTTTTTCTGACAATAGGAGCATTATTTGGTGTTACACCTTACGTCCTTGAAAGGTATGGACTTATATGGAGAAGATTATTACTGGTTTTTTGGGTGGTAAAAGAATGACTTGATATTCCTTTATGATACATAGCTACAAGCTTACTGAAGAAGCCAACTGTGGCGAAACAAGATATATAACCTAGGAACCTTGTCTTCACCTGTGGATATTCCTATGCCACGCCCGACCTTCATTCGGACGCATTGTTGCCACCTACCTAGACGTTGGTGAACACCTTATTCTGTGGAACTCAAGTATTTACATCTATTTTGATTTATCTCCATATGGATACTCTATATGAACTATGATATATTACTTATGACTGTGGACATTGCATTTATGTTGGACTAAGTCCTTTTTGATACTTTGCAACACGTGGTTGTGCTATTTATGTTATTTTACACTGTCTTTATAAATTCTTGAATGACTTGTTACAGCAGCCGCTGACGCCTGTTTATATAATTGACAATTGTGTTCGTAACTAGGTTATTTGTGTATGTTTGTATACGGTTTTGACCTTAATATTTCCTAACATATCTTCCCACTACCTCACCTGCTTGAATACCTAAGAAACTTTTATTATAATAATAAGAAAAAATAGTATACACTTTCAGTGCGCGAAAAGATTTTGAAACTCCCATGTCAGGATTCCCCATCTCCGCCCTGCCCAACATAGCTGCCAAGTTCTCCCTTTTTTTAAGGGAAATTCCATTATGCTGAATAGGCTTCCTTGCGAGAAAAGGGAAAACCTGGCAGCTATGCTGCCCAACTCATTCACAGATTCTTTTGATGCCTTTGTCATCACTCTAGGGCAACTGACCAGGTAAATACTGCTACAATTCTAAGCAAGCAACTGCACAAATAATGTAGGATTAACAAAATTAATTCCTCTCAATTCCATGAAACCAAGAAGTTTTAACAGATGGTGAAGTGCTTTGATAGCACTGTTATTAGAAAGCTTTCTTATTTCTGCAACTACGTCATAAAATAATGCAACAGAAGTATCAATGTAAACACATTTGGATTTCAGAATAATAAAACTCCCACCTTTAGCCACTTTCTGCTTTTCTTCAATTTGGAAAAGTTGTATAGATTCCCTTTTTCTGCTTTTGGCTCTGTTGAAACAACACAGTAAGATTAAAAAATGGTATTATTCACATGAGTCAACAGATTTAGCTGGAGAAAGCATTTATCCCTGCCTTAAGTACAAAAAAAATACATATGCAGTGATAACAAAGGCTACTAGCCTTCATTCATTTGAAAGTGGATAGTTAAATTCTGCATTTGGCAAGCATATTGGTCCTTTCCCCAAACACACGTCTACTGTCAAAGGCTAGGTTACTCACCCAATGCAAACTTAAATTAATTGTAAAGCACATTTACCAGATTGCAACACTCCGTTGAGTGAATGTGTGTTTAACATTCCAGAACTTCCTGCTCCAGATGACTCCCCAAGCAAGGAGCTTGTAGGTTCTTCTTTAACTTGTATCAAGGGACCCCCAGGCTGAGGAAGCAGAGGATTGTCATCCAATCCATCTTCACTTTCATCACTACAATAAAGTTTAAAATAATAGTTATCGCAGCAAAAAGGACAAGTGATGTATAAATAAACAACCATGCTCCATCTCAGCAAATGCTCATTTTGCTCCATCCCCAACACTGGATATATTTTAAGCCATTTATAATTTCACATATGAAAAAAGAGTACAATTTTAAATTCTAACTAAATTAAACATGATACATTTCATGCTCTTAAAGTATTATAGGAAGTTCAGGTTTTATAAGGAAGTTAAGCATGTCTCAGTTTTGCACAATATTTCCTTTTCCTCCCAAAAGGAAACCTTTTGCTTCAAAATTTTCAGAAATTCTACATAAACTACTCATATGTGAAAACTAATTATAAATTTGGTGGCATGTATTTTTAAAAAACCCACCTACTGTCATTCTCTACTACAGTTTAAGGGCCAAACCGGATGAGGAATGTTAATCCCCACCCAGTTTTGCTGATTAAAATCTGCAGCTGCTGTTTGACCCCCTTCATTATACCCCACACTATTCCCAAGAGTCCCTTAGGAACTGATTTTTTTGGGGGGGAGGGAGAATTGGGGGATGCAGAGGGAGGAAAGCTCCTTTCCATAAAATAAAGTCAGAATTCAAGCCAGGGTTCAAAGCATCCCACACACTTAAGATGAAAACAATAACATGCCTCTTTTCTATGTGTTCCCAATTCGAAGTAAGGTAAAACTTTAATACCTGGATACATTCCTGTTGAAGATAGCGGAAGTCTGACGTAAAAAATGATCCAACCGCAGAGCTTTCTCCAGATATCGCAAATAGAGGGGCGTTGCCAGCTCTGTGCAGTTGCCATCCTCTCTTGCACCCAGCTCTGAGGCCATAGAACAAGCCTCTCCTCATGCAAAGTTGCCTCCTAACGCACAGCTGTTCCAAAACAGAATGTAACTATTTAGCATCATCACATCTATTTGAAGTTCTTGCTTTTAAAAAATGTTGTTGTTGTTGTTGTTGTTGTGAATTAAATTTCTATACTGCCCTTCATCCAAGAATGACAGGGTGGTTTACAATATATATATATAAAGTAATAAATTCACAGGATCCTATTTCTTTTTGTGGGGAAGAGACGGGGATTTTTTTTTAATTGCGGCTTATATTGGGTTGACCTGTAATGCCTGTCAATCAGGTTGCTCTGGAAGATCAGGATGCTCATGTCCTATTTAAATTCTATACCAATAGTCATTGTGGTATATTTCATTTGGGGAATTACTTTTTCAAAGTTTGTTCCCATGACTGTCCAACTAGGTAACAGAACAAAATTAAACATCATGTGATAAAAAATGCTCAAATGGTTTCACTTAAGTCTTATCAAATTTTATCAGCAGGGATTATAATTCAGGTTGCAAAAAATAAATTGTTTATTTGGCCTTGCATCTAGCCCCCTGGCAAAGAGATGAGAAAGACCTGGCCTGAAACTGAGGAATATTGGTGGTTTTCTAATAGCATCTTTGGGAACCCAGAGGCTTCTTGGAAGGGTCTGTCAAGGAGAAGATCAGTAACAACCCTGTTGATCTTCCCCTGCAATGTACAGCTGCAGGAAAGAGATAGGCGTATTCTAGTTTATAAACTCAGTTCATATGAGGCAACTGTGAGGCCAAAGAGACCAAGCCAACACATTGTGTGAACTAACACTCTAGAACAATGCCGGAGAATCCCACAGAGGGGTCCATCGCAAACAAGTCAACGAGGAAAGTGTTCCACTGACTTGAAAAAAACATCTATCTGACGTGATATAAGAACTCTTTATATAAGTAGTTCATTGACAGGGATACACAATAGCACAAGTGATACAGGAATAATGTAGGAAAATGTGAATTGGCTTGCTATACACCAACATCTAGTGTTCCAAGACCATGGTAAGCCACTATAACTGTTGCATAATGCAGCATACAAGCTCACATCTCTCAACAGTTCTCGTGATATTTATTTATTTAACAGGACTTATGCTAGTTCTTCTTGCATTTGCCAGCAGATAACACAATACAGATGTCACAACTTATTTATGACATTAACACTGACGTTCAGAAATTGCATACTGCTGACTTCACCACTCACAGAATATATAATCGCAAAAGTAAACACAAGTTTCAATATTACTTTATTATTTATTAATTAACTCTTTCTGCAGTTTAATGTAATAAAAGTCTCTAAGTGGTTTACATAAAAACAATATGCATCTGCATTATCCAAATAAAACTGAACAGTTTTTATTTTACCTAAAGGTTACCAGAGCATAGACGACAGAAGTTGTTAGGCTACGGTATCTCTGTTCAGATAGGGGAGCAGCTGGGCCATTAGCCAAAGCTGATGAAGGCACTCCGTGCCATTGAGGCCACCTGAGCCTCAAGCAACAGCAAAGAATCCAGGAGGACCCCCAAGCTACGTACCTGCTCCTTCAGAGGGAGTGTAACCCAATCAGGAGCAAGCAACCTCTCATCCATCCAGTCTAGGGAATCGCCCACTAAGAGTGCCTCAGTTGTACCTGGATTGAGCTTCAGTTTTTTGCTCTCATCCCGTCCATTCTTGAGAGAAGATAACAACCCAGCACATCCAATGCCACACATGCAGATGTAAAGGAGAAACAGAGCTGTGTTTCATCTGCATATTGCCAACAGTGTATTCCAAAACTCTGGGTGAACCCACTCAGCAGTTTCATATAGACATTAAACATTATAGAGGGAGAAAATCAACCCTGTGGAACCCCACATTGAAGGCTCCATGGAGCTGCAGAGCACTCCCCAAACATCACCCTCTGGAAACGACCACCAAAGTAGGACTGGAACCACTGCAAAGTGGTGCCAACCCCCCCGCCCCAAACACAAGAGTCACTCCACAAGGATACCATGGTTGATTGTATCAAAAGCCACTGAGAGGTCAAGGAGAATTAACAGGAAAATATTTTCCGTCTTTCTTTTGACAGAGGTCGTCACACAAGGTGACCAAAACAGTTTCTGTGCCAAAACTGGGCCTAAACCCTGACTGAAATGGATCTAGAAAATCAGTTTCCTCCAAGAGTGCCTGGTTCTGGTCTGTGTCCACCAGCTCAAAACCCTATAATGACTGGAAAGGTTTAGTGTACGGTGGTACCTTGGTTCCCGAAAGGTTTAGTTGTCAAACAAATCGGCTCCCAAACACCGCAAACCTGGAAGTAAGTGTTCTGGTTTGTGAATGTTTTTCGGAAGCCAAACATCCGACGCATTTTCCACTTGAGTGCAGGAAGCTCCTGCTGCGCCTTGTTTTTCAAATGGTTTCAGGAGTTGAACGGACTCCCGGAACAGATTAAGTTTGAGAACCAAGGTAAAGGTAAAGGGGCCCCTGACCATCAGGTCCAGTCGTGTCCGACTCTGGGGTTGCGGCGCTCATCTCGCTCTATAGGCCGAGGGAGCCCGCGTTTGTCCGCAGACAGCTTCTGGGTCATGTGGCCAGCATGACAAAGCCGCTTCTGGCGAACCAGAGAATGCACCTGGGAATGGAAACACCGTTTACCTTCCCACCGGAGCGGTCCCTATTTATCTACTTGCACTTTGATGTGCTTTCGAACTGCTAGGTGGGCAGTAGCTGGGACCGAGCAACAGGAGCTCACCCCGTTGCAGGGATTCGAACGGCCGACCTTCTGATCAGCAAGCCCTAGATTCTGTGGTTTAACCCACAGCACCACCTGGGTCCCTGAGAAGCAAGGTACCACTGTATTATACTTAGGAGCTGCGAGGTAAGGATTTGCTGTGCAGAAAGGAGATCTATCAGCTAGGAATTCCCAAATGCAAGTAAGCAGGCGCTTACCAGACAAGGAAATGCAAAAGTTCACTTTGCTGGTGAACTAGAGGCGCTCTGCTCGAACTACTTCTAACTAAACATTCATGATTCCTTTTTTTCCTTTCCAGAATCTGTGCTCTGGCACATGACCTGCACAATAACAAGTTCCACCACAACTCCTTGCAAAGGGTGAATACTGTATGACTGACATTATCTTTCCCTAATAGCTGACTCTTCTAATGGAGATATCAGGGGAACCAAGAGAGCCTGATAAACAGTAGCTGGGAAGATGTTTCTTCCCCTCCATTCCACTCCAGTCACTTAGATCTGTGGATGAAGACCTGTTGATGGTGCCACATGGCCCTGTGGTAAACCATGCTGTGACTCCAGCACATGGTTTTAATATTGTGTCACCAGTTCTCTAGTTAGTATTCTTAGAAGGGAAGCAATCCTCAATCAACACTGCTATGTTCTCAACATTTGTGAGAAACTTTACTTTTCTCCCAAGCCTTCCCAAATTGGGTCTATTTCATTTCTGCCATTTTAAAATTCATGTTGATTTTTATATTTTAAAACTGCTTTTGTATTATTTTATTATATTTCTGTACTCTCCAAATATATACTCTGAATAGAGTAGTGCAGGGGTCAGCAAACTTTTTCAGCAGGGGGCCGGTCCACTGTCCCTCAGACCATGTGGGGGGACCGGACTATATTTTGGTTTAAAAAATATGAACGAATTCCTATGCCCCACAAATAACTCAAAGATGCATCTTAAATAAAAGGACACATTCTACTCATGTAAAAACATGCTGATTCCCGGACCGTCCGTGGGCTGGATTTAGAAGGCAATTGGGCCACAGTCGGTCCCCGGGTCTTATTAGTTTGGGGACCCCTGGAGTAGTGTAATAAATTCTTTTTAATAGAGATAGTGTTTTGAGCCCAGCACATTTCAAATATCAACCCTTCTGCAGGAACACACTATGCAATATTAAACTATATTAAAAACGTCCACCAGATCCAGACACTATGGGCAATGCTCAGGCCAGGGATAGTGAGAGTTGCAGTCCAGCAACATCTGGAGGGCTCTGGGTCTCGGAAGGCTCTTATAACCCATTTATATAAAAAATAAAAAAATAAAACTAATTAGGGGCACCCCAGCAGGAAAGAGAGCAACTAAATGATGGTTCTCTCTCTCAATAGCTAGCTTATCTACCTATAATGAGCACTTAGGAAAAGGTACTATTATGCAACTGCGGATTATTGTTCTGTATCCTGTCCACTCCCATACAGAACAGACAATAAGCAAATCTTGCAGAGCAACCAGCAGCAAATATTTGCACATCCAGTTGTTCTTACATGGGGTTGCCACCTTTTCATCTAGCAGGGCTCCTATAAGTTCACTTTTGTTTGACAGACAAATTATGTGCAACCAAACTTAGCATGGAGATACAGTGATAGGTGCAGGTGTTATTCCGCTATTCAGTGCTAGAATAGGTGGTTGGCAACTCTATTCAGCTTGCTTTTAAAACTCACTTTAGCACTTTGTCTCTGCTGTTCCTATAAGGGCAAGCAAAGAAAGCGCCTCCACATTTGTTGATAATTTCAACAGCTTTAATGGTGAGATCCCACAACAGAAGGAAAAGTGGTGCTGGTTAACAGCTGTGTAGTCAATATACCTGTAACCTCTTACCCATGTAGGACTTGCCTTTTCTGCTCTGGAACACCTCAGCTGTGCATTGCGTAGATTGGCAGGCTTCCCATCACTCTTTTTTCGTAGGAATGGGGGCTTCCTTGGCCACACAACAGCCAAGTCAGAATAGACAGGAACATAGAAGCCACAATTTCTGGCTTGGCTACCAAAGGCACCCAACACAGACAGTGTGAATCCCACACAATCTCAGGTGTGCCTGTGTTGACAGGTTCCTCCCACAGGGAGTCTGTGTACGGGTTCAAACCTGGGACCTCATGTATGCAAAACAACTTGGCCTGCAGAGCAAAAGCTTTAAATAAATCCTCCCTAGTCCTAGTTCATATCTGCCAGGGCTGTCGGATGACAAAGGTTCCATCCTAGGTTTTTCTCCAGTTGATGTTTGATTTAGGGAGCTGCTCTACTGAGTGTGAAATGTGGCAGCGTGCTATCTCTACCTTTTTTTGCTTCCAAAACTACTGGCTCCTTAGCTAGGTAGGCAAAATGTGTGTTTTGCCTTGTGGTGAGTTTAATAAATCCCTAGGCTAGGAGTTGAAATGCAATCCCTTATTTCCCATTTTTATGATCTTTCCCACTGGCCTACCAGGGAGCTCATAAGGTTGCTCCCCGGGAGTTTGTCCACTGGCTAGCTGCTCCCTCTTGGTATCATTCCATTTATCATAGCCTACTGGGCGTTGAATTCTTTTCCTGGGAAACCCAAAGATTTGGGTTTGGGTGAGCTAAGATTCAGAGGTTATGTTGTGATTGCTGGCTATATATTAATGTTTTCATTAACTTGCAGCTGATTGTTTATATCTTATATGCAATGATTTTATAGTCATTTGTACCTATGTAACCATCCTAGGATTGTCAAACTTCAGGGCAGGTGTAGAAGTTGAGTGAATACATCAAATAGTGTCTTCCAAATGAGCTAAATATATGCTTGGGTGTCGCAACTTGCAACGTCCATACTTACTATTCTTTTTTTAAACTTCACAGTGACCCAAGGCAACTTACATTAAAAAAATAAGAACAACCAAAAAACTCAAAATGCACCTATAAAATTGGAAGGGAGATCTAACAAATCCTGGCCCACTAAATAAAGCCAGAATGGCACCCTTCAAATAAAGGGCCAAAAGCCCAGGCAACATTTCCTGTGTTCCCCTATGTCCTTGCCTGATGAAAGTGTGACTATTTGTAGGCTGCCCATGCTTGTGATATAAGAGTACACAAACTTCAGGAAGCCCTGGAGTGCATAGGTACTGGTGACAACTGCTGAACTATGCTGGCCGCAGGATGGGAGTGTGAACTACTACTAAGGGCATGTCTTTGTGACTGCCAGATTGGTGTGTGAGGCAGGGTGGCAGCAGATATGTGTGTCCACCACCACCACTACCACAGTAAATGGGTTGGTTTCTGCCAATGCTGGCTACTGTGCAGTGTGCAGATATCATTAACACATGACACTGTGATTTGTGGGTGTAAGCAGTGTTGCCAGGGATGCTGTGGGGGAGCCCGTCAGTGTTGTTATGTTCTTCTTTAAAGTGGCATAATTTTGCTGTTTACTTTGCTGCTACCGTAGGAGTATAAGGGATACCCAACTGCATCAAGCTACTACTACATTAACGTCAGTGGCATTGACATAGCAGTACCATTGGATTCTGCTGTTAGTCAAACTGTGACTTTTATTGCATTCTCACATAATGGCAGATGAAGAGAAAACAACAGAGCACGTGATCCCTCACAAACCCATATAACCATCAGTTCTGGGTTGTGGATTACGCCACATCTAAAATCTGCACAAGCTTCTAATCAGATATTTGTATGTACGAGACTTCTCCAAAAACACTATTTGGAATCTAGTACTTTTGGAGAGATCTGCAATACTAAAACGCCTGTATGTCACAGGTTCAGTAATCTCAAATGGACAACATGTTGAAAAAGTGTTCAGGCTCTAGCCCAATAAAGGCATTATTAACTTAGTAAGTTTGTAGAAAAGCCTTATTCAAGAATAGTTAAAGAATTACTATATAACAACGAAGATTGAAATCAACATAGGAGTCCGGACAAGAATATACTTAACATAGGTAAAAACCTACCTACCACAGAAAGAAATGAGCAAACTGATAATGGATGATCTTTCAGCAGCTTAACACATTTTTATAGGTGAAAAACTACTTTAATTCTGAGGGAAGAGCTGCTTTGTAACAAATCTACAAGTGTTTGTTGTAAGTACCATTGTATGTAGTAAACTTTGCTGTTGTGTGGTAGAAAACACAGCCAAGGGGTGACACACTAGCGATATACACATCTCTGTCACACAGACCATTGACCCTTATACAAAACTAGTGCATAGGTCGCTTCGCAGCCAGTACATGACATTTGTGGTTTTGCTTCACTGGGTCAGTTGCTTCTGTGCTTAATTGGAACAGAATTGTCTTAGGTTCACTGTGCTGGGTTCCACTAAAGCGAAAGCATTTTTACCACCAGATTATGGAAATAAATAAATCCTAATTTAAAATTCTTATGTACTTTACTGAAACTGATGCAAAATTTAAAGAAAAAGTAAACAGAAAAACTAAAATCTTTTAAAGTTGAGTTTCATTTTGATTGGAATCTGTGGCTATCTAAAGTCAAAGAAAAACATATTCATGGTTGCCAAACAACAGAGTAGAAAATAATTGCTAGGAAATCTATTGATTTGGATTTGGGAAGGAGGTTCAAGTTCCGCCTTTTTCAAAGACTATGTGAATGGATAAAACTATACTGAAGTTATACTGCTATGAACACTTACTTTGGCGTTGACTTCATTAAACTTGGTGGGGTTTACTTTCAGTTAAAAGATAGGTAGGATCTGGTCATACATTTCCATTACTCATCTGTGAAATGGTAATATGTACTAGCAACCAACTACAGCAGTGTTTCCCAAACTTGGGTCTCCAGCTGTTTTTGGACTACAACTCCCATCATCCCTAGCCAGCAAGACCAATGGTCAAGGATGATGGGAATCATAGTCCAAAAGCAGCTGGAGACCCAAGTTTGGGAAACACTGAACTACAGAACTGTTTTGAAGGAAAATGTATACTTTGCAAACCTGAAGTACTATGTAAATGTTTAGCAGCGTTAAGTTTTAACCTATGCCACGTTCTTTCTCATTCTAATTTTTCAAGTAGCAATACAAGATACTCTAGTTGAACGACTGCTTTTGGCTTCTATAATTAAGATGTTAACAACATAACATTTCTAATCCCGAAGCACTAAAAAGCATGAAGAAAAACAATCAAGCTCTGATCAAAGCAGACCCATGTTGGTTTTGATACAGCAGAGCAGAGGTGGCTAACTTATGAATGGCCCTCCAGATATCCTTGACCATTGGCCATGATGGCCGAGGATGATGGGAGTTGCAGTTCAACAACATCTAAAGAGCTGCAGATTAGCTTGCCCTGCAGTAGAGGAACCAATTTAGCTGCTCAGTAGAGGAACCAATTTACCGTATATCCAAAATTTGGAAATGACACACTGTGATGGTCTAATTACAAGTAGACCATCAAAGTTCTTAGTACACTAATAAGTACAGTCAAACCTTGGTTGTCGAATGTTATTGCTTCCGGAAGCCTGTTCGGCTTCTGAAATGTTCAGCAACCGAGGCACAACTTCTGATTGGTTGCAAGAGCTTCTTGCAGACGTGCACTCAAGCAGAAGTCACGTCGGACGTTTGTCATCCAAAAGACAATAGAAAACTGGAGCATTTACTTCCAGGTTTTTGGCGTTTGGGAGCCGAAACGTTCAAAAACGGATCCATTCAACAACCAAGGTTTGTACTGGTATTTACCTCTCCTCTGTCAAAACACTACTTCTACCGAATAAACCTTGCAGGAGATGGCATAGAAGTCAAGATTAAGATGTGTACTGAAGTTTTTTAAATAACAGAAACACTCACTCATATTAGTAGTATGTATGGAGCACAGGCATACTGACTTGTGAAAGATAATAGTGTGCTTGCAACCAGGGGGCAAAGGAAGTGATAGTCATCATGTTATGCTACAAGCTAGCCAGACCTTCCAGTTAACATGGAACAGCACAATAGTAACCAACAGCCCTCCATGATTGCCAGCCTTTAATTTCCAGTTACCAAGGACAGCCCAGCAGCCAAACATTTTGGAGTGTGATCAGGATGCACTACAGATATGCATCCCAGATCAAACTACCAAATCACACCATGTGACCAGTAAGTCATTTACAGCTTCTAAGCACGCATTCTACATAATCCATGCGAACAGTAATTTTCAGATTAAAATTGCGAAACTGATAATGCACTTTTATTTCTGTTTTACGCTTGACGCTCAAGTATGCTGGGGTCTTGGAATCTGGAAGCACAATCCTGAACCCCACAAACCACACCAAAATAAAACCGAATAAAGAGTTGAACCGCGCATTCCAATGGTTTACAGACCGCATGGAAAGCAGTGCGGTTGGCAATCCTATAGGCTAAACCGGGACGCTGCTTAAGGCGGGGCTGTCAAGCCCATACGCTGAGATCCCGTTTCCTCGTCCGCCGTCTTCATGCAAAGCGCGGGGTGCGCACGTGGGCTGGGTGCGACCGACACACGCTCACCCCGGCCCCGCACGCTGCCGAAGGGTGGCACAGGCCCCGCCAAGGGCGACCTCCTTCATTCCGTGCGAGCGTTTCGCGGGCGAGGGGAGGTTGCCGGGGTCCCGCCCCCTCCGCAGTGGGGGGCGCGCGTGTGCTTGCTCTCCCTCCCTCCCTCCGCCCCAGAGGAGCGGCAGGGCCTGTCGCTTTAAGAGAAGGCCCGGCTGCCGGGACCGCTGCGGAGGGAGCGGGAAGGAGGGGTTGGGTTCGGGGGGGAAGCCGGAACCTGGCCTAGCGGGTCCCTCTGGCGCTGCCACCTGCCTCGGCCCGGGAGCCACGGCGTCTTACCTGGTGCGTGGCCCGGCTTGGGCCGGGGGTGGCTTGCGAGTTGCCCGCCCCGCTCTCTCGCGCCGGCCTCTCGCCCCGCGCTGCGCTGGCGCTGCCTGTGCCCTGCCGCGGTGCCTCTCGGCTTCTGCCTCGCCAAGATGGCGGCCGCGCTATTGCTGCTGAGGAGGCGGCGGCTGCGGGCGCTGGGACGGCGGCGGCGGCCACTTTCGCTCACTGAGAGGAGAGGAGCAGGGACACGGGGAGCCATGGCGGGGGGGAGGAGAGGCGCCATGGCCAGGCCAGAACAATCGAACTCGGCACCCCTAGCTGGCCCTCGGAGCCCCCACCTAGAAATACTCGGCGGCGTGCTTCGCCGCAACCGCCACACTGTCCCCGAGCCCACATCCCGTGCTCTTCCCCCCACATAGAACCCACAAGGACCCCTGTAGCATCGATTTGTTCATCGTTCGATTGGTTGAGTCTGGCGGTGACGGAAATTGCCGAACGCTTTCGGCCGAAGATACTGGCGTGAGTTAGCAATTCTCGCGCGATGCGCCAGCTAAAGGTTCGCGAGGGTAAGATTCCAACGGGAGCTCCTTGGAAGTGACGTAGCGTTAGGCTAACCTTGCTCCTGTGTTTAGGGGTGGGGCTGTGCAGACCTTGGTAGGCCTGCGATCAACTGAGAGCCTTTTGATTGAAAGGAGTATTTTCAAAGCCAGTAATCCAATTATCCCTGTTCGCAATTCGTCTCCACGCGGTTTCTGCAGCATGCTTTTGCCACGGCTGTTTTTTATTAAAGCCTGAAAGACTGCAAATAAATCTCTTACAGTGAATGAAATAAGATGGAGAACTGGATCCCTTTAATCAAAGGCCCCGTGCATTAATTTGATAGTACTGTACCTGGTATCAATTTCTCTTTCAGTTCACCTCCCCACCCCACCCCGCACATTTCTTGTCTTACCACTTAAGTATTAAAAGGTTTGTCACTGTGGAAAATATTGAACTATTTTTGTAACTGCCTTGCAACGAAAATGGTGCTGTATATTTTGTTCTTGCAATGTTTTTGTTTTTTGTCTTGGAAAAAGGATATAAATTCTATGTAACACTGTATGTGTTAATGTATATATATCTGGCCAGGACGTTCCTACTTATATCTCTAAAACCTAAGGATGCATTTTAGATAAGTTTTTTCATGGTCCATATTTACAACTGGAACTCTACCACAAGACAGACACCAACTTGAAAGGGCAGATTAACCTCATCATCCATGGATCTGGCTATCCCTAGTTGTGATGACTACGGTATAAGCTACTTCTGAATACCAAGTACCAAAGAATAGCCGGTTAGATTGAGAGACTGGTCAAAGGTTACAATAAGTTTTATGGCTGAGTGGCGATTTTAACACACGTCCTAGTGACTAGTCCATGTAATATATCTGCACTTTATTCAGCATTCTCGGGGGAAAGATTTAGAAATGAATACACTGTGAGCCAGGGCCATAATCTTTTCTCAGGTCTGGAAAGTTGTGGAATCCTTTTCTTTCCTTGTTAACAGTCCTGTGTGACACCTTTTAAGACTAACCAGGCTGCAATCCTGTTCCTACTTCCCAGGGAGTGATCCACATGGAATTCAGTGGGGCTTAGTTCCGAGTAATCTAGTCTTTGTTGCATGAATCCACCCCTTCTGAGCCATAATAAGACACTCAGGTGACAAGTATTAATACAATTGCAGTGTTCAAGTGTCCAGTGTTTATTTGGAACAGGTGGAGACCACAGAAGTTTCCCTCCCCTAAGTGTTTGGGAGAGCAGGAAACCCTTCTTAAAACTAGGCTATTTTTTCAATTTACCATAGGTGCTATCTATAGAACAGCAATTCCTAAAGTGTCCACAGTATAATGGAGGGGGGAGAACTTGGCCATGCACCTTTGACTTCTTAATCGCCCCACCAAGTCTAGTAGACACCAGCCACCCGTGAATGGAAGAAGCCTTTTGCTCGCAACAGTGGAGAAATAGACCAGTAAGTATGTGGAAAAATAGGATGGTAGACTAAATAGATGGTAGACTAAATTGGTCTGATGCAGTAGGGCTCCTTTTAAGTTGTTATTCTACTTATATCTGAGGAATTGTATTTTCAGGCAGCTAAAAGGGGAATCTAGGCTGCAGTGTCCAAATCCATCGGGCGAGGGGAAAAAACTTAGTATATATAACTTAACAGGTACGTCCAGCAAATTAGAATAAAAAATGTTGAGGAAACTCCCAAAAGCTCAGAAACATTAATTCTGCAGTGCATGAAAGTGAATGGGGTGGTGGTAAGTTGTTTGCCCATTCCTCAAGGCCTGTATACAGTGCAGGGGCCACCTGTTTGAAGGATGACTGCTGGATTCCATTTTGAAGCTCTAAAAGATGATGTTCTGTGCAGGTACAGGATCTATATACGTGAATGCAAAAAGACCACAAAGAAGAATCGTGACTTTTATTTTAGAGAAAAACATTCCAACTGCCTTGTGAAGAGTTTTCTTGGAAAAACCATCTACCAAAAAACCCCAGCATATTAGGTTTATATCTGAAACGTACACACTTGCATTTTAAGAAACATCTGTTCAAATTCTAACAAAGAATATACAACTTTGCCCTTCTATTTTGAAAATGAACAACTCATACTTATTTTCAAATAAGCATGCTTAGGATCCTGTCCTTACAGTTCTGCCGCTGTAATGCTGCTCAACTAAAGGCCTTTTACCATGTAATTGTTTTCCTCACAAAAAGGAAGTCTACCTTTTGAAACATAAAACAGAGTTATTCAGTACTGCATCACATGTCCAACTGATAATTGCACTTCGGAGTAAACATGGTTAGGATTGAGCTATGGGTACTTGGCGCAATAAATAACCTATATTGCTCTAGGGAGAATTTTGTGATCCAGAATGGAAAACCTGTTCCAAAGATATTGCTGCAAATGCTGTATTGGGGAGCAGTGGGGAACAGCTAATGATTCTGCAGATAATTTGTGTTTCTAGGGTTGGGGACTCCTTCCCCCCTTGTCATGAAGTTAACAATACAGGAAGCACATACATTAACTTCAGGTTTAGTTGGATAACTGGAACATTCAAATATAATGAAAATCAATGGTTCTTTGGAATAATCTGGAAAAAAAATACTGGACTCAAGACTACAGTGGTAGAATTAACACCAGCAACATTGATTGTGTTTATAGGAGTAGGAAACTCCCATACAACATGAAGGGTATTGTGTCCAGCCACCTCCAGAATTTGCTCCATTAGTGGAAGTCTTCCAATATGGTTGGTTGCCAATAAAGAATGTGAAAAGGAAACAATTTCTGCTCCTTGCCTCCAGGGCTTGGGGCTGGCAGCTGACAATTGAAATCTGAAGGCAAGACAAAGTGAACCACCAAATCACTTCCCCCCATTCTTCTGTCTTGTGGGAACCTAGAGACAGTAATCACGAGTTGTTTGAGAAAAGGGATTTCTACTCATGGCAGGATTAGACAGGGTTTGGCTAGATTGCTTTACATCTTGAAATGGGATCCTAGAATTGTTTGCTTTTGGAGGTGGAAGGGCAGAAACAGCAGATTTGTTGTCTTCATTCTTGCATTCTGTCAACAATTCCTTTATTTCCTCTTCTAAAGTCAAATCTACCTTTCTTTGTGGTTTGAACACTGGAGACGGGTTTCTCCCTTTCACCTCAGATGCTCCCAATACTGCTTTACAGCAAACAGGGCGTCTTGCTTCTACTTCAGATTCAACATTACTCGCACCAACTGTTGCCCATTGATTATTACAATGATGTGCCTGCCAGTCTTCTTTTTCAGAATTGTCCTGATCATCTTGACCCAAGAGATGGACAGGACTGGCAGTTTTAGGGGATACTGCCCTACTAGAAAGAATTAAGCCAGTACTATCGCTCTGGTTTTCTTTCGCCTTTGCTACCTTTCTTCCCATAGTTTCCGTTTGCTTTCTGACGAGGAGACCTTCCTCATTCAGCTGGAAGTTCTGCATTGCCCTTTTTCTTCGCTCCTTATAAAAATCTGCCAGTTGTCTAAGCTCTTGTGGTAGCTCCATACAAGAGATCTAATTAAAAGTCACATGCATGTAGATCAGAACTGTAGTACAGTATACTTTTTATTACTGTTTCTTTCAAGAATAGTTAAATCTACAGATAGAGCTAAAACACTGAAAGGCTCAATACAATATACTATGGCTGACGAGCACTCACTAAATAAAAAGCCATTTGGAGCATTCTGTCTAATAACTCTTAAGTGAGGGAAATGGTAAATGAAGAAAGAAAAGCAACAATTAAAATTTATCCTCCCCCCCCCCACCATGCATGAACTAATTATTTACTGTAACCATGTCCGGATTAGCAATTTAGACAGATGTTTTGTTAATACCAAACCATCTCCTGCTTATTTTTTGCACACAAAACAAAACAGAGGGTGAAAAAGAAAGGTGGAGCAATCCAAACTCTGGCTAGGGGGCAGCAGATCCACTGGCACACCTGAAACCCCAGTTCATGCTGGCCAAGGCAAAAGGTGAGGAGGTGCAGTATTCTACTCCGGCTGTGTTAGATCCATGCCAATGAGGGGCCTGAAATCCCCACCCTGAAGCAACCCATTTAAATGGCTATCTGCTACCTAACACTGGCAGGCACTTACTGATGCCTCTGCTGTGATAAATCCCTACCATCGCCAATGATGCGCCTCTCGGCTGACACAAACACTGCATCCTCCTAACCCTAACACTCTTGGATGTGTGTGTGCGTTAGCATTTCACTCTTATTTTTAGCTCTTTGTGGTCACATTCCTCAGGTAAGCCCTTTAAATACCCATTTTCCATATGAAGAGGACTGGCAGGAGATAGAATACAATCAAACGCAATTGAAAGAGGTGTGCCTGGCTGATAAGAGCATTCGCTTTGCATGCAAAAAGCCACATCTTCAATTCCTGGCATCTCCAGGTAAGGCTGGAAAAGATTCCTGCTTGAAAGCCTGGAAAGCCACTGCCAGTCAGTGTAGACCAGGAGTAGGCAACCTAAGACCCGTGGCCCGGATGTGGCCCAATCGCCTTCTCAATCCAGCCTGCAGATGGTCCGGGAATTGGTGTGTTTTTACATGAGTAGAATGTGTCATTTTATTTAAAATGCATATCTGGGTGATTTGTGGGGCATAGGAATTTGTTCATATCGGTTGCAATCTACTGGTAGATCCCCGCGAGGTTTTGGTAGACCGTGGTCGATCTCTGGGCTCCCTTTCCTTAGCGTCGCTAAAACTGACTCCTGCCCTGTCCCCCCCCCCCCCCAATTGCTGTTTGGTCTCTGGAAGGGAAGACGGAGCTTTCTCTGTGCTGCTATTTTCATCCATAGCGATCTTTTTGATCACTGCCAGTTTTTAATTCTGAAAGTAGATCACAGTCTCCTGAGAGTTGGCCACCCCCGGTGTAGACAATGCTGAGGTTATTGGACTGGGTTTGGATTGCTCTTCCCACTGAGGCTAGACAGACACCAATGATGGGTGGTTTCACTAGCATCAACTAAACCAGGGGTCGGCAACCTAAGGCCCATGGGCTACAAGCAGCCCATGGGGGTCGTTTAACCGGCTCATGGACCCCCGCCGCCTGCTCGGGGACTCCTGCCGCCTGCTCCCATGCACCAGCGCAGAGCAGAGTGGGGACCGCTTTCCGCGACACTGGCTGGCTTCCCATTGGCTGCAGGAAGCTCCTGCAGCCAATGGGAAGCTGCGCATGCCTCCTCTGTGCCGGAAATAGTGTTTGCGCATGTGTACTTGCGCGCACACACACTCCGGCCCACCGTGGTGTCTGTGGGACCATGAACTGGCCCAAGCCACAAAAACTTTGCCGACCCCTGAACTAAACACTCTTCACTCAGGCTTTCCCTGACTAGTGCTGGTTCCTGTTGCATTTAGTTATGATGGTGTTACAAACAATTAATTCCAATTAATTGTTGTGATTTATAATGTGAATTGCTTTGGAATCTCCTGGAAAATGAAAGCAGAACAGGATTCAAACAAACAAACAAACAAACATCAAAGCTCAGTAATGCGCAGCTCTGAAGTCTAAAAACGAGACTGGCAGCAAGAAGGAAATTGAAAGTTATTGAAGTTTCACTTACCTCTGTGCTCCCCAATGGATCTGCAGATCCTTCCCGAAAGGCATTTAGATATCCATCCACCAAAGTTGTTAAGTCAGACATGATTTCATCGAGTAGCAACATGCGGAGAGGGAGGAGGTATGCTGCCTCCAGAGCTAACACTTTCAGCAATGCAGGTGGAAGGGGTCTCACAAACCATATCTCAGGGTTTTCCTACATACCCCAAATGTAAAATGAAAAATAATGATACTAACACTTCCCAAACTGGAGTTTGAAATGCAATTGCTGGTGTAGCTTATTGGCTTAGACTTTCTCAGGGGTGCCCAAACTTTTTTCAAAGAGGGCCGGATTTGATGAACATGTATGAGGGGCCGACCAGTTTTGTTGAACTTTTTTTAGGATTTTACCCCAGGAGATAAACTGCTGCAGGGGCCGGATTAGGCTCCCAAAATGGACTTTGGCTGTGCATCAGGAAGCACTGGGTTGAATTTTGCCTCTCCTATGAACTCGCCACCTGACTTTAGGTTTACTCTCAGCTGCAACCCTCCATCTCCTGTATGAGAATACTTTACAGAATTACCCATTGCAGATTGGACATATATACTATATAAATGCTAAGTATTATAACCACACTAAACAAACATGATTCATATTAGCAATATCAGATTTTTAAAAAAAGACTATGCAAGTTTACTCAGATGTAATCCCTAATGAATTCAGTAAGACGAATTCCCAGGTAAGAACACACAAATACCGGTACCTAGTATTCTGCACCTGATAGAATCTTGCCTCTTTCATACCAAGCCTCTATTAGCCATCTGTGAACTTTGAATCATAGAATCATAGGGTTGGAAGAGACCACAAGGGCCATCCAGTCCAACCCCCTGCCAAGCAGGAAATGCCATCAAAGCATTCCTGACAGATGGCTGTCAAGCCTCTGCTTAAAGACCTTCCAAAGAAGGAGACTCTACCACACTCCTTGGCACCAAATTCCACTGTCAAACAGCTCTTACTGTCAGAAAGTTCTTCCTAATGTTTAGGTGGAATCTTCTTTCTTGTAGCTTGAATCCATTGCTCCGTGTCTGCTTCTCTGGAGCAGCAGAAAATAACCTTTCACCCTCTTCTATATGACATCCTTTTATATATTTGAACATGGCTATCATATCTCCCCTTAACCTTCTCTTCTCCAGGCTAAACATACCCAGCTCCCTAAGCCGTTCCTCATAAGCCATTGTTTCCAGGCCTTTGACCATTTTGGTTGTCCTCCTCTGGACACGTTCCAGCTTGTCAGTATCCTTCTTGAACTGTGGTGCCCAGAACTGGACACAGTATTCCAGATATTCCAGATGTTAAACTTTGGTTTCTTGTTTCTCTGTTGCTTCTATCCTTTACCTGTTCTATCCTTTACCTGTCTTTCTATAATAGTCCCTTCTCAGACCTTCATCTTCCTTCCACCCCTGAGATTTCCCTAGGCTTGCCCTGTACCCCCTTTCCTCCCAAGAACATGTTTATAGAGAACTACTTGCTTCTGGACTCCTTGATAACATGTCCCTTCCTTTGCATTCCAAGTGTTTTCAGAACCATCTCCTGCCCTATGTAGAAAAATGGGCTTTTATCCCTCCTAAAAACAAAGGGATCTTAAGTTGCTTAAACCCACTGACTACTCCAAGCATGACTTAGTTGGATAGCATGCAGAGGTCACAATACCGACCCTTGGGAACCCCACTTCTCACATCTCTCCATTATGAGAACAATAAATTTACCGGTATTTGTATTCTCTGCTTCCTGTCCTTTAACCAGCTAGTGCATGAGTAGGCAACTAAGGCCCAATCACCTTCTAAATCCGGTCCATGGATGGTGCGGGAATCAGTGTGTTTTTACATGAATAGAATATGTCCTTTTATTTAAAATGCATCTGGGTTATTTGTGGGGCCTGCCTGGTGCTTTTATATGAGTAGAATGTGGGTTGCATCTCTGGGTTATTTGTGGGGCATAGGAATTTGTTCATTTGTTTTTTTTCAAAATGTAGTCTGGCCCCCCACAAGGTCTGAGGGATAGTGGACCAGCCACCTGCTGAAGAAGTTTGCTGACGCCTGAGCTAGTGGGTCCATAAGAGAACTCTTAATCCATGGCTTTTAAGTTTGCTGAGCAGAAAGATTTATCTTTGCAGAAACTGTGTTAATTCTACTTAAGCAAGAGTCTTGTGCAGTTGTTACCTTTTTCTTTAGGAATGGCTTCCACCAATTTACTTGGAAAAGATGTTAAACTATCTGGCATGTAATTTCCCAGATTCCTTTTTAATAGCAGATGTACCGTTGGCCATTTTCCAGGCCTCTATGGTAGTACTGATACTGGGGGCAAGTTACTTTTTCTTTTTATAAGAACAACAATTTCACATTTGCGTTATTTTAAGAACTCACCAGTGAATACCCCCTGGACCCAGTGATTCTATGAAGTTACAAGAAAGGAGACTCCAAGTAAACATCAATAACTTTCTGACATTAAGAGCTGTCTGACAGTGGAATGGACTCCCTCTGAAAGTGAACTCTCCTTCCTTGGAGGTTTTAAAGTAGAGGTTGGATGGCCATTTGTCAGATACAGTGGTACCTCTACTTACGAATTTAATGCATTCCGAACGCACATTTGTAAGTAGAAAAAAATTGTAAGTCGAATCCCATAGGAATGCATTGGGAGAAAAAATTCGTAAGTCGAAGCAACCCTATCTAAAAATTCGTAAGTAGAAAAAATCCAATCTAAACCGCATCCAAGATGGCGGACGGAGCTCCATTCATAAGTAGAAACATTCGTAAGTAGAGTTATTCGTAAGTAGAGGTACCACTGTATTCTTTAGTTGAGATTCCTGCACTGTAGAGGGTTGGACTAGATGACCCTGAGAGACCCTTCCAACTCTACGATTTTATGATTCTACTACTCTACTGTTTGCAGTACCTTGTCCTGTGCCGGCAACCAAACTAATGAACAAATACGGAGTATAGCCTCTCTTTGACAAGGTTTGCATAGCTGCAATTAAAGTAGCTTCTAAAGGACCATAACCATAGCTAATAACATATATTCCGGCTACACCGGAACAGATTTTCCAGAAAAGGAAAATTGGCTCCATCCCACTTACCTCAATCACACGCTGCCTTTGTTCCATGAAAGAGATGCATCTGTAGGGCATCCCCAAATATCGCATTAAGCAATCTTGTAGAGAGCTGATACGGTGAGGAAGGAAGCCACCTGTTTCCCCTGAGAACTGCAAGACATCAGCAACCTATGAAAGGAAGCAGAGGGATCAGTATTTCATGCCCACACTTTACTGGCTAACAGCATACTACGGTAACTCTACAGAACATCGACTGCCTAAACCCTTATATTCAAGATTGGTCACTGAGGCTTTCTCCAGGGGGGTTGTTGGCGAGGTTCATCTGGCAGGAAAAAGAACCTGAGCCTTTAATGTCATTGGCCCAGTCGTGTGAAATGCTGTGCCAATGAAGATTCAGCAGGGGTCTTTTGTTTCAACCTTTAAATGCCTGCAGAAAACTTTTCTTTGCTGTCAGGCTTATGCAGGCAACTAAGAAAGCATCTTTCTATAATACTGTAGCTAACTGATTGCTGAATTTTTTACATGTTTTTATTACATATATGTATTATTGTAAACCGCTTTGATATTTCTTATGATATAGCAGTATATAATTAATCAAGCAGACTTCAGATATCTATCAAATTCAGTTTTCTTCTGGATTCTGTGAAATATTGTACACATGAAATTGTAGACACAGATCCTTGAAGTAAAATATTTCTTTATGAAGATGAAGGAGTTCGGAGTTCGGATTTGATATCCCGCTTTATCACTACCCTAAAGACTCTCAAAGCGGCTAACAATCTCCTTTCCCCTCCTCACCCACAACAAACACTCTGTGAGGTGAGTGAGGCTAAGAGACTTCAGAGAAGTGTGACTAGCCCAAGGTCACCCAGCAGCTGCATGTGGAGGAGCAGGGAATTGAACCCAGGGCTCTTCTGTCCCAACCACTTATTTCTTTACCATGTCTACTCAGAAATAAGTCCTACTGAATTTAATGGGGCCTAGTCCTAGGTGAGTGGGGTTAGGATCGCAGCTATACTTACTTGTTTTTGAAAAGATGAGAATTTACACCATAAAACAATAAAATGTAATTAAAAACTCAGTATCATATAACAATTTGCATCTCAGAGGAGAATAAAATGGAGGGGGGGGAGAGGGAGAGAAGAAGCACATATGCCAACTTTAGCTCCTTGGAGGAAAGGAGAGATATAAAATGTAAAAACAAGTAATAAAAACAATAAATACGCAGCACTGGGAAGTGTGTTGAAAAATCTAGTTAGAGAACAAGTAACTAACAAGCTACCTGTGTATCAAAGACATTGGAGAGCATAACTCCATACTGGTGAGAAAGACAATCTGAAAGCCACCGGCAGTCATGAATAACCTAAAGAAAATAAAGAAGAGATACTGTAGTAATTGGTGAGATAAAAGTAATATATAAATAAATGCAATTTGATGCTGCCATGTTTACGTTATTTCACATTTTCTCTACATAGGTTCTGATTCCCTGTGCTAGACAAATACTTACTTTCAAAATATTCTGATCTTCCAGTATCATTTGGAGTCCGTTATTGAACACTCGAGTTCCCAGAAGGAAAACGTCAAACAAGAAAACCTTGCTCTTTGTTGCAATCTATAATAAATATACAGGACAGAAAACAAAAATTATGCGTACCTGTTTTACTTAAATATTAGCAACAAAATATTTTCAAAATACAAATCTTAAGTGTCCTAACAGACAGAATATATATATATATATATATATATATATATATATATATATATATATATATCTCACACACACACACACACACACACACACACACACACTTGAGACACAGAGAAGACAAATAGAAGACATAAGATCTGCTCTGAGTGAAAGCAAGAACATAACTGACACTTCAAGGAAAGAAAGCCTAAATACTTCCTTCCAGAATGCATTCCTGCCTTCAAGCGGCAGGGGAAGCAAATCTACTTAGAGGGTTTGTTCTTCTGAATTGCTTAGCCTTAGAAGGTGCCAAAGGACTCTAGAGGGCCTCAGTAATATATTTGTGGGCAGCATAACAACTCAATAAAGAAAAAGGGGAATTATACTGAAGACCCCAGATGTAGCATATTCTTTGTTCCTCTTAACACAAAAATCAAAGAAACACAAAATCAAAAGTTTTGGCCAAAGGGTTCCAAATAGCAATGTTAAGTGCTTATAAAATATTCCTTCTTACCTGCAGCCAAGAGAGTTTTCCATGGCGACACAAATTGACACCCTCTGCTGCTACACTACAAACATTTTGCTTTTTGATGTGCACCATCTAGTGAGAAGGGGAGAAACTACTAGGTAAAGGAGAGTGAAGAAGACAGGTAAGAAAACATGATGCCTCATTTGTGACAAACATAAAATTCACACCCAGCATACATCAGAGGTAGTGAGAAACAAGGGATAATCAGCAAAGAGTAATGTAAAGATAAAAATAACCCAGGGTTTCCATTCCTTGAGCATTACTAGCGTTTATTCAGACAGTACCATTAAATACGAAGTTTTAGGTATAAGACATTGTATAGCCTAACAAAAGTTTCCCACCTAGATGGTGTTTACTAGATTATTTTCTCTTGTAACAATATACCCTTTGTACTGTGGTTACCCCAAGGTGACATGTTAAGATACTGTTCTTTCATCTATGGGCAAATTATACAATTAAAGTAATCCACTAAAAATTATTAAACTCAATTTAGAATTGGTAATAAAATTTTAGATTTTTGACACCACACACACAAGAGCTGCCAACAACAACAAGCCTGAACAAGTGATTAACAGTTGTACTTTTGATTTAAGGTCAGATTTTCCAACAGCTTATACTGAAATATTCAAGCACCTCACATTCTAAGTGCCAACCAGCATGGGTCATTCAAGGCATATATCAAAACACTGTAGCCATACTATTGACCAGGACAAGTTACAGGAAACCTGTTGCAATAATTTCAATGGCTACTGGTGAAACTTCCAGGCATTAATTCAGTGTTGGTTATAACATACAAAGTCCAACACAACTTTGTGTCTGATTATCAGAAATACAGTGAAACCTCGGTTTATGAATTTTCGGTTTATGAACGCCGCGGACCCATCTGGAACGGATTAATTCACTTTCCATTACTTTTAATGGGAAAGTTCGCTTCAGTTTATGAACGCTTCAGTTTATGAACAGATTTCCGGAACCAATTACACCCATGTTTCAGTTTATGAACGCTTCAGTTTAAGTACTTCGCGGACCCGTCTGGAACGGATTAATCCACTTTCCATTACTTTCAATGGGAAAGTTCGCTTCAGTTTATGAACAGTTACTCCGCGGACCGTCTGGAACGGATTAATCCACTTTCCATTACTTTCAATGGGAAAGTTCGCTTCAGTTTATGAACGCTTCAGTTTATGAACAGACTTCCGGAACCAATTGTGTTCATAAACCGAGGTACCACTGTACTGCATTCCATCATATGAGCCGGCCTGTGTTTCAAGATTCTCAGGAGGGGCTCCCCTTTTTCCTCTCAACATCTGAAGCATGTAGGAGATCAAGAAAGGAGAGAAATTCTGAAACTCCTTGTCAGAGAAGAATCTCCGAGCCCCTTCTTGGATGACCTTCTTCTGGCCAGACAGGCAAAGATGCTTTTATTCAAGCACAGTCTGACTTTCTCAAAGAATCAGAGTTGGAAGTGACCTTGAGAATCATCTAGTCCAATCCCTTGAAATGCATGAATATGCAGCTGCCCTTTATGGGGATTGAACCTGCAACCTTGGCATTATCAGCACCATGGTCTAACAAACTGAGCTAATCACTGTAAATACTGCAATTTGTTCAACCGGCTGTTGTTCTAACTCATTTATGTTTTACATACCTCTTTTCTGATTTGATTATTATTTTGGATTTTACTGTTGCTGACTGCTGTATCATTTAGTGGAAAAATTTGAAACAAATTTAACAAATGATGCATTCTAAACATTTAGATTTATATTAGATTTATACCACTTAGTGATTGGTCAGAATTTTCAATGAACCTTGGGGAAAGTAGTTGGGTATACGGGTTCAGCGCCAGCGCCGATCGGCGGGGTCTCGTCTCGTCTCCGAGACGGCCCGTCCCTGCTAGGAGTGGGGAGGGCAGCGAGAGCGACGCTGCGCCCCTTAGAACCTCAGGAAGGGCGTCCCGGGGGCAATTTGCTCGGCACAGCCCAAATCCGGACTCCCCAACTCTTCGGTTAGCTCTAATAAGAGCTCCGGAGCGAGGAGGGTAGAAGTCGCGGGGGCCATTTTGAGCGGCAACGTTATTCTAGCAGGGAGAAGCTTCAAGCCGAAGGCGGAGAGCGCTGGATTCTTCCGAAAATAAAACGATTGGAAAAGATTGTAAGTAACCTCACGATTTGGATTATAAAACAATTTGGATCTGGGAGAGAGGGGAGAAAAGAGGAAGCCACCCCCCCCCACGGCAACAAAAGAGACAGTAAATAGAAACCCGAAGCCATAAACAGAAGATTTGCAATTCAAAGGATCCCTCAAAGGCATCAAAGAGAATCTCCCCTTTGATGCAGGGTGAGAAGGGGAGAGAGACTGTGGTTTATGACTGCCCTGCAGCAAGAGGTAAAGACTGAGAAAAATCTTTCTTTTCCTCGGGAGCCGGCAGCCCAGGCAACCCAGTGAGTTGATCAGGATTTATGAGTCAATTTTTATTTCATTTTGTATTTCTGGACTTTGTGGAATTTCTTTTCTGGTTTAAATGTTTGTGAAATGTGAGTTCGAACTTTATTGTTAATAAGACTTGAAGAATGCAGCCAGCTTGTTAAAATGGAGTCGAGAAAATAAACTGTGATCATATTCCACCCCACGTGACAAGTTTTGACCTTGGCAGGATTGAATTATGTCAACAAAAAAGTGTTCCCCTGAGTTCCAGCGGTCTGTTTTGACCTTAATGTGGGAAACAAGAATAGAGCTATGTCAAGAGGAGACACGACGGCAAGAGTTACAGAAAAAAATTCAGATGGTGATGGCAGAATATGATTTTTTAGGAGAGGAAGCTTTTGACACTGAAAAAGATGAATGTGAGAATGACAATGATGATGACTGTGATTTGGAAGGAAAAGATGAAGATGAGGACTGTGATGATTCAACACAAAATGAAGCACACCACGAAAAAAATGATGACTTTACTCTACAAAAAGTTGGATGGAGTGCCCCGCTTTTGAGGGGGGCACGATTGGTATTATTGGAACTCCAGAACGCCCACAGGGAAGAAGGAAAAAATATGCAGAGAAGAGAAGAAATTCAGGGGCCCTGTATGGTGGCCTGGATGGCAAAAGACTGTAAACAGGGGGTGGGGTGAAGGGAAAGGGATGTTGTGATTACATGGATGGATTAACAGGTTTATAACTGGCCTGCTGATTATGGAATTTGCTGGATTGGGGGGGTGGAGCCAGTAATCGGGGATGTAAGGTTAAATTGAGAATAGTTATAGTTTTAAAAGTGAATGGATTTTGGAAAATGTGAAAATATGGAGGCTTATAGAGGGAGAAAAAATTAGGCACGGGAAGATAAAATGGGAGTTTGATTTTTCAGTGATTTGAAGTTGTATAAGATACAAAGGTGTATTTCTATAAAGTAAGAAACTGTTGCAGATGATAAAAAAGGGATGAAAACCGGGGAAGGGGGGGAGGGGAAGCCCACAAAATATGGTTTTACAATCATGAATGTAAGAAAATTTTTTCTGTTTTGTATTGTTTTTTTCTCTTTTTTTGCCCTTTCTTTTTTTTCTTTTTTCCTATTTCTATTTTTCTCTTTTTTTTTTTGGTATGACAATAGATGGTTGGATGGATGGCCTCCTGCGTACTGCCCTGGTTTGCTGGAGCTCCCTGGTGGCAGGGGGGGGGCTTTGGGGTCAGGGGAGGGGGAGGAGGACAGAAATCCAAGCATAAAATGGAACATCTCTGACTGTTCACATACATGGGATACTTCTGTGGCAGGGGAGGACCCATGTGGGTGGGTAGGAAGGAGGTGGAAAAGGTGTTTATGTATGTACCGTTTTTTTTGTTTTCTGTAAAATTAATAAAAAGTATGTTTAAAAAAAAAAAAGAAAGTAGTTGGGTATTGCATTAGAAATCCTTGGGCAAACTACAATTTCCCAGAACAAGGGACTGACTATTAACCCTATTTATATCTGTGCAATGTATGTTGAAAGATTAAATTCAGTTGTTTCTTTCTGTTATTTCTGCTTTTCCTTTGTTTTTGTGTACTGTGATGCACTGATTGTATCATTGTTACTTATCAAAATACATTGGGGTTTTTTTTAAAAAAAATCTATGCAATGTAGTAGATATAGGCTGATAATAATATTATGCAGTGCAGTAGGCCCATGGCCTAAATATCAACATGACCTTTTACAAAGTGTGCTCAAATGTGAATTCTCCTTTCCAGGATTTTATATCCATTGTGTCCAACAGCGACAGACGACAACCCCCACAACCCCTAAAACAAAACAAGCACCCTTAAGTAAAAGTAACAGTATTATACTCACTGCAGAACCAAATTGCTTCTGAAATTGATCAACAACAACATAGTCTATGTCCTCCCCTTTGTCTTGATCTGTTAAAAAGATACCATACTAAACATTTTCTCTTGCCTATGCCCACAGTATATGTTTGTAAAATATGTATTCAAAAATACACTATGCTTTGTCCTTTACAAAAAAGGTAAGCTGTGATGAGCCATGAAACAATACTTAGAAAACAGATAAAATAAAGAAACTGATTAACCCAGCAACCCTTTCTTCAAAACATCTGGTTATAATGCTTGTTAACAGCAAGTTACACATAAATCTCTTAGAAAGCAGGTTGTTTCTGGATTCTCTTTTGTCAAGACACAACTGTAATTAAAAGGCCTTTTTTCTTACTGCTCAATGACATGAACAGAACGATATAAAGTGATACAGTTTCCTAGCATTTGAAGGCTAGGAAATAAAAGCTCGGCTTTCTGTATTACAGCGACCATATTATTTTTACATTCCATATAATTTCCAGTTGAATCTAGAGTCCTAGGAATTCTATTCCACCCAAGCAATTACAGCACTAACCACAAATACTCCATTTTGCCCATTATCTTATCTACAGCTATAAATAAACTACAGTATTGAACTGGATTTCTGGGCTGAATTGCTTGCTGAATACACTCAAGGGCTGATTAACCTTCCACGTGGCTTAGGCTATAGTAATGGTTGAAAAAGTGCCTGGGCAAGCAGACGGGTAGAGGTATGCCTGGAAGAGATCACTTTCTGTGGCAGCCCCTAAGCTATGGAACTTCCTACCCACAGAGCTGCATATGGCACCTTCATTGTACAACTTTCAGAGAAGGTTGAAGACACACCTCTTTACCCTGGGCTTTTAATATTTTATGTTTTAGTGCTGGAGGAGACTCTTGAGAGTCCCATGGACTGCAAGAAGATCAAACCTATCCATTCTTAAGGAAATCAGCCCTGAGTGCTCACTGGTAGGACAGATCCTGAAGCTGAGGCTCAAATACTTGGCCACCTCATGAGAAGACTCCCTGGAAAAGACCCTGATGTTGGGAAAGACTGAGGGCACAAGGAGAAGGGGATGGCAGAGGATAAGATGGTTGGACAGTGTTCTCGAAGCTACCAACATGAGTTTGACCAAATTGCAGGAGGCAGTGCAAGACAGGAGTGCCTGGCGTGCTATGGTCCATGGGGTCACGAAGAGTCGAACACGACTAAACAACAACAAAGGACCCTACTTGTTTTTACTGCTGTAATCTGCCATGGAACCTTATGATGAAGTATGGGTAGCATATAAACAAACAAACAAACAAATAGAGCCCCAAGTTGATGGCATAAAAATTATGGGATATGTGACTTGCTGCTTGGATATTAGGCTGAATTTCTGGTAGCTACCTGAAAAGTTGTACCTGAAGTTACCCAGGTTGAGCTGATGAGTGTCCTGAGAAAGAGAATCAGGATTCTGTGTGTTCTGCTTCCGTGGTTCTCCATTGTCCGCTGCATACACTTGGGTAGATGGAGCTTCCCTGTGCAACACATTATTAAGGGTGCCCTGATCAATTGTCATGATCAATTACGGTAAAATCATGGATAGAATACGTCTTACATTTTAACTAATGTAAACATAAAAACTCTTGGCATTTTATTCTACATGCAGCAAGGACTTCCTATGCAAACATTCACATCTTGCAAAAGAACTGACAATTGATAAAGCTCTTGGTTAATTTAATTGATTTAGGCAATGGGGCTTCAGCATGGGCATAACCAGGATTTATGTTAGTGGGGGCAATGCACCCACATGCCATCATCCTCTATCTGGTGCTGTCTAGCAAAATTTGGAATGAAATGTCTCAACAACAGTCATTTTAAATTACTTTCTTTTGAAAAATGCTCAGAAAAATCTGTCAAATTCTACTTTTAGTTAAGAATTTTTATTTAATTACTTGATGGGGGGCAACTGCCTATACCCATAGGCTTCAGGTCAGGAGAGGCTACTCTGGGTTACCCTAGAAGCAAGGAAGGGAAGATCCTCAGCAGAAAAATGGCAGAATGCAAGCAAGCAGAATTAGAGCTAAGATCTCAATCCAACTGGAAATGCTTGCTTGTAGTGGTTTCCGGAAGTAATGTTTGTTTACCGATACCTCTGAATGGAGATTCCCTGAAATTTAGCTCAAGTTTTTTTTTAAAAAAATTACTGTATATTCCTGCGTATAAGACTTTTTAACCCAGGAAAATCTTCTCAAAAGCCGAGGGTCGTCTTATACGCCGGGTCATATTTCTTATACGGCAAGTATATCCCAAACCCTATATTTTAACTGGAAAAGTTGGAGGTCGTCTTATACACCCAGTCGTCTTATACGCCGGAATATACGGTACATGACATAGGACCAGTTACAGGTAGGTAGCCGTGTTGGTCTGACGTAGTCGAAACAAAATAAAAAAATTCCTTCCAGCAGCAGAGTGTATCTGAAGAAGTGTGCATGCACACGAAAGCTCATACCTATGACAAACTTAGTTGGTCTCTAAGGTGCTGCTGGAAGAATTTTTTTTATTTTGTTTCGATGACATAGGACCATGCCACTCCTCACCCCCCCAACCCCCCCTACAAAATAGTGTTGTTATTTCAGTTGTGGAGGAAGGGTAATAATGAGAAGCTGGACTCAGAAACAGAGGTTATTTTAAATTATGAACTACAGAGGCAATGTGCAAAGTTCACTGGCTATCCTGTAAAAGGTTATGGGACAATGGATTACTGTACAGCCATCTTGCACGTAGTAGGCTTCTGAACTGCTTTCGTTTGCTGAATCAGTATACATATAAGATTTTCCACCTAACTTATCCTAATATCCAAGTTCACCAGTGATCCTTGATGATAAAACTCTTTATATGTACCTGGTAGGAGCTGTCTTTCCTTCTGCAGCATGTTGTTCCGAGTCATCAATTAATTCCACTGAAACATGAATATACAGCTCCAATTACAGATTTTGCATTCAATGAGGAACTACACAATACCTAGAAAGCTGAAGATAGGCCAAAAACTCTACTGGCAAATGAAGAATGCAATCATGACTCCCAAGAAGAAAGGAAGCTACCAGGATAGGAATGTGCTGGAAAAGAGGCACTCATTCTACAGGACAGTATGGATAGCATGACTCCTAAGAGGGTTATATTAAATGCAAACATGTCATGGAAATAGGAAATAGAAGTTAAACTTGCCTATTCTACAGAATCTCTCCAAAAACCACTTTGGCTCTATTGACAAAAGCAGCTAGTATTACACTACTATTATGCTCTCCACAACAGGCTGCCTATTCAGGATCTGAAAACAAGGTCCTTGAGAAGGTAGAATGGGAAGTGCACAAGGATTTAAGAACAAAACAGGGAAGGGGCCAGGGGGAGAGAAAGGAAACAGGGCTCACTGAATTGAGAAAGGCTGCAGAATATGCAGCCCCTAAGACTCTGCTGGGCGGCCCATTCATTTAATACAATGCTACATACGTTTTCCTCCCATACTCCAAATTTGGTTTTAATCCTACCAATGAAGGGGCAAGTTTGAAAATGTTATGAAGGATTTATAGTACCGGTATGTCCCTAAATGGCAATTACAACTTCCATGCATACATTTTAGATTTTGGTAGTATTAGCAAAATTTAGAATTAATGAAGGTTTGACTAAACTGTGCCAAACATGGAAATTCCTAGACTTAGCCTATGCTAAGAGGGCCAGACCAACCTGTTAAGGCAGGCTGAGTGCAGCCATTAATAAATAGAGCAGAATCATTCCCATGACAAAAGGTGAGACATTCAGCAGCAGACAAGGGCGGGCAAGGTTGCAAGGGTAACAGGAATAAAAGTGTCCTTTTAAAACAGAGGCTTTGAGGTAAGGCTTAAATTGGTATACATTTCAAAGAGAGCAGGGCAAAAGCTTCTGAAAATGTCTGTTCTACAGGTTTACAATATGACATTCAAATGCTTTCATGTCAACCCTTCCTCCATTTAGTTTTCAGAGCTTTTACTAAATGCTTTCACTGAGCTTTGGCAGTAATAATTCTATCAATAACTGTGTAGGGCAAGTCATTATTATTATAACCATATTGCAAACAGAAGACTTACTGTATAATCCAGTTTACCCAAAAGTAAATCCCATTCTGTTCAAGGGGGCTTACTCCAAGGAGAGAGGTTTGAGAGCAGTTTGGAACAGGCAAGCTCTGAGCAAGCTATTTCCTAATTTACAACTTAATACCTTAGCAGCCGCCAATTCATTGCTACAGAGGAGTGTCTGCTGGAACCAACAAGGAAGCGTTTTTCCACTTGTTTTCCCCACTGCCTGCTGGGGGTATTGTTTTTGCTGCTGTTTGGATGCTTTGTATTTTAATGTTAGGCATTGTTTCAGTGTTTATTAACATGATACGTTTGTTTGTCCTATTAATAGTACTGTGACTCTTTGTTTAAACTGTGTTGTGTTTTCTAAGTGTTAATGCATTATCTTGAAATGTTGTTATATTTTATTCTGTGCGTTATGAGCTGCTGTCAGCCACTATGAACATGGTTCTACCATAGCAAAGAGACATACAAATATACTGATGGTGATTATTCTAATTACCGTGATCGCAAACATGAAATATCCATTATTTGATGCTTAAATAATTCCACTATGTACTGCCATCAAAGCTTCAGATCATAATGTTGGAATTAACTTGTGTAATGTGTTGAAATGTGACCAACAGAACTTTATTACAGCTTTTCCAGAGCATTTTATGAATCCTGTGGTATTACTCACTGTAATAAAAATTGCACATATATTTGTCAAGGTTACAGGTAGGTAGCCGTGTTGGTCTGGATCGAAGTAAAATAAAAAAATTCCTTCAGTAGCACCTTAAAGACCAACTAAGTTTTTATTTTGGTATGAGCTTTCGTGTGCATGCACACTTCTTCAGATACACACTTCAGATGCACACTTCTTCAGTATCTGAAGAAGTGTGCATGCACACGAAAGCTCATACCAAAATAAAAACTTAGTTGGTCTTTAAGGTGCTACTGAAGGAATTTTTTTATATATTTGTCAAGTTTCACTGAACTGGATGTAGGCACATGGGCATAGTCGAGGGGGGGGGGCAGATCAAGTAAAACAATAGAAATACTTAACTAACTGACCAATCACATTGGTTTTGCCCTCCCCACAAAAGTCCTGCCCTCCCCCCCCCAAAAAAAAATCCTGGCTACGCTCATGAATAGGCATCATTGAGTACGGAACCTCATTTGAAAAGGGGTGGGATGAAAAGAACTCTGATGGCATTAAACAGGGCCGGCTCTAGGGGTAGGCTGGGTGGCGTGGGGCGCCGGGTCAGCAGGGGGGCGCTGCGCGACGAAGCCGCGCGGAAACCACGCTGCACATTGCGCCCGCCCACCAGTCGCGGGAAGGGGCGGGGGCGCCGGAGCGATCTGTGCACCACGGCACCTGACCCGCTTAAGACGGCCCTGGCATTAAACCCAACAAAGAATTTCTGAGTATAACTAAATATATATTCTCACCATCGACAATTTCATGGCCAAAGAACATCTTTACTCCTGGTACATATCTGCCACTTTCCAAGTTCTTAACTGAAGTAAACAAAATACAGCAAGGTAAGTGTCATGCCCTTTAACCAAAGCCAAAAGGATTTAGGAAAGTTTTTAATATTTGATGTTTCATTCTGTTTTTAAATCTGTTGGGAGCCACCCAGAGTGGCTGGGGAAACCCAGCCGGATGGACAGGGTATAAATAATAAATAATGATGATTATAACTATTATTAAGAATCATGAGATATAAAACAACATCACTGGCGAACAAAACAGAGTGGAATTCTGTGAAAATCATTCAACTGTCAAGCTTTCTTGTAACTTTTGAACAGTTTGCTCACTGTACAGTTTGCTTCTTCATAATTAGATCGGCACCATACTTTTAGTATAGCTAATATACAGTACATTGAGGATTTTTAAAATTTTGTGCATCAATCCTATTTTCTTAAAGTGCTTTGTAGCACTATACTGAGCTAATCTGCTTTACGATAATTCTTTACTGTCCTGTTTAAAATGGTGCAGTTTAAAAGCCAAGTACTGTATGTATATTTATATTATTTTTAGCCTGCCCTTCATTCCAAAGGATCTCAGAGAAGAGTATGAATTAAAATGTATTCCACATAAATCATAATAAAATAAAGACACATTAAAAACAACTGAAGGAACTAAACCAAGGGAGCAGAACCTCAGGTCTCCAGGTTCCCTCACTATGAGAAGTGAAGTTACAGGGAACCAGGCGGCGCCTGCCCTGTGGAATACCCTCCCGTCAGATGTCAAGGAAGTAAACAACTATCTGACTTTTAGAAGACATCTGAAGGCAGCCCTGTATAGGGAAGTTTTTTAATGTTTCATGTTTTATTGCGTTTTCAAAACTTACTTGGGAGCCACCCAGAATGGTTGGGGCAACCCAGTCAGATGGGCAGCATATAAATAATAAAATTATTATCATCAATGAAATCAGTGTGGCCTAACACCCTATGTAGGTGCTTGCAGCTTCAGGGCTTAAGATTGCAACCTACACACCAAATGAGCCAGAGTATTCATACTTATTTCAATACACAAGAATGTGATTAAGTGATTCTTCCAGAGCAACCTACATTTTTGTCAGGACAAGGCCTTCTTTGGAAGCTGTTCTTAGACCGTCTTCACTGTCTAAGGTTTGTGGGCGACAACCAGAAAACAGCCTTTTCTGTGGTGCCTCCTAAATTATGGAACTCCCTCCTAAATAATGTTTGCCAATCATCTTACTATCTTTTAGGCACCTGGCAAGGCCTATCCTATTTTAATGGCATTTAGTTTAGTTATTATTTTGGTTCTTTCTGTCCTGTTCAACTTAATCTTCTTGGCTAATCTATATTTTTGTTTTATTTCCTTTTTATTTCTTTTTCCTTTTTACTAGTTTTAGCTGTTTTGTAAGTTCAGGAACGAGGCAGGATAGAAATCTAGAAAATAAAAAGTTGTTTGGTCCTTGAAAAAGTGAATATGAGCAATCCAGACTGCTATGTGAAGAATCAAATTCTTATATTTATCCTTTTTAGCATAATAAAATGCTAGAAACCACTTAGGTTTTCTTACAATCAGGTGGTATATAGATTTTGTTAAACAAATGAACAAATTCATGCCAAAAAACATAATGTTCTGCTCTAACTGGTACAGAAAATGCAGCAGATGTCTGCACATGTAACTGTGAGAGATGATTCTACCCTATCAGTTGCTTAAGGTATTACTTTGGAATTCATCAAAGGATGCCAGCTATTGAGAAATTTATACAGCACAGCTGAGATTAGCCTTTTTTGGTTGTATAAAATATGGATATGTTTGATGCCTTATATGCCAACACTGTTGAAATTCTCTTGCATGTGATAAAAGTTGAACAAACACCTGCATTTCATCCAAGTAAATAAATCTTAAAAGCATTTGCATTCCAGTGTTCTTCCAATGAATTTAGTAGGGCAACTTTAAAAAGCCTAGCTTGCAGACAGCTGCGAAGGAATTTTCAGTACAGTAAATGAAATCTTGTTATTACACTGTATATTTAGCATTAAGTAAACAACTCTGGGAATCTAATCAATCTCCTTGAGATGCCACATAATAGATTCATGTGCCATGCTAGAAAACAGGTTTTGAGAAAAGTGGGTAGCTACTGCCAAAAGCATTTCAGTGGTGAGCCGGCCTTTGTCCACAGACAGCTTTCCGGGTCATGTGGCCAGCAGGACTAAACCGCTTCTGGTGCAAGGGAACACCGTGACAGAAACCAGAGCGCATGGAAACGCCGTTTACCTTCCCACTGCAGCAGTACCTATTTATCTATTTGCACTGATCGGCAAGCCCAAGAAGCTCAGTGGTTAGACAACAGTGCCATCTGGGTCCAGGGAAGACAATGGAATTATTTGCAGTTATGGAATGTTGATAATCTTCTGCTAAAAACATTTTTTTGCTGATTGGTGCAACTAGAGTACTAGAAAGGCACCATTATTAAACTTAGGTTGTCAGGAATGCTTTTCACTGAGAAGTTTCCAATGTCTTCTATAACTGATCTCTGTGTTAGCCTGTTGCAGAAAAACAACACAGCTTTCTATCTGACATTTCCAGATGGGTGTTGATTTAGGAAGCTAAATCCCCTAAACCATGGTGCTTGGGTACCAGCAACTAAGAATCCAACCTACCTCCTCATCCAGGATCAAATATTTGCAGTAATAGGAAATGACAGCAAATACCACTGAAGGCAGAAGAGAGGAATGCTGTTCTGCTAGTCTGTCTGCCAGGAACACACCTCAAGCACTGAGTAATCCAGTAGCTTCCCTGGTTCTAGAGATACTTGGAATTTGGGCTATTTATGAAATTAGGCTGTGATCCCATGCACCCTTATTTGGTCATATGTCAAATTACCTCAATGGGGCTTACCTCTGAGTAAATTATAAAAGGATTATGCTGCATTTTACATGATCATATAGGGTAACTGTGGGACGTGGGTGGTGCTGTGATCTAAACCACTGAGCATCTTGAGCTTGCTGATTGGAAGGTCGGCGGTTTGAATCTGCTCATGTCCCAGCTTCTGCCAACCTAGCAGTTTGAAAACACACTAGTGCAAGTAGATATATAGGTACTGCTGCAACGGGAAGGTAAACAGCATTTCTGTGCACTCTGGCACTCATCAGTGTTCCGTTGCGGCAGAAGCGGTTTAGTCATGCTGGCCACATGACCCGGAAAGCTGACTGTGGACAAACGCCAGCTCCCCCAGCCTGAAGCGAGATGAGCGCCGTACCCCAGTCGTCTTTGACTGGACTTAACCATCTGAGGTCCTTTACCTTTTTATAGGGAACTACCATCAGTGAAATATTACCAATATACTTGTTCTTTTATTTGGATTTTTCCATATGCATGTAACATCAAACATCCACATACCTTAGATAACCATCACCTAGATAACCTAAGGAAGAACAGCAAGAGCTGCATGGGCTAGTATTTCATGCAGTCCTGGAACACAGAAGCAATTATATTCAGCACCCCTTGTAACCCTTTTGCTTTTAACATTTCAAATTGTGTAGGTAAGCATTCCAAGGATATTCAATGCAGAAATTTATTTTGACTATTACACCCAAACACTAACATCAACAGATGGCTATGTTGAAAAGGGATGACCAACTGGAGGCCTGCGGGCCAGATCTAAATTTTGGAAATGTCAGGATGAAGAGTGGAGAGATGCCCATAGTCTGATGTAAGGAAAATGATCAGTTTTTAAAAGTTCTGAGAAACAGGGATATACCGATGCTAAAGATTTTTGTAAATTTTGTGTATAATAACTCATTGTGTGACAGCTATTCAGAGGCTTTATAATGAATCATTTGATAACCATTAGAGTGACCAACATACACTTCTAATGCACTGCTTCTAGAAAATTCAAGGATCTCCCCTAATAATATTTGAAAAAAACAGTTTTCAATAGAAATTATTTAGTTCAAAACAAATGTAGAACCTCTGTTCAGAAAGATGCTTCGGCTGGAATCCACATGTTGCAGCACCCCTTGGAATGTGCCACATTTCAGTGTGATTTTCACAGTTTTCCTCAGGATGTCATGAAGGAAGTGGTAATCGCTGCTAGGATCCATTATGTTTTTTATCCTTCAAGGAATCTGGTGCTCAGTCTAAATAAGAAATTAAACAGAAAAGCTTTCTGTTAAGTTATCATTAGTACTATTATAAAAATTATTCTACAGTTAACAGGGACACTAAAGATAAACTGTAAGGGAAGCAAGAACTGCAGCAAGAAAAATATTTCAATTACCATACTTTTCCGTGTATAAAACTAGAATATGTTTTTTACTAAAAAAATAATGTTAAAAAGGGTTTATACACATATAAAAAGGGTTTATAGTCTTATACACAGGGGCAATCTCCCCCATTTTCTTAATTTTGAGTCCCCAAAAACAAGTCTTATACATGGGGGAGTGTTATACACAGAAAAATACAGTAATAGGTTTCCCACGGAACAGGGTATCATAAAAATCCAGGCTGAGAAATTTCCTGCAAAGTGACATTGCAGAGCACAGGTTGCACAGTAAAAATTAAATGTAAAAAGGCTTGTCAAACAAGTGGCTAATGTTGCAGGAAAAGTCAAACAATTCAAGACTATTCCAGTGTGATCAGAAAGAAAACATTAAGGCTGCAATCCTAAACCCACTTACTTGGAAGTAGACCCCACTGACGTTGTTAATAGGACCTACTTATAAGTAGACATGGTTAGTTCTGCTAGTCATAAAATCCAGCTGTTTTGGATATTTGCAATTTGTAGTAGTAACAGTTCAGCATGCAATTCTACATACTGGAAACTGCAATCAGCTAGCACCTTTAGTGGGCTATGGAAACAATTTGAGCAAACTAAAATAGAGCAAATTTGTATCCTTAATACACCTGCTCTAAAGGTGGATTAAGGTGATTTCATGTAAATGCTGTTACAGTATTTAATACACTTCACCTTGGCACTGGCCAATCCTATGTGTTATCCCTTGATATTGGAGAGTAAAACATGTTAAGATTTATCCTACATACAGCTTGAAGCCACCATTAAATATAATTTTAAAGGGAGAAACTATTTGAAAATGTTTGCCCAGGGCTCAGCAACCTAAGGCCCATGGGCCACAAGCGGCCCACGGGGTCATTTAACTGGCTCGCGAGCCGCCCCCGAACTGAGCCGCCCACTTGGCGAGTCCTTGCCCGCTGTGCTAAACCTGCACAGCAACTCACTTCCGTGGCGCCGGAAATCACGTCTGCACATGCGTAGACGCTGGAAATCGCGGGCACGAGCGATCCAGCTCACGGAGGGATCTCCGCTGGAGTGAACCGGCCCAGGCGAGGTAAACCTTGCTGACCCCTGCTTTTGCCAAACAAAACTACAGCCTATTGTTAAAATGGAAAGAGGTATTTATGCACAGCTGCAGCGTTTTAATGTGTGGGAACTAGCAAGTCTGCCCATTTAAAAGAATCAAATGCTTATCACATCACTTTTTATTATCCTGAGATCAGTTCCCACCACTACCACTACAGTTTTGTGCATATGTAATTAAAGTTTTGCTTATTTTTTGCAACCTAAGGCAAAAACACAGAGAAGCATTATCAGTCACTCAAGCCCCCAGGTAGGCCTGCAAGGAATTTGTGACTTTGAAGAATGTATCTGAAAAGTTTGTTATTCCATTAAAACCTGTTTTGTAAGTAATGACACACCCTACTTCTGAATACAGAGACACTGTTTTCCATTTTGGGGTCTGGCAAATCTCTGCCACTTTGATACCAGCAATTGGTCTATTATAGAATTTGAAGGAAGAATTCAAAGGGAGGAAGATACAAGCAAACTGAGGAAATTACTGACATGCTGCTTACATATAAAATGCATACATAGTTTTTACAGCTCCTTAAATTTACATTTTGCTGAACTTGAAATATGGTTTAGGCACTCATTTCCACTCAATTTATTTTATCAATACGCATAGCACCAAGGGATAAAATGACATCTATATTAGATTTTAATTCTAAAAATAAATTTAAGACAAACGAGTGCCACAAGGATTATAAACCAGCTCTTGAGTGTCACAGTTCTTGAAACTTTATCACAATAAGGTATGAAAAGGAAGTGGGAGGAAGACACATTAGCTTGTCCAAAATCTAGAAAACTGCAGGTTTAAAGAAATTAAGGTGGAAGAAACAAAATAATTTTTCCCCTTCCAGTACCGGTAGCACCTTAGAGACCAACTAAGTTTGTCATTGGTATGAGCTTAGCTCATACCAATGACAAACTTAGTTGGTCTCTAAGGTGCTACTGGAAGAAACTAATTTTTTATTTTGTTTTGACTACGCCAGACCAACACGGCTACCTACCTGTAACTAGAATTAAGGTGGAAGAGTGAGCCATGCCGATCTAGGTTTTTCTGATGAATTCAATATAAATATGTTTACTAAAATGTGCTTTTAGCCCACCCTTCCAGGGCAAGCTACAATAAAACAGCATGAAAGATAAAATAATCCAACAATATAAATACCAAGGCATTAAGATGTATGTGAGATTCTTGGCCGTATTCAGCACAACTTCAGAACAATCCCAAGCAGATTTACTCAAAAATGAGGCCTACTAAATTCAATAAGAATTGCTTTCTACATATTGATAAGATTGCAATCCTATATGTCTATTCAACAGTAAACCCTATAGAGTTAAATAGGAACTTATTCCCAAACAAGTGGGGATAGGACCACAGCCTTGGCAGCCAAATGCAAGTGATCAGGCTGGCAGAGAAGCCATGAAGCGCTCTGTCGCACCACACCCAACATAGAAACCAAGAAAACTGCAAGATTATAGGAACTCGCTACTCTGCATCCACCACACAAACATAGCAGACAGTTTGCAAGATAACCAGAATTCTCCCTTTTCCCCTCTGCAGGCTTCCAGCAAGCTTTTAAATACTCTTGCAGCCGAGGAGCTTTTTGTGGTCTTATTTACAAAAAGCTGCCTTAGAAGTGAGCCATGGTGTAGCAGGTTGCTTCCTCTGCCTTTGATCCTATAAAAAGTAGGTGCACCTCATAGAAGAACTGATGTGAAAGGATTGCCCCTTCAGTCAGAAGATTAACAATTTTGGCAATGGTCGTTGTTGACTATCAACACTCCCAAGATTAGAATAGCCACTGTTTATTACGTTTTGTCTGAGAACTCTTGTACATTTCCCTGAAATAAAACACTGTTAACAGAGGAAAAAGTTAAGAGCTTAAGCTATACATTGTTGGGAACCGCCCTGAGATCTATGGGTATAGGGAGGTATACGAATTTAATGAATGATAAAATAAAATAAAAATACACAACAGCTGAGGGTCAGTTTCCTCTCGCAAGTTCTGAGGCCATTTTGAAAACCAGCAAGGTAAAATTATTTCACAGCTCCTCCACTCACGAGGACTTCCTGGACTTCACATAGGAATGAATGCATGACTAGCACGAAGACCGGGAGACCTGCGCAACCACTAGGAGGACGTAAGCGCCACAAACTACAATTCCCACAGCCCTTTGCGCCTCGCCAGACTGGAAAGTAAACAATAATTTTTGGGGGCCGGGAACGCGCTACCTTTCAACACTTTAGGCTAACCAGCATAGAATGGTGTAATATTTTTTTAAATGCCTATGCCAAGTTCATCAAATACAAGGTAGATATAACCGCCGTTGTGGACTGGAGTTACTATTTTTTCCCCCAGTGAACGATTAGAAACCGCCCGCGGTGACGTCAGAATCAGACCGATCAGGGCAACCGAGAAGGTCGGAGGGTCGCTCTGCGCAGGCGTGCCGCGGGGAAGGCGGGGCTATCGTGGTCCCCCTCGAACTGCCGAGGGCGGTACGGGGGAGGAGAGCACGGCGGCGATAAGAGAAGGGGCGGCGCTCTCGCCCTTCTGTGTCACTCGCAATCTCGGTCGCTGGCGCAGCGTCTGCGCGGCTGATTGGCTGGCCGACTCGCCACACGGAGGACCGCCGGCCTTAGGCCAAGAGCAGTCTCTCTGGTGCTTCGTCGAGGCAGTTGTCCGACGGTCGTGAGGCTGCCTGCCGCGATGGGTTCCCGGGCTTCCACGCTGCTTCGGGACGAGGAGATAGAGGAGATCAAGAAGGAGACAGGCTGTGAGTACCGAGAGAAGTAGCTGGAGACCGGCGGGGGCGCTGGGCTGGCCTTGCTTTCTGCGGCTGAAAACCATTCACGGTCTCGTAACGCCGGGCGGGCGGGCGGGCGAGCCACCTGCGGTTTTTCACCTTCCAGGGCCGAAGGTGTCCGGGCCTGAGGGAGAGGCGTCGTTACTTGTCAGCCGCCATTCCCCGCCGATATCCCTGGGAGCCTTTTCGGCGGCATTGGGTGACAAGTGGATTGGCCTGAGGAGCCTGTGGATTGGCCCGAGTCGGGGTTTCCCGCAGCCTGGGAGCTGTGTGGGAAAGGAAAGGAACTTCGGCAGGTGCCGCTTATCCTGTCACAGGACTCGGGCGTGGGAAGTGGCACCTGCTGACATTCCTCCTCCTGCGCACCTCTTAAAAGCACAGGAGCCCCACATTCTGTTGCCTCTGGTCATCTTCTTTTGCCGCGTGACGAGAGAGGTCATGTTCCGAAAGGCGTGTCGTCGTCTTCAAGTTGCCCGGCTGCCAAATTCTTCACTGTTCTGGTACAAGGTATGCTGCGTGAGGCGCAGCCTATAGTTACCGACCGGATAAACTTGGCACGTAGGCGTCGATACTATTCCGACCGAAGTATCTGATACCTTGTGTGTGTGGTAGCCTTCTGTAAGAGAAGAGAGGTTTTATTTTTTTTGACGTCTTTACTACTGTGGGTTGCCCTCCTCTTGATGAATCGGCAACATCTGAACTTTCGAAATGGTTGCAACATCAGTTTGCTATGTGCTGTTTTAAAGTCAAATGCTCAACCTGACAGTGGGTTGGATGAGCATTTTTATCCTGCCTTAGTGATTTTTAAAATTATTGTTCTGCTTAATTTGCCCCATATAATTATGGTGAGTATAAAGCCCTTTTTAGGAGCTCTTTCCATGTGAGTTGTGGCTGAATATGGTAGCGTAGATGAGGGAAAATAATTCTACACAGGCCCTCTTAATTACAAGTGCTACACTTGTTCCTAAGGTAAGGATTCAGAACAAGTGCTAGCTTAAATTAAGCCTTTTTGTGTTGTGATTGTGAATGCTCCAACCTGTATCAAAAGTGTTGCTTGCTGCATTCTAGATTTTTTTCAAAGTGTTGAAGGTGCCCCTCCTGCAGTTCTGTGAATCTAAGTGCCATGCACATTGGTGACACATTACCGGTATTTATGTATAGATTGATAATGCGTTTCCTCTTGACATGCACTGGAGCATTCAAAGGACTAGTTAACATTTTTTATTTCATTTACAAATTCCTTTCCATGAGAGACCCTGAAGCAATTGTATAAGCAGTTCTGATAGTCTTTAACACAACTTTATTTAGGGCACTTTTGGTGTAAAACATATTACAGTACAGCCTTTATCTTATTACAAAGATGAACACCCACATGTTATCGTTGGAATTCTCATTTTACAGCTAGTTTTCTGAGGCTCAGATAGAAACTTGCCTAAGGCCTCTTGATGGCTCCATGGGTTAGTAATTACATCTCCCATAGCCAAACAAAACGTTATCTAGTGGGCAAAAATACAATAGAAAACAAATGTGCTATAGGGTTATAGCAGGGGTCACCAAACTTAACCGCACTTTGGGCTGGTGCCTGCAGTGCCAATCGCACGGCGGGCTGGAGCGCGCGGCCATACACAAGTGCACATGTTATTTCTGGCGCACTTCCAGATCGCAGGAACACTGGAAATAGCTTGTGCGCATGCACATGGGCCTCCTCCAACCCGGAAGTGTGCCGAAATTAGTGTGTGCGCATGTACGCAAGCTATTTCCGGTGCTCCTGCAGCCCGGAAGTGGGTAGCCGCGCCGGTAAGAGTGGGTAGTGGCAGCGGGAGGCGGGGGTTGCCATGGGGCAGATAAATGACCCCTTTGGGCCGTATCCGGCCCCTGGGCCATAGTTTGGGAATCCCTGGTTATAGCTACAGGCTAGGTAAAGGTAAAGGGACCCCTGACCATTAGGTCCAGTCGTGACCGACTCTGGGGTTGCACGCTCATCTCGCATTATTGGCCGAGGGAGCCGGCGTATAGCTTCCAGGTCATTTGGCCAGCATGACAGAGCTGCTTCTGGCAAACCAGAGCAGCACATGGAAACGCCGTTTACCTTCCCACTGTAGCGGTTCCTATTTATCTACTTGCACTTTGACGTGCTTTCGAACTGCTAGGTTGGCAGGAGCTGGGACCGAACAATGGGAGCTCACCCCATCACAGGGATTCGAACCGCCGACCTTCTGATCAGCAAGCCCTAGGCTCAGTGGTTTAATCACAGCTCCACCTGGGTTAAAGATGCCTAATTAGTACTTTTCCTACCCCAGTTTTGTATTAGAGAATCCCATCTACTGTTTTGACTAGTAGCAAATGTCAATATATCCATCTACAGATATTTGATTCCTAGTACATAGCATGTAGTTAGTTCGCTTGAGAAAATAGGAAACGTGAAAGTACAGAAATTCAGTCAGGACATTCCATTCTCTAAATTTCCAACATGCAATTCCTGGTAGTGCCAGGTGATCTGTTTCCTGTTTGGCAGGGGGTTGGACTGGATGGCTCTTGTGGTCTCTTCCAACTCTGTGATTCTATCTGTGGATTACTGCCGGAAATTGTGTCTGCGCATGCCCGGATGCCGAAAATCGCTTCTGCGCAGGCACAATTTCCGGCAGATGTGCAGCCGTAGAAGCGATTTCCAGTGCTGCAGACATGCGCAGGCGCCATTTCTGGCATCTTGCTGCGTCTGTCTGGCCCACAGACAACGTCATGGGAACAATCCGGCCCATGGCCGGATAACCTTGCAGACGCCTGGCTTATGTCTATCATATGCTTATGTTAATGAAAGGGCAGTTATGTGAGGTGCTGTTTGGGAGTCATTCATCCTTAACACCTGCAGTTCCTAATGCCAGCTACAGATGGGACATTTTTCATGTACTTGTTGAGATACATGACTGCAGAGACTACATCAAAGTGTATTATGTTAATTGTGTGCTTTTCAAAGTCGAGCTTTTGGCATTGGCTGAATTTAATATGTGAACAATAACATTATTATTTTTCTGAGATTAGGCCCTTGCTGTAGTTGAGATCACACTTCATGAAGATTGCAGATGAGTTATGGTCTTGGCAAGGCTACACATAAATACATTATAAATCAGAAACTTTAGTGTGTATATGAGTTTCTATCTTCTGCTTCATTCAGTGATTCTATTTTTCAATGTAAGCAAGATTCATTACAAAAAAACATTGCTAACAAATTCATTATGCACAAGCAATTGTATGAACTACAGTCTACTTTAGCAGATACAGCATCTAATGGAAAAGTCCATGGAAGCTTATGCTACAAGTCCTTAAGGTACCACAACAGTCTTCATTGCAAGAGACTAGCACAGCTATTGCTTTGGAAAGAGAAATTAGAGATGGCAATCTCATTGCATATAATTTATGCAAAAAAATGGTGGTTTTTTTGGTGAAGTACATTTTTCAGTTAATAATCCCACTACTGTCTCAATGCTTAGTTATGAAACAGATCAAGTAGCTGTTTATCATAATTGTCAAATTCATGGGGTCAATCCAGTTGGTACCTTTGTGCTCATGGATAGGTATTTGATCAATTGAATGCCTTTGCTGTAATGGAAGAAAGCTCGTTGTTTGCTGCAGCCCCCAGTGTCCTCAAAAATTGGTTCCATAGTTTGGGGACCCTTTTGAAAAGGGTAGAAAATTGGGTGACTGTCTGAGAAAGCCCACTTTGAGATTCCTTCCTCTTCCATTAACAGAGATGTTCACTGAATCAAAAGCCTGAGTGCAAGGCCACCAGTTAGATCCCACTCATATTAATTACACCATCAGTTTTTGTAATAAGAGTTTTTGCAATCTCAGTGTCAGAAACCCCAACTTGTTGTCAAACATTTAATTAAATGTGGCATACCGGTACATACTGTGTGTCACAAAGCCCTGTGTCAGTTAACTTATAAAGAAGAGTCTTATTGCAAACTACTCAAAATAAAAATATGTGGCTTTGCATATAATTACAAAAAACATGTATGACAAAACTATGAACATCATGTGTAATATTAAAATGGTTCTTTCAGCTATTTGGCAAATGGGCCACTGCACTTGGACTTTGAAATGTAAATTACATGGTGGTGATTGTTAGTCAGACAAGAACAATATCCAGATTATGTGTATCAATAATTGCAGGCGTCTGAAATTTTTTTAAACTTTCTGCCTGGAATGTTTGCATTTCATAACACTTTTTCAGATGTTTCCTCAGTTAATATAAAGAGATAAAGACAAATCTAGTCTTGCAACCTTAGCTGCTTAAAGTTTCAGACACACTCTTGTTTTAAAGTTATAGTTTGCTGGGGAATAATGCAAATGGACCCTGCAAATTTACTCATCAAAATTAAAAATAGCTACCGTATTTCAGGGAGAGCTTTGTAGCCAGGGAGCTCTACCTTGGCAACTTAAAAGGTTATTGGTAGGGAGGAGATGTGCCATATTTTCATTGAAACCTGGCATCTACAATTTTTTTTGCTAGGTAAAGCTAGTCACTGAAACCAGTATGATAGATCAGAAAATTGTTTAGAATACTGTGTTTTTATTCTTTTATAAGAGCCCTGGGGAACAGCTTTTTTTAAAGTGATCAAGTTGATTCGTGTTCTATGGGATTAACAAGGTTGTTCCTTCATCAGTTTAGCATGCTTTAAAACCATTTGGAATTGCTTTAATGGAGTTTTTTGCAGGGTTGGCAGCTGAGTGGTTTAAACTTTAAACTACTTTCAGCTGGAAAGGAAAGTAGATTATCCAGAGGCTGAGGTAGCCTGGGGCTCTAGAACTTATCTGATGAAGTGTGCATGCACACGAAAGCTCATACCATTATAAAAACTTAGTTGGTCTTTAAGGTGCTACTGAAGGATTATTTTTTATTTTGTTTGAATTTAAAGTGAGACTAAGAACAGGCTTCCCTCTTAGCCAAGTCAGTGGACTAGTTAGTACTTCAGCCTTGTAGTTGGCCTTTGCCTGGTTGCCATAGGTGACAAGGAATTGGTTACAAACTAGTGTATGGAATCTATCCTGGTGACCTGGTGAAGGAAGGACAGATTGTCCACATGGTTTCTGTGCAGGTCACAGAAAAGGTGAAGCACTTTCATCTACAACTAACAAGAAAATGTGGTGGTCTGATGGGAGAGGAAAATAAATCAGTTCCTCACCGGCAAGCCTGCTGTATTCGTTAGCTATAGGCCACTAGACATCAATAGGCAGACAACCTTGGAAATGTTTTGTGGACTTCCTTGCAAGACTATAAGAAACTTACCTATGTCATACCTATTAAGACATATCTGTTTAGTGAAATGTGTTACCTAGTGCTATTTTGCTAGAACGAGGTGTCGGAAACTCATGGCTCCCACCTGAGAGGTGCCAGAACTAAATTGCAGCGAGTTCAAGCTGAAAAAAAAGCTCTGGCTTTACTAATAAAGGAGTGAAATATTTTAGCAATAGAGGGGTAATAGGACTTAAATTCTGAATGGAGGTCATTTTAAAATGTAAACATCCAGCAAAATCAAATGTTCTGACCACTAAAATGTAATGAAATTACTCTTACTCTGGATTGAGTAGTGTGGATTAATTGATTTTAAAATGTTGCTGTTCAATTGTAAGTATTAATTTACTTTTGCTTCAGTTTCCCACAGTCAGATTACTCGTCTCTACAGTCGGTTTACCAGCCTAGACAAAGGAGAGAATGGCACTCTTAGGTAGGTATTCTTTAGCAAACTTTGTTGTACTGACTTGCTGCTTTTGCTTAGTGCCTTACTGTATATTGACTTGCTCACTGCCTCTGCCCAGTTTCCGTTGATTTACCCCCTCCAGCTGCAGCCCTCTTCCCCCCATTCCATGCATTTCCTGAGTGTCCTCTGATCCCCAGAAGGCTATTTGGGACACACATTGGGATGCAGTGGGGGAAGGAGGAACCAGAGAATTCCTATTGTTTGAGTGTATTAGGTACAACCCATAATCACTGTTCAGTTTTTATGCTCCATGCAGTTGCAATCATGTGAGGGACAATGGGACTGCACTTACTGGCCCAGCTCTCACTGTTGCATTACCTGCCAGTTCAGCCCCCTGCCCTGTATATGTTGGGAGGAAGATCTACTATGTACATAGACATTCCCCTTTACAATCCCAAACCCTGGGTTCTAAATTGTGTGAGGAGCCTTTGTACAAGGGTCCCATCTTCAACCCCCGTCCTCCAAAATGCATGGCTGAAGCTGTGGTTTAAGGAACAAAAGAGTGGGGCCAGTAACACATAGTCAAATTTAGAACACCAAGCCGTGTCATAATTGTCATCATATACATAATTGGGTAATATTAGTGAAGATGAGCAATGAGCTGCATATATAACAATGCACATCACAGTAGAAGTATAGCATTTCCTTAAACATTTCCCTGCATTTCAGCAAAGCTTTCAAGGTGGCACCATTTAAAAGGTGCTGAGGAGCAGAATTGAGAACAGCAAAGCAGTTATTGTTGTTAAAATTTGTATACCACCCTATACCCGTAGATTTGTATACCACCCTATACCCGTAGATCTCTGGGCGGTTCACAACATAAAATTACAATATAAAAAACAAAATACATGATGAAAATAAGAACAGAAATAAACCAATAATCCCCCTCTTCCATATGAAGGAACATTTATTCCTTTCCCCACCCTCCATCAATCATTTTCCAAATTTGTAAGAAACACATATCTGGCCTACACAGCATATAAAAACAAGAAGGAATCGTGGTACCATAAAGGCTTAACAGTACAAGTGTTTATGGACAAAAGCCCACTTCATCATGCCTTAATAATAAGTCTTCTAATATTTAAGGTGCTACAGTACTCTTGAGTTTTACTTAAACCGTTTTAGCTCAGAATACAGGGTAGATAATTTATGTTACCTCCTGCCAAGTTGTCTTCCCTATATTTTGAGCCAAAACAGTTTAAGCAAGAGAAAAGATCAAAAATTCATGTTAAGTATAGATGTGCAAATTTTCTAGTGTGTTGGCTTATTTAGGGAGTGGTTGTAGGAAGAAAAGTTCAAATTACAGTGTGGCTTTGAATCCCTGACTGATTTCAGGGCAGACTGCTATTTCTCAAACTTATGGATGCTTCAAATGGCTAAAAAGCCATTCTAATACCCCTACCATATTGATGTAGATATTAATGTCAAATCAAAGTGTTCTTTTTAAACTGAAACCCACTATTTCTTACATTTATATCCTGTCTTTCTGCTATCATGGAAACAAAGGCAGTGTATATGTGCTTCTCGGGCAATTACACATTAGGCACTGACCAGACCCAGTTCACACGCCAGCATGCTGACAAATCCTCCCTTAAATCCAACAAAATATATGGCTCCTGTAATTGGAGTTAATTAATCTCTTGCCCTAAACGAGAGGATTATGAAGTGAGGAGGATTTGGAAGTAGGTACAATCTTGGGAGCAACTTACGTAGTTTGCTGTTGAAGATGGAAGTACTGTACAGAAAAGTCTAGAAACAATAACTTTTAGTATTAAAAAAACCCTTTGTAAATAGATTGCAATGCTGATAACAGTATTAACTGTATACTTTAATGTCAACTGAGCAAGGCAAGATAACTCATTACTTCATAAACTTTTTGTCACTTTCTCTTATGATGAAATCTTTGATCTAGTATTGATGGTACTGTAAAGTAAGATTGAAGAGTCAAACTGAAATAAAAATGAAGCAGTAGTATAGACACGAGCTAGTTCTGTGGTACATTCTCTCTGTTCAGACATTACAGAAAGTGGAAGGGTAGTTGAAGGCATGCCCCACTCTATAAATATGCTGCAATATGTGTAAAGTATATGGTTTGGCAGAGCGGCTTACTGAGTAGAAGATGTTTGGATTTCTAAGATTCAGAATAAGCACAATGAAAGCATGCAAGTAGGCTTCAAAAATACATTAATTCATGGGTAGATCCTGTTGGATAGTGTTTCTATGGCATGTGAACAACGAAGAAAACATTTCCTGTAAGTTCCAGTCTAAGCCAGGTGAAGTGGGTTTTGCTAAAAAAAGAAAAGCACAGCTTGCTTTTCAGTATTCATTTACTTTTATGATGTGTGTAGTGTTTTCCAGTTAGTGTTCTTACTTGGATAACGTCCCCTTCATAAGCAAAATGGATGGTAGCAATGACAGTAATAGATTTTAAATGCAATAGTTACAGTTGGTTAATGTTTAACCTTAAGCTAAGCCATAAAATATAGAAATTAGAAGCTGATGCCTTGCATTCAGATTTCAGAAGCTGAATCTTTACAAACAGGGAGGATACGTTTTAGAACACTGGAGAGTCTGAAACCTACATGTAACAGGAGATTTGCTGCTTTTCATATATCTGTCACATATATCTGTTTGAACCCAAGGGGAGGTGGATTACTTGGGGTGGGGGGCAAGTTAACTTTCCCCCCACTCCAGTTTAAATGTTTCATTGGAAATTGCTGTTTCCCTCCTTCTGGGCAAATAACAGTTTAAAGTTGAGTGGTGTTTAAATCAAGAAAATGACAGGAGCTAAAATTATTATTATTTAATAACAACACTTCCCCCAGCACCCCAGTCCCTATCCAAATTATTTTGCACCCACAGTTGCCTTTAATATGAGAGAGAAGTGAAAAATCTTATTCAGATTTCCTGGGTCACATCTGGTTTGGCTCAAAGTCATTAGACCTGCTTGGCTCTAATTATCAACTGCAGACAGAATCACCTTACTTGATTCTTTTAAAAACTAAACAAAAAACCCAGCCTCAAAGGCTTAAATTTTCTGAAGTACAGAAGTTCCCAGTTAGCTAAATACTGTACTGCAGAAACATGTTTTTTTTTTAAAGCTAAGCCATGGACTCCATGCTTTTGAATATTTTCATATCCCTATGGTAGTTTCTGTTATGTAAATAGTGCAGTGGACCCCCTGGGTGGGATACATGGTCCCCTGAGGTCTGCAAACCACTAAGTGGGAGCCACTGGCATAGTGAATTTGTATATTCTCTAACTTATGTATAGGTGGAAACAATTTGGGGGATATGCTAATGCATAGTGGTGTTCTGGGGCAGAAGCAGAGATGATACTCTCTCTGCCCCATTGCTTTTTACTATCCTCTGAGGCTGTCTGTAAACAAGACTTTACAGATTTTAGAAAGGCCTCGAGAGCCATTAGCATTGAATTTGCCCACTGGGTCACTCCTGAATGAACAGTGGTGTAGACAGTGGACTTGCTACTCCATTCTTCCCAAGGGACAATGCATCTGCTTTGGAAGAGTTATTTTCCTTAGCTAATAATTCCCTGTTGCAAATTGGAACTGGCAACTATGGCTGAATAAAGAAAGAACAATTCTTATGTGAGCTGGGAAATAGAATTTATTTTATTGAAATATAAGGTGAAAGAGCCATTTGACAGTGCCTAGATGTACATGGAAGATGATGCTTAAGAGGTTAGTATTCCATGAAATCAAGGCTGTAGCTGGAGTCAGATTAATTCAAGCCTACTGTAGGATGAACACACCAGATTCTGCATATATTGTGTTGTTGAGGGGTTTCTCCTTTGAGTTTTATGGGCAAAAAATACCTAAGAGGCTTTTGCCACATTCAAGAGGCCATTCGTGGTGTTGGCATTCTCAAATGGGGATTCTAGTGATCTCTCTTTCTACACTGCAAGCTTTGGGACAAAGTGGTAAATATAGGAAATTTATTGCTGTTAATTCAACCCACTATTTCAGCAACCCTTGATTATAGTTTTTGAACCATGGAGTACAAAAGTGTACCATTGGCAGATCATAGTGAATCAAAGGGTAAATATGAAGGGCATCACATCAAGTGAGTTGACTCAAGCAAAATAAAATATATATAATACTTCCAAAAAATAAATACTGTCCAGGTACTATGAATATATACTATGAATATACTGTCCAGGTACTATGAAGCTCAACATCAACAAAACTAAGATCATGGTCACTGATCCCATCACCTCCTGGCAAATAGAAGGGGAAGAAATGGAGGCAGTGAGAGATTTTCCTTTCTTGGGTTCCATGATCACTGCAGATGCTGACAGCAGTCACGAAATTAAAAGACGCCTGCTTCTTGGGAGAAAAGCAATGACAAACCTAGACAGCATCTTAAAAAGCAGAGACATCACCTTGCCAACAAAGGTCCGTATAGTTAAAGCTATGGTTTTCCCAGTAGTGATGTATGGAAGTGAGAGCTGGACCATAAAGAAGGCTGATCGCCGAAGAATTGAGGCTTTTGAATTATGGTGCTGGAGGAGACTTTTGAGAGTCCCATGGACTGCAAGAAGATCAAACCTATGCATTCTGAAGGAAATCAGCCCTGAGTGCTCCCTGGAAGGACAGATCGTGAAGCTGAGGCTCCAATACTTTGGCTACCTCATGAGAAGACTCCCTGGAAAAGACCCTGAAGTTGGGAAAGATGGAGGGCACAAGGAGAAGGGGACGACAGAGGATGAGATGGTTGGACAGTGTTCTCGAAGCTACCAACATGAGTCTGACCAAGCTGCGGGAGGCAGTGGAAGACCAAAGTGCCTGGCGTGCTCTGGTCCATGGGGTCACGAAGAGTCGGACATGCCTAAACGACTAAACAACAACTATGAATATGATTGCCTAAAGAACACTATCATGGCTAAATAATGAATCTAAGTAGTTTAAACTCCTATTAGATGCTGAATATATCCAGCAAGGAAGTACAAATGGATATATTTATTTTATTGTTGCATAATGTAGATACAGTACTGAGAAATCATAAGTAGGATAGAGTATCCAGTGCATGTTGACTGAGAAGCAAGTCCCATAGTAGTGCATAGGCTGTGTTCTTCATTGCTAGATAAACTTGTGATGTAAACTTGGGAGGAGAAGGGTGATCGTAAATAAACCATACACTTTTATATCATCATGACAGTTAAGATTAACTAAGAGCAATGCTTTGACAGTGTCATCTATGTGCCAAATCCAAACAAAGATACATAGAAAGTCATTCTTGCTCGCTGCTTCCCACGTCCTTGAGAGGAGATGAACCTTCACCTAGATATCTATCAGAGTAAGCCTGAGTACTTTCAGAACAGCTGTAAAATGTTCCTCTTCTGACTGACATTCAACAGCCAAGGTTAAGCTGGTGAGATAAATTACTGAAACAAAATAAGTTAACTATTGCTTGCCCTGGTTACCTGCCTCAGGAATTAAACTGATACACATTTTGATATACATAACACAGTACTGAGTGGCAGCCTTCTTTCAGGATAGTTACCGTATATATAGCTGTAGTGTACAGGGATGTGGGTGATGCTGTGGTCTAAACCAGTGTTTCCCAACCTTGGGACTCCAGCTGTTTTTGGACTACAATTCCCATAATCCCTGACCACTGGTCTTGCTTGCTAGAGATGATGGGAACTGTAGTCTAAAAACAGCTGGAGACCCCAAGATTGGGAAAACTGGTCTAAACTACTGAGCCTCTTGGGCTTGTCAATTGGAAGGTTGGTGGTTCAAATCCACTCAGCGGTGGTGAGTAGGGCTGGGTGATAGCTGGTTTTCAACATCATGGTAATATCATCAGCTAAATACCATGATATCTTGATATATATATCTGTGGTGGCGGAGAGCCTTACTGGGCGTCCCCGCAGGGGCAAAAGACATCACCATACCTCCTTGCAGCAGTGGAGGGTGTGCTGTGCTTCCCTGCAGCAGCAGAGGGTCCCTCCGTACCTCCCCATGGCATCTGCTTCCCCACTCAAAGGTCTAAGTTGAATCTCTGCATGCATAAGTCCCACTGAGTTCAACTAAAGTAACTTCTACTTTCCTTGGAGTAAGCCCCATTGAATCCAGTAGGGCTTGCTTGTGAGTAGACACACATTTGCTTTCACTACTTACTGAAAAGCACCCTCCCCATCATTCTCATACAGTACCCAATTTCCCAGTTCAGCATAAGACAGCCAGCTAAATCTTCTCCCTTCCATTCTCCCCCAAAGCCCTCATCCTTCCAATCTCTCCATTTTAATCAAAGGGAAGTAAGAGAAGGCAAGCAAGCAAAAAATTAGTTTCCTTTAAATTAAAAAACAACAACACCCTTTTTAATATGGAGGAAAGCTATTTAGGGAGAACCAACAACATAAACACCACCAGGAAAAAAAAACTCCCCCCCTCTTTTTTTTTTTTTACTGGTGAAGGGAAAAAAATGAGCTTACCAGTTATTTGTTTACTTTGCCTCTTTGATTGTCTAGTTGTGGGGTGTCCCTCTAGGCCAGGCATCCCCAAACTTCGGCCCTCCAGATGTTTTGGCCTACAACTCTCATGATCCCTAGCTAACAGGACCAGTGGTCAGGGATGATGGGAATTGTAGTCCAAAACATCTGGAGGGCCGAAGTTTGGGGATGCCTGCTCTAGGCTTTGCATACCGGTAATTAGCTCACCTCTAAGTGGAAAGATACAGGTGAAACTGGTTTGTGTGAGGGCTTATGGTCATTTCTTATTGGGAGGAGGAGAAGAGTTTGGATTTGATATCCTGCTTTATCACTACCCGAAGGAGTCTCAAAGGGGCTAACAGTCTCCTTTCCCCTCCTCCCCCACAACCTGTGAGGTGGGTGGAGCTGAGAGACTTAAAAGAAGTATGACTAGCCCAAGCAGCTGCATGTGGAGGAGCGGAGACGTGAACCCGGTTCCCCAGATTACAAGTCTACCGCTCTTAACCACTACACCACACTGGCTCTCAGGAGGGCATAGCTGTCAAGTTCTCCCTTTTTTAAAGGTAAATTCCCTTATGCTGAATAGGCTTCCTCGGGAGAAAAGGGAAAACTTGACAGCTATGGAGGAGGGAGAGCAAACAAAGCTGAAGACAGTTGCAAATTATCTACAAAGTATCATTCAGTTGTTCTGTTCCAGCTTCTGCCAACCTAGCATTTCGAAAGCACGCTAGTGCAAGTAGATAAATATGTACCGCTGCGACGGGAAGGTAAACACAATGTTTCTGTGTGCTTTTGCTTCCATCACAGTGTTCTGTTGCACCAGAAATGGTTTAGTCATGCTGGCCACATGACCTGGAAAGCTGTCTGTGAACAAATGGGACAGTTTCCTCAGCCTGAAGCAAGATGAGCGCCACACCCAATAGTTGCCTTTGACTGGACTTAACTGTCCAGGGGTCCTTTTCCTTTTTAAAAAAATCTATATAGCTGTACATTAATATTGGGATTTTACTATTAGTGATAGCTTTTATGAACTGAAAATACAAAAGTATGCATCCCAAAACTCGTTTTCTTCATCTGAGGTTTACTATTTTCATGATCAATTAATGCCAATTAATGAGCTTAACATACTGGATCTTTACTTTAAAAAACAACTTTAATAACCCCTCATAGCTGTTGTGTGATATATGAACCATAAATTTCAATCAGCCCTATTATAAAAAAAATGAATGTTAAACATGGGTGTTCAGAGATCTTACTCTATTAAAGGATTGATGTAGATTTCATTGAAATTGTAGCCGTGAAGATTTCCAACGTATTCCAGAACTTGCCATCAACCCACTGGGGGACCGGATTATCAATGCCTTTTTTCCAGAAGGGTAAGTTGCACAGTGTTTCTTCTTAATAAGTTGCTTGGTGTGAAGTGCTCCTAGGACTAATTTAAGATGTGGATTCTTATATTCTATTCTTGATACCATAAAACAATCTCCTGGACTTCAGATACAATATTGGGGACTGGAGCATCAGTTGCTAACTATTCAAAGTAAAGCTTTATTAATATTGGGTATTTGTTACACACTCTACTTCCATTTATATTCTGCCACATTTATCAAATGGCACCAAAAATCTGTACTTCACTTCCCAAATTCCCTTCACTAGCTGAGAAGTAAAACCTTGACTACCTTTCAGTTGATGCTCTAACCAGGGGTCTGAAATTTTTGGCCAGTTGTAATTGCCAGGCTCCTTCCCCCTGCTGGTTGGGTGGAGGCAAGCTCAGTAACAAACATCTGCTCAGTAACAAAGAGGTTCCACCAACCTTTCTCCCCTATATCAACAAGAGGTAGGGAGAACATATTTCAGCTGATGCTCAGCAAAGGAGCTCAGAGCCCCAAGGGTACAACGTCAGCCAATTTTTCAGAAAGAAAAACAGTTAAGTTTGGAGCAGCAAATTGCACTGAGACTTTGAATAGTGGCATATCTCCAAATGACTGTGTGAACAGGTGAGTGAGTACCTGGTGCCAGAAGCCCAATACTGTAGTAGGGCCCATCCATGCCTCCAGGAGGAGAGATCTTCTCAGTTGAGGAGCCACAACAGAGAGAATTCTATCCCATGTCAATGTACAGCTGCCAACAACAGCCAGCAAAAATAGTAAGAAGCACCTCCCCTGCTAATCTAAGGATCTGGGACGGTTGGTAATTGTTGAAGGTTGACTAATTTTTATAGTTTAAGTTACAGTTTTGAGATGGTAGTTCAATAATGTTCAGTTAAACAGCAAAATAAAATAACAGCTGAGAAGAGAGAACAGAACAGTGTACATGGAACAATTATAGAAAAATAACAGCAAAATATGAAACTGCATTCTCCAAACTCTGGTAAATTTGTTTGGATATTCTTGTTTGAAGTATATTGCTTGATGGATTTGCAAAATGTGTGTATCTTCTCTTGTATAGAGAAGACCAGGTGAATTTTCGTGGATTCATGAGGACTTTGGCACACTTCCGACCCATTGAGGATAATGAGAAAAGCAAAGACCAGAATGGGCCAGAACCACTTAATAGTCGGAGCAACAAGTTGTACTGTAAGACATTTTTAATTGGACATCTATTCAGGCTAATTGTACTGCTTTGTATTATTCTTTGTAATCCTGCAGCTTGGAATCTGTCCCTCTTCTTTTTAACTTAGTTTAAATCTGGATACAAATCTTATGGAAGTAAGAGTAGAAAGTTATTCAAGTGAAAGTGGATTTTTGTCACTTTTACTGGCTGTGGCTGATGGGAGTTGTAGCCCAGCCATCCAGCGGAATTTCCATTTTCTTTCCTCCTTCTGCACACTCCCAAAATCTACTTTGGATGGTTCCTCAATACCCCCCCCCCCAAACTGTTTTTGAGGGTGCACAGGGACAGGAGAGGAACAGGAAATTCCATTGCGTGCCTGAAAGTCTGTTGTGTGAGTGATGCTACAGTGTTGGGCACAACCAGTTATTTCTGTCCTAATGTAACAAAGCCTATAACCAAGCCCAAGAACATGGTACTGAAATAATTGTACAGGTATTTGTAAAATGCTGTGCACATTGATGGTACTACTTTAAATTAATCATTATCATATTTATATCTTCTATGACCCCACATTTTACTTTATAATATTCTTAGATTTACATAAGATACTCAACAAAAATTATTGGTAAAACTGTAGAAGCAGGCTGACTTTCTGTGACTCCTGGTAAATATAGGACATTCTATATAAGCATTCTATAAATTACTGCCTGATAGGAAAAAGAAATCTGTTTAATGTGCTAGCATGTATCAGTAATGGGACGTGGGTGGCGCTGTGGTCTAAACCACAGAGCCTAGGGCAGGCATCCCCAAACTCGGCCCTCCAGATGTTTTGGGACTACAACTCCCATCATCCCTAGCTAACAGGACCAGTGGTCAGGGATGATCGGAGTTGTAGTCCCAAAACATCTGGAGGGCCGAGTTTGGGGATGCCTGGCCCTAGGGCTTGCCGATCGGAAGGTCGGTAGTTCGAATCCCTGTGACGGGGTGAGCTCCCGTTGATCAGTCACCGCTCATGCCAACCTAGCAGTTTGAAAGCACACCAAAAAGTGCATGTAGATACAGTAAATAGGTATCGCTCTGGTGGGAAGGTAAAGGGTGTTTCTGTGCACTGCTCTGGTTCACCAGAAGTGGCTTAGTCATGCTGGCCACATGATACGGAAGCTGTCTGCGGACAAATGCCAGCTCCCTTGGCCTATACAGCAAGATGAGCGTGCAGCCCCAGAGTCGTCTGCGACTGGACCTAATGGTCAGGAGCACCTTTACCTTTATGTATCAGTAACTGGTCAAAGAAAAAGAAAAACCCAAGATTTTAAGCATAACTCTTTTTGGGCAGCAAAATTTCCTTTCTTGGGCATTTAGTGTGAACCTGAAAATGTCTTTCCAGTAATAATAATAATAATAATAATAATAATAATAATAAATTTTTTACCCCACCCATCTGGCTGGGTTTCCCCAGCCACTCTGGGCGGCTTCCAACAAGACATTAAAATACAATGATCTACAGTCATACCTCGGTTTAAGTACGCTCGGTTTGAGTATTTTCAGTTTAAGTACTCCACGGACCTGTCTGGAACGGATTAATCCACTTTCCATTACTTTAAATGGGAAAGTTCGCTTCAGGTTAAGTACAGACTTCCGGAACCAATTACACTCATACCTCAGGTTAAGTACGCTTCAGTTTAAGTACTCCACAGACTGTCTGGAACGGATTAATCCACTTTCCATTACTTTCAGTGGAAAAGTTCGCTTCAGGTTAAGTACGCTTCAGGTTAAGTACAGACTTCTGGAACCAATTGTGTTTGTAAACCGAGGTACCACTGTATTAAACATTAAAAGCTTCCCTAAACAGGGCTGCCTTCAGATATCTCCTAAAAGTCTGGTAGTTGTTTTTCTCTTTGACATCTGGTGGGAGGGCGTTCCACAGGGCGGGTGCCACTACCGAGAAGGCCCTCTGCCTGGTTCCCTGTAACTTGGCTTCTCGCAGCGAGGGAACCGCCAGAAGGCCCTCGGCACTGGACCTCAGTGTCTGAGCAGAATGATGGGGGTGGAGACGCTCCTTCAGGTATACAGGACCGAGGCCGTTTAGGGATTTAAAGGTCAGCACCAACACTTTGAAGTGAGATGAGTCCATTATGCTTTTTATGTTCCCTCTATACCATAGCTGCCAAGTCCCGGTTGGAAAAATACGGGATCAGCAGCGCCGGCACCGGAAGTCGCTTCTACGCATGTCCAGACATGTGTAGAAGCAACTTCTGGTGCCGGCGCTGCCCGATTTCCGGTGCCCAGACATGGGCAGAGCGGCACCGGAAGAAATCCAGGGATATTTCTGTTGAAGGCCAGCAAGGCTGAACCTGATGTAAATTGTGAACTAAAACCAGTTGGACACAGTAGAGTATGCACAGATACACAGGAAGCTTCTTGGCTGCAAAGCGTTGGCAAGTAGAATGGACGCAGGAACTCCCTGCCACTATATACAACTTTATTTACAGCAGTCTCCAGACTATATACAAACTTGAATCTTTGTAAAAACAATAAACAGTACAAATCCTTTCCTCTCACTAGTCTCTCTATACAACCTTCTCCAACCTTCTATCAACCCACACAGAGAGTCATGATTGTGCCTGCCTTTATTGGCCCCTCAACTAATCACCAGGTTGTTATTAAGGCTATCTCCAGGCAGATTAGAGAGAGTTTGTCTTGACCTACTTTTCTTGGCTGTAAGCCAACTCTTAATTGCTCAATGTGAGCAGCTGCAGAATCACATGTAGACACTAAAAACCCAACAATTTCGCCATTCGGGATGACAGCGGGAAACGGTTTTTAAAACGGGGGGGTTTCCTGGGGTAAACGGGAGACTTGGCAGCTATGCTCTATACTCCTAAGATAGGCCTTTGGTCAGATGTAGCACAGTTACTCTTCTTTTCTTAAAAATGATCACCTCAAGGAACAGTCAAGCTTTAACTGATTGGTGGGCATCTTTGGGGTTGCCAATAGTCAATGACAATGAAGGATAAGGGAAGAGTGTTTGTAGCATGGGCGTACACATTGCTCTGGGTCCACAGTGGTTTGATATATGGCAGCAGTGGGAAAGAAAGGAAAAAAACCCAATATTTTCAGTACAGGCACCTCCCCATTTGCACATGATCTGCATGCGTGCGACTGCTGACACACACATGCCTTTTTTGGCACCCAAAGGGGGTGGAGCAGGCTGGAACATACTTGCATGTGTCCCAGAGCAGAACCCTTGTGTAAGCAGGGATTCCCCTGTGTATCATTTTTTCCCCTTATCCAGAAATTCCCTATCAAAATGTGACAGTTTTACTTTTTCATTTTTTTTGTATTTTTAATCGGCATTCTGCCATTTATGGCAGTTCCTAAGCAACATGACTGATTCAACAATCTGTGGCTTTTTAATGTGTTTATGGGAAGGGGTTATTGGTTTTTGTTCTACATAGAATTGTAGAGTTGTAAGGTACTGTGAGGGTCATAGAGTCCAATCCCCTGCAGTGCAGAAATCTTTTTCCCAGTGTAGAGCTCAAACCCATGACCCTGAGATGAAAGGTCTCATGCTCTATGGAATGAGCTATGTAGAAGAGGATATTATGTTAAGTGTTTTGATTTTTTAAACTACCCAGTATATAAATAAATAACCTTGAATTTATTGATTTCCTCTAGTTGCTTTTCGGCTATATGATCTAGATAAAGATGACAAGATTTCTCGAGAGGAGCTGCTTCAGGTAGGTTTAGCTTTTGCAGCCCATAAATTAATGCAAATTTTTCGGATGACTGTCTTATTTAGCCTTTAAGGTTAGGTCTGGTTGAATGATAATACTAAATTATTATAATACATAGGCATTATATAAATATAACTATAGTAGCAGCAGAAGAAAGAAAAGACTTGAGAATCTCTTCCCTCCATTTTAAATCCCCACACTCACACAGATATTGCTCAAATCTTTAATCTCCTCTTGTCTGCAAACCCTGTTCAGTAGTGATGTCAGCTCATGGGCAAATGGGTGTGGTTTTGGAAAAACAGCTTGGTGGCTCAAATTGGCACACAGGCCAAACATTCCTCACCCAATGTATGTCATGAAGTTAAACTATCCTTGCCACTAGCTATAACAATGAAAAATATACTCTGGTTCAAAACCAGCAGCCAGCCCCAATCCTATAAAGCTGTGCTCTTGGTGGTGGGGAAAGGTATTCTGTGAACTCCAAACACTGCTACAAATGCTGAAACCCAGAACAGCCCAGAAATAACCTGTGAAGTATCTTGTAGCACTGGAGGAAGGTACTTAAAGGTTTGCACACCATGGTATGCCATAGTTACAAACAAACTCTTAGGGCTTATCATGAAGCTCTTCTGGTTGTTCTAAAGAGAACTAGCCCACAAATACTGGTTTACACATAAAGCTAAGCTCGTAGTGTGGCTTGTTTATTTGGCAAACTGAGGAGCAAGGTGGGCATTATTTGAGTATTTCAAACCATACTTGGTTTGTGTAACAATGGCTTACTGTATTGTTTTATACTTTCTGGATGTCCCATAACCATATTATATAAATAGTTGTGTTCTATGTTATAAACCAAGCACTGCTAGGGGTTGTTTCTTTTTGCTTTCCAGTGTATTTCTTATCAATAAAAAAATTGGTGTGGTGTGAGCAATTTTTTACTCTAAAAGAGTGGCTCAGAGAAAAAAGCGGATAACTTTCTGAAAATTGTTAACTTGCTGGTATGAGATAATTCTTGAGATGAGAGTTGTATGAACCTGGACTGATCCTCCCTACTTCTAGAGCTTCCTTAAAGTGCCTCAATATATTTTATTTGAGGCAGTGCAGTAAATGGTGGTCTGTGCCACAAGTCAAGGTGTATAGTACCTAGCAGCCAAGGACAGCTAAGGTATTTTGGCATCTGAAGCAGGAAATCTCCCAAGCACCTCTCCTTGGGAGCAATAATATAATAATTAAAAAATTGCTGCTGTTTTGTGATATTTAAAACCAGCTGCCTGATCAGGCTGGTCCTGGAACTTCACTTGGTTGACTGAAAATAATAGCCTTACTTGTCTGGTGCCGCCTTAGCACACAGCATATTCTTTGTTAAACAAACACTAACATTACATTCTTTTGGGGTTTCTGCATACCGCAGGTTTTGCGGATGATGGTTGGCGTAAACATCTCGGATGAACAGTTGGGCAGCATTGCTGACAGAACAATCCAGGAGGCTGATCAAGATGGTGACAGTGCAATCTCCTTTGCAGAGTTTGTTAAGGTCAGGAAACAATGTTTATTATGGCAACCCTGATTAAGTGCTAGGATTTCCGAATCAGATGTGCAATCAAATAAATAGGAGGCTTATGTGCACAATTTCTTCAGTTATTTTGCTATTTCCCATATCTGAACATAAATTGGCAGAGGTGTGCTCTTCAGCTTCATAGCAATTGCAATTTATCTTATTTGCTTAAATGATTCTTGTTAGACATGTTAGTTTTTCTAACATTAGTTAGTTTTTTTCGTGTGTGACAGTATTGCATGCTGTTCCAAGGCATGGTCTGTGGGTACATGATACAGGAGCCGTTCTTGAAATTAAGCTAAGACTGCCTAGCGATCACCTTTTATTCCATAAATGCAATTAAATAAACTCCAAATGCAAGTGTTGCTAAGTACATTTCCCATAAAATGTATTACTGATGACCTCTAGGTCAAGATCTACAAAAATTAGTTCTGCAGCACAAGAGGACATGCAGTATGAAAGCTGACTAGAATGCCTTCCTAAATAAGACTAAAGTCTAAATGTTGAGATAGAATTTGATTCCTGTAGCAAATGGTTAACAATTCTACTGTTTTGCAGGTTTTGGAGAAGGTGGATGTAGAGCAAAAAATGAGCATTCGATTTCTTCACTGATGGATCAAGGCCCATTCCTTGTTGTCCTAATATTTAAGGAATATAGTTTGTTTTACCCTCTCCTGTGCAATCCTGCTGGTGCGTGTGAGGTACATCTCCAAACCCCCCTCAGTTTGTTCCATCAATGTGAACATTCCTTCTGCATCAGAACAAAGGAACGTGGCTGCAGTGCAGCTTGGAATGGAACCTTGAAATGGCCTTTTCCTCACACTTCACTTTGCTTTCTGGTTATAAATTATTTCTTCCCATGTTACTATAATCTACTATTTTATGAACTATGACAACAAAAATCTGACTTGGTAGTATTTGTATTCTCTATTCAGTTTGTCTGGTTAACAAACTGTTTTCTTCTGTCCTTGGTTTTGTTTAAATATAGATGTCTGCCACTCTTAACTTCATAATAATGCAAGGCCAATGGTTTTGTTTTCAGAATTAAGGCTTTGGAGCTTCATTTTGCAAGTGTGTCAAATGTTATGAATTTGTCCACAGATGTGGTATGCCTGCCAAGAGAGTAACTTGCAGTTCTGAAAACATAGTAACTGTGTACCTGAATGAAACTATTTCATAGCAAGCTATTTCTTAACTGGAAAAAGTTTATTGCCTCTCTGCTGCCCACCCCCTGCCACCAGCTTTATGTAGACTGTTTTGATTTGCATTACACTTAAATGACTCAAATTTCTTCCTTGTGCTTTTATTGTTTTTCAGTGAATGTTTGAAATGCATAATTTTTGTTGCACAGCTTATAAGTGGAAGGCTTTTCATACCAATTATGCCAACTGGACCTTTTGTCTCCAACATGCATGTCAAAGTCCAGATTTGAGTAGTACTTTGTCCCTACAAATTATGTGGGAACACTAATGGTTTTAGGAAAATTCTTAGCACATGTGTACCTTTATTACTTCAGATTATATTTTGAAAGTTTTATTTTAACCATACACAAGGATCAAGTAACATTATGAAAGTGAATTTTGATGTAAGCAGCACAATACAGAACTGAGGGCTCAAAAGCAATGAATATGATGATCTTTTTAGGCTGGATTGTCTTTGCTGTTAGTAAACAATTCTGTTGCACTGATTATCAATGAACTTCGACAACCGTTTTTAACTGTGCAGTGTTGGCTTCCAAGATGCAGAAAAATACTCTGTGTAAAAATCAGTGTTCAAATGCTCCTGACCCCTGCTATATGCCAGCATTTCTATAAGTATTGAGTGCAAGTTAATCTAGTTTACTTAAATCCGATACAATTCAATGATCCTTCAGAATTGCACACTATTTTACATTTTAAAAAAATGCAACAGAAAATCTATTCCTCCAGACAAATTATAAAGATGGGAACAAGATTAAAGGGTGATTGCTTACAAACACTTTATGATTTTTGATCACAATGTAAACATAGGAATTTTATAAAGAGAAGGAAAATGAAAGTAACACCAAGTTGTTAGATTTGTTTGAAATGTGCTTATTTGAAAATAAGCAATCTTCCTTTGGCTATAGCGGTAATCCACAGGTGTGCCTTGTCAGATCTATTATATTCATCAACTATCCATGAATAAAATCCTTCAACATACTGTGTTCTGTGACTGAATGGAGGTTTTAAATAACACAAGGTGCCTGTAGAATGCTACAGCTGCAAGACTTTATTTTCTCATACACTAATTTAGTTTTTAAGAGATTGGGTGATATCCAGTTCTGCACAACATACACCTGCTAGCACAACAGGACTTGCCTTTTTCTTCGCTGCTCAAAACAAAAGAAAACGAAACAAAAAAACCTGCTCTGCAGGCGCCTGCAACCTTCAAAATATTTCAGAGAGAAACCCAGCTGCATAAGCAGATGTTTGCTCATGCAACTTTGGATCTCACCTCTTGTTTTCATTACTCAAGTTTTAAATGGCTTTGAATTTTCAACCTTCAGGCATTTAGAATGTTTTACAAGCAATATATATCAACTGGAATTTCCTGCTTTCTCTTAGGCCAGGAGAGTGGTCCTATTGCCCTTACATCTGTGGCTCAGCTATTTATCAGTTTGATGTTAGGAATAAATAGGAGTTGCCTGTCTTTCACTCAGAATATAACAGAATATGTTAAGACAGAACAGATTTTAAAACTTTAAAAAATAAAATTAGAAATAACGGGGAATAGAGATGAAATACAGGCCAGGTAATGTGTATTCTTAACTCATATAAACTCAACTTGATGGGTTCTCCTTAGGTTCAGTAGCTGTACAATTCACTGTAGAGTGTAGGAACCTGAAGACTCATTTAACATGTTCCTAACTAAAGGGACTAAAGGTTGATTCTCATGTTACGGTGGATGCAAATTCTCATTTGTCTACAAAATAAATAAATACATAAAGTGCTGTAAAAAGTCTCATATCAATATGGAATTACTGTACTGTAGCTATTCATTTCCTGGCATATCTTGTCAGAAAAACAACACTCAAGCCATTATTGTTATATATGTTAGTATTAATCTATATATTAAAAGTACATAATTGTAAATGTGAAGCTTCCCTAATAGTAATTTCAGTTTACCTTGATCCCACCTAAAAGACAGAGCAAGTTAATTGAAAGGATGGATCCAACTCAAGATTATGATGAATGTTGGTTATCACCCATACACAAAATATGAATGCATAACATGACACATCTTTTGATGTGCTATGTTATCCAAACATAATAAACCTAAATTACAGTAGTACTGACTCGGTTGGCAGAGCATGAGACTCTTAATCTCATGGTTGTGGGTTTGAGCCCCACATTGGGCAAAAACATTCCTGCATTGCAGGGCTCAGACTAGATGACCCTCATAGTCCCTTTCAACTTGATAGTTCTATGTTTCTATGACGGAGACAACAGAAAATTGTCCCATATAGCAAACACCTGTTATGGTACAGCAACCAATACTGTATCTTAAAACTTGTTCAGGTCTCTGGGTAGCTTCCTACAGGCAATTCCCCCTAAAGTATAGTCACAGTATCCACACCATTAGGAAACTAAGCTTTTAGGGTGCTATCATGGAGCCCAAACATGGGACTTAAGGATTTTTATAGTGCCCCCCCCCGAAAATTACTCAGATCATAGCTGTACCCACTGATCACACCAGGAAAAAAGGGAGAGCAAACAATTCACAGCGCCACCTTGGAGCAAAAATGGAGAATCTGAAGTACAGATCCCATGTGAATATACCGGTATATGATTCCTACACAAGTTATTGATGGTGGTGGGTGACAAATCCCTTCTGAAAACCCAGAGGGTTTCTTCTTGAGATCTATTTTTGCATAATGGTGGAACAAGGAAGTGCAAGATTCGGTCTGTGGAGAAAAGTGTGATCTGAGTTTTGATGAGGGTTTTGGTCAACATTTTCTGTACAGTTCAAGCTCTGTTTCAAAAAAGAAGCATTCCCAACCTGCCAGAACAAAAAGCTAAGCAGTCTCATTTCTAGTGGGGAAGGTCTTTCCTAAGCAGGACTGGCGTGAATGTACCACCCTTTATACAATGCTTATTCTCCCCAGTGTACTGTAATTTGCAGGACACCCAGAGCTAAAGCTGAGAGAACTGTCTAGCTTGTAAGTGGCAGGGCCAACCCAAGACCACAAAATGGCATCCTTCCTCCCCGCCAGTGAAGGAGTGAGTGAAGATCTAGACCAGAAACAAGGGAGGAATCTGCCTGCCTGCCTCTATGCCTGAGGCGGTTGCAGCACCTCGCCTCATGGGTGGGCCTGGTGTTTTTAGGATTGAGGCCGGGTTATAGTTCCCTATCAGCCCATCAAGCAAGATCGCCTATTGTACACTGAAAGATCCAGTTCTACATTCCCCATTCAATTTGGACGCGCTTACTTGAGCCAATCGTGAAGCTGAGGCTCCAATACTTTGGCCACCTCATGAGAAGAGAAGAATCCTTGGAAAAGACCCTGATGTTGGGAAAGATTGAGGGCACTAGGAGAAGGGGACGACAGAGGACAAGATGGTTGGACAGTGTTCTCGAAGCTACGAACATGAGTTTGACCAAACTGCGGGAGGCAGTGCAAGACAGGAGTGCCTGGCGTGCTATGGTCCATGGGGTCACGAAGAGTCGGACACGACTAAACGACTAAACAACAACAACTTGAGCCAATTAGTGGCAGTGGGCACGAGCATCCTACTGAGCGAAGAGGAGGAGGAAGAGCAGCTGCGGGGGGAAATGTAACAGAATAAACAAAAGTAAAATTTCTAATTTGCGCATTCCCGCCACCACGCACATTCCCTTCCTTCCTTTAGGAGGCGACCTGAACGACTGAGTACACCGAACGCCTAACACCCGCCTCCCGGCCGTCCCACTTCTTCAACGCGGCGATAGGACTCACGAGCAGGAAGGCGTATACCACATCGCGGTTGGCCAATCGCCTCTCCGTGTCAAGCCGTTTGGGGGAAGGCTACCCAATGGCAACCCAAAGCGAAGAAGTGAGTGACAAGAGAGCGGCCCACTCGGTGGGACCCGCTTTCTGTAGAACGGCCTTTGCGTTGCCCTGCGCCGGCCTCCAATTGGGCGCTCGAAGTAAGGAGGGGAAGATGGCGGAGTGAGGGGGAAGGAAAGAGCGCCGTGGGCTGCGGCCCTGGGGCCTTAACTGAGGTAAGACATGGCGGGCTCAGGGGCTTCCGTGGGGAAGGTTCGTGGCCACGAGGGCCCGCTGCATAGAAAAAAACCAACATTGAGCCTGGAGCTCACTTGGCAAAGCCCGTCCGTTGAGCCGGCCGAAACCCGCTCTCTGTACGTGCCTGTCCCGGTTCTATGCCGCTGGAGAGAGACAAGTTCTGGTGTCCGGAGCTTATTCTTATTACCTCAGTTCTGGCCTTTTACCTCATTAGGGGCCTCCCTCCTCCTCCTCCTCTTCCCGGGTTTGTGAAGGTGGAAGCAGCTCGCTTTTCTCTGCCTCCAGAGCCGCAAACTTGTAAGCGGGCTGCGCCTGGAACAAGGGGGTCGAGAATCGCTGCCTGGCCTTGGTGGCCAAGTCAGGGCAATCCCGTCCTTTCCCCTTATCCCTTTCTCCTACCTCCCCAAAGCTGACAGTGAGCGAGGGCTTGCTGGTGAGGCCCTGCACGGGCGAGGTGCTCCAGGCACCCGGGGCTGTGCAGCAGCCAAAAAGGAGAGAGATCAGGTGAGGTTGGTGAGTTATTGCTGGTGGGGTTGACGAAGTGCTGCGGGTACTTGGGCCTCACTGGGAGTCCCAGTGGCGAAACCATCTCCTGCCTTCTTTCCAGTGTTGAGAAGTGGGTTGGGGGTCGGTGCGCATTTTCCAGGGGGGTCCTCTGTAGCTCCCGTGTTTTTCGAGAGAAGGCTGGAGTTCGTCGTGCCTATAGCAGACTAGCCCGGCCTCTAGTCTTCCTTCCTTCTTTCTTGAGCTGACAGGGGTGCCAAGTGCCAACTTGAATAAAATATCGTGGGGGACCAGGTAAGCCCCGCCCCACATAATCGACCACATGACGCATTTCCCACACGCTATTTGAATGGCGATGCCCATCAACTTTGTGGGGCCACCCCCCTCAAAGATTTTATTGTGGGGTCCGAAGCCCCCACGACCCCCAGGAGTTGGCTCCTGTGAGAGCTGTATATCTTGTTGATTCAGCTCCCATTTTCTCTTGTCTTGCACTTCATAGCTTTCATGTGCTTGTGTGTATCAGAAATGGAACAAGCCATATGTTTTTGTGGGGATCAGGGAGGCTTCAGTTGTCCTGTTTCCATACTCGTAAAAGTGGACATATTTCTTTCCATTATTATTTACTTTTTCCGTGAATTTTGCTTTTTTGTAAAGTAAAACAACCCTGGGTCTTATTTGCTTCTTACAATTCTGTATTTAATAAGTAACACATAGAAGCAAGAGTGACAGATCAGCTGTTTTCTTAAAGATGTTAGGAAATAGGAGCCCATCTGCAATGAAGTAATAAATTATGACTAGCTTTGGAAAAAAACATTGAAACATACACTGGGAACAAGCTGGCAGATCTCAGAATTGCTGGTGAGCTTCAGCAGATGGCTGGAGTGCATTCTGAATGCATTAATTTGTATGCACTGTATCCATTGCTATATAGACAAAGAGCAGCTGCATCTTATTGAAGTAGATACTGCAGAAATATTATTTTTTAATTGCATACTTAGGAGATTTTATTTATACAGCTGCCAAAATGTCTTTGAATGGAAAAGAGACAGATGTGAAGAAATGGAGGTCTAATTCAAACTGCCCCAAGTAAGGATCTATCATTTTTGGCGAGTGTTACTGCCAGGGTCAAAAACTGTAGTTGCCAGCCCTCTTCTCTGTGAGCCAAGCCCCTTTCAAGCCTTTCCCAAGGGAAGAACTAATGGAAAGAATGCCAGGTTGCTGTCACTGCTTGAAAATGTCCCAAATCTTCAAGTAGCAAGTCAAGCACCCTCCCAAGGGAAGGGCCTGAGGGTAATGTGGCCAAGGCATGCAAGCCTTTCAAACAGTGGTGCCCAACATACCCCACCTGCCTTTCCCAAGAGAAGGGTGGATGGGGAAAGTAATCAGTTGAGTGCCACTGTTTGAAGGTCCCCCAAGTGCCTTCAGGCCAGTGGCGTAGCTTGCCATGTGGGCGCCTTGCATAGGGGGGCAGGGTGAGCCAGTAGCACCTTAGAGACCACCTTAGTCCAGTAGCACCTTAGAGACCTTAGAGACCAAGTTTGTTCTTGGTATAAGCTTTCATGTGCATGCACACTTCTGGATATATGAACTCTGTTCTGAAACTGTATGCCATCAGTGCTCCTGATGTGACACCACATACTTTCTGAGGAAAATACAATCTTTGAACAGGTATCTGAAGAAGTGTGCATGCACACGAAAGCTTATACCAAAAACAAACTTAGTTGGTCTCTAAGGTGCTGCTGGACAATATATATATATATACACACACACACACACACACACACACACACACACACACACACACTGGTACCTCGGGTTACAGACGCTTCAGGTTACAGACTCCACTAACCCAGAAATAGTACCTCAGGTTAAGAACTTTGCTTCAGGATGAGAACAGAAATCGCATGGGGGCAGCGGGGCAGCAGCGGGAGGCCCCATTAGCTAAAGTGGTACCTCAGGTTAAGAACAGTTTCGGTTGAGAACGGACCCCCGGAACAAATTAAGTTCTTAACCCAAGGTACTACTGTATTTTGACTGGGTCAGACCAACGCAGCTACCTACCTGAATCTAGAAGAATGGGATATTACGTTATACTGATATTGCAGCACTTGAGTCTCAGCAGTGCTGTGCCATTATTAGATCTTGGTTTAAATTAGATGAAGTACAGAAATTTCAATTCCTATAACAGCCCTTTACTGTTGTGTACTGCCAAAGTACCTGTTATAAGTAATTACATTTTACTATCATTCACTTCATTGGTTTTATTTACTATTTTAAAAGAAAGCAGAATAAAACTGCTTGGTACTAGAATCATTCTCCTTCATTCATTATAGCTGCTGACTAAACTGTGTCCTATTCCCCATCTCTGTTCAGTGCAAAGTGGTTATTTTAAAACAGCCTCCAGTTTTTATTTCGCTGAATGGAGTAGGGAGATAGAGCTTCAGATTCTTTTTTGGTCTTAGTCTTATTGATGTCAAAATTCTGCAAATTAAGAACCACTGTTCTGGGAAATTGATTTGCATCACAAAATAGTCCTGGGCACCCCCTCCTCCAAGCTTTACATTAGGCATCCCCAAACTTCGGCCCTCCAGATGTTTTGGACTACAATTCCCATCTTCCCTAACCACTGGTCCTGTTAGCTAGGGATCATGGGAGTTGTAGGCCAAAACATCTAGAGGGCCGCAGTTTGGGGATGCCTGCTTTACATAATGCCATGTTAGCATCATGATAATTATTGTATTACTGTAATACATTAAATATTTCAGTGTTGCTGTTCAGGGTGAAGGGGACTATATTATTAATTGGGTGAGTAGACAACCTGCTTTGTGAATGTAGCAGTGGTTTCAAAAATACAAACCTATTTTTAAATCTTGCATTACAGTTTCAATACCTTGACTTGCATCTTCACATTCCACGGTTTTTTATGTGAGTTGGGTATAATTTCATCATGTCACTGGAAAATCATGCATTATTTTGTTATGAAAAAACTCACTCTCAGATATGTGGAGAGGTGACTAGATCCGAAAGTAGTACGTATAGCAGCCAAGTTCTCCCACTCTCCCCTTCTTACTTTCTTATTAGTTAAGTAGCTCAGTATTTCAGTTACTATAATTTATCATGAGAATTGTCAGAGAATTTAAATACGTCAGCATGCTTAAAAAATTTCTTGAGTAGGTAATGCGGTTTGATTTTTAAAATAAAATTTCAGAGTGCAAGATGCTATGAGAATTTAAAGAACATCTTAAGTAGCTAGAAATTTCTAAGGGTGCTCACGCTTCTTTGCCTTTAAAAATATTGTGTATTGCAGAAAGTGACTAAGCACCAGAATGCTACGGTACTGTTTGTGTGTACCAGGTATATGTGTGTGTTTAATTGTATGATGAGCACCCCTGCTCACAGGTGATCCATCAGTCTACTGCTAGACTTGTCAGCTTTGCATTCTTGAGACCCAAGTGTAGTCCTTCACTTTGAAATTTAATTAGAAACTGCAGATTTTCTGATCTTCTCTATTTGAAACACTCCATTCTTACCCCGAGAATTTCATATTACTTGATTAGATAGTAATTGGAGGGAAATGTAACCCTTTGTGCTTCTTTAGTTATGACTGCACTGTTACAAGCTGCTGAAGAAATGCAGAGGCTCTGAATAAAAAATGCATTCATTTGAATATTGCATTTCTGACTGTTCACTGAAGGCTAGGCAAATATGATCTTGATGAATCATACCCTGATGTTAAATGCATTGGCTTGAAGATAAGAGCTGTTTCATGCTTTACACAGCCTGCTACCACTGTATGGAGCAATAAAGACAAGGTCCAAAGAAGGAATTGTAACTCCAAGCAAACAGTGGAAAGGTACCAGGAAGGCAAAATCAATTGGTAGCTCCTGTGCACATGTCCCCAAGCGTTTGGGATTCACCTGTACCTTTCAGATGCTGTACATTTCAGAAGTGGTGTGCATAGCTTGTTGGGTTTTAGAGACTGTTGTAAATCATGGTTTGCCACTAATTGTGGTTAGAAGCTCCTAGTTGTGTCACATTTGCCAGGGGCAGGATGAGAACAGAAGTGTGCAAGTCAGCTTCTTGTGGCATAGTTAGCATTGCATCTACATAGTCCCATTGATTACAATGAGCATTTCTATTTATTCCTTAAGACAAAACTTATGAGATAATTTATGCCTCAGCTTGAAAGGACATTGTCTGTTATATTAGCAGGCTGTGCATTGTCATCATGATTTATATGGGTTCCAGCACCCCTTTGGTGCATTCTGGCACCTCTGTAGCATTGCAGCATGGGGGCACATCACTCAGAGCTGCGTGCCAGAGGTTGCGGGTGGTACTGCACCTCGTGTTGAGCAACTGAGGTTGTGAGTGGCACAGTCTCTGGTGCAGTGCAGCGGCAGTGGGGTGAGCGGGCAAAGAAGAGAGCGCCCCCCCCCATGATCACCAAATTTAGCTGGGCATTCCCCTAAGAAAAGCTCATCAAGTTCCGGAGCACCTCTTTTCCTAGAAGAAAAGCCCTGGGTGGAGACTTTTTTCAATACTAGGAAACCCAGTATCTTAGGATAAGAAACAACATAAAAAAATTCCTTCCAGTAGCACCTTAGAGACCAACTAAGTTTGTAATTGGTATGAGCTTTATTTTGTTTCGACTACATCAGACCAACACGGCTACCTACCTGTAATTAGGATAAGAAGAGCAATATGTGATACATTTTTTCCTGTGGCCTGAACTTGAGTTTGTTTCCTGTTGTGTGCCCAGGTCCGTGCATGCACCATCTTGATTGGCAGTCAGAATAAGAAAATTATCAGAAAGCTAAAGGCAAGAGTTCCTGGTGATAGTTTCTGCAGCCATAAAGCAACAGGTAAGTGTCGGTTTAACCCTTCTTTGGATAATATGAAAGCTGTTGGCTGCCTAGCCTCCTAGGAATAATGTTTGTGTTATACATTAAGCCTGCAACTTACACACATTTAACTAGTGCGCATTAAGCTTTATCACTAGGCAAAATAATAAAAATAAGTAAAAGGAGGTGCACATCCAGGAAAAAAGACATTGGCAATTGCACCCAATGTGTTTTGACTATACATGGTTTTGGCTTTAGGCACAATTCCTGGAACATAACCCCCAGGTAAGTTGCGGGCTTACTGTTCTTGGTTCAGATGAGAGCATACCATTTGGAGTTTTTACTAAGAAACTTAGTAGTTTTACTGACAACTTAACTCCCTTCTCATGCAGTTCTAAAACCAATAACTATAAATAACCCATACCAGAATAAAGACAACCGCCCATGAAAGTTAGCTTTTTATGATATTGCTTGACCTGATGTATGATTTTTAAAAGCTCTTAATCTTTTCTTACGCAGGGGAAAACATTCTTGTGGTTGTAGTCAAAGAATCAGGAGTCAGAAAATTACAGTAGTCTTATGCAACAGTAAGTAAATATGGAAAGGTGGTGTTAAGCTGAATTGACAGAAATTATTTCAGGTCCTTGGATAGAAATGTATAAAGTTGGATAAAAGTATATGGGTGTTAGAAGTTCCACTACCCACTTGAAAGCTTTTTTCCAGCAGAGAAGTGGAGTATTGGATGCGTTTACACTGCCCTGCTTGGTTACCCAAGTGGGCTCAGCAACATCTCTCCAAATTCACTTCCTGCCAGCTCGACTGCAGGTGGACAGTCATCACACTCTCTCACTAAATGAACGCATGGGAGAATGACAACCCAGATTTTCTTTTTTCTTCCATCAGCCTGCCTTTCTGTGCTCCCCCTTTGTCCAGGGGGGTGAGTCTGCCAACCCTCTCTGGAGTCATCCGACAAGGGGGGAAGGAAGCTGGGTCTCCCATTTCCCCTCATGACATGAAACCGACTCGTAGTCTAAGTGTGCTGTATTGAAATGATGAAACACTCACCAGCTGCTCACAGTTTCTGTTTATTCTCTGAAGTTTTCTTCCTCTGGCAATCTTTTTATTCCATTGCAATATTTGAATTAATTAGCATTTATCCCCGAAATAGGCTTATTTTATACATCTTGAATGGTGTACCAGGTAGACTTCTAGCACTACTCATAATGTATATAGCATTGGCCACAGTAATCAGGATCTGTTCTTAGTGTGTGAAACCTGAGGGCCCCCAGAATAAGAACTGCTTGGAATACCATGGGGGGAGGGAGGGGGTCAAAAGCACTGTAATTCACCTGTAAAACAATTCCTCCAAATCTTTAAAAGTTCCATGGTTCCCATAAAATGTATATGTGAAGTCAGTTTCAACTTAATTTAGAGTGAAATTACTTTCTCTTTTAATTAGTCAATTTGTGTGTGTATGTTTCCAGGTCCTTTCCTGTCGACCCCACACAGGCTGCTAAAGGAGCTTTGACTACTTCTGGTGAAGAAAACTCCTTCCTTTATCTCCATGAGGGAAAATGAAGAAGCACTGCTCATTTTCTGCTCCACTCCTTAACATGAATTGGAGATGTAAAGCCTGTATTATAGAAAAAATATTACTGTCCTTGCGGAGCAACTGAAATTAATGGTTGACATTTCACTGAAACATGCAAACTTTTTGTTCAGAGTTTTTGCACTCCTTAGATGATTTTGCATATAGATGGAGGCATAACCCTAATTTGATTGGCATTTCCCCCCTTTCAAACTACCTTGGTAAGATAACTGCCTATTCTCAACATAGCATTTAGAGAAGCGAGCAAATTGATATATCCTTGGAACTTGTTACACAAACCATTAAAGAAAATATTGTGCAGAAATAAAAGGATATACAGGTGTACTTAAAATGAGGAATAACTTCTTAAAAAAAAAAAACAGCTTGCGAAATTGCCCTGTTGGAATTTTTCTCCTTTTAAAAGGAGCCAATTTATAGGTGTCCATCTTGATGCCATTATGTGAAGCAGTTGAAGCACAGTAGCACAGAGTAATTTTGTTCACTGTTTTGAGTAGACTATTAAAAAACAAAACATATATAAATTTACATAATTGCTGGAAAGGAGAGGTGATGCTGTGTGTTGCTGCTTTTCTAGCAAGATCCTTCCCAAGGGGTTGAAATCTTGAAACCAAACCCAGGAGCAGTGGGTTTTACATGGTATCCTCAGTCTTCCTAGGGAATTCAGCAACAAAAGGAATAATACCTTTCTCCAAGCTTTTGTCCAAAGGCACCAACTGATAGTGTAAAATATATGTGAAATTTCCCACCAGTTGGATGAACAAAGACAACGCATGCTCAGAAAGGGCTTCTTCACTAATTCTGTGGGTTACTGAAAGTTAAGGTGGAAATTCTGTTTCTAACATGTTTACAAAAGATGTTTTGTCTCAATTGCACATGATTCATATAGGACATTTTCTTTAGCATGGAATAATAGCTGATTATTAGCCACACCTTGTGAGGGTAGATTGATTCCTGGTTTTAGAAAAGTCTCCCCCACTTCCTTATGCTGAAGCCCTCAGCATTGCACCTTCAGTCTTACTGAAAATGTGAGTTTAAAATCTGCCAATGGCTTCAAAATATTTTCAATCTGGGTAAAAAATGGGAGTGCATGTTATAATGGTCAGTCTTGGTTATCAATGTTTTCAGTGCTACTTAATATCTGGTGTGAGGTAGCAAGGGCAATATTTCCTATGATGGAAAACAGCGACTGTTTGGGGTATTTGATAGTTTTGAAAGGAGCATCCCAAGCCACACACTGGTATTTGCTCATCACTTAATCTTATGTTCCTTTTATACAGTCTAATAAAAGATTCACATAAATACTTAGGTAAGTTTATTCAGCTGCTTTCCTTAATTCAAATAAGTTTTTTTTAAAATAGAATATTTAATAGAAGATTATCAAACAGGTAAATATTTATAACTGCTGAACATAATCAGATTTATGACTTGGGTCAGCTTGCTGGGGGGAAATTGTAATGGTTGTCATTTAGTTTGGCTTTGAAGTATACTTAATTCCTAATTCAAATTGAAGCCCAGAAATAAAAGTAGTTGGATTTCCTTCTAGGTTCTTCTGAACAGGAATTCCTGTTTAATTTATTGGGATTTTAGATACAGGGTTAGGCTTCTTAGTGAAACAATCTCTCATTCTGGAACTGAAAATTCAGAAGACATCAAGTGTAGTGATGATTTGCTTCTATGTCGGTAGACTTTATGTTGTCTTCGCTACGTACTTCTCTCAGATTAAATTTGTAAAAGAATATGTTGGCACAGAGTGAAAATGTTTAGTTTCCCTAAATTGTCAGGATAGATATAAAAGTGGCCATATCAGCTGCACAAAATTCCAGCAAAGAACAACTCCCCCATCCCCTTTCCCTCTAGCTCCCCTGACTACATGAGGACGCAGTTTAAAATCTTGGAGAAACGAGTGCTGTACATGGCCCAAGAATCCCATTTGTAGTACTTCTCCTGTAGCATCTTAAAAGTACTGTGTCAAGGCAATACTGCCTTAATCTTTTTATTTTCTGTTTTGATCTGCATCTGTTTGTCCATGTTGGCAGGAAATCTTTCCTTATGAAAAACAAATACCGGGCACGTGCAATAGTATAATATATACATATAAATATATTTTAATACTTGTGGACAAAATGTTACAAGTTGTTTGAGAACAACAAAATCACCAATGTCTTCCATTTTGAGATGTGTATAGTTCCATAAGCATTAGTGCTTTGTAGCAAAACTGTAGTGCCATGTTAGGATCAGTGCATGAGCCTAGTAGTACTTTTTTTACAATTTCAGAGTGACAAATTAACAAGGCTGATGGTGTAATTCATAAGAAACTGACAAGATTATGGTCATGGGCTAAAGATGCAGTGTCCTTTCTAGGCAATGATAGCATACAGTGCTGAATAAAATCAGTAGCATGAGGAGTGCATGGATCTTGAATCTGTAAGCAGGTAGAAGTGTACCTCAAAGAAACCACAATTGAAACAGTGCTTTTGTGAGCAAATAATATTTTGCTGCAATGGGAAAATTCACTGATCTCTTGGACTAAGACGTTTCACAGATTTAAGTGTACATGAGGCTAATCTTTCCCACAACATGTTCTCATAAAATGTCCCTTCATATATGACTGTTCTCCATTCAGAAGACCTTGTAAGCTTTTACTCAGTGGGTGGCGCTGTGGGTTAAACCACAGAGCCTAGGGCTTGCCAATCAAAAGGTTGGCGGTTCGAATCCCCGCGACGGGGTGAACTCCCGTTGCTCGGTCCCAGCTCCTGCCAACCTAGCAGTTCTTCGAAAGCACGTCAAAGTGCAAGTAGATAACTAGGTACTGCTACAGTGGGAAGGTAAACAGTGTTTTCGTGTGCTGCTCTGGTTCGCCAGAAGTGGCTTTGTCATGCTGGCCACATGACCTGGAAGCTGTACGCTGGCTCCCTCAGCCAATAACGTGAGATGAGCGCCGCAACCCCAGAGTCAATCATGACTGGACCTAATGGTCAGGGGTCCCTTTACCTTTACTGCTATTCAAGATCGGTAGTATTTATTTTTGAAAGCAAATGATTCTCATTTTCCTACTTCCATAGAACACCTGAAGGAGTTTGCTGTTTTAAATTTTGTTAAATCATTGCAGTACAACTATTTGGGTCACTAAGATGTCTCCCTGCTTAATCAGTTTGCTTTTAGTTCAAATAAATCAGATCAGCAAGTCATGCATCTGATTTTTCTTTTCAGATCCTGTAGTCTGGACTGCTCTGGTTCTGTTTTTAGAAAACAACTACTTGTAGCTTAAAGAGGATACTGCATCTTTTTCTTGGTCTTGTCTGTAAATGGCCACCTTGGTGAGGAAAAAAATATTTCTGGTTTTGGTTTACCATTGGCTAAAAATTCATAGGAAACATTTAATTAACCACAAAACGAGAGATCTATGTTTAAAGGTCTCTGCCTATTCTCCCTTGAAATTTGGGGAGGTGGGTTGTTTACAAATGAGCAGTGAGGACCTGAGCTCAGCCAAGGTTCTGTTGGAAAGAAATGTATTTGTCCCATTGAATGAAATAGTTTTTAGTGCTTGGGAGAATCAATTGATGGAAAAATACCTCTGAAACTGGAATGCAAAATAGCACAGTATGTAGGGGGAAAGAATCCCTGATGCAAATAAAGCCATAAGATGACTTAATTAATAGAACTTTAGTAGCAATAACTGTTTGCATGTAATAGGAACTACTTGCATTAGCAAGTATTGTATAGTAGAATAAATGGTACTAACCAAATAGGTTTGTGGTGCTCTGTGTTGCAGGGAGTTGCCTGACATGATGACAGTTTCACTTTAAAATGTTAGGAAATTACTCAAAGGAAGTTGGCACTTGAATGCTTTAGTGAGGAGCCTGTTTAAAACTCCTGCATAGCTATTATTATTTTTTCAGAATTGATGCAACTAGAGCAGAAATGGGCTAAAGGTGCAGTGTGCATGAGGAAGTGGATGAACCCCTGTCCTCCTTGTCAATAGATAGCATGTAGTTGAACTTCTGGTGTGAAAAGGAACTCTTCAGAGACTGTGGACAGTGCCAGGTTCAACCTACACATGCAATTTAGATTTGATTGTGGAAACTTGTTGCCATTACCCAAAGCTGGTTAGATGTGTCAAATTTTTGAGGAATGTTGGCAAGGTACAAAGCATCCTAACACCTGGCAAGTGTTGTGTCTCCTGAAAATGTTCTTTTTCTCTTTAAAAAACCTTTTGAAAACTTGTAAGCCTGTTACGTGGTTTCACTCTTAATTATAAAAGCTACTTTTGAGTTTGGAAGCTTCTATTCTAGATGGGTATGCCTGGCAATCTTCTACCCTCACCACTCTATAGAGTGCAGTTCATACCTCTTTAAAATGCAGCTTGCACTAACCTAGTATGCATGTACATACTGAAGACCATGTAAACTGTAAGCCTAATATGTAACTCTGCCTTAAACAGGATTCAGCTGAAGTAGAACAGATTCATCTACAAGGTTGGGATGTATACTTGAAGGCTTTACCTTTATTGTTTTCCTTAATTGCAAGGAGTTATATCCCAGCTGGTGTGTGCCTGACAATAGAAGGCTTTTGAAAAGGGAGCAAGGCTATTTTGGGTAGTTCCCCTCCCCTCAACAGCCACCCATGCTGTTCCAAAGGGCCCACCAATTCTCCAGGTCAGATTTGAGTGGGAAGGAGGAATCACTGAAGAGTGCCTCAACCCTTTTTCCACTGTACTAAAGAGCCTTCCATAAGCAGAATATGGCCAAAGGGTAGCCAGTGTCTATCATCAGTCTGATTAACACAGCCACCTGTTCAAGTGGATGGAAGAAGCCCATATTTTAAAAGTAGAATTGATATATATTCTGTACAGAACGACCCCTATATATTCATACTGCAGTATGAGCTTTACTAATGGTTTCCAAAATAACATTTGAAATCTGAATCAAGGAGACTGTCCTTGATATGTGAAAAAATAGTCAACAAAAACCTGTAACTGTTTTGTAAACATCACAAAATATACAAGGCACTTTTTACTGTTCAAACAAACATAATTCTAGGGCTAAGGAAATTTGCACTTTGTTAAGCATTCTGAGCAAACTGGCAGAATCTGAAAGGATATGCCACCAATAGGACTTGCTTTGCTCTAAATTTATTTTGAATTGCTGGTTTGCAGATATTTTTCAATTAGCAAAACTGGTGCTTGACTGACATAGTGCTGCTGCTACCCATTTTAATAAATAATGAACTTTTTAGCTTGGTATCTGGATGAGTGTGCGAGCTTCGTACATGCAGGATTTGCTGTTGTGGTGCTTAGTCAGAAACATTTAGGATGTGGTTAACAGTTTGTTTGAAGATGCTTGGCTATCTTGCATAGCCTCATAATTGAGAGCTTTGGTGCCTAGATCTATAGAAATTAGGGGTTCTGTTACTCTCCAGAGCAGCCTTTGCCAACCTGGTGCCCTCCAGAAGCTTTGTGCTGCAGGTCCCATCAACCCCAGCAGCACACCTGTCAGAGGCGGCTTCAACAAATTGCACTTAAGCAATTTGCACCTTAGTAGCTGTGGTATTTAAACTCCTAAAGGTTTAGCACTGAAATTTGTTTCCGTAAGCAGCTAATGGGGGTGGTGGTGTATCTTTCTATGAAGTGGCTCTTCATGGCATGTAAGCAGCACTTCGGGTATACATGTGGTTCCGTTCCCCCCCCCCCCCCGGCCTTCCATTTATTCTCCTAACAGCCTTTATTCTATCAGTGGAGAACAGGATCTCATTCTAAGTATATTAGTACCATTCTTTATGATTGGTTGCAGAGGGCTCTTTTTTCATAGTCTGTCTCTATTCTACATGTGCACTAGTTTTTATGATAAAATCCCCCTTATTTGACTTCTCCCTTTTAGACTCCTTTTATTCTTGCTTTGCACTTTGAAGAACAGTAAATATTGAGCAGTAGAAGTCCAAGCACAATACATGGGTGCCAATAAATGTAATTTCCAAACAGGCTTCTGGGATGAAGAGGGCAAGTTTGCAAGTGGTAGTGTTGGGTCTTTGCAACAGCATTTGGAGGCCTAAGCTGAATTGAATTTTTGTACCATGCTTTATTAAGTACTTGAAGATTGAGGGTGAGGGTGGGGGTGGAGGAAGGACAAGGAGTTTATGCCCTCACCCTGTACACAGAGAGGCAATGTGTTCTCCCTGCCCTGAAATGTAGAGAAATGGTCAGCTAAGTGGTGCTCCCCAAAGACGGCAGGAATAAAAGCTTAGTAGGGTCTCTGCTGAACAGCGGGACAAAGAACTCATTTGTATGAAAGGAGTCTTATGACAGGAATGTGGAAAACAAAATACTAGAGAATGAAAATATGTCATGTGATGGGGCAGGGGAGAATGTCCCAAGGTGAAGATTTCCTACATAACTAGATGAAAAGGAAGCAGGTTTAGAGCTGGAAATTGACTTCCTGTTCTATCTGGAGGGGGGGGGCAGGATGAAAGCATTTGAGTTTGATCACTTGCTAGTTGGTTTTAGGTGGAATTGTTAACTTTTCCTAATTACAGCACAATGAACATTCCACAGAGTTTAGCATTTAAATAGTTGCAACTTATCTGTCCTCTGCCATCTTTGACAAACCCTTGGAAGGCAGATGAGGTTGTGAAACTCAAGTATGGAAAGCATACACTGGAAAATTGACAATGGCACAAGCACATAGGCTCACAAACCAAGTCTTTTATAGAGGTAGTATCCTAATTATGCATGATTAAGATGTCTAGTGTTATAGTTATTACCAGTAAATTGATATATGCATTTATACATAATGAAGCAATAGAAACTAATATACCAATAGCTTGAACTTACTGCTTTGATTCTCAGATTTTGATTTTAGAGAACATTCTGTCTCTTTAAAGGAGGCAGAATGTACAAATAAGAGAAGCATGACACCAAAACTGTGTATTTGAAAGAAGAATCAGCAGAACGAGCCCTTTTGACCTCTTACCAGGCTCATTGTGGTCCCTTGAGCCTACATAATATGAGCATGGTTGGTGGTAAGATGGGTTTCTTGGCTGCTGCAATTGTACAAATAAAAAGGTGCAGAGTTTCAGAGTACAGAGAAGGCACTAGATGAAGCCCAAACAGGGCAATAGCAAAATGTTGTATGTAGTAGGATTTTTCAGGTAACAAGGAAGGAAGGAACCTGGATCACAACCTGCTGGCTGCAAATAAATGAGAATTTAGGTGGATGAAATCATTAAGCAGTCCATACTCTTCAGGTATTGAGTTTAACTGACAGGTTCTCCCCACCAGGTATCTCTCACCCTGTAAGGCAGCTATAGCAAGATGAACTGGTTTCAGACCAGCATTAATATACCTTACAATAACTAATCTGAAAATGGCAAAGTTTTGCTTTAGACACAAAGCAAGTTAAAGCTTGCTAAGTAGGAGTGGAGCTTGCTAACTAGATTCAAGAGAGTTAAAGACAACCCCATAAAAATTTATTGGTTTAGTTACAAAAAAAGTAAAAAGTGGGTGCATTTAATGGTAGAATATATATGCCGAATACATATTAAATATTAAGTAGAGGATAGTAGAAACATAGTCCTTGTATCTAAACCTGGACTAGAAAATTATTTTCCTAGTGTGAAGGTGCTGCTTAAAATAGACACTGAGTTTAAAGTTCCTTAACTAGATTATGGCTATACTAGTTTCTGCAGAGCAAGTTACAAACACTTCTTCATATCAAAGTTTGCTTTCTCATATATCTGAAAAAGAATATGTTACGGCAAATCTGCATTTTATGTTAGTGATTATTTTCCCAATCATTTATTTTAAGCTTGTTATAGAGGCCATTTTTTTTAGATTGCCAGTCTCAGTAATTAGTAGCTGCCAAATAGATGTATGAATATTGGAGACATGAGTGAAGGCTTGTAATGACATCAGTTTGACTGCCCCTCTGATTTCATGTTAACAGGTGAAAAAATAGAAAAGACTCCATAGTATTTTATCATTGAATTGTTTTCCCGAAACTCTGCCCCTCTTGTAGGTTGTGATTTAGGTCTCTGCTAATTAATTTCTTCTTTCAGAGCAAAGAAATGATTGTCTTTGCAAATGCATAGGAGGATAACTGATCATAATAAAAGGATTGTGAAAACTAGAGTCTGGGGAAATGTACAGAAACATTGTATAAATTTTAGAAGTAGGCTTACATTTTGTTAACTCACTTGAACAAGCAAAACAGACAAGGAAGTTATATGCCACTGCAAACTATTTACTCCCATTGCACAATTATGTAACAAATACCACAAATCTACCCCTGTATATATTTGAAGATTTCCAAAAGGCAGCTTGCTTTTATATCTATGCATCTTTTGGGGAGGGAAAGAGGGTGTTAAAACTTCTTTTGACACTGTAAACAATAATTGTTCAAAACTGAACCTGGAAACTCTGCACCTGTATACAATTTTTTAGCAATAAAGCAGCATGGGCTGAGAATGCACTTAAAATGCCATTGTGTCATTTCTTCTAGGACAAACTGTTGAAATGATAGAAATCTAGGTTCACATATTTCAAAGTTTGCCTTCATTATGGAGCAGGAGAAAGATGTTTAATCGTTGCAAGCTATGATTGCTGTGAAACCCCAGAAGCTTTTTAGCACATCTGAGCCACTTCATACTCTCATGTATTTCTCAACCATTATGGGATTGGTTGTCATGTGTTTTGCAGTGCCTCTTCTCCCTCCTATTCCCAGTACTCAGCTTTAAGTTAACTGCATTGTTTTTTTCAGAAAACTTATCAGGTGGTGAAATGTATAGGAAAGCAGCACTACCAAAGCAGCTAACCAGTCCGTCCATTCTGTCCGCAACAACTTTTCAAAATAGGGTAGTGAAAAAGACATTTTGCGTCTCTCAGAAATTCAAATTTGTGTCTACACCATTTAAACAGCACTGGAATTCACATTCTTGAAATTGTTTTTATTGTTAAATTGCTTTGAGATGTTTCATAGGAAGCAATTCATAAAGTTAATAAGAGAGATACAGAAAATCCTTTATGTAGGCTGCCTCACATCTGTAAAGTTTCCTTTCCTAACCTATGCTCCACCTTTGGTAGTTTAGGCAGCATTAAACCCTGTTGTTAGCATAGAATTCAACTGGTGTTACAGTTAGAGTTTAAGTTTGATGAGATTTTAATAGCTTTTAAATTGACACTTAGTTTACACAACAGGTTACTGGGTGGACTGAACTGTCTCAAGCCAAATTTAAAATAAAATACTGAACTGAAGCCACCAACAAAACTGTACAAGCTGTACATTTCCTCTAAAGAGAGGCTGCACATGCATTCACTGAATAGTTTAGGGTAGTATTAACAACAGATGCAACAATTCCAAAAAAAATTCAGGCAGAACTATGTGTGCACATATTAAAATATAGCAGTTCATATGCAGCAAATGGACTTGAGTTTTCTATGAAGGAAACAGCTTTGTGTAATCCATTTGACAGTCCAAATCACACTACCATTTTCAAATACTGTACAGTACAACCTCATGTTCATCACAGCCAAATGCAGATATGTGACTGCAGAAATTCTACCAGTTAGTAGTTCAACTTCTTCCTTGTTCCCCCAGATGCTTGGCCATGTAGTCTTGCTTTGTAGACCTGCTTTTCAGACACCAAATTCTGCTGGTTTCTTTCTTCGAGTTTCTCAACCAACCATTCTATCCGCATGTGCGCTAAAACAAGGCTCTCCTTTAACTACAAAAAATAAATCACCAAGCTTAGATAAAATGAAGTGATGCAGAAAACCAATTATATCAGCCAAATCTTTGTCAGTGAGAACAAAAAATTGTCCAATACACCTTGTAACTCTGCATTTGAGAGGCATCTCTTTTAAAGGTATGGGAGAAAATCAACATTGCACTAAGGCAGGCATCCCCAAACTTTGGCCCTCCAGATGTTTTGGACTACAATTCCCATCTTCCCCGACCACTGGTCCTGTTAGCTAGGGATCATGGGAGTTGTAGGCCAAAACATCTGGAGGGCCGCAGTTTGGGGATGTCTGCACTAAGGCTATTCTGTCAGGTCAAGCATTTTGGCTTGCTATATGGATCAATCCCCTTTACCGGTTTTGGGTGCTCTCTCAACCGAACACCCCCTTGACCCAATTATAGAGGGCACAGGGGAAGGAGGGGGGGGAGCCCCAGTGCACAAGCAGAAGTCCTTGTTCAGGGTTTTCACAGGATATCTTTCATGTATCTTGGGAAATAGACTAGGGCAGCTGAGCACTCCTTCATGATAGCTCTCCAAACTTGATTGGCATGAACCCAGCATGTTGACAACCAATCCTTCAAGGATTGTGTAAGACAGTTTGTCATGTGCAAATAGGGTTCCACTTGCTCCTCACCTTTTAGTCTACCTCACTGGCTTCAGATGAATGTCAGTACTGTCAGCTGTGTAGTCTGACACTTAAGCATACTTGGGAAGATTTAAACTCAGGTAGGTCCCCTATAGGGAAGCGGGTGGCGCTGTGGGTTAAACCACAGAGCCTAGGACTTGCTGATCAGAAGGTCGGCGGTTCAAATCCCCGCAATGGGGTGAGCTCCCATTGTTCGGTCCCAGCTCCTGCCAACCTAGCAGTTTGAAAGCACGTCAAAGTGCAAGTAGATAAATAGGTACCGCTCCGGCAGGAAGGTAAACGATGTTTCCGTGCGCTGCTCTGGTTCGCCAGAAGCAGCTTTGTCATGCTGCCCACATGACCTGGAAGCTGTACACCGGCTCCCTCGGCCAGTAAAGCGAGATGAGCTACAGCGAGAAGGTAAATGTTAATATTTACCAGTTTAAAGTATAAATATTTTCTGGAAACTAACTACAGCATCCTATTTTCATACAACCATGTGCTTGAAAGAACAACCATCATTAGCTAAGTGTGTCTGGGAGCTATTTCTTCTATTTCTCAAAATTGGGGGGTTGCCTTTGATTTGCCAAGCCTCAAAACAGTTTGTGCCCATTATTATGTTTCTATGTTCCATAAATGTCTGAAAGACTGCTCTGACTACTCCTTTTAAACCTCAAAGTCCAGTATATTGTGCAACAGTCTATAAGAGAAATCCAGGTTCAAATTCTGCCCTGTCAAAGACTATCAGCACAATTCTATCTATGTCTGCTCATAAGTACAGTGGTACTTTGGGTTGCGTACTCAATCCGTTTTGGGGTGCCATTCGCACCCCGAACAGTACACAGCCTGAGCGGCGCTTCCGCACACATGCCAGGTGAATGGGGTTAGGATAGCTGCCTAACAAAAGTTCACTAGAAGCTCTCTGTTGCAAGGGTTGCAAATCTTTTTGTACATTTAGTCACATTTTTATCTGCCCAGTTCTCCTGTGAGAAGGGGAAAACAGTAGTTAACAAACACAAAAACAGAAGAACACTTACTTTCTCTACTTGTTCCTTTAGGCTCAAAGGAGGACAGGTCATCTTTGATGCTTCAATTGTGGTTTTAGTTTTTAACAAGTAACTGAAAAATAGGTTAAAAGACAATACATTTTGAAATTAGCTGATCAGTCATAGGAATGTATGAATAAAGGAGAAGATAAACAATCTATATTGCACTTTTTCAGAATATTGTGTTCATTTTTTCAACATTTTATGTCTACTCCAGCAAGCGAAGTCTAAATATTCAAAAGTGAAAATTATGAATAATAACCATGTTATAGTATTTTACCAACATCCTGATTTCAGTGATTATATCCTAACTTGAGATATAATTTCCTGAAATTAATAGGTTTCCACAATCTCATACTGCAGTACATTTCAGATTCATAACAATCTATTTTGAAGGACCTAATTATTCAATATAAAACACTTATTTTATTTTCAAGAAAATAACTTCTCACCTTCCCTGTCCCTTCCTCAAGTAGGCTAAACTTTTGTGGTCATAGATCACTTCTGTTTTATAGCCAGTTTTAAGCCCTTTCACACAGCATATATGTGTGTCAATGCCTTATCAATGAAGTAATACTTAAGCTGCCAATCAACAAGTAAATGTATTGCACCGAAAAGCACCGTCTTGAGCTGTGACATTACTGTTTGTCATTCACAAGTCAAAACACAAGACTGCATGATCATTGTTTAGTGTAATAGCAAGGCTATTCTAATCCCAGGTTGGCCATGAAGCTCACTGGGTGACTTTGGACCTGTACTTCCCACTAACCATATATTACTGGACTGTTGGGAATCTAAACTGGAAGGGAAGCAGTCCCCTGAGCTCTTTGTAGAGGTGATGGGATAAAAAGGTGGGGGGGGGACACAATTAAGGGAAATCACCCTTAAGGTCAAGAAAATATGAATGGTACTTTCTAGTGACTAATTGAATAAATCTCCTAAGCTTGTATTCCCACTGGAAAGTTAGTTTTAGATCAGCTCTCATAACACCATGGTGTTACTATTGGTATAGTTATTTTCAGTTGTATAAACGCCTGCTTCTACCCAAGCGTTAGCTACATATTGTGCTGCTGTAACTACCACAGCATAGTGTCTACAAATGATGCCATCAGCCAGTATCTCTTTTGGAAAAGCCTTTTAAAATCCTTTGCATGCCTTTTTTTAAAAAAAAAACAAAAACAAACCTTCATAAAAAAACTTATACAGGATGTCTTGTATGTGTCAGTTTGTTACCCTTCATTTTACTGGAGTTTATCCGCATGACTTAACCATCTGATCTGTTCAATATGCATCTGGACACTAACCATATGATGTTGTCCTTCAAAAGGCAAAAGAAGCCTCGCAGGTAAGCCAGAGGTTTTGAACAATAGAGTCTGAAACCTATTCCCGCTTTACATTCTCGACAGTACAGCATGTTGTAGGTGCTGGGGGAAAAAGACCAGTTGTGAAGTCAGCATTCCATAATCTACTTTATTACCAAACTCTAGGGGCTTCAGCCACCATAAGCAACATTTTTTGAATTTGCCCTAGAAAATCCAGAATTATTCAGTTATAAAAACCAAATTTAGAGTAACTGTTCAGAAGTATGCATCTTTCCATTAGTATATAGCTTCCAGGTTTACAGGGGAAAGGGGTGTTGCAAAAGCCTGTATGAACATATTCCTAGTGATAAGAATGCAGCATGGTTTCCTTACTACAGAATATGCATCCTTAAACAAAAGATGCTGCATTCATCCAAAATATTTACAAAGAAGTGCTACGGGGGCAGCGGTGGGAGAATCCAAGGTGGATGAAAAACCAAATCGAAAGCTCTGCTTAGCTGATAGGGCAGAAAATTGGGGTGGGGAACAGGGAGGATGTTTCCGAATTTCTTTCACTGGTTCCCATAACATCTTATTGTTTCCACAGTCAGAAAGCAAGAGAAGGCAGAAACTCTTCTCTGCCCAGATCTTTATCTATACTCTTCTAGGACCCCAGGATACCCACCCCAGGAAACAAAGGAAAGAAGAGATTCCCTCTGCTGTTTGCACATCTGCAAAAAGGAGCAATTTCTCAGAGACAAAGGATGCTCACTGGGAATGAAATATTTACTTAAGCCAGGCATTTTATTTTGAAAAAACAAGTATGGCAAATAAAATATTATTTATTTCATTAGCCACCTTCCCCAAGTCACATGCAAATAAAACAAAAAGGTGGCATAGGGTTCCAAGATAATCTTGCTCTTCTAAGCTTCCGATGTAGTAAATTTTCATTAAAAACAACAACTCACCATCCATTTAGGTCTCCCTCAATGCAGACCATCAATTTATCTTCCACTACAACATCATTTGTAACTTCTGAAAAGAGAAGCAGATTTTGCAGATTGAATAAAGATAAGAATTCCTCAATGCATTACATTCAAACACTTTATTTCATTTAATATTTATCCAGGGACCTGTTAAAGACACCTGTAAATTATTCAGATGGATCTCATAGCAACAAGACTATTTATCTTCATGCTTGAAAAATAAGAGACATCTACTGCTAGTGCTAGAATCACTGTAACATGCACTTTAGGTTTAATATATATTATTACAGGCATATTTAAATTACTTGAAGCATTTTACACAAGCCAAGATCTAAATTAAAAATGTCGCTTTCAGAAATCATAGTAGAAAAGGGACTCACTCTCTCACTGAAGATTGCAAAAGTGGATTCCTGTTATGATAGAAATTAATGCTGTAATTTGGAATTCACACCATTCTTTATTTAGATAATGGTTTGATGTTGATTTATTTAACATCAGTTAAGATTAACCAGTTAAGCTTCTGAACTCCTCATGACTATGCCACATGAGGAGAAGAGGTGGAAATCACCCCAACAGAAGGCTCTCCAGTTTATTCACATCACACTAAATTGGTTTAGTGTGTGAATGTGGCCTTTCCAGCCTCAGAATGGTTATGGGAATAAGGGCAAGTGGAGTGTCATATATGGCCTGAGGTCCACATTCATGCTTGGCCAATATATATATATATCTACTGTATATATCTCCTGTATATATATCTACTGCTGCCAATACTGGCAGGGTCTCATGGGGATACATCATTTTTGTTTTTTAAATGTATTTTTATTGCTTTTATTTCTTCTGCATTACATATCAGTTTGAATTACAATAAAATACAACATAAGAAATGAAAGCAATAAAAATACAAATAAAAATCATACAGCACCTGGCAGAAGACATCACAGTTGGTAAAAAAGGCATAAAAACCATGAGCAGTCCGTCACGACCACCAACATTTTTCAAGTGGCCTGCGCGGGGGGGGGGGGAGTTTTGGGACCACGGGTTCAAATCTTTTAAATTCCATGTTTTGAGCTTCGCACGACCCCAACACAAATGTAACAGGTGTAATGATAACCCGTGTACATTGTCACGTGCGACAACAATCCTGCGTATATTTATTTGAACATCTGTGCAGCCTGATTGATGAAAAGCCCAGTGTAGCTCGAAAGTTCGCGCTTTTTCTTTTTCTAAAGAAAAGAAACCGCATTTTCCTTTTCGCTCTGAGGCTGCCAACCCAACACTCAAAAGAGTGATCCACTCACTGAAGCAAACGAGAAGGCGGAGCTTCTCCTCCTGGGCGCAGAGATGAAGCGAGTCGCCCAGCACCGAACGACAACTGCGGCACTGGTAGAGCACGCAGTCCTCTAGCCTGAGACTCCGGGAACCCGGAACCCGCTCCCCGGGTTTCTCCGGAAGCTTTGGGCTTTGCTGACCATGGCGGCAGCTCTTCGTCCCGGGTTCCGCCCGATCCACCTTGATCACGCCTTCCAGACGGGGCTCCTGGAACAAAAGCTGCAGCTGCCGCCGCACTGCCATGTTACTCCCCGCCAACTTTTCAAACCTAGTCCCCACCCCCTGGGGCGCCTATTCGGGAAGTCCCTCGTGACGCTAGCAGGCATTCCCCCTCCGATTGGGTCCCACTCTTGCTCCTCAAGCTTTCCCAACCAATCGCGTTCTCCACCCAAAGGGCGCTTTTGTTTTACCTAGGCGCGGGTGGAAAGCCAGAGAAGCCTTCGCGCCTTTTCGAAACAAGGAAACGAAACCGTGGGTGGGTTGTTGTTTTTAAAAAATATTATTTATTTATCCAGAGTTCCTATTGGCTAGGAGCCTCCTTCGAGCACCATCCACTTTCGCTTGCGGCTCGACCAATGAGAGACGGCGCGAGAGGTGATTTCGAAGCCAGCTCGGCGGGGAGGAAAGACGGCGAGTGCTGAGCGGGCTGGTTTGAAGTGCGGCGGTTGGAGCGGTCGGTTGGAGGAGGCGAGCATGGAGGCTCCTTCCGCGCAGCAGCTGGAGGCGCTCAAGTACGGCGAGCTGAGGCGCCTGGCCAAGAGTGCGGGGCTGAAAGCCAACCTCAAGGTGCGGGTGCTGCGCGCAGTGAAGCGGCGTTGGGGCCGCGACCTTGGCTGGCTGGGGAGGGGCGACTGGGTGCGGGGCGAGGCGAAACGTGAGAGGGTGTTTTTAGGAGCGAGAGTCGTTTTCGGTCCTCAGCCACAGGTCGGTCACTGGCTCTCTATTATTTTTGTTATCTGGCTTCATAACAACAGTCAGTTGGGTTTTCTGCCTGGGAGGAAGCTCCGTCTGGCGGGAAATATGGCCGCTGTTCCATATCCAGGTGGATTGCCAGGTGAGCCTCAGAGGAGCTCGCGCGCCCAGGACGTTCGTCCCAGCTAATTAACCTGTCGCTAGCTATAGCTTAGGGCCCCACTCTCTTGGGGGGCCCAAAAAAAAGTAAAGGAAAAAACATTTCCAAAATAAAACCTACATACAGCAACAGTGTTTTGTGTTTGTGTGGTCCATAAATTACCATATAGCATATATTCAACACAAAAAACAGCGACAATTTGTTGTTGACAAAGGACAGCTGGACATATAAAGGGCCCCATTACCTTCAGTTGCCTAGGGCCGCATCAAACCTAAATCCGGCCCTGCACACACTAGTGGCCAAAATTGTGGAAACCTTTTGGGGAAAGTGTATTTGCAAGGTTTGATGGCTCATAACACCACTTTTTTTTTTAGCAATACCATAAAATTATGTATCAATGGAAAGATAATTTAATGAAGAATATAATGCAACAAAGTTCAGGTATCTGTATTCTATCAATACAATTCTATCAGCTACTGCATATGAACCCAAGCAAGTTGTGTCTTTTCTGGTTATTTGACTATAACTTTTGTTAGAATACAGATAATTGAACAAACTTTGTTGCATTATGTTCATTAAATTATATTTCCATTGATATGTAATTTTATAGTATTACTAAAAAAAAAAGTGCTATGAGCCATCAAACCTTGGAAATACACTTTTCCCAAAAGGTTTCCACAATTTTGGTCACTAGTAGTTATCGCGGTCACTTGTCTTCGTGAGCCATGTTTGTGTGGTGTGGGGCAGTGTGAGGGATCTGCCCTTCATCCTGCAGCAATGGGCAGGGAGAGAAGGTCCAAGTACGTCAGAGGTGCTAGTCCATATGAACTGTGCCCGCTCAAGTTGCCTAGTCAAGTTGAAACCGCCGCCCTACTCAAAACAAAACAAAATTATGCCGGAGGGCTATCTTTTCTAGATTGCTTTCCTGTGGTGCATTTAACTGCCCGCAAACAAACACTAACTGGCACCAGCTTTGTAGTGGGTGCTTCTAGATGGCTTTATTGTGGGATCAGGGCTTGCCTGCTGCACCCCTTTATATACAAATTGGGGGTTGGCTTTTGCTGTCCAACTCCCCAAGAGACTTCAAGTGCCCTGAGTCCATGGTGGATAGCCCTCATACTTTCTATCAAGTTCTGCCTGCTGGTGTAGACAGCAAGTGGTGGAACAGCAGTGAATGTTATGACTACAAAAACAGAGTGTATGGAAGCTAATGTGCCAAAGATACAGAAAAATCTGGTCTGAATGACTTCTTTGTGATATTAAATATCCCTTCCTAGGAGCACCCAGTATGTTCCTCTTTCTCAAATACAGGGTTCCCCAATTCTGTTAGCTGAACCATAAAGCAGTGAAAGGCTATGTAATCTATTTCGTTACCTAATGTTGTACCAACTTGAAAAGACTGCACATTCTTATTACTCAATATAATATACCGCATTACAAATTCAAAACAAGCTTAAACCTTTTCTCTATCATGACTTTTGTCTATTTAATTTAAAGTGACTTATAATGGTGTATTCTTGATATTTTTATATGAAAAAACCTGGAGAAATGAAACCTTGTGTACAATGATCTCACATTATGCTGTAACTATTTTGTAGGCAGACAAGTTGTTACATTTGTTGAAGCAGCACTTCCTTGTACCAGTAAAGGAAAATGGAAGTATGGTAAGCACAAAATATATTTTGCCTATCAATTTCTGTGTTTTTCATTGCCTTTAAAACACCCTGCTCACTTGTTAGTTATGCATATGCTGACACAGAAGTGATTCTCACCTGATTTTTATCACAATTATTCTTGGGGTATAAACTAAGCCATTTTCTGAAATCACCACAAATAAGTGATTGAGTTTCAGCGGGGTGGGAAAATCTCCCCATGTTGCTTCCTCAGTGTTTACAAATAATTTGGATATAAGAATGATGTGGTCCAATTTACTTGGTACAGGTAAACAAAAGAGGCTTATCTACAGATACAGATGAGGTGAACAGCAGTCAAAGTCTTGAAAATGATTCCATGGTGACTAAAAGGCGTAGAAAACAGAAAAATGATGATGCACAGGGAAACCCAGAAGGAAAAACAGAACTTTCAGAGAAAGAGGTGACTTTATGTATCATTCGGTCTTCTTATTGTAAATATTTACCTGCTGCTTTTGGAATTTTTTGTTGGTATTTTATGCTTTTGAAAAGCATTTTATATGAAAAGGCTATAGTGCTTTATGCAACAATCAAAAGGTAACAACATTTACGAGTTGTGTGTACTATGTCCTTCAAAAAGGTATCAAGAAATGTCTGATCCTGAACCCTGTATAAATTAAGTTATGCATAATTTACTTTGTAACATTGTTAGTCATTGGGTGCAAAGAACTAGTCAGGGCACTCTCCAGCTTTTGAAATCCATGCTCTGATCTCCCTATCTTTTGCCTGTATATTTACAAGCATGCATTGAAGCCCTAAGGCTTTCTTTTACTGTTCTACTGTAGCAGAAAAGCAAAATGCTTATTTACAACTCTTTTTTTTTGAACTGCAGATTCTGACAGAGGTGACAGAATATGAAGAGGCTCAGGATGTTGAGTCTAGAAAGACGCTGAAGACCAGCCAAAACAAGTGTCTGTTGAACAGTGGAATTGTAGAAAATTTAGCAGATAACTCGGATAATGAATGTCAACAAAAGGACAGAAAAACCAGAAGAAAAGGAGGTGAAAGTAACTTGCACTTTTAAGTAAAATGCTTGTTTTGTGCTAGTTCAGTACAGTGTGGGGGGCAATCTGTTGTCTATATTTTCACACTCAGTAAAATCTGGGATTCTTGGGAGCTGAACCATAGCTGCCAAGTCCGGATCGTAAAGATCCGGGATCGGCAGCGCGCGCACGACCAGAAGTTGCGTGACGCAACTTCCGGTGGCGCTTCGCCCTTCTATGGGCAGCAGAAAATGGCGGCGCCGGAAGTCGCTTCCGCGCATGACCGGAAACACGTAAAAGCGACTTCCGGCGCCACCATTTTCTGATGCCCATAGAAGGGCGAAGCGCCACCGGAAGTCGCGTCACGCAACTTCCGGTCATGCGCGGAAGCGACTTCCGGCGCCGCCATTTTCTGGTGCCCATAGAAGGGCAAAGCGGCACCAGAAAAATGGCCGCCGGGAAGAATCGAATTTAAGGGACAATGCCGGGATTTTCTGCCAAACGGGAGACCGCCGGGAAACGGTGAGAAAAAAGGGGTTTTCCCGGCGGATACGGGATACTTGGCAGCTATGAGCTGAACAATAGTTTGTAGGCAGTAAGATTCAGGGGCAGCAGTGTGCGGTGTTGCTCTGGCTAGTAGTCTCGTGAAGAGTCTAATGTGAGAGGAGCTTTAATGTACCACTTTTATTTTCCTCTTTGTCATCAGCACACTCAAGACTAACAAAATCGCCATTGCACAAAGCCATTAGTAGAAAGCCTTAGCAAACATTGCAATCATATGAAAGATCATCTGATGGAAACTTGAATAGCTAAATTTGTCCTGCTTAACTTAAGAAATTTAAAAATATTAAGAACAGTTTAAAATTGTATCACTAGTCTTGCCCAATAATTTTCAAGTTTTCTCCCATATCTGTTTCCATCAGGTAGGAGTCTTGTGGATCCTGTCTCTGAAAAGAAACCTGAGAGAACAAGATTTGTTTCTACCACTCCAAGTAAGTAGCATTAATACAGCTGACCTGCCATAGCAGGATAAAATATTAACCTATTTGTACAGTGGTACCTCAGGTTACAGACTCCGCTAACCCAGAAATAGTACCTCGGGTTAAGAACTTTGCTTCAGGATGAGAACAGAAATCGTGCTCCGGTGACAGCGGGAGGCCCCATTAGCTAAAGTGGTACCTCGGGTTAAGAACAGTTTCAGGTTAAGAACGGACCTCCAGAATGAATTAAGTTCTTAACCAGAGGTACAACTATACATGAATCTAAATGTTTAAATGCACAGGTGTTGTTTTTTTCCTTTGCTTTGTCATTTGTTTGGCTGTTCAATCACACTAACGTGCTTATTTTAAAAAAATATGTGGGAAAGATTTTTATGGAAGAATTTTGCAGCAAATCTTCAGAGCCACTGATATGGTAACCAGCAACTATCCTCAGCTTGCAGTTGAATTCCCTGTCTTGACGACTGAAAAGTATCTTATATGACACCTTGATGCTTGCTATTTCTGTTTTGCCTTCTGTGTTAACAGTTCAGATGGATCTCACACAATTCCATGTACGTGGGATTTCTTTGTGCAATGGACTTTAACCAGAACAAAACATTTAGAAGGGCATTTGAAGGCTGATATGTAGAGGAGCATGGGGAGACTTGGAAGTAAATTTAAAGCTTCATACTAATGAGTGTACAGCAATAATAATAAACTTTTCTTTTTGATGTACTAATATGTTGATTATATTTCATATGTACCACCTCATTTTCTTGAGTTGCATCTGCTACGTGTGCTTGTGTCTTAAAATAACCATGCTTTCTTACTCTGATATAGCTGTAATAAATGTGCAAATATTTCAAAATTTCCCCATGCTCACAAGTCCATGAAGACACTAATATCTGGTACAAATCCAACTGATTAATACATGCCTCCATGGCATTACATGCAAATAGCCTGTAGTTACTGGCATTTTAGAGAGGGAAATGTGGTAAAACTGTCAGACTCATACGTCTAGAACATTGCTGTGAAAAAGCAAAATTCAAGTTTTGACATCTGAAAACATTTGGAGATTACATTTTTACATACCCAGTTACAGTTCTCTTAAGCTACAGTATGTTGTATACTGTAACAAAAGTTAGAGGCACGAATGATATTCTATGCTGCAAACATAAATGAGAAATCAAACTCTTCGGCATTTGTGGTGGACTTGTTCTTATATTAGTCTGATTTATCAGCAAGAATAACAACAAGGAAGATCTCATGAATCTGATATTTTTACTAACATTCATGAAGCTAAAAAATAGATGTCAAGACCTTGGCCGATAACAGAAGCAGGAATGGTTTGTGCAAGTACTGAAGGAAAGAGACTTTACAACTAAAAATGGGAGAATAAATTTAATAAGGGTACAATCACAGATAATTAACACAGTGCTAAATAACTAGGAGGAAGATAGCTGTCACTTAAAATTTTTTAAATGGCAACTTTATTATAGGAGCAACAAAGCACCTATTTAAAACAAATGTCTGTTCATGTATTTAATCCACTGTAGAACTTAAGCAGTAAATCTTGTTATGCATATTTGTATCCAGTGCTGCACAAGTGGAGTTGAACTCGCACAGTGATATTTCCCCTTCCTCCTCCTCCTCTGTTTATCCCCAGAATCTTCTCTGTAGCAGATGTTCTGGGTATGGGGTGGGGCTGCATGGGGAGGAGAAAAGGAAGTTACTGTGCAAATGGAACAGCAATGTTGGACACAACCTTGTAAAGTTACTAGGTGCAAATAGAATAACAATCTCTGCCTCCTGACTACAGCAGTCTGCTGCATTTCTCTGCTGGGTGCAGATAAGGAAACTGAGTGCTCCATTTCTCTTCTAGCACACTCACCTGCATGATTCTTGTTGATTTATAGGGGGCTGCAAACTAGCAATTACATTGGTATGTGTACTTTTAAAGAAAAATATTGGTAACAATGTTCTTTTTAATTCTGAAGACTTTAAGAAAATTCACGAGGCTCAGTTCAAGAAAATGCAATCTATTGATCAATACATTGAAAGGAAAAATAAAATGATTCGCAACTTCAGCAATTCAGTTAATGAGGTGAAGGTAAGGATTAACTTTCTCCACGCCACCCTATATGCAGAGTATTTAGAATGAAACCTGCATTCACTCATAGTAATTACCAGCAAGGGTGCATGTCATAAATTTAGCCCTCCTTTCTTCCAAACACCATCTCACCAATGACATAGGTCTTTCAGTCCCTGGGTACTGTGAAGTTCTTTCATACAATGTATTCTGACCCACAAAGTAGCTTGGCCCAGTCCTAATTGCCCTGTATTCTCCATACCTTTCTTTTGCTTTTTCCAATTTTCTCTTGTTGTTTTTTGTTAGGTAAAGGGACCCCTGACCATTAGGTCCAGTCGTGACCGACTCTGGGGTTGGACGCTCATCTCACATTATTGGCTGAGGGAGCCGGCGTATAGCTTCCAGGTCATGTGGCCAGCATGACAAAGCCGCTTCTGGCAAACCAGAGCAGCGCACGGAAACGCCGTTTACCTTCCCGCTGTAGCGGTTCCTATTTATCTACTTGCATTTTGACGTGCTTTTGAACTGCTAGGTTGGCAGGAGCTGGGACCAAGCAACGGGAGCTCACCCCATCACAGGGATTCGAACTGCTGACCATCTGATCAGCAAGCCCTAGGCTCAGTGGTTTAACCACAGCACCACCTGGGTCCCTGTTTTTTGTTAGACCCTCCTTAATCTTCAGGGGGCATACTTGCCAGGGTTGAAACCAACTTGTCCCCATAAGTCTTGTGGAGATTGACCCTTTAAACATTTGTATTTTATAATCACCAGGTATTTCTGCATTATGACTGCTGGACTATTAAAGTATTCTGTGCCCCTACTTCCCTCACCAACCCCATAATCACCTCAGCAGCATCAACACCCTAGAGCTCCTTCCCACCTCATGCAGTGAAAAAGCTCGCTTTTCATATTTCCAAACCCATTCAGGATAGAAGCCACTTCTATTCTGAAACCCTGCTTTGCACCCGTTTTTGCATTCACCCCAACGTCCATGCTGCCTCTTCCCTCCTTTTTTTTAATAGAAAAAAGTCTACCTCCTTTTTTATGCACCCTCCCTGCACACAGACCCACCTACATTCTTCGAACATTGCAACTACTAATCACTCTTGTCATCTGCCAAATTATGACGCCACCATCCCCTCCTATTCAGCAGCCCCTTTTGTACGCCTACTTTTTGCAGCCCCTTTTCCACCAGTTTTACCATCACCCTTTACCTTCCCTGCTCCCCTTTCCTTTCCTTTTCTCAACTTTCGCTTGCACACAGACCATGCTTCAACAACATTGCATGAAGGTACTATGCAATATTTGAGGGCTCCACATCCATCCTCTATCTTTCTCATATTAGGAAGTTTGATTACACCATGAAGCAAGGGACACTGACAGATTCCCTTTCATTTCCCTCAGTGCTCCTTCCTCCATAGCACTGCAAATGCCCCCCTTTAAATCCATCCACTTCCATCTACTCCCCAATTCCTCCTCTCCAGCCTCTCTCTCCCCCGCCACTACAGCCCTAAAATGGTGTTTCTCTCACAGTTACCTTTCTTTCTATTCCCCTCATTCCTCCAAATGCCACATTTACCCCAACCCAATCCCACCTGCCCCTTCCTCTTTTCTTCCCCACCTCACACACAGAAAGACTCCCCCTTCCCCACCAAGTCATTTACAACAGTGTCTTCTCCCTCTTCCTCCTCCTGCCCCTGCTTTAGAAAGTTAGGAATCAGCCCATGAAAACAGCACAGTGGGGGCTAGTGCAAATATAATTTAGATGTGAAAGTTTGCTAGGCATTATAGGCAGTGTGATAAGCTAACAGCTTCAGATAACATTCCAATTGAGACCTGTGTCATCTCTGCTTTTCAGCAGGCAATGACAATGTGGCTCTTTAGCGTAGGGCATAGCTGCCAAGTATCCCGTATCCGCCGGGAAAACCCCTTTTTTCTCACCGTTTCCCAGCGGTCTCCCGTTTGGCAGAGAATCCCGGCATTGTCCCTTAAATTCGATTCTTCCTGGCGGCCATTTTTCTGGTGCCGCTTTGCCCTTCTATGGGCACCAGAAAATGGCGGCGCCTGCGCCGGAAGTCGCTTCCGCGCATGACCGGAAGTTGCGTGACGCGACTTCCAGTGGCGCTTCGCCCTTCTATGGGCATCAGAAAATGGCGGCGGCGGAAGTCGCTTTTACGTGTTTCCGGTCATGCGCGGAAGCGACTTCCGGCGCTGGCGCCGCCATTTTCTGATGCCCATAGAAGGGCGAAGCGCCACCGGAAGTCGCGTCACACAACTTCCGGTCGTGCGCGCGCTGCCGATCCCGGATCTTTACGATCCGGACTTGGCAGCTATGGCGTAGGGCACTAGATACATCCTGGTTTTGGAGTTTGGTTTTGCGTTTATCACTTGGTTTAACTTAGTAAACCACTAAAATATCCTAATGGACTGAAAGTGCACAGAAGTATTGGCAAATTAAACTTCAAAGCAGTCATTTTGAGGCTCATATACTGATTTCAGCAGTTTTTCATCTGGTATAGTAGCTTTCCTAATGCCTCCATAGGGCTCAGACAGACAGCAATAGGCAGGCTGTGCTTACATCAATTTTTATGGGATATCTTGTTCAGAATGTCTGTGGCTCCTATTTTGGCTAAAGCAAGCCATATTTGCTTTTAATTTGGCAATGTGTTCATCTTGGGGAACTTGAATAACACCCATAGAAATAAAATAAAAAAATAATCCTTCAGTAGCACCTTAAAGACCAACTAAGTTTTTATTTTGGTATGAGCTTTCATGTGCATGCACACTTCTTCAGATACAGTGAAATGATACAGTTTATCTTCAAATGTTGGCAGATGCTGTCTCAGAAGACATCTCAGAAACACACTCAAAACAGTAATTCCAAGGTGAGAATAAATTATTGGTTTTCAGCTTACCTTAAAACTTTAATAATCCCTGATTTACTCCAAATCACAGTGCAGATTTTAAAATATGCTAATATCCCTCATATTTGCAGAAGCGTTCCAGTTCCAGAGGGTTTTTATTAAGCCCTTATCCTCAAAGGAATAAGCAGTCTGCTGTGTGTACTCCTGTAAACTTGCAATACTCACCATGCAATTCTTCTGGCACTGCAAACAAAAGCATCTTATCTCAAAAATCAATATTCAGCTCAACCAGCCTCTCTAATACCAAGATGAATGTCAGGTAAAGACACTTTGAGTAGCAACAACTAATAAAATAATGTTAGTATTATGAGATTGTGACATTTATATAATGCTACACAGTTGAAGCATGTGTATATTTAATTACAACAATGGATGAAGGGTGATAAACACATTTAATAAATAAAAAATAAATAAACACTACAGTACTTTAAAAGATTGCGGGGGGCTAGTAGTTCGGGCTCTGTTGCATGTTTTCAGTGTTTATTTGGAAGAAAATGGATTTAAGGAATAGCTGAAAATGGACTATTAAATACTGAAAATAACTGTTTTGCTCAGATTCTCTACATCTACAAAGGATAACGAGCACAAGCGCTCCCTTACCAAGACGCCATCTAGAAAAACTCCTTTCCTGAAAGTTGATACCCCAGCCAGCCAGAAGAGCAATAAGTCAATAACTATGACAAATTTCAAAGGAAGTGCAACAAAACATCCATCAGCAGAAACCTCAACAAACTCTGGTAACTGATGAACTGAATTTGCAAATAAACACAATGGCAATTGTCTATACAGTACTTTTTTCTACAAGGGAGAGGCAATTCTTGCAGTGTAGGCATCTGGTGCAGAATCTGTGGGCTATTGTTGCATAGTCAGGATTTGGTTCTCCTCAGTGTTTTAAGGCACTGAAATAACTACACTGGTGGGGTGGGCTACAAGAAGGGAAAAATTAATTCAGCATGAAAAGCTGGAACAGCATTGCCCTCCAATATGCAGTCCAGTGTGTTATAAGTAAACGTGTCTCTGGAGACTTAAGAGGTCTTTCCTCATTCCTTCCTTGATTTGTCTCTTGAAGTTCCATGTGGTGTCCTGTCTCATCACTCTTCCACTTCACCCCCTGCGACCCATATTTTTGATGGAAATTTTCTTTCCTTCAATAAACACTTGTCTAATTGGAAGGCGTTCATGCTCCTTTGGAATAATGGCAGTTTTATGGTGTAACTATATTTGTAATTTATTTGTTCAGTACATTAGATGACTACGAAAAACTCAAGCCTACTTTTCAGTTTAAGAAAGAGCAACACCATCTCTTTAACCTTTTGCTTTTGCTCTAGGGAGTTCAGTATTAAGTCTAATTACTACTAGAATCCAAATGGAAGTGTAAGGGTAATTGGTTTTTCATCAGATTTACAGCTCAGTCAAGCTTCTATACATAACACTTTCAAGCAGCAAACAGTTTAGCTGGTATCATTTGCTAAGTTTTACCTGCCTGTCACTGGTGTTCATGTGCGGTCTTCTTTTGATAGCTGTTACCCCTTTCAAGTTTGAAGCCACCAGTGCAAAGAAACCAGTATTTGATCTACAAGCAAGTCTGTCAAGACCTCTTGGCTATCAGCCACATAAAGGTATTGAAAATTAGCATGGCAATATAGTTGCAAAATGGTTGTTTTCCTAATATGACACCAACTTTCAGTGCACATAGAGTCATACATTTGTAGAGTTGAAAGAGGCCACAGGGGTCATCTAGTCCAACCCCTGCAATGCAGGAATCTTTTGCCAAACATGGGCCTTGAACCTACATCCCTGAGATTAAGAGCCTTGTGTTCTACCGACTGAGCTGTCTTCCCATTTATCATACCACTTGGATTGATGAATTTTATGTACTGTACATCATTTAGAAATCTTATTGAATTTGTCTTTTCTAAATCATATTGAAACGAGTTCATTCTTGGTCTATGAAGACCACGACACAGACCTTTAGACAAAAAAGAAAGCACTACCACTCCTAGGGTTTTTTGCCTGTTGCCTACAGAGGTAGGGAAAGTGCATTTCTGTCTAATTCTGTTAACTGCAAATGATAGCAAGTGAAATAACCCAACTTACAGCTTTTCATGAATTCCTATAACAATTATGCTTTACTGTATTAGTACAGTTCACTAGTTTCTCACAGAAGACATACAGTAGTTGTGTGAGTAAAACCCACTACTGGTAGGCTTGAAAAAAGTTACCTGATCTAATCATTCTTTGATCATAAAATTTCATGTGATCAAGCTTAAGTAGGTCAGCACTGATTTGTAAATGAATTTTGCCTTTCCAGAGTAATAATACACTGCAAGTAGTAAATGCTAACGTGCAGACTGAAATGTACTTATCTTCAAGTTCACTCAAACAATTTGTGCTATATACAAAGGCTAAATCTTGGCATATTTTCCTTCTATGTAAATATAGGAAAACTGAAACCTTGGGGCAAATCAAAGGAGAACCTCCAGACTCCATGTTCACACAAAAAAAGAAATTATAAACAGCCACTTCTTCAGACCAGGCAAGTATATGACTTAAGGCTGCCATACAGTCTACCATAAGCTGTTTTCAGATGATGTGACCATTCTCATAACTTTACCTCACTTCACTCACATGTGTATGCTTTGGAAATCATAAAAGAGCTCAAACAGTGGTTCCAATCCTAGTATGGGCCACCTTACCTACCGTCTAGTACCAGTAGCAATATTGATGGCCCCATGCCATCCCATGAGGTCTCCTACAGACAAAGTAAGGATTTGATAGTTCTGCAGTAAGACTGCTGTGTATAGAAGTGATCAAGCAAACAGTGTCATATCTGCATACATGGCAAGTGAGAAGGGTTCTGTGTATAAACTAACATTTGGCAAAGTCTTTATATAAAGTATTTTTATATTGTGGGTGGATGTTGTTTATTACTTTATTTAAAACATTGCCTAATATAAGTTTGTCTTGGCCTTTGGCTAGAACAAATCTTAGGAACGTGAAACTACTAACATACGGTATGTGTAGAAATTCTGCCCATGAGCCACTCGAGATCTCCTCCCATGGATGAGCTCTTCGCATACATTGGGGTGCATGTCTTCTCATCCTCACAAAATATGCAGGGAGGGAGGTCTGGCCCCCTTTCATAGGCTTTCAACTTATGAGGAAGCTCATCTGAAGCCACCTCCTGATAGAAAGCATTGAAAGCCCTGACAAAAGCAAAGAGAAGAACTTGATTTAAGAGAGGGGCATGAAAATAGGTGATTATCTTTAAGTTTTAATTGTGCAAAGCATAAAAGACAGCGACAGGTCCTCGGGCACCCTTAGGTTGGAGATACTAATAATGAAAAGTGGCCCCCCCATTAAGTAAGGGTTCCCCCGTGAAGTGTACTCTTGGGTTGAGAGCCGAAACATTCCTCCCCCTCAATACTACTGTCATTCTGCAGCATGAGGTTTGGGACCAGCAGTACAGCTTGGGGATAGGAAGGTTTAAAATAAACCATAAGGTGTGTTAATGGTGGGGAGCCCGCCCTGTGGAACGCCCTCCCATCAGATGTCAATGAAATAAGCAACTATCCTATTTTTAAAAGACATCTGAAGGCAGCCCTCTTTAGGGAAGTTTTTAATATTCAATGCTTTATGTTTAATACTCTGTTGGGAGCCGCCCAGAATAGCTGGGGAAACTCAGCCAGATGGGTGGGGTATAAATAAATAAATGAATAAATGAATAAATAAATAATAATATACTCTCATTTTAAACTTGCTTTAGGGATGAAGGAAGGCCAAGGACCTCTGTCCTTGCATGCCCCTTAGTACTGGCCCTTTAAAGAGATAAACTTCAGTTTTCAAGCCTCCCACTATGCTACAAATAATCTAAGTGGCAGCTGAAGCTACTTACCAATATTATTAAAATTCTTGTACAGTATATAGTTTACGCAATTTAAACCCCAATCTGGATTGAAAGCTTTCTCCATTATATCCAGTATTCTTAGAGCAGTCATTCAGAAATACAAATACTTTGCTTCTAGCTAGCAAGTAGATACGGAAAGCTAGCAAGTAGATATGGAAAGCATCTTCCCACTTGCTCTGCAGAGAAGTAATTACAGCAATTTCTTATTTGACTATCTTATGGATGGGGTCATACTTATTTTATTTCATTTATGACTGGAATTCAACTATGCAACTTTAATTTATAGTCGAGTATGGTTCCCCCCACACACACATGTAAAAATGGATGCAGCAACAAAAGAACACTGAAGAGTTTGTCTTTATTGCCTTTGTGTACTTGTTAGCACTGGTGCATGAGTTAATATAATATGGTATGTTTTGCTTACAGAGAAGAGAGGAGGGAAAGGCATGTCCAGGGAAGACAACAGAGAAAAGACGAAGTGCTTAGATCCCGGAGAGGATTAACTGTTGTTTAAGGCTAACTCAAAAAATATTTTGTGAATAGCATTTTAATGCAAAACATTTAAGTGTATTGTGTAAGATTAAAGGAACAAAATTAAGTTTTAGATGCATTTAATAGAGTGCTTTTATATACCTTTGTTTTACCGATTTCATTAAAGCAATATTGCTGACAGTATGTTGTCCAACTTGGATAAGTTAATTTTAAATCAGTGCACACTTACACAGCTCTGCCACCAGAGCTGTTCTCTACTGCTCTAGGTGCTCTGAACCTCAGTTAGCAACAATAATGGTTCATGTGGTAGTTAGGTGTATATTCTCTACAGCAAAAGTTGCAAACCTTTTCAGGTCCATGAGCATCTTTGAATTTTTGAGTCTGCTTCTCTGACTCGGTTTATCTTCCAACTGCAGACCATGGAAAAGGTTTCAAATGCTACACTTTTCAGATGGCCGAGGATGCATTTCCAAGTGCTGTGAGGTTTATGGTTCTGCCTGCCAGCCTGGGGTCACTACTCACTTGGAATGTTTCTGCTTCCCTGCCGTTGGTACCTCAGCACCTTGGGGGGATATTTGTAGGGCAGAATTAATGCCTATTCAACTGCTGCAGCTTCTTTTGGTAGGACAGTACAGCAGGGGCCAGTAAGAGTAGGGTCCACAGCTGGTCCCACCCATCTGAGTAGCTCTGATATATCCCATCCAAGGATCCCCTCACCTCTGCAGCAAAATGACATTGGACCTCCTATAAAGGTCCTTCCTGCAGGGGTAGGGGGACCCTATCTGCCCTAGGTTGGTTTGGGTCATTGGCTGTAGGTTGGACAAATTTGTTCATATATTTTTTAGTATTCTCTCAAATTTGAGTACACTAGTTCAGTTCAATTTTGTACTGGTTTTATCCTGGATGATGATCTTCAAGTCTTGTTTTGCACTTTGTCAGCTGGCATGTTGTGTCTATGAGCTGCAGTCCTTTTCTCCGAGATTAACATTATCTTTTCTTCTGAGTTGGATTACCTTGTCTAATTCACATATTTTGCCTGTGGAGCAAATTGGAAGGACAACCCATCTGAGGATCCACTCCATCTATCATGGGAGATCCAATGTCACTTTTTCAATTGAATACAGGAATTCTTAAATAATGAATTGGGAATTTTCTGACCTTCTACATGAAAAGTACTATTGTACTGGTGCCTGATCAAGACCACAAAGTCTACCCCCTGGCTAGTGATCAGTTAGGAGTGGGAATTCATTTCATCACCAAGTCTGTCCCCATCCCCTTCAAGTGTATACTATAGTTTTAATCAAGGACACTATGGAGGATGAGCAGACACAATACATATTTATTTTAGATCCCATTCACTGCAAAACGGCACCCAGGAAGGATCAGAACATACATTGCATTAAATATATATATATAAAATACAGTGGTACCTCGGTTTACAAACACAATTGGTTCCGGAAGTCTGTACTTAACCTGAAGAGTACTTAACCTGAAGCGAACTTTCCCATTGAAAGTAATGGAAAGTGGATTAATCTGTTCCAGACAGGTCCGCGGAGGACTTAAACTGAAAATACTCAAACAGAGGTGTACTTAAACCGAAGTATGACTGTACTTAAAACTAAAACATGTTCTTCCACCTGTCCTAAACGTCTTCAGTCAAGGCCGATCTTCAAAAATTGCAGAAAAACATTTTCACCTTGCTCCAAAATTAATGTTGGTACCAGCCTGCAGGGAAGTGTGTTCCTTCTATGGGGTACCACCACCAAGAAAGCCTTACTCAGAGGCCCAGTCATCTAGAACTCATCATGATATGACCAAAAAAGCTTTAATCACAGGCAGGACGTAGTAGAGACGAGGATTGAAGGAATAGCACAGAAAACTCTTAAAGAGGATGTAACATTTTTTCCCCTAGTGGTATTGTCCTTCCATCTGATTGATAGCAGGTACACACTTCCCTATGGAGAGTTCTGATAACAAAGTTTCTTCCCACCTAAACTGAATGGAAGAGTGTAGCTTGTTTTGCAAGTCTCTTCCAATGAAGGGCTTCTAAATGGGACAGACTAAGGTCAGAACGGAATCTAGTACTCCCTCCAAATGGAATTGCAACTAATCTCTGTACACTAGTGGCTTTGGTCACAGCATGGATTGCATTTTTGATATCACTCATTGGGATCCATTTCTAACAAGCTTTGGCATGTCTGCAAATTAGCTCATCCTACCCATGATGGCTGGTAGCTACAAAAAAAAAACATTCAAAAATAATGCAGTGGCCAGAAATGAGTTTAGGGGAGAAATTTATCAGGTAGCCCAACACACAAGCCCCCCAAGCCTTCTATGCCACTCATTAGCTAGCTATTTGTTTCCCACAAAATACTTGCCTCTTACTCTTCAAGTGAAATGGATATTTCAATGTAATTTTAGACCTTTAGCCTGTTGACTTTACTCCAAGTTAGTAAACCATTAGAATGCATCCAGTCGCCTAACCTTGAAAGCCACTAACTTACAGCTACTACTGTCTTTCCACATGCTATTTTAGTAGGCTGAGGTTTCCTCCCTCCCCCTGCTGTTTGCAAATTTTGTGTAAGGGGGTGGTGGTGGTGGAAGTTTCCAATTTCAGATGAATAGCAGTCCTCCAAATGTTCAGTAAGTTCTACTTCTTGGGATTCTTGGGATTTCTTTCATATAGCTCATAGGCAGTTTCCTCTGTATGGGCTGCATCACAGAACAATCCAATGAAGTCAATCTCCAGCTGAAATGGACCATTTACTTGGTCAGCTATGGTGAGTCCTAAGGTACTGATCTGTTTAAAAACAACAACATTGCATAATTTGTAACAGCATTTTCCAAATTATTCCTTGAATTAACATAGACTTGTGGAGGCCAGAACACTTCTCTACAAAAAGCCATTCATATTTTTTAATGGTCGCTGATTGTCAGCTTATAAACACATCAGAAAACTGGTCTTGGTTTATTGGTAACTAGAAGGTATACAAATATATGGCAAATAGCCTTGGCTGATAAGCTAACACATAGGTTAGAAACAGGGCAATTTCAATACAGACTGGTATTGCTTCATTGCACACATCAACAGTCACTAAAACTACAACACAAACTCCAAGCCAAACCCTATGCTTGGTCCTCCAGCTTTGCCTTCTCTTCTGATGTTACAGCAGAGGTTCCAACAGGAAAGAAGGACCCATATAAGAAGAGTTCCTCTCCTCACTCTAGTTCAGGTACAGCCCTCCTGGGACTTTTCAATCTCTCTGGTTCTGCTATAGGCCTTCAATGGGAAGGTACTTAAAGGACTTGGAACTGGTGAGCAGATAAGCTCCCTGCACTTTTTCTTGGAGAGCAACAGGGCAACTCAACAAGTTAGCCAAGAGCTAAGTGCAGGTTTCAATCATGGAATCTGTATAAAGCACTGAAAGCATCTGTCATTTGTCTCTGTAGAGCAGGGGTGTTCTGCAGTTCAAAAGTTCTTTGCAGTTCACAATTAGTACAAAGAGGATGGGGTATGGAGGGAAATTTCAAAAGAGCACCATCAGCATACAATTTGCGGACTTGTTTCATTGGACCATACAGTATACCGTGTTTCTCATATTTTAAGGCATCCCCCAAAAATAAGCCATGACAGGATTTCAAAGGGTTGGTGAAAAATAAGACATACCCCGAAAATAAGCACTATCGCAAAGCCCCGACCGAGCGAGAGGCGAAGCCGCGGGACCCAGCAGGAGCTCCCTGCCTGCTTCCCCGAGCCGTAGCGCATCGGGGGACAGAGCCGAAGATCGGCGGGCGCTCCTTGCTGGGCTTGACAAGCCCGGGAAACAGCGCCCGCCGATCTTCGGACCTGTGCTGTGTGACAGGCGGGGGTGGGGGGGGAAGCGGAGATCGTTCTCCGCTCTCCCCCCACCCCCGCCTGTCACCGAAGATCGGCGGGCGCTCCTTGCTGGGCTTGACAAGCCCGGCAAACAGCGCCCGCCGATCTTCGGCCCTGTGCTGTGTGACGGGCGGGGTGGGGGGGAAAGCGGAGATCGTTCTCCGCTCTCCCCCCACCCCCGCCTGTTACCGAAGATCGGCGGGCGCTCCTTGCTGGGCTTGACAAGCCCGGCAAACAGCGCCTGCCGATCTTCGGCCCTGTGCTGTGTGACGGGCGGGGTGGGGGGGGGGAAGCGGAGATCGTTCTCCGCTCTCCCCCCACCCCCGCCTGTCACCGAAGATCGGCGGGCGCTGTTTGCTGGGCTTGACAAGCCCGGCAAACAGCGCCCGCCGATCTTCGGCCCTGTGCTGTGTGACGGGCGGGGTGGGGGGGAAAGTGGAGATCGTTCTCCGCTCTCCCCCCACCCCCGCCTGTCACCGAAGATCGGCGGGCGCTCCTTGCTGGGCTTGACAAGCCCGGCAAACAGCGCCCGCCGATCTTCGGCCCTGTGCTGTGTGACGGGCGGGGTGGGGGGTGGGGAAAGCGGAGATCGTTCTCCGCTCTCCCCCCACCCCCGCCTGTCACCGAAGATCGGCGGGCGCTGTTTGCTGGGCTTGACAAGCCCGGCAAACAGCGCCCGCGTGCACTTTATTAAAAAATAAGACATCCCTTGAAAATAAGCCATGTTGTGTTTTTTTGAGGAAAAAATAAATATAAGACATGTCTTATAATATGAGAAACACGGTAGTTGAAATCTTGCACTTTCAAGTAGCAGATTTAAGTGTAAGAATATTTACCTTATCTAACCAGAGTGCATGTTGGTTATCCTGGATTCTCCCCCGGCTTGCAAAAAAGAACTTAGAAAATGGAACCTGCCAATAAGAAATTATTTGTTATGATTATTTATTAAATTATATACTGCCCATCACAAGATCTCAGGGCTCTTCACAGAATAAAATACAAGATAAAAACACAAGTAAATAATTAAAAAAACAACAATAACCTCCCCCTTTAGTCAGAAGCAAGCATATTTTAGGTAACTGGTAGCAAGTGTCTTCATGTAGCTCATAATTTCATATTGTGATTTTCATAGTGCTGGCTTTGAATACAAAGCAGGTTTGTGTGTGTGTGTGTGTGTGTGTGTGTGTACTCACACTGAGATGGCTATGTAGGTAAGTTTTTTCGTACCCATTACTATTTATAATCCCTGTCGCTTGTGGATAATGCAGCATTCTCTCAACTGATTAGAACTGAAAGCACAGTTATGTACAAGAACAAGAAGATCTTTAAAAGAACAAAATAAGTTATGGGGCAGCTAGAATGAAGGATTGGTCAAGCTATCTGTCTAGGAGGAATTACCACAGGCAAATGGAAATCTGCATGACAAAGACACATATTAACACTTGGTATTCTCAACACTATATAAACTCAACAGAATAATGCTGCATTCGTGATTGGTGTTCAGTAGTAGCAGAATACTTTTCAATACAGCTTCATTTTTAAAACCACATTACTATTAACTATGCAAGAGCTGTTATAGTTTCACAATGCTTGGCCTGCAAATCAGGAGAGAAATAACTGAAAGTGTCACTGCAATTTCATCCTAAGCAATAATTTTGAAAATACAACTCCATGTGACCACAGTCACTCCTGTGCCAAATACCTATCTCCCAAAATAGCCTTGTCAGTAGTTTGCTGAAGTCTGCAAAGATGATACAGTTGTGTACAGGCTATCTATATGCTTAATTACCTATTATTTTAAAAATTTGTAGACTGCCCTTAATCCATACGGGTACTAGGGCATGATACAAATAGGTATAAACAAACTTAAGCATACCACAAAACCAGAAAAACCAGCAAACATTGTAAAATAAGAGGTAACCAAAAACAATAAGAGAAGACTAAAATGCCTGGCGTGCTCTGGTCCATGGGGTCACGAAGAGTCGGACACAACTAAACAACAACAACAAAATGCCAACATTAAAATACCTAGCTAAATAGATAATAGACCTGCAAAAATGAATGGAAACTACAGAAAACCAGTTCTTTCAGGGTGAGTGCAACCTCATGTATAAAATATACAACTAATTCCTGGACACAAACCAGCTACCATCTTGTCAGGATTCCGCCTCATTTACTGGCCCTCATCCAGCCGACTACCAAATCCAGGCACTAGCTCAGCACCTTGACTAGCCGCCCCCACAACTATGGGTTTATTTATCTAGAAACTGCCTCTATTTACCTTCAGCAGCCTTCTATGGTTTTCCACTTATCTCTCAAACTCTTAAAAACTTTTAAGCCTGAAACCGGTGGGGAGGTATCTATAAAATCGTTCTGTTTTTCACTTTTAGAGCCTTATAGACATCCATTTGGACTTATTTTCTGTGCCCTACATATTATTTGATTTAAATAAATAGTTTGTCAGCTTACATTTCCTTTAAACTACAGAAGAGGGACAGATGGGACTGTAGGGCCTCTTTATCAGGTCCGCTGAGAGACCAGCTCCTCAACTATCACTATTTACAACCATTCTATCAGACAATGTAAGTTGGAAAGATGGAACTGCAGGATTGTTTCCATAGGTTTTGGTGAAAAAGCTGGAACTTTTGGCTTTTCCTCTTTACATCTTTCCATTCCAGCTGATCCCTACAAGAACTCTATAGCCTCAACTTGCTTTCTTGCTTTTTATTCCTTTTCCTTTTGTGTTGTCTCTTGGATTGTGAGCATACCTGTAACTCACTCTGGGAACCTTTTTTTTTTCTGAATAGTGGGATAAAATGTTTTAAATAATAACAGCCCATGTTTATTGAATTTTTGACAACTATTACTGGTAAGCCAGAGGTCCTTCAGTTGCTTATTTTGCACATGACAAGTAATACATTTTTACACCCTTATGGAAATACTCATTGTATTACCTTGATTTCCTCCCAATACGGGCCCCCACGTGTGAACATGAAGTAATTATATATGTCATCCTTCTGATGAGAGAAGTATGGGTCTGTATAGATGTTTATCATCCAAGGTCTACCATCACCACGAACACGCAGGACCAGGGTATTGAAATTTGACCAATCATAAGGCTTCTTTCGATCAAAAGTCACCTACCAAAATACAAGATATTGCTCTAAGCCAGAGCTTTCCAAACTTTTCATGTTGATGACACATTTTTCAGACATGCATCATTCAGTTTTACTAGCAAACTGGAGGTTAAACTAACCCATTTCCAGCTACTGGAAGGAATTTTTTAATTTTGTTTCGACTACGTAAGACTAACACGGCTACCTACCTGTAACTAGTAGGTAAAGGCTGAGGAAATCATGCTTTATGCCTTTCTACTCACTATACATGTAATTTGCGTGACTGAATAACATGCCTTAAACATACTATTCTTTTTCAAAAAGTGATAAAAAATAAGCTGGAGTAGAACTTGGTCAAAAACTGAGTTGCATGTCCTAACACATTATAGAACTCAAAAGACATCTCTTTAAAATGGCATTTTTAATACAGTATTCATATTCTCACAGTTGTGGCAGCAGGAAGAGTGTTTGGTCGACTACACCAGTGTTTCTCAACCACTGTTCCGTGGCACACTAGTGTGCCGCGAGATGTTGCCTGGTGTGCCGTGGGAGAATTACTTTATATATAGTCAATATAGGAACAGAGTTAATTTTTTTAACATTTTCTAATGGTGGTGTGCCTCGTGATTTTTTTCATGAAACAAGTGTGCCTTTGCCCAAAAAAGGTTGAGAAAAACTGGACTACACAATGCTGAGCATGCTCTATAAATCAAGGTCAGTACAATTTTAATATACCTGTACATTAAGGAAACACTGCTGCACACAGGCCAGCAACAAATGTATCTCAGATTCATACCCTCCTCCACTAATACAGTTGTACCTTAGAAGTCCATTCCGACTTCCAAAATGTTCAGAAACCAAGGTGCGGCTTCCGATTGGCTCCAGGAACCTCCTGCAACCATTCGGAAGCCACGGAAGCCGTGTCGGATGTTCGGGTTCCAAAGAATGTTCGCAAACCAGAACACTCACTTCTGGATTTGTGGCATTCTGGAGCCAAAATGTACACCTCACAAAGTGTTTGGGACCCAAGGTACAACTGTACTGTATACAACAGTAATGTTTCACATCAAATATAACTGATCTGTAGACAGGACTTTATGATCTGAAAATAGAGAGAATGTATGTACTTTTGTAACACACACACACACACACAATATATATATAGTGTGTGTGTTTTCATCACTAAAAACTAATTCCACTCCTGCTTAATTGTGCTCCCAGTTTGAAGCAAAATGACTATTACTATAATATAGTATATACTCACCAGTCGAGGTTTAGATCTCATGGAGCAGTAACCACTGTACCTGGTCTCACCATCACGAGGTACTGTAGTATTAATGTTCCCATACAACAGAGCAGACTGGTTATTCTTGCCCAGCTGCAAATAGATTTCACTTTTCCCTCCAATTTCAGCATCAGACGAGATTACCCATTTATCCAAGTCTTCTTGACCACGAAACTCCCAAGCCACTCTTGTCTGTTCCATCATGTATTGCTTTAATGGACGTCCCTCAGGCCCTTTCACATGATCAGTTACTTCTTTCACTAATCGTCCAAAATGTGTCTTGATGCCTTCCACTCCTTTCTGAAAGCTGAAGTTTATTTTCTTCCAAGGCGGGGTTCTGTCAGGAGGTGTCCCTGGTCTCCTGTAGCTACTGTACCATGTTAGATTGTAACTATCAACAAGAGGTCTAAGCAAGGGACATAAGCCATTTTGCCAGTGACATTTCTTTAGAAGACAGGCAGCATCCAAAATCTTGAGGGATGAAGCCATAATAATATTAGTAGAAAATTAGAATCTTTTGCTTTCCAACAAACTTTTATTTAAATTAAAAAATAGTGCTTTCAATCCCTGATTAATGTTGTTTGCTTCTATCTGTAACAAAAGGAAATGAAATATTTTTTGAGCATACATGCTGGCTTAATTTATTTTCCAGAACCTACTAAGAAACAGGTATCACATTGTCCTAGTTCAATATTATTACCGTATTTTTAAAATTTTAGTGCAATAAGTATATTGTATCCAATTAGAAGCAGATTGTTTTTCTCTTTAAATGCAAATAGGGAGTGCACACCCATCTGCACATGCATACTCTTCACCTTTTTTGAAATATACTCCAGAGCTGACTAAAAAGGAGAGATGACAATGGCAGTCATGCCCATTCAACAAAAACTATTGGTTTAGGAATAAGATCTTTTGATGGCCTTAAAAAGGTAAAGGATCCCTGACTGTTAGGTCCAGTCAAGGACGACTCTGGGGTTGCGGCACTCATCTCGCTTTACTGGCCGAGGGAGCCGGCATACAGCTTCGGGGTCATGTGGCCAGCATGACCGAGCCGCTTCTGGTGAATCAGAGCAGTGCACGGAAGCACCGTTTACCTTCCTGCTGGAGTGGTAACTATTTATCTACAGTAGTACCTCTACTTACGAATTTAATGTGTTCCGAACACACATTTGTAAGTCGAAAAAATTTGTAAGTCGAATCCCATAGGAATGCATTGGGAGAAAAAATTCGTAAGTCGAAGCAACCCTATCTAAAAATTCGTAAGTAGAAAAAATCCTATCTAAACCGCATCCAAGATGGCGGACGGAGCTCCATTTGTAAGTAGAAAAATTTGTAAGTAGAGTTATTTGTAAGTAGAGGTACCACTGTACTTGCACTTTGACGTGCTTTTGAACTGCTATGTTGGCAGGAGCTGGGACTGAGCAACGGGAGTTCACCCCATCGTGGGGATTCCAACCGCAGACCTTCTGATCAGCAAGCCCTAGGCTCAGTGGTTTAACCCACAGCGCCACCCGCGTCCCTAAGATAGCCATTAACAGCTCATCTCCCATGTGCAATATGAAAATATTAACCTATTTTCCATGGTTGTTGTAGGGGGTGCTGAAATAGCATACATGAAGTACTTTGAAATCTCAAAAGGTATCACTACTAAATCCTAATATGGAAAATTAGTTTATAATCATAACATTTTGACAGAACAGTTTTAGCTTCTGCACCATCTAGTCACCAAGTCCATTATTTATTGTTGGTGTTTTCATTGTATGTTGTAAGTTTAAATGTATTTCATTGTAATAGATCTAGGATTACTTTTAGCAATAAAGAGCAGACTAGAAATGTTTTAAATAAATGACAACTTTAGGGAAACTTGAATATGAGGAAACAACTTAGTTCTAATTGGAAATACCAAATGTAAAACTATGGAATGTTCACCCAAGAACATCATTCACATTTACAAATTCAGAACAAAAGTCAATCAGTAAGTCTTCTGAAACTGTGAATAAATAACACACTAGACGTGGCATGAAATGAATTTACATAAAAGAACAGGCAAAAGTTAAGTACAGCGCTATCACTATGCAGCTATATCCAGACTATCAACGGTATTGAGAATTCTTCCTCACGTCGACAGTTTCCGTGCATATTAATAACCAGCAGACGGCAACGGACGCTAACGCTCTTAGAACAAGTAGATAAATAGGTGCCGCTACAGCGGGAAGGTAAACGGCGTTTCCATGTGCTGCTCTGGTTCGCCAGATGCGGCTTTGTCATGCTGGCCACATGACCTGGAAGCTATACGCCGGCTCCCTCGGCCAATAATGCGAGATAAGCGCCGCAACCCCAGAGTCGGCCACGACTGGACCTAATGGTCAGGGGTCCCTTTACCTTTACCCTAACCTAAGGTTTTGATGCTGACTGGTTTAGCTGAATAGTTGTGCCCTGTTTCTAAAATGAGAGGCGCCAGGGCATAAGGCTACGCGAAACGGATGCCCTTTCGTTTGCTAGACCTGGAGTTTCCAGAGCTAAACCACCCGGGAAATCTAGCGGGGCATTTAGCAAGGAAGCCCACGTGGTTAAAGACACGCGGGCCGACAGGTCCCAGTTCTTGCATGCAGGCAACAACGGCCAGTCACCTCTCACATCCCCGCTTCACTCTCACAGCAAGACCCTAGCGCGCGCCGCCCTCACCTGCGATGCCTCCGCGAGTCCGCCGCCGAAAGCCGTCCGTAAGACCCCAGAGACCGAGTGCAGCTGGCTCCGCTCTACAAGGAAACAAGAGCCTCACACTCAAGGTTCCGCGCTGCACACTGGAGAGTTCCTGGCCAAGCGCCCCCAGAACAAAAGCTCTCCCTCCTTCGGCTAAGAATTCTCCTAGAGACGTTATCGGCCCCCTGAGAAGGACGAGGGACACTGTTGCGTTACCCTCCTCACTTCGCAGTAAGGAACAGTCGCAAATCAGTCTCATGTAGGCCTACGAAGTACAACAGGCTTCAGGAAGTCCCAGTAGGCCAAAACCTTGAAACGGCCGTTTAAGGAGAGCCCGGCTCACACAATGCTTATACAGTACGACTGAGGGCTCGTTTATTCCCAAAATGCTGCTTTCATTTCTTCAAGGGAAACAAGACCCATCGCACTCCCTGCCATCCCCCGCCCCCCTCTCGCCCGCGCGCTGCTTCCTCGCAGCGCCATCTTCTAGGGGCCAAGGGCCGGACCCAACTGACGCGGGACCGCCTCTTTGTTCCACCACAACGCCCGCCCCCTCCCTCCCCGTTCCGACTGGCCACTGGCCCGCCGCTCCCTGACTCCGCCCCCATTCGGCGCCAGGCCCTTAGCCCCGCCCCGGAAGGCGGAGCGTCGCATGGCGCATGCTCGGTGCCCTTTGTGTCCCAGGCTCGCTAGCTGGCGGGCGAGCGGCTGGCTCTGCAAAGGCCCGGCCGCTCCGAGTGTCTTGCCGCTTGCGCCTGCGGGGCCCGCCGTGAGGAGCAGCGGCAGCAGCAGCAGAGCGCCGCCAGCGCCGCCATGGTGAAGAGGCGGAAAGGCCGGGTCGTCGTTGACTCCGACACCGAGGACAGCGGCAGCGAGGAGAACCTGGACCAGGTGGGTGAGCCGAGCCGTGCTGGGCCCAGGGCTTCTCTCCGCGCCCGCCGCCGCCGCCGGGCTCGTTCTCCGTGGGTGGCTGAGGGGAGCTTTCGGGTCTCCGTCCCTCAGCGTCTGCGGGAGCGACGGCTTCGGCACCTCGGGGAGGGGCAGAGCGGGGCTCGCGTGTGGGGGCGATGGCGGGAGGGCTCTGGGCACCAAACGTGGGTGAGGAGGAGGCGCAAGGGGGGCGTGGAGCGGGTAGGTGCAGGGCTCCCTCGGAAGCAGGCAGTTCGCTGAGGTGCCCTGGAGGAGGAAATAATATCTTAAGGGTAAGGGGTTTTGTTGTTGTTGTTTTCCTCGTTGGTGACGGGACGGACCCCAGGTGGTGGGATGGGCAGACAACGATGCATATAGTCAGTGCCTGTAGCTCGGGGGCGGCTAGCCTGTGGTCCCCCCGGTGTTGCTGAATTCCCGTCAGCCCCAGCCAGCGGTCAGGGGCAGTGAGGGTTTTAGTCCAGCATCATCTGGACTAGCCATTGGCTAGTCACCCCCTACTAAATAGGACTCTCACCTGAATAGGACTCCTTTGTAACTCAATGGTGCTTGATGTTTTGAGGGATGGGGAATAGGTAGCCTACTGGTTTCTGAACCTCTTGCAACAAATCCATCTTAGTTCCTGTTTCCTGTCACTGAGAAAAGTCTCCCTCTGCAATGTCCGAGGTTCCCAGAGTGAGTGGTTTATTTCTGACATGCAGCCAGGCAGATGGAGAATTCTGCATAAGGTCTCTCTTAACTTTCCAAGCTTCACAGTCTTCTGTGTTTCATGTTCAGGCTTCCACAGCAAGATCCCTTTTGCCAGATTCTCTCCTTTGTGTGTCTCATCATTTTACTAGCCCCCCCCCCCATACTTCAGCTCTGCTAATAAACATAATATCCATTTTCTCTGGCTTTTTGCAGGGTGGAATCCTTTCTGCTTGGTTTAGAGTGCAGGGGTCTGTCTTCCTCTCTAGAGGTTTCTGGAATCTAAACATTTAATGTCTCTTTTCTATGTGTCTTGGTGTATGCAAAGTGCATGGATTGTGAAAAACAAGCACACCAATACAACTTCATTTCTTGGTCAAGTAGGGCAGTGGTTTCAGCAGCAAAGCTGAAAATTCCATTTTCTGTAAAAGGCAGACCAAAAATTGAACAGGGTACAGAAGAGGAGGACACACCCAGTCCTTTTGTTTCTATCTTCTATTAAGATAATAATAAACAAAAGAGGTGTTCTGTTGCTCTTGAGCCCCTGCTTGGAAAGATCGTTTCGTGACCCGCACTCAGGTCGGAGCCGTAGAATTAGTCTTGTCGCTCAGAATATATTCTTTTCTATTCCTTATGGCGTCCCAGAAGAACAAGGAATAGCAAATTATTCTGGACCTCCAATTCCTGCCACATGCAGGAAGGTCAGACTATAGATGCTGAGGTTAATTGTGAAAGAAATTCAAGCAAGGATTTTCATGGCATTAGTTAATATCATGGAAACCTGTCTGCATTTCCTAATCTCTGGAGCAGTGGGGTTCATGTCTACCTAGATCTAAAAAAACTGTTGATCATATCTCCTTTGATACTTCAGACCAAAAGAGATGTAGCCATCACAATTTCATTCCTGGAGGAGAACAATAAATGCTTCATCTGAAGGTCCCAACAAACACCAGTTTTTCTGATGCAGAAGTGGTCAGATAAGATTTACACTTCCAAATGGGTGATCCTGACTAGGAGATTGTTGCCTCTCATGCTCCTTGTCCAGCTACAGGCTTCCATGATTGCTCCCTTTGACTTAGTCTCATGCCCTATTTCACACTTAGATGCAACAGTAGTTTCTCACTCTCGGCAGAATATGTGTAAGGAGTTACCCCTAGTCAGCCTCAATCTTCTGTCAACCAGTTGATCATCTGTGTTCCAGTTGATCACAAGCCCGTTCTTGTGTTGCCGCCTTCCAGACCTCTCATGGAGGAGCCACATGAAGAAGAGCCTCAGATTATGAGTGCAGGGTCCGAATCAGTTCATATGACAAGAGGTGGTCTTGAGGTATTGCAGTCCTGAGCCGTATAAGGCTTTATAGATGAAAACCAGCACTTTGAGGCAGATGAAGATGATGGATTTTGCAGAAATGGCGAAGCTGACAGGAAAAATCTGAAACCAGCATGATCAAGTATTCCAAAAGGACTGGAGTAAATTTATACAATATTAGAAAGATTATTGTAAGCAATTAACATCACTAGCAGGGTTGTCTGAAGACTTGTAATGAGAAATTTTCTACCTTTCTATATTTATTTAAATTTTGAGTCATTATGTAATGAGTACAGCCTACTTGAACTCGCAGCCTACTTGAACAGATAAGGCCAAGGACATCTGAAGTAACACAATGTAAAGCACTCATCCTTGAATTCATTGGAAACGTACCCTAGGTGTATACACTTAAGCTCTTTGCTTAAACCCAGATAGTTAATATTAGGATTATAGGTGGCTTAAGAAGCTGGAAAGGTAGAAATCAATGTACATTTCTTAACGAAAATGTGGTCTTTATTGTGCTGTAAATGTTAATATCATGTTTGCTGGTGAAGGTGTAAAGTTGAAACACATAGTTTTTAATAGAGATGCACATTTGGAAATACATTTGGGTGCCTTATGCCAATTTGTAAGCAAAACTGCACAGATGTTGTTGTCTGTGTGTAATGCAGTCATCTGATTGGCCATGGAAAGGAATAGCTGGTGGCAGTGGAGAGAGCTAAGGTGAGAAAATGGAGAGGAGGCAAATATTGGATATCTGGAAGTAGGAGAGGAGAACCTAGTTGACTGAAAGCTACTACAGTGGTACCTCGACTTACGAAGACGATCCGTTCCGCGGCCGTCTTCATAAGTCGAAGTCTTCGGTTGTTGAAGCGGCTGTTCTGCGCGAGGCGCGATTTCACACTTCTGCACAGGCGCAGAGTGCACGCACGGCGTAAATACTTCCAGGTTTGTCGACTTCGGAAGTCGAGTCGTTCAGATGTCGAGGTACCACTGTATTACTAATAATAATAATACAATTTTGTTTTGCATAGAGACTGATTTTGAACCTGATACCTGTGAGCAGATTTTTCATCAATTCCTCCTTCTGTGAAAAACTGTCCCTGAAAAACTGTTCCAGGGGGTTGGAGCATCTCCCCTTCCTCTTCTCCACTGGAATTGTCTGGTGGCTCTCAGTCCCTTCCATAAACAGGAGGAGCCCTTCTATTTATGGAAGGAATGTTGTGCATCCAATATACTGATTTTAACATCTCTAGGAAGCTGTAGATAGTGAGGAAACATTTGATATAAGAAAACCCCAGAATTTGGTGAGAAATATCAAACACCCAATAAATATTGCTTGATTTTGGTAATCAACATTTTTGGGCTTATCTGTTTTTCTGTATAGGCAGTAGCAGTACTGCTTTTTAGGATTTTTGTTATATAAAATAGTGCTTAAGCATTTTGCTATCCAGTGATTGCTCTTTTGTGCACCAAGCCCTACATGGCATTAAGCATATAGTTTGGGTGCTTTTTATTCTAATTTAAATAGCAATTGTGGGGGTGGATTGGGGTTGTAGTGGTGTTGGGGTATATTTTTCAACATATTCCTGTGGTGCAATCCTGCTGAAAATCCCCCTTCTCTGGCTGCTGTTTACATCTGGTGGGAAGCTGCCATTGGCATCAATATGTAGTCTGACAGCTGTTACTTTGAAAACAACAGCATGCAACACCACGTGCTTCTGATTTTCTTTCAGAGGAAAGGAAGATATTTTATTTATTCATTGAGAAGCTCTCTTCTCCATGCCAAAATTATCACTGTGCTGTTTATGTTTGGGAAAATGTGTATGCAAATAAAGGATTGTGATGTTAACCTTCCAAGCGCTTCATTAATATAAGCCAACGTATCATATTTTGGGGTTAGGTACTGCTTGTAGCTTACATCTAGCATTTAAAAGAGAAATTCTGATTTTACTATCAAGTGCTAGAACTTTGTGGGTAATGAAACTCCAATATTATCTCACTTCCATTTTGCTCACTTCTATAGTTGCTTGAAAACTGTGGGTCTTTCTAAACTATTAAGAATTCACAGTATAATTCATATGGTAGAAGTTGGCACAAACAGAGTGAGTAATAGATAGACCATTATTAGCCAGAAGAAAATGTGAAGCATCTTTCCTTAGCAGGGGAAATGTCAAATCCTTACAAAGGATTTTCCTTCTTGCATATTGGTACAGTCTTGCTAAGACAGTGGTCCAGTTAAGATATTTTGCTACCTGCTTTTTCAGACCATGGTTTAGCAATTGGGAGCACACCACAGCATTGCAGACTTAATTGCCCACTCCCACCTACATTCTTCCTCACACCCTCATAAGTGTTTACAATGGTTTGCCCGGAATAATTTGTTTGAGAGCAATTAATAGTTAATGGTGACTGTAGTTCAGAGGTCACAGAAAACTAACCAGGAAAGGGAGGTGGAAGAAAGTGTATGAGCCCAGGAAAGGGGGAGAAGCAAGCCTGCAAGGCACTTCTGATCACCAAACAAAGTTTGTTGATCACATAGCATGGCATCTGAACCAAGCCTCTTTGATAATTAAAACACATCTTTTAGGTAGCAGGTTCTACTGAAAATTCAATGCATGTTTTTCACTTCCTGTTTTTTTAAATAGCAAACTCACTGATACTTATAAATCCATCTTCCCTGTAGTGTGCCTTGTTCACTGGAGTGCTCCCAGTGGTTGAAATTGGGATGGCTGGAAGGTTTACTTTACACCTCTGGCCTCCTGTGCCAGCCAATGGCCTAGTTAGCATGTCACACTAAGCCACACCACAGCTTAGTGGTGGGCCTTGGAGCAGAGATTGCAGCTGCTTTGCTTTCCTGCAGCTGAATTAAGTTGCGATTTGGCAGAGCATGTTGTCAGGCATACTTTTTTCCCCTCTCCCCAAAAAACCCTATCAATTAACCACAGGACGGCTCATAGTTAGCCTGGAGAGAGCTAAACCATGAGTCTGGGTTTGGATGACACACTGAACCAAACCAGGGCTTAGCTCAGCACAGCATCAGAATGACCAGGAAGGAGCAAAGCTGCCTGTATCACCTCCTAGAGCCAAACACCTATGTGAACTAGGCCATTGGGATATGTAGAATTCTGTAGAGATCTGTATAGCTGTTTGACTGTTGAAGTTATATGTATGAAGCCCTCCCATGTAGTAAGTTGTTACTTAGGGGAGCACTCCAATAAGCAAATGTTCTAATGTGACTCATGGGTGTCCTCACTGTCTGAGGACTGAATGTGGCCCCTGATGCCTTTTTAGGTAGCCTTTGGCAACACTTTATGCCCCCCAAAGCCCTCACACTGCCTTTCCAAAGCCAGGTAAGCTGGGTTTGGGGAAAGAAGTGTGAGGGCTCTGACAGGGTCCTAGAGTCCTCCGTCCTCCTTTCCAAAACCTTGTTAGCACTTTGCCAGCTTTGGAAAGGGCTCTAGGACCCTGCCAGATCCTTGCACTTCCTTCCCAAAGCCTGGCGCCCTTGTGACAAGGCAGAGTGTGGTGTGCGGGTTCCGTGTGGAAGTATTCTAGTAGCCCACTTGGTATGAAGTTGGACCACCCTAGTCTAAGGACATGGATTCATGTGTAATATATTTTATAATGGGTCCACCTGTTTGCATTTATTATATTGACTTTTTATGTACAGTATTAAAAGTGGACTGCAACAATTCTGTCAAATTGAAAGTCAAATGCGTACACTTAAATTCACCAAATAACCCAGAGCCACAAATGGAGCACAGCGTAAGAAGCATGTGATTCTTTAAAACTTTTCTGAAATAACATTTTTACACATTTCCTAGAAGTTTGTATGGTCAGGCACCCATGGACTTTACTTAGGAAGGAGTTCAGAGGAGCTGGGTCGCAAGAGAGAAAGCCCTGCTTCTATGCATGCGAAATTTGTTTTTTAATGGTTTGTACAGCGGATTACACTGTGTGATAACATTGGAACTTTAAGGGACAGCATATTAAAATCGATGAGGTTGATGGAGAAGTATTATGGTGAAAATTGTGTCTCTAATAGGGTTAGAGTCTTTTCATTTTAAAAGTAACAGTATATTTATTCTTTTACCAGGAGCTCCTATCACTTGCCAAACGGAAACGTGGTGACTCTGAGGAAAAAGAAGCACCTGCTAGTAAGCCTACAGCATCTTCAGATTCTGAGACTTCAGACAGCGATGTGGAGGTAAGCTTTTCTACAAGAATAAGTGGATTGCATCAAATCAGTGTGGATTCTGCAATATAAATATGTATTATAATCTGGGCTTCTCTTATAGTTTGTCCTATCTCCTGTAAAATTAACTTGTTACGCTTGTGATTGTTTGGGAAATCCTCAGCCTTGCCACATGATTCTCTTCATTTCTCCTGTGATACAGTGGACAGTCGGAGGTTCTAAAAACAAAAAGAAAGTGAAAACTGGGAAAGCAGAGAAAAAAGGAGCCATGAAGAAACAGATGAACAAAGCAGCCTCATCAGGCAGCTCTGATAAAGAAAGCTCAGCGGAGAGCTCAGCACCTGAAGAAGGTAAGACCATGTCAGTAATGTGGGTGGTTTTCTTTAGGCACTCATTTTCTGTTGGGCTTAGATTGATTTTCCAGGTCAGATTATTTTTATATTTGCAGTAGGCTATGCTGAAGTACTAAAAGCATATCTAAAACACTGATTTGCTTGTTTAATGTTTCCTGTCACTCTACATATTTAGACATAAAGGGCAAGAAAGGGACAATGGTTTTAGCCTTCCGTAATAAGATACCAGTAATTTTATTCTCCTGGTCTGTTCTAATAATTTATTCCTCCCTCTAGAAATCTGGTGTGGGATTCATCTAATGCAGGCATAGGCAAACTCAGCCCTCCAGATGTTTTGGGACTACAACCCCCATCATCCCTGGCCACTGGTCCTGTTAGCTAGGGATGATGGGAGTTGTAGTCCCAAAACATCTGGAGGGCTGAGTTTGCCTATGCCTGATATAACGAATCTCATTAGATCTTATTAGAGTCTCCCAATCTTCTGTGCAAGAATTGGGAGAACCTTCAGAACAGTGTGCAGAGGGGGGCAATATTTAATTCCTCCCCTAGTGTCTTGGACCATTCTATAGTAATCAGCCGCTTGCTATTGTCTATGAGACCGCTCCTTTATTCTGTGCACTGGAGGTGAGAAATCTGTGGTCCTTCAGGTCTTGTTGGACTCCCATTATCCCCAAACAGCATGATTAATGGTCAGAGTTGACAAGTTTTTCTTTCCCTTAAGGAATGTGTTTCATTTACCATTGCTGTAACCTACTTTGAACCCTTAGAGTAGAACAAATAATACATCTGAATGTGGCTTTGGGATTCTCAGTATGTAATCTTTCTGACATTCTTAGACCTTTGGGCTGTACCTGTACTTTTTGCCTAAAAGAAACTTTCTTTTACAATCTTGCAACTCCATCCTATGCAGAGGCCCACATACTCTATTAATTTTACTTTATTAAGGAGTAACAAAAGATGTAATAATGTGTATGTATTTTCTCCTTGCATAGTCAAGGTTTGTTAGTGATACTTGCTACTTTCTCACAGGTATGTGTACATGGCATGCTCCAAAGTAGTAAAGGAAAAGACAGGTACCTGCCTGAGGAGCTTAGAATACAAAGTTAGATGGTAATGGGGAGAAGGGGAAGCAGAAGTAACAAGGAATGTATGCAGGCAAATGTCCTTGGTCTTTATCTGGAGTTCTGCAGTTGACTCAGCAGAGTGGATTCTTTCTGTTTTGTTTCAGGTGAAGTATCTGACTCTGAAAGCAATAGCTCTTGTTCCAGCTCAGACTCTGATTCATCTTCAGAAGATGAGTTCACTGATGGCTATGGGGAGGACCTCATGGGTGATGAAGAGGACAGAGCTCGGCTAGAACAGATGACAGAAAAGGAGAGGGAGCAGGAGTTGTTTAATCGGATAGAGAAGAGAGAGGTTCTAAAGAGGAGGTGAGGTTTATGATTAAAGGCTAACTTAAATAACAATTTCAGTGCTCTCTACATATGCAACACACACCCTCATGTCCGTATTTCTAGTAAGTGTGCTAGTTTTCATTATGGTCAATGTCTACTTGTGCTCAGTATTGGTTGGATACCTGCAAATCATTTCCCAGCTGCCTTTTGGTTTGGTTTTTTTTTAAAAAAGGACAGAAATTGAGTTAATGCAGATTACAAAATTATCCTTTGCAGGGTGCAAGAAATTGTCAGAATGTGTTGTTTTTGTTTCCTACCTATATTAGATATAGATACACACTACACACACATATACATATACATATAAAAAAAACCAAATAGTGTCATACCACCAAATCTCCAACCTACTGAAAATTAAATACAGGAAGATTATAGAAAAAATTATACTGCCCTCAATAAAAGTGGTTTTCAATTCTATTTAAAATAATTATATTTAAATGCATTTAAAGATAATCTGCTTTTGCTAGGAAAAGTAAAAAATGAATTCTACCTGTTTCAGGCCCAACTTCTGACTTTCCAACTCATAGGAAAAATCAAATGGTCACTTTCTGTAGTTTGCACAGCATAGGTCCTGCCCCCCAGGCTGTTCTTACAGTCTAGTATGGAACCGAGCAGCATGGAGAGTTTCAGTTGCAGCATGCAATGCAAATCATTTGCAGAATTTCATTTGCAGCTGTTCGGATTTCAGTTTCAAGCAAAATCCTGGTCAGATAAAGCTTGCAGTTTCTAGGCATAACCAAACAACTTTTGTTCTCACCGTGCTAAATTTGACTGCAGGACTGAGCTTCTGATGTATACATTTCAAATTCAGTAGGTCCTGAACTTAACTTGGTTGTTAGTTTGGTGGACGCCTCTGTACATCTGTCTGAACTCTTCCCACTGTACTAGAGTAGTCATGCTTTAAAATGATCAATCCCATCAACTCAAACACTTAGGCTTACCTGCCAGCTTCTAGATCTGGTATTTTGCTTTGAAACTGAGCAACAAGTCGCCTAATTTTGCCAGTAATTTGCCTAGTCTGTGACAGTAATGAGTGGACATGTTTTTCACCCACCTTTAGTGTAACTATTATTACAGTCTATTCCTGCTTATAATTCTCTTGCTTTAGAGCAGTGATGGGAAGCCACTATTCAGATTCATCCCATAACTAGAGCTGGGAGAGAAGTGGTGATGGTAAAAAAAAAAAAGGCTGTTGAAAGAGACAAAATATATGTCTCTCTGCATCCAGCTCCTGCCTCACCCACTTTTGGGCTTTAGTAACTGCCATCTCTAGCCCCACTCACACACACACACACAATCTATGCTGCTGTCCCCCAGGAAATGGAATTGTTGGCATACAAAAATGGCTTACCACCCCTGCTTTAAGAGTTTTTTTAATCTATTATAATATTTCATCCTCCCTTGACTTCTAATGATGTGTGGAAGTGACTGCAGGTTCTTACTCATTTTTCCCTTGTTTTGAGCCCAGGTTTGAAATAAAAAAGAAATTAAAGACAGCAAAAAAGAAAGAAAAGAAAGAGAAAAAGAAGAAGCAAGAGGAAGAACAGGAGAAGAAAAAACTCACCCAGATCCAAGAATCCCAGGTAAGAACATAGCGTACTCACTTTACTAGGTGATAACGAATGCCTAAAACCAGGTTTCTGTGATTTGAAATCATTCAGATTCTAGTTCATTATGCACCTTCATCGTAACCAAACCAGATTAAATAATGGTCTCAATGAAAACTGAACAGGAGCAATGTATTTTTGTCTTGTCTTCCATTATTCCTTATTTAGGTAGCAGTCCTGTGGTAAACCATTTCTAGGCAGTACCTGTGTTGTAATGTAGCAAAAAGAAGGCTCATATGGCATTATAAAGGCTAACAGATTTATAATCAATAAATCTGAGGTGCAGTTATTTTGGGGCATAAGCTCTAAGTAGCTATTAAAGAGGTGGCTATGTGTTTCCATAGGTAATGTCACACAATAAAGAGCGACGGTCAAAGCGAGATGAAAAATTGGATAAGAAATCCCAAGCCATGGAAGAACTGAAAGCAGAAAGGGAGAAAAGGAAGAACAGAACAGGTTAGTTCAAAAGCCTATGAAAAGGATCTATTGTGGAGTACATTTCCAGTTAAAGAATGTGGGTGTTTTTTGATGCCCAGGGACTACACTCTTTACAGAGCCTTGATTTGGTTTAACTGTGGAGGGAGGCACAGTGCATTGCTACCATATTCCCACAAATTTCCTGATTACTTTTTATTCAGTGACTTTACATGCCGTTAACTCGTATGTTCATAGTAAGTGATAGACTTATGCCCTAAATATCAGGCATAGGCAAATTTGGCCCTCCAGATGTTTTGGGACTACAACTCCCATCATCCCTAGCTAACAGGACCAGTGGTCAGGGATAGTGGGAGTTGTAATCCCAAAAAATTTGGAGGATCGATGCCTATGCCTGCTCAATTTGAACTAAAAGGTTTCTCCAGTGCTCATTACCAAAGCACCCTGATCATATAGGGACTAGGCACAAACTACGCAAAAGTTTTATTCTTTCCTGAATGTCATTGGCTGGTGATACTGATATTTCTGTTAAGATTTAATTTGTGTTTTTCCTGATATTACAGGATGGTCAGGAAATACAGGAAGCTGCCTTTTATGCTGTCATACTTCTGATCCATCAAGCCCAGTATCTTCTACATTGGCAGCTTTGAAGGGTTTCAGACAAGGGTCTCTCCCAGTCCTGCCTGGAGATGGTGGGAATTGAACCTGGGGCCTGTGTGGGTTTTTTACTAGAACTAAAGAGCCATGAGTCTCTTAAAAGATTCAGAGCTCAGGAATATTGGGTATCAGAGCTGAACAGACGTCATAGTGCTTCTACTTTTTGCCTCAAAACATTCTTCAGTTTAGCAGGCAAATTCAGATTGGGGGTGTGGAATCATTTCCTTGCTACTTTTGTTATAAGATTGAGAATCAGAAACCTTTCTTGAGCTGATGCAAATCTTCCAGAGATCAATCTTCTGCCCACTCTTGGATTAGAGCAGGCATCCCCAAATTGCAGCCCTCCAGATGTTTTGGCCTACAACGCCCATGATCCCTAGCTAAAAGGACCAGTGGTCAGGGAAGATGAGAATTGTAGTCTAAAACATAGGGAGGGCCAAAGTCTGGGGGTGCCTACATTAGAGCATCTGATTTTGTGAGCTTCCTGCACTTGAAAACGATATCCCAAAAAGGAAGCAATGTTCATTCTTTAACATGGCTATAGCCCTTCACATATTGCTGCACTCCTTTCCCCTTAACTAACAACCAAGATGTTGGGGGTTTTATGCATCAGTGACACACACAGTGGAAGTAGACTATTTGACAGTTAATCAGGCTACTCTTTTCAAAGCACATTACTTGGAATTATTTGTATGTGCTATAGATTTGCAGACTTCTGATGTTAACATTTAGGGAAAACCTTGTTTTTATTTTATTTCCTCTTATAACCTCATCTAATAACCATGATGTAAATGTAAATACAAATGAAAACTGTTATCCATCTTGTATTGGGATATCTGTCTGGCTCACACCCTTCATCCATGGATCCCAGAGTAGGATATATTGCATAGTTACAAAACATCAATTACATAAAAATCAATGTTGTTCATGCTGTGTTTTGTCCCTAGCAGCTAAGTTTTTAAAAGGCAATGGGTACAAAACTAGTAAATGTTCTTTGTTGATGTTTTGTCTTGCAGCTAATGCCAGAGCAATCATATGTGGGCAGTTCTTCAGATTTAATGGACATCAGTAAATTAGCATTCACAAGTGAACATAATACACCTGTGTTGCTTTGAACAGCAGTATGTCCTAATAACAGCTCCTTAATAGTGTCTCATCAGAAGGTGCACAGATGGCAATATATCTAGCACAGGGGTCCCCAGACTTACCGAGCGGCGGGCCGGTGCCCGCCGCGCCGACCGCGCGGTGGGCCGGACTGCAGGGGAGTGCGCGCGCAGCGGGCCGGAGGGCGGGGGAGTGCGCGCCCGTGCGCATGCGCACACGCACACGGGCGGAAAAAAATCGGCGAAAATCGCTTGTGCGCATGCGTATGGGCCTCCCTCGACCCGGAAGTGCACCAGAAATGACCTCTTCCGGGTCGGGAGAGGCCCGTACGCATGCGCACAAAGGATTTTCGGCGATTTTTTGCCGATTTTTCAGATCGCCGCTGCGCCGTGAGAGCGGGCGGCGGCAGCGGGCGGCGGGGGTCGTCGCGGGCCGGATTGGAAGGCCGATTGGGCCGCATCCGGCCCGGGGGCCGTAGTTTGGGGACCCCTGATCTAGCACCTGTCTCTGGAATCCACCAGAGTTCAGAGTGTGGACACATTTTACTAATTCAGAATTCATATAAGGAGACAAGCAAATTGCCAGTGCATATGTACTAATTTTTGTATGATTGTGTTGAAGAGCTGCCCATGTAAATCAAGCATGTAATTTATTTCTAAGGTTTACAGTGGTACCTCGGCTTACAAACAGTCCCATTTACGAACGCCTCTGTTTACGACCGCCGTGGACCCGGAAGTGTTTACATCCGGGTTCCGCGGCATCGGATGCACAGACGCGATTTGTGCAGCTCGCGCATGCGCAGAAGCGTGCCTTTGGGGAGCGAACGCCTCCGTTTATGAACACCTCCATGGAACGGATCGCGTTCGTAAACCGAGGTTCCACTGTATATTCAAGATACATAATGAAGTAAGATGTGGTAGATGAATAGCAATCTCCTTTACTCAAATGCAGTAATCAGTAAAGCTTAATTTGAGCCAAAAAGAATTCAGCCATGCTTAGCCCTGGAACTCAGTTTGGAAGGGGAAAAAATTGTGAATAGGGCTCACAGCATGTGCTCCCTTGAGGTAATACCTGGTTAGACCCTTACTTATTTTAACTAAAGGAGTCACTGGTCGAGGAAACTGAACAGAAAAGAATTATGTCATTTTTCTTTTGTAGCTGAGTTGCTTTTAAAGAAGCAGCCATTAAAAACGAGTGAAGTTTACTCAGATGATGAAGAGGAAGAAGAAGACGATAAATCTAGTGAGAAAACTGATCGTTCATCCAGATCTTCATCTTCGGATGAGGAGGAAGAGTAAGTACTGAAATAATGCTTGAGGGCAGTGAATAAAGCTGTATACCTTTCATAGTATTCTGTGTGGGCTATGCTTGTTTTCATCTTATGAGAGCCAGTGTGCTGTAGTACTGTAGTTAGAATGCCTGTCTAGGACTGGGGAAGCCCACTTTTGATATTTCAGGCACACTGGGTAACCTTTGACCATTCACTACCTGTCAGTCCAATCTACCTCACAAGATCATTGTGGGGATCAAATGGAAAACAGGAGAACCATTTGGACCACCTTGAACACGTTAGCATAAAGGTGAGATAACTGGCTTTCACTTGCTTGCTTTCCCAATAAAAACTCCCCCCATCCGTTTTTAAAGAACCATTTAAAATATTTTACTCCAAGGGTTTTGCTGAAGTTTTGTTTAAAGTGAAGGGTTCCACCAACGCAAAAATAAATTGAGAACCACTGTGTTAATATGTGGATTTTGCTGAGTGTGACATTCTTGTTCTGTTTGAATATTTCCTCCTGTGTCATGCTAGGAAAGAAGAAATCCCTCCAAAATCACAGCCAGTGTCCTTGCCTGAAGAACTGAATCGGGTTCGATTATCTCGACACAAACTAGAGCGATGGTGTCACATGCCTTTCTTTGCCAAAACTGTCACTGGCTGCTTTGTGCGCATCGGCATAGGAAACCACAATAGCAAGCCAGTTTACAGAGTGAGTATATCCTTGATCAAACCTAATTCCTGTTGACACCAGAAACAGCAAGACACTGTACAAATATATGGTGAAGGGAAAGCGGGTAATTACACAACACAATATTAGTTATGAAGCCCTTTTACTTATCCCACCATGCTGTCCTCTTTTTCTTTATAAATACCAAGATCTATAGAATCCCTTGTTTAACAAGTGGAACGGACAATACTGTCAGATTGCATTCCCTGATGCTGTTCCCTATGCACCCCAGAATCTGTTTCAAAAGGTTGGGAGACCCTCCAGAGCAAGGGGGAGGCGAACCAAGGGAGTACAGCAGTGAGGAGAGGAAGGGGAATTTCTCCTGCCAACCTAGCAGTTCGAAAGCGCGTCATAGTGCAAGTAGATAAATAGGTACCACTCCGGCGGGAAGGTAAACGGCATTTCTGTGCGCTGCTTTGGTTCGCCAGAAGCGGCTTAGTCATGCTGGCCACATGACCCCGAAGCTGTACGCCGGCTCCCTCGGCCAGTAAAGCGAGATGAGCGCCGCAACCCCAGAGTTGTCCGCGACTGGACCTAACGGTCAGGGGTCCCTTTACCTTTACCTTTATTGTGAAATTAGCTTGCACCTGTTACATTGGGTCCAAATTTAACCATCTGCCAACAGAAGGTTTTTGATTCCGCAGAGGAATGCAGCTGATAACAATGAAAATGAGTATTTTTGCATACCCCCAGTGCTCTGGAGCGTCCTCCGACCTGCAGAGGGAAGGGGGATTCAGCAAAAGTCCTCATCTCCTTTCCATTGGTGGGAGAATCTTCTGAGCAGAACTTCTAAGGGAATACACGCACCACTAGGAACAATTCTTGATCCAAGCCATTGTAATTTAAATGTTGCCATTATACTTTGTTTATGAGATAAGGCCTAATTGCTTCAGAAACGAAGAACACCATTGCAGATGTGCCAGTAGGCATGGCATTTTGTTCCAGCTCCATCTAGATGCTCCTTAAGTCTGCGTCCTCTTGACTCCTTTCCCCCTCCATTAGAAAAAGAAAAAGTATGTATGGAAGTATTCATCCTTTTTCACTTTATATTCATTTATATAGGTGGCAGAAATAACAGGTGTTGTAGAAACTGCAAAGGTTTATCAGCTTGGAGGTACCAGGACAAACAAAGGGTTGCAGTTAAGGTAAGACCTACTCCATTATTTTGAGAGTGTGGTATATGAGAGGTGAATGCCAGAATACTTCTATCCTTAAGTAGTAGGAAGCTGATAAATTGCTGTCAGGAGATTGAGCACAGGGGGGTTTATCCAACGAAGTTGTTCCATTTGCACAAGGACTTCCTCTTGTGCAACAGAATTCACAGGACGCTCTCACTGAAGGATGGAGGGGAGGCAATTTTTGTCTATTCCTTTTTTCCCTTGTGCTCTTTGAAATACTTTTCCAGAGACTTCAGAGACCCTCAAAGAGTGTGGGAGGTGGCTTGAGGAGCAAAAGGGAAATCTGTGAAAATTGCTTTCTCCATCAGGACCTTCTGCTGGATTTCAGGCCTCCAGTATTAGAGATATGGAAAAAATGGAGCGTCCAAACAAACATTTGAGTGAAACTGAGTGAATGTATACCAACGTTTCCCCCTTCACCATTGCTATCAAATTTATAATGTGTCTTCCTGTAGCAAAGACAGAATTGGCGTAACATACTCACTATACAGAGATATAGTTAGTACTCAGGTATAAATGCACTTTATATCTGTCTCCTGCTGCCCTGTCCTTGGGAAGGTGCTGTAGAACGATGGCTCCTTTTTTCCTTCTCTGTGCAGGCATGGCAGTGACCAGCGTGTGTTCCGCTTAGAATTTGTCTCCAATCAAGAATTCACAGAGAGCGAGTTCATGAAGTGGAAGGAAGCTGTAAGTATTTCCATTTTTCCAAACGGGAGTGTTGAATAGTGAATGAAGTACAGTGGTGCCTCGCTTAACGGATGCCCTGTAAGACGAATTTTTCGCTAGACAAATGGATTTTGCGAACAGAGGTTGCCTCACAAGACGACGAGGTTTTCTATGGCCGCCGCTTCGTCTTGCGAAGCGTGGCCATAGAAAAACAAACCTCCGACTGCAAAGTCCAGCGTGCAGCGAAAAATTGCCAGGGCTTTTTGCCGCCTGCCTTCCCCTTGGCTTGGGGAAGGCAGGCGGCAAAACACCCCCACACCGCCGCACTTCGGCTCCGGGGTTCAGAGCCGAAGAGCGGCAGTGCAGGGGCTGCGAAGGCAAGCAGCTGTGTGCCAGGCAGCTGGGGAAAAGCAGCCCCCGCACTGCCGCACTTCGGCTCCGTCCCCCAGAGCCTAAGTGCAGCGGTGCGGGGGCTTTTCGCTTTCACACCCCCTGGCTTCGGCTCCAGGGGACGGAGCCGAAGCACGGCAGTGCGAAAGCCCCCGCACAACCACGGGCTTTTTGCCGCCGCACTTCGGATCTGTCAGGGGGGGGGAGGGAGGAACGGAGGATCCGATGGGTCCTCCATTCTTCCCTCCCGCAGCCCGACAGATCCGGCCTTTGGCTCCGTTGGGCGGGGGGAGGGAAGAACGGAGGATCCGATGGGTCCTCCGTTCTTCCCTCCCGCCGCCCGACAGAGCCAAAGGCCGGATCTGTCGGGCAGCGGGAGGAGAGTAACGAAGGAGGAGAAAGGGCTGCTTTCTCCCCGTTCGTTCCTCTCCCCTCACCGCAGACAGCAAGGAGAGCTGCCTTCCAGGGAGCCAAGCGAACAAGCGCCGCCACTGCCGCCAGTCCCCGGAGCCCATAGGAACGCATTAATTAACTTTTAATGCGTTCCTATGGGAAACGGTGCCTCACAAGAAGAATTTTTCGTTGGACGAATTGACCGTCGGAACGAATTAAATTCGTCTAGCGAGGCACCACTGTACTCTGACGCTATTTCTCTTCTTAACATCTAGATGTTTTCTGCCGGGATGCAGCTACCCACACTAGATGAGATAAACAAGAAGGACGTGTCTATCAAAGAAGCCCTCAACTATAAATTCAATGACCAGGACATTGAGGAGGTAAATGAAGAAAATGTACTTTTGAGCTGAACCCATACAATTGAAGGTTCACAATGGAAAGGTAGGTGAGCTCTTAGATGTTCTCAGATGCAAGATTCTAATTTTGTAAAGATAAGATGGGTTAGACTTCCTGTTTGGGTTGGGAAAGACATCGTATTGGAAAAGACTGTTTATATTGGGAATGGGAAACCTGTGGCCGCCCAGATTTTGTTGGACTCACATCAGCCCAAAGCGGCAGCACCAGTGGTCAAGGATGATGAGAGTTGTAGCCCAAAAATGTTTGGAGGTATATGGATTCCCTATCTCTGGTTCTTATCCTATTTTAGTGTTGTTTGCATATCACAGTTACTCTACTTAGTTCAGATTTGCAAAAGTTAGATCACAGCACAAGTAGGACTTGTATTCTGTTGTGAGTAAGGAACTAAAGACTAGGTTTGTAGGGGAGGAGGAGAGGTGGGTTACTGTTTTTTAGCATCTGCCCACAGGATAAATTAGTTGTGCTCTGCAGTACTTGCCACACGTAATCATGTAACAACAAAGATAGACTGCAGTTACTCTTGATAGATTATTGTGGGCTAGAGGACATGCAGTCAGTGTGTTAACATGATGGAATAAATTTTAAAATGCTTCTTTACTATTCTTGTACCATGTAAATACAGGCTAGGAACAAAAATTTCAGCAGGCCAAAAAGTGAGTGATATAGGACCTTAGCCCAGCTTGTCAAGGCTTGAATAGAGTGAGCCAGAGCAGCTTTTTCATAACTAACCATCAGTTAGCCTGCCTTTCATAATGTCCCCATTGTGCCTTTGTAGATTGTAAAAGAGAAAGAAAGGTTCCGGAAAGCACCACCAAATTATGCCATGAAGAAAACACAGCTACTAAAAGAGAAGGTAAAATATGGTGACACTGGGAAATGGCTCCTAAAATAATTTCTTGCAAGATTAAGGCCACCTTGAGTGCTGATCTTTTCAATATATGTTTCAGTAATATTGCTTAGCTTGTTTCCTGAGGGGGGAAAAACCAGTATCCCCTTTATTGCTGAGAATCCTTTATAAAGATTGACACAACTTGTTCAAATTTGATAAGTGCACTAACTGTTGCTTCTCTTGCCTTGAGTCAGATCCCTATTGATCCTGAGGTATAATATATTCTTAAGAAAGAAAGCACATAACCAATTGAACTAACAACATAATAACCTCATAGTTTTTAATCAATTCACATAGATGATGCTACGACAATGGTTCATTCCTAACAAATAATTATTTTTATTAAAGGCCATGGCAGAAGACATGGGAGATCAGGACAGAGCAAAACAGATTCAAGACCAGCTTAATGAGTTAGAAGAGAGAGCAGAGGCCTTGGATCGCCAGCGAACGAAAAATATTTCAGCCATCAGGTTCGTACCTCATCTATATATATTAAAATGTTCCCACTGCGTGCGCGGATGTAACACCCTTCCTCCATAACCGCTGAACCAAATTGCATCAAATTAGGACAAAGCATACCTTGCCCATCAGGGAGGGATCTGGCATAATTCCCCCCCCAAAAAAAGCACACCTTTCATACCTAAAATAATGATTAAACACAAAAAAGTGGCGCGCAAATTATACATCACCAGCAGAAGCTTTGAAGACTCCAGCAGCATCCAATAGAAAGGCAGATTGCACACTGTCACCAGCAAAAGCTCTGAAGGGCGGCGCCAAATAATGATGTCATAAACCGAGCAACTGAAACCACCAAGGTGGCCATTACCAGACAACTGGTGTCGGGGCCAAGGAATGGAGATAGAGGGCAGAGGCCTCGGCTCGCATTTAAGCCAAGGCCAACAGACTAGGCCTCGTCTCTACTTTAAAGCCTACAAACTAGGGCTCTGCTCTACTTTACAAACTAGGCCTCGGCTCTGCTTTACAGCCCACATACTAGGCCTCAGCTCTAATTTACAGCCTACAGATTAGGCCTCGACTCTACTTCACAGACTAGGCCTTGCCTCTACTTTACAGACTAGGTCTCAGCTCTACAGCCCTTTAAATACTATCCCAAATGGAGCCCTGGGTGTGGGGTGGTGGTGGTGAGGGGCCGGATGTGAGTAAACACAGGGATGAGACACAACCACGGGGGGGGGGACACGTAATCCAGGGCAAAACGGACACATCCTCCCCCTTTCCTGGGCATAGCTGTCAACTTTTCCCTTTTCTTGTGAGGAAGCCTATTCAGCATAAGGGAATTTTCCTTTAAAAAGGGGAGAACTTGACAGCTATGACCCTGAGGCAGGCACAGCAACGCGTCATGGATCATCACAGGGTGGGGGCAGCCACAGGGATAACCCACAGCAACGCGTGGGAGGGTCAACTAGTATTTAATAATTGTCAAGGGAACAGAAAACCAGCAATACTGCTTTTGTGACCAGTATTGATCACTGCTGTTATCTCAGAGTGATCTTGTTAATTTTCCATCTGGACAGAATCTGCCACTTTTCAGGGTTCAGAATTTATCTCTCATTTCTGCCATTTCAAAAAGAAAGAGAAAGTGACTTCTAGAAATACAGCTTGTTGAGACCTTGAATTTCAGAGTTCCTTTCTAATATGTGAGGTAATGAAATACATGCACCTTTTCTTTTCTTTTTCTTTTGTTTTGCAGTTACATCAATCAGAGAAATAGAGAATGGAACATTGTGGAATCTGAAAAGGCTCTAGTGGTGAGTGATGTTGATTTTGCAAAGAAGGCAAAATATATTGTCATGGGAAAGAAAGATGGCTCTCTGAACTCTCTGCTGCTTTTTACGATGACATATAATTTTATGGACAGCCATACCATATTGCCATTTGTTGTTGCTGTTTAGTCATTTAGTCGTGTCCGACTCTTTTTGACCCCATGGACCACAGCATGCCAGGCACTCGTATCAAGCAATAACATGCAACTATACTTGAGTGGCACTGTTGGGATAAAGTAACTTAAAACCTGCCTGCTGAAAAGGTCCAGTCCATTTACAAAAGCAGGAGCAGGAGAAAAATAGCATTTGCTGGAGGCTGACTCCCCCTGTCAAACAAATTTTCCTGTCCGGGATGATGAAAGGGCTACAGCGGCCATTGGCTTTTAGTGGCACTATATAACTGTGGTTTGAAACTGTCTCAGCCAGGAAAGCTTTATGATTGTTAAGAGCCTAGGGTAGGGGAAAACCTATTGATAGAAGACAAGGGAAATGTTTAGCACTCTAGTTTGTAGTTGCACCCTCCATAGGCATGTTTTCTCACCCTTCCCAATCCTGTCTTGCGTATGTATGTATGTATATATGATAAACGAGGAAGATAATGTTTTTCCCCAACATACTCACTTGGGACTCCTACACATGGAAGGTGTCTTCAACTTGTTTTTAAACCTTCCATTTGTGAATTGCTCAAGCAGTATCGGCACCTGCAGTCCTGCTTTAGCTTTCTGATAAGTTGTGGGGTGGACAAATTGTTCTCACTATGAACCTAAGAGAAGCCCTGCTGGATCTGACTAAAGGCCCACCTAGTCCAGTATCCTGTTTTCTAGAAGCCCAAAACATGCAAGCAGGACACAGGTACAATAGCTCTCTCCTTGTTTCCAAGGCGCTGCATTTGGAGATATGCTGAGGAAAGCATAAGACAAAACAGGACTGCATGTTTCATATTTTTCTCTGCAGGCTGAAAGCCACAGCATGAAAAACCAACAGATGGATCCCTTTACTCGACGGCAGTGTAAGCCCACAATAGTCTCCAACGTAAGTAAAATGCAGAGAATGGACAGCAATCGAGAGCAGGGCAAGCTATTCACATATGGAGGTGTTAGAGAGAGAGAGAGTTATCTAGATGCTGCAATGTAAGGTGTGGATCACTGAAAATGTATCTAGAAGAAGGCAGCACTGTAGTCTATTGCCCACCACAGGAGAACAGTATATTCATTTCCTGTTTCAGCAGAGTGCTGTATTGGTGTGCAAATCCCATTTTTATAGCTGAAGCAGAGTATTTCTGTAATGCATGGAAAATCGCTAAAACCATTTGGAAAGATAGTGTATACGTTTCTAACTATACGTTTATTGAGTTGTGGGATATGGATAGGTAAAGGTAAAGGACTCCTGACACTTAAGTCCAGTCGCGAATGACTCTGGGGTTGTGGCGCTCATCTCGCTTTACTGGTCAAGGGAGCTGACGTTTGTCTGCAGACAGTTTTTCCGGGGCATGTGGCCAGCATGACTAAGCAGCTTCTGGCGAAACCAGAGCAGAGCACGGAAACACCGTTAACCTTCCCGCCAGATAACCTACTTATCTACTTGCACTTTGACATGCTTTCGAACTGCTAGGTTGGCAGGAGCTGGGACCGAGCAACGGGAGCTCACCCCGTCACGGGGATTTGTTTACACCACAGCGCCACCTGTGTTGTGTACATGGGATATATTAAGGGTTCGGATTCAGCTAATGAGTCCTCTCAGTGGAAGCTCCACTCAGGGACTTCCACTTGTACAATGGGGTTTCCCCCTCCCTTTGTGCACACTCCACCCCTGAAATTGGTTTTGGGAGGTCAGGAAAAAAAACCCATAACAGTGTTGAGGAATGAGGTTTGTTCCAATTGGCAAGCTAAAATACTTGTGCTGATTAGAAGAGTATTACCTTTAATACCTCCCTTTATATGCATACTTGTTTCTGCATGAAGAGAGAAATGTTAGCTTGTAAATGGTCAAGTCCATTGTTCAACCTGACATTAAATTTCTTCCTTTGTCACAGTCTAGAGATCCTGCTGTCCAAGCTGCTATTCTTGCCCAACTTAATGCAAAATACGGATCAGGTGCATTGCCAGATGCTCCAAAGGACATGAGCAAGGCAAGTTCCCTCAACGTTTTGCTGTTGCATATGCTTCTATCATGTAATCCTTACCTTTGGAATTGCTACCATGTGAAATAGTCACATTTTAAACCTCAAGCTGTGTCTAAGAATAGACTGTGGTCTACAATGGAACCTTTCAGACACTATAGCCAATAAAGCATGGTTGGGTAACCTTCTGTGTTACTTGATATTAAAAGATGTCTCTTGTTTCAGAGTCAGGGAAAAGACAAAGATATGAATTCAAAAACTGCCAGTGACCTCTCAGAGGATCTCTTCAAAGTGCATGATTTTGATGTGAAGATTGATCTCCAGGTTCCCAGCTCAGGTAGGTGTGCCTGTCCCTCAGGGAATGAAAGGTAAAGGTGGTAGAAAAGGAAAAGAGTTTTAGGTGCCACCTTGCAAAAAAAAATTAAAAATTAAAAAATAGGGTGGTTTTTCAAAAAATCCAAAGCATGCGAATGGAAAATACTCAAACTTTGTGCATCCCGGCAGAAACTACAAGCAGCCATAACTTTGAAAAGGTGAACTTCTGTTTGTAGAGCTGTTCTTATTCTGGTTAATATAGCTTAAAGAACCAGAAACTTCAAAAAGTGCAGCTTCTATTTCCACTGGGGAGCTGGTTTAAAGTTGAGAGAAGCCACCATTGCCACTGCATCTGAGGAGGGCTCTGCTGTACTGTAGGAACTGGAAGTTTCTTAGGTCTGTCTTCTGCTCAGTGTCTCGGGGGCAGGCAGAACTCTTTCTTTTGCTTACGTTGCACTGCTGGCACCACATTAATAATCATGGCTATCCTCTGTAGAAAGCTTGCAGAGTTAATGCACTACCTTGAGCCTGATTGTTTGAAGAGAGCCATGCACCTTGCTGAGTTACACACCTAGTATGTGTGCCTTATTTCCCAACAGAGTCCAAAACACTGGCTATCACCTCCAAGGCTCCCCCAGCAAAAGATGGCGCCCCCCGGCGATCACTGAACCTGGAGGACTACAAGAAAAGGCGGGGGCTTATTTGAGCAAACCCCACTCTCTGCTGCTTCTGATCCTGCATGCTACATGATATCCCGCCCTTTATTTTCTTCCCTCCCTCTTCAGTTTGCCCTTCGGGGTTGGAGCAGCAACAGAGCTAGGAAGAGACTCTTTAAAATTGCCAGCCATCTGTAATATAAATCATTGACTCTTTACTGTATAGACCTCCATTTCTTGCCCTTTTCTGCCACCCACAAATATGGATCCATGCTATTTTTAGTTTTGTTTGTTAATACAGCTATTTGGAATTGGCTGTATGTATTCAGTGTTAACCTGGAGTCTGGATTTCTGCAGGAATCTATTGGTGGCAGAAGCAGTGTTGGCACTTGGCTGTCTCAACCACCACAAGCAAGGAATATTAAACCGTGGCACAAGACCTCTTGTGAAGGTCGCCTGCACTTTTTTCCTCGTCTTCTCTCCCTTTGCTCCTAGCTGTGGAGAAGGGTATATTTACGAACTGGTTTAGGTTGAAAGTGTACATTTTTGTGGGGGTGGGTGGGTTGTGTGAATTTTTTTCAGATAGTTTTTTAAAAAATCGATTTTCACCTGCAGTAAATTTGTATCTGTCATGGTTCTTTAAATCTGTCTTGAATTTCTACCAGCTATATTTGAGCATCCAAAACAGCAGGGGCAATTTAATAAATGTGATTTTATTTTATTATTTTATTTTATTTTTTACGAACAGGGAGCCTGGCTGACAATAGCTGTGTAACTTGACACTGTTCCTTCACACAGACTTAGAAAAACCCCATCCCTCGTCTTCCCCCCAGTCACTGTCTTTGTAAAGCAGTAGTATTTGTGCCCTTGAATTTCCTGCTACAAGTAGGTGGGGCAGTTTTATCATTCCTGTCCACTACTTGGATCTCTTCCCCACCCACCCCAAAAATCCCACAACAAACCATGTAACCTTTTGATCTTTCATTTTGCACCCTTACCAAATTGCCTTTTCTAGCCAGAAATTCTTTTTTTTAATCTGCCTCCCGTTTATTTTTTATTTTAATCTTGTTCTGCAGAATGGAAAGCGTACAGTAAAAAAAAAAATAAGAGGGCAGTTAATTTGACCTATATGTAACTGGTACAACGTGTGCAGCTGAACTCCAGCACAAGGATTGTATGTATGGAATGTCTGAATAGGAAAAAGATGACTGCTTGATAATCACTCAGGTGTAAAGATCGAAGTGTAAATAAATGACATTTTATCAAAGAGCTCTTCAAAATGAACTACCATGGATTATACTAGGACTGTGCATACATTGATGAACGTTAGTGATCTGTCGGATCATGCCAGTGCCTGTGCTGGAAAAGTGCCCTAAATAAGGATGCTTTCCTGACGCTGGATTAAAGGGAGAAATCCAAACACACGTGAAGCATTCTTAAGCAGGCCCAGAATACGTTTGCTCACATCAGAATAGAAGTTTGAGTCTTGTGGCTGTGATCTGGGGGATCCTTATTGATGCTTTAATCTATTTCTTCCTTGATTCCTTATTTAAGATTAGGGAGACACATACCTGTGTAAAACCTGATGAAATGAAGAGGAGGAACACACAGTCCTCCTCCCGAAGTGGTTCTCGTCAAGTTGTGTAAACTTTGTGACTTTATTTACTACATACTCCATAGCTTCACAGACTATTGTGTAAATATGTAATCATTTTGTTTTTCTGCCTTTTTTCTAGCTACTTTTCTCCAGCGCTTGTGGACTTTTATATTGACATACATGCTTCTAACTTTTTTTTAAGTGGATTTCTAGAATCTGCCAATGTATGTTTGGGGAGCCATCATGATATGCTATGTAGATATGCATCTCTATCACTCGGATTTCTTTGTCAACAACATTATCCGTAGTAGCCAGTCTCCCTGATACCAACATTTCTGATGTAGAGAGATAGTAAAGTCCAAAACTCTTTAACAGAGTTCTGATTGCCCACCAATATTTGGAAAGCTATGGCATAGGAGCAAGGAAAGAGCCGGCAAATGTTAAACTAACGTTCTTATGATCCCTCCTAATTATCATGGCAGTCTGCAGCAGAAATGCACTTCCTGACGTTGGGCTTCATAATCAGAGTACGGAAGGCCTCCCTAAGTTGTAAATAATGTATCAGTTTATCCTTTCCAATTGGGTTACAGGAGTTGATCAAATAAAACACTGTGGAACTCTTAGGACACAAGTGAATGAGGTCGCCATCCTCATGTATCCCCTCCTTACCAAACTTAGAAGAGGTTCTCCTTTCACACAGGTAATGGACGATTCCTTGTCACCTTGTGTTTTTTTTCACTTGAGAATAATGCATTGAGGGAGTAATATTTTTTCTGGGATAGCTATGGAACTAATTGTGTATGAAGGTGTAATGTTTTCTCCTCTTTTAAGTGCATGTGACAGTGAGTGGCGACAACACAGGCTCATTGGGAGGGATGGGTTTATTTGCTTTAATTCATTGTCTCGGCAGCATTCGTTACAAATGTATAGACTTCTATAAATAAACTTTGGTTGGTTTTAATAAAGCTGCTCATGTTTCATCCTTTGCTGTAAGGTGCTCGGCAGACCTCGAGCAACACAACTCGGGAGTCCAGACTACTCGTCATATAGTTGCCACAAAGCTTTTCAAATCCACTTTGAGCTTTGTCTCTGGTTGAGTATAAAAGAAATCATTGTACTATTTCTAAGGTTATTTTGACAGAGAGCGATTAAGATTAGATGGAAACGCTTGCTTGAAGTTCAGTTCTGTTTCAGAAGCACAAACAGATGGAATTCCTGTTGAAGGAAGGGCAAGATTAAAATGCAGTTAAAGTAAATCCCTGGGTGGGCCTTACATTTCTCTCTGAATGCTGGCCTTGTAAGCTGTGGTGTTCATTCATTCATTCATTCAAAAACTTGTATCCTGTAAAAATCTTTCAGGATTGCTAATGGTTCACTTGTCACATTGCTGTGGCATGCCAGTGTATTGACGCAATTTGTAAAGAACAGCTAAGGCAAGTACCTTACAATCACTTGATACAAAAATATCAGTGCAACAAGTAAAACAAGTTAAATTCAAAGTCCTAGCAAAGCAGCAGCGGCAGCATTATACTGGGCCTGTGAAAAATAGGCATATTAGTGTCACTCTCTACTGCAGCTTCTCAGCACACCTCAAATGGGACTGTTGTCATATTTTCAGCAGCAGCCTTGGTAGCTGCCGTCAGTGGGGGGGGGGGCTTTCCTTCCAGGCCAGGTGGAAGGGAACCACATGGAGCAGAGACCATGTCTTGAACACCATACAAGCAGACTATCTCTTATTTATTGGATACTTTATTCAGAATTATTAGGTTAAAACACACACACACACGCCATTTCCTTGAAATGAACTGGAAATTGCTCAATTTACATACCATACACAATTTATGCTCAAATGAAAAAGCAAGTCTCTGCACAGATTTGCTTGCTTGCCCTTCTGCCCCAGAACATTAAATTACAAATTGTGTCAATGTGTCTAAGAATCTGCTGTAAAGAATCACTGCTTGAAGAGCAGTGATAGGATTGGAATGGTCTGATACCTGGGACATGGTAGTTACGCAAGTTCAGGTCCTTGCTTGGGTATCTTCAGCTCTGTGTAAGCAGATATGCTTCCTGGACTATTTACATCTGTAAGAGAAAAAGAATTAAGAGGAAGATATTGTGGCTGGTCTTCTGATGGGCACCAGAGTGAAACTGCCTTTTCTACCAAGGACATAGGGAAGGACTCAACCAATGTGTTCTGTCAGTGCAAGGATTTATACTTGTGCAGTGAAACTTCCCCCTCCTACCCCTGCATGTGCCTCGTGCCCTCCCCGGATTTGCTCTGGAAAGTTGTAGGAATCCCTAGAACTGATCTAGGGGGCCCATGAGAGGAGGGTGAATTCCATTGCACAGGCAGAAATTCGGGTGCTGAAAGGATATGCTAGTTGGAAACCACCCTTCCTAAAACTGAGTTCCTCAGGAAATTGTACATATACAGTGGTACCTCTACTTTCGAATTTAATGCGTTCCGAACACACATTCGTAAGTCGAAAAAAATTGTAAGTCGAATCCCATAGGAATGCATTGGGAGAAAAAATTCGTAAGTCGAAGCAACCCTATCTAAAAATTCGTAAGTGGAAAAAATCCTATCTAAACCGCATCCAAGATGGCGGACGGAGCTCCATTTGTAAGTAGAAACATTCGTAAGTAGAGTTATTCGTAATTAGAGGTACCACTGTACATACTTTAATTATTTGCTATGGTTGTGTATGTTTATGGGGTGGAATTGCTCAAACATCTAAACATGGTTCTTACTATATCGAGAAAGACAACTTAGAAGGCAGTGCTGGCATTTTCTTCTCCATTATTCCAGTCACAAGAAGCGAGGCCCCTTCTCTCCATTGCTTAATGGCACAGCTAAGGTCCTCTGGAGCAATTGGGGCTTTCCTCCCTTTGTAGCCTTATCAGCTACTAAGGGTCCTTAAGTTGCGCCCAGGCAGGACAGAGATAGCCAATAATGACACCGGGGGTTGAATCCAGAGAAAGAATTTAATCCTTAAATTTAAGGGACTCTTGGTGGTCAAGCTTCATGACAAGAGTAAAGAAACACAAATTTGCAAACATTATTATACACTTCTTGGGCTCCTCCCCCTCCTCTGTAAATGTGCGCACGCAAGGGGGTCACAAATACATATCCATATAAGGAAGATCCGTATCCGGTCCTGTGCATAAACACATGCTGACTCAACAAAGCCTTCAGCCTTCAGTAAGCCTTCAGTAAGGTTAGTTTACGCATCAAGCTAGCAACTTCCAGCGTCAGGCTGGAAGTGCATCATTGCTGATAATAAGCCCCTCTCTGCCTCTTGTTCTGCCCTCCAGACAAGGCCAACTACCGGTATTCGTCCTTGATAGCAAGCTGGGCATCCTGTTCCTTTTGCTGTTCCACTTTGGCACACAGAGAGAGGCAAATCATAATTATACAATGCAACTATATGATCAGATTTAGCTCAATAATACAATTGGCAAACCTCTCTCCACACCTTTACTGGAGAACATTGTATCCCTCCCCTTTATTGTCTGGGCACCATGCCAGCGAGGAAAAGCTCCCTTAACTGATTAATTTCTTTGCATGTGCCCTCACCCACCCAATTTTTAGAAACTAAAGTTTGAACTGCTCGTTTCTTAGATTGAATAGGCGCACTGTGGTAAAATTTGGAAGATAGTGTGGCTCATCCCTGACCATTGGTCATGCTGATGGGGTCTGATTGGAGTTGGAGTCCAGCAACATCTGAAGGGCCCTGGGAGGGGCATAACTCAGTGGTAAAATAATAGAATTGTAGAGTTGGGCGGGACCCCAAGGGTCATCTAGTCCACCCCCTGCAATGCATGAAACTTGCCCAATGTGGGGCTTAAACCCATGACCCTGAGACTGTGAGCCTCATGCTCTACCAGCTGAGCTACCTGGACATCCAAGGATGTAACCCAGTGGTAGAGCATTTGCTTTGCATACAAAATATTTCAGGTTCAACCTGGCATCTCCAGGTAAGGTGGGGAAATACCTTTTTTTTAAAAAGCTACTGCCAGTCAGTGTGGAAAATGTGCCAATGGCCTGACTCTGTATAAGGCAGCTTCCTATGTCCCTCACCCCTGCTGTAGATCATGAAAGTTAAGTCCAACATTTTGATGTATTACACATCCTAAACCTGTATGGCCAAATATTGATGTCTCACAGCCTGTTACCTGCGTAGTCACATCCTACCCAATAATTCCTACTGAAGTTCATACCACAATTCCTGTGTTGTCTCCTTGGTCTCCCCACCACATCTGTACAACAAATGCCTGCAAGCATTATTCAAATATCCTCTGGTGAAAGAAGTGACAATCTCCTCTGTAATTATTACTGAATTGGTTCCAGTTACTCTCTTTAATGCAATTCCATTTTTATTGGTGTGAAGATAACGTTGCCAAGGGACGATATCAGGAATGGGGTTATGGTTGGTTGGTTGGTTTCATAAAATTTAGATACTGCCCTCAGGTTCCAATGAGATGTGAGAACGTAGGAATTGAACTGGGGTGTGGTCTGCCTCAGTTAAACTTTCTGATCATTACAACGAGCTGTAATGTCTGGTGCTTGCTCAGCCATGGATTTCCTCTGAAGTTGGTGGGTAAACCTTTTATAACCTAAATCTTAAGTGGGTTTCCACACAACTGCGTAGAATATGCAAGGTGTATGTGCTTTTATTTAACCTAGGGTAGGCTTACCAGACGTCCCTGGTTCCCGGGGACAGCCCCCGGATCACCAATCTGTCCCCGTACAAAATCCATCCCCGGAATATCCCCAGATTTTAATTAATGTCCCCTGATTTATGCCTGTGGGGCCAGACATGGGGCCGCACAAGCCCTGGAGCCGGGGCGTGGGAAAGCCAAGGTGAGGAGGCGCAGGAGAGGCCTTTCCCTCACACACCGTGCCGCCACTGCCCTTGCCCTCCAAGCAGCCGTCCCACCCACCTGTTGCTCTCTTCGGGCATTGCATTCCTGCATTGCATTGCAGGTAGTTGAACTAGATGGGCCTTGAGGTCCCTTCCAACTATACATTTCTATGATTCTACCGTATGTGCTCATCCATGCTTTGTATGTCTAGAAAGCATGGGTCCAAGCAGGGGCGTAGGAAGGGGATGCAGCCTGCCCCAGGTGTCATCCTTGGGGGGTGACAAAATGGCAGACCACGGGGGGTGGCACGCACCTGCAGCAAGCCCAAGCCACGTGTCTCTCCTGAGAGTGACATGGTAGCTCGGGGTCCCGCACTGTCCAAAACGGCAGCATGGAGCTTGCGTCCACCAGAGGGACTCCGTGGGCAGTTCGCTGCACTACCCCCCTGGGCAGATCACTGTGGTGTCATCGTGCGCGGAGCACCACGGCACTCCCATGGGCAGATGGCCCTGCCCCCGCCACTCCGGGTGCCGGAGCAGCTAGCTACTCCCCTGGGTCCAATACGTTTCCCACTTACAATGTGTTTTCTAGGCAGGGGTCAGAGCAGTTCTCAATTTGCCCCACCACGTTCCCCAGAAAAACCTGCTCTTTACTGCTGAATTGGAGCAAACAGCAACCTGTGAGAAACCCTCTTTTCAGCAGAATAGAATTGGCTTTCCCGGGGGGAAGCAGCCGGACAAGCGGAAGTGCAAATGAACCCTATGTCAATGCGTGAGAGCAGAGCAACTTATTTGTTTTTTTAGTGATTGGATTTTAATGAATTTGCTTCCTGATATAAAAAGAGGCTGCTTAAAAGGTTAAATAGTTCCACTGCTAAAGCAAACACTATATTTGCACCGTTTGAAGGATTATTGAAACAGGTGAGAAAGAGAATGGAATCCTACCATCCAGCTGAAAACTTCCTGCAGCTGAACATTTTTTGGGCTCGTATTCTGAAATACAAAGACAACGTGAATACATATCTTGACTTTTCTGAGCGTCTTACCGGTAATTGTGTCACTGTAAGTCAATGTCAATACAATGTGTAATTGCCAGTTATCAGGATCTTGTGTTTTAAGCAGGCCAGACTTTATATAGCTGGTCAACATGACTTTGAGTATGGGGAGCTGTTATGTTAAATTGGGAGGGAGCAACCTGGCCCTTGGCCCAATTTTATGTGCAGGCTAAGGAGGGGAAAGTCGGAAGAAAGGGTTGGCAGAAAGTGAGTAAGAAAAGAAAAAGGCAGAAAGGAAAAGATAAAAGGGATGCCTTTCCTGCCTCCAGCAGCAGCTCACAACAGATGATCCCTCAGGGAATGGAGACTTCAACATAAATAGGTTTCCCATGCCTGGTTTAAAGAGTTGGGCATTTATGCAATGTAATAACCATCCCATCAGCACAAAAATTTATGCTTGCACAATGGGGCTCCACCCACCCCTATTTCCCCTTCTGTCTTAGGGCATCCCCCAACCCACTGGAACAGATTTCAGGGCAGTGGGGGAAGGCATATTCAAGGGGAGAGTGAGGAAGAATAATAGAATTGTAGGGTTGGAAGGGACCACAAGGATCATCTAATTCTAGTCCAACACCCTGCGATGCAGGAATCTGTTGCCTAACGTTGGGCTTGAACCCCCCACAACCCTGATATTAGCAGTCTCATGCTCTACCAACTGAGCTATCTCAAGCATAAATCCTTGTGTGGACAGGCTGGGTTAATTGGTGCTGCTACACTGGAGAGAGAATCTTTGAATGCAGTCAGTCCCAATCCACAGCATCTCCTGGTTGGGCTGGGAGAGTCCCCTGTCTGAAATCCTGGAGCATTGCTGCTTGTCAGTGCATTGTTCTTGGTGGACCGGATGCTGTTCAAGAGAAGAACCGTACCTCAGTGGTAAAACACCTGCTTTACATGCAGAAGGTCCCAAACTCCCTGGTATCCCCAGACCCCCAATATCTCCAGGTAGGGCTGGAAGAAAGCCCTGTCTGAAAAACTGGAGAGCTGCTGCTAGTTAGCACAGACAATACTGAGGTAGATGGACTGTTGCCATCCATCCATCTTGGGAGACGATGGAGGAGTGCATCTTTGGGGGGTGAAGTCAAACTGTTGGAGACTTGCAGAGCCCACTGTGGCTGTAATGACTGATACAGGAAAGACATGTTTTATTGCAGGTGAGGCAGATGAAGGCATCCAGTTGTGCTTCTCTCTGTGGCGTCTCTTCTCTCTGTGCTCCTCCCAGCGGTCATTCTTCCTCTGGCCACTGCTGCAGATGCCCAAACTGACTGTCTGTCTCCAGGCACTGCGGTTGCATGCAAGGGATTCCCACATGGCGGGGTTGTTGTTGCCAGCCATCATGTCTGGATTTCAGACATCTTTGTAACACAGAGTTGTTCTGCCAATGGGCCTGTTCTGACTTCCAATGTTGTCAGGGGGGTTGTTGCGGCTACTCTCGAGTAAAGACACTCCAGTCCACGCTGTCTTTAAGAGTTTTATTGTGCATACTATTTACAGTGCAGAGATAGCAGAAAACATGACCGCCTAGTCCGATTCAGAACCCGGCAATGGCCGCCATCTGCTTTTCGGCCAGCATAAAAGCCTGGGCACCCCAAAACGCTGCCCCTTCGCCCTATGTGTGGACGCGCGCCTCAATTCGGGCACCAGAAGGAGAGGTCTCCCCTCTTGCTGGCTGGGGCGGCGCCTGGCTGGGGCGGCGCCCCTCATCCGCTGACCCTCGACCAGAGCGGTGCCAAGGCATCTCTGAGCCCCTCCAGGAACGAATTAAGCTGTTGCAGGTGTACGCTAAGGAGTGTCTCATTTGAGCATCGACTGGTTGAGAAGCATTGTGTTCTGAACATCCAGACAGGAGAAATCATTACTTTCCCCTTTCCACAATCACAACTTCAGTTAGTGTGTGGGTGTCAATGCAAGTATTTCTGCTTGTGCAATGGGACTTTCTTCTATTTCCACACCTCACACTCTCCCCAAATGTTCTCCAGAGGATTGGAGGGGGGGGAAGAACCCCTAGAACAAATTGAGAGGGCATGTGAGCAGAGGAGAGGTAAAGTCATTGCGCTGAAGGATTATTCATGTAGCGCTACGTTGGAATCAACCCTGTGGTTTTGCATTTTGTCTACTGTTGTTTAAAATTCATCGTCTTTTAGGGAAGTAGAGAGAGCAATGATATATTTCAGATTTTTAGTATGTTTTCCTGATTTTGTCTCCCCACCCCCACATGCCTTTCAAGAGGAGATAATGTGCAAAGCGCTCTCTTTGTGCCATGAGAGTTGCAAAGTCCAAAATAATACGTAATAATAATAAACCTTCACAATTAAATCAGTTGGATGAGAAGGACGTTTGGGTGGGGCGATTTCCCCTTCTCATTTGAGATGTAATAACATTTGTAAGCAAATCAAAGGATTAAGCTGGCCATTGAAGAAGTCTTTTTCTCAGGTGTCTAGAAATAAATATTTTCTCTAGGTATTAGTTTCCTCTCTACAGATGAGGCTGGGGAAAACTAGATATGCTGGTTTACAGCAGGAGTCAGTTATACACAGCTCAGATAGGCAGCTGCTTTCTGGCATAATGAATCCCTCCATGATTCTGGTAGTTTTGTGCATTTTCAAAATGAGTTTTCCATTGCTCAGATATACAAGAAGCACTTTTATTTAAAAAATGCAGAAAGCCCACCTTGAAACCTGAGCGGGAGGTAAAATGGTGACTGAATCTGTGGTGGAATTGTTGGGAAGCATGTGAGTCAGAAACTAGAAGGCGCTGGGCTTTGTCAGCAGGAGGAATAATAACCTCAAATCCTGTTTTTATGTACGTTTGTACACACCCATGGACCTTGGTTTCAGTGCAGTTGTAGTCCTGGAAGCATGCAAAGTTCTCCAGATATTAGAGATAAACGGTGCTGCTTGGGACTCGTGGAGGATCCAGTGAGAAGAAAAAAACGTAAGGGATACTCATGTTTTCTACTGTTGTGAGATTACAGTTGTGAGAATACTATGGGTGGTAGGGGAAAGTGGGGCACGTTGAGCCATGGGGCACATTGATCCTTTCCATTTTAAAACCGTACTTTAGCTTTTATACAAAGTTTGTGGCAACACTACTACAACAACAGTGATACTACATACTGTCATTGTGTTTAGGTTTGGGTTTTCAAAGAAGTTTAAACAAAAATCCAGATTTGTTACATTAGGTAAGCTATAGTAAAAAAAAAATATTTGTATTGTCAACCATGTAGCTCTAAAAGTTGTAAAGGTAGCTGAAATATCTTTTCATTTATGTGATCATAGTTAATATAGCTGTAGTATGTTCTAAAATATCTGTCATGGCTGCCTGTTTTGCTTAAAATAGATTTATGTCTTAAATGGTGATGTGGGGCACATTGATCCAATTGGAAATTGGGTACATTGAGCATGGATCAATGTACCCCATGGAAAATATGGCATGGCAGGCTGTGTCAAAAATTATGAAAGAAAAGTTGAATGCGAACCAGCTGTTTGAAAGTGACTCGACTGATTTTGAAACATTTTTTAAAGATGAACTAGACACAGGCATCCCCAAACTTCGGCCCTCCAGATGTTTTGGACTACAATTCCCATCATCCCTGACCACTGGTCCTGTTAGCTAGGGATCATGGGAGTTGTAGGCCAAAACATCTGGAGGGCCGCAGTTTGGGGATGCCTGAACTGGAGGAAGAGGAAAATATAGAATTCAACAAGACTGATGTGAAAGAGGGAAACTCGTGAAGATTTTAGGAAAAACCACAATTTCCCATTATGTTGCTGAAGTTACCGAAACTGATGAATATGGGGACTTCATTGTAAAATTTCTAAAACGTGTTCTGTCCAAAGTTAATGAGCGGCCGAAGTTCACTCCCTCTTCTGAACCAGAAGCTTTGAGGATATTGTAAAATTATTGCCTAAACCACTCTGCTTTGGAGGAACTGCTTGTGCTTCTAAGATGGTAACATTTCCATGTTTACTTAATGAGTACAAGTTGAAGTGATGCTGACTCTTAAGAACTTTGAGATATTTTTGAAACTCTTTTGGAAGTTTATTCTGTGTAGTAAAAATGCCTTCTTTGCTCTTAAATTGGAATGGCTCAATGTGCCCCAAATGAAGGATCAATGTGCCCCACTACTGGGGCACATTGATCCATTATTTTGGAAAAATTAAATGTGATTTTTTTGTCATTTTATTCCATCAAATGTGAAACATTAACCCTTTAATTTTGTTTAGAATAGTACCTAATAAATGTTAAATTCAAAAGTTTCCTTTATGTGCATTATTTTGAGGTATGTAGAGCTTAAAGTAAAAAATGGCTCAATGTGCTCCACTTTCCCCTACTATTACCACGGGTTCAGCAAGGTTGATCCCAGTCTGGGAATCAACAAAAGAACATACAGTATTTCTTAATGGTTCAGGATGTCCAAGGGGTAAGTCTTTTATGAGAACTAATTGGCAGAATGCGGTATATTAATGCCGCGGTCTCTCTGGAAGGCTTGGGAAGAACACCTCAGTGGAGCTTGGGGAAAGGCTATGCACCCTTTTCCTCCAAAGCTAAGGGGTGGGTGGTGGTGAACAAGTCTCTCTGTGTGTGAGGGGAAGGGCAGGGGGAGAGAAGAAGAGGAAGCAGTACAAGCTGCAGTGAGGAGACCGAGACATTGAAACCAAAGCCGTGGGGACAATACAATATGCCCTTTTTTTCTAGAGATTTGTTGTGAGGGAGTGGATCTGCTGACTGATAGGCATGTTCATGCGGCTCGCCTTTATTATTGTTTATTATTTATTTCAATCACTTCCCACAGAACATCCTAAAGTGATATGACAGTAAAAAAGATATATAAAAACCATCTCAAGTCCAATATAGACTTCTGGAATTTAGATACGGTACTTAATAGACCTATTCTCCATTATTGTGTCCAGTATCCACCTGCATCAGTTATTGCGTGTTCAGACCCAGAGACACACACCCCCCCTTAATAAAAACACATTTGACTCAAATTTTAGTTTTGGTTTTTGGCAGAATTTAGGCCACAACTTTATTGATTACAGAAAGTGAGTGGTCACATAGGCTCTGGTTCAACTAGCTCCCTGCACCCTTGCAGGTAGCGCTGACCCAGGGCACCAGCATAGGTCAGCCAAGGGTGAACACCTGGATAGATGGAAAGCCGGGAACAGGCTATGTCCATCACCCAGATGTCCCCCTGGACTCAGGCACAGACACAACCCCCTCACAGGGGTTGACCAAACCATTTGAGTCCCTTTAACGGAATACCCTTTTACATAGGGATGGCGAGAATGTTCTCCCATCCCTATCACCTGAACCAGTGCCTATCTGCAACCTTACAAGTTGTGATGATTTGCTGCATGGCAGGCGAAACCCAAATGGCACCAGCCAATCAGCCAAGTGGGGAAAATTCCTCCCGTGCCCGTGACACACAACGGCATAGCAAGGTCAAGCGCAACAAAGCCATAAAAGTAGGGAGAGGTGGGCGGGTGTTCCGATTGCATGCAGCGAAAGAGGTAGCTCTGGGTCACGTGCATGGGCATATATAGGTCCCTCGATCCGTTTGGACTGCGCCCCATTGGCCAGATTGAACCCCACATCGAGGGACCTTCCAAACGGGTGTTGTGGCTGACCAATATTACCCACCCACAACACAGGGTGTCGGTCTCCAGGTCTCACCGCAACACATGCCCTCTTTGAGGGAAGACCCAATTTATCTGTACTTCCTGTCACACTGTGCATGTCCAAAGATTGCATAGACAAAACAATCTCAGCCTTCTGCTGCTTCTTGAAACTTCTCTGTTTCTGGAACAAATGATTCTCTCACACACAGAGAATATCCAACAGTCCAATACGGAGCCAGTTTCCTGATGACATGGGATTTGCCACAGATCTCTCCTGAAGTGATTGGCTGAATATATAAGGAGCAATACAACCCTTTTGGTACTCTGTTCCATTTTGGCATTGGAAAATTTAATAACTCTGATTTGCCTGCATTAATTCAGTATCCTGTCATGGTATCAAAATCCTAATTCAGCCTCAAAAATTCTTTTACATTTTCCTCTGGTCCCACATCAAGTAATGCAACATTATTTGTATCTCCACATACTTTAATCTCTGGGGCCCATCTTGAAACTTTTTATTGTATTGTGGTTTCTTACTGTAGCTAAGAATGGTTCCATTTTGAAATTTAGTAAAGAGACAGAGGGCACCCGTGTCTAGTGCCCCTTTATATTTCAGATTTTGATGATATAGACCATTGATTCTGAGAAAAGGTGCTTGATAAATGCTGTTAATCAAAGTTTTGAACTGCCAACCAAGCAGTTCGAAAGCACATTGTGAGGGACAGGGGATATCGCGAAGTCCCTCCCCTCCTGAGTTCAAGCCCATCACCGACCACAGGGGAAAGCAGAGGGAGCTCCGATTCCAGTGGGGAAGCAGGAAGTCGGGTCCGAGGCTCAGGCAAGGTAGCGGAGCCAGGGTCCCAGGTGGGACAGGAAGGGGCAAGTAAGGGGGGAAGACCCATCCCCCCAACTCCGGAATTACGCAGAAAGAGGAGGGGAAAGAGGATGGGGCTTCCAAGGCTTTTGTGTTGGGGAAAGACGCGCCAAAAGTCATTCGGAGGTTCTGATACCGACTGACCACATCACTCCGTGTAAATAGCAATGACTTCAGCACTGTAAATACGCAGCACCAATAAAAGAATAAAATGCAGAGCTGCGTAGCGTCGTTACTCTGAAGTAGCCTACTCCGGCCACTGTGACAGCAACCTCCGAATCTTTTTTTGGGCTACTTTGGAGTTGCCGGGATGAGCGTGTCAGAGGCGGAGAGATGGCGGCAGATCGCGGAGCAAGCCCAGGAAGAGCTGCAGAAGCTGTCGCTGCAGGCGCAGGGGGAATTAAAGGCAGCTAAAGAAGAGACTAAGAAGGTCCAGGACGACCGGCTACAACTTGCGGAACAGGTGAGAGCGCTTCAGGAAAGAGAGCAGCAATTAAGGGCGGTGGCGGTAGACCTCCAAAGCAAGCTGGATGCAGAGAAAGACAAGGCGGGAGGGGCCCCCCAAGTCCAAGTGCTGCCAGGAAGGAGAGCCGGGACCCTAGTAAGCAAGTTCAATGGAGACCCGAGGGAATATCATGGCTTTGAGACTGAGATCGTGTATGCTCTTGAGCTGCACCATAATGAGTTCCCCGATGATGAGCACAGGGTAGCGTTTATTGTGGAGCACCTTACCGGGGCAGCCAGGGAGTGGCTAAGACCGTTAATCGCAACCAAGAATCCTTGCATGAAAAATGTCAAACAATTTCTAGAAGGTTTGAAAACGATGTATTCGTCCGATAGTCATATGGACCAGACTAAGGAGGAACTTCATAATTTACGCCAAGGAAATATGACAGTTCGCGCATATTGGGCGAAATTCACCATGCTGGTGCACAGACTGGGGTGGGAACTTGAGTCGCCTCCTATGCAAGCTGCGTTCTACTTGGGTTTGCACGAGGAGGTGAAGGATGAGCTCTCGAGAGGTCCAAAGCCCAGTACTATGGATCAGCTGAGCAAAGCGGCTCTGGCGGTGGGGGTGAGACAGGAATCCCGGTGGAGCGACAAGCAAGCAACGCGCGCAAAGCGGGCTTGGTTCCCACGGTCGCAGGAGAAGCCACTCCCCCAACAACCCTTTCAAGCCACGCCTGGGGCCAGCCAGGACCAGGAGCCCATGCAGATTGATAGCGCGCGCGCGCGGGCTTTTCAAACCCCAGCGGCGCCAAGACGCAAGGAGGGAAGGGGCGGGAATTGCTTTCTCTGCAACTCCCCCCAGCATCTCGTCAGAGACTGCCCACATCGCAGGGAGTGGCAAGGAAAGGCGGGAACGGTGGTGCCCTCCCCCACTGACGCAGCACCACAGCAGGGAAACGGGAAAGCCTGGCTGCAGGAGACAAGGGGCAGCAGCCAGGCACAGTCAGCAGACAACAGCCCCAGCCCGCCCACCCGCACAGAGAGGAGCAGAGCCAGCCCACCCCTCCCAGAGCAGGAGTGGTTCTAGAAGTCACGCTAACGCTCCCAAATGGCTATCCCCTGACGGTCCTCGCCTTAATTGACAGTGGTGCCTCAGCCAACTTCTTCTCGAGAAACTTTGCAGAAGAGCACCAGATCCAGCTTCTGCAGCTGGATTTTCCTCTGCACGTGGCAACCATTGACGGCAGAGAGTTGCTGGGAGGGGCCATCACACATCAACCCCCCCCCCATGAGAATGACGGTGGGAAGGCACTCAGAGACGCTGGCGTTCAACGTCACCACCATCTCAGACCCCCCCATCGTCTTGGGCATGAGCTGGCTGGCGCGCCACGACCCCTCCATCAGTTGGCACCAGAGATGCATCACGTTTGGGTCGGACTTTTGTCTGGAACATTGCATGCAGCACCAACCAGGGGAGGGGCCTCCGATAGCCACAGTGGCCACCATGCATGTCAAAGGGGGTGAGGCGATACCCAAGCCGTACTGGGACCTGCAGGAGGTCTTCAGCGAAGCGGAGTCCGACCACCTACCCCCGCACAGGCCTTTTGACTGCCAGATCAACCTGGTGCCAGGGGCAACTATACCCCCAGCCAAGCTGTACGCCATGTCAGACCAGGAACTGGAGGATCTGCGCGCTTTCATCGACAAGAACCTCAAGAGGGGGTTCATCAGAGAAAGCAAGGCAGCAGGGGGCAGCCCGGTCTTCTGGGTGGACAAGAAAGACACGCAACAGCGCCGTCTTGTGGTGGATTTTAGACGGCTGAATTCAGTGACAGAGCCCGTGGCTTTCCCCATGCCCAGAGTGGACGATCTCCTGACAGCGGCACGCAGGGGCAAGATTTTCACCAAGCTGGACCTACGGGGGGCGTACAACTTGATCAGGATCCGGGAAGGCGATGAATGGAAAACCACGATGTTCACGCCTCTGGGCTCTTTTGAATATCTGGTGATGCCCTTCGGGTTGCAAGGGGGCTCAGCATGCTTCCAGGCCTTCATGCACCACGTCCTGGGGTCCCTCCTCTTCAGGAAATGCTTGGTCTTCCTGGATGACATCCTTATCTATTCCAATGACCCTGTGCAGCATGTGAAAGATGTCAGGGAGGTGTTGCAGCGCCTGAAGGAGAACCACCTGTATGTGAAGCTGGAGAAGTGCAAGTTTCACACCAAAGAGGTGGACTTCCTGGGCTACAAGCTGTCAGACAAGGGGCTGGCGATGGACAAGGACAAGGTGCAGGCCATCCTGGACTGGCACAGCCCCAGGACGAGCAAAGATGCCCAACGCCTACTAGGCTTCGCCAACTTCTACAGGAAGTTCATCAAGAATTTCTCTCGCGTTACGGCTCCCATCACTGACTGCCTGAGAGGCAAGCAGAAGTTCAGGTGGACACCAGAGGCACAAGCAGCGTTCGAAAGCCTCAAGAGGGTGTTCGCCTCAGACCAGAACCTGTTCCACGTGGTTCAGGACGCGCCCCTACGCGTTGAGACAGATGCTTCTGAAAAAGCTGTGGGCGCCATTTTGTTGCAACTGGACACCAACAGGGAGTGGAGACCCTGTGCCTTCTTCTCCAGGAAGTTGACCCAGCCAGAACGCAAATACACAGTGTTTGATAAAGAACTTCTTGCGATCCACGCGGCGTTCAAGCATTGGAGACACTTCCTGGTGGGCGCCAAGCACCCCATCCAGGTGTGCACAGACCACAAGAACCTGGAGTTCTGGAGAACTGCCAGGGTGCTAAACCAGCGGCAGATACGGTGGGCAGAGTTCTTCTCGAACTTCAACTTCTCCATCCACTACATCCCGGGAGAGCAGAATGTCAGGGCGGATGCCCTCTCCCGCAAGCCAGAGTACATGGAGGAGGAGGCGCCACCAGCACCCAGGCACATTTTCCCCCCGTCAGCATGGTCCTGCGGAGCAGCAGTGGTGAGCGAGGCAGAACTCACAGCACTGACGGCAGCGGATGAATTTGCCAACCGCATCTTCAGAGAACTGAGAGGGGGGAGGGAGCAGGCAAAAGACTTTGCAGAACGCAGGGGGCTGCTTTTCTACAAGGGTGCACTGTACCTGCCCACCACCCAGCTTAGACGTACGGTCCTCAAGCAGATGCACGACAACCCAACGGCGGGTCATTTTGGAAGGGACAAAACCGCTCACCTAGTCATGAGACACTTCTGGTGGCCAGGGGTGCGGGAAGATGTTCGAGACTATGTACGGGGCTGTGACACCTGCCAGCGGGCAAAGGTGGTCAGAGCAGCGCCACCAGGATTGCTGGAGCCCTTAGCCACACCACACAGGCCATGGGAAGTGGTGTCCATGGACTTCATCACAGATCTGCCTTCTTCCAGGGGCAAGACCGCAGTGTTGGTGGTGGTGGACCTCATGTCCAAAATGTGCCACTTTATACCGTGTGCCAGGGCGGTCTCGGCAGAAGAGACAGCCAAACTGTTTGTTGACCACGTATTCCGACTGCATGGATTACCTTTAAGGGTTATTTCGGATCGTGGCCGCCAATTTGTTTCCAGGTTCTGGCGGCGGCTCATGAACCTCCTGCAGGTGGAGGTCAGCTTGTCGACGGCTAGACACCCGCAGACCAACGGACAGGCGGAGAGGGTCAACGCCATTCTGCAGCAGTACCTGAGATGCTACGTCAGCCAGCGGCAAACAGACTGGGTGGATCGCCTGCCACTGGCAGAATTTGCCTACAACAATGCGGTGCACGTCTCCACAGGGGTGTCGCCCTTTAAGGCCAATTACGGGCGCGACCTCAGATCTTTCCCAGAGAGGGAGGGGGAGGAGGAGGAGGAGGGCCCACAGGCTGAGGATTGGGCAGAGGAACTGGAGACGGTGCACCAGCAGCTCAGAGAACACTTGGAGAGGGCCAAGGAAGCGTACAAAAAGGGGGCAGATCGCCACAGGCGACAAGGGGAGGTCATCAGGGTGGGGGACAAGGTTTGGTTGTCCTCGGAGGGCCTTCCCACCAGAGGGAGGTGCAAAAAGCTGGCACCCAGACGGCTGGGCCCCTTCACGGTCACGCAACAGGTCAACCCGGTGGCATACAGGCTGGCACTGCCAGAGGACATGAGGGTGCATCCAGTGTTTCATAGATCGCTGCTGTCGCCGTACAGGGAAAGCAGCAGGCTCCGAGACAGCGAACAAACCCCCGAGGGAGGGGGGGAGAGGGGAGGCAGGGAGCAACTAAATGAAGCCACGGCCATCCTTGATTCACGGAGAGGGGTGGGGGGCCTGGAGTACCTCATGGCATGGGAGGACGCTCCACCGTCCCAGAATGAATGGGTCCCAGCCACTCAGATACAGGAGGAATTCTTGGTGGAAGAATTTCACGCCCTCTTTCCCCACAGACCCAAGCCCTGGCACATGGAAAGGGAGGGGGAGGAGGAGGAGGCACAGGAGAGCAGCTCCCCATGGCGCTGGGAAGCGGAGTTTGAGGAATTGGGAGACGAGGTATGGGTGTCACCGAGATCCACCCAGTCAGAGGCAGAAGCAGATTGGCAGCACATCTTTACCCCCACCAGCTCGGACGCCACGGACTTTTTGGGATTCCAGTCCTCCCAGGCGGAAGGGGGGGGGCTCGAAGGACTGGGGGGAGGTGTTCACACCAACGGGCTCGGAAAGCACTGAGTTCTTAGGCTTCCAGTCGTCACCGACAACGGGGGGGGGGGACCTGAGGAGGGGAGAAGGGGAGCTTGGGAGGGGGGTGGATGTGAGGGACAGGGGATATCGCGAAGTCCCTCCCCTCCTGAGTTCAAGCCCATCACCGACCACAGGGGAAAGCAGAGGGAGCTCCGATTCCAGTGGGGAAGCAGGAAGTCGGGTCCGAGGCTCAGGCAAGGTAGCGGAGCCAGGGTCCCAGGTGGGACAGGAAGGGGCAAGTAAGGGGGGAAGACCCATCCCCCCAACTCCGGAATTACGCAGAAAGAGGAGGGGAAAGAGGATGGGGCTTCCAAGGCTTTTGTGTTGGGGAAAGACGCGCCAAAAGTCATTCGGAGGTTCTGATACCGACTGACCACATCACTCCGTGTAAATAGCAATGACTTCAGCACTGTAAATACGCAGCACCAATAAAAGAATAAAATGCAGAGCTGCGTAGCGTCGTTACTCTGAAGTAGCCTACTCCGGCCACTGTGACACACATCAAAGTGCAAGTAGATAAATAGGTACTGCTCCGGCGGGAAGGTAAACGGTGTTTCCATGCGCTGCTCTGGTTCGCCACATGACCCAGAAGCTGTACACCGGCTCCCTGGGCCAATAAAGCAAGATGAGCACTGCAACTCCAGAGTTGTCCGTGACTGGACCTAATGGTCAGGGGTCCCTTTCCCTTTACCTTTACCTTTAACCGGTTTCCGCTGCACTGGACTCTAAGCCAAGGGGGTTCCGCAGGGCATTGCAACCATGACGTAGTGAATTGAGCGGAACGGGAGGCAACTGGCAGGGGGGCAAAAGAAATTGGCCTTGGACAGGGCAATGCTGAAATTTGAAAGACTAAAGTCCGGCCCTGCTTGGGGTCATAGTAGATAGCTTGATGAAGATGTTGACCCATTGTGTGGCAGCTATAAAAAAGGGGGAAATTCCATGTTGCGAACCATAATGAAGGAAACCGAAAACTGCCGATATCATAATATGTATACAAATCTATGGTGCAACCACATTTCAAAGATTAGGTACAGTTCTGGTTGCCTCACCTCGAAATAGATATTGTACAGCTGGAAAAGATCCAGAAAAGGGCAATGAAAAGGGCAGTGCTATTTTTCTAGGGGAGAAAAGGGTGCTGGAACTCACTGTGAGCACCTCCCTTGTTCTCTTAGAATGGCAATGGCCCCCACCTGAGAGTTCTGGCAGGTTCCAGCTGAACAAAAGCCCTGATCAAGAGGATGGCGCAATTCCCCTCTGATGAAAGGTTACAGGATTTGGGACTTTTTTAATTTAGAAAAAAAGTGAGTAAGATGTAAATGATGCAAGTTTATAAAACTATTCATGGTGTAGAGCAGGGGTCCCCAGACTTACCGCGCAGCGGGCCGGAGGGCGGGGGAGTGCGCGCCCGTGCCCATGCGCACACGCACACGGTCGGGAAAAAATCGCCGAAAATCGCTTGTGCGCATGCGTATGGGCCTCCCCCGACCCGGAAGTGCATCGGAAATGACCTCTTCTGGGTCGGGAGAAGCCCATACGCATGCGCACAAAGGATTTTCGGCAATTTTTTGCAGATTTTGAAGATCGTCGCCGCGCCGCGCGCTGTAAGAGCGGGCGGCGGCAGCGGGCGGCAGGGGTCGTCGCGGGCCGGATTGGGAGGCCAATTGGGCCGAAAGCGGATAGAGGGGGGGGAATCTCCCCTGCCTCCTAACACTGGAACTCATGGACATCCAATGAAGTTGAATGTAATCAGAATGGATAAAAGAAAGTCCTTCTTCACACATAGTTGAAGTATTGAATTTGCTTCCACAGGAGGCAGTGATGATCACCAACCTAAATTATGATGATCGCCCCAGCCACTATGGGCGGCTAGATGGCTTTACAAGAGGATTAGACAAATATCCACGTGGATATTCACTCTGCAGTCTATGCATTAACTTTGCTCTCTATATTTTCTCCTCCTTGTCAGAGGGCATTGTTTGAGGGTGGCCCAGAGGGGCCTGAGCTGCGGATCTTCTATGTTGGACCTCAGGTGTATCATAGGTCCATGCGGCACTGCGGCAGTGCTTTTCAGTACCTTCTTCTCCAATCACAATTGCACTAACCAAACACTGACTATATTAATTCTTTGGGGCTATTGCATGCTTTTCTCCTCCTAAGGTAGCCTGAATATTACCTTTGTGGCTGGGCAATGCAATAATATATTGAATTACCCTTTACTGTGTGCTACTTCTTTCAGTCGCTTCTGTTGCTTGGGACTTGGTTGCTGTTTTTGTTCGTAGCAAGAGATGCTGATTTTTTTTGGGGGGGGGTTAAAAAGACTTCCACACCTCAAGTTCCATCATGCTAGGGACACCGCTCTTGTGTAAATATGAACCTGTCAGAGAGTAGCACTGAAGCCCTACAAACTCGAAAATTCAGCAAGAGGCGTGGAGCTTCAGGTCTTTGCACTGGGTGTGGGTATGAGAGAGAGAGACAGAAAAACATTGCATACAGTGCCGCATTTAAGTGGCCCTCCTTTTGTAGGAAGGAACGTCTTGTGCAATATTTGTAGCAACTGAAGAACCATAGAACGACAGCATACAATAAATTCATTTGCTCTGTGTTGTTCTGGAAGAGCTTGTGGCGACTTGTCCCCAAGTGAGCTGGAATAAGAAACCCTCTGAGACCTTGGTGCCTGTTTGACTGATGTTACAGAAAGCTGAGTGGAGGATCTGATGAAAGGAAGGAGCTTGTTCTTTAACTGGGCAAGGTGAGTAGTGGTGGAGATGGAGTCAGAGACCGGCAGGGACCTGGAACTGTCTTATGTGTTATATTCTGTATTCCAGGCAAACAAATTTTGTGCTTTTGATTTGTATACACTTATTACAAACTTTTTTTCTCGTTTGTTGCACATTAAAAACATTGCAGGTAATATAATGTGGCTATTGTAAGGAGATACAGGATGGCAGCTGTAAAGTTACCTCTTTTTTATAAAGAGTTACTGGTATAAATTAGAAAGCATTTGAATATATTCTGCGTAGCCTACAGGATACTCTTGGGAACAGCCCTCTAGAAGTGACACAGGAACAGTCAAGGAATAGCAAAAGACAAGGACTCAGGTCAAAGTTTTCCTACCTGCGCTACCATAGCACTCCTATGTACAGTAATCACTGACAATGCAGAATTGGTGGTACAAACCTACTTCCAAGTAAACATGCATACCGGTAGTATCAGGCCAGAGCTTGCTTTTTTTTCTAAAATAATGTTTAGGGGTACTCTCTTTTTGACTCAAGAAATTCACCATTTTATAGTTCAAATCAGGAAAAATAAATACAGTAAATGGACAAAAGTACAAAGATTCACAAAATGTTTAGGGGTATGCGTACCCCTGCGTACCCCCAGAAAAAAGCACTGTATCAGGCCATTAATGTTCCAGCCCTGCTATGTCTCACTGCAAGTTCTTATATTAATTCAGGATTAATTAATTTCTGGCTGAGATGGTGCTTATTTCAGCAATATTATTAACACAATCTCTCTTTTTTTAATGCTATTTTATTAATTTTCCAAAAACAACAAACAATAAAAGCAACAATACATATTCAAACATAGAAAAAGTAGAGCTGGCTTCCCCCTACTCCCTTCTCTGGTTCCATTGTTTATCAGTTTTACCCTTGCCGCACTGCTGCCCCCCCCCATAAAGTCTGCTCTTAAGTGCTAAATTGGAACAAATGACAATCCATGGAAACCCAATTGCCATTTGTTCCAATCAAGCAGGTTTTCCCAGAGGAAAGTAGTGAGGCAAATGGAAGTGTGGATAAGCTCCTGGAGAAAACAAGTTTTCACCTAGTGGCAGAACCCTATCAACACTGTGGTCATCTATGTCTCCTGGAGAAGGGAGCATTTCTTCAAGGTCCCAAATGCATGAAGGGGAAAGTAAGAATGCACAGATTGCACTCAACCCCTGTTGCCAGAGAGGAAAGTTCTATCACCATTTCATGTGCTTCCATGCACTTTGGCTCCAAAAGGTTATGTTTTGCCTAGGAAGGTAAGATAACAGAGAAGCTTGCCTGCTCGGGGCAAATATAACTTGCAAATTTCCAACCAAAATTCTCTGTTGATATGGGCAAGGTAGTGGCCCTAAGGGATGGCTGAATCTTACATCCCTGATCTCCTGTAAAGAAGTAAGCTGTAAACCAGTGTTTGTCAACCTTGCACTCCCAGATGTCACACAACAACTCCCATCATTCCCTGCCAGGTCTGGCTGGGATAGTTCGAGTCGGCAGAGCCATCTGCCATGAACTCAGGTTCATGGGTTCGAGCCTCAAGCTGAGGAAAAAAGATTCCTGAATTACAGGGAGTTGCACTAGATGATCCTTGGAATCCCTTTCAACTGGCTGATTCTATGGCTCGGTCATAAGGCAGGTTAGCCAATGGTCAAGGATGATGGGAATTGTAGTCCAACAACATCTGAGGACCCAAAGTTGAAGCAAACTCCTTGGTTGTATCGTCCGCAGCCTAGACCCTCTAAAGCAGGCACCCCCAAACTCAGCCCTCCAGATGTTTGGGGACTACAATTTCCAAGCTAACAGGACCAGTGGTCAGGGATGGTGGGAATTGTAGTCCCAAAACATCTGGAGGGCCGAGTTTGGGGATGCCTGCTCTAAAGATACAGCAGTATCTCTTAGGGACGAACCTTGGTTAATGTAGGAAAATGCAAGTGTTTTATAACAGTTGCTAATTTCTTGGTTCAACGAACGGTAACAATGTTTGCTATTTATGTTTGCCTAGAGTTCATCATAAAGGCTACAGCCGTTGGCTTGTTGGGAAAACATTATGAAGAACCTACTTGAAAAGTTGTTCATTCTCTTCCTCAGTAGTCTGCTTTGTGCTTTTCTTCTTCAGCCGTTCCATAGTTGGCAGACAGAAATAAGAGGTAAGAGTGAGGATTGCCAGATATTTAAACAGCAGAATATTGGATGGTTATGCTTAGCTTTGTTGTTCTGATTTTCTATTACATGGTTTAAATTTTCCTATAGAAAGGCAGGATAACAATGTTGAAAATGGATCAAAACTCTTAATAGTAAGTAAGTAAGGGACGCAGGCGGCGCTGTGGGTTAAATCACAGAGCCAAGGGCTTGCTGATCAGAAGGTTGGCGGTTCGAATCCCTGCGACGGGGTGAGCTCCCGTTGCTCGGTCCCAGCTCCTGCCAACCTAGCAGTTCAAAAGCACGTCAAAGTGGCAGTAGATAAATAGGGGAAGGTAAACGGCGTTTCCGTGTGCTGCTCTGGTTCGCCAGAAATGGCTTTGTCATGCTGGCCACATGACCTGGAAGCTGTACGCTGGCTCCCTCAGCCAATAATGCGAGATGAGTGCCGCAACGCCAGAGTCGGTCACGATTGGTCCTAATGGTCAGGGGTCCCTTTACCTTTAAGTAAGTACCGGTAAGGAAATAAGTAAGTGAGTAAGTAAATTTTTATTTATATCCCGCTCTCCCCAGCCAAAACCGGGCTCAGTGCAGCTAACATCAGATATCAAATACATTAAAACACAATCAAACAATTGATTAAAATACAGCTTAAAAATTAGACTCAGGATAAAATTTAATGACTGCTCAAGAATTACAACCATAGGGGTTGGGAACCTCAAGTATTCATCAGGGCCAGCTGTCCATGTTGGTCCCGCATGAGCCAATAAAATGGCCACAGAGGTAACTTACAGGGTCTCATAGAGGGGAGCTCAAACTGGGCCCAGACCAAAGGCCAGGTGGAACAGCTCCATCTTGCAGGCCCTGCGTAAGGATGTCAAGTCCTGCAGGGCCCTGGTCTCTTGGAATTTCCACCAGGCTGGGGCCAAAGCCGAAAAGACCTTGGCCCTGGTTGAGGCCAGTTTAACTTCCTTGAGGCCCTCCTTGAATTACTGATTTTCACTTCCTGGTCATGGTGTCAAAGGTCACATTTCCATTATATAGATCCTGAAAAAGATTGGCTGAGAAGGCATCGAGATCGCAAAGCCTCTTTGGACTCCATCTGCCTGAAAGATACTTTCTCAAAAGGAAAACCAAACCCTCAAGTTATGGAGCAGCTCTTTGTGGACGAGAGTCACAACTTTATCTACTGTGAAGTGCCAAAGGTGGGCTGTTCCAACTGGAAAAAAATTATTCTCCTCCTCACACTCAACCTGAGCAGGGATTCCTTAGAAGTAGATCATGGTAGAGTCCACACAACACATCTCTTAAGGAGGTTGAGTTCTTACCCTTCTGATCAGCAAGAGAAACTTCTGAACAGCAGCATTAAAGTGATGTTCACCAGGCATCCTCTGGAGAGATTGGTTTCTGCTTACAGAGACAAGCTCTTGCACTTCGAGCCTTATTACGTCTTTGTGGCAAAAAAGATCAAGACCTTGTTCAGGGGAAACCCAAATTCCACCGAGCAAGTGACTTTCCAGGAATTTGTAAAATTTGTTTTGACACAGGCCCCCAAGGATATGGACATACACTGGAAGCCAATGTTTATGCTCTGTGATCCTTGCAACATTCATTATGACATTTTGGGGAAGTACGAGACACTGGGAGAAGACGCTGACCATGTTCTCAGGAGAATTGGAGCACCAGACGATCTCCAGTATCCAGATTTTAAGGAGTACGGTACAGAGAAACGGACCGACAACAATATCACTCAGAACTACTTCAGCAAACTGAGTAAGGACCAAATGCAGAAGCTCAAGGACCTTTACTCAATTGATTTCTCTTCATTTAATTATTCTTTTCATTTTTAAAACAAAACTTTGCTGTAAGATTCAATCACAGTTCCCTTCTCTGGGTTCTCTGGTCTCCTGTCTGCTAGAGAACAGGAAGTCCCTGTGGTGGCACCCTGTCTCTGGGAAATCCCTCTTTAGGGAGATTGATCTGGCATTTTCATTGTTAACGTATGTGCTGAACTACGGTAGGAGCCTACCAAATCAGACCACTGGTGCATCTAGTTCAGCAATGCTGACACCAACTAGCAGTTGCTTTAGGGCACTACCAGATAACCTGTTTCATGAGCATTCATCCTGATTGATTTGCAGGGCACTTAAGTAACACTGGCTCTTTGATGAGTGTTCATTCTGATTTGTTTGTGGGGATGTTAGATGATGTTGCATCAAAGCAGGTGTCACCCCACAATGCATTTCCAGTGCATTTTCCTGGCATTTCCTTTATTGCAAAAAGTCCAGCTTTTGGGGGAAACAGGTTTGTTACGCAAAACATCTCAATCGACTATAATCTCACAATCTGAATTTGCCGGTGTGTGACTGAACCCCATGCAAAAAAGTGACAGTCTGGAAGTGCCCTGAAGACAGGGGGCTTTCCTAGCCCTCCCTAGAGATACTGTACCTGAGTTTGAACTTGGGACCTTCTGAATGCAAAGCAGGGACTTTATCAGTGAGCTACAGCCCTACTCCAGAGTCTATTCGATTGGTCTGCAGGTGACAGGGAATGAGCACATTTAAAGTGCATTCCCCCCTCAAAGAATTCTGGGCACTGTAGTTTGTTAAGTGTTGCTGGGAATTGGAACTCTATGAGTGGAAACTACAGTGCCCAGAATTCTTTGAGGGAAAGAACGTGCTTTGAATATTCTTTAAAAGTATACACAGCCCAGAAAAGCATTCATAAATGGTGATGAGTAGAGGCTAATCCAAGGTCTAACATTATTTCCTCATTCCTCATCTATAACGTGAAAACCACATTCTAAACACACCATGTTTGTTCCACCAACTTTCTATGGTTATGTCAGATTTAAAATTGATGTGGATTTGGCAGAAAATATTTATAGGTTTGTAGGAATACACAAACACACACACGAGAGAGAGACAGAGAGAGAGAATGAGAAAATGAGAATACTACTCAGGATCTAAGTGAATTTTCATTTTGATATATTTTAATGTATATTCTGCCACAGAACATCATTCTCTTTCTTATTTTTTAATATTTTTAATTAGTTTTCAAATACAATCCAATAATAGCCTCATTATAACAATACCAATTTATAATACAATTACTAATGCCAATCGTTCAACTACCGAATTATATAATTTAGATAAAGTGCCCCCCCCCGCATGCTAGAGTTGATGGTTGATGGTTTTCTTTACAGTGGCACCTCGGTTTAAGTACTCAATTGGTTCCAGGGAGCCATTTGCTCCCTGAAAAGTACTTAAACCGAGTGGCGCTTCCGTGTGCGCAGTGCCAATACAGCTCTTCTGCGCATGCATGGACCATGCAGATCACTTCTGCACATGCGCGCGCTGCAAACCCAGAATAAACACTTCCGGGTCCGTGGAGTACTCAGACCGAAAGTACTCAAACCACAGCAGACGTAAACCGAGGTATGACTGTATTTCTGCGTTCCAAAATCATACTAATTTCAATTAAATTCTGGTCATAATAATAATCCTATTATACAACAACTGCAATATTAATAACTTCTATTCTTCTATTTGTGTTGACACATTAAATGATTTATAAAGCTACAAGTGAGGCACTCAAACTATAACCTTGTTCTTCCTGTGTGTGGCAATTATTCTGTCCATGGTGTTTCTTCCTATCCTTGTAAAATATTGTGTTTATCTTTTCCCCGGTTGGTGCAGTTATCCATCATGCCTTGTTGTTCCAGAAATTTCTCCCTCACTCTGTTCCATGCTTCATTGTTTTGCAACTTTAACAACAGCTGCAAAAGTCACTCTGTCCCAATAAATAACCTGTTTTCGCCATTTTTACTCTCAGGCAGGGAAGAAGAGTGGTCTGTCGAACTGCAGATGACTCAGTAATGAACCTTATCAGTTCCTTAGCAAATTCACAGACTCCTTTCATCCTTCCGTCCAACTGAAGATTAATGAACAATTATACTTCCAATTAAATTAAATTCCAAGTCCTTTTAGCGTTATTCAGTTCACTCTGTAAATAACAGAGCTCAAAGTTTCCATCATAAATCTTTTACAAAAAAGAGCTTCCCTCCCCTTTTCCATTTTTTTTTACACAGATAGTTCTGTTTAATGTTATATTCCATATCTATAATCCTTCTTCTTCTGTCCTCACTTGTACAGATATACAGTGGTACCTCGGTTTAAGTAAGTACACAATTGGTTCCAAAAGTCTGTACTTAACCTGAAGCGAACTTTCCAATTGAAAGTAATGGAAAGTGGATTAATCCGTTCCAGACGGGTCCGCGGAGTACTCAACCTGAAGCGTACTTAACCTGAAGTATGAGTGTAATTGGTTCTGGAAGTCCATACTTAACCTGAAGCGTACTTAACCTGAAGCGAACTTTCCCATTGAAAGTAATGGAAAGTGGATTAATCCATTCCAGACAGGTCCACGGAGTACTTACACTGAAAGTACTCAAACCGAAGCGTACTTAAACCGAGGTATGACTGTAATTTGAACTAACATTCAGAGGAGGGTTGCCGAATCATAAATGTAGAGAAGAAAACTTTATATAAAGAAACCATAGGCTCCCCTCCCCCCACCGTCTTTTACACCGAATGAAGTCTTCTTTGAAGTTCAAACCTTAACGACCTTGCAGTTGGTTCTGTTCCGCAGTTCGTGATCTCATCTTTTCTAGTATGCACTTGTAAGGTAAAGGTAGTGGTACCTATTTATCTACTTGCATTTTGACATGCTTTCTAATTGCTAGGTTGGCAGGAGCTGGGACCGAGCAACGGGAGCTCACCCCGTCATGGGGATTTAAACTGCCGATCTTCTGATTGGCAAGCCCTAGGCTCTAGTCCTAGGTTTAACCCACAGTGCCACCCGTGTCCCTTGTTTGCACTTGTACTTTAGTCCAATTAAGCTCTAATTAACAGGAGAATATCTGCTTCTTAATGGCATTGTAGGAGGGTTTTCTGCAGGCAAAGTGCTTTTGCACTCAGTGCTTCCTGCCCCTATTCCATGCCAGAGTGAGAGCCAGGTACCAAGGCAAACTGTCCCTAGGAGGAATTTGCAAGGATAATTACCCTCAATCATCCTTGTTTTTCCTTCACCAACGATCTCCCGCTGTCATGGGAGCTGCCTCCATCAATGCAGAAGGCCAGTAAATCATTCTCATGGTGGAAAAAACACTGTGTTCGAACCAGTCTCCAAACTTATAGAAACGACAAGTTTCCCTTTGGAATGTTTAATAGACAATTGACTATAGAAAACACAGGGTAACTGCTATGATCACATATTTTAGAATAAGCCAGTGTCCAGCAATGGGAAACAAAGAAACTTGCCACTGATATTTGGAACTAGGAAAAGAATTGCCCGATCCTCTCAGATATCAGGAAAATTATCAATATGACCCATAACTAGAGATCTACCGGTAATTCATTTGGGGCTTCAGTTGCTGTGTATTTATTGTACATCAAGCAACAGCACAGCACTCCAGATTTCATTGCTAGATACTGCTCTTTCATTTAAAGTTTTTCTAAATTTCAACAGCAGCACCCGATGGTGGCTTTGATTCTTGTAGGATTAACTTTAAATGTGAATGATCTGTCCCATTCCATTTTTGCAAGATTCCCTTTCTCAAGGTAAGGTCTTCTGTACATTGTATCCCATCTCCACCTACTATCTGATCACATTTATAAAGTTATCAACAAGTTGAATGGACAGGTTTGTGACCTGTTTTTCATGTAGTATAGCTAGGTGCTGTATAATCTGAATTCATGGTGAATGCTCACCCCAGTTATTCTTACAGTGGCATTTTTCATTTCTGTGCTGTTTGAAAAAGAAATCCTACCTGCCTTAGGCCTTGCTATCTGGAATAAGTGGAGCTCGCTTGAGGGAGATAATTTAAGAGTGGGGTGGAAGCAGAGCATCTTTACACCTATTTTTATCATCCATTCTTTTCACCAGCACTTGACTCTCCTATGCAGATTAAGTGATTGAAATATATTACCAAATATGAGCTGAGTGTCTCTCTGATGTTTCATGTTGCCAAGCAACACTTTATCTAATATGATGTGCTCAAGCAAATAACCATCCTCAAACTGAAAGGGGAAGCATTTCCTTTCAGCCAGGTCCTCCAGGTGTTTCCACAGCTTTCTACCCTTGACCTGCCTCATTCATCAATCTCTGCTTGCTTATATGCCTGGCCAAGGGGTGAAGGTATTGTACAAATAAGCCAAGAAACAATGACAACCACAATTGTCCACCACCGAACGATGAAGAATCATGACCTAAGGAAACTCTGAACAGTAAAATGGAATAAAATCACACACTTCTGTTTGTCTGTAAATATCTATCATTGGGGAGGGCACAAACGAAATGGAGAGGTGATTTTCACATGTTTCCCTTTCTTGTGGCAGCCACCTAAAAATCTGCTCAGCAGGGCTAGGGGAGTTGGAACGGAGGATTTTATAGGAATGAGGGAATTGACTAAAATAGTCTTCTTCCTCCAAATCCGGTTGCCAAAATCTCCAGCAGATTGAAGCCCCTTCTGTTCTGTGGTGAGTAGAAGCTGATTCCAAGCCCAGGTAGTACACACAGAGAGCCTTTCGAGCTTAATTGTTTGAGGAGCACAGCCCTTAAGGAGATTTCAGCTGGGCCAGTGAACCTTTCCTTCCATCTTCATTTTCTGTCCTCAGTATCAGCCGCTAGAGGTCAGTCTCCCCTTGAAACAGAGAAAGTTTCCTTAGAATGTAAGCACCCTAGGTGAGACCAACAGCTCAACTAGTCCAGTAGCATCTTCTCACAGGAGCCAACTAGATGTCTGTGGTAAGCCTGCAAGGTGGACCTCAGAGCAACAACACTCGCCCCACATATGGTTCAGTTTCAGTCCAGGCTTCATGATCTGCTCAGGCAGGGGAGAAATCATATCAGAGCTCGGATTGTGGAAAGAGCTTCATTAGCAAGGCACATCTCACCCCACATGAAATAATTCACACAGGGTTGAAAAACCATTTGAATGCTTAGAATGTGGAACAAGCTTCAATCATAAGACCAGTCTGACTTCATGTACAAAAAAAATCCATACGGGAGAGAAACCATACAAAGCAAGTCTAGAGTGAGAGAACAGGGTGATGTTTTGAGGAACTCTTCTTGTTGTGAGACTTTTATGGGTGAGCTGAGAGTTTGTTTGGAGCCTGGAGAAAGATCCTGGAGGTGGAGAGGGTAGGTCAGAAGGAAAGTGATATTGATTTATATCTTTCTTTTTTAAATAATTTTTTATTAAGAGAAGTTTAAATCAGTAAAATTTGTCAACACTACAACCAATTACATTTCCCTCTTCCCCCCTCCTCTATCAATTCCCTATAATTCATATTCTACTAATAAAAAGTTGTGTATGTTTATTCAAAACCTGCCAATGAATCTAAGTCTCTTTGCTGTCTTATCAAATAGTTTGTAAATAATTCCCATTCTTCCTTAAAGTCCCGATTGTCCTTTTTTTTTTTGCCAGTTCCGCATAGTTCATCATTTTTTCTTGCCACTGTTCCATTGTTGGTATTTCTTCCTTCTTCAATCTTTGTGCTAGCAAAACTCTTGTCGCAGTTGTGGCGTACATAAATAAGTTCTTTATCTTCTTTGGCAGATCTTGACCTAAAATCCCTAAAAAGAATGCCTCCGGATTTTTAACAAAAGTCATTTTAAACATTTTTGGAAATGTAAAGAAAAAGAAGGGACTTTTTACCATATGTGGTGGGAATGCAGAGTAGTAAAAAAATATTGGGAAATGATTTATAATGAATCAGAAAAAAAGAAAAAATGATATTGATTTATATCGATTAGTAACATTGCATTAGTGTAATTTGTATATGTAATTGTGTATTTGTATTTGGTTTTTTTTGTTGTCCATTGTTGCTTCAGTTTTTTGTACACCTCTTAGATATATATTTTTATATATTACGGTAAGTGGTATAGCAATTAAATAATAATAGTAATAATTCCCAGAGAGGCAGACTGTCTCTGGTGCTGGAGGTTACATAGCTATTGTGATTAAGTAACCATTGATAGCCTTACCCTCCATAAATTTACCTAATCCTGATTTGACACTGTTGGTAGCCATCACTATATTTTGTGGGAGCAAATTCCACAGTTCTACTCTGGAATGTGTAAATACTGACTCTTGTCTGTCCCCAATCTTCCAACAATCAGCTTCATTGGATGTCCGTGTTCTTGCATTATTAGAGAAACGTTTCTCTATTCACTTTCTCCACACCACTCCTAATTTTTATACCCTTCTCGCATGAGCCCTTTTACTCACATTTTCACTAAACCTTTCTCTAAACTTTCCCCATAGAAGAGTTGCTTCAACCCCTCCATCATTTTGGTTGTCCTTTGGGGGAATCTTCTCCAGCTCTACAATATCCTTTCTGAGGTGAGGCAACAAGAACTGTACACAGTACTCCAAGTGTGGTCACACAGCCAATTTGTATGATGGCACTATGATATTGGCAGCTTCCTTTCCAATCCCCTTTCCACTGCACACCTTTGAGCAATTCACTCTGACCCCCAAGGTCTCATTCCTGGTCACTCGATACCAGTTCAGACCCTCATGAACACATATAGAATATGCGAAGTATTCTCGTTTTCTATTTTTATTATGGAAGAATAGCCAGTCATGTGGGACCTAACATGATTAGTGTCAGTGTTTAGAGTTTTGCAAAAGACTGGCTGTCATCTTGAAACTGAGAATCCTTGGGACAAAGAACAGATTTAGCCTCTTACTGTACAGGCAACTCTTTATTTGTGTGTGCTCAGCACATGCAAAACTACTGGCATGTCCACTGTTTTGGACCCCGAAATGGAGTGGGCTTACACACACCAAACCGATGCATGTGGTTCGTCAAAACACAACTCCCATGCAAATGGGTAGTTGCCTGTATTCCTTTCCCATCTCCACATTACTGAATTACAGTCGTACCTTGGAAGTCAAACAGAATCCATTCTGGAAGTCAGTTTGACTTCCAAAACGTTCAGAAATCAAAGTGCAACCTCTGATTGGCTGCAGGAAGCTCCTGCAGCCAATCAAAAGCCGCGGAAGCCCCATTGGATGTTCAGGTTCCAAAGAATGTTTGCAAACTGGAACACTCACTTCCGAGTTTGAGGTACCTCAAACTGTACTAATAATCTGTCCTTTGGGAAAATAAAGCTCTTCATTTGGAAGTAATGATTCCAAGGACACAAAACCATTCACTACTGGTCCACTGGACAGCCAGGCTTCTGTTGAGCAGGGTATGACGCTGATGCTGCAAAGTTTATGTATGTACAGAGTGCAAAGAAATGCATGGAATCCACCTCAGAGGTCTTTATGATATACAGAGTCATACTTGACCCATAGTATAATGCTGGGTATTTCACTCGTAAATAACAATAATAACAAAATGGACTGCTATGTTTTCAAATTCCTGATTGCATAAAAATATGTGTGAACTACCACGAACACAGGTTCCCACCTCTAGAATAACCATGATCAATGAAATGATATTCCAAATTATCTTAAGGGATCTGTAATAGCATCCCATAATTTGCAAAATAGTAAAGATGCGGTAGGGGTGTACAGTCACAATATTTGCCTTGTATCTGTGTCCACAGTGTTTTGAAACAACCCGATCCATTTCGGATCTGCTCTGCGCTGTTCTGTTTCAACTTGTTATTCAGGTATAAAACTGATCTGTTAAGTCTGAAGTTTTATTTTAACACACACCCCTCAAAAAATGGCTATACAGTGGAACCTCGGTTTATGAACACCTCGGTTTACGAATTTTCGGTTTATGAACGCCGCGGACCCATCTGGAATGGATTAATTCACTTTCCATTACTTTCAATGGGAAAGTTCGCTTCAGCTTATGAACACATCAGTTTATGAACAGACTTCCGGAAGCAATTACACCCATGCTTCGGGTTAAGTACACTTCAGGTTGAGTACTCCGCGGACCCGTCTGGAACGGATTAATCCACTTTCCATTACTTTCAATGGGAAAGTTCGCTTCAGTTTATGAACGCTTCAGTTTAAGTACTCCGCGGACCGTCTGGAACAGATTAATCCACTTTCCATTACTTTCAATGGGAAAGTTCACTTCAGTCTATGAACGCTTCAGTTTATGAACAGACTTCCGGAACCAATTGTGTTCATAAACCAAGGTACCACTGTACTAATTTTTTTTTTCTCACATAAGTGAACATAATTTGCAGAAAAAAGAGCCACCCTACCCCTGGAGTGAATTAAACCTGAGAAATTTCAGGCAGATCTGTACAAAGGTTTTTGTGTAGGTAACCTTTAAAGTTTATATATATATATATATATATATATATATACTGTATATATTCTCTAACTTTTTTTATCTTCTGCCAGATTTGGTTGGAAACTGCAGGTATGCTTGCCCCTTCTGGGGAGATGAAACCTGCTAAAATTCCCAAAGATGGGTGCAGTGCTTCCCCTGCAAGAAAAAATAAAAATAATACCCCCTCCTCTAGTGGTGCAATCAGTTTAAAAACTGGGGTCAAGAGGAAGATGTCCCTGGGTATGAAATCTGCCAAATTTCAGACAAATAAGTCCATCACCTATCATGCAAAGTGTTTTTAACTTTGTTATAAACAACTAGAAAAGCCAGGTTTTTCCCACACCACCCGTCCTTTCCTGGAAATACCCTCCTTGAGGGAAAAAAAGAGATAAGTGATGCACATATGGCCATATTTGCAATGTTGCTTACGGAGGCTTTGCATTTCTGTTCTTTAATCAAAAGGGTATGTTCAAAGAGCAAAAAACAATTTTGCCATTTTGCCATTTGGCAAAATTAACGGCAATAATTAGGCACGTTCCGAAGCAAAAGATAATAGGCGAATGGAAATATGTCCAAGACTACTTGGAAAAAGAAGACATAGAAGTTAATTTAGCGAAATGCTTAGAATAGAAATTTAAAAGGAGAAAACAAAACAAAAAGCTAAAGAGAAAAGTTGAAATGGAGTGGAGTAAGAGGAACAGCGAGAAAGAGAGAACGAGCAAAGGAACGCGTACTGTAAATAACAGGAAGTGATTTTTTTTGTCCTTTTCTTTTTATCCTGATTTGTTTTTTGTTATTGTATTCCTTTGTTCTTTAAATTTTACTTTGTATTTTTCTGATTCATTCTCTATGATTTGTAGTATATATTTTTTGTTTATTTCTTTGTTATGTATGTTTTTTTAAAAAACAACTGAATAAAGATTTGAATTTTTAAAAAAATTTCAAAGAGCAAAAAACAACACACACCCTAACCTGCAACCACCCTGCAACAAATTACGTGTAGATACATTTCTTTTCACCATTTAGTTAAATTATAAGGAATTTCCCTGCTAGAAAGAAAAAAAAAGCTATGATATATGAAACTCCAGCAGTAAAGTAATTACCTAAAACGATACGTTACAACTGTCTGGAAGAAAACTAAAAACCCAAGTACTGTATGTATGAGTGCATATGACGATCTGAGAACTGGCAGAAAAACAGGAATTTTCACCCTGATTTTAGTCTCATCCCCATCTTGATTCAAGACATGTCAAGCAATGGATCATCTCTCTGTGCCTCTGTGGAGACTTCAGAAAAATAGCAGAAGTGCTTGTTCAGTTGCTTAATCGTGCATGAGGGCCAGCAGTCCTTCTGTGACAGATTCCAGTAAGATATAATTCACCTTCATCTGTGATTTCAGATATATTTAAGAGAAAGGCCATTTTGGAGACTTCATTAATAAATATGAACTTCAAGGTGAAAGTTCTTAACACTTCCTCTTGCATTCATGGGTTGTTTCACTATTTCTTTAAAAACCTACCTAGCATGGCAAGGCAAGGGTGTAATGTTGTGTTGCAAGATACTACGAGCTCTCTGCTGTCCTACTGTTGTTAACTAGGGCAAACTGGTTATGCTATATTCACATGAAAAACAAAGCTAGCATTTGTATTGCAGCTGATTCGCCCAGGCAACTTCCAAAGCATTGCAACTTAATTTGCTCCCTCTTTGTTACTCTGTCCCCAAGCCCATAACTAGCTCAGTGCTAGTTTTTCTCTTATCCATCTGTTTTCCTCTGTGCCAGGCAGGATGAGGATTTGTGTGTCAATATGTGGATTTGTAAAGTGGACAACTCAGCAACCATTGCAGTACAAAGTTTAGGGCAAGAGATAAGGTAAAGGTAAAGGGACTCCTGAGCATTAGGTCCAGTCGTGACCGGCTCTGGGGTTGCGCGCTCATCTCGCATTATTGGCCGAGGGAGCCGGCATATAGCTTCCAGGTCATGTGGCCAGCATGACAAAGCCACTTCTGGCAAACCAGAGGAGCACATGGAAACGCCGTTTACCTTCCCGCTGTAGCGGTTCCTATTTACCAGTTATCTACTTGCATTTTGACATGCTTTCGAACTGCTAGGTTGGCAGGAGCTGGGACCAAGCAACAGGAGCTCACCCCGTCACAGGGATTCGAACTGCCGACCTTCTGATCAGCAAGCCCTAGGCTCAGTGGTTTAACCACAGCGCCATCTGGGTCCCTAGGGCAAGAGATAATTTATAGCAAAAGATAGAAGCTTTCCATGTATAAAGTCTGCTTACCAAACGGACATCATATCAGACTTAAGGATATTTCAGCACCAAGTGAATGATGCTCCATTATATATGTAAATTAATGAAGAGCGAGGAAGATGCTTCCCAAAAGACATGTGCACGATCAACAAAGTACTTGAAAATCCAGCTCTAGTTCCACTTTGACTGCCGGTGGGGGTGCCATTGCACTTCATTTTGCTGAAATGTGCAGCAGAGCTATGGAAACAAAACAGGTGCTGATTTAACACTTCAAATAGGCTGATTAAATGCCTGCTCATTATTCAGCACTTGCAGCCATACTGATACCATGGGTGTGAACTGCATGAGCCTAGCTGCGTGATCTGAGGACAGATTGTTATCTATGCCAGACTTCACTAACCTGGTGTCCTTCACATGCTGTTGGACTCCAAGCTTCATCACGCAGCATGGCCAATAGTCAGGCCTGATGGGAGATGCAGTCCAAGAACATACTGAGAACATAAGACTGGGGAAGGCTGAGGCAGGCTTCCTTTCCTCCTCCTTCATCCCTTTTCTCTGGAGCAATTGGAGAATGTACCCTACAGGTAGGCCTACAGAAAGACGAAGGGCCATGCCTGCCTGCTTGAGATCACAGAAAAGGAATTCTTAGTACAAACGGTGTTGCTGACAAAACATGGGGAAGTGCATACCTGGACAGATATTTTTGTCTCATTTTGCTACCTTTCTTCTGTTAGACTTTCACAGAGACAGCTTTCTCCATTAACCATACCATGCAATCATCATCAGAGGGTTAGGAAGAATACAAGCCAAGTGGAACTGTCACTTGGCCCTCATGAGTTTCCCTGTAATCTTAAGAGAATCATGCATGTTGTTTGGACGCAGACGTTGTTGAAACTTGCAGAACTGAATCTGGAGACAAACTGATTTAATAAAAAAATGTGTGTGGGTGTTTTGCGGGGGGGGGGGGGGTTCTGCCTCCTCTACTGTTTAATAGGTCGTAGGTTGTGTAAGAATGTGTGTGCCACTTCATGAACCACTGTAAGGATTACCATCGCTAATTAAAAATCCTGTTTTTAGGGAACCTTTCCCCTGTTGAAGGCTGCATTCCCATAAGGACGATCTGTAGGGAGCCAGAGCCAGAATCCTGCAGGGCCATCCGTTCCTCTTTTGGCCACACCATTTTCTTTCTCGGCTTCTTTCTCTACATCTGAGACAGCTGCCCTGTCCTGCATTCCTTTCCGGCAACTTTAGGTGGGTAGGGCCAGAGGCAAAAGGAGGCAGAGCAATGTAAATGTAAATTTTACTTCTGTGTGGTAGACAGTTGCTACACACTCACATACCTATTTCCATCCAGGCAAGCAAGAGGCATTATCAGAGTTCAAGGACAAACTCCAGTCAGGCAAAAACTCAAAAAGAGTGCAGAGCAGAGCTGTTATGGGGGTGGTCTGGGAAGACAGCATGTGTGACCTGAGGAAAGTCCTCAGTCCCAGACTGAGGCCTGCATTTGGCTCCTGGCCCAGAGGTTCCTGACCCCTGCTCTAGCTACAAGTCTGAATTCGGTTCTTTCCCCCCATCTTCTCACTGCTCCATTTATTTTAGCCAACCACTCCTATCTCCCCCTTTCCTCCTGTGTTTTCCTCATCCACATATAATTAACTTGAGGGCCACGTGTGTTTCCTAGGATGCAAGTTCCCTACCCCTTCTTTCAAAGGCGGACTTTCTGGTCACATTCAGATGAGCAAATCTAGACTTAATAAGCCGATATGTGTGTAACCTTACACATGTAGGTGCTTCATTCTTTCCTTATAGTGTGAGCGACTGAACAAACCAGGGAGATGCAGTTAACCATTGTTTCCAGTTGCATCCCAAAACAGGAACTATGGTTAATGGCTTTTGAGCAAACTAGGATGCATGAGCCAACTTTAAACTTTGTATACATTTTCTGGATTGTTTGAAAACCATTAATCATAATCTCTGGTTGGTGCATAACAGGAAGCCAAAGGTAACTGTGCAGCTTGTTTTCTTGCTTGAACAAAGGGAGCTGTGAGGTGGCTTTGTGCTTATTATCTCAGCTTATTAAGCTGAGATTTGATTGTTGTTCATGTCCTTTCAATGTGCATTTGGAGTGTGGTATATTAGTTAAAAGGATATTAGTTAGTATCCTACTAAGCATAGAAATTTGAAGTTAAATCAATCCATGACACAAAAGGATACTTTTTCATAGGTTTATTTATGATGCCTGCATCCCTAAATTCCAGTAACAATTTATGGGAGCAGTGGAAGCAGTGTGAAAAAGGGAAAACACCTTAACAACCCCCTACCCTCTCCGGGGGTTACGGAGAGGGGCCGCTGGCCCGCGATGCCCCCAGACCCACTCCGACTGTTCATGGAGTGGGGGGAGCTTGGGCTGAAGCACTTACGAGGGCCAGAACTCCCGGACGCTAATCTGCATGGCGGGGATTTCCATGATTAAAGAAGATAATTAGGCTTAAATCTATGGACATACTTCAGAAGGAGGGGCAGAAGCGCTGTTTACTGCCGAGAAATCTATGCTGCTGAGGGTGAGGAGTTAAAGGCTGTATTTCATCTGGAAGAAGGATTGATGGGGACGGAGCGATAAGGGAAGTGAGTCTTTTTTTATTTTATTTTCATATGAGTTACTTCGTACCTTCCCAGACGTGATGTCCTGGCTTGTTTGGAGTGAAAGAGAAGCAAAAGACTGTGTGAGTTGAACTTTATAAACTGTTGTTATTGAGCATATTTTTTGAAGATGAGGAGTTGCTGATGAGAAAAGCCCCCCTCTAGTTGGATGGGAGGAGTGCCTGGACGCGTTCGGAGGATTTATGAGTTGTGACGCACTTTGAATTGGAGCAGCGACCTGAAGCTAAATTCAGCTATAGGGCAAGGAGATCCATTAATTTACCAAGAGTCTATGCATGGTGTGAGGTCTGGTTCTTCTGCCTGGAAAAGCTGTAAATTTTATAAAGATCGTTAATCTACATGGTTATGAGAGAAAACGAAAGTGATTTGAGTTTTTTTAAGATGGCGCTGCTTCGTGTTGAGAGCTCGACGCAATAGAGACGCTCCAGACCAAGAAGATTTATGGGGAGGCTGGACTGATTAACTCACACAGGAGAAAGAACATTTGTGAAACCTTGTTTGACATTTATCTCAGCAGCTGGGAAATAATCGGTTGAAAGAGGAAAACATCTACGTGACTGTAAGGGAAAGATCTGGATTATTATGGACTCGGAGAGACGATTTGAACTTTAGAAAAAAGACGGCAGTGGACAGTTGCGAGGAATCCCCAATTTCTTGAAGCATGGGAACCCCCCCAAATTTTTTTTAGATGATTTGGCATAACATTCGGTTTGATTGATATATATGTGTATAATTTGAAATAATGAATGTGATATAATTGGTTTTAATTGGAAAAATTAAAAAAATATATTTAAAAAAAAAGAAAAAGGGAAAACACCTTAAATTGCTATTTATAGGTACATTGGAGCGTTTTAGGTCCCCCCCCCCACCTTATTGATGCTTTAGAATCTAGCCACTTGCTGACAAAGTTTTGGCTGCAATCTTATACCCACATTTGTTGAGAGTTACACTCCATTAAACTCAATGGTGCTTAACTCTGAGCAGACATGCATAGGATTTTGCTGTTTGTCTTTTGAGAAAGGAAATAATGCAAAGGACCTTGGATGTCATATTTTTGAGGAACATTTCCATGGGTCACATGCATGTCCTCCAACAGCTCTCAACCAATTGGTAACATTTCCAAAAGGGGAATATTGGCCGTCATCAATGAAGGAAGAAAATGCTGCACTTGTCTCCATCGCTTGTACCAAAACTGACAGCAAAACTGGTTTAATACAGGGGGGAGTGTAAACTTCTATCAGCCCCAGCTGGCATGGCCAATACTCATTGCCATCGCAAACAATTTTATAAGCAGTAGCAGTGGAGTGAACCAATAGGATACACAATTAAGGGATCACAGCCCTCCCAGGGATCTATCCCCACAAATGATCAGAATAACACCCCAAAACTATAGCTCAACCTTTTACCCTCTTCTGATACTTAAATTTCCACTTAACTGAGAAATGTGAGAGATTCCCTGTCATTCCATCTCCTGTGGTGGGCAATCAGCTCTCTGCCCACCCCAGACAATCACAAAACCATCACTGTGGGAAGCAATTCCCACATCTGTCTCTAGGGGGTGGAAACACATTTTTAAAGCAACAACTCTCACCTGGAGAACTCCTTTGGGCTTCCACTCTTGTCATTCTGTTCCCTCATCAGCAGCACTAGCCAATCAGAGTAGCCCCTCAGGGTCCAAAAAGTAACTTAAGGTTTGGGCTGCAGTTCTGAATCATCTGCCTGCCTAAAGGTTGCATCTGACATTCCATTTCAATCATCCTGACCAATCACAGGTGTGTTTTCTTCTGTGGGGGTTGGGGGGAGTGGGGATCTTGTATTCTGAGCTTGCAGAGGTTTTTCTCTTTGCACAGGCAGACTGAGTAGCAGTAGCAGCTCATGTTCCTCTGTGAGTGGAAATTTGACATACTATTATTCTGGTATATTTTGTGTGTGTGTGTGTGTGTGTGTGTGTTTGATGAGAATGAGGGCTAGAGGCTGAAGGCAGAAAAATGCTGGACTTGCATTTTGCCTGCCCTGGATATTTTATTTTTTACTCATGTTGAATAGCCCTGATGGGGGCAGGGAAAGAGATTACATTCCTACTTCTTCTTTCACATTTTTTCCTCTTATTTCTGTTCCTTTGCTCCTCTGAATCAACCTCTTCTCTTTTCCTCACTTCCTTTGCCCCAGAGTTACAGTTCTGGCCTTTTAGGTCAGCTTCATTTTCACATTTCTCTTCTTAATGGTGCAACCCAACAATACATTTCCACTCTGTAGCTTGTCCCATTGAATTCAATAGGGTTTGCTCCCAAGTAAATGGGTACAGAATTACAGCTTGACATAACAAGCCCAACCTTGTCTACTCTAAGTAAATCCTGTTGAATTATATGGGGCTTATTCCCAGGTGAGTGGGGCTGAGATTGCAACATTAGGCATGTTTTCCAGTTGTGAATTAACAAGGATTTGAGAGGATACTCTAGTGACTAAGTAATATATAAAGGTAAAGGTAAAGGGACCCCTGACCATTAGGTCCAGTCGTGACCGACTCTGGGGTTGCGCGCTCATCTCGCATTATTGGCCGAGGGAGCCGGCGTATAGCTTCCAGGTCATGTGGCCAGCATGACAAAGCTGCTTCTGGCAAACCAGAGCAGCACATGGAAACGCCGTTTACCTTCCCGCTGTAGCGGTTCCTATTTATCTACTTGCATTTTGACGTGCTTTCGAACTGCTAGGTTGGCAGGAGCTGGGACCAAGCAACGGGAGCTCACCCCGTCACAGGGATTCGAACCGCCGACCTTCTGATCAGCAAGCCCTACGCTCAGTGGTTTAACCACAGCGCCACCTGCCGCTGTGGTTTAACCACAGCGCCACCTGGGTCCCTAAGTAATATATATGCGCAACTAATTGAAAGGGTGTGAAAAAATAAAGCTTTTCTTGGCTGTACCAATTTAGGTGCAGGTTGGGGAAAGAATATATTTGAATGCTCTTTAATCTTAAAAACAAACTGTAAGCGCCCATCTGGTCCAGCATCCTATTCTCAAACGAACTTTCAGGAACATAGAAAACCACCGTGCTGGGGAGAAGGATTCAATTTAGGCTTCTCACTGACATGCTATTTTTCTATTTTAGGGAGGTTTGAGAGAGAGAGAGTGAGTGAGTTTAGCTGCATGGCTAAACTTAACCTCAGGATGCTGAATTCTGAGAATGACCCTGTTGGATTTGTGTGCTTTGCATTTGAAGTAAGTAATCGGAAGGAAAACGGGTCTCTCGTCTATAAAAATGACTCTAGCCAAGAAGGGGCAAGGAGAAGGAACCCTCTTCTCGCCTTATATCAATGTGTTTCAACTTGACCGTCTTATCTGTTCCATGCTATTTCTATTATATTTAGTGGTGTGCTAGCTGCTCTGATCATCAGAAATGTTTGCGCTTGCCAACCGTCCCATCCTAAGTGGGCAAAGGCATTTCACGGTGCTGTAACCTTGCGTAACCGAGCCCTGCCCGCCCCTGGACCGGTGCCACGCGAGGAGGCAGGAGGAGCGCGCTGAACTTTGTCCCTTTCCTGGGAGCTGAGTCGGGAGCTTTCGGGGCGGGGGAAGCGGGAAACGGTTCCCCGCCAAGTCTGAGGCGCGCTTCTTTCCGCCGAGCCGCGCGGCTTGGGGGGCGCTGTGCGCTTATCCTTTCTCGCCGCAGTCGGGAGAGGAGTTTCATTAAAAGAGAAACCAAAGAGGGCCTGGCAGGGGCGGCGTCAGTTAAAAGTACACAGGGGAAGCAGGAGCGGGGCGAGGTGGGCCGCCCTGGCCGGGGCGGGGCGCTGGTGGCGGCTCCTCCTTCTCCGCCCTCTCCGCGGTTGCCTGAGGCGCCTGACGGCAGCGTGGAGCAACAGTCTCGAGCGACCCATATGGGCCGACCGGGCTATCGGAGCAGCTCCCCGGGCGTGAGTCCGAGCAGGCGAGCGTCAGACTGACGGGGCGCGGGGCTGGCCATGCTCGCCCGCGTGCGGCGGCGGCTCGAGCCCTCCGGTGCGCCCTTCCCCGCGAAGAAGCCCGCCACTGCGGGCTCTCCTGCTCCCCGGCCGCGCCGCTTGCCGTCTTCGCGGCGCGCCCACACAGTCGCTGGGCTGCGGGCGGCGGCTGTGGCGGCAGCAGCAGCAGCAGCTCCAGCTCGTTCTCCTCCTCCATGGAGCCCCGAGGCTCCCGCGACGGCAGTAGCGGCGACGGCAGCCCGGAGCTGGGCCGGGGCAAGCGGCTGAGCGTCGGCGAGCTGCGCTCCCTCTTCGAGGCGCGCTGCGCGGCCCCCACCAAGCAGCTGCCCGAGCCGGTCAAGAAGAGCTGCCGGCCGCGCAACGGGGTTCTGCCGCCGGTGATCCCGCAGCTGACCGTCACCCCCGAGGACGACGCCGATGAGGCGCAGCGCAGCCCGGCCGGGCGCCCGCGGACGGAGCCCGACGGCGCCTGGCTTAGCGCGGACCTGCTGTCGTCGCGCCGCCTGTCCACGTCGTCGCTTTCCTCCACCGGGTCGTCGTCGCTCTTCGAGGACTCCGAGGATGACCTGCTCAGCGACACGGAGAGCAGGAGCCAAGGCATCGTCCACCTGGAGCACGGCGAGGAAACGCACCAGGTACGGACGGCACGGCATGGGACGAGGAGGAGGAAGGGGCGCCGTGGCGGAGGCGCGGAGCGGCTGCCCGGGTTTCGGGCACAGGCGCTGCGCACGTGCGGGACCGGCTGCCTTCCTGGCAGCGGCGCCCCGCCGTCCAGAGTTTAGTTGCCTCGGAATGCTCAAATCGACGAGTTAATCCGTAGCGCCGCGCTTTGGCACTGGGCCAAGTTCTGCAGACTGAAACAAGGTTCCTTCGCAGGTTGCACGATTCCGAAAGGCAGAGCAATCTTAGACTCAGAGCGTAAGCTTAGGCTACTCAGAAGTAAGCCCCACTGGGACTTGCTCCTAGGTGCATAGGATTACGGCCCCACAATGTAACTCTTATGCATGTTTACTCTGGAGTAAGCCCTTCTTTGGTCTGTGTCTGTGTCCAGTGTCGGATCGCTTCCAGCTAAGTGTGCCTGCCTCACAGTTGCAGCTTTGCTGTGAAATAAATGCTTTGTGTGCATAAGAAAAAGGCTACATGAATATTACCTGTTGTGTAGGAGCTTGATAGTTTCCCATGTGGGTTTTTCTCTCTGTGTGCATGCAGTTCCATCAGCAGATCAGTGCAAACACAGGGGAAACCTGCAGGCAGGGTGTCATCAGGTATGCCACACTTTTCTTAGTAAATTCCATAAGGAAAGTGCATATGGGTTTTATAGTAGTGTCTTATGGGTTTTATAGTAGTGTCTTCTAGGCAGGAATAACTTGTAAAGTGGCAGTGACATTTGATCTCATATGAGTACAGTGTTGTTTACTTTCGTTAAAGGCACCTCCAACAGATGGAAAACACTGTATAAGTGATATATTTGTTGGCCTGTATGCACAGCCTCTGCTGTGAATACAGCATAATGAGCAGTATGATCATATGCATGTACATCTGTATATGTAATATCCTGGATTTCTGCAATAATAGCATTGCCTCCCCTCCCACTCTTTCTTTTTTTGAGATGCTAGGATCACTGTGTGTAAGCTAAGATTTAACCAGTGCAATCTGGTCCTTAACTGCAGACACAGAAGTTTATATTGTGATGTTTCACCAACAGAAATTGTTCACTGCTTCTGTTTTGTATCCAGCTAAGCGTGTGAATAATGCTAAAGCAAAGTCTTCCATTCTGTGAACAGACCAGTGGTCTATCCTAGCTTTAAAAATGAAAGTGTACAAGAAACAGGTCAATTTGGGAGTGATAAAACTATCTCTCACCCATTGTCTTGCCTTCCAGCAGGGTTGGTTCAGAGCACCTGTTAATCCAGGAGTAGTGTAGTGTGTAACAAATATAAGTGAAACTCTGAAAATTGGAATATCGTCAAAAAGTGCATTTATTTCAGTAATGCAACTTATTCTTTGCATGTCATGCACCTACCTCATACCAGTATATTGGTTTCACCTTTTAAGTTGCATTACTGAAATAAATGCACTTTTCGATGATACTCTAATTTTCAGAGTTTCACCTGTATTAGTGTGAGATCATAGATCTGTCAGTGGACAAATATGGTGGGCGTCTCACATGTGGCTTCTTCACAGAACTGAATGTTTTAAGGCAGTGGGTAGTTTAATGCCAACCAAGGGAGTTCATCACTCTCAAGCCAAGCATGTAAAAAATGGTAATATTTCAGATATGGGAATGTTATAATTCACATGGTGATTCTTGAATGTTTCATTGCAGTATGATTACTTGCCAGTGTTTCCATGAAAACCTGAGAACTAGAATAGATGGGTCTATTGAGTTCTGCGATGCTTTGCCAGGGGTGGGTGTAAAATGCAGTTTGCAGTTGCATGTTTCCAAGTATGGAGTCTTGAACTGAGAGTGAAATCGGGATCCTCTGTGTGTCTGAGGGCGCATTTCTAGCTTTAAAGGCTGTGAAAGATTCAGAAAATACGTTTACTATATAATTCTGTTAGCTTTGTTAGCAAAGGTTGTCCTGCAGAGGTCTTCCTCCTTGCACTTCCTTGTTATCAAATTGAAAAGAAAATGAAATAGTAATGGAGGAGTGGGTGGAAAGCTTCTCAGATAAGCGTGAAGTTGTATGACAGTTGCTGGTGAAATCCCAGCAACCAGAGGGGGTGGGGATGGGGTGGAAGCAGGATTTCCACTGTTCGTGGGTGCCGTTCCTTCCCTATGACTTTGACTCTTCCCATGACTAGCAGACATAGAATGAAGTATGTTGTAACCATTGGTTCAATTTATGCAATATATTTTTCTTGCATACTGCCACCATGTGCATCCTAGGGTTGCGTTTGAATATCGTAATATGTGAATGGTGCAATTATGGATAAAGTTGGCAGCAATTCCAGCAATTACTACAGCACTTTTCATGAGTTCCACAATCTTGGGTATTGCTGCCAGCTTTATTAGTGAAGTGATAGCTTGTTTGGAATACATATTTTGGCTTACGAAACCAAGATACGAACAAGCCTTTGTGCTTGTACACTTTGCACTGCAGCTTCTCTCCTTCTGTCGTAGTTGACTATTTCATGGAATAATTAACCATTGCTTCCTATTAACATCTGAACTGGGAAACTATGGTTAATAAACTCTGAACAAACCATGACTTGAAATCACAGTTTGAAGTTGGTTTCATATCTTGACTTGTTCCAAACTTCATTAATGTTGTTTGTAACAGGAAACTATAGTTAATTAACACAGGAAATTTTCAATCATGGCATGCCAAGAAGGGAAGAGGGAAGGAACAGTTCATAGACGGAGCATACAAGCACAAGGTTGGTCTGTATCTCAATTAAATATATGTATGAGCTGGAGCTAAGTTTTGATATGTTAGTGTATATCCAAGGAAAGCTGCAGAGGATATAATGTTAAGCCAAACCATGGCTTAGCACAAATGTGCAAGCATGAGAGTTCTCAGAGGCGACCCTGGTCCTTCTGCTGCTGCACGGCTGCAATGAAACCATGGTTAGGCTTAGCATGTTCTCCAAGCCAGGGCTCATGGTTTGTCTGAGGCAATCCCAGGTTCAGATGAAATGACATGGCTGAGTTTATAGCAGCGAAGCAGCAGGAAGACCAAAAGAGGAGCAAAACAACTGCAGTCTCCTCTCTGGGAGCAGCCTGCAAGCTCGCATGTTTGCCAAAGGCACAGTTTGGCATAGTATTATAGTGGTACCTCGGGCTACAAACACCTCTGGTTACAAACACTTTAGGTAACAGACTCCGCTAACCCGGAAGTAGTATCTCGGGTTAAGAACTTTACATGAGGATGAGAACAGAAATCGTGCAGCGGCAGGCCCCATTAGCTAAAGTGGTACCTCAGATGAAGAATGGTTTCAGGTTAAGAACGGACCTCCAGAACGAATTAAGTTCGTAACCAGAGGTACCACTGTACATGTGAACTAGACTATTATTGTGTGAACAGGTCTTTGTGATCCTAAGTATACTTAGAATTCTCCCTAACACTGAATTCTGTTGAGTTCAGAGGAGTTTACTGCCAAATATACTGGCTTAAGTTTGAGGCCTGGTACTATTATCCTGTGTGTAACTGCCTGAGAACATTCTATTTCTTTCAGTGAAAGTTGAGTGCATTGAGGTTTAAAAAATACCACAGTGCAGTCTTATAGCAAATTTTCTTGGAGATAAACTCTGTTGAAACCAGTAGAAATTGGTCCAAAACAAAGCTGCAATCTTAGGCTTGCCCTACTTCCTTGGGAGTAAGGCCTGTTGAATTCAGTAGGACTTCTGAATAGGCAGGATCTTAATTACACAGTAAATGCATGTAGATTTGGGAGTGATAATGCTTCTAGAAATCTACAAACTGATAAGGGCATATGGAAGAATGAGGGCACTATGCTAGATGGCAGTTCATGTTGGTGATTAATTCTGTCCTAAGGTCAGTTTGGATCAGGAGTGTCCTATGTCTAACAGCTGTACAGCCTTTTAAAAGGGGGCAGTGTCTAGCATTTTATATAGTGCTTTAAAGTGTCCCACTGCTTCATGTGCAGTATTTCTGTGATCCTCCGTATATTCTTATAAGGTGGGCCAATATCATTACTGTTAGAGTGACGATTTTTAGGCACACCTAAACCCATGGATTTCAGTGGTCGTTAAGCGTGCCTCATTTCTGGTACAGTGGTACCTCGTAAAATGAATGCCCTGCAAGACGAATGCGTCTTGCGATCTGATGGTGACTCGCAAGAAGAATTCGTTTTGCGAAAAATTCGTCTTGCGAATCGCGGTTTCCCATAGGAATGCATTGAAATTTAATTAATGCGTTCCTACAGGCAAAAAAAAAGAAAAGAAATTTCAATGCATTCCTATGGGAAACCGCGATTCGCAAGATGAATTTTTCGCAAAACGAATTGACTCACGGAATGAATTAAATTCGTCTTGCGAGGCACCACTGTATATGCACTTTCTGCATATGGATTGCGTTACTAGCTGAAGTCTTTGATACCCTCTTCCTTCCACCCCTTCATAGCTTAGGTTTGTGTGAAAGTAGACAGACAGGCCCAGGTGAGCTTAAATTCTCATCTCTTTGTTAAATTAACTTTTGAGGCAGTTCAAATTGAAGCACATCATGCCTCCTATATATGATATTTGCCCTGCAGGTGTGTGAACAGGTTCATCCACCGTCACTTTATGATTTATGTTCACTGGAACTATTGCAGGGTTTTTACTTTGATGTAAGCATTGTCTTTCCAACATATTTTCTGTTATGGGTAAACTATTAGTCGGCTTTGATCAAATAACTCTAAGTAATCTGTCAGTGTGGCAAGGAGAGAGAGTGGATTGGTTCATACATAATGCCATAATACATAAAAAATTCCAACCAGCACTACAGCTAGTTTAGTGGTCCTAGATATAAAAAAATATTTAGGGGATATTCAGTGAGCAGGTGCCAACAGTTTCTTTGTAATTGTAGCTTTCCCTCTTGAAGCTTTACTATCTATTTATTTGCTTTTTTAACTGGACATATTTCAAATATTATAATTATTAGATTTTTATGACATTTTTCAAAGGTGTTAACCAGCAGGCATTCCATTCCCACCCACTTTTTGACTCGATACCAGTTTTAAAACTGCTTCTTGCTGTGTGTGAGAGTGGGGATGGGGAGGTGTTTGGAATGATTAGCAAGCATACCGCTGTCCACTTTGGCAATAATTCGTTCTTTCCAGAAAATCTGTTCTGCAATTTGGCGGGTGCTCATCAACAGAAAGTCATGTTTTTCATGGCATTTATTGCAGCTATTTTCCTTAGTTCTTATCATGATTTTCTGGAGGAACTCGAACTGAAATCTGTTTTCCTTTGCAAATTCCTTTTCCTACCATACCATATTGAGAGCACACAGAGCACTGTTAATATAGACAACTCAGTCATTTGAGCAATTAGCACAGAATCTTTTCTAAGGAAAACAACACTTTAAAAAAAAAGGAATTGGAATGATGAATTGGAATATGTTGATAAAGCATAGATACTACAAACTGGAGTAATACTCTCGGGAGTGCATTATAAGAACAACAACAGTCAAGGGATTAGAGGAGACGAGTCATTCGACCTTTGGGCTGTTTTTAATCCATATGCTCATAGTCTCATGGGTTTAGTTTTGCAGTTTTATGTGCTTTTTAAAATTGGGTCTATAAAATGAGTTGAAATAAACTCTTTTTTTAAATAGGGTGTTGCAATGCCAGATTACATTGTCTTAATATTTTTGCTTTATGTTCCTTAGTGGGAACTAGGTATATGTATTACTAAAATGTATTTATCCTACTTCTCAGTCCAGAGATCCCCCCCCAAAAGTGGCTATCAATAGAGCAATTGTATAATTAATGAAAACAAGCACACCCACCCACACCCTCCCAAGCCACAAGAAGAGACTGTAAAGCAGTTTCAGTTTACACATAGCCCAAATGCCGTTGGAATAGATACAGGAAGCAAAGCTATTATAAAAAGCCACTTTGCATGCTGTTTGTTTACCTGTGACCACAGAAAGGTGGAGATTTTGTATGACATTTCAAGTGTCTTGTTAGGCCATTGGCAAAACATGCACAGAAATGTGGCTTGGATCAGTGTCAGATAATTGTAGGGTTCCAAGCTTTACTTTTAGCAGAACTGAAAAGGCTGGATTGAGTTTTCATTCAGGCGGTTGGTCTGATCAGCATTAGGGATGTGTGTTCAGGATAGTACATAAGGGCCAAACTAAATGTGTCATGGAAGGTCTGTGAATAGGATCTTTTAATGGTTAACAACAGCTGCAAGAAGACCCAATTCAGGCAGTAAATAAATAAACTTTATTCGCATTAGCCAACGACCGTAGCAACAATAAAACATTACAATATATACAAAAAAGAACATTGAATAAAAGGCATAATAGTATCCTGAATTATCAATCAGTTGGTGGCCCTTAATCTAATTGTCCCAGCTATGTATCTAGCAACCTTTGCTGTTATCTGGTCATTTTGGTCTGATAAGAGGAAGTGCATTATGGCCGCAGATGAGTGACCTGGAATAGTTACCGTAGTAGAAGTGGGGTAATCTCGTTCCTCAGCTCTTGTAGAGGGAACAAGACAGGAGGACATGTGCCACTGATTCTATGCTGCCATCTCACAGGGGCAATGTCGTTTCTCAAATAAGATCTTTTGGAATCAAGTATGGCTGATGGTAGAAAATCCAGTCTTGCAAGTGTAAAGGCACGTCTATATTTTGGGATAATAAGTTTGTGCAAATATGGGGCCAGAGAATCAAAGTGGGAGATAGGAAAATGAGCAAACCAGGGGCAAAATTTCTTTATGGTGGCCAGATTATTCTGGTGCTCTATATCTTTTAAACGTTGGGCAATTAGACTTTTTGCTTTGATGGGGCCCATCATGAGTAGATGTTGAGGGGGATAGGCCACAGGAGAGAAGTTTTTGATGAACAGTTTTGGTCCAAACGCTTTTATGGGAATCTTGAATTACTAATGGTAATAAACCAGGAGGGTTTGAATTTAGGCAGAGCCAGAAGTTAAAAGTTCTTTGCCAGGTCTGTACTTCTACAGAAGGGAGACTTGCCTCCAGTCACAATGATGCATTTGGAACGCAGGGCAGGACAGAAAAGATCTACCTTAAAAACTTTGATTTGACAGATTCCAGAGTGCTGACATGGGTACCAGTCCAAATTTGGGCCCCATAAAGTAGCTGGAAAATTTCTATGGCTGATGGTATATGTTTACCACCCTTCGTGTGGAAGAAACGGGTCAACGTTTTGGCACTTTGAGATGCTTTTTCTTTAGCACATTTTTGGTGTCCATTTTTGGTAAGGCCCAAATACTTGAAGGCTTTAACCCAGGCATCCCCAAACTGTGGCCCTCCAGATGTTTTGGCCTACAATTCCCATGATCCCTAGCTAACAGGACCAGTGGTCAGGGAAGATGGGAATTGTAGTCCAAAACATCTGTGGAGGGCCGAAGTTTGGGGATGCCCGCTTTAACCTGTTCGATTGGCTGATGATGATATTATTATTATTATTATTATTATTATTATTAATATTTATACCCGACCATCTGGCTGGGTTTCGGCTTCCAACAGAAATATTAGAATACACCAATTTCTTAAAAATTAAAAGCTTCCCTAAACAGGGCTGCCTTCAGATGTCCTCTAAAAGTCTGGTAGTTGTTTTTCTCTTTGACATCTGGTGGGAGGCCACTACCGAGAAGGCCCTCTGCCTGGTTATCCATGCGCCAGCTATGGGGCCTAAATTTTCTTGAGAAGACCATGACTTTGGTTTTCTGATAGTTTACGGCCAACTGTTCTCTCTGGCAATATGCTGAGAATTCTCCTGTGTTGAATGTACGCTGCTCCCCAAATGGCCAAATCATAGGACCCGTACCAGTTACCAAGGGAGTTAAGCAAGGATGCATCCTAGCTGCTCCCAATTCAGACAACAGTATTATGGTGCCCATAAGTTTCCCTCCCGGGGGGTGGGGCATGACGACAATGGATGAACACAAATAGCAGCAGGGATGGGGGAGCAATTTTCATTGTAGATATTGTATGCATGGCATGCATCGCACTGCTGGAGCCGGTACACTCCCCCTGCACTCCTCTTCTTCTGCCAGTGCTCAGTTCCACAAGTGTTTGTGGATCCTCTAGCATGGACCAAGCCATGGCCCCCCTACTTTTGAAAATGTTGATATCTCTTTACACACTGAGCTTCTCAGGTAGACTGGCTTGATTACCTAGTTTCTCCCAGGGTGAGCGAAACCCAGCAGTACAGTTTACATTATGGTCTTAACTCCTTCATGTGTTAATTAGACTTAAGTATGGGGGACGCGAGTGGCGCTGTGGTCAAAACCACAGAGCCTAGGGCTTGCTGATCAGAAGGTCGGAGGTTCGAATCCCCATGACGGGGTGAGCTCCTGTTGCTCTGTCCCAGCTCCTGCCAACCTAGCAGTTTGAAAGCATGTCAAAGTGCAAGTACCAGTAGATAAATAGGTACCGCTCCGGCGGGAAGGTAAATGGTGTTTCTGTGCATTGCTCTGGTTTGCCAGAAGCGGCTTTGTCATGCTGGCCACATGACCTGGAAGCTGTACGCCGGCTCCCTCGGCCAGTAAAGTGAGATGAGCGCCGCAACCCCAGAGTCGGTCACGACTGGACCTAATGGTCAGGGGTCCCTTTACCCTTTACCTTTATGTTGGTTATATGAGGCTGATTATTCCCAAAGAGCTTTTCGGGGGGGGGGGGGCTTTACACCCTGAATATGTTTTACTTTGTGTTGTTGTTGAGTTTAGATTCTTGAGGTTTTAACTTTCAGTGGTTTAATTTAAGTTTTAAATATTGTATATTGTTGTAAACTGCTTTGAGATGAATAGTGAGATATAATATGAATATATATATGAATATATATACGTAATGTGCATATAATTGGCACCTGCCTGTCTTGAGAGACAATGGAGTGTGCCTATGTGGGTGGAGGTCAAACGACTGCATTTCCAGCACTGAAGTGACCTCCCCAAGTTGCAAGCCTGGCATTGTATATGGAGATTCTGGGCTACCCAGACGACAAGACCCCCCTCTTGGCGTTATTGATATGGTCCAAAGGAAAGCAGAGCAATACGTTTGGCATCAGCTTGACTGCAGGAGTAGACTGAAAGAGGCGTACAAGACGTGTGTGTGTGTGTGTGTGTGTGTGTGTGTGTGTATTCATTCTACCTAATCAACCGTTCCCTCAAAGTAGGAATCACATTACTCCTGCAGTGTGTAACAGCTAGAACCCTAGAATCCAATCAGCAAAATCCATACCATATGGATACATACTAGAAGCGAGCCATTCATAATCCAGAAAAATTATCAAGCCATATGGAAGGAGACACATATCAATCACAATTTGGCACATATAAATTTTCAGTAATAATTAATTGGAAGACTACCCCACAAAATATTATATTAGCCATCACCAGTGCCTGTCATCAGTTTCCAGAGACATGACTTACCGTAGTTGATGAAGTGTCAAAGAGTATAATACTTCATAATGAGTTTCTCTGATATTGTTACAAGATGAGTATGCCAAACCCTGTAAAAGCATTTTATTCCACGCTCGTGATTGAATAGGATAAAACCATTTGAAAAGAGCTTAATCAGGTATAGTAGCCAAAGTCTTGACATGTGTAATATTGTATATTAAAACACACAAGACTCTTTTGTTATTACTTCTGGTCCAGTTTGAGACCTCACCAACCAATTTAAAAATGATCACTATAAATAAGTGTCAATAATATAGATCTACTGCTGCCCTTATAAAACAGTCTGTCCTTTATAATAACAGTACCAGTCATATGAGACTGAATATGAATATAGTCTGAAATAATCTTGTTTAATCTTTTTGCACAGACAGCTGCTAAATTTTGTAATCTTGGTTTAAAAGTGGTATCAGATGATACGGTGAGGACAGTGGTGGATTTTTACCTTTTTTTGCATATTAATATAATCCATGCCTCATTCCTATAATAACAGAAAATGTTTTCAGAATAAATGGTTTGACATTTGTCACCTTAGCTTTTTCAAAGCATAAAAGAAATTCACTTCAAACCATGGATTATGAAGCTCGTTTGTTTCAGTAAATCATGGTTAATATAAACCACCCTTCAAGGTTTGTACATAACGCTAAACTATGGTTAACTGAAAAATTATTTTTATACATTTCACATAATTTATATACTACTACCGTAGAACAAAAGTCATCTGCAGTAAGTGGTCTTCTGTTTGCCTTGAGGTTACGCCAAAGGAGTGGGGAGGCTTGACTGCACAAGACCAAGACTCATTCACTTAACATCAAACCATGGGTGTGATAATGTGCATTCAGTGTGGGATGCAGGCACCTTTTTGGGATGCTATATGCACAGGGTCATCCCCATGTTGATCCTATTCCACACTATTTGTCAGCCTACAGTGCATTCTGCTGGAACAGTTGTAAAGTGCTTGCTGCATGCATGTGTATACACACAGAGAGAGCACTTCCTCAGGTCATTTCTTACTGGAGCAGAGCTACTGATGTTGCCTGGCTGTGCCACTCCACTCTCACTGTTTAACTTGTCTATGAGTGAAATAGGAAAGAGTACAGTAACTTACCTGCCTCTGCATACCGATACATTTCCTTTGTATATCAGTATATCAACACACCTCTGTTTTGAAAGACAGGGCAAATATTTTAAAAACCAAATCTCTGGAAACATTTATTGTGAGGAAGGGAAAAGAGAAGTCTGTTGTACAGTAGTGTGAAAAACATCACCACCTGTGTGTATGAGCAAACAGGGTAGTTGCTGCTGCTGCTGCTTTAGATGACACTATTAGGCAAAGCTGTGTACAGTTGCAAGCTGCTATGTACAAAAGGGCACTCTGAGAAAAAAAGTGTGTGCATTTAAAATGCCGCATGTGTACGTGGCCCTTAAAAGTCCAGAGCTTTATCAGACCCAAAGGCCCATCTAGTCCAGCATCCTGTTTCTCACAGTGGCTGACTAGATGGCACAGGCAGGATAGGACAGCAACAGTCCTCTCCTGCTGTTGTTCCCCAATGACTGTCATTCAGAGGCACTTTCCTTAGGTCATGTGCAGTTAGAGAATCAGTTCAAGGATCAGCTTTCCAGTGCACATACTCATGGCAAAATAGATAGTCGAACCATAGTTGCATGTAACATTTTGTCTGGGTGTCATGATTGTTACCTCATTTGCAGTTGTATTAGTGAGTCATTGTTTTGGCTAAATAAAAAAATTCCTTCAGTAGCACCTTAAAGACCAACTAAGTTTTTATTTTGGTATGAGCTTTCGTGTGCATGCACACTTCTTCAGATACAATTGTTTTGGCTGTGCTCTTGGACTTTCAAATAGGCATAAACAGGATAAACGAAGAAACAAAATTCCATTTGTCTGCTACTTTTCCACAAAAAATTAATGATCCTCAAAGTGGCTTACAACAAACAGGGATGCATTTCAAACAAACACTACAAAAATAGCAAAACAAAATAAATATAATAGCATATAAAAAACCCACATTCAATACTACCGTATAAATATAATAAGATTAAACAACATGCAGCATCCAATAGCCAAAATAACAAGGGAGCTTCACAGTTTCACCTTAGTCCTAGAAACCTCCTCCCATTATGTTGCTCCCAATCCCTTTCCTGCAGCTGCAGTTTATAAGGCTTCCAAGGGGAAGGGGTGGGGTAGCTGGAAACACCCATCCCATGGTGTCTGCCATCTGTAGAAGTTAGAAAATGTGATCATGGGCCTTATTTTGTATTATGATGCTTCTGCAACTCACCGAGAGAGGAAATGAGGCAATAAACTGAAGGGCATTGAAGCACTGCTCAGCCCATTAGTCCTATCTTTTGGCTCTGTGACTTCACCAGAGAGTCACGTACTTATTTTAAGTCTGTTTTGAAAGATTTAAGGACTGTTAAGTTTTTTTGTTTTTAAAGACAACTGAGATTCTCAGAATAATAACTTACATACTCAACATGTGGTGCAATAGCAGATCACAGAGTACACATAGCCCTGGGCATAAAGGGGGGCATGAAATAGAATACTAATCCTGTAAACCAGTCAATAAGTACCCAGCAAATTAGATGTCGTCTTGTTCCTGTGGTGATAAATTTGACATTTTGGGGGAGAAGGAGCACTCATCCAAATGATTCTTCATTAGCCTTGGGCTTACTGTCCTCTTTATGCCTATAGAGACATTAGAGGGTGTTGTTGTGCCTTAATTGTCAACAGCTTTATTATTTCATCTGTTTTCATCTGTCATAAACCATTTAAAAAGCACCCACATTTCATAACTGTGAATGAAAAGTACCCATTATTTCAGCTCAGAAGCAAGTTGCATAATCCAACGGTGTAGAATGTAATTTTCTTAAATTACTCAAAGTTGGCGAAAAGGCTTCTAATGGGTTTTAAAGTGGTGGTTTTAAAATTATGGTTTTTCTTATTGGATTGACATTTGCACTAGAAGGTGGTTCCTAACTGCTCTAATAAAGAAAGAATTGACATATATCTAGACACTGCGATTCTCTTTTTATTGTACAAATAATATCATATGTTGTTCTCTTCATACTGAATCTCCTTTTTTTTTATTCCCCATGTGCTTTCAAGCTATTACTAGCTGCTGAACGGCTACTTCACAAAGCACATTTTCTTTACATGGAATAAAGTGGCCCTGAGATTCTAGTAATACTGGTTCTAGGTCTTTGTGTGGTCTCTTCCCGACAGAACAAGAACCACCAGCTTATTCCACACAACACAACATTGTGTGGGAAATAAACTTCTAAGCCAGAGATGGAGAACCTGTCACCTTCCAGAATCCAGATAGTGTTGGACACCAGCTTCCCTCAACCCAACTCAGCATAGGGAGTACCGTAGATTTCCTCAATCCTAAAATATGCCCACCACTGCCCCAGAACATTTGGATCTATCCCACAATGAAAAGTGAAGTGAATGAAAAAGAATAGTGTTTAGCTCTCATTATGATCAGTTTGAAAATGCCATGATGCAAATTGATAGGGGGTTAAAAGAATTAAAATTTGTGGGGGAATGTTCAAAACAAAATTGTTTTCAGTTCAAATGCACAGAGAGTTTATTACATTAAGAATTGTATGGGAAATGTCTGACATCTCTGAAAGGTTGGTGCAAATGAAACACAAAAGCCTTCACCTATCTATGCAAATTAACTGATCATCCAGCTTTTGATGACCCTCATGGTCCCTTTTCATCCTTTTTATTCTACATGGATGGTATTCACTGTCAGTCGGGCATGTGTAATGCTGAATGCTAGCTTTGGTTGTATGATAGTTTCAATCACATTGACTCCATGTGTCTATTCCCCGTAGGTCTACCTCTCTGCCACCTACAGCCATCCACCTCCAAAATAGTAGTGAAGATGGTTATGGAAAGCCCTTAATACAAGATGTTAAACCAAAAGGGTTGTTTGTTATTGTTCTCCTCCCCTTATGTGGACCTAAATGCTGAATTAGTCGTCCACCCCTTTGCTGGGGTTTTGTTCTAACAGTTGTTCAATTTGAGCCTACCCTTATTCACTTGTACTGCAAAGCAGAACATGCTGCTTCTCAAGTGTGTGTGTGTGTGTGTGTGTGTGTGTGTGTGTGTTGGTGTCAGAAATACTTCAAAGAGCAAGGCTCACTTCAGCTGCCAGACAGGTTTAACTGGGAGGAACTGGTATGGTTTTGCTAAGTAACTCGTATAAAGGTTGAATTAGATACATCCCATGTCTTCTGGATGAGCATAATGCAGTTAGACCTGTTTGTGTCAGATGGGTTTATTTGTACCACAGTGTCTCCATATTTGAGGGCAAGTTCTGTGTTTTGGTTCCAAGAAATGGTGTCAGTCCTGTACAGTAACGGAAGTCTCTTCTGCATTCAAGCTTTGTTGTAGATCACTGTAGGAAAAGCACTAGTTTGAGGAAGTGCCACTTGTTTCACTTGATGATGCTGTAAGTATGTGTGTGTCCTGAGAATTGGTCATTGGAAATATAGTAATTGACTTGCCAGATCGTCTCGAGCAGCTCTGTTCACCAGTGGCCATTCAGATGCTTCTGGAGAAGTTCACAACCAGGACGAGATATATTGCCACCGAACATGAATGCTCCTTTTAGCTTCATCGATAGACATGTTCTGCATGAATTGACCTGGCCAGGACTGCAGTTATGTCTGGGTTTGCCCTCCACTCCCTCCTCTCCTCTCCCAATTAGCCTCCATCTCCAGGACTTGGTGAAAAGAGGGAGTAAAGAATAATAATAATCAGGGGCCACCCCTGTGACATCAACAGGGGCTGTCCCTAGGTCTTAGGTTTGGCCCTGAAATCTCAGGGTCTGGAATGTTTCTGACCTGGCATCCCTAATAACCAACTATCGGCAGGGCTGTCTTAAGCATGCCCGGCGCCCCCCTGCCCCGTTTCCCAGTGCGGCGGGTGGGCGCTGTGTGCAGGGGGGCTGCCGCAGGCGCAGCTGCACTGCGCCACCCAGCCTGTCGTAGGGCCGGCCAGGGGGCGCTGCCCACCCCGTTGCGACGCCCCTGCGCGCGGCGGAGGCGGCCCCAGGCCCACGCGCCTCCGGAGAGCGGCCTGAAGCCACTGAACAGCGGAGGCGCGCCTGGGGCAGCCTCAGCCGCGCCTCTCAGCGGGCGCAACGGCGCCCCTGGTGGCCTGGCGCCCCGCGCCACCGGGGGCGGGCCTAGAGCCGGCCCTGACTACCGGTACCAGTGGGTGGAATCCAGTGTTATGTGAGTGGAGTTCTCCACATACAGTGGGACTTCCTCTACCCTTCCTCACCCCTGCAGCTCCTCCCCCTGCAAATCTGCTTTGCTCCAGAGCATCCCCCACTTCTCTTCTGTGTGAAGGGCTGCAGTGGGGAAGAGAAAAAGGTGAAGTCCAATCACATGGATAGAATTCCATTTTGCTTGTGTGTGGACAGCATTGATACAACACATTGTACTGTAAACAATGCAGACAAATACCTCCTCCGATGGAAGTCGTGGGGCAACTTGCAGTGCTGGCATGGCCTAACTTTCCATTCCTTTGTAAATACTTTTTCCACATGCTTCAGTGAAAGAAGTGGCATTGCAGTCTTGTGAGGTTTAGGGAGGTGTTTCAGGGCTCAGAGGCAAGTACATTTTCTTGAAAAGTAGACAGCTGAGCTGTCAATGGATTATGATTTGCCTGCCATTTATGATTTTCCTGGGGGCATTTTCTTCATAGGTTGCATTAAAATCTGTGGGCATTAAACGTTTAGTGTGTATCTTTTCTTCTAACATATAAAGTAAGTGGCTTCTTGCAGTGTGTTTCCATTGTGGAAAAAAAGGGATAGCCTTTGTGTATGTACAGTTCAGAAATAGGTACTGTATACCTAATTTAACATGTGAAGCAGCTCCTACTGATTTCTCTCTTGAAATTATTTTATGCTGCCTTTCAGTTAGTGTTTGCAAAGCCCTCAAAGCTTGTTTGATGAAGAAGTCCTGCATAAATGAATGTATTGTTTCTGTTTATTTTATGATGACAATTAGATACTGAATTGACATGACTTCATGGTCCGTAGATACAGAGGGAACACGTACCAAGGGCTTTGAGCAATGGGTTATTGACTTTGCACTGCAATTCTACCAGCATGAAGACTGAAAGAAAGAGCAACTTCTCCCAAAGCCCTTTGATTGCACACCAAAACCCAAGCAGGTTTGAGAGCAAAGTTGCTACTTCTGTGATTGAGAAGAGAGAACTGAGGTTGGGGCTTGGTGGAAGAATGATGTAGGAACTCAGAATGGTTTTAAGACTTACAATTTGAGGATTTGAAATGGTGAATGCCAGAGTCCCTTTCCCTACAAGATCAAGTGTGTAATCTGAGCCCACTACTGTTGCTTTAAGCCCGGGTGGCTTCAGTAATATGAAGTGCCTTCCATCAGCTTTGGTTCTCTGGATAGGGATATCCTACCATCTGTTGTCTATAATCAGGTATTCTGTAGCTTAGATCAGTGTTTCTCAACCAGTGTGCCTCCAGATGTTTTGGGACTACAACTCCCATCATTCCTGACCACTGGTCTTGCTAGCTAGGGATGATGGAAGTTGTAGTCCCAAAACATCTGGAGGCACACTGGTTGAGAAACACTGGCTTAGATTACTCCAATGTGAGACTGCTTGAAGAATGATGAGGGCTCTGCTGACACCAGTTCTTCATGCACCTTGTGCCTCTCCTTCCACAGTATAAGTTTGGAAGGAGGTGGTGACAGTCACAGAGGACTAGACTTCCTGAATTCTCTTGGCGGCAGGGTGGGATAGAGGGGAATCATGAGCTTTCTACCAAAGCTCTCCAAGAAGGCTTGGAATGATGGAGACAGTTCAGGATTGAGCTGGGTGGAACTCAGCCGCCACTAGTAAGAACAGACTCTTTGTACAGTGGCCCTGTTCTGTTTGTTGTTAATAACCCTGGCTATTTAGAGGCCTGAGGTTTCTGAGAAACCACCTGTCTGTCTGTATGCTAACATGACATTTAAAGATCATTAGACACTGTTTGCTTTTGGAAGGTAAGTAATTATTATATTTTTTTGGTATTGTGGCAGCACTTAAGTGCCAGGGCTCCATTGTCATGGGCTCTGTAGAAACAGACATATTAAAAAGTCCTGTTCTTGATTACACAGAAGCTGAATTGAAGAGGGGAAGCAGCTGGTGTGTGTGTGTGTGGGGGGGGGTGACTGGAGAAAGTAGGAACAATGAAAGCAATGGTTCCAAAGAGAAGCCACCACTACCTAATCACTAATAAACTATTTAGTCCATAGCTGAGAAATGTATGTAGCATGACCAAAGCAGAATAGAGTGAACCTGTACCATTGCTAGTTGTAGTTTGAGCACTAGAATTGCCTGAGTTGTTTTAGCCACTGCATCACACTTCTGACTTATGTTTACATCAGTTAAGCCCCCTGAATGCCCCCTCCCCATTTACTGCTATCAGGCCCAGACGTCACTCATCCTGTATGTGTGAACCTGCTTTTGTCCTACCTAAATACAGAACTTCACATTTATGTCTGTTGAAAGCGAGTTTGTTAGTTTTGGCCTGATTCTCTGTGCTGCCAAATGCCATTGAATCCTGTTTAGCTACCCAACCCAATTCAGAGTGATCTGATGAGCACCCACTCTTTCATTCAAGCCATTTGTAAAGCTATTAAACAATCCCAGGACAGAACTCTGTGGCCTGCCCACTTGTCAAGACTCTCCAGATTGAAGAGGAGCTATTGGTGCGCATTCTCCATATACGGAGCATCAGTCACCTACAACATCCACCTAACTGTAACATTGCATATATTCCAGTGTATACTGTCAACACCCTAAATTCACATACATGCATGTGTACCAGTCTCTTGCATTTCACAAATCCCCCTCCTTTTCTCCGTTTGTGTGCTGTGCATGTGCCCTTGTTGTTTAAGCCCTCTGCCTGCACATCTGTTTGTGATGTGCACATTTTTGTAGCTGCCATCAATCTTCTTGTTGCAGGTGCCTCTCAGTGAAGATGTACATCTGTAATATTACATGTAATCTTTTACTTTGATGCAGGTTGGTTATCTGTTCCTGTGCTGTTAATAGGGAGCTGCAGGGGATTGGAGAAAATGAGGCTTGCAGATGGAGTAAAGAAAAAGAGAATGAAGATTATAGGAGGAAAACTATAAATATGTTTCAGTTTTACATTAACATAACCATTATGGCTATTTATCCTAAAGGAATTCTGAGATTTCGATCTGCCAAATAAGATGATACTATTACAATATGGAGTGAAGTTCTATTGCTCTTGAAAGCACCTTTTTCCAATTTAGATTGATGGAAACAGACTGGAAACATCGATTTAGATTGATGGAAACAGACTGGAAAGAGAAGTTGCTGAATTGCAACTCATTACCAAGCTTAAAACCATGGAGAGACCTGGTATGAACAGAGACATAGGATTCTTATCTCATTATACATGATCAAGCTTTCTTTAGCACCTCAGTCCTTGCTTTTTCCTGAAAGACCAATTCATAGAATCATAGAGTTGGAAGAGACCACAAGGGCCATCCAGTCCAACCCCCTGCCAAGCAGGAAACACCATCAAAGCATTCTTGACATATGCCTATCAAGCCTCTGCTTAAAGACCTCCAAAGAAGGAGACTCCACCACACTCCTTGGTAGCAAATTCCACTGCCAAACAGCTCTTACTGTCAGGAAGTTCTTCCTAATGTTTCGGTGGAATCTTCTTTCTTGAAGTTTGAATCCATTGCTCCGTGTCCGCTTCTCTGGAGCAGCAGAAAACAATCTTTCTCCCTCCTCCATATGACATCCTTTCATATATTTGAACATGGCTATCATATCACCCCTTAACCTTCTCTTCTCTAGGCTAAACATACCCAGCTCCCTAAGCCGTTCCTCATAAGGCATCGTTTCCAGGCCTTTGACCATTTTGGTTGCCCTCTTCTGGACACGTTCCAGCTTGTCAGTATCCTTCTTGAACTGTGGTGCCCAGAACTGGACACAGTACTCCAGGTGAGGTCTGACCAGAGCAGAATACAGTGGTACTATTACTTCCCTAGATCTAGATGCTATACAGTACTCCTATTGATGCAGCCCAGAATTGCATTGGCTTTTTTAGCTGCTGCATCACACTGCTGACTCATTAACAGTCGTTAACAGTCATCAACAGGTTTACTACTCCTATCAGCCCATCACCCATTCCCATCACCCCCCGCCCCCTCCCTCTGACTATACATAAGGGTCTGGTGACTTCTGTTTCAGTGTATCTGAAGAAGCGTGCATGCACATGAAAGCTCATACCTATGGCAAACTTAGTTGGTCTCTAAGGTGCTACTGGAAGGTTTTTTTATTTTTATTTAGATTGATGGTCTGAGACTTCCCCTCTGCTCTTCTCTCTGTGTAGTTGTAAACAGATTTCTTGCCCCCATTGTAGAGCTATGCTCTTCCCAGTTTTCTAGGCATAATGACCAGGCCTTCCAAATTTTGTAGTTGCCACTAAATTGAGGGAAGGGCAGGGTTTCATTCCTGACATCATGCTGAACTCTCTCTACTGCTCTCATAGTCCCTCTGAAGCCCACTGCAAGCATCTCAGGCTTGGAGGAGGATGGAGGGTGCTATCTGAAATAATGCTCAGCTTCAGACGCAAGGAGAAAGCATGTCCACCTCTCAACAGCTTAAACGATGAGCTCACCATTGGTTATCAGGCTTCTCTGTTAAACCAGTGCAATTCTGAGAAGCAAATATGACCACATAGTTCCTGTGCAGAAGGCTTAAAAAAAGATATTAGAAAAGTCCAGTAATTCATAAGGTGTAGGGATGGAGTTAGAGAAAGGCAGTGATTGCAGTAATGGAGGAGCAGGTAAGGTGAAGGTGGGTTAAGGATCAGCATAGCTAAGAAGTGGGTTTTGATGAGGGACTTGAAGGGAGGATAGCCTAGTGGCTTGATTACTAGAGATTGGAGAGGTTTTTAGAAGTATAAAGAATTAATTGGATAGCATGAAAATAGGCATGGAAGAGGCAGGCATTGGCAAATTAATGCTCATGGTGTCTTTCATTCTCATTTCTTCCTAGGTGTGGCTGAATTTAGAAATTTATTACTTTTCCTTGTAATAAGTGGGTTTCCCCCCCCCCCCCTCAAGTCATTTGGCTGTATAATATGAAACTTGCCTGCTGCCCTGCAGGTGTATCTGGAATTGATCTGACTTGCTGCCTTTTGTTCTACCCATAAGATTACAGTTGTAATCCTGTGAATTTATTTTTATTTGCATTTAATTGCACTAAAGCATCCAAAGTTGTTCAGTGAAGCTGAATGGTGAGATTCAGGAGAGAAACAAGGGATTTTATTTTTATTTTTTAAACATAGTGTATAGTTAAATGGGGGAATTCGCTACTCCGAGATGGAGTGATGGCTACAACTGGGAAGGCAAATTCATGGAGGGATAAGGCTTTTGGGGGCTAATAGTTGCTATAGCCTATCTCCAGGGCAGTGTGCCTCTGAATACCATTTACTAGGGAGCAACTGCAAAAAAAAGAGTTGCTTTCCTCATGTTCCGCTTATGGGCTTTCCAGAGGCATTAGCTTCTGTGGGAAAGAGGGTGCTAGACTAGATAGGCTTTTGGTAGATGGTGTTGAGGTAAACTTTCAAGCAGGGATAAATTTATGACCAGCAGTAGATTAGATAAGCGAAACCTAGGATGAAAAAAGGGTGGAAGGACAACAGAGATGTAGCTAATAAAGAACAGATCTAGGAAGTCAGGGAAGGGTAGGTTGGGAAGTACTGTAGGTTGGGAAGTACTGTTGACAAGTTGGAAAATGCAAGCAAAAATTGTATCGGAAAATGTATAAATAACAAATTAATTTTAAAGAGGCTTTTGGTATGGTCCAGGTAGACTCTTCTTGTGTTTAAATGCAGAACTGTCCCAATCAATGGGGCAGGAGAGCTAGATTTAAAAGTTGATGGGCTGTTTTGGATCAGGGAACCTGAATCGTCTTCACTCTCAAGGCTGGCTTCCCTGCAACCCTTCTCTCTCCAAATGCTTTCCTCTCAACCAACATTGCCTATGGCAGGCATGGCCAAACTTGTGCCGTCCAGCTGTTTTGGGACTACAACTCCCATCATTCCTAGCTTATAGGACCCAGTGGTCAGGGATGATGGGAATTGTGGTCCCCAAACAGCTGAAGGGCCAAGTTTGGCCATGCTTGGCCTATTATGGTGTCAGTAACTGGAGAGAGTTATGCACTATTTGCCTGTGTAGGAGAATGAATAGAATAAGAGTTTAGCACTAATTGATTGAGCTACTCTGCTGTTAATTATTTTATTGATGTTTCTGAATTCTCTTGTTTTTATGACAAATTTGCTTGTAAACCACCAAGGGATGTATTTTATGAAGTGTGATACAGAAAATAGCTTATAATATATAATATATTTGACAATAAGCTGGTCATTACAAAAGCTGTTGAAGTCTTTGGAACTTTCACATGCAGGAGAAATCAGACGCTGTAAATGACTGGTAAGCTTAGGGACATGGTACTATGAAACAATTGACACATGTATCGACACATCGTAAGCCTTAAAGGTAAAGGTAAAGGGACCCCTGACCATTAGGTCCAGTCGTGACCGACTCTGGGGTTGCGCGCTCATCTCGCATTATTGGCTGAGGGAGCCGGCGTATAGCTTTCAGGTTATGTGGCCAGCATGACAAAGCCACTTCTGGCGAACCAGAGCAGCACACGGAAACGTTTACCTTCCCGCTGTAGCAGTTCCTATTTATCTACTTGCATTTTGACGTGCTTTCGAACTGCTAGGTTGGCAGGAAATGGGACCGATCAACAGGAGCTCACCCCGTCACAGGGATTCGAACTGCTGACCTTCTGATCAGCAAGCCCTAGGCTCAGTGGTTTAACCCACTGCGCCACCTGGGTCCCTCCCATCCTAAGCCTTAGAAGTAGGATAAACTATGAATTCTTGTAAGAAAAAGCAATTTGCTTCTTGTAGACAGCTGACATCCTTAGAATGGACACAACTTAATGCCATGGAAATTAATTCCTATAAATATACAGAGTGCTTGATCCAATGTTATTTTTTTCTGTACCCCCTACATATCTGAGAATGCCAGAATATTATTTTTACCAGCTGGATAGATACCGTACTACTAAACTACACAACATATATAGGAAGAAAGGCAAACCACATTTCTATGAAAGAACCCCACCTCCTTCAATTAACTAAAGAGAAGTATATGATTTACACTGACTCATTCTATGCTTTTAGGCAAGCCACATAATAAAATGAATCACATAATAATAGTGTTTATTAGTTACTTCAGAAGGATGTTGTCAGGTTTAATTAATTAAGGAGCTTTGTGATGTTTGGACAAAAAGTGCCTTGCTGTGGATACGAAGGCTAAAGATGGATATGAGCCAAGGTACAGAGTCCACACACTCATATTTTTTCAAGAGTTTCTGCTTCAGGTTCAGATTTGTGGCAGATTTATTTCTGCCAGACTGATTGTAACATGACCATCAAAGCCAGTTGGGGAGCTTATTTATTTTTATTAATTTTCAATATTGCCCTTCATCTGAAGATCACAGGGCAGTTCAGATCTGCCTCTCTCCATATCTACAGTATAAACCCCTATTTCATGTAGTTCTATTGGAAGTCCTAATTATTTCATTCATCTTCGTAGGAGTCCTAATGAGAGGAACTACTTTTGTTTTTGCAGAGGGAGAACAGATTTTTTTTCCACTGAGGGAAAAAAGCTGTACAGTCATGATATGCCTGAGCTGGGATTTCATCTCAATTGGAGAACGCCTTAGTTTATGGTACCTCTCTTAATATGCTAAATATTATATAGTTCATTGACCAGATTCATTTGCCCCAGTAAAGCTTCCAGTTCCCCTGTGGTGTGTTCATCAAGTGTGGCATGTGGCAAATTGGATGCTGTTTCATAGGACTCTTGAGTGTTTCTCCAGGAAAGATCTGGCTGGTTGTCTCAAACAAACGCACAGAATTTAGTTGACTGCTGCTTCCATAACTCACAGTCCCTGTGCATTCTCAGTTCTCTTAACATTGACTGCCTTCTCACTCCTATCCCTGCAATGGCTTCCTGGAGCTCCTATCCCTAGTGGGGATTTTACCCTGCCCCACTTTCCTCATCCCCATCCTTTCCTTAATCACAGGGGTGCGGAACCTTTTGTTGTTGTTTTTTTAGAGCCCAGAGACTGTACGTACAGTATTCTCTCCAACACCTACATGCCAGTGGTGGGTGGGGCCAGAGACAAAAGTGGGTGGAGCAACAGATTTGAATTTTACCTTTGTATAGTAGGCTAGTTTCCACACTCCCTTCCTTCCCCCTCCATGCAGGCAAGCAAGAGGCATTGTCAGAGTTCAAGGATACTTTCCAGCTAGGCAGAAACACTCGGGGAAGGGTGTAATGCAGGGCTGGTGAGGTGCATGGCTCAGGGAAAATCCTGAGGCCTAGACAGGTTTCCCACCCCTGACTTAATAATTACCACTTAACTCATTGTTTCTTCCCTCCCCTGTCTTCTTTGTGCATAAATCCCTTATGTGAAGTCCAGTGCTGACTTTGCCACCTTCTCTTTCATCTGACCTCCCTATTAGCTTCCATACCTTTCTGGACCTTTCTCTACTTTGTTTCTTGGAGCGCTAGTAGCAGTATTCACCATTTTGTATAACACTCCGAGAGTTCAAAGTGCTTCTCATGCATTATCTTGTTCTAATCCTTATAACATGCCTGTACGGTAGGTAAATATTAATACACTCATATTGCAGATAGGAGACTTGAGACTGAGAGAATAGTGGCTTGTCTGAGACTTACCTGGAGCTTACCCAAGGCCTTCTGGAGAGAGTTATAGGGTGACCATAAATTTCTCTCATGTAAGCTGCCTTTTCCCTCTCTGCAGCCAAAACACTCATAATAAAAATTCCATGACATAACAGTACTCACCCAGCAGTTTTTATCCTATTACAATGGAAGGGCAGCATTTTAATTTTTATTTTGTATATTATGGTGGTTAGCCTATAAATTCTGCATGTACTTTTGCTTGCATTACATGGTCTTAGAACAGAAAGATTCTTCAGCTCAGCTTGAAGCTATGACTTCAGTCTGAATGTATACTGTTGCATACCTTCTAAAAAGAAAAAAAAAAAACCAAACTCCCACACAGGGAAAATTAAACCCTTTACAGGCATAGTGCAAAATGAGAAAATACCTCTTGCAGCTAAGTAGAAATGAAAGTTTGTGTCTAGTAAAATAACCCGCTTTTTGAATAATATGTTAATTCCATGCATAGTTTTATGGGCTAGCTCTTTCTATGGCATTTGGCAACAGTCCTGGAAAAGGCGCAGTCTCAGCAAGCCCCAGGAGGATCTGTATGAAGATTCGAGCTTATTGAGTTCAGCGGTTCTTTCCTAACCCATTCCATTGCAGATCTTTAAACATGGGCCAGTTCTACAACAAAGAAGTGCAAAACAACAATACTCCTGGCGTGATCTATTTCTCAGAACACATTGACTTAAGGCAGCAATCCTGTACTGGGCAATCTGCAGCCCTGGGTCTAATTGTCAAAAGCCGCCTGCAGGCAGGCAGGTCAGATTTCCTGCAACAGCAATCTGTCCATTCCCTTGTAGCCTGCAGGGTAGCAAGGAAAAATGGATAACAGAAAGAGAGACCCAAAAGGTGATGGCCTCACTCATTTTGGGCTCTGGCCTTGGCTCCCACAAGGCCACCATGTGGATTACCCTCAGCCCTCAACAGTAAAAATTTGCCCATCCCTGCTGTACATGCTTAAAGGTAAAGGGACCCCTGACCGTTAGGTCCAGTTGGGAACAACTCTGGGGTTGTGGCGCTCATCTCGCTTTACTGGCCGAGGGAGCCGGCGTACAGCTTCTGGGGCAGGTGGCCAGCATGACTAAGCTGCTTCTGGCAAACCAGAGCAGCGCACAGAAACGTTTACCTTCCCGCCGGAGCGGTACCTATTTATCTACTTGCACTATGACATGCTTTTGAACTGCTAGGTAGGCAGGAGCAGGGACCGAGCAACGGGAACTCACTGTCGTGGGGATTCGAACTGCTGACCTTCTGATCAGCTAACCCTAGGCTCTGTGGTTTAGACCACAGCACCACCCGCACTGTGTACATGCTGCTGTACATGCTTACCTGGGAGTAATTCTCTTGACACTCAATAAGCCCTGCATTGTATTGAGAGTCATTGCTTGCTCCTGTTTCAGCTTACTGGCTTCGCTCGGACGTAACAGCAAACCATTTGGTTGCTACCAGAGGATGCCATGATGAATCTTAGGCTTGCATACGCCTTCTCCCTTATGTATGAGATAAAGAAATATAAACATTCAGTTGATGGTTTGTGACAAACTGTTTCATCTGAATGTTGGAAACTGGTTTGTACAAACCATAGTCACCCAAATACTGGTTAACTAAATATGGTTCATACAAAGAGAGCCATATTTAGACAAAGTGGTAAATTGCACTGTGCTACCAACAAATGGAAACTTCTGTTTTCTTCCCCTTGCATACAAAGGAGAAAACAGCATGAACCATTTGCCACTAACAACAAACCACGTCTTGTATTTTTGAAGTAAAACAAAAAAGTATGTAATTCCTAATAAAGCGGCCATGTAACTTGAGTAATTAGAAATACCTGCATTCATAAATGACACAATTGTCTGTGTTTCAGGGAAAAAATTGGCACAGTTCTTCTTTTGGATGCTCATACTTTTTTTCCAGTGAAACTTGTCCCCAAAAATAATGGAGGGGGAAGATAACTCTTGCTTTTCTCGGAACCAACTGACAACAGTTTTTATACGAAACCTGAAGTGGAGCATCTTAGATGAGGTGATAAAAGCGGTGGATCTACAACTTTGGCTGATGATCAAACTTGGCCTAAACCCTTGCTCTTGCATTTGTGTACTTGTGGTGATTGCTTGGAAAAGACAGCATTTGTGTGAGGAAACAGGTTCTCAGCATGCAAATTAGCTGTTTTGCTTGCAGAAGTCCTTGGTTTCCCCCCTCCCCCTCCTGGATGTTGCGTGGGGTGAATAGCTTTGCTTCATTTTGTATTCACAGTGAGCCATTGCTTCCTGATCTAGCACAACCTTGACTGTCTTTCCAAGTCGCACACTAATGTTGGAAGGCAATACTTTTTGCTGTTACAATGGTCCGATTCTGTTCAGGAGAGAGCTTGTCCTATTTGGGGAAGCCAGGAAACCACCCATCTTTCTGCTTTATACAAATCAGCTGCTATGGGTGAATTATGCTGCATCTGTAATTAATAGGGCCAATATTGTTACTTGTCTGGAGAAATCCCAGACTGGCTTCACTGCACTAGCTTACCAGAAGGTCGGAACTAGTATACAGTTGACGTGGAGTTCCCTGGCTACATCTGACCGTTTTCTCATAGCACAAAAGGTGTTGTGTACCCACATTAGTCTTATTTTCCACCTGGTTTCTGAGCAGAGTAGTTGTTGTTTTGTTTTTGTTACTGTATAATTACTTGGAGAACTGGTTGCTGATTGAAGAAACTTTGTTTTGCATGGACTGAATGGAAGCAAAGAGAAGGCTCCTTGCAATATGACCTAAATGTCACTGCACTATGAAATCTAATTTGCCTACCCTGCTTGGATATGTAAACTGCAGTCAGCATTTGCAAAGCACTTGTTACAACTGATCATTGGAAGTATTGGCCTGTTTTATCCTTTTAAAAAGTCTTCAATCTCTGATGAGGGTCATTATTTATCCTTTGCTTCCCTGAAGTCCTGGAGCATCTCAGTGACTTTGGTGTTATTTGCAGGCTTAGATATTGTAGGAGGACAAAGGATTATCAGATGCAAGAGCTGGCACGAGCAAAGGCAATTGCTTCCAAACTCAAATAAGTCAACCCCATCATAATTGATTTGAAAACTGCAGGTGAACACATATAGCATGTTCCACATTGCATTTAACAGAGAAGCGAACAACAAGTGCATAGAATGAATTGTAGGAAATTGTTTGGAGAACAACTAGTTTAAAAGAGTGGGGTGGGGGGTGGGGGGCAGGAGTGATTTCCTCCAGTGTCACACTGAAGTCCTCTCTGTTGTGCTGTACAGAGGATGGTGACATGCAACTATGCAATATACTAGCCAACCCTTTTCATTTCATAAAATGTATATACCACTTGATTATGAGGAAAAACCCTCAAAGCAGTAATAGTGTTTTGGAGTGTACATGTGTCTTGTTTATACAACTTTTTGATTTCCCCAGATTTCAAATTCTCATAAAAATTAAAATGCAGACTTGCTTTTTGACATGGAAGGTTAGAGGGCTCACCACTTTGGAAGCTAAGCAAAAACTTCATTGTCTTATCTGAAACAAGGACAGAATACCAACAGGAAACATCTGAATCTCCCCAGATACAATTAAATCCCAGGCCAACTGCTGATTAAACTATAAAATGATGCTATTCACACCCTTTTCATACTATGATCTTTCATTTTTCAAAACATCAATTCTAATACCATTCTATGCTGCTTACTGTTAGTGTACTAATAAAAACAAAGCCAAACTTTGTTTGGCTTTTGAGTTCGCTTTACAGTGGTACCTCTACTTACGAATTTAATGCATTCCAAACGCACATTTGTAAGTCGAAAAAATTTGTAAGTCGAATCCCATAGGAATGCATTGGGAGAAAAAATTCGCAAGTAGAAGCAACCCTATCTAAAAATTCGTAAGTAGAAAAAATCCTATCTAAACCACATCCAAGATGGCGGACGGAGCTCCATTCATATCTAGAAACATTCATAAGTATAGGTACCACTGTATATTTGAATCACCAGGGCCAAACATATAATATAGCTACTTATATATCAAGCATTGCTTTGTTTTCTCAAAGAGTTACAATAGCATTTCCCCATAATCCGTTAAGACTGCAAAAGTCGCAGTGCACTAGCAGCATATTATAATGAAACCCACAGAGTCAAAAGAGCCTATGGAGCGACCCAACAACTTCATCCTATGGATCTGTGCAAGCTGTGGCTTGCTCTGTTGAAACTAAGGTGCAAACTTGTGTGTGGGATGTGGAGCAGTGCCTGCTTTCCTTTAGAAAATTGGCTGTTACAAAAATACCCCTAAAGGGCCTGAACAATGGCACTACATTAGGAGAAAGTATGCCGCAAATGACCTTAATCTTGCATTCTGGCAGCTGGATCAGAGTAAAAACAAATTAATTTCTTTCACATAATCACTGCATGCTTTTACCTCTACCGTTTGCAGAGGGAGTGAAGAGTAGTTCTGGAAAATAATGTAGTTATCAGTGCAGTTTAGCATTTGCTACGGTGCAAGAAAAATCATAGAATCATAGAGTTGGAAAAGACCACAAGGGCCATCCAGTCCAACCCCCTGCCAAGCAAGAAACACCATCAAAGCATTCTTGACATATGCCTGTCAAGCCTCTGCTTAAAGACCTCCAAAGAAGGAGACTCCACCACACTCCTTGGTAGCAAATGTTGTTATTTGTTGTTATTAATGTTATTTCATATTATAGATGAGTTTTGAGCCCAATGAGGTAAGATAATATGCTAGCTGGCCTAAGATATATTGAAAGGATACTATAATGGGGTTTTGTAGACAACGGGTTTTTTGAAGGCTAGACATTCATTTTAAGCATACACATTAGACTTAGACACTGGTTTGGAGCTTTGCTAAAGAGTGTATGCCGCTCCACAGTGTTTCCCTGGATAAGGCTGGCGTGGGTTTTTGAGGGTTAGATGCTGTTACCTATCTCTGTTTCTGAATACCAAATGCTGATGACCATAAGTAGGTGGCCTAGGTTGCTCTGCAGGTCTTCCTGGGCCTTCTAGGGCAGAGGTGAGACACAATTTCAATTGCATCTCAGAAAAGCAGCTTCAGATCTATTGCGACTGAGTGTATGTGTATACTGCTGGTCTGGCTGAAGTTGCTATTTAGTTTTTAATATTGTGACAGAAACCATAAATATTCCTGGATTAGTGAGATGTGAATTTTTAATGCCCTCATCTCCTGTTGAAACCAAAGTGAAGGATATGGTTCCTATTGGTCTGATGAAGTTTAGATCATAAGCCGTTTTTGGGCAGAGACCTGTGTGTTCTTGTTTATGCCGCTCTTTAAGGTTCCATCCATGCACACCAAATATGCCGTATAAATCCTTGGCATTCTCATCATACCTTTGTTTTGCCAGTCTCTGCTTGGAGGGAGCACACATTTCATGGCTCCCAGAGAGCTCTCTCTTTTTATGCCTCCCATTAAGCTGACATTTGTACTCTCTGTGAAGGGAAAATACGTCTCAGGTCACCTCACCTTTCTAACTTATCTACTTCACCACCAGAAAGAAGCTCTGCATTGTTCAGGGCATTTCCATGCAGCCATTCACTTTCAACATTGTTCGTATAGGTCTGGGCCCTTTGAAACTCATCCTTTGCCAGGGATTGCTTGAGCTTTTTCAACTCCACTTTGTACTATAAACCAACAATTATGGCATGACTAAATCCTCCCCTTTGATTCAGTATTTGGGAACAACCCTATCAAAGTGGTGGATTATTAAGCAAAGTAATTGCTGAAGGATGTGGCTTTTCCTGCAGGTAAACACCACTCCCTATTAGATAGCACACTGCATTACAATATTGACTTTTGCATTCCTTTACCAGAGTCTGGCTCTTATTTTGTAAATACATACATAGTACTTACTATATGAGTAACTGTTCATAATCTTTCAGAGGCTTGTTGGATATGAGAATGGAGGAGACTTAGGATGAGGGGTCAGGGGAGAGCTATTGAGCTGTGGCTCTCCAAAGCTTAGAAGAGCAAGTCGAAAACTCTCCTATTCCTGCCTACATGTTTTTTCTTATACTGAACTATAGGTCTTGATATATTTTAGCACTGTCTTTCAAGTGAGAATCGCCCATCACTTTACAGGCATCAGTGAATCAAAACATTTGATCCACTCTGTGAATTCGACAGCATTATCTGTATGTTTTTACGTTGTGGTAGCTGTGGTACTGAATTGGAGCAAGTTATATGTCATATGACTTGCCCAAGCATTGGCAGTTCATAGTTCATAGAATCATAGAATTGTGGAGTTGGAAAGGGACCACGAGGGTCATTTAGTCTAACCCCCTGCAATGCAGGAGTCTTTCCCCCAATGTGGGGCTCATACCCATGACTCTGAGATTAGGATGCTTTAACCGACTGAGACTACAATGGTACCTTGGGTTACAAACACCTTGGGTTACAAACACTTTGGGTTACAGACTCTGCTAACCTGGAAGTAGAACCTTGGGTGAAGAACTTTGCCCCAGGATGAGAACAGAAATCGTGTGGTGGCGGCGGCAGTGGGAGGCCCCATTAGCTAAAGTGGTACCTCAGGTTAAGAACGGTTTCAGGTTAAGAACGGACCTCCGGAACGAATTAAGTTCGTAACCCAAGGTACCACTGTATAAGAGTGTATCATCCACAGCCAGAACCTCCGTGTTACTTTTTTATGCATATGTATATTTATGTGTGTATTTATAGAAAATCACTCACAGAACATCCAACTACTTGCAAAGCCCATAACCAGGGTCCCTACAGTACGGTTAAAAAGCTATCTTGCATACAGTTCTTACACACCAATTTCTATTTTATATGCCTGCCACCTATAATACTGCCATGCATTATGTGTTGCAATGAAATACAACTTCCTTTCTAGAACTAGCCACTGACAGGCTTGGAAAGGCATTGTTAAGGATACCTTTGTCCTTGTGGTTTGAGGGGATATACTGTATACTTGGGTTAGTTGCAGTGGTGACTAAGCTGTGACATTTACCGGTATCTCCACGTTATTGGGAGTTTGATTTGGTTTGTTTACTCAAGCACATATTGATTCATTGTAATGTGTACAGCAGAGTTGGCTTTCTGGGTGGGTTAATGTTGGAGATGCATAAAGGAGGACCTCTGTCTGACAAGTCTACCATCAGCTAACATAATAAGGGTGACTCCCTAGTCAGGTAACCATTACCCTAGGAAAAAGGCTTCATTTGTTGTTTGTGCATCCCTGCATAGCATGCATTTTGTGTAGTGTGGTAATCCTATGATTAGCAACTAATGGCGTATGGACCAGACCTAGCCTGCAGATGACAGTTTCACTCGCTAACCAGGAACCTCCTTTGCTGCTTCATAGTTGGCCCTGCAGCTACAGTGAAGACTGCTCATTCTATGTGGGCATATGCCATAATAATGCAAAGCATTCTTACTGTTAACCAGAGAGAAAAGACACCTGCCCAGATGAAGAATAAAGTGGCCACTTCTGCCATGCAAAGTCTGTTAGATCTTGTTTGACAAACCACAGCAAAGCTAATGCCTGTCTGAAGGAGCTCCATAATTACTGGTTTTATGTATTATTATAATTTATTTAAAAGTTCAATGGGCCAACTTTCATAAAGTACACAACCTGCTGTATACATAAGCAACACTAAAACATTACATCAGGCACATAAAAATACATACAAACAAAGACTACTTAAAACAGCAGAGCAGAGTGCACACTCATTCAGGTAAAAACAGTGACAATACTTCAATGAATTAGCTTTGACTTGGCACTGAAATGATGATAATGGGAGGAATTCAGGGGTGCGCTTTGTCGAATGTTATGTCAGTGCAAGCATTTCATCTTATCAGGTGGAACAGTTGCTCCATCCTCTACCTGCCTGCTATTCTGGGGGCTCTCCTGACATCCCCTGAGCTAACTTTGGGGGGTACATGGGGAGGAGAGGGAGGGGCTATGGTGATGACCAGCCGGGGTTTAGCAAGGGGGGCCGATGGGGGCGGGGTGCGCTGGGTTCCACTCTGGGGAGGGTGACACTCGGCACCACCACCCCCGCGAACGAGCAGCCAGCTGCCGCCCGGTAAAACGCCTCACTCGGCGGCTGGCTGCTCGCTCACTTGCTCTGCCGGTGCGCGCTTTGCTTCTTCCTGCTCGGGCAGAGGCAAGGGGCGGGCCGCTCCAGCGCCATACGTACGGTGCCGGGGTCCTTTGCTCGCGGCTGCATAGCAGACATCCCGCCCCCAGGTGCACGCTCCCAGTGCCGCCCCGGGTGCCGGAGCGGCTTCCTCTGCCCCTGATGACCAGTAGCTGCGATGGCTTCAGGAAAAAGGCTTTGACAGATTAATAGAGGGCCATTTCTGAAATGCTCTTAGCCACAGCAACAGACCACCTCATGTTTAGAGGAATATGCTGCAAGGCAGATGTTGGGGACCTGTGGGAGGGGAGGAATATTGCACCAGTGCTCTGCTTCTTAGCTTCTTGGAGGCTCCCTGACCGGCTGCTGTGGGGAAGCAGGATATTGTCCTGGCTAATATCCATGTGTGAATTGCTGTTCTGGGTGTTCAGTGAGGACAGGTAATTCTGTGATCTACTTGGGAATGATTGAATTATTGGACCCAGCATAGATGTTGAGTATGTGTTTGCACTCACATGTGCGTCCGGCACTCACATGTATGCATACATAAGCTAGTGAGAGGTTTAGGATTTTTTGCTGGAGTTAAAACATGTGCCCGTCCATGAATATGTTTGCCCTCAACCCTATGCCCACAAGAGGTTCTTACACAAAACGAATAAAGAAAGCTTGGTTTATTATATGAAATGAAAATGGCAGAATATAAAAATGCTGCTTCAGGCAGTAAAATTGCAGTTTAAGCAGGTAGCAAATCCTACAGTACCCACACTACTTGATCTGAAAGATTCCCTATCTTTAAAAGCCAGTAGAAAAGTGAGGAAGACAATTTTGCCAGCAGCACCCACACTGATAGTAAGGCAAGAAACAGAAGATGTGTTGAGGGGGTATACTTGTCCTTAAGGCGAAGTGTGTGATATGCAGTAACAGAGGAAGGGGCAGGGCACACCAGGTGACACTTACATTGGGGTTGCAGTCCTTTCCAGCCCTACGCCTGTCACCTCCCCCTCAGTTGCCTCAAAAAGGCAGTGCGGTGCTGGTGTCCGTTGGCCACCTTCCCCTCAGCTGCCCTCCAGGAGGGGGGTGCCTGGGAGGGATGCAGCAGCTCGGCCCACACTGCTTTTGCAGGCAGCGGAAACGCACACCATGTCCCCTTCAGCCACCTTCCAGGTGGAGGACTCTGGGGGAGAGCGCCCCACCCCTTGGGATGCCCTGCCCCACAGAGCGGTGTGTGCGAGGCTGCCCCAGGTAGGTGTCACCGGGGCTTCCTACGCCACTGGTATGTCCTTGAGTGCACTGAGTGTGTCCTCATTGCAGCTAGGAGAGCCACTGACTACAAATTTTAGGGTTCCTTTATATCCTTTTGTTCGTGGAGGTGGAAGGGGGGCCCTTTGAGACGAGCAATTATATTGACTTTACCTTGGAGTTCCTGCCCAGCTTCACCTTGCCCATCTTGAATTTTAAGTGTTTGAAAGAAAATCCCCCTAGTGATCAAAGGCTAAACTGGTCATCCTTTGTTTGCTCCCTGGCTTCCTTCATTCTACCATTTAGGAGTTTTGAAGTAGACTTTACTGGCAACTTGATTTACATGTGCTGACCTTTACAAGGTGCAAGGTACTCAGAATATTTCCTCAATGCCCTCCAGGAGATGAAGCTGGAATCAGACTTGCACTAAGGTCACCAGAGTTCATCATGGAGGGTCTTCTGTCATATTAGAGTTATGTCAGTTTTCTAACCTATGGCATGATGTAAAGTAATAGGCCACAGAATAAGTTAAGATTGACACACACACTTATTCACATAGACATGTGGCAGGATAACCCTTCCTCCGCTGGAAGGAGGCCAGGCTAGAGCAATGAAGTTTGAATTGTGCAGAGACATAGCGGGGATCACTATTCAGACCCCTAACCGAGTCAGGAATTTATTCTTCCAAAATGTGCTATCATTTCTCACACTACATACATTTAGGGAAATGCACTTAATTTGCACATGTTGGTTACCCAAAACACCAAGTCTGGCTTTTACCATCCTGAACAATGTGGTGTCATTTGTAAACTTCACTGTCTCATTGTTGACACTTGACATATGAAGAAATTAAATAGCCCTAATTCACTGCAGGTTCTTCAGGAACATCACAGTTTCCTCTCACGAAAACTTTCAGTTTATTCTTATCCTTTGTTTGTAGAAATCTGATCACCAGAAAGTCATAATGCTGGTAAAGTTATAACTCTTGTTTAAGTTTATAACATGGGTGTAGCCAGGACTTTTGTTGGGGGGGCAGGACTTTTGTTGGGGGGGGCAGAACTGACGTGATTTGTCAGTTAAGTATTCCTATTTTACTTGCTCTGGGGAGGGACAGTTGCCTTTCCTTGTCCCGTCCCCCCCGGCTACGCCCATAGTTATTAAGCCTTAATATGCGTACTTTACCCAAATATGCTAGCAGACTTAATATAGAAATAAGTGAAGGAAATTTAATAAACAACCCAGTAGTTTTCTAGAATCCTTACTTAATGGAAGTTAACGTGCATTGAGAATAATGTTAATTTGCCATGTCCAGTGTGTAATGTTACGGTATCTGCACAGCGGTCTGCAAGGTAGTCGAAAGAGCCAGGTCCCCTCCTCATTTCAAACCCAGTGGTTCCCAATTAGTTAAGTCCTGCAGACCCTCTATTCTCAAAACCCAAGCCTATTTTTGAAAAATTTGATATCTCTATGGTAGTTTTTGTTATGTGAATCGTGTCACGTACCCCCTTGGTGTCCACAGACCACCAGCTGAGAACCACTGCTCTAACCTGACCTTCCTTTCAATCTGCAGCAGGGAAAGGCTGTTTGGTCACATTACTGCATTGAATTGGAGCATTCAATCATTCCTTATGCAGGCAACCGAATTAACAAAATTATCTGTCCTCAGAGTAGGCTGCTTGCCAAGAACAGTAATTCACACAGGGACAAAATTATATATCGGTTACAGTTCTAACGAGAACATCTTTGCTGCTTTCACTTTTTTTGCCAACTGTGATTAGATTTAGCATATTAAACAAACATTGAAAACAGGGAAAGGGTTGAACTGGATTGGGACGTTAGAGGGTTAATAGAGCAGCAGTGGGGGAAGGAGAGGGAATGGAGTTTAGACTGGGAAAATAGGTCCACTCTGAGTACAGCTTAATTGAATACCATTCATTGATTTTTAGCATCATGGTACTGTTTGGTTCTTAACGAGTGTTAAAGCTGTTTGCTTTTAATTGACATTTTCAAGTACAGCAAGGGCTGTATAACAGCCATGATAAGAGAGAAGGAACAAGCAAGATTAACAACAACAAAAAGGAACTTGGTCAGTTATACTGCAAACAACTGAACAAGGATCTTGCAGTCCAATATCATTAATTGCACAAGTAGGCCTAAGCTTAACATACCGTACATTGTAAGGATTACTGCGACTCATCGTTTCTCCAGAAGGAATCAACTGAAGGCAAACTTGGGCATTGGGTGTGGTGCTATGTGAGGATGAGAAATGTCAAAGGGCCCTCATTTTTTTTAATTTCCTCCACTTTTTTCTTTGTCTAACCAACTCTTTGTTGTGACATGGAAAGAAGGATGATATTCTTGACAATGTTTTTGTGAAGTTAAATGATTTGCAAAGTACTTTTGACAGGTTCCTCAGCTGAATAAATGAATACTCATTTACCTGTTAAGATAAAGTGGAGAGCAGGCACAGTTACCCTTTCCGCCTGCTTTCTTAAATATCCCTACTCTTGAGAGAGAGATTCATTGTACATTTCCCATCACCATGGGGCAAAATAGGTCCAACTTTGTGTGTACTTTGCAACACCTTGTTCTGCACCCCTACATCATTAACAAAACAACGAAATGAAATGTGCAGTGTTTGCCCTTCACCCACTTCCATGAATATCTCAATAGGGTGCATGCTTCTGTCTGTTAGCATCCTGGGGTGATTCTGGTTTCTGCACTCAAGATGTAGCTAAAGGTCACAGCTGCTCTTCACTGAACCTTCAGCAGGTGTATCCTTTCTGGGGTTCTCGTTTCCTGTTTGTATCTCAGGACTGGCTGAGTTAGGCCTACAGAGAGATGAGAAAGTATTCATTGAAATAAATAAAAAAGTGGCAAGATGCAAACCTCATTGCTCCAGATTTTATTCTTTACACCATGACTTGCAGTATGTTGTTGAGCATAACTAAACTTTATTTGCAGAGCACACACAATGACTATGAGAAGGGAGTTCCAGAAGAAGAAGCCAATATAGCAATCAAGAACCCCTGCAAACGTCAGAGTTCAGATCCCACCATTTGAACTGATTGCCAGTGCTCCTTTGCATTGCCTCACTAGAACAAATTGTGGCCTGTGCTGCTATCAATGCAACAATTGGCTTTCTAGATGGAGCAAACTAACCCCTGACAAATGTTTGTTTAGACGTATTTCCCTTCCTGTGCTTGGTTTATGAAGGTGCACACACCTCTCTCTCTCTTTGCTACCACTCTCAGATGAGCACAAAGTAGAAATCAAAGAGGTATGTGTGTTTATATCCCACCCTTTTTTCAATAATCATAGAATGATAGAATCCTCAAGTCCAACCCCCTGCAATGCAGGAATCTTAGCTAAAGCATGTATGACAGATGACTATCCAACCTCTGCTTTAAAACCCCCAAGGAAGGAGAGTCCACCACCTCTCATGGGAGTCTGTTCCACTGCTAAACAGCACTTACTGTCAGTAAGTTTTTCCAAATGTTTAGTCGGAATCTCCTTTCTTGTATCTTGAAGCTATTGGTTTGAGTTCTACCCTCCAGAGCAGGAGAAAACAAACATGTTCCCTCTTCCATGTGACAGCCATTAAGATATTTGAAAATGGCTATCATGTCTCCTCTTAGTCTCCTTTTTCCAGGCTAAACATACCCAGCTTCTTCAAGCGCTCTTCCTAAGGTTTAGTTTCCAGACCCTTATTCATCTTGGTTGCCCTCCTCTGAACATGTTCCAGCTTGTCAACATCCTTCTTAAATTGTGATGCCCAGAATTGGGTTCAGAGGAGTTCAGATAGAGACGCAGACAACCGTGTCCTCGTTCATTTGATGTGCATCCTTAACATGAGCCAATATAGATGGCAGGTGGGTGGATAATAGCAGGCACAGAAGCGCAAAAGAATTTTTAATGTTCGTTATGGTTTCAGTTCCACAGAACAGCTACGTACCTTCCATATTTTTATTTTCCTAAGAACCGCAGCTTGCTCATTCTTGCTTTATTAGCAGACCTCAGCTACCCAAATAGGTCCTTAGCAAGCTTATTTTGCTGATACTGTTTCCTTGGGCTCCACTAATAAATAAATATTTAACTTGCTGGCCTATTATTTTCATGGTCCTTCCTAGTGGATTTTTGGAGTGTCCTATTATCTTATTTGGAGTGAGGGGCATTAACATTTTTTCTACTAACAATATTCTTTTCACTTTCCCAGCAACAAGGAGGGAGTTGGTTACCATCAGTAGCATTAGTCCTAAAGTGTCTGGTATAGACACTTGACCAGTGTCAAGTGGTCTGATGGAAGGGCCATGCTCTAACTTTGCTTCAGGCATTCTGCCCGTGGTTTTAATCTCAGCGAGCACCGTATTTTTCGCTCCATAAGACGCACTTTTGTCCCTCCTAAAAAGTAAGAGGAAATGTCCATGTGTCTTATGGAGCGAATGCATGGTCCCTGGAGCCGAATTGCCCAGGGGCGAAAGGCAGATCGTGGCTTTTTCTTTTTTTTAGAAAGAGCTAAAGGCTAACAAGAGGGGAAGAGAGTGTTGAAAGCACCCGCTCAGCAGCTGATTGCAAGAGATTGGGGAGGGAGATAAGAGAGCTACCGTGTTTCTCCGAAAATAAGCCATACCTGAAAATAAGCCATAGTGATAGGCAGTTTAACCTTGTAGGTTAAACTGTACCATACTTAATAAAAAAGACATCCCCTGAAAATAAGCCACTGTGTGTTTTTTTGAGGAAAAATATAAGACGGTGTCTTATTTTTGGAGAAACACGGTAGCTCCCTTCCCAGCCTGCCCAGGCCCCTTGCCCAGGCCTCAGTTGTTGTCTGCAGGGGGAGGCTGCTTGTTTCCCCAGCGACATGTGACTGGCTGATTAGATTATCTGTCTTGAAACTGTAGAAATGGGTCCCTTTCCTTCCCTAGAGAAGCTGCAGAACTGTGAGTTGAACCCCATAAAAACAGGATTTCCCCCTTTGCAAGGTAAGCTCAACAACTTTGAGCTGATCCTAAAAAACTGAGCTTTCCCCCTTTGCAAAAAAGATGTACAACTGTGAGCTGACCCCGGCCCAAAACGGGGCTTTTCCCATTTGCAAAAAAACTTGCACAACTTTGTGCTGATCCTCAAAAAAATGGAGCTTTCCCCCTTTGCAAAAGAAGCTTCCTCAAATATTTAATATTGGGGGGGGGGCAAAGGCACCTAGGCCTCCAGGAGTTGGCTGCTATGCCTAGGACAATTCAAGAAAGCAAAATATTTTTTTCTTGTTTTCCTCCTCTAAAAACTAGCTGCGTCCTATGGTCAGGTGCGTCCTATGGAGCGAAAAATACAGTGTGTGTGATTGTTCTCCTGTCACGGCTTGCCCTGAAAGCCTTCCTACTTCTATCATATCTCACCCGGATAAATCTTTCTGACAAGCCTATAATTAATGCCTGATCTGCATAAGAAGAATGTTTACCAGTGGTTCCTGAGTGAGGTAGGCCCAAACCGAGGGATCTTTTCTCCACTGTAAACTGCCTCTGCCACCTTGGAACCAGAAATACTTGTTTTGCATAGACTGAGTCTCAGACCAAAATGTGTGCCTGATTTGTGCATGTAGATGATTTATGGACATATTTCCAATGAGAGGCACTCCTGTCTTGAGAGAAGCTAGCTTTTCTAGCTGCTTCTTTCTTCGCTCTCCCCCCCAATCAGCAGTCTTCATGTGACAAAGTGTTATAGGTTCACAGTCAGCAGCATAGAGATGCCTCCCAATTTAAGCCAGGGAGAAGCCCACATATGGTCTATGTCAGGGGTAGCTAGGGTAGGTGTTCTTCAGATAATGTTGGCTCTCTGCCCCAGCCAGCATGGCCAGTGTTCAGAAATGATGGGAGTCATTATCCAGCAACATCAGGAAACATCAGGAAAAACTTTCTGACAGTAAGAGCGACAGTGGAACAGTCTCCCTTGGGAGGTGGTGGACTCCCCTTCCTTGGAGGTTTTTAAGCAGAGGTTAGATGGACATCTGTCATGGATGCTTTAGCTTGGTGGTGGTGGTAGGAATGATGTCATATTTGGACTGCATTTCCTTCCAGAGCCACCTTCACACAATCATGACATCCCATTTTTAAAGCCCCCTTGCCGCTAATTGTGTCCTATTCTTTAATATACTGGTTGGGAGTTGGTTATACAGGGCTCGGTTCATTCTTCCACTTTGCACAGGGCTGAAAATGGAAAATTGTCTGATTGAATTTAGCTTTCCTTGTGGGTATACGGGGTAGAGAGTTTTTGTTCTCAGAAACTGTAAATTCAAATTGGGATAGATTTTTATATGGCAGGAATGTGAGAATTACCCATTCTCATCTTTTTTGTGTGTTAAAATGCTGCTTTTCACTTTGAGAAATCTCCTTATGGAACCATTAGAGGATAATTTCTGAAATTCTAGTCATGTGTTTTAAAAACAACATTTTAATGGCGAGGTTGTCTGGGACTGTGTGTTCAAAAACAAAATGTTAATTCTGTGAAAAGGAAACTCTGATTATGTGCTGGCATCTATCATGCATGTTAAGGAAATGCGCATATCTTTTCATAATCTGATTCCAAAATGAATATGTTTTGCAAGAATAGTGGTAGTATAGGACAAGGATAGGGAGACATAGGATGAGGATATATGAAGCTGTGGAAGTGGGGAGAGGAAATATGAAGCATGTGTCCAATACTCCTGTACAATGCCAATGTAGAATGCCTTAAAAATCCAGACATTTGAGACTTCCCGGATGCAATTTCCACCCCAACTTAGCACATCCCTCCCTTGTACTGTGAACATATAGGTGACCAGAATGTGTACAAACCTGAGCGGCAAATGAAGATAGATATTTAGTTTAGCAGTGCAGTGTTTTTCTCTGACCTGTGACTGTGTTCTTGTCTGCAAATGTAAAGCAGAGTTCCACACCTCTTGCTGCTGTCCATTATTGTCATAGTGGAAAAGATTCTGGCCATAGCCAGGGGTGTAGTGGGGGGGCGATGGGGGCAGGGCGCCCCGGGTTCCAGCTTGGGGGGTGACAGTTGGCTTGCCCCTTCCCTCCGCCCGCGTGCACCATACGGACATATGCGGTCCGGCGTGTGGCGGCCTTGTGGCCGCCCTGCTGCCCAAGCAGCACCCCTTTCAGGCTGCTGCTCTTGTGCGGCACCCCTTTATGGACCACTGTGCGCAAGTGGCGGCTCATGGGCCGCCATGCGCCAGCAGCAGCCCACATGGACTGCATACACGCAGCATCCTACGTGTGTGCACTCCTTACATAGGGACTGTGCATGTGCCGTGCCCACATGTGGAGTGTGCACACGTGGGATGCCATGTGCGCAGTCCATTTGGGGCGCCGCACAGATGCCACCCCTGGTACCAGCTGGGCTAGGAACGCCCCTGGCCATAGACTCATATATTTGGTATTGAAAAGGTCTGGATTGTGTTGAATGCTGTAGAGCACCTGTGGCTGAATGCCTATCACTCGCCAGTCAATAGTCACTGTTCAGCCTTCATCCCAACAGCAGTGAGCAATGACACAGAAATATTCATTTTTTTAAGTGGTGGGGAGCCTTTTTCAAGCCCAGGGCTGCATTTCCTCAGAAGCAGCCTCCGAGGGGGTGGGACATGTGCTGCCACCGCCGCCGAGAGTCAGAGGCGAAAATGGCCAGAGCAGCAGAAGCAACACTTTCCTTTGCATTCCAGCCATGCAAAGACCAGAGGTTTCTATGCACACACTGACACACCTCTCGATCTAGGCAAGCAAGAGAGATTGCCTCACAGTTCAAGAACACACCCCAGCTAGGCAAAAGCACTTCAGGAGAGCACGGAGCTAGGCTGGTGAGGGGTGTTGTGGCCTTAGGAAATTATCGAGAGTTAGTTAGATAATGAGGCCTGCCTTTGACTTGAGCAACCTCCACCCCGATTTACTCATGACTGGTCACTGGGTGTAAAGATTTGTTGAGGAAGGAATCCCACACATATTGGAACATGTCACAATGACATCTGGAGGACACAAGGCTTCCCACCGAAGAGGAATTGGAGGAAGGCCAAGTAACATGACACAATGGGGGATGTACTAGTAGACAAAGGCTGGTCATAAATGTTTTGATGGGAAAACATCCTAGTATTGTTAACTTCATCCGTGCACTCCATGTGAGATGTGTGGCTGGACAATCGGCAGGGAGTGTGGACTTCATTGCAAGTGTGATTGAAAAGCCACACATACTGTGAGCACAATATTCAGGTCCACCTAAGTGGGTGGGAGAGATCCTTGAGCCTGTAAGCCAGAGCTTTTCAACCTTTTTGAGTCCATGGTTCCCTTGACCAACTACATTCTTTCTGCGGCACCCCTGTGGGGCTCAGGAGCCCAGTTATGTCACCCCTTGCCTGCAGAGCTAGCAGCCCCTCACCGCTTTTCACACACCCTCCTTTGTGGAGTGTTCCCTCAGTCTCCTCTCTTCTCCCCTCTTTTTGGGAGTCCTTTGGGCAGCCGCTGCTGCCACCCCTGGTCTCTGAGCTGCCACACACCCACACCCCAGCCCCAAAGAGAGGTGCCTCCTCACATTGCCCTACAGGGGCCTGGGACTTGTCTGTCCATTCCCAACAGCAAGGGCTGGCTGGCCGGGCTCCCTCCCCCACTTCCTTGCTTACTCTGAGGCCACCTCAGCTTCTGGCAACCAGGACCCCCTGGCCAGCGCCAGAGGCACCACTCACCTGCTGAGCTTGTAGGCGGGGATGCTGCAACCAACAACTGTGCAAGCCTTGGGGAGGCAGAGATGCGAGAGGGCATCAGAGGAGGGAGGCAAGGAAAGAGGGACAGAGGCCTGTGTTGCCCGCGGCACCCCCAGTCATCATTCTTTTTTAAAAATAATACTTTTTATTAAAACAAATTTACCAAAACAATTTAACAATCAATATACCCAATCACATCCCCCTTTATTCCCCGCCTCTTCCACCCTCCATGGACTTCCCTCAGCTCCCCTCTCTGGTTTGTTTATACATATTGTTCTCTGCATGTTCTAAATTTGTACACATTATTACTTTATCTACTGTTTTACTAATAAAGTTGTGGATGTTTATTCAAAACCTGCCAAAGAGTCCAGATCTTTCTGTTGACTTTTAAAATAATTTGTAAAAAGTTCCCATTCTTCCTTGAAGTCACGGTTGTCCTTCTCCCGTAGTTTGTATGTTAACTTTGCCAGTTCCGCATAACTCATCATTCTTTCTTGTTGGGTTTTTGTCAGTCTTCCATCTTTGTGCTAAGAAGACTCTTGCCGCTGCTGTAGCATACATAAATAAGTTCTTTGTTTTCCTTGGCAGGTCTTGTCCTAAAATCCCTAACAAAAATGCTTCTGGTTTTGGGTTTTTTTTTTTTTTACAAATGTATGTTATAATCCAGTTCTTTATTTGTAATCCAATGTATTATAGTCCAAATCTTCAAATTTCCAGCTTTAAGAGATACGCTTCCAAAGATGTCAAAAGGTGTTAAAAATTGCTTGCTGGCAGGTAGGTAGGTAGTGTTGCAATAAAGTTCCCTGGTCTCAGTAAGCACTTATTTTCTAATTCAACTCCAGCTGTTCCAGGTTCTCTTTTCTTTCTGGGGGATTCCTCCCCTAGTGTAAATAGAGAGTTTTCTTGCTTAGCCTCGGTTGGTGCCTCCAAGTTCCAGGGTTTAGAGTTTTAAAGCCTGTATATCCAGTCTCTTCATGTAAAAGTCTTTTTGTTGCCTTCTCTGCCAAATATCAATCTGTCAAATTGTATCTCCACCAGCTGTCAATTTATATCCAAAGGTAACCCTCTGAAAGGCAACCTGACATTACTGTAACCAATATGTATCCAATAGAAAGAGAGTCTCTTAAAACTACCATTTGCTAAAAAGTCTCCATTAGCTGCTACTTATATTCCTCTCCCATTCACAAAGAGCTCCTTGCAGAGCCGGTCCGCAGAAATCGGAAGCTGACTTCCTTTTTGGCTTCTGTTTTTACCAAATTAGTTAATTTACACCTAATTTCTTCTTTAAAAAATTTTTTTTTGGCTTTTACCTGTGATCAGAAGATCCACTGCTTTCGGCGACGGTATGTGGCTTTGGCTGTAGGGTGTGATGAAGCTGTGAGTGGACTCAAGCCCCTTCCCCTCCCCCCCTAGCAGCACTTGCAATGGGAAGGTCGGGGTTAGGGGTGAGATCCCACGCTCTGCTGGACCCCTGGAGTCCCCACTAATCCGTGGTTTTTTTTTGGGGGGGGGGGAACCTAGCCCTGGCGCTCACCCCCGATGTCCTGTCAGCCAGGACCGTGTCGTCTTTAATCGCAGCAGACCGGAAGTCACCCCTGGTCATCATTCAAGGCACCCCAGGGCACACTGGTTGAGAACTACTGCTGTAAGTAGTCACACAATTAACTTCATGCCTAGTTTGACCCTTAGATCAGTACCGTATGTGTACTGCAGCAACTAAGAGGCTTCCTATATCTTTCAGCCAAACTGAATGCAGTGGGGTCTCCAAAGGCAAACTTTATTTCATTCAGTTTGGGTTTCTTAAGGATAAATTAGCAGAAAGTTCATGCCGATGGTTGGGTAGTGATAAAGCGGGATATCAAATCCAAACTCCCTCCTCCTCCTTCTAAGAACCTGCATTTTCAGTGACTTCTGTTGTGGCACTGATGACTACATGAGAGCTGGGAGGAGAAAAGAGCAATAAACAGATCACATTAGCTCTGTTGTAAAATGGTGGAACTCACCCAACAGCAAATTCCCCTAGAGAAAAATATGGCTGCCCTCATGTACTTAACATGCTAGCCATTTATTTTATTTTCTGTACAATGCCCTGGTAGCCTTACAAGGCCATTATATATCTACAATTCCATAGGAAGGGACCACACATTATGACATGCAATCACTTCCTGGGACCATTTCAAAACAGTTTTTTAAAAAAGCAAAAAACGGTTCAGTAAAATAGAAACACCGTCGCCCGAACCCACCCACCCACTCACCTTTCCCCATCTACCTCTTTTCCCCCTTTCCTTCCCAATGTCTCAACAAATGGAACTGATCTGTAAAAATGTTATGAGAGACATTGCACATATTTCTGTAAACCAAGAAAACCCTTAATAAATAAATAAATAAATAAATAAATAAAAGCAAAAAAAACCTGCAGTTATTAGCTGCTCTAAACAGAAAGAAGTGCTTTTTTTTTTTCTTTTTTGTAAAACGGGCCAGCTTTTTTGTTTTTCCCAGGATTTTCTTAAAAAATAAATAAATCTGCCGATGAACAGGATGAAACTGAGCCAGTTTTCTGAAAAGGCTAAACCAGCATTAGATGGAAAAGGGTGGATCCATCTGTCCGTGCTGTGAAAATGCCTCTTCCTTTCTGCCAGTACCTGTCTTGAGGCAAACAAAGCACACCCCTCTACCCATGTAGCATGACGAAGCCAAGGCGCACTCAAGCCATCCACTCAATAGCATAGTTCAAAGACGCTTTCCACACAGCATATTTCATGCAAGGTGGTGGTGTTTTTTTAAAAAGAAAAGTAATGAAAGTATTGGAGCCTGTGGGTTTCTACTCTTTCTTTGCAGCAAGTCAATGTCCACTTCATTGCTAAGTAGCTGTAGTTACTCACCTGAACCTATATTGCTCCTCTTTCCTATGCCAAAAAAGCTGTTCTTAATTTCTGCCATGGACTCCGAAAGCTGTAAAAGTGATAAGTACATCAGTGTTGTGTATCCTGTCATGACTCGGCACCTTTGGGCTTTGTCCCAGGAGGACAAAGGGGGACGGGACAGTTGGAAACCGTTCACCTCCCTCCATCCCTTCTGCTTCTAGCATGGGGATATGACTTCCAACTCCCTCTCTTTCTGAGAGGGAGTTGCTTGAATATTGGGAGGGCTGTGGGCAGCAGTCTAGGATGGTGGATTAAGGACCTATCCACACTTAGCTTTCTCCTCCGCTCTTTCCAGGCACATCGTGATTTAATGCTCTGTGTCCAAGGCGCCCCCCCTCTTTTTTTTTTGCCCTGGCGCTTTCCCTGTGAAACCCTGCTCTTTACAGTTGAAGCGCAACAAACAGCAATTTGGGTTAAACACAGGACTGCCTCTGAAGATGGTTTGGAAGCTTCAGCTGGTACAGAAGTTAGTGGTCAGGTTGCTCGCAGGGGCAAGATGGTCTGAGCATATTACACTGATCCTGGCGCAACTGCACTGGCCGCCGGTTAGTTTCTGGGTCCAATTCAAAGTGCTTGTTTTGACCTATAAAGCCTTAAACAGTTCAGGACTGAAATACCTCAAGGACTGCCTCTCATATGAACTAATTCGGACCCTGCACTCATCATCTGAGGCCTTTTATTGTGTGCCTCCCCTCTGAGAGGTCTAGAGGGTGGCAACATGGGAACGGGCCTTTTCTGTGGTGGCTCTGTCATGGCTCTGTGGAATGCTCTCCCCAATGAGGTTTGCCTGGCCCCTTCATTACATATCTTTAGGCGGCAGGTGAAAATGTTTCTCTTCAACCAGGCCTTTGGTGGATTAACATTCTATAGCCGTTTAAATGTGTCTGTGGGAGGGGGAATTGTTAGTTTGTTTTGCTTTTGTTTCTGCTTTATTTGTTTTTTGTGTTTTCAGTTTGTATTTATGTTGCGAACTGCTATGTGGTCTTTGGATGATGCCAACTTGTTGAATGGAGATGCCTGGCATGGTTATTTTGCATGCAGTTGTTTTTGGCACATTCAGATCATTGCACACCTAGAACTGTACTGAGAGGTGGAGGAAAAGCCTGTCTATGGCTGTTACCAGGTAATAGCAAGAAATAGGATCTCTACCACCAGAGCTTGTATCCAGTAAAGTAAGGTAAAGGTAAAGGGACCCCTGACCATTAGGTCCAGTTGTGACTGACTCTGGGGTTGCGGCGCTCATCTCACTCTATTGGCCAAGGGAGCCGGCGTACAGCTTCCAGGTCATGACTAAGCCGCTTCTGGCGAACCAGAGCAGCACACGGAAACGCCATTTACCTTCCTGCCTGAGCGGTACCTATTTATCTACTTGCACTTAGACGTGCTTTCGAACTGCTAGGTTGGCAGGAGCAGGGACTGAGCAACGGGAGCTCACCCCGTCGTGGGGATTCGAACCAGTCAAGTAGTAGAAGACAATTGTCACCATCCTGACTTCCTTTGAACTTCCCAGAGGAATCTGGGTGGCCACTGTTGAAGTGCTTGATAAGATGGACCTGATCCAACAAACACAATTATATTCTAAAGTGCTCTCCTAAGACAATGTGAGACATTCTATCCTCCAGAGATTTTGTTGTAATATATTGAGCCTTAGAATTATCAACTCGGTTCAAAGGACATATAAAAGTAAAAGAAATAATAAGAGGAGGATGACTGGGAATTAATTCAGTCTATAAAGAAAAAGTCTTTCCCCCTTTTGTTTCTTGCTATCATAATAGCACTGTGTGGGCTTGTGTGGGCTTGTACCATTGAGCATGAGAGCTCAGGGAAGGGGGAGAAAATTCCAACATCATTTTTGCTCCGAGCACCAGCAGAGATTTTCTTTGAGAAGGATCCAGGGGTCATGAAAATTAAACAGCGTAGGCAGGCTCGTCAGTAGGATTCCTCCCCCTCTCCTAATGGTAATTAATTTAAAACACATACACACAAAAAACCCAGCCTTTTGAAACTAGCCCATCAGCTATACAAGCCACGTTTCCTTACACATTTTAACCTATAATTGCATTTAAGTGAAATGTGTGATTAGTAGAACTGTGAGATCTTGGCAGGAAAACATGTTTCTTTCCCCCCCCCCATCCCTCTGCACCCCCAAATATATTTAGTATTAGCTTGACCTTCTGGATGGGATTAAAGAGCTGTACGGTATGTTTTAGCTTGTGGAATGAGAAAGGGGCACGAGGAAGAAGAAACCCCAGGACAGAAACAGGGTATAGCTCTTGAAAGTGCTGTGATGGGAGTTTCATAGGCTTCTGCAGGGGGTGGAGTGGAAACACTTTGCTTAGCAATGGAGCAATCCATGCAGAAAACTTATATATTCCCCGATTCATGTTCCTATGGCAGCAGCCTCATTTGTAGAACAAAATGCTGCAGCCCTGGACTCAGACACTAGTCGTTTTCTTCCACCAAGACCCTTATCCTATTCTTTAAGGTAGCTGGAGGATATGGTGCCGTGTGTGTGTGTGTGTGTGTGTGTGTGTGTGTGTGAGAGAGAGAGAGAGAGAGAGAGAGAGAGAGAGAATCAGTGTGGAGTGCTCCTTATCTTAGTGAAATGTTTGTATAGTAATTGCTAGGCTTGCCAAATTGCTTCTCTGGCCCTTCCTGACTGCAAAACAATGCTTTTGTACATTAATTGTTCAGGGAACCTTGGAGTTGATCAGCTGGGGAGGGGAAAAAGGCTTTGGGAATCTTTTATAATAATTTAAAAAATACTGTTAAACTAAACATCCCAGTTTCAGTTCCGGAAAGCAAGGTATTTTGTCTTTCTGTGCATATTTCTGCGTGGTGTGGTATTTAAGGTCATTTTCTTCTGTTGATACGGCAGCTGTTCACTTTCCCCTTCGGCCAACAGAAGTATATCCAAAGATGTCACAACTAAAACAGAAAGGTGTTAGCAAGGTGACACTGCGTGGCAGCATTTTCTGGCCTGGGGAGGTGAGGTGGAAAAGGAATGTATTTATTTGAAATTTTATATCCCCCTCAGAAGTATAAATGCTCTTCAGGTTGGCTAACAAGGGCGGGGCACCCAATAAAACTGATCCAAACTGAGCTAAAAATGGCAAGAGTCAGTAAAAGACAAGTGCATTAAAACCACATTCAGTTGGCATCTGAAAAGAACTGGGGAAATAAGAATAATAATAATTTCTCTCCCCCCCAACTTCTTTGGGGGGGGGCGTTTGTGTGTTTGTAGATGGGCTTCGCCCCCTGCCTTGTGTCGAGGTGCACACCCGACAACTTTGGGGTTCCCTCCCCAAAGGTCAATAACTCTGGGCAACCCTTTCCTAAAATAATAAAGCATGATTTTTATTTTTTATTTTAAGTGTCTGCGGCTTCCTTGAAAAAAATCTGGTAACCATAGTGTATATGCCGAGTGAGCCTCCCTGAAGAGAGCATTGCATAAGTGAGGTGCCACAGCCGAAACGGCACTCTCAGTTGCTGCAACCTGCCTCAAGGCAACCAGAGAGGGGCTTCTAACACTGATTATGTGGCAGTGGGCAGTCATGCAGTCCCTAGGCCAGGGTGTCCAGGTCTTTAAAGAGCTTTAAAGGTGAGCACCACCTATACGTTGGAACAGAAGCAGACTGGCAGCCAATGAATGTTTTTCACAGCCAACTTAGGTTGAACTGACAGTGCCTCCATGCTGTTTGGATTGGGCCACCCGCCCCAAACCTCTTTTTAATTAAGAAGCTCAAATAACTGATTTGCCAAAATCTTTTGCAAATTTGGGGTGAGAGAGAGAGAGAGAGAGAGAGAGAGAGAGAGAGAGAGAGAGAGAGAGAGAGAAAGCATGCAGATACAACTTTTTGACTTTGTTTTTAAAATACAGTAGCCACCTCCAGGATTAGGTAGCATGCTGTTGTGTTGGACCTGTGCATTTCTTTAACAATCTGACCTTCTCACAGGGTGTTCCTCTCCTTGAGTTTGACCATCACAAATTAGCTATGCCTGTGTTAGTCTTTGATCAACACTGTTCAATTAGGTGAGTCTTTGAGACTGTCTTTAATGGGAATCCACTTTCATGTCACGTCAGGTTGGCCTTGGAAGTCAGTGGGGAGCCATAAGTGCAAGATGGAGGCCTTGCGTCTCCATGCACAAATGCCTGATTACGTGACGATGCTAATGGTTTTTCCTTTCTTTGTTTCAGAAAAAAGCATGGCAGACGTTAAAAACAATTGTCAATTTGCCAGTCATCAGTCCCTTCAAGAAGCGATACTCCTGGGTGCAGCTGGCTGGTCACACAGGTGAAAACTTTTCTTGGCTGTTGTCTCTGTACAAATAGGAAGCTTATAATAAAATGGTTGTTAAAAATGGAAGGATTGAAAGGATTTTGAGGGCAATATGCCCCCATTCTTTACCTGGATACTGCAAACCGATCAGCCCTAAATGCCTAGATTATCTCTGGCGAGAGAACTGCTTTTTCTATCTGATTGTCAATATGCTATGCACTCTGGACCTTCGGGGAAGGGCAACAAGCACTTTCAAATAAGTAAATTGATGGGAAAAGGAAGCATATTAATTGACTAAGTCTGCTTGTTTGTCTAGCAGACAGATTATGAGTTGTTTGCGGTTCTGGAGCCATTCCAGTGTGACCTCTAAGCTTGTAGAAATCTTTTTAAAATAATCACATTTGATATAAAACAGTGGGTTTTCTCCAGTTGTGCTGCCCAGCAGAATGGGTTGGATAGGCATTTTTTTTGGGGGGGGGGGTTTAACACCAGAAGTTTGGAGAACCCTCCAAACCCTCCAAAGTAGATTTAGAGGGGCACAGAGACACTGTGGGGCAAGGGGAGGAGAGACGTTTTAAACAGTTGTTTCCCTACCTGTTGTGCCATGAGAAACGTTACTAGTACCTGCTTAGCAACATGGTTGGAGATAGCCCGGTATCTTCTTAACTTCACTAATGCAAAGAAAAATGTATAATACACAGGGTCAGTTTTTCTGACAAGGACAGTAACCAGAAGATTGAAAATAAATGCTAGTAAGGAGTTCCTAATAGATATGAACCTAGTCTGTTTTGTGAATTTAAAAAAGAGTAATCATGTCTTGATTGTGCAGCTTGGTAGTACTCGATTTGTGTTTTCACTTAAACAATGGCATGCAAGATAAGATTTGTCCATGAAACTAGCCTCTCAGTTGCTTTTTCTTTGTGAAATGTCTGGAATAGATGTAAATCATTTGCATCCTTCAGGACTTAGCTGTGTGTGTGTGTGTGTCCATGTGTGTGTCTGTGTCCACAGACCTATGTAGGCTTCTATATCTAAGTCTGTGGTCCAACCTTACACATGAAAGTTTCTGGAGCCTAAGCTCAAGGCCACTGCTGCAGTGTAGTGAAAGTATACGTCACAGAGAATGGAAAGGAAAGTTTGGTAGGGTGGCCAGTAAGGAGCTGCTTAAGCAGATTATGTTTAATGTAGTGTTTGTAGAAATGGCTGGAATATCTCAGGCCAAGCTTTTTCTTTTTACTTTCATTTTCTTTTTTTAAAAAAAATTGGCTTGATGTAATTTAAGCATGGTTGCTTTAGTGCTCCTATAGTAACTGACTGAGGTTAACGGAAAACGTAAGTCAACAAAGCTATGTGCAGAGTTCTCTGGAGCAGGAGGCATTTCCTTGTATAAAAATGAATAGGATTAATTGATTACAGCTCATTTTGCATTGATTCCAAGAGAACCCTGTGAATTCTGATGCTGGCTACAGAGAATTCTGCAATTGCAGGAGCTAACATGAACCAGCTTACAATGCAGGAAGACAATGTAAGATTCAGGTTCAGCCTTGTTGGCTGCGTTTTAGGGTATAAATTTGTTTCAGAAGGCAATGGATTAATAGATTTATGAATTAATAGACATTTGAGTGAAACAAAAACAGATCCTGACATTACACTCGCCTTGGCAGTTGCGGAAGCTGCTTCCTCTGTACCTCTTGTCGCAGCCAGCTTCATTTTGTTGGCTGTGTGGCTGAGACTTGATTCCTTTGGAACCTCAGAGTAGTGAAATTTTGGAGCTGCAGGATTCCGAGGGCACAGGAGGAAGAGCGTGTGTGTACTCAAAGTGCACAACTTGGCTTCTAGACATGGCTTGTTGGTTAATGATCAGTGACTGATAGCTTCTCTCTTGTGTGCTAAGAGCAGGTACAGGATGGAGCTCAGTTCAGGACATAGTGGTAGCATTGCATAGATTTTATCACTGAATCTGGCTATCAAAGTAATAATGTGGTTTGCCCTGTTAACCTCCTGTGTAGTCTAGTGCATTTAGACATGGACATGTTTATATGATTAGTGGAGACAACTTTTTATGTGATTCCATCTGAATGCTGGCTGTGTGTGTGTGTTAACAGGCACTGTTTGCGTTGGGTGTTCTTTTTACAAGGCACATATGTTACTGTTCCAGGAAAGTATTTCAGCAGGAAGAAAGAGGTGCGGCAGTCAAACTAGGCGGAGAGACCTTTCCCTCCTACCAGACTGAAAGTTGCAAGTTATCATGCCAAATCCAAATCACTTTATTTCAGCTTTAAGCTCATAGACATAATAAAACAAGAGCAGAAACGCACACAATTTGATTTACAATTAAAAGGTAAAATAGCTTAAAGGATATACAGAATTAGATAAGGATATAATAAAAAATTTCAAGTTGTATATAACAATCCATTCCGTCTCTTTTATGTCAAAACAGAAGTTAATTTTTTTGCCATTTGTAGAGTTACAAACAGATTTGTGTCTTGCAATAAAAAAGCAAGGTGAGAATCTTCCAGATGCCCGGGGAGTTTTTGAATTAGTGGTAGCAATAAATTCTTACGGACAATATAAAGGACATATAAACACTATGATTCTGTTTACTGCAGGGAGTTTCAAGGCAGCTGACGGTGGAACGATTCTGAAGCGCTACTCTGAGAATGAAGAGAAGTGCTTTGAGCTGCTGATGAACGACCCACTGCGCTCCTGCGTCCCTGTCTTCCATGGTGTGGTGGAGAGAGATGGCGAGTCCTACATGCAACTAGATGACCTTCTAGCTAATTTTGAAGGGCCTTGTGTGATGGACTGCAAGATGGGAATCAGGTGGGAGGCATTAAACAACAATAACCCTGCTGTCTCATTGTGGGCGGCTTGTTGATAGCTGTGATTTTGAGGGGATGGCAGTCTGGTGTTGGGTCAATCCATCCCTCAACTTCATGTGGATTGTGAGCCCCTTCTGCCTTCTGATGAACAGATGGTACATTGGCCATATTTGAACATCATGGTGTGCATTAAACAATGACTTACCACACATGAGCAAAATCAAATTTGCTTGCGCCTGTAGGAAACAAACCATGGTTCCTGGCTTAGTGTTACATTTGAACTAGTGATAATACTTTGTTTTGCTGCTAACAAACTATAGTGAGTAAGCCAATAACAAACCTTGGCTACAGATTGTGGATTTTTTTTGTTTTTAAAAAAACCCACACACATTTAGCTACACCAGTGCTTCTCCTTTACCCTTGCCATGGATTGTGGCTCGGAGTTCAAAGTCCTGACATTGATTGGTCAAAGTGTTGTTTTTTTAAAATGTGATGCTATCTTGAAGAGGGTAATTATTACTCTATGTAACGAACACTGAGCTCCCTATAAGATAAATGGAAATGGCATGGAAATATTCTTGGGCGTATCAAATAAGTGCTCAATTTCATATTATTTTTGCAGGACATATTTGGAGGAAGAATTGACTAAAGCACGAGAGAAACCAAAGCTGCGTAAGGACATGTATAAGAAAATGATCGATGTAGATCCTCTGGCACCCACTGAGGAGGAGAACTCACAGCATGCAGTGACCAAACCACGCTATATGCAGTGGAGGGAGACAATCAGCTCCAGTGCTAACTTGGGTTTCAGGATCGAAGGGATTAAGGTGGGACATCTTCCATTCCTAAACTAGCTTTCCCTAGCTGCAGCATCCTAGACTGGATACACACCAGAAAGTCAATGTGCACATGAGCTGCACAGATCCATTTTTCCCCTGTGCTCATGGGTCACCCACACACAAGCACTTCAGCTGAACTTTATCTTGGCATTTCCCATTCACGCTAATGGCTGGTGCTTGATGTGATGCACCTGAATAACAGTTGCTGGAAACCACAGGAGGGGAGAGTGCTCTTGTTCTCAAATCCTGCTTGTGGGTTTTCCATAGGCATCTGGTTGGCCATTGTGAGATCGGGATGATGTGTGTTTGTGTGGTACACAAATAAAGTAACCTGTTGGAAAGAAGGCCATGCTTTGGTGTTAGTTGACAAATGTGGAGGATGCTGCCAGATTTTCTCCATCAATGAGTGCAATGCTGGCATTGCAGAATGCGCTGTGCTTCTAGTGTACCATCTGGCAACAGACTGAAAGGATATTTTCGCTGCCCTCACAGGCTTGCTGTAGTACATCACTTCAGAGTGCTGCTGGATGTCTCTGCCCACGATGTGCACTGCAGTTTCATAACTTTCCCTTGTCAAGACACATACATTTGTTGTGTTAGGGTGGCCCACACTTTTGCAGCCAAATATTACATGCACAAGGCCAAATCTGACTCAGATAGGTTTTGTACTACAACCCAGAGCAGAATTTTATCAGTTTTCTAGGGCTCTTTTGCATTGCATCCAGAAGCATGACTTAATAGCATAGCTTGCTTTCATTAAGTGTCAGTAGTCGTTCATTTTATCCTGCCCACCTTGTTTATAATGTACACCATATCCTAAAATACATGTTTGTATTAGAGTCTCAGTGATACTTTATGTATGTGATGTATTTAATACAGTTATATCCTGTTTGCCACCTGAGGAGCTTATGGTTAGACTGAGAGTGACTAGCTGAGGTTACCTAAGGAGCTTCATGGCTGAGTAGGGATTTGAACCTGGGTCTTGCCAGTCATAATCTGGCACTGTGTATCAGGGATGTCGGACTTCAAGCTCAAGGGATCTACTTTATGTCTAACTAGAACCCTGAAATCCACTGACCAGAGCTAGTCATTTAGAATTAAATAATTCCAAGGAATTTGATTTGAATACCAGAACTGAATGGAGCCCCTTCCTTCCACACAAAAATCCATTCCTGGTCACCCTATGTTTTTCAGAGGAACAGCTTCCAGCTATATAACGTGGGATGAAGCGGGTACATTTTATAGCTGCTGTTGTTAATACAATTGGTAGCCAGAAATCCTTGCCATTCTACTGCAAATCACCCAAAGATCTACCTTCTGCCCTCCCCTGCTCTGCATCAGACTGCTGTAAATTCAGCAGCTAATATTCAGGGTAGGGGTAACCATCCTGGTGGAGTTAGTTTAGCTGCCTCTGAGGAAAAGCCAGCCAACTTCACCTTTTGAGGATTCTTCTTCTCTTTGTCCCCATGCTGGTGCCTTCCCTTTCTTCTTTCCTCTGTGTTCAGAAGGATGTCTTCCACCTCCCTTCTTTTTATTCCTTACAGAAGGCTGATGGGACTTGTAACACCAACTTCAAGACAACGAAGACATGGGACCAAGTCTTCCAGGTTTTTGCGGAATTCATTAAGGGAGATACAACTATATTGGTAAGCTATACTTAGAAGTTTGAGGCTGGCCCTTTGCTGGCCTGGCTCATTAAATCTGTGAGAGCTGGTGGCAGACGAATAGGGAGAGGGAGCTCTGGACATTTCAGGAGCCCCAGGTGCCGTCACTTCCTCCAGAGCAGCTGGTAATAAGACCCATTATTTTAAGAAGCTCTCGCCAGATTTCTTTAACCTGGGTAAAAGGTTGACCCAATGCATCATCTTGGGTGGGGAGAGGTTGGATGTGTGATAGTAAACCAACTCCCAGTTTTCTTAGACATAGATCTGCTATCATTGATGTTGGCTGCTTCATCTCTCTCTTTTGTTTTAAAATTATTGTATTTTATAATTGCTGTATATTTTGGAGGCTTATCTGGCTGAACAGTGACTGATAAATATTAATATCACACTATAAGTAGGACTTTTCCCTGGTTTTGTGGTATTATTGTAGTCATAGTTTAAGCATATGAAAGGAAGGTAACACATTGTATTCTGCATCCCTGCAGTGAGGCCCTTTGTATACCAAGAACACAGATCAGCTCTGAACATGATCCTCTTACCAGGGTTCCTATCTGGCACAAAACGCTTGTGCTTTGTAGGCTTTAGACCTCTGACCTCATTAGCAGATGTATGATGCTGTTTCTTTTCATTGACAGAGTAACATTGTTCAGATTGCATCATGGGTGGTGGGGAACATTTTTCCATGCTGCGTTTCCCACACTATGAACAGATGAGCTGAAAGCCTTCAGGGAGAAAATTACAGATGTTTAGCTCTCACTAATCGCCGGCTCTGGGACCCACACACTTGTGCAATGGGTGAATTGTAACTTAAAACACCAAAAGAGCATAATGTGCCCAAAAAATTGGCTCACGAAACTCCCATTCTCAGAATATTTGTGTTTATGTTTCTGGTGGGTAGTATCTTAAATTACTCTGTAGTAAAGCAGATGCGGGTGGCGCTTGCTGATCAGAAGGTCGGCAGTTCGAATCCCCGCGATGGGGTGAGCTCCCATTGTTCGGTCCCAGCTCCTGCCCACCTAGCAGTTTGAAAGCACATCAAAGTTCAAATAGATAAATAGGTACCACTCCGGCGGGAATGTAAACAGCGTTTCCATGCTCTGCTCTGGTTTGGCAGAAGTGGCTTAGTCATGCTAGCCACATGACCCAGAAGCTGTCTGCGGACAAACGCCGGCTCCCTTGGCCTATAGAGCGAGATGAGCGCCACAACCCCAGAGTCGTCCACGACTGGACCTAACGGTCAGGGGTCCTTTACCTTTACCTTTAAAGCAGTCTCTGAAGCAATTTCCTCCACCTATCAGGTTTTTAAATTTTTTGTATGGCAGTAAAATGTTACATGATTCAACCTCCCACCCCTTCTTTTCACAGAAAAAATACTTGAGGCGTCTGTATGACATTCGTGGTGTTCTTGAGTCTTCTAATTTCTTTAAACGGCATGAGGTGAGCTGTGGGTGAGAGAGAAGGCCAAGGAGGCAGCATGTGAAGAAAACAGTGTAGCATCAAGACTGGATTCCTGCAATGCCTTCTGTCTCTGTGTGTGTGGAGTGGGGGAAGCTGTCCTTGGGATTGGTTTGGAAGCTGCTGCAGAATACAGGAGCTAGGTTGCCCAGAGAGGTAACCTACCATGAGCACATAACACTCCCATGAAAGGAGCTGCACTAGCCTGCCACTTCAGCTACTGAGCTGAGTTTAAGGTTCTGCTGTTTGTTTAGAAGGCCCTAAGCAAATTGGGAGAGAATGAGAGAATGCCACCTCCTATAGAAACCTACCCACTCCCTGAGGTCATCAGATGATGTTCTTTGCAAGAGATCCATCATTTAGTCAGCTGAAGGAGAGTTTTCGCACTCATCATGTGGAACAGCCTCCCCTCAGAAATAAGGCAGCCAACTAGATGGTGACAATGATCATTAGTATTCTTATTTTATTTATATGCCGCCCATATGACTGGGTTCCCCAGCCACTCTGGGAGGCTTCCACAAAATTATAAAACCACAGTAAAAAACCAACCATTAAAAACTCCCCTACCTTCGGCTGTCTTCTAAAAGTCAGATAATTGTTTATTTCCCTGACATCTGATGGGAGGGCGTTCCACAGGGCGGGTGCCACCACCGAGAATGCCCTGGTTCCCTGTAACCTCACTTCTCGCAGTGAGGGAGCCGCCAGAAGGCCCTCAGAGCTGGACCTCAGTGCCTGGGCTGAATGATGTGGGGTGGAGACTTTAAGTAGACGCTTAAGATGTTTCCTGACCATTAAACAGTGTGGGGGCAGCCTGGTAACTGGATGCTACACTATTTGGATTTTTTAAATGTTCTGTGTTTTATTGTTCGTGGTATATTTTATTATCTGTGCACTGCTTTGAGGTATTTTAAATATAAAGCAGTATTAAAATGCTCCTGGTAAATAAACAAAAACTTGAGAACATTAAAAGAGTCTGCTGGATCAGGCCAGTGGATTCCTCAGTGAATTTGTTTAATCCTCAACTACAGGCATGTGTTGGCCCTAAGTTTATGGTGGGTGGAGCCAGGAACAGCAAGACGCCAGGTTTTCACGAAATATCTAGTAGCCTCTCTCTCTCTCTCCCTCCCCTCTGCAGGTAATTGGAAGTTCACTGCTGTTTGTGCATGATGATAGTGGGCATGCCAATGTATGGCTCATTGATTTTGGAAAGACTACCCTTCTTCCAGATGAGCAGACCTTGGATCATAGGATCCCTTGGCAGGAAGGGAACCGGGAGGATGGCTACTTACTTGGACTGGACAATTTGATCGACATCTTAGAAAATATATTTGAGAGATGAGAGGGGCTGGCACAAAGTCTTTATAGGACCGCTCAGTTGCTTTTAATTTTTCCAGAATCAACACCCCCCCTCCCCAGTCAGAGGGAAGGCTTTTAAAACTTTTGCCAGACTCTGGGGGCATTACCCTGCTGCAAAAACGAGGTGGAAACTCAGAGCCAGCCTCTGGGAGCCTGAGAAATCCAGGGTTAGCCATGAATGCAAAGGGCTAACCAACTAACAGAATAATTTTCTAAAGATTTGGACGTTGGAGCAGGACAACTACTTCCTGGAGTGAAAGTTGCTTGGAGCACATGGGACAGAAAATACTGGAATTCTCCTCTGAAATATCTTCAAAAGTAATAAGCAGACTTTTTAACCTTCATGCTGCTGCTGCTGCTGCTCACACTGCTAGATAGGAATGTTCCCATCCCATGCATTCACTTGTGTGCCAGGCAGCTTGGTACTTGGCGAAGAATTTATAAACTCTCATTCATATATACATATGTAATTCTTCTAGTTTTAATGGTGGTGCAGAAAAGTTTAAAGATGCGCACAAAGTGCTGTTGAAGCTTTAGAAACCAAAGGGCGCCTTGGGCTCTAGGAGCCAGTGCAAGAGTTTTTGTGCCCTACACAACTCTCCATACCCCTCTGTTCCTTCTCGTCTTCTACCATTCCATTTTGTCGCCAACTGCTTCCCACAAATTAGTTTATTTGTGCCAAAACACGTGCAGCTTGCCATTAAGCCCCTCCCCCAAATATATTGCACACATCTACCCCGCAACCCTGACCACAACTGTGCAACAGGTAAGTCCTACTGATTTTTAATCAGCCATCCAAAACTAATCATGGGCAGAACTGCAGTCTAATGCATGCTTTGGTTTGAACCTGCGCACCCACCCCACATTGCTATAGAGGAACCTGAATCAGCTCTACCGGTTAGAGGAGCTGCCATGGTAATGGAGAAGCAGAGGTTGAAACCAGACAATTCCAGTTTGCGCCAGGCTTTGTATTACTGCTTCTTTATGATTGCTAGCCTCTCCTTTTCTTCACCTGAGACTGTGCATAAAGCTGTCCAGGTTTTAAAGTGTGTGATCCAAGACAGACTTTGCCTTCCGGGGAGCAAGCAGTCAATTTCGGGGTGACTGAATTTCATTGAGGTTGGTGGTGGCCTAGAAGTGACCACTCGTGAGCTGGAATGCATATGACTTATTTGTGGGATCACATCTTAGTGACTTGGTTTATTTAGTAAGCAAAGCAAAACTAACTAAATTTAGGGGATGTTGAAATGTTTCACATGCAGAAATCAGAACAACCGGTCAAGTTGCTTGGTGTTGAAATTACTTGGATCAGCAGATTTTTGCAAGAATTAAAAAAGAATAATTCTCCCTATAGATCTAGTTACAGGTAGGTAGCCGTGTTGGTCTGAGTCGAAGCAAAATAAAAAAATTCCTTCAGTAGCACCTTAAAGACCAACTGAGTTTATATTTTGGTATGAGCTTTCGTGTGCATGCACACTTCTTCAGATACTGAAGGTATCTGAAGAAGTGTGCATGCACACGAAAGCTCATACCAAAATATAAACTCAGTTGGTCTTTAAGGTGCTACTGAAGGAATTTTTTTATTTTTCTCCCTATAGAGGTGTACTGGGCACTTGAAACATTAGGTGCTAAGCACTTCATTTGGGCAAAGTATATCCACTTGGTGTATCAGGTGAATGTGGTATCTCTCATGCAAAGGGTTATTTTAGGACTGTTGTGAAGGTGATAGTTTGCATAACAGGGAAATATTGTGATAAAAACTCCTTTCCCCTGAGAGATGCTTGAAGTCACATGGATTGCCCCCTGATCATCATGGACTGGTATTGCAGAATGCATCTCCACTGTTCCAACATTCCAGCCACACAATTCCAATGACCATGCCATGCTCAGTTATGTATTTGCACAATTATTGACCATGGATCCAGAGCTCCATGCAGGCAGACATGGCATTCTTAAAGTTGCGGAGGAAAGCACAGGAAAACAGCCAGTGGCCATTGTGTGGTGACTGGGTAGTCATGGCCCCGTGGTCCTATCTCATGCAGTCTGCCTTAGGCTAAATCGTGCAGAATTCACCCATTGCATGCTCCATAGCTAAAGGTATAAGAGATCCCTAGTCTGGCAGCATTGTCATGACTTTGCCAGACGTGAAACCAGCGGTCAGAGCAGCTAGTAGATATCTTCCAGGTTTTCAAATATTTACCCGTGAAGTTAGTTTTTTAACAATACCCTTTGCTCACCCATTCTTAGTAGGTAACTTATTTGGGCTTCCTTTCCTCTGCCACTTGGCTTGGTGTCAGTTTTGGCAGACTTTGGCATGAGGCCAGTTTTAGGATGAGCAACAGCAGGTCTTCAGCTCCCTACAGCCTAACCTGCACTGGCCGTGGACAAATGGGTGGGAGAGTAAAACCTTAGGAGTCTGTAACACAGCAGCAGAAATGGGTTGCTTCGGCTATCGAGCTCCATGCTTCTGCTGAGAAAAGCTTATTAAAGCATTGCAAATTCTTGCCCAACAGGTGGTGGAGAGGAAACCCCACCTTAACATTCATTATGGAATTCAGAACCAGCAACCCAAGAGAGATGTACTGATGGTACTCTGAAACAAGCTCCTTTGGCTTAAGCTTGTAATTAATTATCCCCAGGACATTGTTTTAAGAAATATAGGATTAGCTGGAAAGTCCATCTAGCAGAGCTGATAAAGGATTTAGTTGGGTGCAGTGTTTTAAAAATCAAAATTGAAAATAGCAGTTTGTAAAATAATACCAGTTATTCTTTGAAATTTGTATTCTAAAAGTCCTTTTGTGTAATGGAGAACTATTCCTTTATATGTTGTTGCTGGTGGTGGTGATGATGGGGTGTGTGTGTGTTGGGAAGGAAGTGTGTTCATAATCGGCATGGGTAGAAGAAGTGGTTTTCAAATGGCTTCCATGATCTGCTAGCCTTTTAGAGTAGTGGGTTGAAAGGGGTTTCTGTGTAGCACAAGAGGTTCGAAGGGGAGGGATTTAGAGGTAAGCTTGGATACTGTTGCTTGCCAAGTTTTTACGTAGCCCTATTTGTGGGTCATGATATAAAACCAATGTTTAAAATGCTGAAAGTGCAACACAGGAAAGGGAAGAACTCCCAACAGGTTGCTGCCCATTCTACTCTACCCTGGGCCAGCAAACATTTGTGATGACGCTCTCCTCTAGATTTGGAGGCGTCTGGCCTTAGAATGCATATGGGCACTATCTTTCTCAGTATTGTAAATATAGTCAATATCCAGCATAGTCAAGGCCTGGTGGCTGTGAGGGAGGGAAGGTCTCGCTGTGCATGTGGACTTGACACTATTGGATATCTGACAGCCTCTCTCCACCCATCTTTGCCAACTCTATGGCTGATTGGACTTCAGTGCTTCTTCCCCCTACCGGTACTCATTCTCACCCTCATAGTAACCGCCTGGTCCATATCAACCAACCCAACCAGCAAGCTGCTGCTGCTCAGACACACACACATACACAAAACAGGATCACACTGGTTGTTTTGTCTGTCCCATTGCCCACTCTTGGTAGCATTAAACTCTCAATCCTTTAGTTCCAACTGTTCTCAGCAGCAGGAACACTCGAAAAGTTCTGTCTGTTGCAGCAGCCAATGCTTGCTTCAGTCTGCTGCAGCTTCGCTGAAAACACCCTGATCAAGAGAGCTTGTGGGCTCCAATTGCTTTTTCCTTATTTAAAAATGTGGTTGGTTTTGAGGAGGAGGAAGAGGAGGAGGTGCTATAAAGTAGCACTTTGCGCTGGAGGATGTGAACATTTCCTCCAGGTCTGCTGATCGACTTTCTCCCACCTCTTTAAAATGCAAACTGGAACGTGCCTACCTCACAGGGTTGTTGTGAGGATCCGTAAATTGTTTTAATAAGTTTATATTGATTTGTGGAAGAAAAGTGCAATATAAAAAACTGCAAGGAATCTGAATAGGTATGGAAAGGACTGTTCCATAGTCCCCCGGAGGATATAAATTTGTGGAAACTTCAGTCCAGAAAAGGCAGGTATACCTTTTATATGCTGCAGGTGCTTCTGCAGGAAAGCTGCTTCTACAAGGAGGCTTAATATTGGAAAATGGGTTGTTTTTTGTTTAAATAACTTAACTGAATTTTCCATGGAAGGATGATAAAGCCAGAAGGTGGTGGTGGCAGGATGTAGGTTGGTATTTTTACGCCAACAATGCCGTGTGGAAGCTGGGAAAAAGCTTGCATGAGGACCACCAGTCCTACAATAAACACTTGCCTGGAAGCATCATTGATGAGAAAATTTCCTCCTCCTAGATTCTGTGAATAGACTAAAGCGATGGGGAATCTTGTTTTTAAATAGTTGACTTGGGCTACATTTCTACTCGTGTTACTACAAACCAGACACAAAAAAAAAAAGCTTGTCTCATCTACAGAGGATGTTGCTTTGAACACTACAGTGCAAAAAATATTCTGAAATCCTAACTGTATAGGTTGATTTTATTACTTCCAAAATGTGCTATAACAAATAAATTTAACTGAAAACAGGTGCCCACTCATTTAATCTTTTCTGTTCTTTCTTAAATGGTGGTAGCTAAGGGCCAAACTTGTCATGATGTTGAAGGGGCGCACACTTAAAAAAAAATTAGAAATAGCTTCTGTGGAGAGAGGTCTGGCCCTTCCTATCAAATAACAACTTCAAAGGAGGGATTTTCCTCAACACAGTAGGGAAGGGAAAGGTTAACTAATCCGTCTCAGGCCAACTGTGATCCCAACAATTGCCAATTCCTCTTCTTGCTTTTTAAGAGCATATGCAAGTTGGTATTTTTTTATGGTACAATAATATACTGTGCCGCACGCCATAGCTGCCAAGTTTTCCCTTTTCTCGCGAGGAAGCCTATTCAGCATAAGGGGAAATCCCTTTAAAAAAGGGATAACTTGGCAGCTATGCCGCACGCTGATTATACTTTTGCTGCCAAACTGCTATTTCGTGGCAAAGGCTGTGCTTTCTGCTTTATATGGTATTCACTTAAGTTCTCATCTGGGCTAAAAAGAGTGCAGGGAATTGTGTTACAGGTAGGTAGCCGTGTTGGTCCGAGTCAAAGCAAAATAAAAAAATTCCTTCAGTAGCACCTTAAAGACCAACTAAGTTTTTATTTTGGTATGAGCTTTCGTGTGCATGCACACTTCTTCAGATACACAGATACACAGGGAATTGTGTGTTAGCTAATAAGGTTTTGAAAAGGAATAACTCTTTTGGGTGATCATCTATCAGTGCTGTGTGAATGCTTAACGGTGGAAGAGCAAAGTAATCCTTTTCTTAAATAATAGGTGTTTGTAACATTGCTATCCAGATGACGCCTGAGACAAAGAACTTTCCTTCATTTGAAGACATTTTTGAGGGGTAAGCTGGAAGGTGCATGTTAAATGCTTATAGGGTATTTCTTGCCTCAGTTAGCTTCAGGCATCCTTAAGAAGCAAATAAAAAATGCCACCCTGTTCCTGTAGAATTGGTACCACTATGTAAATCATTGTGATATGACTGAAAATTATTATAGTGTGGGGATTTTATTTGGGAAGAGGAAGGTGCTTTGAAAGCAGAATTGCTGTTCTTGAGTGTAGAGTCCAATTTGTTTCAAGAACACTCAAAGCCTGTTTGCTAGAGGTGACAAGTAATGCTTCTCTAGGATCATTTTCATCTCTCTTGTTCAGACAAACAAAGCTATTGCTCAGCATAAAACTCAGTGGACAGTGCCACTGATGTCTGCGTTATACAGAGAACCAGTGCTTTTTTGTGCTGGTACGATCATCACTATTTTTGCTGCATGTGACAGCCATTTTGAGCTGGTATACACAGCACTTTCATTAGGACATTAGTACTGGGATCTAATTTTTTAAAAACCATAAAAGCTCTGTATCATCTATTTCTCCCCAATGAGGGGTGCAAACTAGCTATTTAACAGAGATGTTCTATTTTCCTTCTAACCAGTGATTAGTGGACAACAGAAGACCAAACAGCTGTGTTAGGATGTCTTTATTTATGTGTTGCAAATATAGAAGTATACGCTTTTATCTGATTTTAAATTGCATAGAAGCATGTGGTTCACATATTTACAGTGTCCCCCAAAGGGCAAGATGGCAAGCTGTGCTGCTATTCTCGGAGGTAATAGCAGATCAAAAGCAATTTGTGTAAGTATAAAAGCGTGAAGAATGTCAAAGCTCTCTTAGCGCCATCATAGAAAACTATTTGTTTGGATTGTTTGTGGAAAAGGCAAGAGAGGAAATGGGGTCGATCACTGCCCAATTTAAAGGATAGCTGGGTTTTTCAGCCTAGCAAGAGGCAGAGCAGAGTGAGAGAAAATAGCATAATTTTAATTCATTCTGTTGTTGGTATCTTCGTTATAAAGTCCCTACTCTAGCACACGGTGCCAATACAAAGTCTATATACTTGTATCACACAGATATAATATGGAAACCACAAGAGCTATTTCCCCAAAAGAACAGTACTAAAGGAATTCTTGGAAAATAATTGAGTTAAACTAAGGAGAAAAGAACTATAAAACTAGGCTTTGAGAGTGCTCTCTACTTTTGTACCATCAGTTTGTTCTCTTGCTCACTCAATCACACACGCCACTTGCTATCATGTGACTGAATTCTTTTTTTGTTGACGGATGTATTTGGGTCTGTTTCAATTCTAAGAGTCCATGGAAATATGCCCATTCGTGTCGATGAGGATGGTGCAAGATCATGACATCTATGATTAAAATGGCATGCAAATATACATATGCATATCATTTATATTACCTATCAAATTATAAGGAAGTAAATAGCTGAAACGACCTTAGTATAATGCAACGTTTGAGAACCACCCAAAGGAAAACAAGCTGAGCCAAACGTGAAGAAACTGCCTTTTGTAGTTTTAGAAAGCTTCGCACAAAATCGGTACAGCAAAGCTGTTCCCCCGCCCCTTGGTCTGAAAAACTATCACATCATCGTAATAAGAGACTAAAAGTTCTGAAGTTCAGTCCTATTGATTTCAGTGGCCCTTGTTTCCTCTAAGTGTGCTTAAAATGATAAACAAAATGTCCACAGAGTTTGGATTAACAGGGATGCTATTTCTGTGAGGGAAAAGGTCAAAGAGGCACACAGTCAGTTCTGATAAGCAGGATAACAGACAAGGCGATTAGGGGCCCTTTTGTGGACCTAGTTCCCTGGGCTGATTTGCAGAAATGTCATGGCTTTTTGCTGCAGGTTAGGTTAAGGTCAGGAGAAAAGGCATTGTGTAGTAGCAAGGATTTTGTCTTTCTGTGACCTGTGCTTGTGAAGGCATTAATGACGTCCCATCTCCTAGCTTTCCAAACTGTCAGCTGCAGTGTGTAGGTGTGTCACACAAATGCTCCCTGTGCTCCTTCAGGGGCTGGAAAGCAATTGCGTATTTAATCTCCTGTTTGTTAGTAAAACTGAATTACTGTGTCACGATTACAAATTGATGCATGTCTAAAAAGGTGTGTCACCAACATGAAAAGTTTGGAAAGCTCTGCTGTACACAGTTTTCATTTGGTAATTATAGTGTGGAAATGCATCTTTTCTTCATGAATGTGATTTCTTTCAATACAAGTTCATTTTTCAAATGGTCTATTACTATACTAAATGATGTTTGGAACAGGTACCACGAAAGGTTTGAGGAAAGCGATCATTCTATATACCACCTGCTGAAATTAAATAAACAGGTGAATGCTAAGGGTGTTTTTATCTACAGAAAAAGCCTGTACCAAACAACTTCTTATAATTATTTTGCTGGTGTGACATGGAAAACTTTTTCAGCTCTTTACTTTCCCACTTCCCTGCCAGTTGGCCTAGTCGTCTGTCGCAGCAGAAATTGAGCACGTGCACTGAAAACAGGTCTTGTCATGCATTCTGTTGCCAGTTTTGTGTACATGTTTTTGGTGAGCTGACTTCTATGAAAGACCTAAAGCTAGTATAGATTAAGTCAATGAGAGGACATGGGCGACTTCCTATCAGAGTTACTGAATTCAGAGGACATAGTTCCCTAGACATGTTTCAAACATCTCTCTGAGGGATATTTTACATTGGACAAAACACTACCTCCATTTCAAGTGTGTGAGATGCACAAGCATTCACGACACTCTGACGCCAATGAGAGCTCTGAATGACACTTATGTTGGATGCTTTCTTGTGTAAAAGGGGTTATGTGTCCCTGAATTAACTTGTGCAATAGTGGGCCTTTCTAATTCAGCAGCTCTCATTATATCCTGCAGTAGACCAACATGGTTTCCAACTCATCTCTCCTCAGTTTACCTCACCAATGCTGAGTCTGTGTACCTACCTCTAGAAGCTATTTTGTATATGTGACCTGAACAAACACCAGCTTTTTACCTATTAAAGTCAGGATTGCCCTTCAGAATTAAAATACTTCTTGTTGGCCTTACTTCAAGTTAACAGCCTTTGTCACATTTCACCTTAGAAGAACTTTGAATATTATATACATCTATAAAAATTGTATCCTAAATTTCCAGCTTACAAAAAAAGTATTCCTACTGGAGTGTGAATTGCTACCGTTGAGCAGAGTTCTGCGTAAACAAAGTCCATTAAAAGGAAATGTCCAGTTCATTGCAGACAAAGCAGGCTAACTCCTGAGACTCCACAGGTCAGGCATCGATAACCGAATTAGTTAGGTTCTGTGGTGCAAAGCAACTTCTTTCAGTAATGGAAAAAAATATGGTCTCAACCACTTGTTTTTAGTTTTCTCAGTTTTTAATGCTCTTCATGAAGAATGCAATTGTGATCTGTTCCCTTCTTAACTTTGGCTCTGTTTCCTTGCGTAGACTCCTCTCTGTCTTTGTTATTCTTACTACATGTTTTCAGCTACTATGTCCAAGGCAAACCCAGCTGATTTTATTTGCTGCTTGGTTGCGAGTGGTGAGTCAGCTGGAGACATTTTGCAGATCACCACCCTACATAGGTAGCTCACGGTTCTGCCATATGAACCTACCTAGTTCATATGAGGGAAGAGACCATGTTTCAGGGAGGTGATTGGGTGAATGTGAACACCTCTGTGGACCACTGGACCCTGAACCATTCATTGCAACAGTAACTTCATTGCATCCTGCAGCCACCACCATTGACACCAGTAGGTTGGCGCCAACCAGCCTCAAGTACTCATTGGGCATGTGTTGGAGGCCAGAGCAAGACAACATTAATTCATCTGTTCTTAGAACAGGGAGAGAGGAAGATTGGGTGTGGGGGAAGGACATTTTTTATTGTTCTTGCAGCCACGCTCCCAGGGTGGAAGCCCAACGCTTTGAAAAAATGTTCCATGTTATACAGGCGTAACACTCAGGTCATCAGATAAGGAGAGACCAGAGTCTCTCTCTCTTGAGGTTTTTTCTGGCTTAAAGGAAAGCTTGCTGTCTCTGTGCAGGCTGGCACTCCTCAAAACTGTGGTTGGCTCCACTGCCAGAGGCAAAGGCCTGCCTGTTTCGCAGCAGAGATCATCGTAAGCGTAGTTCACATTGCCACATGGGAAATTCTGCAGCTTCACCAGTTCAATCCCTCCAATATCGATGTGAGGAGAGTGGTTCTGGCTCGGACATGAAGGTGATGCTCGAGAACTAGGGGGGGAACTGCAGTTCCCATCAAACCCCGAATCTTCCCGCTCTTGCGTTGTGTTGAGTTTCGAGCTGGGTTGGCAAACACCCTCCAGGACCCAGGAACCATAAGTTGGGTTCCAAAGATTTTTGGTTTTATTCTTCAGCTTGTACGCTGGCTGGCTGGCAGACTCCAGTTTCTGGATCTGGGTCCCATTGCTGGAATCACTGGCGGAAGCTGTGCTAGCTCCTCTGGTTATCCAGTTACCAAGGTTCTCCACCAGCAGCTCCTGTGGACACTGCCCATATTTGTTCCCTGAATCATGGTCTTCCAGTGTTATGAAGTTCATCTGCGGGGTAAGGGGAGGATTCCCCAGCAAAGGAACCTTCCCTGTGGAACTGTTTGGAGGCAACATAGTGCTTCCTTCATCCTCTGGTATTGGACTGCATTCAATGGGCAGCTCTGTATTGATCACATCAGGATCCTGAAAGACAAGCAAGGATATTGGACTTCCCAAATACTATCACTTTGATGGATACGGACGCTAACATGCTTACAAGACCAAGCTACACATTACCAACAGATATAGAGGGTGGGATTTGTATCCTGTGAGTGCTTCTGCAATGAAACTTCCACACTCTCCTCCCGCTGTGCATGCCCAACTCCCTCCCCAAATATGCCCCAGAAGGTTGGGGAAACTCCTAGAACAGATTTGGGGAGCACATGGAGGAAAGAGGGAGAACGTATTGTTACACAAGCAGAAATCCTTGCACTGGGTTTGCTTTGTTTTGTTTTTGCAGTGAGATGATCACATAGCACACAGTTGGATAGAACCATCAGGCACTCGGAACATAAACCCTGTGTCAACCTAGTACACTGACTAGCAGGAGCTGTCCAGGATGCCTCCCAGTCCTACTTAGAGATGTGGGGATTGAACCTTCTGGGACGACCTGCTTGCAAGGCAGATGCTCTGCCCATGAAGCTGTATATTAAAACTGGAAAAGCCATTGATTGTGACTAGAGAAATGGTAGTGTGGGTGGTTGACCCCTTTGTTGCCTGCTGCTTCCTCAGTGGTGGAGAGAAATGATCCTTCCCTTTTGGCTGCAGCCACTTGTGGCACTGAATGCTGCTCTGAAAGGCCCCTGAATGTTCAGTAGCACAAGGGGCTGCAGTAGGAAGGGGCCTATTATTACTCACTGGTGGAGCTCAGTGGGCCTGAGGGAACAACAGACTGATCCAGTAATATAATAATAATAATAATAATAATAATAATAATAATAATAATAATTTATTTATACCCCGCCCATCTGGCCAGGCTCCCCCAGCCACTCTGGGCGGCTTCCAACAAAATATTAAAATACAGAAATCCATCAAACATTAAAAGTTTCCCTAAACAGGGCTGCCTTGAGATGCCTTCTAAAGGTCTGGTAATTGTTGTTCTCTTTGACCTCTGGTGGGAGGGCATTCCACAGGGTGGGTGCCACTACCGAGAAGGCCCTCTGCCTGGTTATCTGTAACTTGGCTTCTCGTAGCGAGGGAACCGCCAGAAGGCCCTCGGTGCTGGACCTCAGTGTCCGGGCAGAACGATGGGGGAGGAGATGCTCCTTCAGGTATACTGGACCGAGGCCATTTAGGGCTTTAAAGGTCAGCACCAACACTTTGAATTGTGCTCGGAAACATACTGGGAGCCAATGCAGGTCTTTCAGGACTGGTGTTATGTGGTCTCGGCGGCCGCTCCCAGTCAACAGTCTAGCTGCCGCATTCTGGATTAATTGCAGTTTCTGGGTCACCTTCAAAGGTAGCCCCACATAGAGCGCATTGCAGTAATTCAAGCGGGAGATGACTAGAGCATGCACCACTCTGGTGAGACAGTCTGCGGGCAGGTAGGGTCTCAGCCTGCGTACCAGATGGAGCTGATAGACAGCTGCCCTGGACACAGAATTGACCTGCGCCTCCATGGACAGCTGTGAGTCCAAAATGACTCCCAGGCTGCGCACCTGGTCCTTCAGGGGCACAGTTACCCCATTCAGGACCAGGGAATCCTCCACACCTGACCGCCTCCTGTCCCCCACAAACAGTACTTCTGTCTTGTCGGGATTCAATCTCAATCTGTTAGCCGCCATCCATCCTCCAACCTCCTCCAGGCACTCACATAGGACCTTCACCGCCTTCACTGGTTCTGATTTGAAAGAGCGGTAGAGCTGGGTATCATCCAGTATAAGGCGTTTCCATCTGTTCGGGGGATGGGTGGGCAGGCAGGGGAAACCTGAAAGTTTATAGAAAGTACTCTGGATACCCACCACCACCATGGAATTTCACGAGAATATTCCTGACCTGTGTGCAGTACTTGATCCTTTCCAGAATGGTGGAGAAGTTGGGTCGGTACTCAGGACTATGCTGCCAACACTGCGTCATGATCCGGTAACTTAGAGAAGAATGGCAAAACAAAACCAACATCAGGAAGATGAAGAGGGTAAAAATTACCTAGTCGTTTATTCCCTTTTGCACTTCAAAACCATGACTTGACTTTTGTGGGCCCTTCAGGATTAATGATTCAGGCCACAAGCAGTCCTGTGTCTTCGAGGTGACCCAACTGCAAAAAGCCAGAAATGGGGGAGCGGTGGGCAGTGGGCTCTCTCCTACAATGGGCAAGTTCCCAGCTGGTGGAAGAACATCCGACAACAAGACCATATAATATAATAGACCATTAAAAAAAACTTACTAAAAAAATTAAGAGATGCAAGCAACTTTCACAGCAAATACAGCAAGGAATATTTTTGTTTTCTCTTCCTGGTACCCTCTGAAGAAGTCAGAGAGAGGCAGGTGGTGGCAGAAGGAGAAAGAGATTGGGGAGATAACCTTTAGGTTGTGGATTGGGCAGACAGGCTGCTGATCCAACCTGCCCTTTCAAAGGCATCCCTTGGGCTTTAAAAATCAGGTCTGCAAGTGATGGGTATTTTTGCTCCAGGGAAAAGGCTCCCCAGTCCTGGAGCAGACCGTTCTCACTGGCCTTATTTTGTAAAAATAAAGGCATACTCACACCGGCCCTGGGCAGCTCTTAGGTGGATCCATTCTCCCCCCACTGGTGACAAACTCCAGCACTTCCTGGTTGGTTTTGCAAGGGTAAGGCATATAGCCCAGCGAGAAGATCTCCCAAAGCAGAACTCCAAAGGACCTAGCAGAGAACCAGTGAATGCAATCCATTACCCTCCGGCTGGCACCTTAATAGTTGCAAAGCACATGGCACGATGCTGCCCTTTCCTTTGCTTCTGTGGCCTCTGCCTTGGCAGGTCAGATCATGGCCTTCCTCTCAAAGGAGACTGGAGAATCAGAAATGTTTTGGCAGTAGCTTCTTAGGGTGGGATGCTGTCTGCCTGGTGGTCCCACACTAACAACCCTCCCTGCTTCTCAGTCCTCAGATCAATCACTGCAAGCCTATTGCTGCTGATACGCTCATCCGCACTTCTCCCAAGCCGGAGTTTATGCAAAGGCTACTAGTTAAATACTGTTTCCGCAGCAACAGCCCAGCACTTCCAAATAACGCTGGCCTCGTTGTGAATTCATAGGATCAATTTCAACAGGCATAGCAAGCATCTTCTCTAAAGACCATTGGTCTACCTAACTCAACAGAGGCCTCATTCACACATCACTTTAAACCTCATTCAAACTTCAGTGTGGATTAAAGATGAACAAACAGCATGCTAGTATGCAAGGTGAAATCTCAGTGCTTTTACTCTTCCCCTGTTCCTGCTATTGTCAGAAGCTAAGCCTAGGCTTAGCCTGATGTCTGAGCCCGGGCTTGTGGTTTGTTTCCCCAAAACAAGTGGCAATGCTAAGGCATTTCTTACCAGGTGTCAGTCTTGGAGGTGAATATTCCTTCCAGGAAAGCCTCTGGAGGCATCCACTTGACTGGGAGCATGGCTCTCCCTCCTTTGCGGTAGTAGCTTGCCCTGGCAGGCCAAAGAAAAAGATGGGGAAGGGGAAATTAAAGCCCACAGAAGTAGCTAAGAAATGTAAAGACCTGGGTCTTCCCCACATTCCAGCATATACACCAGAAATGCAGTTTAACACAAACAAATTTGAGTTTCTTTGGAAAGGCGGGAACATACACATTTCTTCTAACTGCATAGATGTAGGAACACAGGGCGATCGCTGTTTGATACTGAGTCAGACCCATTGGTCACCCTCTCTCAGTATTGCCTGCACTGACTGGCAGTGGGATTTCAGGCAGGGAGTGTTTCACAGCCCTACCTGGGGACACCAGGGATTGAACCTCAGGACTATATGCAAGGCCGATGCTCTACCCCCTGAGCTACAGCCTTTCCTGCTTCCCCGCCCCCTTCTGTCACTTGGATGTATTGCTGCTCTTCCTCCCACAATGAAGTGCCTCTGAGATCAAGCTACAGGAGGAGGGTCGCTTCAAGCACTGCTATGACAGTTGTGGGTGAGGCAGTTAAGAACACAAGAACAGCTCTACTGGATCTGGCTAATGGCTCTCCTGCAGTTTCCAGCAGGTGGTATTCAGAAAGATACGGACCATGCTTGATGTCAGACATGCATACATGGCATTGATGGGATGTGATAGGTTTGGCTGCCCAATTGCTTTTATAGCTTACCTGTAGATATCCCGGGCCATTCCGAAGTCGCCAATTTTAGCTACTCGCCCTGGCCCAGTGCAGGTCAGAAGGCAGTTTCTTGCAGCAATATCCCTGTGAAAGGACACACAAGCATGAGGGATTTTGAAGTTCAAGTGCCACCGTAAATACACACTTAAGGAAGCCATTACATAAAGCACTCACTTCTGCAAGGACAGGCCCTCCTGTGCTGCTGGCAAGTTGTTTACATTTTCTTATTCAAATGCCATTTACCATGAATGACTACTACTTGAATGAAAGGGGGTGAGTCCTCTTCCCATTTGAAATGAATTCCCACCTAAAAGCTTTTAGAAAGCTGCAGGAGGACCATGACTGGTGGGACTTCTGGTGCCTGATCAAAAAGGGTCACTTATCTCACCAAGCACCTTTTCGCACTTGAAGCAAAAATGGAACAAGAAACTGACCAACTCTGTTGTTTTTTAAAATGGCAGACTCAGAGATGGAGCTTGTAAGCAGGGAAACCTCTGAGATCTGCCATTTGAAGTGGCTGTTTTGCCACTTCACCCTAAGGCTAGTTCTGGCTTATGACAGATTTGTTAGGTGAGGAGGGTTTCCTGGACTAAATCTGGATACTGCTTCCCCACCCACAGTGAAATCAGCATAGGTCCCTTCACACACTACAGTCTAGTAAGGGCATCTCTTTTATCACACTCATGTCTATCCTTTTTTTAATAGCTACTGAAGTTGGCAACTCTAAATACAGGAGTGCTACTTATACTGTTTTAATACAGCAATAGCCTACTTCATTCATGGGCAAAGCTTGTTATAGATACACCTAGATATTCACGTCCACAAACTCTAAATGCTGTAATTTCAAGGATAAAAGGAAACCAGGAACATATGTTGCAACACTGCCATCTAGTGGGCAAAGACAAGATACACCGCTAGTACAGGAAGGCGGCTTCTCAAGACGAATGTTTAATACCAATGTATGCAGACAGCTTATACAGTACTGAGTCAGACCACTGTTATTCCTAGCCCAGAACTGTTTACTCTGACTGTCTGCGGCTCTTCCATTTCACTGGCTGGGATCTTTTTTACCACCTACTACCTGAACCTTTTAAATGGAGATGCCAAGGATTGAACCTGTGACTTCCAGCATGCATAAAAGTATACTTTATCACTGAGATGTGGTTCATCTTTTAAAAGTTTTCAGAAGTACTGTATAAAGGAAACTTTATACATTTATCTTCTGCTGCTCCAGAGAAGCGGACACGGAGCAAACTACAAGAAAGAAGATTCCACCTAAATATTAGGAAGAACTTCCTGACAGTAAGAGCTGTTCGGCAGTGGAATTTGCTACCAAGGAGTGTGGTGGAGTCTCCTCCTTTGGAGGTCTTTAAGCAGAGGCTTGACAGGCATATGTCAAGAATGCTTTGATGGTGTTTCCTGCTTGGCAGGGGGTTGGACTGGATGGCCCTTGTGGTCTCTTCCAACTCTGATTCTATGATTCTATCTGTTTCCCACTGAACTTCAGTAGAAATCTCACTTGCCTCTTATACGTTTTGTCTTTGAAAATAAAAGGTGGTTCCATTGTTTAACAACATGCAAATTCACACAATTTCCTTTGTTTTCACAAGGAAATGAGACATACCCATGGCTAACACCTGATTCTTCAGTGGAATGAACAGGACTATCTCACCACATAACCAGCAGACATAGCTCATCAGCATGGAATGATCTAGATTGCTAACAATGCACTTAGGGGGAATTAACCATTTGATAAATATGCTGATAATGAGATGGATGGAACTAGGCAAAATGAGGCTTGCCTGGTGTCAGCCTCTGTGACCATCTCTGCCTCTGTCTAAATGGTTTTCAGGAATTCATTCCTTTTTCTACTTGGTATGGAATGAGTTTCAACCTGTTTTAAGGTATTATCTCAAAGACCACACTATGTCATTGTGTCAAAATCAACGTCAAATATGAAAAACAAAGTTTCTGTTTCAGTGAGTGGGTTTCATAGCCCAGCGGGGATTTGAACGCCTAGCGGGTGGTGCTGTGGGTTAAACCACAGCGCCTAGGGCTTGCCAATCAGAAGGTCGGTGGTTCAAATCCCCGCGATGGAGTGAGCTCCCATTGCTCGGTCCCAGCTCCTGCCAACCTAGCAGTTCGAAAGCACCTCAAAGTGCAAGTAGATAAATAGGTACTGATACAGTGGGAAGGTAAACGGCGTTTCCGTGTGCTGCTCTGGTTCACCAGAAGTGACTTAGTCATGCTGGCCACATGACCCCGAAGCTGTATGCTGGCTCCCTCAGCCAATAACGCGAGATGAGTGCCACAACCCCAAAGTCATCCACAACTGGACCTAATGGTCAGGGGTCCCTTTAGCTTTGCTCCCTAGTCTGACAATCTTAACCACTACACCACACTGGCTTCCCTCTGTATAACACATCTATGACTCTTTGGAAAACAAGCCAAGAAATACAGCACATGGGCAATCATTACACAGGTAAGCTTCTCTTACCTATGGATGAAGTGGTTCTCCTCGAGATACTTGCAACCACAAGCAATGTCCCTGGCTATATTCAGCAGGTCCTGCATTGCCAAAGTGGATGGCTGATTCTGCCCATGAGAGAGAGGGAAAACAAAGATTAAATATGGATAAGATATAGAGTGTGAGACATGGGAGCCTGGAAGGTACCAGTTTGAGAGGACTTAAGAGTGTAGTTTTTTTACACTGAACGTTTCTGCTTTATGTCAGTTACACAACAAGGCTTTGGTCCACTCACATGATTAGCAGTGAAGCTTATCTTCCTACCCGCCCCAATAAATCTCTACTTCCTAACAGAATGAACTCCAGGAAGTCTGTAGTGAACAACTGTTTCATTCATGCTCCTTTGTGACCTGGAAATAGTCACTGGGTGGCTGGAGCTGGGCATCACCAGCAAGATCTCCAGAGCAGGGCAAGGGGAGAAGCGAGGGGTTGACTCACCACCCGAGGCCGGTTCTGCCGAAGGAAGCTCTTCATATCTCCACCAGTCATAAGCTCCAACAGGATGAAGCGAGGCAAGGTCTGCAGGCTCACTCCAATACACTGCACAATATTCTGGTGATTGAACTTGCTGAACCATCAGCCACCATGGAAGCATGGAAGAGAGGAAGGGGGGGGGGGGGAATGATTTCAGTGTTAGGCAGTCGCTAAGCTCCTTCACTTAATACCTTCCTAAACTCTTCCAACAGAAATATTGAAATGCACAAATTTCTTAAAGATTAAAAGCTTTCCTAAACAAGGCTGCCTGCAGATGTCCTCTAAAAGTCTGGTGGTTATTTTTCTTTTTGACATCTGGTGGGAGGGCGTTCCACAGGGCGGGTGCCACTACCGAGAAGGCCCTCTGCCTGGTTATCTGTAACTTGGCTTCTCGTAGCGAGGGAACCGCCAGAAGGCCCTCGGTGCTGGACCTCAGTGTCCGGGCAGAACGATGGGAGAGGAGACGCTCCTTCAGGTATACTGGACCGAGGCCGTTTAGGGCTTTAAAGGTCAGCACCAACACTTTGAATTGTGCTCGGAAACGTGTCTTGGAAGCCTCTGCTACATGTTCTTCCATAATTTGAGCACTGGGCTTCTTTCTATACATCAGCTCCTGTCAGAAATCAGTGATGTTTGCAGGGAGAGGATGAGGTAAGAAAGAAACACACCAGAGGGCAGTGAGAGATGTTTAGGGAAGTTTTTAATGACTAAAGTTTTAAAGTATTTTTAATCTTTTGTTGGAAGCTGCCCAGAGTGGCTGGGGAAACCCAGCCAGATGGGCAGGGTATAAAATAATAATAATAATAATAATAATAATAATAATAATAATAATAATAATAATAAAAGAGAGGAGGTACCCAAGGGAGGGAGATGGCAAGGTCTTGAACCAGGGAATGTATTGCCACAATCCTGTTTTGGACTTGACTTGTGGTATCTCTGCCAAAAAGGTTAGCACTACCTCTGTCTTAGAGGAATGCATGATGTTATTCAAGCAATAAAATAAAATTTCTTTCAATACCATCTGTGTTTTTCTGGCACCCACAAGACAAGCACTCACAGCAAAACTTCCTTAAGAGGTAAGGCAGGGTGAGATGTGAACTTATGGTTTCCCCATGAGTGGGAGCAGCTAACAAATCAAACAAATGTGAAATTATCTCCAGGCAGATTTTTAAAAAACCGCACAAACAAAATGCATGAGCACTCCTTTGCCCAGCCCTGTCACTCAATGTGTCAGTTTGTGAGAGAGGCAGACAGTTGGCATCTGTTTGATCCTTGTGGCTTGTTGGGGCTGGAGGGTGCGGTGGGCGGGTCAGAGGCACCCTCCCTCAACAGCCTCCAGGGGAGTTTTTATTCCAAACACAGCAATTAAGGTTGATCCGCCTAGCCATAAATAACACAATCCCTCACACTCACTTGGCACTCGGGATGTGTAAAAACCTGCAAGGCTGTTGACTAAGGTGTGTCTTGCTCTTGTAAGTCAAGTGGAACAAAACAAGCTGTAGTCAAGGGGAACAAACTTCGGGAATATCTGCCAGGAAGAATCACCTCAGGCCCATCTTTGGGCTCACTTAAAACACAAACACCTCATGCCATGGGAAAGAAAAGTTCCTACTTAATCCATGTTGTCAGAGGGTCGTCGTGGCTACTCTAGAGTAACTCCGCTTGAGTCCAGTTTGTCTTTAAAGACTTTTATTGTGCAAAGTATTTACAGTGCAGAGACAGCTTAAAACATGACCTCTCAGTCTGAACCAGAATCCGGCAATGGCGTACGTCTGTTTCTACGCCAGCAAAGTAGTCGGGGCACCCCAAAACACCTCCCCCTTGACCTGTGTTGCGGTGCTCTCCTTAACTCTTGCACCGGAAGGGGCGATGCCTCTCAGCCTCCTCCCTTTCAAGGCGGTGGAAGGGCTCTTCAGCATCCTTGAGCCCTTGCCTACATCTCTCCTCCCCTGAGCTTTCCCATCGTTCCGCACGCTGGCTTCTCTCTCCCTCCGAGTCTTTCCCCTCCCCCCTGGCTGCTTCAGACCCACTGCTGCTCCCTGTGCTTGGCGAGGTGGATGTTAGGATGATGGGGGCTGGTGCCCTGTAGGGAGTCATCCTTACACATGTCATACATAATTCTCTAAAGTGAGCCCTGTACTGGATTAATCCGTTCCAGACGGGTCCACGGAGTACTCAACCTGAAGCGTACTTAACCCAAAGCATGGGTGTAATTGGTTCTGGAAGTCTGTTCATAAACTGATGCATTCATAAACTGAAGCGAACTTTCCCATTGAAAGTAATGGAAAGTGAATCAATCCATTCCAGATGGGTCCGCGGCGTTCGTAAACCGAAAATTCGTAAACCGAGGTGTTCATAAACCGAGGTTCCACTGTACAAATATTATTTGTATGCTGCTAGGTTCTTTGAGCACATGCAGTCTATCAGGTTGGGGGTTTTTTTTACATCCATTAGAAGCTCAGAGATAGGCATGCCACTAGGGCGGGACGTTAGATGCACTTATGAATCTCAAAAAGGGTATCAAAGAACATTCATTATACTGAAAGTTATTTTAGAAATTCCGTATGGAATAATTAAGCTTGTTTTTAAGACATGGGGTTTTTGAGGGATAGGCTGGATATCTACTCGTGCAGAATATACAATGCTGCCATAAAGAGAGTCAGGCTATTTGTCAGTCAAGCATAGTATACTCAACTCTTGAGGGGGGGAGCAATTATCCAGGGCCTCTGGCAGAGACAAGATTTTCCTGCCATCTTACAATGGGACTGAGCCTGAGATCTTCTTTAGGCAAACCATCATGCATTCCATCACTCTGCTGCGGCCACTGAGCTGTGAGGACGGCATACCAGGAAGACTGGCCCACCTGCATCTTCCTATTGCTCCATATGTGGAAGACTGATGCTGCAGAGCACATTCAGCCACCGAATGTTGTTCATGAATTGGAGGCGTGTGAAACTGAACAGCAATGGTTTCTGCACAACACTTTCTCAGCAGGAGCCGCCTGAGCAGTGTGAGCTTAGAAATTCAACAGGACCCTTCTTCAAGGTCCACAATCATTTGCAACGTGCATTATTCCCGGTTCCGGGGGTGGGGGTGGGGGGAGGGAACAGAGAACTGGGAGACTCAATTTCAGCAACCCTTCTAAAATATTTATCCTGGTTCACTATCTATGTATCTTGGCCCTGAATTGATTTTATCTAAGTGCTGTTGTTTTAAACTGTTTTTATATTTATTTGTTTGTTTAACATATATATGCAATTGTTTTGTGTTAGCGTTTCTATAGATGCAATTGTTTTAACTGTTTTTATATGTGGCATTATACTGCAAATCGCCTCATGGGCACAAATGCCTCATAAATATAAGAAATAATAATAATAAAACGTTCAGCACAATATGTGCCTTTTTTAAAAAAGGTTTCTGCTGCTGAAAACAAAGCAAGCCCATAGTAGAGTCTCCTGAGACGTATTTTATTTTCTAGCTATGTTTTTTGTTAACTTCAAGGCAGATTTTTTTTTTAACACACCTGATTATCAGTGCTTCCATTAGGAAATCCATCTCGTCCTGTTCAGAACAGATTTCTGGCAATGTCTATTGAGAAGGAGAAGAAAAAGCTGAACCCATTACAAAGAAAATAAATTACTGGCAGGAGATAACAAGGAGCTGGAAGAGCTGAAGTCTTAAATCAGAGCATTTCTTTTCTTCATTTTGTCCTGCGTTTTAGCCTGCAAACACCCCCAAGGAACCTAACACAATTAAAATACAATAAAAAACATCTAACAACTCTGAAAACAAATCTTTTTTTTTTAAAAAAACCCACATTCTTATAACTTAGATGCCCTTTGCACGCACCTGATACTTAAGCCTCATTATTTATAACAAAGTATATTCCGATTCGCAATGGTGTGAATTTTAGGGAACTATTCTGTGGAGTTTCTGAACAGGAATAATGGTGAGGGAAGGAGGGGGGGATGAGGGTGGAATATTTATATTCAAGTGGGATTTTGGAGAATTTTTATGCTCGCCCACACAAAGGCTGGCTACAATCTTTTCTCTATATTATAAAAAATGGACGAAAGAAAATATTGCTCCATTTCTTCTGTTAGTTCTTCTGTATTTCAGGGGTGGGCTCACTTTCTTTGTGAGGACTACTCATAAAACCCAGATGAATCTAGACAACTCCCCTGCCAGTTTCCTACTGCAAGGAAATGGAGGGACTGGTGGCAGGAGAGAGCCCAACCCAGCCCCCTTCCTTCTGCCCCCCCCGGTCACTCTGCCAGCCCTTCCTCCCCTCTACCCTCCACCAAGTCCCATGGAGAAAAAACCCCTGCACAGCAGTATGTTATTTCCTGCTGGAAAGCGTGCCACTTGTAGTCAAGTTTCACAATCCTCGGTAGCAAAGGTGGTTCTTTGTATCATTTGCTGCCAGAATAAAGGCTTGCTGGGCCTCTTTGGAGCCCTCCTCAGCCTGATAACCCTTCCTTCTTCTCCAAGGCATGTTTTTACGTCAGGGAAGTAGGAGTACTGGCAAAGAAGAAGAAGAGGAGTTTGGATTTGATATCCCGCTTTATCACTACCCAAAGGAGTCTCAAAGCGGCTAACATTCTCCTTTCCCTTCCTCCCCCACAACAAACACTCTGTGAGGTGTGTGGGGCTGGGAGACTCCAAAGAAGTGTGACTAGCCCAAGGTCGCCCAGCAGCTGCATGTGGAAGAGCGGAGACACAAACCGGTTCCACAGATTACGAGTCCACCGCTCTTAACCACTACACCACACTGGCCTAATTTGCAATGCCTAATTTGAGGTGGACTTAATTGAGAAGGCTGTTCCTCTCCCGAATTGATTCCACAAGCAGATGCAATCACATTTTTGAAGACCCATGCTTCAAACAATAAACCATCAATCAATTATTATCTTAATTAGAGGCCCTTGTCCTAGTGCTCCCTCCACAACTTTTGGACATTAGCTGACTCACTTCTACAGGGATAGAATTTATGTGGTGGCATCAACATAAATTTGCTTTTTAATTCTTTCTACAGTTGCTTTTTTTATTCTTTCTACAGTTATTTTGCTGCACTAAGCCTGGGTTTCTTTTTTCCAATGACTTGTTTTATATTGTTTTGAATTGATCTGTAAGTCATATTGACTACCACTGTGGCAGAAAAGTGGGATAAGCATCTCATGAAGGAATAAAATAGCAAACAAAAATCTTATTTCTGCTCATTAATGTGCACACTGACCTTGATAGCCACTTGTAGTGGGCTGGGATCCCCGGTGATTCCAACCACTGTCCCTTTGTAAACTTCACCAAATGCACCGTGTCCAAGTGCCCTGAAAGTGGGGGGGGGGACGACACATACATTACCTCGTGCACAACCTATGGGTGTGTTAAGCAAACACTGCTGTATACCCAAAAGAAGGAAGATCCTGTGCTGTCTACTGCAGGGTAACTTTCCTTGTGAGGAGAGAGTGCTCAAATCTTACTGTGTTTTGGGATGTTTGTTTACAAATATACAACTTAAGCACTGAGTATCAGTGAAGTATCCAAGAAGCCCCAGTGTGTGTGTGTATTTGTTTGACCAATTCCTCAAGGCAGTGGGGACCAGGTATTAAATGCTATTAGGCAAGCATCCCAGAAACCACATTACAGTGGTGCCTCGCAAGACGAAATTAATTCGTTCCGCGAGTCGTTTTGTATTGCGAAAATTTCGTCTTGCGGTTTTCCAATTTTAACAAAGCAAAGCAAAGCCAAAAAAAATGCAAAAAAATTTGTCTTGCGAAGCACAGCCATAGAAAAATTAGTCTTGCCAGTCAACAAAAAGATCGCGAAACGCTTTCGTCTTGTGAGTTTTTCGTTGTGCGAGGCATTCGTCTTGCGAGGTACCACTGTACATGAGAATTTTTAAAAGTCTCTGAAGAACATACTTCAAGCCATTATCTTACAAAGCCAGTCTTTTAAAATATCAAGATGGGGCACATTTGTAGGAAATAACTGGGAAGCCATAATCAAAATTTTGTTACTTTCCATTGGAATCCTGTGGCTCTGCAATTCAAAAAAGAGCAAGATTGCTGCTGAGAAATAAAAAGGGTGCTGTTGTTGTTGTTGCTAAACAACAACAATCCTACATTAATAGACTACTTAAATCCCATTGAGGTTTCTGGTCAGAAATGAGACGATATTTGGGCAAAACAGCAGTTGGTAGAGCATGAAACTCTTAATCTAAGGGTCTTGGGTTTGAACCCCTTGGTAGGCAAAGGTTTCCTGCATTACAGGGAGTTGGACTAAATGGTCCTCCTAACTCTACCACTCCATGATTCCAAATTCCAGTTCCTGCCTGTGTTCCCATTTCTTTGCCTCTGTTCATGCATCTGAAGAACTCATGCCTCCTCCACCCCCAATCTGCCCATGTGCTGAGATCAGCAGCTGAGCTACCTCATCAAAAGTGAGGCAAATGGTAAATGGAGAGAGGACCGTTGCACACCAGCCTGCTCTGGTGCCAAGATCATAATCTCAACCAAAAGCCCTGCCATCAAATATGAGGCAGGTGGCAACTGAAGAGAGAGAGCCTTCTTGGTGGTGGCATCCTGTTTATGAAATTCACTCCTTAGACTAGAGAGGATTGTCTGGAGTCTACTTCGCTGTCCTTGCAGTGTCATGCAAAGACTGTTTCATTCCTTTGAACATTTCCTGTTTCAGCCTGACACCCGGGGAGTTGGGGAAGGATATCCCAATCTAAAGTATGCAAAGAAACCTTAAGCAATGTGTGCAACACATTCTGCACTAACTTAGTGGATACAAATAGTCTTCATTTCAGGTATACCGTAACTGAGTGCTATGCAGGCCTATTTGTATAATCAAAGCATTTGGTACAGGTCAGATGAGGGTAACATTATAAGCCTTCTGGTTAGCCTGTTGACATCAGAGCCACTAATATTAAAATAACACCCCAACCTCTGCTAGGATTCCTCTTCCTACGTTAGCAAGAACACGCTGCCTTACCGGAGAAGGGAGATGTTCTTCCGTGGGATCTCCTTGAGTTCACTTAGACTGGCTGCCTTTCCTGCAAAGCTGTAGTTGGGGTTGTAATCCGTCATAATAGTGGAAGTGCGGATTTTGCTCAGATTATATTCTGGGCTTTGGAGACGGGCCCTGGCCCCTTCAAGCTGTTTCTTCTTATGATGATAAACTGAAGAGAAAAGTTCACAGATAAAGGCCGAAATAACCAACATCTGGGAAGAGCAAAAAATGTTTCACCTGGACGTTCTTTCGACTATTTAAACCCTGTTGTTTTTAGGCAGGATCTGCTCACTTATTGTGATCATTTTTTTGTCGAATCATAGACAAGCAAGCCTGTCTAGGTCAGTGTTTCTCAACCAGTGTGCCTCCAGATGTTTTGGGACTACAACTCCCATCATTCCTGACCACTGGTCTTGCTAGCTAGGGATGATGGGAGTTGTAGTCCCAAAACATCTGGAGGCACACTGGTTGAGAAACACTGGTCTAGGTCATCAATGCCCAAACTTCTACATGCATGGATAGGCTTGCCTAAGCAAAAATGTTTTAAGCAGAAATAACTTTAGTTCCTGAAATATTTGTGACTGTGAGCTTCTGTTGCAAAAAAAAATTCAGCCACCTGTGAATCCGCAGAACATAAAAATGACAAAATAGAAAAGCTACACGGCTCAATCAAGCTAAAAAACACTGTCTTTATGCTTCTGTAATAGCCCTGATGAGAAAGGCAACTTGTGACCCCTTTTCAAAGGTGAAAAAAAGAATTCAGAAACATCAAAACACACTGATTATGTGCTGCTTGTGCCTAATAACAGATCTGAGGTAATCTGGATTGGAACAATGTGATACGTAGGCATACAAAGCTCTGATCAGCCCCCCCCCCCACTGGCCACACACACAGGTATTTTGTGTAAGAAATTTGTGTCAAGACATCTAATTGCACAGCTCCCACAAAACATTTAGGCAGACCTGAAAGGTGGGCTAGGGTTTCGAATGTAAATGCAAACACAGCTTGCTGAATTATTTTCTTCACTTCAGAAAAGGGTCCATAGGTCAACACATTGTCAGGAATCTTTTACTGAGACAATCCTTTTTTTAAAAAGCTTGATCAAACAGTGCATATTTATAACAAAGATTTTCTAGTTCATCTTTTCTTTATACCACACCTGTCAAGTACCCTGTTTCTCATATTTTAAGACATACCCATAAAATAAGCCATAGCAGGATTTTTAAGCATTCAAGAAATATAAGCCATACCCCGAAAATAAGACATAGTGATAGGCGCAGCAGCAATGCCGGCCGCGGCAGGAGGAGGAAGAAAAAAATAAGACATCCCTTGAAAATAAACCATAGTGTGTTTTTTTGAGGAAAAAATAAATATAAGACATGTCTTATAATATGAGAAACACGGTAAGAGATGGGAGTTATTGTCCCAGCAGTGTTGACCCTTGCTGCTAAAACATGCCATACTTTGAATCTATTCCCACATCTTTGTGAGTGCCTTGCTCCCCAGAGGCAGCAATGACAGGTTGACCTCATTCACTTGAAATCATAGAGTTGGAAAGGGACCCAAGGGTCTTCTAGTTCAACCTCCTGCAATGCAGGAATCTCAGCTAAACCTCTACAACCTCACACTGTTGACTCACGTTAAGCTTGTGGTCCACCAAGGCCCTTAGATCCTTTTCACATGTACTGCTAGTAGGCCAGGTGTCCTCCACCTGATATTTGTGCATCTGGTTCTTCCTGCCTAAGTGCAGAACCTTACATTTGACCCTATTGAAATTCATTTTGTTAGCTTGGGCCCAGTTCTTCAAACTGTTAAGGTCATTTTGAATTCTGATTCTGTCTTCTACAGCATTAGCTGCCCTTCCCAGTTTGGTGTCATCTGCACTATTCATTTATCCAAGTCATTTATAAAGACATTGCACAACAACGGGCCCAGGACAGAACCCTGTGGCACCCCACTTGTCACTTTTTTCCCCCAGGATGACAAAAACATTGCAATGTTCAACTCACCAATAGGCTAGCAATGGAGGTTAAAGCTGTACATGTTGTACATATATCAGCAAACTTAGCATACTTTCAGTTATCCTGTTCTCTCCCTTCTCCTTTCCCTTTTGTACCTTGAGTTTTAGAATGTGGCCCTGTGTACAGGGACTATTTATGCCAAGCATAGGCAAACTCGGCCCCCCAGATGTTTTGAGACTACAGTTCCCATCATCCCTGACCACTGGTCCTGTTAGCTAGGGATGATGGGAGTTGTAGTCCCAAAACATCTGGAGGGCTGAGTTTGCTATGCCTGGTTTATGCATTTATCTGGACAGTGTGTGTTGCATTTTTATAAGTACACAATATATTTATGACTACTATTGTGACTATTTTTATTAAAAAGTCCAATAATGCTTAGTTTCTGTGTGATGCTGAGCAGCTATTGGTCCTTTGAGGAGTCCACCTTATTACATTGTCTTCCAGACACTCGGCAGCCTTCACAGGATGCCTTTATAAAGGGTAGGAAAAGGTCAGAAATGTGAATGGCCGAGATGAGCAAATGCACCAAAAGAAGTATAATTGATGCTTCTTACCAAACGACAGGCTGCCGCAAGTGAGAGCCATTCCAAGCACCACAATCACAGCAATCACAGCCAGGAGGAGTGAGAGAGGCAGTTGTCCTTCTGGGACAGGCTCACGGAGAACTGGTCAAAACAAAACTATAATTCTACATCATCATACGCCCACAGCTCCTATGCAATGTTTCTGGCAAAAAGAACTGTCAACCACATTAGACCAAGAGTCCCATCTAATCCAGTGCTCTGTTTTCTAACTGTGGTCAATCACAGGACCCTGTGGATCTCATAAATTAGGGCTGGAAAATGTGCAGCTAGGTAGGTGTTGCCGGACTACAATTCTGATCATCCCTGACTGCTGATCCTGCTGGCTGGGACTGATGGGCATTGGAGAAGAGGAGAGGAGAACATAGTCATGGAGGGTTATAGGTTTTCCAGGTCTGCCATTAGCAGAGCAAAATGGAGGTGGCCATCCCCAAGACTTGTAACCAGGGGTCTAGAACCTTTAAACATGATGGGTTTCATTTAGATATACTGACAAACAGCCATTGGTATACCTATCCCACAGAAGTAGTTAGGACAGGATGGGCGCATTGGTGACCAATAGATAGCCTAGCAAAATCTAATAGCAATCAATAGTCATAAATCATCATGAAACAAACATGGTAATGAAACAAAATTAAATGGCTGCATCATTTTAAAGTCTGTATGATTGCTAACCATGCACAAGAAGGGAGTCTTTATGGAAACAATGTACCCCAAATTATAAGATGCACTTCAGAAAACAATCTAGGCCAGGCATGTCCAACAGGTAGATTGTGATCCACTGGTAGATCACTGGACGTCTGTGGTAGATCACCGGTAGATCACCGGCTCCCCCCCAAAGAAGCTCAACAACTTTGGCTCCCCTAAAAAAAGCTCAACATCTTTCCCTGCACCTCAAAAAACAGGGCTTTCCTTCCTAAAAAAATTTCAACATCTTTGCCCTGCACCCCAAGAATGGGGGTAGATCACTGCCAGTTTTTAACTCTGTGAGTAGATCGCAGTCTCTTGGGACTTGGCCACCCCTGATCTAGGCTAAGTCCAGTCAAAGGCGACTATGAGGTTGTGACGCTCATCTCGCTTTCAGGCTGAGGGAGCCAGCATTTGATCACAGACAACTTTCCGGGTCATGTGACCAGCATGATTAAACTGCTCTGGCGCAGCAGAATACCATGACAGAAGCCAGAGCACACAGAAACGCCATTTACCTTCCTGCAGCAGTGGTACCTATTTATCTACTTGCACTGGTGTGCTTTCAAACTGCTAGGTTGGCAGAAGCTGGGACAGAGCAACGGGAGCTCACTCCATCGCGGGAATTCAAACCACCGACCTTCTGATCAGCAAGCCCAAGAGGCTCAGTGGTTTAGACCACAGCGCCACCCGCGTCCCTAGAAAATCTACCTCAGTATTGTCTACACTGAATGGCCGTGGCTGTCTAGCATTTCAGACAGGGCTCGCTCCCAGTCCTACCACTGAGCTATGGCCCTTCCCCTGGTTCATGGTATAAGGCTAGGAAAAAGCAAGAAATTATGATTATTATTTTTTATATTGGGAGGATGTTCCATGCTTTACCTGTGCATGATACATTGTCACTGGCCAAGATGGCCCCGACTGCACAAATACAGATGGGCAGGTGGGCGTCAGGAGCCTGCTTGCAGATACCTGACTGGCAGTGGCTGCAATTCACGTAGATATCAATCTCCACCTCGCCATGACTCTCCATAACTAAATGAGAAGGAAATGGATACACACTAGAGTTTAGATGTTTCCTAAGATGTTTCCTAGATGATGCAGCTGTCATTCCCTAAGTAAGGGCAGATAGTGACTAGTGAGAACTTCCTTGTTATACCCCCTTATCTATTCGGTACCTCCTACCTAGTGGGGTAGGAGAGCTAAACATAATGTCAATATATATCACATCTGGCAACCAATATCCCCCTTTGGTTTTGGATAGTGCATGGGTAAAGGTAAAGGTAAAGGAGCCCTGGATGGTTAAGTCTAGTCAAAGGCAACTATGGGGTTTAGCGCTCAACTGGCTTTCAGGCCGAGCGAGCCGGTGTTTGTCCACAGACAGCTTCAGGAGCAACAGAACACTGTGATGGAAACCAGAGTGCACGGAAATGCCATTTACCTTCCTGCCACAGCGGTACCTATTTATCTACTTGCACTGGCATGCTTTCGAACTGCTAGGTTGGCAGAAGCTGGGACAGAGCAACGGGAGCTCACCCAATCGCGGGGATTCAAACCGCCAACCTTCTGATCGGCAAGCCCAAGAGGCTCAGTGGTTTGGACCACAGTGCCCCCCCCCGATGATTCTAAAAAGCCCGGGACATAAATTCTCACAGACTTCTAACAGCTATGGTGGCTCATTTATCTGAAGTAACATATTTAACGGTAACTATGAAAGTGTATACTCCATTCTGTTTAGTGTGCCCCTCCCCTGCCAAAAAAAAGTCCTCTGTGCCCTAAAACCAGAGATACTAATTGGGTATGTGGACAAGGAATGTACACTGCAGAAACAAGAGTACTGAGAAAGAGCACACAACAACGGGTTGGAGGGTGCTAAAAGAAGTGGATTGGATCTTACCTGCCAAGGGACCCAGGAAGACTTCCCCAGCTGGATTCACAAAGGAAACACCATGCCGTCCATCAGCTGTGATGTCATCAGCTTCAGAGGCGTGGCCACCTAGGCAAAGAAAAACCACATTTGCAAATGGAAGGATTGGCGGGTTGCCAGTTTATACCAATACTTTTTTAGTATTGTCATGTTACTGATGCTTTCCACACAAGGCCTTTTAGTGCTGCTGAGGCATGGTAGTTCTGCAATCTGCAGTTCTGCAACCAGGAAACTGGTACATCACTGAGTATACCACTTCACTCAATATCATGCTATACCCCCATTCTAACCCCCCAAATCCTTGCTTCTATGGGCAAAGGTAGAGAGCTACAAATGATTACCAAATTCATTGCAATACCCCCACTTTCCATGGTCTGGGTTTTCATTTGTACACAATCCAGAACACCACACTTGCCTGCTTTTCAGAAATGGTCGCTCTACGGTCGCCAGGACAGCAGCAACACTGAGGACGAAGCTTGTAGATTTGAATATTATTGTTATGTAGAAGTATGAGAATAATATCTGTATCACACCTTCTTGATGCACCATTTTGTGTGTTCACTGATTGCCCTGGTCTTTGGCTACTTCAAACTTTCATTGAATGAAATGATTATTCAGTCTGGCACACAGTGAAATTAAGGTATAGCCCAGCCTTCCCCAGCCATATGTTGTTGGACTACAACTCCCATCATCTCTGACCGTTGGCCATGTGTCGGGCTGATGGGAGTTGCAGTCCAAATCATCTGGGCAGCACCAGATTGAGGAAAGTTCAAATAGCCTAGCATACCTTTGTAGCCTCCACCTCCTCCACCAGATGTACAAGCTCCTCCTCCTCCACCAAAACCACCTGAGGTGGCCCACTGAAGTTTCTCTAGAGCTTGCCGACAGGCCTCGCCACCTTCTCCACCCTCCAGAAGTGATTTCCCAGCCCAAGGAAACTTGGTGATATCTTCCCAGCCACCACCTCCACCTGTAACACACACACAGAAGAGAGTGCATTAAAAGTAAGAACACAACTTTCACAGGCAGACACTGGCATCAAAGTTAAATCTTTGATAAATGCAAGTGGAAGTGGAATGCAGTCCACAAACAACTTTCCAATACTTTGTTCATACTGATAACACGCATCACTTTTTGATACAATAATGTTGTGACGCGGGTGGCGCTGTGGTCTAAACCACTGAGCCTCTTACGCTTGCCGATTGGAAGGTCGGTGGTTCAAATCCCTGTGATGGGGTGAGCTCCCATTGCTCTGTCCCAGCTCCTGCCAACCTAGCAGCTCGAACGCATGCCAGTGCAAGTAGATAAATGGGTATCGCTGCAGTGGGAAGGGAAACAGCGTTTCCATGCACTCTGGTTTCCGTCACGGTGTTCCGTTGCACCAGAAGCCGTTTAGTCATGCTGGCCACAAGACATCTGTTTGTCTGTGGACAAACGCCGGCTCCCTCGGCCTGAACTGAGGTGAGTGCCAAAACCCCATAGTTGCCTTTGACTGGACTTAATCATCCAGGGGTCCTTTACCTTTACCTAATGTTGTAAGCATGATGTAGATTTAAATACCTGAGTGGTTAAAATTTCTGTTGTTTAAAAGGGAAGTTTGCAGTGACTCCCTGGAATGATGGATCCACTAGTTTACACTAGCAAAGGTAGTGGAACATAAGTAAAGAATGTCTGTGCCTCCAACATCAAGTCTAGGGTCTTCCTGCCACAGGAAAGCGGGCAGGTGGTGGCTGGTTAAGAGCAGGCTGAGGTTGGGGGGGGGGTCTCCAAAAGCTGCAGACGTGGTTTGTTTGGCTGTAAAATCTAACATATATTATAACCTATAGATCCTCACCTGCTGCCCCAGTTCTCCCGTTGACTCCAGGGACTGCTGTGCTGTTCACATACTGTTCCAAGAACATATCATCCAGGGAACCTTCCTGATATTTCATGTAAGCCTTCCCTCCGCCTCCTGCTGCTACAAGCAAAGGTTCGAATGCGCCATTCTTCTGCTGCTTAAGAAAACACACACACACACACACACACACACACACACACACACACACACACATGAAACGCAATAAAGGAACTGAGAGAACATAGCCGGTTCAAAAGCAGACACCAGGTTTTTAAAAGGAGACTCGGATATAAACGACTGAAAAATGCTTCCCCCCAACAAGCACAAATGGCAATGCAGGGAGAAGTGAGCCACCTCCCGTGCACATTTATTACCAATAGGTATAGAATCAAGAGCTCAAAACAGCAGGCTCTGCATGGGTGCTGCTGTGTGTCGATGGGCTTTTGCTCTATTGGCTTTTCCTTTTCCTAGATGCTTTTCAGAAAGAGGCTGGGGGGGAAAACGCAACATGAGAACTTACTCTAAAGATGTACGTTGCTCCTCCTCCTCCGCCCCCTCCGCCTGCCCATTCAGTCAGTCCTCTTTCTTTCTTGTACTCATCTTCAATTTCTGATGATTCCCCCAGGCAGATCTGCTCAGTCTGAGAATTGCTCTGAAAGAGAAAAAAAGAGAGGGAATGGCTAAAGACCAGCAATGTGCTTGGGGCAGGTTACTGCCCATTAATTGAGGGGTCTTCTTTATTTAAACCTCAGTTAAAGCAACTTTCAACTACCGGTAATTGGTAAACAGCATTTAAATAAGCTTATACATTGTAGAGCAGGGATTCTCAAACTGAGGTCTGTGGACCACCAGTGGCCGGCAAGCTTCACTGAGGTGGTCTGTGACATTTCTATGAATATGTGGTTGAAGGTGGGAGGTGGCACATTCAACACTTTGGCTATTCATATTGATTTTTGATTGTATTTTTATTGCTTCCTTTATTCTATCATATTGCAATTTGAATTATATGAAATTACAATTGCTACCACCAAGAAACACCAGCAACTTTCAAATGGTCTTCGCGGTGGGGGAGTTTGAGAACTGCTGCTGTACAACATCTGTGAACTTGTCATTTTGAGGATCTGAAACAGGACAGGGGTTGTTTATTTTAAATGTGAGATTACAAACAAACTGGCAGCACCACTTGTTAGAAGAAAAGGTAATTTTAAATACTTTGTTTTTTTCTTCAAGTGTGGAAAAGTAGTAACCAGGCCACAATAACTTTTTCAGCCCAGTTCAAGCCAGTAACGGCTAATTTAGAAAGAGAGTTTGTTGGTGAGTCAATGCAACCAAACAACCAATCTCCTGTCTTTTCCATTCTCTCTCTCTTAAGCTGATGCCATGTCCCCATGTATTTACAGGCAACAATTTCTCATTTGGGCATTACAACATTAACCAGGACATGCATAGCACAGAAGTGGCAACCTGGTCTGCCACATATAATATAATAATAATAATAATTTATTATTTATACCCCGCCCATCTGGCTGGGTTTCCCCAGCCACTCTGGGCGGCTTCCAACAGAAATATTAAAATACAATCATTTATTAAACATTAAAAGCTTCCCTAAACAGGGCTGCCTTCAGATGTCCTCTAAAAGTTTGGTAGTTGTTTTTCTCTTTGACATCTGGCGGGAGGGCGTTCCACAGGGCAGGCGCCACTACCGAGAAGGCCCTCTGCCTGGTTCCCTGTAACTTGGCTTCTCGCAGCGAGGGAACAGCCAGAAGGCCCTCGGTGATGGACCTCAGTGTCCAGGCAGAACAATGGGGGAAGAGACACTCCTTCAGGTATACTGGACCGAGGCCGGTCTGTGAACTGGCTCTTGATGTGCCTTTACTTCTTTGATGGGCCCAATGTCATCATTGGGGAAAGCACGTGAGAGTAATAAATGGCTGACTAAATTTGGGTTTACTTGAGACAGTCCATTCTTAACTGTTTGATCTTTTTAGTGTGCCTTTGTGGAGATTATACAAATCCTCCTTAGCACATTCGGAAAGCCTCTCTTTTATGAGGCTCAGATTTGATCTATAGACTTCATGTTCTCTGCAGAGAGAATTCATTTTTACTTTCCCTTTATACAGAGCCAAAGACAAAGAGGCGTTGACACTACTGTATAAATAATAGTGAAGGCCAAAAGCCAGCAAAATGCAATCTGTGGAGAAATATGTTTTGCATGAATTCTAGTGTGAAGATCACAGCACTTCACCAAGTGTGGTTGCTCCATTTAAGGCAAGGGAGGAATGCTGCCTTTGAACGCAATGTGGACTTGATCTTTCAACACCAGTGTGCAAAAACCTACATGTTCTTAGTAGAAAATGCAATTAAATTCAGTCTGGAGAACAATGTAATTTATTTGAAGGACAGTATGTGGTAGCTTCATTAAAGCAAATGGAAGAAGGAGCCAAGCTGACACATCAATTTTGAATTCCAAAATCAATATTTTAAAATAGACATGCTGCGGTTATTATTTTTGTGTGTGTTTTGTTGTCGTTTCAGCCTCTCTTAGAACCAGTTTACACGTTTAGCAGAAACAAGTGGTAAGGTAAAGGTAAAGGACCCCTTGACGGTTAAGTCCAGTCAAATTCAAATATGAGGTGCAGTGTTCATCTTGCTTCAGGCCGAGGGAGCTGGCGTTTGTCCGCAGACAGCTTTTCCAGGTCATGTGGCCAGCATGACTAAGTCGCTTCTGGCACCACAGAACACTGTGATGGAAGCCAGCGCGCACAGAAACGCCATCTACCTTCCCTTCGCAGCTGTACCTATTTATCTCTTCGCACTGCTTTGCTTTCAGACTGCTAGGTTGGCAGAAGCTGGGACAGAGCAATGGGAGCTCACCCCATTGTGCAGATTCGAACTGCTGACTTTACAATCGGCAAGCGCAAGAGGCTTAGTGGTTTAGACCTCAGCACCACCTGCGTCCCCCTCATACTTTTATAAGTGGTAAACCTTTACCTGGACTATACCATTTCGGGCTGCAGTGGGTGGGTCCTTTCTCACTGCTCCCTCATCAATGAAAAATATAACTCTCCAGCCTAGCAGGCAGAATGTCAGGTAGATCATCAGGAATGCAAAGTGTCATCTAGATCCAGGGGTCAGGGAGAACATGCAACTTGAAAGTGTTAACAGTCTGGGGAAAGCTTCACCACTTGACTCTGCTGCATGTATAAAGGTACCTCCTTACCTTTAAATGACTTATTTTAGCATGGAAATGGCCATAGGATTTTCCATGGATTGATGCTTGTTCCTATTTAGGGCTAAACAGTGGGTTTTCTGGGGGGAAGCGGCAGGGCAAAGGCTAAACTGCTCAGATCTGTGCCTAGAAAGCATGAGACCAGCGAAAATGTGGACGAGCCAATTGAGGGCTGACAAGCATTGACTGCTGAAGGGTTGGAGGAACTGGTCATATCACGTTCAGAATGCAAGGATGAAGATGAGGTCGTCAAGCGTAAGCCAGCAAGCTGGAAGCTGGAAACTGCAGAAAGTTTCTCAACTCTTCTAATCATGCAAATGATCAGATGGCAGAGTTTGACCCCTCCATGCAATGCAGCCTCAAGATAATTTGTGGGATTGCAGACACTCTGAGGCCATATAAGGAAGCTTTTGATGAGCTCAAGAGCAGCTGTCAATCACCATGCTCCTCACAAAGAAACCACCAGGTGTGCCCACTCAACCCACCTCTGCATCTGAAGCACAGTCAAGCACTTCTTCTGGCTACTAGTCAACCCCCCCCCCCCGGTCCTCATATCATCTGAAGCAGGCATCCCCAAACTTCGGCCCTCCAGATGTTTTGGACTACAATTCCCATCATCCCTGACCACTGGTCCTGTTAGCTAAGGATCATGGGAGTTGTAGGCCAAAACATCTGGAGGGCCGCAGTTTGGGGATGCCTGATCTGAAGCATCATCCAGAGAGGGAGAGAAGGAGGAAAACTAAGAGCTGCATTTGTCCCTCAACAGTAAGTCCAGCAATTTTAAATGGTTTTTTAAATGGTGGTCTAGGAGTCATTCTGGGTTTATGGGATTTTGCTTATATGCGCAATGACCAGGAACGTAACCCCCATATAAGATGTGTTACATGTATTCCCTAAGCTGCTGCTGTTGTTAGTCCAAAGAGGCTAACAGAGTCAATACAAGTAGCACTTGGTGGCAACCCAGCAAAAAGTAGCAGCAAACCTCCATGTTAGTGTGAACCAGTTATTTGAGGTACTTCCTGTCCCACCTTCCCGTTTCCCAGTTACCATCACTGGGGAAGCTGGATCCTGGAAGTATGCTAACTCTCAACCCACAGTCACAATCTGACACTTTATCTTGCATCCAGTGTGGAAAACCTCCGTTCCTCACCCCCGGACAGGCATCTTCCCCTTGTTGCCCCACCAAGATGTAGAGGAGCTCATCTTTCTCCATTTTGAAGATGGCTGAAATAAAGACCCCGTATGATCGCTTGTAGTGGTTCTTGGCTCCATTTCCTCCAGCTGCTCCGTATGCAGAAATCCTGGGGGAGGGGGAAGAAGCAATTAGGAAGAAATCTACATAACCACAGGCAGGTCCCAAAGCAGCTCCAGCTGCAAACTCTTCATAGGGACACCAAGAAGACCATGCTTAGATCAAAGACTTCAAAGAGACGTCAGCTATGTAGCTGCAGCACCCCCCAAATCACCAACCCACATAGAATATAGGAATAGCAGAACGGAGATGTATTATTTATTATTAGTATTACTGTTAATGGTTACTACAACAAGCCCACCCATCTTACGAGGTTGCTGAAAAGATTGCTGAGTTAATGCATTTCAAACCCTTAAAATTATTATGCTTGCTACAGCACAACGACACTCACGTATAGCGGTTTGATGCTGGTACTCTCCACACTTGCACCCCTCGCAGCTGTCCCTCTTTCTCCACAGTCACGGAAATGTTGGTGTTGCGGTAGGCACTGTCACACTGTGCTTGGGTTGGCCCTCGAGGCCCACTGGCCCCGCAGGATGTAAACAACCAGCCTGGAGCAGGTGCTTCCCCTACGACCACAAAACCACCCAGAGATGTGACCAATATGTCAGTTTGCTTTTATTCCCAAGGCAAATGCCATATTCGTGTCATCTGCCCAACATAACAAGAAAACCCATTATTTCCAGGGAAGTTATTCCTTCCAGATCCTCATACGCTTGTAGTAACAAGCGTTAACTTCAAACTTCACTCTCTAGCCAGAAATGACATGTTGTTAACAACAAGGCAGTTTTGTAGCATCAACTATCTTCGGGGCTTTTAAAACATTGCAGAGATGTTTATATCAGCCTCTTCACAATGGAAGTATATACAAGGCAGATTGGCAAGCTAGTGAATTGGGCTAGAAGCCAACTGGAGACAAAGGAAGGGCAGGTATTAGCATGAGTGTTCAGAACTGCTGAAACATCAACTTCTGCCTTTAGAGTCAAGGTTCTGATTGACAGTCATCCTTAGCAAGAAGGTTATGTTCTTGAATTTCAGAGAACTAAGTAACAAACACTTCTGCCCAAACCCCTGGCCATTTGTAGAATTCTTCCAGCTTAATGATTTTATCCATTGTCCACAATATAGATCAAAATTGTTACTGAGGCTGCATTCTTATGGGCGTTCCCACCCCCCACCCCACCCCATGTAAATCACTGGTATGGGCTCCCCAAGCTGAATGAGAACCCTAGTGAGTTAAGCCTCTCTATCCACCACACGAGGGTCCCAATCTGAACTGGAACCCCACACAGGCAGTTGATGTTTAAAAGGAAAACCTGCGCTTAAGGAGACACATACAGAGCTAACGCATGGTCCAGCTTGGTCCTTATTTTGCAAAACGGCACTGCCCATAGTTTGCCAATGAAATAATGAGTGCAGTAGGATATTGCTCTAGCACAGGTGCTAATGCACAGCATTCTGTACTGTTTCCACACTTCTGCATTCAGGCTGACAGAGAAATCAAAACAGTAAAACTATACATTTATTACTTTGCAATCCAGGTTTCTATGGTCGGATTCACATGTGCAAGCTACTACAAAAATTGCCAGCTGAAAAGTATGCATGCACAGCTTTATTGCGATCCATAGACCCAAAAATGAGCTGAAAAGGCAATTCTTGTGGAGGCAGCACCACTTGGCAAATCCCCCCCCCTTTTTAAGGGATCCCTGCAGAGTTTCAGCCATTTCAATCAGGCTAATACAAACCATGAAAAACAAAATAAAATAAGGGTTGCATCATTGTTTTTGCAAACAGAATAACTGGGACCACATGGAACCACATAACCAGAGCCATGCAGAGCTGCCTCTATGCGGCTGCATTTCAAGCAGCCACCTACGTGGCAGGTTGCACACACGAGCAGAGTTCCCAACTCTACATCTGAGCTGGACACAAAGCCTCACCTCAAAACGTCAGGAAACTACAGTGGGTTAATCTGTCTGATGACAAAACCATTCATGCCATTAGCAACTGTGCAAAATTTCAAAATAAATAGCCAGACATGGGGACTCTGATAAAAACCTCAGAAGAGCTCTGCTGGATGAGAGCAAAGGTCCAACATTCTGTTCCCATAGTGGCCAAGCAGATGCCTATGGGAAGCCCACAAGCAGGCAGGATTAGCACTTTCCCGCTCCTAACAGGAGACTGAACATTCGTAACATGCCACCCTGTACAAGGCCAATATTTGATGCCTTCCCCCCAGCCTTCGCGGTGCTGGTTTAAGCTGGGATTTGGGAAGGAGGCACGAAAGCTCTGGCAGAGTCCTAGAGCCCTCCTTTCTCCATCCCAAAACTCAGCAAGCACTTGCCTGGCTTTGGGAAGAAGGACTCTTGGACCCTGCCAGAGCCCTCACACCTCCTTCCCGAAGACAGGAAAGCGGTTACTGGGCTTTGAGAAGGTGCCCTCATTGGCTGCGCACCCAGTGTGGCTGTGCTGCTCAAAACTGCCCTGAATCTGCCTCTGCTCCTGATCCACAACAACTGGTATTGAGAGGCATACTGACTCTGATACAGGAGGGCATATAGAGCTGTCATTACTAGTAGCCAAGTCTTACTCTTCATGAATTTGCTTAATCTGTTTCTAATGCCACACAAGTGGTGGTAGTAAGTTTCACAGTTTGCACTGCACCCCCTTTGTCTGTTCTGAATCTGCCAATGTGAAGCTTCATTTGGGTTCTATAATTATGAGAGGGCCAAAAACTTCACTTGGTCCACAACACACTTAATTCTGTATACTTTGATCATGTTCTCCCTTGTTGTTTAGTCGTTTAGTTGTGTCTGACTCTTTGTCATCCCATGGACCAGAGCACGCCAGGCACTCCTGTCTTCCACTGCCTCCTGCAGTTTGGTCAGACTCATGTTGGTAGCTTTGAGAACACTGTCCAACCATCTCATCCTCTGTCATCCCCTTCTCCTTGTGCCCTCCATCTTTCCCAACATAGGGTCTTTTCCAGGGAATCTTCTCTTCTCATGAGGTGGCCAAAGTATTGGAGCCTCAGCTTCAGGATCTTTCCTTCCAGTGAGCACTCAGGGCTGATTTCCTTCAGAATGGATAGGTTTGATCTTCTTGCAGTCCATGGGACTCTCAATAATCTCCTCCAGCACCATAATTCAAAAGCATCAATTCTTCAGCAATCAGCCTTCTTTATGGTCCAGTTCTCCCTTACTTTCTTTTCTAAACTGAAAAGCTGCCAACATTGCAACCTTTCCTCATATGGGATTTGCTCCAGCCTTGATCATTTCGGTTGCTGTTTTTTGCACCTTTAAAAGCTCTACAATAGACTTTTTTGAGGTGCAGCAACTGAAACAGTACATAGCATTCCATAGAATGGCAAGAAGTGGCTTTGATGGCTTGTGAGAGACCGCCAGGGGACTCTAAAACTGCCTACTGCTTTGCAGGCTCATAAGAGACCAGTAACAGACTACAGTAAACATCTGGCTCTTGTGTACTGCAGAGACAATCTGTGCACCCAACCCCCACAAAATCTCCAATTCAATGCTGCCCAGTGTGAACTCGTAGGCTGGTCATAGCAAAGGCTACGTTGAGCCCAAACAGTTCCCTTGTTGTATCCAATCTGTGCCCAGATAGCGTGGGCTTTTCCAATAGGGCCAGCAGGCCAAAAACTATGACAAAAGCTGAAATTAACGTAAAATAAACTATCTGGGTAAAAGGAAAACCAAACAGTTACTTTACACTGAGCACAAAGAGGCTCTTGGTCTTCTTGGAATTCAGTTGAATTTCTTAGGAAGCTGAAGGTCGCGAACTCCCTTCCAGCTCAGCTGCTGACATCCAGAGATGCACAATAAACTCAGTCACTTTCACAGGATGTAAATCACTCTCCAGAACACTGCTTTAGTCTGTATTTCTGGTTCAATCTTTAACACAGCAGCATCCCTCCCGGCTGCCCTCGGGCAGTTCTTCATCTCCAAACAAACAGCTTTCCCTCCTTTTCCTAAACAGTCTCAAATCTTTATGGGCTATGTCTCAGTCTCGCTCACCAAAAAGACAACCACATTCCTGGCATGCAGGAATCATTGGGCTACCCATATATATCAATGATGAATTCTTGAGATTCTGGGATGCTGCAATATAAAAAAAGTTAATATACCTTATGAGAATTATTCTGTATCCTGTGTCACAGACCCTGGTAAACAGGTCCAGAGGGGTGTTTTTTCCATAATTAGAACGGTGGACAAATTCTGTTATATAACATAAAATAAATAACAAGGGTCCATCTTTTGCACTAAGCAAGGGTCACAGTCAACCCTGTACAAGCCAGATAGCCAGGGTGTTAAGGGAGAAGAAGCATCAGCAAAAAAAGAGAAAGGCTATGGTTGAGAGCTCAGGGCTGATTTCCTTCCATTCTGAAGGAAATCAGCCTTGAGTGCTCACTGGAAGGACAGATCGTGAAGCTGAGGCTCCAATACTTTGGCCACCTCATGAGAAGAGAAGACTCCCTGGAAAAGACCCTGATGTTGGGAAAGATTGAGGGCACAAGGAGAAGGGGACGACAGAGGACAAGATGGTTGGACAGTGTTCTTGAAGCTACGAACATGAGTTTGACCAAACTGCGGGAGGCAGTGGAAGACAGGAGTGCCTGGCGTGCTCTGGTCCATGGGGTCACGAAGAGTCGGACACGACTAAATGACTAAACAACAACATGGTTGAGAGCAGTAGTTTTCTCAACACGTAGCAAGCAGCTTCAGACCTCTGCAAACACATTGTGTCTCGGCCTCAAAGAGAGAGATTTCCCAATCCAAATATACAGGGCAGGATTCAACTAATGAGTCTTGTTGGTAGAAACCCTGTACAAGGATGTCTGCTTGTGCAATGAGGTTCCCCGGTGCTTCCAAAATGGGCTCTGAGGGGGTCAGGAAAACCCTGGGAACAGCATATTGGGGGGAAGAGAGGGAATATTGTTCCATTTGGCAAGCCAAGATGCTGCAGCTGATGGAATTCTTATAAGAGGGAACTGTTGAATGCCTCCCACAGGGTGACCCCTGCTGCTTCCCAACACATGTTAACATACCATGCCATGATTTCCAAGGCTTTTTCATGGGCTGAAGCCCTAAAACTGCTGGAGCTCTGCAGTTTCACTGTGTTTGAACAGGATGCCCCACCAAGCTGAAAGCTAAGGCTTAGCCAGACCTGTGATGAAGGGAGGTCTGTTTCCGTGCTGACATGGAGAGATAAGCCTCCCTGTCTTGAGTTCTGACTGTATTCTTTATTTCTTTGATTAATTATAGTATTCATTGATAGGGATGAAGGAATCGGCCAATTTTAGTATCCCTTAGTTTCTAACATTTCCATTCTTCAGTTCAGTTCTCCTGATTTCCACACATCAGTTTGCAGATTTTTTTTAAAAAAAGCCCACATGAAAATTCATATGTGTTTTTGTGCAAAATTACCCCTAATGTCATGCATTTTTGTACATTACTTTCACCAACAAAAGCATTTCTTGCATCCTTTCACCTAATCTACACCTTTTTCTACAGATTTTTAAATGTTAGAACTGCATTGGAAAATTTGGAGAAATGTGACAGCTGCATTTTGGTTTTATATTGATTAGGGAAGTGGTAATGAGGTAGTTTCACATTGAAATGCAATTTTATTTATACCATACCATCATTAAAATAGTTTAAATAACTGTAAAGATGACCCACAGCAGCAAAGGTTGCTTTGTTGGCATTATGCAGAGGTAAGTATTACATGCCTCAACAGTTTGCAACATATGCCTTATTCAAAAAGTAAACATGGTGCCTGCCAAGTGCTTAGAGCACCAGTTATCATAGTAAATAAAGAGCCAGATGGCAGCAGCTGTTTTGCTGCCATACAATATCCCTCCAGGGGAGATGTACCATTTTCAGCAGTAGGATGTGAAGGCAATAATAAGCTGGTGAGTGATGATGTAGACAAAGTAAGCATACCCTCCAACACTTCTCTGATGAATATAGGGATATCCCATTCCACAACAACAACAACAACAATTTTATTATGAATTCCCTTCTCATCTGACTGGGTGGTCCCAGCCACTCTGGGCTGCTTCCAACATATAAACTACATACAGTAATAAAACATTTTAAAAAACTTCCCTATACAGGGTTGCCTTCAAGTGGCTCAGGGTCAGATAACTTCATGCCCTCCAACATTTCTCCAATAAAAATAGGGACATCCTAAGGAAAAGCGGGACATTCTGGGATCAAATCAGAAACCAGGACCGTTTCTGTAAATCTGGGACTGTCCCTAAAAAAATAGGGCCCCTTGGAGGGTCTGGGTAGAAGGTGGTAATACGAAAAGGCCAGAAAAGCCTCCATATTTCCCAGTGATCAGGTTCTGGGTCCAGAAAAGTAAATAGAGATTTGGAACCAATCAACAGAGGGCACATCCAACTTCATTTTTGTGCTGCCTTTCTAGACACAGATCTTTGCTTTAAATGTGTCCAAACACCTTTTTTCTTTTGCCCTGGTGCTTTCTCCATGAAAACCCTCTCTGATGAATCAGAGCAAACAGCAACCCGTAGAAAGCCCAAATTGCCATTTGTTCTGAGAGTTCTCCTTAGGAAAGGGGGAGACGGAGACATGGAACTTTAAATTGTGGACCTGTGCCTAGAAACTGCAGGGCAAAAAGTAAGTGTGGATGAGCCCAGAAAGACTATGCTCTCCTCAAGAAGAGCACGGGCTCTTCAGAGGGCATGGAATCAATTTCAATCTGTTACCCCCGAGGATGTGGACAGGCTGCTTGGACGTTTGAAACCAACCACCTGTCTCCTTGATCCTTGCCCATCCTGGCTAATAAAAGCAAGCCGGGAAGGGCTGAATGATGGGTTCTGTGGGGTGGTGAATGCTTTCCTCTGAAGGCAGCGTTGTTTAGGGAAGTTTTTAATGTGTGACATTTTAATGTATTTTAATCTTTGTTGGAAGAAGAGGAGGAGGAGTATGGATTTGATATCCCGCTTTATCACTACCCGAAGGAGTCTCAAAGCGGCTAACAATCTCCTTTTCCTTCCTCCCCCACAACAAACACTCTGTGAGGTGAGTGGGGCTGAGAGACTTCAGAGAAGTGTGACTAGCCCAAGGTCGCATGTGGAGGAGCGGAGACACGAACCGGTTCCACAGATTACGAGTCCACCGCTCTTAACCACTACACCACACTGGCCTAATTTGCAATGCCTAATTTGAGGTGGACTTAATTGAGAAGGCTGTTCCTCTTCCGAATTGATTCCACAAGCAGATGTGCTCACATTTTTGAAGACCCATGCTTCAAACAATAATCCAAACCCACCACTCTTAACCACTACACCACGCTGGAAGCCGCCCAGAGTGGCTGGGGAAACCCAGCCAGATGAGTGGGGTACAAATAATAAATTGTTGTTCTTGTTGTTATGATTTTCACAACCTAGTTGTATGGTGCTCTGGTTGTGAAGTGTTATTCCCTGCCCCACAATCCCAGGGGCTACATTTCAGGCCCTGCTTTAAGTGTGAATCTCTTGGGAGGCCCGTCTCCAGGTGCCTCCCCCCCCAAATGAATTGCCTTTTCAGTGGTGGCACCTCAGTTGCGGAATGCCCTCCACTGAGAAGCTTGATTTGTGTCTGTAATGTGTGGTCTGTATGCTTGTCACTGCATGCATATTGACACAAGTGCCAGGTAAACACCTTCTTATTATTCCAGGCTTTTAAGAATGTGCTGCTTAGACATTTTATCCTTTGTCGCTAGCTTTATTCTGATATTGTATTGTACTGCTTTTATTTTGTTCTAGATTTTAGGTATTGTACTGCTTCATGGTTTTAACTTTCACTGTAAATTGCCCAGGGAACTTCAGTTACTGAGAGGAAAAGAAGTGTAGTAAACAAACATAAAACTGCCCACCACCCCATTCAACACACACACACTTCGTATACACTATGCCTATATCATGTTTTGAAGAGAAGAGTGGCGAACAGAATAGCCGGAACATATGAGGGAATTAGTATTTCCATCCTAGTAAGAATAAAATTAGGCTTTCCTTTCTGCTTTGCTTCCTTCCTTCCTTCCTTCCTGCTGCCTATCTGCAAGCTCCCAACATAACCTCTTGTCTGCCTATTAACTGGCTCTGTCAATGACATCCGAAACCTCTCCTGGCAAGGGGGAGAAGTAATTTTATTACTGAAAGCAAAGCAGAGCTGCTGGGCTTCTCCAAGATCTAATTGAATTAAAAGGATGAGATGATGAATGAAATAGCTTGTACTCGTCGGAAAAACAATTGCAGCTTACAGGAATTCATGTAACTGTATGAACTCAAGTCTTTTCAGAAGCATGTATCCTCAACTTCACAGCGTTGTCAAAAGCAACAACATTCACACAAACTTCTAGAAGTTACCAGGGAAAATCTCTGTTTTCTGGCACTGTATATATGCTGGAAAAATCTCCTCTCTGACTTGCCTTCTGACGACATGTTGGGGGTGGCTTTTTAAAACTTTCCTTGCGTCCCAAGGTACCTGAGCCACAAAGTTCCCAGGAGAACAATAAGTCACACTGACACGGAATATTTGGTTTATGGGTTCAAATAGGCCGCAACTTTATTGGTTACAGATGTGAGTGGTTTGGCTTAGGCATTGAGGTGAAGCCAGGCTATATCTTGACTCCTGCCCATCTGCAGGGAGTCCACAGAAGGGTAAACCACCAATAGGGGTTGCTCTATAAGCCACGTCAGATAGTGGCACCCCGAGGGGTCACCGTAGGGGCTGTGACATGGCCCTAGCCCAGGCTTCGGACAGTATTCCCACCCCAGATCCCTTTATCAAGATACCTCCCCTCCAACCAAACAAAAGAGGCAAGGAAGAAGGAGCCGCAGAGTTTAAATGGCCCGGGGCTACACCCGCTCTGCCGGATGATAGGCTGAAGCAGCTTTGCTTAAATGCAGCTAGACTCCGCCCCTCAGCGAGCCCTATTGGCCAGCTGAGGGGCTTAACGCAGCGACGGGACGGGGCTGATGCAGGGGGGGGGGCCCTGCAAGCACGGGAAAACGGCTCCTGCCCACCTCCCCTCTGAAATGGAGGAGATGTCATATCAAACAGGCTGAAGGTGTTACGGTATAGGGCAAGATTGGCTACTGCAATACCTAACCGAATACCATGTAGAGCAGGCTGAGAACAACCTCTAGCATGTCTACTAGAATGGTTGTGTGGGGAGGCACGTCCAAAGTGTAAGGCTGCATGCACACTAACCTATTTATAACAAAAATGTAGTTTTTCTTAATCTGTAATCAGTCATGCTTGTCTTCAACATGCTGCTTTGAATCTAGTTTGATTTTAGATCCTGCTATCCACAAGGGTGGATGTGGAAATTTGACACACATGTGAAATCCCCCCATTGATTAGGTGATCCATGCCTTTTCCTCCCTGCACATGCCCCAGCTGAATAAAGAAGGATGTGGTGATAGCGACCTTGGTATATCTCATTGGGCAGTTGTGGACATGCCCCACATGCCCAAAATGGACACACTACAGGGCACTTTTCACTACAGGGCACTTTTCAAGTGCAAAATCTAGATCCAGCCTGAGTGTGGACTTTACAGAAGAAACCAGTACTCACTCTCCATTGATTCCAGAATGAAATGTTGTGTGCATGCAGCCTAAGAATCACAGTGTGTTGCAAGTGGATAAAAGTGTTCCAACTTTCATTAGTGAAACGCTGAAAGGCAGGATTGTTCTCTCTAAGTCAACTGATAACATACCAATGTTATTGATTTCTGATTGAAAAAGTATCTGTCGCTCTTCCCTCATCTGTCACTCTTCCCTCATAGACAAGCTGTTATGCTTGTCTGGAATGAGAGCAGACCTTCTTACCCCTTTCTTTTTCTGTGTCAGAAAAGGGGACTGTGAACATGAGCTAATATTTGCATCAGGAGTACCATCCAAAGGGAAGGCATTGGGTCCCTGAGCAGCAAAGACTTACACATTTACTGCCTTGAAGGATGTTCCATAGAGGCTACAATGAAGGAAGAGTCACCAGGAGGAAAGTGATACGCAGACTCAATCAAATAACTTGCTCTTCTGCAATAAGAACATTACACACAGTCCTCGTATTGCTTAACATGTTGTCTGCCTATTTGGAGCTACCTTAATTAGAAGTCACTCACCATTAGAGGAACAGTCTAGACCAAATGTAATATTGTCGACTGCAATGTCAGCTTGCGAATTCCAACCCCAAGTGGCCCGGATCTGCAACCGAAAGCTATTTACCAAAGAAGATGTTTGGAGAAGAAGACAAAGAGAATATATATATGTATATTAAAATAAACACCTGAATTTATTTTGCAAACAAGAAAGCAGGGCTATCAAACATTGTATGACAACAAGCAACTTGCAAACAGAAATAACAGGAACACAAACTAGAATTAATCAGTATTACTGAAAAATTAAGCATGTTTCATACATTGCTGCATTCCATAGGTCCCAAGCAGAACAATAAAGCAGTAAGTAAACTAAGCCTCAGAAAATTTAACTGAATGTATTGCTATAAAACTTCACAGAGCCCTGAATTTTCCTACCCCAAACTAATGGTCAACAGTTATCAGATCAGTCAAGGAGCCATCCCTGAAAAAGACTTAGTATTAGCACTCTAACATGTTCACATTTGAAGTACCAGTAATTCTAATTAACACACAGTTGGGATTCAATAGCTGCTAAAGAGCAACAATAGCAGCAGCCGTAATCTTAACACATGAGCCACACATTCTCTTGCTAATGCACTGAATAAAAACACCATTGTACAACCTGCTAATTCAGGACGGCTAAAAATAGGTTCCATTCCTAAAGGATAAAGCTGGGCAGTTTTTGTTTTTGTTTTAAAGAATTGTAACTAAACATAAATCCGTAAGAATATAGTACTCTGGGAGAATAAGAAAAGTACATGTCACACCAGGAAATTATCTGCTGCTGCTGCTGAAACCCAGTATGATTTATGAGGGAAAATTGTATATGGGGAAGAACAAGTGCTGCTTAACGTCTTATTCAGCTAGGAAACAGTCTTGTTCTAAACAGATTGGGAAGATCTAAAAATATTCAAATTAGTGTGAAGCTCAGCAAGGCCAACATGCTAGGACTTCATCTGTGAAAAAGCAGTCCATAAATAAAATCTGACAAGCCAGAACATCTAACAAGTAATAGCTTAAAATGCAAGATCAAGAAGCATATCTTAATATGATTGAATATATTTATGAAAGGTGCTTTACGATGGGGTTTTAATCTCATGCCTCAATGGTCAGCAGGCATTGGAAAGGATTTTTTGTGGTGGGTGGGTGGGAGACTAGGATTGGGATCTCCCCCTTTCATCAATATCTACAGTTCAGGGCTCCTTATAAAATGATCAACATTACAAATACCAAAATAGGAAAAACAACAACACTGAACTACACAACAGCTGAACCAAAACGGGGCATTTTTACCAAACGTTTTCACTCAACATTTTAATTCCCAGAGAAAAAGCATTCTCACTTTTGGGTGATGGGGTAGCATTAAAGGGGTTCAAAAGTATGGTGCTGGAAGTCAAGAGGAAGAGAGGTAACACGTTGCTATTTCCTTAGAGTGTACCCCTTCATTGGGAATGAGACCAATGAGACCCAGTGATAATATTCAGCTGACAGAGAGCATGGCTCTAATTGCCATGGCAGTGGGAGTGCGTTCCTTCCCTCTCTGCTTCAGAGTGAGGACATGTAAAGGTCCTTTCTTTCCTTCATATGGCTACACCTTCTGGATCCAAGGTGTCATGCTACACACACACACACACACACACACACACAAACAAAAGAAAACAAAGCAAAACAAAACAAAACAAAACATGTCCCCCAATTAGCTGGCATAATGCTGTGAGGATGAAGATGCTTTTTCCAAAAGTGGCACTGCAGAGTAGTAGCAATAGGGAAGACAATAACACCTCACAGAGAAACAGAAAAAACCAATATGGCTTGCGGGGGCACATGCCCTCTCTGTGCTCCAATTTTTTTAGGGGGTAAAGAATTGGCAAAGCCCTTATATAAAAGGAGGAGGAGGAAAATGTTTTAAAGATTGGCGGAAAGAAATAACAAAATGTATATGGACCGGGAAGAAACCCAGAATAAAATATAAAATATTGATAGATAAAAAGAAAAGAGGGGGGTTTTGGTCTACCAAATTTAGAAATATATCATGATGCGGCAGGGTTAGCGTGGATAAAAGATTGGATGGAACTCAAAAATAATTCGGTATTAGATTTAGAAGGAGTAGGTTTAGGATTTGGCTGGCATCTATACATGATGAAGGAAAAAATGGAAAATTATAATAATTTCATGAACAACATAATAAGGAAATCTCTGTACAAAATTTGTTATACTTTATCAAGTGTCATGCTTACTGATGGTACAATATTATCTAGATATCATTTTATGCTCTTTTAGTGAAGAATACCACTGATGTTGTACTTACTAGTTTTGAAGTCTTGGCATTTCCAAGGTTATAAGATACCAGTGATCACTCCAGCTCCCTGTTCTTTCCCACAACAGCAAAGTGGCACCAATTCTGTCTCCTTCTTCTCGGACAATGAGTGAGATGGTGCCATTGTAATTGCCAAAAACGTAGGCTGAGAACTGGAGCTAAAGAGGAATGTGATGGCAAAATGAAGAGACAGAGAACAGTTGTCAAGGATGCTCTTTCTGATACATATTTGAAGATGGTGAGCTAGGTTCATATATACTAAAAAAAATGATACAGAGTGGTCCTATCACCACAGATGCATGGAGGAAGTAATGTATAAGCTGGCATGATTACTCAAATTCCTGGTGGTGGGTTGGGAAGTATGAAGAATACTGTGCACCCTGGCTGTAGCCACACAGAGGAAGTAAAGGAAAGTTTATGTTGAGAGGACTATCCATCTTTCTGAGTTTGAAATCATAATTTTTTTACTTTCCTACCACATGCAAATTACTCAAGAATTACTCAGGGATTAGCTTACTTTCCCTACCAGGTGTAGCCAAGTATGAAAACCCATCAAAAACAATGTTTATTTATCAGCTCTGTAGATGTAGCTGGTTGTCCAGAATGAGGACATTATGGCTTCCATCACAGATCAAATGGGAGATTGAATCAGGGGCTCCAGATAGAACCGTCACCCCCAGTTTTAATTTAATAAAACAAATAATTTATTAGAAGTAAAAAGAAAAAAAGAAAATGGGGCTTGTGTCATTAAAAGTTCCCTCAAAGTGCAGATTAATTGAAGAAGGATAAAGGGAAACATACCTGGGAGGCTCCATTTGCAAGACTGACTGGGAGTCTAGGACTATATTCCCAGGCAACACCATCTGTGTGCTCGCTGTCTACACGCAGATACAAAAAGTGACCTGGAAAATAAATCGCAACTGGATTTCAGTGGCAGATTTGCAGATGTGCAGTGGTGGAAGGCTCAGCAAATGTGACCCTGGTTTAATAATAACCTGTTTGTGGAGCCAACAGGTTCTGGAATGTCTCAGCCATGCATGACCTACAGTGCACTGCATAGGCAGATTATGTGTCTGACCTGCACAAGTTCACAAGGCCTAGAGCAGCTCAGGGAAGTTCTCGTGTCATTTAGGCAGTCACCTAGATAATGCCTCACTGACTGTCCATGGAGTGAACTATTAGTGGGTCAGTGCTTGGTGAATTCTGCTTCACAATGATAGGGGGAGCTGCCATCCAAGGATCAAAATGGCCTCTTACCATCTTGCTGGTGAGAGGTGGTTGCGGCCCAATATGGCACCTCCTCTATCCCCTGGATGCACAGCGTCATTTTATATTGTTTTCCCGTCCCCTCCAGCCACCGCAGAGGCTCACAGGTTCCAGCCTAATCCATCCTTCAAATGAGCCAATCCACGGTGGCCCTGGGGGGGCGGGCAGGGCATGGCCATTTACTTAGTCTGGCCGACCACTCAGTACAGCATCCAGTCGGAGGATCAAAAAGATGCTAGAGTAATCCACACCTTATTGCATGCCCTACTTTGGAGACAGTGGGTGGCACTACACATACAGTGGTACCTCTACTTACGAATTTAATGTGTTCCGAACGCACATTTGTAAGTAAAAAAAAATTGTAAGTCGAATCCCATAGGAATGCATTGGGAGAAAAAACCCTATCTAAAAAATCATAAGTAGAAAAAATCCTATCTAAACCACATCCAAGATGGCAGACGGAGCTCCATTCGTAAGTAGAAACATTCGTAAGTAAAAGTAATACTGTACAGTACTTATGTTCATACCCCAATAAGATTCGTTTTAAACATTCTAAGATGAGGAGGGTAGAATCCTAAAGTTTCTTGGCAATATCCGTAAAGAAACAAATATTATGATGCGAAAAGAATACAGAAATAACTAAAATAAATAAATTACTCAGATACGTTCTTCCTACAAAAAGAAAAAAAGGAAAAAAGCCAAATGCCAAAACAATTCAAATTATCTTTCGATTGATACAATAGGAAATAGAATAATCTCATCTATCTAGAGTAATCTGCATTATTCGAGCTTTTTATATTATTATTGCAGCTTCAAATTTATTCCATGATATTCTGAAGCTGTTTAAAACTTAACAATCCACTTCATCTTCTAAAAGGAAATCTATTGTGCATCTATATCAACCAGTAGGACAGTAAAACAGACCCAAGAGAAAAGTTGCTATATAGTCAGGGAATTTCTCAGGTATGCAGAATCACAGAATTGTACAGTTTGTAGGGACTCAAAGGGCCATCTAGTCCAACCCCCTGCAAAGAATGTTACTTTGTAATTTTAAAAGTACTGAGTGCAGGGAGACAACCCTTTCTCAGTAACCCTGCTGAATGAAGAGGGCTGCAATGTTCACAAGAACAGAACTTTGGGAGGGGCCATTGGTGATAAAAGGAAAGGTGGAAACTGGAGAAGCCATCAGAGAGGGGTGTGTTTAAGGGGGGAGAGAGTGTGTGTAATGCTTCAAAAAGAAAGGAAAGGGACTTTTCTAGACAGCATGAAGAAAAGAGAAAGAAAAGAAGAAAAAGAGTGAGAAAACGATTTGGGGCAATCTCTATGCCTCTCTATCACCATCACATCTCTACAGCAATTTATTTGGAAGAATGGAAAGCTCAGTGTGCCCCTCCCAAAATCCTTGCGGTCCCCCCACTTGTTGCACACTAACGGTCTTTTATGTGGATCTTGGTCCTTCATTTACACACACACACACATACACACACGCTCAATTGTCTTGAAATATTTCTGCTGAAAGCAATGAGCTACTTTACATGTTGTGAAAACTGGCAACAGAGAAAATGTGATTAATTCACACTTCTTCTCCAGACACTTTGCGGTTTGCAGCTTAAGGGAGATGTGCATGTCTCTCAAGAGTTCATGTGCACTCTCCTCTCAAGGCGGGGGCTAAGTGTCCCTCTATTGACACTTCTTTAGAACAACCCTGTGCTTCAGGCTAAACTGGAAAACGGCAGATATGTAACAAACCTCTGGTAGCATGTAAGGCTGATGCTCCAAAGGGGTCTTCCTGCATCTTTGAAAAGCCATGAATAGACCATGAAAAATTCACATTGCCACCCAATGTCCAGCCACAGGGACCTTCCTCAAAAGAACAATGTGCCCCCTCCGGTAGATGGTCTGCAAGAAAAAGATTGGTGGTAGGAAGGAAAACATATATCTCAGCAAGAAGAAAAACAGGGTGAGTACCAGTTAATTAACTATGCCTTCTCTTGTTGAGTCTGGTTAGAAAAGAATAGCAAGCATGGGAAACAATTCCACCAAGAGTTATGTAAGCTTTCATGTCATCTCATTCAATGTACAGTGCTATGATACCTCCTCTTAACGGCAATGGTATAAAATAAATAATAATTTCCATTATATACCACTGTCTTGCATTAGGCAAGCCCCCACCCCCAAGCAGATTACAACCAAACAAGAATATTAAATACATCTCATGACCACAATAATATAACTTTTAAAAAACCATAGCTGAGTGGTCTTGATTACTATCACTGTGGTAGGGGGAGCCAATATCAGATCAACTGATCAGGAATCAACAGCCTAATCTCCAGGGTCCTGGCAGGAGGAAGCTAGCACCAATTGGACCTGAGCCACCTCATGACATCTTGCTGGCACTGGATATAAGGGCTGTTTTGTGAGGTAGGGAGGATTTCAGCTACTCTGTGTGAACTTGTGGCTGCATGATCTGAGGGGATCAAGTGAAGCAACCACTGCTTTAGGGGACCCATAAGACAGGAGTGAGCAAGTAGGAACCAAGCTGGCAAGTAGGAAGCCATGGACAGAAAAGTGTAAGGGAAATATAGATCCATATTCACCACAGATGGATCCACCTTCTTCTTCTTCGATGGGGCAACTGGTACTGAAATCACAGACCTGAAGTTTGCTGACACAGCCCTCTTGTGGGCATAGAGCGGCGGAGCCCTTCTCATATTGGGAAATATGTGGAACTCCTTTGTCTGAAGGGGAGGAAAAAACATACATCCGAGTATCAAAGAACAATGCCTAGATTTAAAACATAATTGCTCTATTATGAGCTCCTTTCCCCCTTGGTCACAAGAGTAAGGAAGAAGATGGTGAAGATACAGCGAGCAATAAACAGAAGAGTGAGTTCTTCAAAGCAGCATGAACTGATCAGTTAAGAATTCTTTACAGTATTTTGCTTTACTGATATCCCACCTTTTGACTACATCTCTCAGCCTATAGAGCGAGATGAGCGCCGCAACCCCAGAGTTGGACACGACTAGACTTGATGGTCACGGGCCCCTTTACCTTAGATCTCCAAAGATGTATATATCTAGAGGCAGAGTTGATTTTTTACATATAAAAGGGTAGCTTTTATGTTGTGAACTGCCCTGAGATCTGCGGGTATAGGGTGGTATACAAATTTTATTATTATTATTATTATTATTATTATTATTAATAATAATAATAATAATAAACTGTTGCTTGGTTGCTAAAGTAAATCTACAGAAAGGAGTGGGCCTGAATTTTAGGCATGGATTTGCAGGGGCATGGCTCTCTCCCAGACTACTGAAACACATGGAAGCAATTGCTTAATGCGGTGTTCTCAAAGGGTGTGGTGTGCCACACTGGTGTTGCAGGACAGGAGAGCAAATGTGGCAGGAAGATTCAAGGACCATCAAAGAAACGTTTAGACATTTCAGTGTAGTGTAATATAGTATCAGAACAATGTTTTATATATAGCCAGTATCCACGCCTCTCTTCAAGAGCACTGGCTATTATTCTACAGTTCTCCACAACATACTGTTGTGAACAGGGATTTTCAACTCTGACAAATACGAAAGATCAGAAAAGAGAAAGGCTTCTTTGTGTTGATGAGGAGATGAGAGTTTGTCTCAAATTAGGCTAAATTAGGGACACGAGTGGCATTGTGGGTTAAACCACAGAGCCTAGGGATTGCCGATCAGAAGGTCGGCGGTTTGAATCCCCACGACAGGGTGAGCTCCTGTTGCTCGGTCCCTACTCCTGCCCACCTATCAGTTTGAAAGCACGTCAAAGTGCAAGTAGATAAAGAGGTACCGCTCCAGCGGGAAGGTAAACGGCTTTTCCATGTGCTGCTCTGGTTTGCCAGAAGCTGTTTAGTCATGCTGGCCACATGACCCGGAAGCTGTCTACAGACAAACACCGGCTCCCTCGGCCAGTAAAGCGAGATGAGCGCCGCAACCCCAGAGTCGTTTGCGACTGGACCTAACGGTCAGGGGTCCCTTTACCTTTACCTAGGCTAAATATAAAAAAAAGCAAGTTCATACCTCTCATTGAGGTACATAAGGTACTTGCCTAAGAACCTCATTTATAATTATATTTTGGGAATTATTTATGTTATTATGTGACAAATTGCTTAGACCCATGTTTTCGAGGTACAGGACAAGTGTAAGTGTCATAAAGCTGCAGAACTTTCTTCCCATTGCTTGAGGGCTGTCCTGTAGCTTTCTGTTTCTATTGTAAGTCATGTGGAAGACATTCTTTTGGACAGACAGCAAATTATTTAAGATTCAGAAAATAAGTCAGTCTTAGAAGTCCAGTGTCCAGAAAGCACAGATGTGACCTTTGCAGGCACTGGATTTACCGCTGCTTTCCAGGATTAGGTTTTCTTGGGGGCGGCAGTTTGGTTATCAATAGGCAAAATTTATTGCCCTCTTTTTCAAGTCTCCCTTCATCCTGCCACCATATATCTTTGTATCTGCATTATACTCCAATTCAAAGGCATGTTGATAAATTATCCAGTTTGGCTTAAATCATTTAAGTTTCTTTTCCCTTTGCAGCTTTTTCACGAAATATTTATCTAGCCTAAGTACTGTATGTTAAAGCACCTGACATGCAAGAAGAATTAATCCCTTACATTACTGATATTTCTTTTGGATAAAAAAAAAGCAGGAAGGGAGATTGAGAAGGGCAATAAAAATCATTTACAAAATATAATGAACAAAAATGCATTTATATTCTGAAGTTAGAGAAATAAAATCATGTTTGGTGGCCCTATATTTATTGAGTGTGGTAGTTTAAAATTTAAATACTGCTTTGACCCTAAAATGCTGCCTATGTGTGATTTAATATAAGAAGTGTATATGCATCTGCTTATATATTTATGTAGCAACAGCACCATTATGACATATGAACATTTTTAGTCCAATTTAAAAACTTTTAAAGAGAGAACCCAGGTGCATTTTTATATAACATTTATTTAAGAAAAAAGTTTGTTTTTAAGGGTTCCTCATGTTTCAAAGATATTTACTCCACTGCTTGCTGTTGAGTCTCATGCTGGAAGCATTGCTAGTCCTGGGCTTTTGTGATTATGCAAAGCAAATATCCTGACTTTACAGAGCTGAATGGCAATATAAGACATACCATGAAAGCAATTTCTGAGATGCAAAGAGCCCAGTGCCAAAAGCCCAGAACTCTTTTCTTCACAGCTTGAATACAGCAAAGTGATCTCAAAGGGCCTGTCCATTTCTCCAACTGAACCGATCAGCACTTTCCACTTCACCCTGCAAAAATCAAAGGAGTTGTCATGATTAAATAATGCTTCACATTTATATGGCATTTTGGAGTGGTCAAAGTAATTCACACACTTCAGTTCCGGTTCCGGTCGCAGGAATGGCTGACCCTTTTTCCATCTTTCCGACCTTCATAAGGAATTTGGCGGTTGCTAGGGGAGTAAATGGCAACCTCCCCACCTCTCCGGGGGTTACGGAGAGGGCCGCAGGCCCGCAGATGCCCCTAAACCCACCCCGACTGTTCAAGGGGCGGGGGGGCCAGGGCTGAAAGCACTTATGGAGGAGCGGAGCTCCCCGGACGCCGACCTGCGTAGCGGGATCTCCATGATCAAAGAAGATAATTGGGCTTAAATTCATGGACGTGCTTCAAAAAGGAAGGGCAGAAGCTCTGTTTATTGCCAAGGAATTTTCGCTGCTGAGCGTGAGGAGTGAGGGAGTATATCATCGGCAAGAAAGATTGATTGGGACGCCACGAGAAGGGAAGTGAGTCTTCTTTATTCTTTCATACACTCTACGAGTTATTTTATACCTTCCCGGACGTGATGTCCTGTTTGTTTGGAACAAATGAGAAATGGAACTTAACTGTGTGAGTTAGACTCTATAAAACTATTGATATGATATGGTTAGAAGCTGTAAAACTGTTGAAGAGAGGGCCCCCCCTCCAACTGGACAATCGGAGTGCGGCTGGAAGCGTTTGGATTTATGAGGTGTGACGCACTTGGAATTTGAACAGCGATCTGAAGTTAAGTTCAGCTATGGGGCAAGGAGAGCTATAAATCTGTTAAGAGTTTCTACATAATGTGACAGCTGTGCCTATGCCCGGAAAGCTGTAAATTTTACTATGATCGTCTGCAAAAAAAACGTCGAGAAGAAAACGAAAGTGATCTGAGCTTTTCAAGATGGCGCTGTTTTGTGTTGAAAGACCTACGCAAGAAGAAAGCACTCCAGACAAAGAGGATTTATGGGGATTTAGGGGGAGGCCGGACTGATTAAAACTCACACAGGAGAATGAATATATGGGAAATCTCATTTGATGCTTATTTCAGCAGCGGTGGAAAAATCGGATGAATGGATGAAAGAAGAAAATATTTTAGTGACTGCAGGGGAAGATCGAGATTATCATGGATTATGAGTGACTATTTGGACTTTAGAATAAAGACGGCAGTAAGCAGTTGCGAGAAAACCCCAATTTTTTGAAGCATGGGAACTCCAAAATTGTATATGATTTGGTATAATATCCGGTTTAATTGATATGGATTTGTATAATTTGGAATAATGGATGTGACATAGTTGTATTTTAATTGGAAAATTAATAAAAATAGATTGTAAAAAAAAAAAAGTAATTCACACACTTCAGGATTGGGAAGAAGGTAGATTGGGATCTACTGGTAAATCCAAGGCTGCTGAAACAATGCAAGTTGATCACTGTTGAATATATTTTGCTTGACTAACTATATAACAGTACCCATCAGGCAAGAAGAACTCAAAGCCATCAACAAGTTAAGCTTAGCAGATTTCATAAAAATAACAATGGCTGAGATTTTTCCCAGTGGGAGAAAGAACTGCTACAAATTTAAGGATAACCTATGCAAGGGGAGGGTTCCCAAATGCCTATCAAACACCGACATTTATTGATGGCAGGACCTAGACTCAATCTAGAACAGGGGTCCCCAGACTACGGCCCCCGGGCCGGATGCGGCCCAATTGGCCGCCCAATCCGGCCCGCGACAACCCCCGCCGCCCGCTGCCGCCACCCGCTCTTGCGGCGTGCTGCACGGCGGCGCGCTTCCAGATCGGGAAAAAAATGCCGAAAATCGTTTCTGCGCATGTGTATGGGCCTCTCCCGACCCAGAAGAGGTCATTTCCGGTGCACTTCCGGGTCGGGGGAGGTGCACTTCCGGGTCGGGGGAGGCCATACGCATGCGCACAAACAATTTTCGGCGATTTTTCCGGCCAGTAAATGGGTGTGCGCATGCGCACTGGCGCGCACTCCCCCACCCTCCAGCCCGCCGCGCGATCGGCACGGTGGGCACCGGCCCGAAGGCGGGTAAGTCTGGGGACCCCTCATCTAGAATGAAAGCAGTGTGTTGAGCTTCAACATGAATTATTCTAGATTGAGTAAAAATACTTTTTTGTGCTATTGATGGAATAGTATATACACAGCCTAAGACCCATGACATATTTGTGATATTGTTATCATCCTTAAATCTTTTACACTTCAAATTATACCGGTTACATATGTATATGCATACTTGATCTTCCATTACTTAAATGCCAACACATTTTTTTGCTTTTGCACATTGCCCAGCCCACCAGTTCTGATTCATCATTGTATCACTTGTGACATAGTGTATCACAGTAGCCAGAAACCTGCAGCACTGAGTCACTCCTCATTACCGACACTGCAAATTGTAGCGCAGCATCCAAGCCGCCTTCAAAATTTAATCATGTCTGATGTGCAATCACAACACTACATCTACTCAGCCCTAGCAGCATCTAGTAATATGTTTTTCTCTACAATGTAATATGTATAGCATATTGCTCAGAATATGAAATTGTGAGAGGCAGCTTTGCATATACATAAAAATGTAAGCCTGTCGTCAGGCTCTGCAGTTTGTGCAGCTGACAATAGGGGGACATCCCAGCTGCAGTGTGATGAACACCAGGCAGGGAGGCAGGTGAGCAAGGAAGCAGGGTGGGTATTAGGCGGCCCAGGCAAGCTGTTTCACAGAAGGTGAAGGTGCTTCACATAGCGGTTTATCAAGTTGCTGTGTTAAATGTTTCCTCCCCTGCATTAAATGTGTCTTCAGCAAGGTATAATGGAGGGAGGAAAGGAGCTTCACACAGCAGCTTGCTGTGTGAAACATTTCTTCCCTCTATTAAACCTCCCTGTTGGCATGTTTAATGTAGGAAGGAAGTGCTTCACACAGTTGTTTGCTAAGCCATTGTTTGAAGTACCTCACACCAGGGGCAGCCCATCCAGTTTCGCCACCTGAGGTGAAACGGGAGCATGTTGCTCTTTACTCCTCGCTGCTGCCACGCCCCACATCCGCTTGTGCCGCAATGACCGTAGCAAGGGGGAGCATTCAACAAGGCTTTGGGGCTTATCTTCTCCTTTCCATGGGCAGGGAAGATGAGAGGCAATGTTGCGCGCTGGAACGTTCCCAGTGAGAGGGGGCGCTCTGCCAGTGACAGAAACAGTGGGGGCAGGTGGGGCATTTCCTTCTGCACTTCCACTGCCTGAGGCAGCCGCTTCATCCTGACTCATGGGGGGGCAGCTGTCCCTCCTGCCCTCCACTGAACAGCTCACTTGGGTGCTTGCCTCTTACACTGCTTCCTTGCAGCAGTGGGGGGAAGGCGCTTCACACAGTGGTTTAACAAAATGATGAATCATTGTATTTTAATATTCTGCTGGAAGCCTCCCAGAGTGGCTGCGTAAACCCAGCCAGATGGGCGGGGTATAAATAATAATAAATTATTATTATTATTATCCTTTAAGGGGGTTGTGGCTCAGGGTAGGCTGTGGAGGGAGGGGAGATCGGTCAGGTGTGGGGGAAGACTGGTTGGTAAAGCGGGGTAGGTAGGGTTGACAAGCAGAGTGAATAGGGGAAGCAACCCCTAGTGTGTATGTACACACACACACACACACAGGGGGGGGGGGGAGAGCCTACCACTATCATGGAGCTCTAATCAGGTATTAAATTATGTAGATGAATTTTGGGAGGTCCCAAATGGCTAGATCTAACTAAAGCAGCTTTTTGCCTCTGCCATAAATAAGGCTCCTTCTAGGCTTGGTCCAAACAGGAACTTTTCTGAGCCAATTTAATTTCCTTAATGGAACCCAGAACAAAGCCCTTTGTGTACACAGGAGTAGAAGGATTGTTGCAGCAGTAATTCAGATAAACCAGCCTGGCATTACATTTACTATCGATTTTATGTCAGGAGAACACATCTTGTTAAATTGGCTAATGCGACTCCACTTCTAAATTAAGACATTTAAGCAGCTATATAAGGCTCAACAGGTTTCTGGGCAACGTGCCTGTAAAAAAAGAGAGAGAGAGTTTGGAGCTGTAGACGAAGTTTGAGCAGATGAAAGATAAGGCTGGTAGATTAAAGGTGTCGTTGTGCAGGAACATATTGCACACACAAAAACTGAACATATTTCTCAGTCCAGCTGAGTCCGAGATGCATTGTGAGACTGCTGCTGGTTTTTCTATTGTCCTTCGTGAGCTGTTTCATAATATCAGGAATCCTGCATGCTTTCTCTGTCTCCTACAGTTTATCAAAAAGTGCAGCACTAGCTAAATCCAGCACCTTGCCTGTTCCAAAAGCAACAGCTACTCAGCTCAAAGTGGTTATGAGTTTGAGCAAAACATTTAGTATAAGCGGAATGAGTTTGATGGGTCATACCTTCATGGGTCATTCTTACCGCTTTGCAAACAAATGAATCTGTCCAAAGGTCAGCCAGCTCAATGCAATGAGGGGAGATTCACGTCTCCCCCAAGCCATGCAGGAGGGCTGCCTTCCATACCCTAAATTCAGGCTGTACAAAGCAAATTGATGAACTATGCAGAACTGGCAAAATTGACGGACAGATTTTGGAAAAAGACAACAGTGACTTTGAAAAAGAGTGGGAACCATTTACAATATATTTGCAGAAACAAAGGAAGACTATTGACTTGATGGCAGGATTTAAATAAACACTCACATCTTTATTAACAAAGAACATTTAAAATGATATAGTGCATCCTTAAGAAACAGCGGTATGAAATAAGGGGAAACAAACCAGAAGTGGAAGTTAGGGGAAGCCCAGGAGGGGAGGGAATAGGTGTTGTAATATAAATGTTATTGATATGAGATGTATGTAATGATAGAAAAAGAAAAGTGAATAAAAATTTAAGAAAGAAAGAAAGAAAGAAAGAAAGAAAGAAAGAAAGAAAGAAAGAAAGAAAGAAAGAAAGAAAGAAAAGAAAAGAACCCAGGCCATCACCAGAGACTGCTGGTGCTTTGCACACACCCGACGGGAAATAAAGGTCCTCAGCTCAAGCAACTGGCTCCATAATTAATCTGATTTCTCTTTCTAGTTATGCATCAGGCTTCTAAAGCTTGCTCATCCTAAATTAGGACTAAAGCTCTAACATGAAGAGGATGTATAACTCATTTAATGGAATGTGATAGTTGAGATTTAATATACAGGCTTCCACCCTCCCTTTCATGGGAGTTACTTTCCAAGACCCCATGTGCATAAGTGAAATCTTGTAAAGTGGGGGGGCACCCTCTAAACACCCTTTAAATGCCCTCTCTTCAATCCATACCAAAAGTACTGTATCCAAAAGTATCCACAACTAGAATTGAAGCTCTGGAGCTGTCTGGAGGATGTGTGCGAAAGCTGCAGCTGCTGCGCTACCCCACACATCAGCTGCTAGGCAGGGAGGCCGAGCAGCCTAAACAAAGCTCCGCTGCATCTCTGTTCTCTTTGGGGCTTCCTCCGTCCTCACCGACGTCCTCTTCGGGCTCCAGGGAGCTCCTTGTGAGCCACAAGGATTCTCCAGCTTTCTCCCACCATTTCCAGGTTTGAACCACATTATTTATTTTTCAGTGCCGCGCATATACATGGCCGTGCATGAGTCAATTGCGCCTAAGTGGGGAATGCCTGTGCGTGCAAGAGTTTTTTCCCTACTAACTCATTGCTAATATGCATCTTCATGTATATTATAATTAGTAATGTTTCTAATACAAGAAATATAATAGCTCCTGGGGGCAAAATCTAATAAATTTTAAGAACAAGTCTTACCAGGCATCCTGCTCATGTCTTTCTTGCAGATGAATGGCCACACTGTGATTAGTGTCCACATGCCTCATTTCAGCAGAGAGTGCTCCTAGAGAGACACCCTGTGAATGCACGGCTAACTCCAAGAGACAGGAACTGGAGCTCCAAGGCAGGAGTGGGCTGCGGAGGCTGAACCTGCACCTGTCTGAGATCCTGCTAGTGTTCAGGAGAAGAATTTCCCCTGCAGCAAAAAAAGGAGGGGGGACAGTTATGAGTAACAGCAACCATAGTTATAAATTACAGTGCAAGAAGGAATGGATGAAAGCTAGAGGGAAGAAAGAGGAAGACATACGGAGAAAGGATAATGAGAAGGGTGGGATATATATATTTAATAACTAACTGAATGACTAGTAAGTATTTTGGACCACGGAAAAACCACAAACAGTCGTGCCTTGGTTCTCGAACAGCTTAGTTGTCAAACAAATTTGCTCCCGAATGCCGCAAACCTGGAATTAAGTGTTCCGGTTTGCGGACGTTTTTCGGAAGCCGAATGAGTGCAGGAAGCTCCTGCAGCCAACTGGAAGCCTCGCCTTGGTTTTTGAATGGTTTCAGGAGTCAAACGGACTCCCACAACAGATTAAGTTAGAGAACAAAGGTACCACTGTATATGGGAGCAATAGCATGGTTCCTTACTTATCAGATCATTGTCCAGGAGGGAAGAGGTAGTGATAACTGGGTGTTAAGCAACAACCACATCCTTGAACTGGGCCATAAGGCTCCTGAATCTGGTTACTGGAATGGCATGCAGCCAAGTCATTCCCAATACTACTGCTAGTAACATATAATCTGACCGTTATCTTCAGCCTCTTCTGCCATAAAGTAACGAAGAGCCAGTTCTCTACAACTGAGGCTCTATATAAAACCTACAATATGTCTTTTGTATTCATTGTAATGATTTTAATATATTAACAGCATTAAGCACATGATGCTGTGCAATGAATGGAGAGTTCTCATTTGGAAAACATTTCACACGCCTCTGCAATTTATGTGAGCCAATGACGGATACATATGAAAAATCAATTTGTGTTTTAATCCATAACCTTCCCCTCCCCACCTCCATGGTATGTGATCTGGAGAATAGTGCTGGATACCACAGTGACTCCAGTTAAGAAAGAATCTTGTTAAAGAAGGCAAGGATAGTTAACTACAAATGTGTGCGCTGTGCACAAATGGACAACCTTCTAGTTTTCTGTTTGATGAGTTGTTCTCTGCAATCTGCTGGTGCTCTTGAGAAGTCAGAACCAGAACTGAAGACAGCAACCAGTCTGGTTTTCCAGAGGCATTGGTAGATGAAACCCAGGAACAGTTCCACCCAAAGTTACATGTGGTTTCTGTTACAAGAAATGAGAGCATAATTAGTCAAGATCATTATTACAACTGACAGTGATGACAGTGATTTAAATGAACGAGTCACTGTACTTTATAACCATAAAACTTTTTAACCATAAAACAGAAGACAATCTTTGCCCCAGTTTATTTCTCAATATATGTTCAAGAAGTATTAAAGCAACCAAGGAGTTGGAGCTGCAACGTAGTTTTGGAGTTGCACTAGTCAACAGTTAATCGATTTAGTTGAGAAAGGGAAGAGAGCAGCATTGCTAAAATATAAACACAGGGATTTCTGTGCACACATCCTTTCCGAAAGGATGCACCTCAGTCGTTAATTCTAAAGCTAACAATAGATACAACATTTTTAGGGCAGTGGGACTGCTCTGGAAGCCTCCTCACTGTGTTCAGTCCTAAACATGCCTTTTGTCGCTACTGTCAAGTTCAGGGGTGAAAATTGGTTTTCCAAGTTTGGAGAAGCAGCTGTCTGTCTATGATGGTGCTGAGTTACTGTGTCCCCTCAAAACCTCCTCCCAATCCACAGAATGCAATTGGTCATCACAATAACAACTTCCGGGAAACTAACAACGCTGCAAATGGACAGATAATTGCATGAATGTGCCATTCTTAGCATTTCTTTTTTGCTTCTTTAAAAAAATTGTGCAATTTCCACAAAACATAATGGAGGGCAGAATTGATAGCTGAGCCAGTATTCAATTGGCTAGCATGCACATCCTGTCATTTTGCTTGTGAAGGTGTGAGGAAGACACGCTTATCCTGCAGCAGAGAGACCGATCAAAAATTATGTTTGTATTTTATCGCTCTCCACCTTTAAAACTGTAAGATGAACATTCAGGTGATCCTGGCACCAGAACACAAAAAATACACACTGTATTCTAAAAGCCTTTTGTAGTGTAAAGGTTGGTGAGCATCAACTCCATGACTTCTGCAGCCCTGATTATTATTAAAGTTTGAATACCACCCTTCATCTGAAGATCCCAGGGCAGTTCACAACAGAAAAATACAAAATGAGAACTGTGGCATGGAATACATTTGTTCATGCTCAGTGCCACTGAAATGCTTGTCAATCAAAACGTTACCTTTATGGGCTGATTCTTACATTACAGCCCCACCACACTGCAGTGAAACAGATACAGTGGTACCTTGGTACTCAAACGTCTTGGCTCCCGAACGCCGCAAAGTACCGTAAGTGTTCTGGTTTGCAAATGTTTTTCGGAAGCTGGATGTCCGACGCAGCTTCCGCTTGAGTGCAGGAAGCTCCTACAGCCAATTGGAAGCCTGCCGTGGTTTTCGAACAGTTTCGGGAGTCAAACGGACGCTCGGAACATATTAAGTTCGAGAACCAAGGTACCACTGTACATGCAAACCTAGCAAATGTCTACAGACAACTTATCAAGGCCTTTCCTTTCCCTGTATTCCACACATTCACTCTTTTGGGTGATTAAAAAACAAACAAAACACAGGTGTTAGTCCATAAGTAAAAAAAAAAAACCTTTTTAAAAATCCACAACTGGGCCACATTATTATCTGGAGAAATCAAAATGTCACAAAGCAGTGTGGAAACTTCTGCACTCCCTATAACTCTTCATCTCGCTACACAAAGCAGGGGCTGACAGGATAACAAAAATATCCCCCACCAATACAAAAATTAGTCTGAATGCTGAAAACTGCATTAGTCTCTACTAGGTTGAGTTACACATAACAGCTACATTGGAAACAAAATAAAAAAAATCCTCCCAGCAGCACCTTAAAGGCCAACTAAGTTTTTATTTTGGTATGAGCTTTTTGCATGCACACGAAAGCTCATACCAAAATAAAAACTTAGTTGGTCTTTAAGGTGCTGCTGGAAGGAATTTTTTTATTTTGTTCCGACTACGTCAGACCAACACGGCTACCTACCTGTAACTAGCTACATTGGAGTTCAGAAAGATTTACGGTTTAAATCAGAAGTCTTTTAAGCTGCAATCCACACTAGAAACACTTCCCAGTTAAAACACAGCTCTGCAAAGCATAGCAAAGCAGTAATCCTAAATGCAGCAAAGTTTAAAATTCCTTATCTGGAAGTTATGGCTATGATGTAAGTGTCCAGAGGGCGGTTATTAATTTTGTTTGTTTTTTGTTTTTACTAAGAGAAGGTTTTAAAAAATGTTGTTCAAAGGGTACTCTCAATGGTGTGTTTTACTATATTACACATGGCATAAGACTATTACCGTAGTCACTTTTGGAGCAGATCTACAAATAATCCACAGAAAGAGAGCAGCATATCTGAAGCACAGTTAGCCCCAGGCAAAAACCACTCAGCCACATCAGAACTTATACAGTTCCCATTATTTTTATAATATAGTTGTTTAAAACACACAAATTACCATTCTTTCTGCATATTTTCCATCATACCCAGATTGTAGCATGAAGGGGAAATGCATTTACTAACTTTTAACTTTGGAGAGGGGAGAGGGGCTTGGGGGGAGGGTTACTTTTATTTGCAAATAAATCAATCATATTCTTCCCCCCATATCTGTGATTTTGCTAGGGCATAAACCGTACCAGGGGTGCCCAAACGTTTTTCAAAGAGAGCCAAATTTGATGAAGTGAACATGTATGAGGGCCAACCAAAGTTGTTGAGGTTTTTCTTCTTCAGAATTTTACCTCAGGACATATCATATACTGCCATGGGGGCCGTATTAAATCGACCGGCGGGCCGGATTAGGCCCCCCAAATGGACTTTGGACATGCCTGCTGTATCCTGTCTTATGAATTCACATTGTATCTTAGATGAGGAATGCATGCCATTCAGACCCTGGTTTGAAGAAACAAACCTAATTTACTAATTCCTAATTAAAAGAATACAGTCTGCTAATGCATAGCATGCTTCTTCCATTCAAGTAAATGATTTCTGGAGGACCAATGGGTGAGTAAGAAAGGCTTTTCTAAAGCCAAATGACTGAATTCATCTGATTATTTGTAGGAGTAAGGGAATGGTTTAGCCAGAATACAGAGAAAGTATAAGCTACAGGAAAATTACTCCAAGATTACTCTCATTCAGTTGTATTTTACACTCTCAATGTCCGGTTCATTTAATGCTCACACTATATGAATGCCATTGGGACAAAATGTTCATTAAACAATGAAATCCTAAGACTAGCAGTGAAAATGCATCACTACCTACGATGAGGAATTAAGTACATTAAACAGAACATGCTGTTCTACTGGCCTTTCAGGTTTGTATCAAGGATGTCTTCCTTAATTATCATATGGAGTCTGATGCCACAATTGATAGTGGCTGAGGAAACCCAGCCAGATGGATGGGGTAATAATAATAATAATGTGTGTTGCAGTGAGACCTGGAGACCGACCCCCTGGTTGTGGGGGTGGGTATATTGGTCAGCCACAACACCCGACTGGTAGGTTTCTCGTTGCTGGGTGCAATCTGGCCAATGGGGTGCAGTCTGAACGGGCAGAGGGACCTATATAGTCCTATGCACGTGACCCAGAGCTTCCTCTTTTGGTTCGTGCATCAGAACACCCACCCACCTCTCCCTATATTTAAGAGCATTTTGCGCTATGCCGTTGTGTGTCGTCTGTTGTTGGGACGGCAGGAATTTCCCCCACTTGGCTGATTGGCTGTTGCCATTTGGGTTTCGCCTATCATCGTAGCAAATCGTCACAACTTGTAAGGTTGCGGATAGGCACTGGTTCAGGTAATAGGGGTGGGAGAACGGTCTTGCCATCCCTATGTGAAGGGTATTCCATTAGAGGAATCTAGGGACTCAACTTGGTTTGGTCAACCCCTGAGAGGGGGTTGTGCCCATGCCTGAGTCCAGGGGAGCATCTGGGAAGTGGACATAGTCTGTTCCTGGCTTTCCACCTGCCTCAGGTGTTGACCCACGGCTGACCTATGATAGAGCTCTGGGTCAACGGTACCTGCAAGGGCGCAAGGGAGCTAGTTGAACCAGAGCCTGTGCAACCACTCACTTTCTGAAATCAATAAAGTTGTGGCCTAAATTCTGCCAAAAACCAAACTAAAATTTGAGTCAAATGTGTTTTTATTAAGGGGGGAGGTCTCTGGGTCTGAACACGCAATAATTGGGCACAATAATGGAGAATAGGTCTATTAAGTATCTAAATACCAAGTCCTCTACATTCAGAGGATATGTGTTTGACGTCCATCATTTGCTGAGAAGGAAATAACAGGGGGATCTGTTACCACCACTGGTAACAGGCTCAGAGTGATGGGGAAGCTTCTGAAGAGTAAGATGGGAACAATACCTGGGTGGGAGGACTGATCAGGAGAAACCATCCCACTGTTACTTGGAGACAGCCTAGGAAGCGTATAGAAGAAAGGGGGAAATTTCTCATCAGGTCTTGTAGAAACGGAAACAACTACAAAAGAGAGGGAGGAAAGTGCATAAGTAAAATGAAAATACTCTAAGATGTAATTGTTTATACCAGGCATCCCCAAACTGTGGCCCTCCAGATGTTTTGGCCTACAACTCCCATGATCCCTAGCTAACAGGACCAGTGGTCGGGGAAGATGGGAATTGTAGTCCAAAACATCTGGCGGGCCGAAGTTTGGGGATGCCTGGTTTATACAGACGACTTCCTCCCAAAATAAAAGCTCTTGGAGTTGCTGCTAGAAAGCTCCTTTATACCAGGTTGTGCCAGTGGTCCATCTAGCTCAGTACTGACTAGCTCTCCAGAGTATCAGATAAGAGTCCTTTCCCAGCACTATTGGAAGATGCCAGAGACTGAACATGGGAGCTTCTACACGAAAGCATGTGCATTCTTGCCCACCTACACCCCCACCCCTTCCCAATGCTGTCTAATTAAAATAAAATAATGCTGCCTGATTAAAATGTAAATAAACATCTGACAATGATTTACACAGGCAAAAACAATTGTCCTTCATTGTCCCCATGATTTGCTAATTGGATAATCCAATCATTTTGAATAATGACTTGGCCTGCCAGCCAATTTAGAGTGTCAGCACCTACAAACATATTGTGTAGAAGCATGGGTAGGCAAACTAAGGCCCGGGGCCCGGATCTGACTCAATCGCCTTCTAAATCCGGCCCGCGGACGGTCTGGGAATCAGCATGTTTTTACGTGAGTAGAATGTGTTCTTTTATTTAAAATGCACCTCTGGGTTATTTGTGGGGCATAGGAACTCGTTCACCCCCCCCCCAAAAAAATATAGTCCGGCCCCCCACAAGGTCTGAGGGACAGTGGACCGGCCCCGTGCTGAAAAAGTTTGCTGACCCCTGCCCTGAAGTTCTGAAGTAGGTAAAGATTCTCTAGCAGGCCTACTGCAGTTCTTTACTACTCTTGGCAGCAAAAGGATGCTGCAGTGCTTACAACGATGCAAGGTTCTGTAATTTCTTCTCAACTAATGGACTTGTAACAGACTGGGATCCTTGAAATGTAATCTATTTACATTTTTTATCTCTGCCACCCAACAACTTTTTTTTTCTTGCATGCACACTAAAAAAAGAAACTTTCATGAGTCAATAACCTAAGATTCTCACTACCTGATTCACTACTTGTAAATATGAAATCTTATTACAGCAACAATGCCATTCATCTGCATATGCCCTCTGGGGCAGGGATCACATCTGTTTTCACTATATCTCATGCTGTGGATGATAATTGGAGGTTAAGCAGAAGTCACTGTGAACACTTCCAGAGTCATACAAAACCACCTGGGCCGTTGATTCATTGTGGTTGCAAAAAGATTTGGAATGCTCAAGTGAAATGCTGCTAATAGTCTCCCTTTAGGAAAGCCAGCAAGCAGGGCAGCCCTCCCCAACCTGGTAGCCTCCAGATGTTTTGGATTCTCATTCCATCAGCCATGCTAGCTGGGCCGATACTGTAGAAGCTGTAGTCCAAAACATCTGGAGGGCACCAGGTTGGTGAAGGAAGAAAATTGTGCAACGGTGGGAGGAGATAGGACTAGATAGGCTAGGTCTCTGAAGTCCCTAAATTTGTCTGGTTTTGAGAAGTGCCTTTCAAAGCAATATCTTGCCCAATGCTTTCAACATGGCTTCTCAAGACCTGACATTCAGGGTCCTGCAGAGGCCCTTGCAAAATGCCTTGCAAGGTAGTGCTTTCAAGGCAGTTCTCAAGACCTGACAATCTGCCGATTGTTGGGTCTTGCTAAGTCTTTTTAAATGTGCATTGCATGATAGCATGTTGAAAGGGGCTTTACAAGACCTGACCATCAGCTGATTGTTGGGTCCTGAGAATGCCTTGCGAAGCAGTATCTGGCAAAGCATTCAGCCCACAGGGGGTAGGGGGAAGAACATCTGGCCCATGAGCCAGCTCCAGTCCCCCAGTCCGGCCCTAAAGATTAACAAGACATTGCGCCTACATGTTGAATACCCTGTTTTCGCTGGTCTCATTAGTGAAATCAGTGAACTCAAGTCTTCCATTTAACCAGTATTGAGTTCCAAAAGCCAGCAAACTCCAGATACACCACCCTTAACCTACCAGAACTCCTTACCTAGTAGTTTAAGTCTACCTGTTACTCTTTTGGTTCCTCCCTGGACCCTGTCTCTGCCCCAGACCTAAGGTTCCTCCATGCAGTGTCCTAGCTCCACCTAAACTGCCAATATAGACTGCTATTCTTCTCTGCAAAAAACCAAAAAAAACCAAAGGTGTCTTGCTGAGGCTTCCCATCTCTTCAATTCAAGAATGCTGATAAATTTGAGATATGCCAGATGGATTACATCTAGCATCTTTGGCAATTCTTATACCTAGAAAAGGATTAAAACCATACCAACAACAAAGTCATAATGAATTACGGCTGCATAAATATTCTAAAGTCCTAGGTGCCTGCCAATATCAGTCTTTGTCTCACTACTAGCCACATCTAAGGCTCAAATAGATTTTTCATATTCCCAAGCAGAACCATCACTTCTTGCGGTATACAGCAGGAACCTGAAGCTTTTCCACCCTTATAATAAACAAAATTGCAGTTGCAGTTTGAGCAACCACCTTCTCAAATACAATAAATAAATGTTGCTACTGGGCCATATTTAACCTCGTTATTTGTCTGTTTGTTTGTTTTGCATACTGGCCTTCATCCGAAGAACACAGCGCCGTTCACAACATAAAAATACAAAATGAGAACACAAAATGCATAATAAAGCAAAAACAAACCAGTAACTCCCCTCCCACAAACACTTTTAAAAGGCCATAGAATGTTAATCAGCCAAAGGACTCACTGGCTATAGAGAAACGTGAGCCTCCCTGGAGAGAACATTCTACAAACGAGGAGCCACTGCAGAAAAGGATTCACTATGAATGGGAAAAGCTAAACAAGTTATTAAATGGAATCTAGAAGAATGAACAGTCTTAGCTGTTAATAGAAGAAGAACCAGGACATGATTAGATACACAGGCTGAACAGCCCAATTTGGAGGGCGGAACAAGATGCCCCATGTCTGGGAAGAGCCTGAGAAGCATTAAGGCAGGACCCCCTTTCCTCCACTGCAGAAAAAAATAGCATGCTTAAAATGTGTCAGATTTATCTACCAAGTTCTTTGGGTGAAAGAAGGTGTATTTTTCATGAAACACAATGGATTTAATCAACATAACTTTCTTCTTGGATCATTAAATAGTAGACACATTTCTTTGCTTAAGTGGGTATTATAAAGCAACACACAAAACGAAGGAAACTGAACTTCAAGAAATAATGTTTGTAACAGGCAATAAATATTAACAAGAAGTGCAGGTTTACATACCAGGACTATAATAACCACTGGGAAAAGCAACATTAAGTGTAAACAGGCAGAAACTCAGTTTTACATGCAGTAAATATGGTGCATAGGTTTAAGGTACGGAATATTTTATATACCGGTAGGCTGTCAATGTACATTTTATTTTGTAAACTACTCATTTGTAGTATGAATGAATGTGAGGTTTACAAAAGGCTTTGGCTATATGTAATAAAGTTTATTACTTCTCCAGTATTGGGGAATTTATGAGTTTGTGGGAAACTCTTTTGCCCACATAAGTTACTAAGGTTAAAGGACTGGTTTGGTAGAATGGGATGGGATGGAAAACATTTGATCAACTTCTATCACAAAAAAACACCTGTCATAGGGTACAATTCTATGGTTCCGGGGGGGGGGGGAGTCTCAGAGGCTGTAGGATCTAACATATGTATTTTAGTGTTTTGTTGGAAGCCGCCCAGAATGGCTGGGGGAACCCGGCCAGATGGGCAGGGTATAAATAATTTATTATTATTATTATTATTATTATTATTATTATTATTATTATTATTATTATTATCATCATCATCATCTCCACCTCCTGACAGGCATGTGGATTGTATGGCAACTTGTCTGCCCAGGACAAACACTGTAGGCAACATGGGACATCATCCAATCTGCCACAGGAGGAATCAGTGATCATGGTAAATGTGGAAACCAGTGGTACTGGAAAATGTGACAAGGACCAACTCCCCTATCAGGTTTTTGACCAATTTTGACAGATTCTACACAGATTCAGAATATTAACTCCTGGGGCAACCCCTGTCACCCCTCACTGTAGCAGCCAAGAGATGTAAAACAAGGCAACAGCCTTTTAGGGGTATAGATGGCTCCACTTCAGCCACTGCTATGTCCAGGCCAGGGTTCTGGTCTTGTCTTGCTTCTGACTCACCTGAACATGACTCAACCGAATCTGCTGCTACACTACTAAGCCTGTTCCCTGGAAAAAATAGAGAAGGCCTGGGATGTGTCTGTCAAGGCTGATTAGGAGGTTGAAATCCAGACCCCTAAATCTGTCTGGCCAGCATTGAAGATGGACTACTGGACAAGGTAGAGCTTTAGTAGTTCTTATGCAGCACATAAAAGTTTCAGGAATCACAGAGTGGTCCATTGAATTAATTACAACAGTGAGAACAACCTTTGGAACAGACTAGATTAGAGGAACACTTCTTTGTACTTGAGGAAAGAACACTTAATTGCCATAACTTGGTTTTCAGAATTTGAAGTGACAGCAATAAAGAGAAGTGCTTTACGTTAATAGCTTTTTATTGACAGGTACCTACATGTTATTCTTTGAGAAAAGATGACCTCAGACATCTCCCAAGTCACAGTTCTGGAAAAGTTAATGGAACTACATGTATTCCACCAAACACTGTCTTGAGTTCTCCCTTTTAAAAAATGAATTAAGTAAGAAGAACTTTTAAAAATGTTTAGCTGCTAAGCTATCAACATTGCATCCCCTCAGGCTAGCTGTTTATTATACCATAGGTCTCTTTCACTTTCATCATAAAAGGGAGTTGCGTACCGTATACACTGTGATGAGTAAATCTCAGTGATAACTCAATTTATACACCCTCAGATGCCTCTTTGCAAATTCCAGAAATCTGCACAGGTGGATTTGGACAGGCAGAGACAGAGTGGTAGTTAATACAAGCCAAGCGGCATGTGCATTTTAAGCAACAGAATAAAGATGAAAGAAAGCATAAACTAGCACACTACAGCTATACTAGGCGCACACAGCTTGTCAGTCACAAACAAACAAACCATTAACTACAACTACATATGCAAGCTCTTTTTCCTAAATGAAGCAACCAATTTGTCTAAGAACAAGTAGAAATTTATCCCAGAATGTTGGAGTTTCGAATTACTTAGTCCACTTTCCAAAGTGGAAGGAATGCACTAGTAGTCCTCCATTATAACCCAATCATTGGGATCTAAACAACATTTTTAGTACATGGATGCAGTTACTAGCTCACTGTAGTAAAGGCAAAAAAATTTGAGAAAACGTTTCTTCATGTTTAAAAAGTTCACATTTACTGACTACTACTATAATGGAAATTTTAACCTGTTTCACTAATAAATCTGAACAAAGATTGTGACTGTAAGCTTGTAGTTTGATATCTCTGTCAGTGGAATGAAAATTTAATGCAAATAAGATTTTTGGAACTGGAGTAGTTTGGAACTGAAAGAAATCCCTGCAACTACATGTCCGCCTCTGACATTAGAGCAGACACAGACATTTGATTTTGATGGTTGTGGTGCAGCAACATAAGACACCTATCAGCAACTCTAAAACAATTTCACTGTATCCGAAGGCAGCTGTGCTTGCTCAAGACACAACTTTCCATTGTTGCTGATCCCCCATACCCACTGCAGTCCCTGGTCCCCCTCCTTAAAGGTACTCCTGAAGACAGAGGAAGAGTGTCCCTCAATTCTACAACCTTCCTCTTTCCTCCTTTACAATACAGTACTGTATTGGTATTGGTATTTGTTTTTTTTTTAATCCTATAGCAACATGGCTTTATATCTACCAAGGAAAGAGGATCCCTTAAATAGAAATAAACCCATTTACTCTTAATGTTAAGCATTTGGTGGTGACAAAATACTTTCTTTTTAAATGGTCTTTTAATGCCTTTACTCAGCGCTTTTTTTCTGGGGGGTATGCAAAGTTACACATACCCCTAAACATTTTGTGAATCTTTGTACTTTGGTCCATTTACTGTATTTTTATTTCCCCCGATTTGAACTATAAAATGGTGATCAGGGCCGGTGCATCCATGAAGGCGAACTAGGCAGTTGCCTAGGGCGCCAAAATAGAGGGGGCGCTGGCCAGCCTGCCCTTCACCCCCCGGCGCCACCCGGCGCTCGCCCGCTGTGCCCAGAAGGGAGAGCGAGGGCTCCAGCAGTGCCTTACCTCTCCACCAGCATGGCGAGCAGGAGTGCGAAAATGCGCCACTGAGGCTGCAGGCAGGCAGGAGCGTGCCCGGTGCGGCGCCTGGAAGCTCTGGGCTGCAACAGGCGCTCGCGGAGGCCGGGAGCGCCACACCCCACTACCCGTGCCGCTTCTCCCGGGGCTGGGGAAGGGACCTGGCAGGCAGGGCCGTCTTAAGCACATCAGCCGCAATCCCTCCGGCGTCCCCATGCCCCGGGGAGTGGTGTTGGTGGGCTGGTGTGGGAAGGGTTTGTTGTGCCATGGTGGGGGTGGCAGGTTGGGGAGGGGGGCGTGCACTAATCGGGGCAGGGGTGGCAGCGGCGGAGCCGTGGGGCTTGGTGGCTGGTTGCGCCCTACCGGACATCTGCCGGTGTGCAGGGAGTGGGGAGGCTGCCAGCGGGGCCGCGAGGCTCCCCAGCTCACTGCACTCACTGAGGCGCCCCTGTGAGTCGGCGCCCTGGCGCACCGTGCCAGTTGGCAGGCAGCAGCAACGTTTCGTGTAAAGCAAGCTGGAGGAGATCAAAGCAGCCAGACCAGCTACTCGACAGCCTTCAGAAAGCAGCAAAGAAATGGGCTCTTCCCTGCCGCCTTGTTCGTGATGCACGGTAGTAGCACTTCATTCACCCTGCTGAAACTGCTGCCACTGCCACGCGGGTGCCGGGGGAGCCCGGCAGATCGACCGGGGAGCTGTCGGGGGCCCCCCTGGATCTCGGTGAGCCGGGGGCACCCGGCACTCGGCTGGGCAGATTGAAATCTGTGTTTGAAATATGATTGGTGGGGTGTGGGGGGGCAGAAGGTGATCTCGCCTAGGGCGTAAAATACCCTAGCACCAGCCCTGATGGTGATTTTCTTGAGTCAAAATGAGAGTACCCCTAAACATTTTTTGGGGGGGGGGAACACTGCCTTTACTTAACCTGAAGCACCACTTCAGCTAATGGGGCCTCCCGCGGCCACCGCAGCACAATTTCTGTTCTCATCCTGAAGCAAAGTTCTTAGCCCAAGGTACTATTTCTGGGTTAGTGGAGTCTGTAACCTGAAGCGTATGTAACCCGAGGTACCACTGTATCTACTTGCTGGAGTAGACCGAAGACACATTCATTTCACCTCAGGTACTGAAACGATCGTTCTAGGCCCTAGAATCTTGGGCCAAAGAGGAAGAAGGATCTCCCAGGACTGTTGTTTTTAACAGAAACAAAAATCACAACTAGAGATGCCGCTGTGCACTTGGGTCTTAGTTGAAGGTTTCCCGTAGAAACCTGGCTGGCTACTGTGAGAACAAAATGGCAGGCTTGAAGGGCCTTTGGTCTGATCCAGACGGGCTCTTCTTATGCTGTCATGTTCTAATGTTGCTTTCTGCCTTTCATGCAGCTATTAAAGATGTTGAGTCTTGGCCCATGAAAAAACATCAACCCTAATATAACCCCGTAAAGAGAGACATACTATATAGGAGAATGGACTTTGTACACCACACATTTCTGAAAGAGAATATGGTTGCTCTCCAAATACCACAACACAACTGAAAGAAAATGTTTGCAAGGAAGCCAGAGAATTAGCTGTAGTGACTGGCTTCCTTCCACACCACATCTGAAAACATCTCCTAGTATTCCAGAAGAGAGATAAAGAAGGGAGATGGGAGGGAAAGAGTTTGTTTCATTAGTAAGCTCATTGTACTTTGGTTTTCTGTTTACTGTATTTTACTAGCTGCTGATATCTCATGTGCTGAGTTATACAAGTTTTTGACTCAAACATTGGAGCTTTTTCTGTCCCAAATATATCCATCCAGGCAAGCAAGAGACGTTATCACAATTCAAGGACACGGTCAGGCAAAAGCACTCAATGAGGGTGTAGAGCAGGACCAGGGGAGAGAGGCATGGCCTGTGTGGGTGAGTCCCATGGGCTGGAGAGAGAGGCCTGGAGGGCTGCAGGCAGCTGGTCCATGAGCCTGTGAGAAATGCAGCCTCATATAACTAGCGTGTTTGGCTCTATTTAAATGCATGAAGGGGTTAAGACCATAGAGTAAGCTGTTGCTAGTCTTGACTAGGTCATGGTTCCTCACGCCCAGTGATGGGCAGTTCTTTTGTATGCCTTCTTTCTTCCACCATGTGAACCCAACCTGAGAGGACATCTAGGCTTGACTGCTCCAACGCTCAGAGCATGTGTTCAGAAACTTTTACCATACTTTGTAAACTAAGTTGTTCTACCCGGGGTTTTTATTTTTTTGCTGCTGTATGGAAATACCCAAGAATCTGATCTTTGATGAGTTTGTAAGTAAACTTCTTTTAGAATTACCAAAGGGTTTGATCTATTCGCTGCAAAAGGGTGTAGAAAGGGGATGTTGCTGTAAGCGACTTCAGTAGGATATTCAAAAGGTCTAACAGCCTAAACTCCCACACTTCACTTTGCTGCAGGCATGTTTTTGTGATTTAAAACCTCTGCTCTCTCTTACCGGAAAGTATTCTGCCGATAATAATATATAACAAACCACAGAGCCAATACTTCCCCGCACCCATGTCCTAATCTAATATCATAAAATAAAAGATAAACACACAAACAATCCCCGTCCTGCCAAATTGAGGAGAAAACTTAACAATTCCTATAACTTCATCCTGCATGATTATAGCTCTAAATAGCTATGGAAGTTGAACTTTCCTCTTGCTGGAATATACTGATTATATGTGCACAACGATTGTACTCCTATGGGCAAGGTCAAGTCTCTGATATCAGCATTGAGCATCAAGAGGCGCTGGAAGTCCAGTACAACTGTGATTATGAGCCTCCCTCCTTCCCTGATTGTAGTGGGTGGGTGGGGGTCTCTATTGTGCTCAGCTTTCCAATTGCCAGCAGATTAGACAATCACCATGACAACTCCGGTGACAAAATTTGTGAATCTCTGTAAATACATATATCCAAGGATTCCTTCTGAGCCCAGTTTTGACAAAGCTGTTGCTGGTCTGTAACTGGCTAGTAAAATTGAATATTGTGTCTGTAAACAGAAAGAAAACCAAAAAAGCTTAACTTAAAAAAAAAAAAACCTCAAGCAAAACTGCCATGTGTCTGCGCGCGTACGCGCACGCGTGCGCACACACACACACACATTTTAATGTCTCTCCACTGCCCCACTTTAACTATTCTCTAAAGACAATAAAATCTTGGGATCTGCCTATGGATGTTACTGATAATGTCTATCACATGCCTGACAGACGAGTCGACCATTTCCCCCCCTCTTCATCATGAAGGAAGCCCTTGTTCTTCCTGCCTTTCCTGGAGCCAGAGCATTTTTTTGACTGAAAATACATTTCTCTTCCTTCAGGAAGAATTTTTTCAATATGAGGTGAATTCTAAATTTAACCAGAAACTACTTGTTTTCTCTTTTCCTAAACACACACAATCAATCAGAATGTCAGTTTAATGCTTGCCCCTTAGGGTGTTTGGCATGTTCTTTTTGCAGCATGGGGTGAAGAAAAAGACTGAGGAGTCCAATGCCTTGCATTCCGCCCTCCTTACCTCTACATTTATCCAAAGGCTTGAAACCTAGCTTCTTCCCTGATCTTGGAGTCATTTGTTTGACCCTGCAGTACAGTCATGTTGAAATCCTCAGAGTGATCATAGCATATATATTCTTGTTGCTAAGTAATCATAAGCACTCCTGAACATTGTGCCTCCCCACTGAAGAGCATGGGGAAATCAATGAACCTTTTTTTTGGCAGAATTCAATGGAATTTGCAGTCATAATGGCCCTCTGCTTCCATTGCTGCCAGGTTCAGTCATACATATGCACACAAAGTAAACAAACAAACAAACAAACCAAAAAAAGAAAAACCACTGGAACAGTTTCTGAAAAGTTCCTCCTACATCTTTACCAAAATCACATAAAAAAGACAAACCTTGTAAGGAAGGAATAATTGGTAGGAATGATTCCCTGTCACTTACAAAATCACCCTCACTTCCTCTCCCTCCCTGGCATTTTCCTTACATAGTAAGCTTGTGGAGAATGTGGGTCTATATCAATGTTTTCGGGCATACTGCATTTTATTACAGTCAACGACCAGTATCAGGATAAAATCACCAATTAAAAAATTTAAAATCTCAGAACAAACTGAAATAAATAAAATTACATATACATAAAAAAGCAGTTCTAGCTGGCTTACTATCTGTGTCTCTGGTACTCACGAACCACTAACTAAACTTTTGGAGGACCCAAGTTTTGTTCAGGCCACACCAGAGGAAGCTGAATCACTTCAGACAAACTCCTGAATTCTCCCCAGATCAGCCAGATTTGGTTCAGGGTACATCTGAAGCAACTGCATGCCCCTAGAATTCCATATTAACCAACTATTCCAAGCAAATCATCTGTTTATTGAGCATTCATCCTGATTTGTTTGCCCAATGAGGTTTGGACATAGTCTTTATTCAGCATTCATACCGATTGTTTGCAGAGTACTGTAGTTATGTGACAATGAACATTCAACCTGATTTGTTTGTGTAGTAGTTGTTCATCTTTCCATTAACATTCACCCACCCCTAAGTTCTTAGCGCATTTCCCTGTTACGTTCATAGAATCATAGAATCCTAATCCCCCAAAGTCCTCTTTTAAAAAGTGGATTTGTTGAGCTCTTGGGTGAAAGAACCTGGTAATTCTCTTCAGTTGTGGAAACTTACATTTATAGTGTGCTCTTGAATCTCTCTTGCAAGTTGCTCACTGTCTGGAAGTGACTTTAGTCAGGGACAGCTTCAGGATTTGTGAAGCTCCAAGCTGTCCTCAGGTCCCCACAACAGACTGACATATATTGGGCACCTATATATCCCGTTGCTTGGTACCAGCTCCTGCCAACCTAGCAGTTCGAAAACACGTCAAAATGCAAGTAGATAAATAGGAACCGCTACAGCGGGAAGGTAAACGGCGTTTCCATGTGCTGCTCTGGTTTGCCAGAAGTGGCTTTGTCATGCTGGCCACATGACCTGGAAGCTATACGCCGGCTCCCTCGGCCAATAATGCGAGATGAGCGCGCAACCCCAGAGTCGGTCACGACTGGACCTAATGGTCAGAGGTCCCTTTACCTTTATATATTTTAAAAAACACTGCTTCCCCCAAAGAATCCTGGGAATTGTAGTCCACCCCTTGCAGAGCTAAAACTCCCAGCACCCTTAATAAACTACAGTCCCCATGATTCTTTGGGAGAGGCAATGTGCTTTAAATGTGTGGCATGTAGGTAGCCTAAGTGCCACCTGGAGCCCTCCTCCCATCTAATATTGTGATGAGAATACCTTAATGATATGTCTGAAGTCTTATTCTAACAGTGCTAATAATCATAATCATAATTATTATTTATTATTTATAGCCCACCCATCTGGCTGAGTTTCCCCAGCCACTCTGTGCGGCTTCCAATAGAATATTAAAAACACAACAAAACATCAAACATCAAAAACTTCCCTCAACAGGGCTGCCTTCAGATGTCTTCTAAAAGTCAGGTAGTTATTTATTTCCTTGACATCTGATGGGAGGGCGTTCCACAGGGCGGATTCCACTACCAAGAAGACCCTCTGCCTGGTTCCCTGTAACCTTACTTCTCACAGTGAGGGAACTGCCAGAAGGCCCTCGGCACTGGATCTCAGTGTCTGGGCTGAGTGGTGGAGATGCTCCCTTTAGGTATACTGGGTGGAGGCCATTTAGGGCTTTAAAGGTCAGCACCAACACTTTGAATTGTGCTCAGAAACGTACTGGGAGCCAATATAGGTCTTTCAGGACCAGTGTTATATGGTCTCGGTGGCCACTCTAAGTCACCAGTCTAGCTGCCGCATTCTGGATTAATGACCGATTAGATGACCTGTTAGAAAGGGCAGTGGAGATGGGATGCTCGGATTCAGTCAGATGCTGTAGCTGGAAGGGACTGGGAAGAGGTGCATAATAATGGGTCCCTTTGATTCTGCCTAACAACCCTCCAGCCATGTGAAAGAGCCAAGGGTTAGCCTGGCCTTCTTAGGGTGGTCATTCAAAGTGAGTCAGCTCCAGTGCATAAACTAGAGTGCCTGAATAAACTTGTAGCTCTCACATAGCATTTATACAATTAATGCTCATGCACAAAGCCACCATATTATCTCTAAAGAAGTTTCTGTGAAGTCACTTTTTTATCCTTGCCTGGAACCTTAGGTGCTGGGGTGCTCTACTCCAGCAAGACCGTCCAAGAACAACTGTAGTGAGAAGTTCTTAAGATGCCACAACCCTCACGCAGGAGGGCTCTTTACTTTCTTCCAGCTCCTGAGCGAAACTGAGGATTAAGACAAAGCCGTATCTGTCCAAACTTTAGCATGCAAGCTGACACCAAGCAGAGCTACTGCAGGACACCGTGGCTTCTGTCAAATTCCTTGTGGCATTTCCAGATAGAAAGGGGGTCATGCAGAGCCCCTCTCCCTTTTCTGCGCCCCCTAAGCTGAGTGGAGAGGGCTCAGCAACTGTCCCGAGGACATCCTGATCTTTTAACCTCATTAGACCATTTCAATTTCTGTAGCATCTAAGGGGAATGTCATTAATGGTGTCAGGAAGAAAGCCTAGTTCATCTGCCTCAAAGAAACCATTCTAGTAATCCAGTTACTGAGGAAGAAGGAAGGAAGGAAGAAAGGAAGGAAGGAAGGAAGGAAGGGATGGTTCCTATTTTCTCATTGCTCCACTAGCTGGGAGAGAGCTGGCACAAAGACACACGTCTAATGAGCGCCTCATTTCCTCAGCAGTGGCACTGGCGTTCAAAGTGAATCGTTTGGGGAAATTTAAAAAGCGCTTTTGAAATGAAAACTGAAGCTCAGTTTCAGCCGCCCTTCCCCAATAAATGGAAAGCAGCTTTGTTTCAAGGAATGAGGTTATTTCATGGCATAATAGCAACAAGCTGCTCACTCACTTGACGGGTAACAAGACGAAGAGGCAATGTAAAATAGTGGCTAAGGGTCTAACTGGTTGTTATAAGAGATACAGAACTGCTGTCATTCCTTGTATCTTATAGCATCTAGTTTGGCCCTTCATGCAGTATTAAACACACAGTGTTTTGAACCTTTTTTCTGATCCAAGGTCAGCATTATGAAAAATTAATTACCTTGTCATATGAACCACCAGTCCATTGTCTCAACCAGCTATTGTTACGTTCCTGAACTTCCAGTCAAATACTAAATACAGTGGAAGATGAAACCAAACCACAAAACAAGAACATCCAAAATATATGATGCTATCTGAGCAGACAAACTGAGAGATAAAGGTCCTTAATGAGATATTCTGCTTATTAGATCACCGTAGTAATTCAAAAGAGCTATGTTTGCCCCCGTCATGATCTGAGCTTCCTTGACATTGGTACAGCCTCTTTACATGGCCCAAAGTCTATTTTAGAAGCTCTTGGCTAGAACCCATTGATAATCGTATCCTCCATTAATCTGCCCAATCCACTTTTAAAGCTACCCATGCTAGCACAATGATATATAGTGTTGGCATAGGGGTACAGTGTGGACTATGGGTGGGATTCACCAAAAGAGTCTTGCAAGTACATGCACTGTATGAGGGCTTCCGCTTTCGCAACGGGACTTCCCCTCCTCATCCCCCATGACCTCTGGTGCCCCCCACAAATTGGTTCTGGGGGATCAGTAGGACCCCTAGAATTGTGTTCAAGGGGAGGAGAGGAGGGATCATTCCATCTGGCAATGCTGGTGCCGATGGAACAGTCGCCATGGTGCTTTGTTGTCACAATTAGAGATGCATGAGAATTGGCACTGTAATTGTTAGACACATCCACACTGAATCACCTCCGATACCTAAAGACCATTCTCTAGATACCACCACATGCTCCTTCACTCACTTTGAAAACTAATTTTCTCTCCTGCAATTGGGACCTTGGTTGCAATAGTTTGTCTTTTTTTTTTTAACCTATCTTGCTTTCATGTGACAAGGCAGTTTATTGTGCACAAAAATGTCTACCCATGGAGGGTATGTTTCAAGGGTAAGACAGAATTGCCGTAACATGCCGTTAGTCATCTGAGTTCCAGGCTATTATCTATCATTAACTCATTTGGAATACCAGGATGTACAAACTGTTGTTTATAATGCACTCAACAGCTTTGCTCCAAAGAGACACCCTTCAGCCAACAAAAGCTGCCCTTTCACAATTCATTCAAACAAACATACACCAATCTGAGACTGAGAAGAGGAATCTGTTGAGGGTTTAAACATGACTTTTCACTGTGCTTTTGCATTCATTTCAAAGTTGGCGCTGATTTGCTAATCTATTTGCTTAGCATCGGCAGAAATCTTGATACATAGTGAGAATTTTGCAATTTGTCCTCTTTCTCATACTGTCTGAAACACATGAGATTTGGAACTTCATACTCTTGCTACAAAGGTAAAAAAAAAAACCTGTTCCCTGACATAGGGAGCTTTTGCCCCTAAAGGTCCTGATTAATGGAATAGTAGGCATTCTGGTGAATGAATTGTTTTGGTTGTATGAAGGATGGTTCAGACATTTCTTTAAATATCATTGTTTTTTAACCACAAGAGGGTCTCATAGTGGCGGACAGGTCAATAATAACAAGACAATCGCTGCCCCAAGGCTTACAACCAACAGGACACGACACCAAAGAAAAATAATTGGGAGGAGAAATGAAATAAGCAAACCTGGGTACCCTACCCGTTCCTAGTTACAAATCCTTCTTATGATCAGTTGAAATGGAAATGGCTCAAGGAGAGGAGGAGGCAAAAGTTGCTGGTTTCTTGGATGCACTGGTGTCTTGGCCCAGCAACTCTCCCACTCCACCCATGACTATAAGAACTGCTACCAGGTGACAGTGATAAAGGGAGGGAGCTGACAGTGACTGCATCTCATCTCTCTTCCCCATCACCCCGCTGTAGCTCAGGGCTGTAGCTCAGGAGCAGAGCACTTGCTTGGCATTTCCACGCCTGGCATTTCCAGCATGAAACTCTGGAGAGTCACTGCCAGCCAGTGCAGACAATATTGAGCTAGATGGACTAACGGTCAGACTCAGTCTAAAACAGCTTCCTATTCTCCTCTTCACATCTAGCAGTTAAGGCTGACTAAAACAGAACTCACACACCTCACTCCCTTGCCTAGGAGATGCATAAGCAGTCTAATTTATCTGAAGACTTTCATATGCCACCCCTTGTAATATATATTACAACACAAAACAATAAATAAAATAAGACCCAAAGCAAATACTGAAACAGCAGAAGCAACAGAAAGCCAGCCAATATTTTAAACTACCGGTGTTTATACAGTAGTTAAACAGCGGGGAGAATGGAAACGTTTTGCCTAAATTACTAAAAAACCACAAGTTACGAACCACACATGCTTACCTCATGTTATATGAGGAAGATATGAAAGTTCTGCTCTAGAGAAATCTAATTTGTTCCCTCTGCAGCAATCTAATTTTTTTATTTTGGTCATACTGTCCTCCAGAACTGCAGTTTATACACCTTCAGAGCTACAATTCCCAGCCCTTTTAACAAAACCAAAGTTTCCAGGGTTTTTCCAGGGGGGAGCCATGTACTTTAAATAGGTGGTGTGGATGTCTCTGAGAAGCAGCGATAAGGCCAAAGTGGGAATTCCACTTGGAGGGAATGCCAAAAACTGGCTTGTCAGTAAAATGGGCTGTGCGGTTGTTTTACTTGCCAGCTTTACTCTTTAAAAGAGCAACCTCTTATTGATTCCAGGTCATTATAGGAATATTTCTTAAGAGCCAAGGTACCTATTAATGAAAGAGGTTTCTCTTGGCAGGGAGAGAAGTTAATTGAACCGAGTATATTTTCCCCAGCGCCAAAGAGGGGAAAGGGCTGAAGACGGAGACACTTCCCAGCTTCCAGTGTAAAGTGCTTCAAGGGGCAGAGAAACCTCTTCAACCAGACACAGGAGAGCAGAATAAATAATACTCAGATCAGGTGCCATAGGATCATCATGTTTCCTAAACTTACAGCTCTAGCATAGCATTGCTAATGGGTTCAGGCAGGGTTCCCAAGCACCAGACACAGAGCTTCCTAAGCTCCCAACAACCAGCTTGCTTCCTTTACCAGTTTAGCATTCCCAAAGTGTACCAGGCACAGAGCTTGCAAAGTGTTTCCAAAGCACATGACAATCAACTGGTTTTCTTTCACTTGGTTTTCAGAAGAGTGGCTGTTTTGAAGCTCAGGTACTTGAACATATCCTCTGTATACTTATTTGAGATTAATCCCATCAAACCCAGGCTGGATCTAGACACATCAAAGAAGCGTTTCAGTTAAATGCGTTGCAAACTTTGCATGAGAAATCGGGTAAGCAAAATCAGAACTCCACTGCGCCATCTGGTGTCACTGTGTTAGAATGCAGAAACAGCACATATAAAGTGTTTTTCCTTTGCCAATGTAGCTAAGTCCCCAGTTGACTTCCCATAGGACTGGGAATTCTAATCTGAGGCAACCACTGAAAACTGAAGTGGGTGCTGTTCATTCTACATTAGGTTTTTTTGTTTCTCTAATTGACTCCAGAGCTCTCCTCATTGCCGGCATGTGACCCCCAACAAGGAATGTGGCCTCTTGTCAGGAAAAAAAAGTTTTAAACTGCTTTTAATGTTGTGTTTGAAATTGTTGTAATCTGCCCTGGGGCCTGAGGGTGAAGGGCATGTAATAAATTAATAATAATAATAATAATAATAATAATAATATTTTCAGGTATAGGGTGGAATCAACATAGTGCTAAGTCTCTTGTTCCATCAGCACAAGGATTTCTCTGTAAGCAATTATTATTACTATTATTATAATAATTACCGTAGCTGCTTATGTGCCAAAATGGTTGCCAAGTAAGTGGTTTATGACTATAAAATAAATGCATAATTAAAATATGCAATAGCAATTCCATTGAGCATTAAAAAATACCCTTAATTAAAAACTGTAAGACAAGCAATTGAAGAGCATAGCAGTTAAAACAGTTAAAAATAGGTTCAGTTCAGGAGAATCCTTCCCTAGAACTTCAGAAAGCTAATGCGCATGGGGCCTCTCGCATTTCAGCAAGTGAGGCATCCCACAATCTGGTGCCACCAGTGGATAATCATCAAGCAAGGGAACTGTTCCCTCCTTCCATGCATCTCCTAAATCTCTTCTAGGAGTTTCCCCAAACTCTCTAGAGCAGATTTGGGGAGGGTGTAGGCCAGGCATCCCCAAACTGCGGCCCTCCAGATGTTTTGGCCTACAACTCCCATGATCCCTCGCTAACAGGACCAGTGCTTGGGGAAGATGGGAATTGAAGTCCAAAACATCTGGAGGGCCGAAGTTTGGGGATGCCTGGTGTAGGCAGTGTGTGGAAGGGGAGGGGAAAGTCCTGTTGCACAAACAGAAATCCTTGCACTGAAGGGACACGGTAGTTGAAAATGACCCAGTCTTTATTGTACATAAAAATCTTAGCACACTTATGGGTGATGGTGATATCATTAAAAAAAAAAATAATGAATGAGGCTGACAAATTATGCTTCCAAATTCAAAAGTTGGAAAGCGAAGGTTCGTTTTTCTACTTTCATGTAGGAATGAGCTTCCATCTCTCCTCTAGTGGAATTGTTACCACTGGCTGAAGTGCAAATGTTCCTGATTTCTATAAGCAAGCCATTAATTCTATAGATGAGAGATACAGCATGCTGAGAAAATTTAGCAGAAAACAGGATAGTACCAGTGCAAACCTGATCCATTGGAAAATCTCTGTCTATATATAGGCTTTTCTGTTGCAAGTTTCTTTTTTTACCCTTCTGATGCTTCAGGCTGCCTTAGCTAAATGAAGCAGACAAGCGTCAGAGTGTCACATCAAACTCCCTTAACCTCAGCATGAAATCAGCAACACGGCCTCAAAGAGCGAAGAACACAGAAGGAGTGTCTACAAGAAACAAAGACTCTTGGGGAACTCTCCCTCTTCATTTCTGACCATGGCCGAATTGATTAAGCAAGATGGTACCAACACATCCCACTAATGGAAACAGCCCTTCATAACTGGAGTCCTTTTGCAGACACTAGAGAGAGTACAACTGCTGCCTTTTCTATGTGTATTGTCACTGGCCAGTGATAGGCAGGTAGAGAAATGGGTGACAAAACAATGTCAGAAACAAACAGAAAAAGGAAATTCAATTCCCAGCCTCTGGTTTATCATAAAGAAGACGCATCTGTCAGAGCAAGGATGACCAACCGGTAGCCTGAAGTTCAGATTTGGCCTGTGAGGCACATGTGTATTTTAGGGTAATCTCATCAATTTGGTTGATTTTTACCAGACTTTTAGAAGACATCTGAAGGCAGCCCTGTTTAGGGAAGCTTTTAATGTTTAACAGACCATTGTATTTTAATATTTTGTTGGAAGCCGCCCAGTGGCTGGGGGAAACCAGCCAGATGGGCAGGGATTTATTTATTTATTTATTTTACTACTGCATTTGCAGGTGGCGCTGTGGTCTAAACCAGAGCCTAGGGCAGGCATCCCCAAACTTCGGCCCTCCAGATGTTTTGGACTACAATTCCCATCATCCCTGACCACTGGTCCTGTTAGCTAGGGATCATGGGAGTTGTAGGCCAAAACATCTGGAGGGCCGCAGTTTGGGGATGCCTGGCCTAGGGCTTACCGATAGGAAGGTCGGCAGTTCGAATCCCTGCGACAGGGTGAGCTCCCGTTGCTCGGTCCCTGCTCCTGCCAACCTAGCAGTTCGAAAGCACGTCAGAGTGCAAGTAGATAAATAGGTATCACTCAGGCGGGAAGGTAAACAGTGTTTCCGTGCGCTGCTCTGGTTCGCCAGAAGCGGCTTTGTCATGCTGGCCACTAGACCCAGAAGCTGTATGCCGGCTCCCTCGGCCAGTAAAGCAAGATGAGCGCCGCAACCCCAGAGTCGTCTGCGACTGGACCTAACGGTCAGGGGTCCCTTTACCTTTACCTTATATCAAGGTCATTACATTAAATCTGGGGGGCTGGGAGTGGAGAGGGGGAAAAACAACTACTGAAGAAAACTCTTAGAAACACCCTGATAATTTGGTAGCACATGTTTCAGAAGCTAAAAGGGGGCCCCCACCCTATGTCTGCTTCATAACACTAATATGGAAGAGGAGGCATCTGATGGGGAGACCGGTGGGTGTAAGGTAGGTGATTTCAGCAATCCCACTTATCAGGACACAGGAAATATCATACAGTCATAGCCTACACTAGGGTTGCCAACATTTCAAAAAGTGAGTTGTTGTTATGCCAAAGTTATTGCAAAATATTTTTGGGGGGGAAGATTGAGCTATTTTTAAGGAACTTCGCCAAAATCTAGACTTCTGATTTGGGTTGCCATATGTCCAGATTTTCCCAAACATTTCCATGATTTCAGCCCAGACAAAGCTTACAACTGCCATGTTCCAGATTTACAGCAACTCTTGCCTACACATACCACCATAGAACAACATTATTAGGTTTCCTTCAGGGTATACCTATCTGAATCATATATGTGTGTTTTGACATGCTCCGAGTTGTTTCCTTGAAGGCCACACCTCCTCAAAACTAGCATGTTCTAGTAACTAGGGAGGAAGCGGGGAGTTTTGACTGCTTTAAGGAGTGTTGTCCTTTTTGTTTAGCATTTATTTTGTTAGCATTTATTTTGTAATCTTGTGGTGAGGCAGAGAGAGCAGAACGGTGGATACAGTGTGAATCTCCTTCTATAATAAATATGTATCTGTTTAGTATTTTTGGTAGCCTCTCTTGCTTGAATCAAATCAAACAAACTTCTGCTGAGGAGCGAGAGACAGAAGAGGAGGAACTTCTCAGCAGCTTTTTCCAAGGCCTGTTCCTTAACCTATTCAAGCTTAAGAGACACAAAGCAGGATAACTGTCTCTGGCAGTTCCCTTCCTCCTCAAACCAGAGCAAATTCTGGCTTATATCACACAGTCCCCAGTAATGAATCTCCTCATTCGCTTATTGTTTGCTTTTTCTCTTCTTTCCTCGCCCCCAATCACTGCTCTTGTGACTTCAGTAAAAATAAATCTGGTGAAAGTTCCCAATCATTGCCCAATCCAATACATGTTTACTCAGACACAAGGCCCACTGTGTTCCATGTTTACTCAGATGCAGGTCCCACTGTGTCATTCTCAGGCAATATATATTGGATTGCAGGCTTAAATTAATCTTAACATGTGTTTTGGGTGGTGTTTAGGGTGGCTCACTTGCTAAATTTCTTCTTGTTATGTACTCATTTATGTTGGTTTTTAGCTGCTTAGCAAGAGACAGAAGAGGAGGAACTTCTCAGCAAGTTTTTGCAAGTCCTGTTCCTTAACCTATTCAAGGTTAAGTTACACAAAGCAGGATAATTTAAAGATAATTTACGGTAGCTTTTATTTTCTCAGACAGATACTGGAATATATCTGTTCATGAAAGACAATAAAGGATGTCTATGAGGGCAGTGATGCTCATTCATTAGACTTCTTCCATGCCTGGAAGGGGTCATTTAGCCTAAGAAGTTTCACCAATCCCTAAAATAATGGAGGGCACAGAATTTACTATTTGCATCATCACACACAGGGTAGCAGGTAGCCTCTTGCCCCTCCTGCCTAAACCTGCCACTAGAGTTGACCGGCAGAGCGTAGTTGACAAGCTGGGGGGAAATAAACTTGAGCTGATATCAAGTGGCACAACTACTTAACTGAAAAGGAGAAGCAGTGACAGATTCCCTACCTGAAGTTGCTATTCAGTTCTTGCAAACTGATATGCTCTTTAATCAAAACAGAGTGCGGGTGACAAGGGGCATGTAGCTGCATAACATCTTCAAAATGTCTGAGGAGGGGGCAAATTTTTCCTTAATCCTACAGATGCTCCAATGTGTCACTCTAGGGAGATAGACGATTCATTTTCATGCCCCCCCCCACTTGCCTCATCTCCAGTATATCTAGGGAGTCTGTCACTTTCATAGCCTCCCCGTACCTTTTGAGCATGTATGGCTGTTGGCTATTTACCCAACACCTGGGTTTTTAAACTTTTCAACCATAAATAATCTGAAAGGGCTATAATTAGCAGATTTAGCCCCTTGCAATAAAAAACCTGGAGGCTCAGTCAGAGAAAGGAAGAGGGAAAAACCAATAGCAGCACAAGACTTCACTGCTGCAGTGGCTCAACCAGGAAAGCACACATCCCATTGATGTTTTCCCCCCATACCAAATCTCCAAAATGAAGAACAAGGTGTTGTAGTTTTTTTATTCAGAACAAGTTACACAGACATCATGATGATACATACCCGTAACTGCAATCTCTGCATGGCACCCCAAAACGCAAATGACACGTTGGCATTTTGTTTTTGTGTTTTTCCTATAGCAAAATAGGAAATGGGGACAGGATGCAATGTCTCCACAGTTGTAGAGACATTGAGGACATGTCTGGATATTTTGCAGTTCCTCCCACTCCCATGCAAGTCAAGATGCATGTATCTTGCCAAGTTATTTGGGACCTGGGGTAGGAAATCCCACAAGGATCTCTCTTCCTCCCTGGCAGTAAAAATAATAAATCAGGGACCTCCTCTCTGCATAAGAACCGATCAGGACCCTGCAACCATCATCTGACTCTCTTCCTCGTCTGCCTCCTCCACAAGAGGTCTGGAGGAGGGCAACATGAGAACGGGCCTTTTTGGCAGTGGCTCCCCACTTGTGGAATGCTCAGCCCAGCGAGGCTCACCTGGCAACTTCATTATACATCTTAAGGTGACAGGTGAAAACATTCCTCTTCAACTAGGCCTTTGGCTGATTTACATTCTACGTAGGGCTTTTTTTCACGGGGAACTCACAGGAACCCAGTTCCAGCACCTCTCAGGTGAGTTCCGTCACCTTTCTGGTGAGTGCAATTGCCATTCTAAGAGAACAAGGGAGATGGTTTGGTTTGTTCTTGCTTTTATTATGTATATTTATCTTTATATACAGTGGTACCTCGGTTTAAGTACACAATTGGTTCCGGAAGTCTGTACTTAACCTGAAGCATACTTAACCTGGAGCGAACTTTCCCATTGAAAGTAATGGAAAGTGGATTAATCCGTTCCAGATGGGTCCGCGGAGTACTTAAACTGAAAGTACTCAAACCGAAGCGTACTTAAACCGAGGTATGACTGTATTGTATTTTTATGCTGTGAACTGCTCTGAGATCTTTGGAAGAAGGGTAGTATACAAATTTAATAAATAACTACTGCCGTGTTTCTCCGAAAATAAGTCATAGTGATAGGCAGTTTAACCTTGTAGGTTAAACTGTACCATACTTAATTAAAAAAAAAAGACATCACCTGAAAATAAGCTACCGTGTGTTTTTTCGAGGAAAAATAAATACAAGACGGTGTCTTATTTTTGGAGAAACACGATACTACTACTAATTATGCAGGTGTAGTACCTACTACTTATGCTGGGGTGCAGGTCGCGCTGTGGGTTAAATCACAGAGCCTACGGCTTGCTGATCAGAAGGTTGGCGGTTCAAATCCCTGCGACAGGGACAGGGTGAGCTCCCGTTGCTCGGTCCCAGCTCCTGTCAACCTAGCAGTTCAAAAGCATGTCAAAGTGCAAGTAGATAAATAGGTACCGCTACAGCGGGAAGGTAAACGGCATTTCCGTGCGCTGCTCTGGTTGGCCAGAAGCGGCTTTGTCATGCTGGCCACATGACCTGGAAGCACCGGCTCCCTCGGCCAATAACGCGAGATGAGCACCGGAAGCCCAGAGTCGGTCACGACTGGACCTAATGGTCAGGGGTCCCTTTCCCTACCACCAATGTGCTGCCCTTTCCTGGCCCCCCAAATCAGCTGCCTGAGACTGCCACCTTACTGTGCCTTACAAAGCCTTGTCACAACCAAGCAAGAAGAATGGCCAAATACGTATTGTTTGCTTAGAAAGATTGCCTGAAAAAGCCCTTGGGAGACAAATAAGCAATAATATTCTCGTTTTAACATCTCTTGTAAGACTTTTGCAGTTTCTCTGTACCTTTTTATTGTGGTTGACTTTTGTCTGTTTACCCAACACCTGGATTTTAACTTTGTCAACCATAAATGTTCTGAAAGGTTTATAATTAGTGGATTAGTACATGCAAGAAAAGACTTGAAATCTCAACAGGGACTCTGGAAACTATTTTTACTTCAGAATGTCCTTGTATCTTCAAAAGTAATCAGTGTAGGAAGTTCCAAGTCTAGCTACACCAGCCAAAAAAGAGATCCCACTCCCTGCCGGTTGTTCCATTCTGCTGTTGGCTGAGATTAGTCGCCCTTGGTGCTGACCATAACACATACCACATTTAGGTTCCAGATCAAATTCTGGTCACCAATAGCAACATTTCCACAGAAAACTAAGTGTTATCAGGGAAAGCTTCTCATCCTTGATGTTTTATTAGCTTTCTGCCCACAGGGAATTTCTTACTTGGGGAACCATTAAAATGTATAACAGATGTAGGGGGAAGTGGGGCAGATTGATACAGAAAAATCCAATCTCATATTTTATGTAACAAAAATGAGTCAAGTAATAATTTTTTTGGCTTGATGCTTGGCATAACTAATCAATATTATAATAGCAATCAAATGAACCATTAAAGTTAGAAGATTTGTTGTTGTTGTTGTTGTTGTTGTTGTTTAGTCATTTAGTCGTGTCCGAGAAGATAATGAGAATATAATGACTTCAGTAAAAAACAAAAAACGGGTTTTGTATCACTCTGTCCCACGTACAGAGCACTTTGATACTTTGGAGGGGGCACTTTGATACAAAGCGTAAATTGTATGAGAATGGTAATTATTTGCAAAAATTTAATGTTTTTATTCTGAGAGATCATAATCAGCCTTACAATTTGTTACTTAAAATCTAGATTATGTATAAAACCTAACCATAGGTGCCAAGTTCCGTATGGAAAGATCCGGGATCAGCAGCGCCACAGCATCAGAAGTTGCTTCTACGCAGGTCCAGAAGTGCGTAGAAGCGACTTCTGGCGCCGCTCTGCCCATTTCCAAAATGTCTGCAGCACCAGAAGTCACTTCTATGCACCTCTGGACATGCGTAGAAGCGACTTCTGGCGCTGAGGACATTTTGGAAATGGGCACAGTGGGATCGGAAGTCGCTTCTACGCATGTCCGGAAGTGCGTAGAAGCGACTTCCGGTGCCAGCGCGGCACCAGAAGAACATGGCTGCCGGCAGGAGCTTCGTAATCCGGGGGGAATACGGGGTATTTTGCCATTCGGGACACCTGCGGGAAACGGTAAGAAAATACGGGGGTTTCCCGGGGAAAACGGGGTACTTGGCAGCTATGAAACTAACAGTGTTTCACACATATAAACTTTATGGCAGGTTTTTTTAACAAAACATCAAAAGTTATATTAATCTTTCCTCAAACACCTATCCATTAAAAAAAAGCTTTGGAAAAACTTAAAAAGTATAAGAACTCACATTAGGCAGTCAAAAAACAGTAATTTAAACAAAATGCTTATAAAAAATAAGATAATTACTTAATGTTTAGCTTCTATTGCACATTATATCCACTTAAGTCATTACAAAAAATATAAAGAGATGGTGTTCGAGATGTGCCCTTTGGGAAATTTGGTTCTGGCAACTGCAAAACAACATCTTTGAAATCAACGCTTGCCTTATCTTCTACAAAGGGGAAGACAAACATACAAGATCATGGTTTTTTTCCTGAAATATGACACTTGATAATTGGTCATATTATATTTAGAAATGACTTTGGCTATGTAGTAAACAGTTTTTTTCTTTTCAAATTTAATGAGTTTAGAGATTTCATGCAAACTCGTATATTGGGGCACTATTGTACACTAGCGGGGCACTTTTATATGTATCAATGTATCAAAGTGCCCCAACGGACATTTTCAAAAAAACTAACAATTATTAATAAAACCACTAAGCTTATTTAAAAATCACGTGTAATCGTGATTACTGAGTGGAATAACTTACCTTTGGTATTTTTAAATCTAAACGATGTAAAACAGTGTTGAAACACTTTTACATTTCATGTAATTTTTTAGTTGGCCATGCTAAGAACACACCTACTCTCGTCAAACGGCAACAGCTAACTGGCGGGCGGCGCGGTCGCAACTGTTGTACTCACACATGTATAGACACGTTTTAGTGATGTCGCGACACAAATAACATTTCTTGATATTGAAATATTGTTGGTGTATCGATGTGCCCCGCTTACCCCCTATCCCTCACCTGCCGTCTGATATCATATCACCCTGATTTGAAGTGTCATGAAAGGGCAATGAGTTGATAGTTATTTTATCCATGTGTTGGTTTGTTTCTATATATATATTCAGGGGCGTTGCAATAGGGGCGGGGCGCCCCGGGCACCGCTCTGCAGGGGACAGCACGGCGTCCCCTTGCCACCTCCACCGACAGCTGCCACTACCGCCCCCGGCGGGGTGCCTTCGGGTTTGCCGCCCCGGGCAGCCAGAAGGCTAGCAACGCCGCTGTATATATTTAAATTGTTTATATATGTTTGTCTATAGATTGTCTATATATGTTTAAATTGTGTCAGAAGAAGGACATTTCACTGAGTTGATTAAAATCTTCTGGGTCCCAGGAATGTTTTTTCAGGTCAGATCACCATCACCTTTGATGAATCTGGGATCACTTCCTCTTCAACAGGAGAAGGATGGAGCCAGAACTCCAGGCAGAGGCCATGCAGGGCTGAATCATGGCATGCTGGGACAGAGGAACGGGTGCAGGATGCCTTGGGCTCCAATGCTGCACTGCCCCTCTGTAGACCCAGCTGTAAATATGTGTACCATAAACCATATTTCTTAAAGACACTAGTCTCCGCTGTGCCTTTATTTCCCAGTGGAAACACAGCCCTGGGTGACTGCCTGGAACCCCCTGGAATCTTGGGCAGCTGCTTGGCGGAGATTGGGGTGGCCAAGACTCCCAAGGAACACTTTACAGCTGTGCCTACCAGGTCAGAAAAATAATTTAACACAGCACTGAAAGGCAGCTAAAAAGCTGGAATGTGCCGATTTGCAGCTGGGAATTTAATCAACTGCCAGGGAGAGGATTTTAACCTCTCCCTTTTCTTGCTGACTAGCGTCCCATCCTAGAATAGTCCTCTGCCTTGAAGTCATTTCCAGACCGAAAGGATAAGCCTACTGTAAAATGCTCTCGTTTCTTTATTAAAGGGAGACCTAGAAAATCATTAAGAATCTAGTGTTCTTTTGTTCCAGGCAGCTGAACAAAGCCAAATAAAGGAGGGCACTTTTTGTTTATTTTTATCATCACCTCTTTTGACACTTGGCACAAGAATATAGCAGTGAAGAGGAGAGACATCAGACATGCAGAATTATACTGCAGTACGGCTGTTAAAACATGTGGGAGCTATTTGGTCATGGGTGGTGATGTGTTTATAGATCCTACTGCAACTTTCTATATTCCAGATAATCCACACATTCCACAGATACGTGAGGGAAATAAGGGCAAGATACAGGTGTTCCTCTAGCAGTGCCACAGCACCAAATCATTAGCCTTTATTCCAAACACCCAGTCTTGGAGGAGGTTCAGTGGGATTATTATTTTCTTGATCTGTGGCTGCTCCCTACTGGCTTTTGCCAATGCCAATGTATGTAAACACTTTTGAGAGTACTCTCTGTTTCAAAATTAGGCAGGCAAAATTATCTGAATCAAACGGAATGTGCTGGATGTTTGTAAAAGTTGAATGGATTGCTGTGTAGCAAAGTGGCGCTGACAGGTGGCTGATACACTGAAAGGGATTTGCTATATTCAGCAAATGCAGCAGCACTAGAGGTAATTATGTTACTTCCCAAGATGTGTCACTGTGCACTGTAAACCATGAAATTCTCTTCTCAGTATCCCGTTTTGCCAGAGCTTGCTCTGTAGGCATCTGGGGCAGGGCCTTCTTGGTGGTGGTGCTCCAGCGGTGGAACCTTGGGGACACAAATGGCCATAATGTTCTGTTGTTTCTCTAGCCTTTGCTTAAGACTTTTCTGAGCCTTGAGTCTGCTTTGTAATTGTGTTGTTTCAAGTTTTGCTGTTGATGCTTTGGTTTATTTTTTTTAATGATCATGTTTTATTTATTGTTCTGGAAACTACTTTGAGGCCACCTGCTGATGAAAAGTGGTATATAAACATCCTAAGCAAATGAGTCAAGAGAGATGAGTTTCATGGCAAACATGCATAAATGTTTCAGTTAGATTGCTTGCATGTTTTCTGGAGTGCGTTCCGTTAATGCAATATTAAAATGTAAACACAATGTTAACAGGTCGCAAGCATGCCTTTTCACATACAGTACTTAAAGGACAAAAGGGGTATTCTAAAAATGGAATCGTTATGCTCAAAATCAAGTTGCAAATACAAACAAGCAGGGTAGATACAAGACTGGCTCATTGCAATATGTGCCACGTGGGAAATTGGAATTTGCAGGTAGTGCTAAATGCTGCAGCCCAGCTTTTGGCTGGAGCAGCTCCACATCCGCATATTACACTGCTGCTGAAAGCTCTGCATTGGCTGCCAGTACAAAATACCATTGTATAAAAGCCCTAATGGCCTTAGGACCAGGTTACTTTGTTACTTATGCAGCACCCATATCAGTACACTTCCCTGGAGAAGCCTAAAGTTATATTTGTTTAGTTTCTACACGAACCAAGGTTTTTAGCATAGTAGCACTAGTGTTTTGGAACACTGCTGCTATTGAAATGAAACAGGGCAGCAACTGAATTTTGGTTTTCTTTCACCAAACATTTTTAGACAATAAATTTGATTCAGTGTTTGGTGAGCGTTTGTTCCGCATTTTATGGCTTTATCACATTTTAATAATTTTATTTTATATATATTTCTTTTTAGCTGATGTTTTATAAATACTCTTACAAAGGTATAGCTCTTGTCTTTGCAACTCTTCTTGACTCAATAGGTCTAACATTATGGAAAAGTTAGGAAAATTCCTCCTCATCTTCCTTCTGTGGCTAGTGTTTTGGGTTTGGGGAGCTTGCATTGTTTTGCTTTTGGCTTTTGGTGTCACAATTTGATTCTAGAACATTCTGCACACTTGTGTTTCATGCTGATTCATATTCCATAGTTAGATGTTGTTCAAAACCCATTATCTTGCAAATAATAATAATAATAATAATAATAATAATAATAATAATAATAATAATTGTTATAAAGTCTGAAGAAATGCCGATAATATCAGCAGGTTCCAGTCCCTCTCTCTTTTTTCAGCCAAAGAAATATGTTAAATCAGTTTATACCAGTGTTTATTAAACTAACAAGAATCGCCTGTATTAAGTGTGCAATCCTATCTCTGACTTGTACCTCTTGAGCAGGGCTGAAATCATGGCTAGCTCCCCTTGTGCTATTTGGGACTCTAGTTATGGCAGTGTAGGTAGGGAATCTATCCTGGTGTTGTGATAACATCATTGAGCTGGAAGTACCTGCCACTCACTGGGTTCTAGGCCCACAACAGTGGTGTGCCTCTTCTTCCCTAAAGAGAAGATGATACCATTTTTCTCCATTCAATATAGATATTGTTTTGTTAACAGACCTTTTATGAAGGATTTGTTCACATAAGAAGAGGTGGTTTCTCATGACATCCTCCCAAATCACGCTGCCTCTCTCCCCTTGTTGCTAGCATTTGTTGGCCTCCTCTGCTTGAGGCTTCTGATGCATACAACTATTGCTGGTCAGAAGAATCACGCTTGGAAAAGCAGCCTTGGCACTGGCCTTGCCAATGACCTCTCTGATGGATAAAGGAGCAGGAGGCAAGGGGTGGGGAGAACTATTAAGCCGATCCTTAGCACCATCAGAAGCATCACTAAAGCCACTGCCATTGCGGAGCAAGGGATGGAATGAAGCAAGCTTCTCTGGGCACAGCAGGGTGGTAGTGACTGAGACTGTGCAAAAGCTTGGAAGTCTGGGTTGTTTTTTCTAAAGGGACTAAATGCTCCTGAAAACTTGATGCATCAGAACGACTGCAACAGAACCCATTAGCAAGGTATTGCACTAGCATTCCCTCTCTGCTCATTGCGCTCTACCTGCACAGGTCATATGGGAAATTGCTTCCATATTGCAAAAGTGCCACTTGTACTTTTATATCAGAGGTACTTAACAAAGACTGGTTTAAGTTCCCTGGGACTTTGCTATCCAACTTGTTACCCATCAAACACACTGATCACCCAGCTTTCAATAAGGCTCTCACGCACTTGGCTGTTCCTCACAGGTTTGGTCACACTTGTCACCAAGACCTCTTCATTCCTCTGAACCAAGTTTATGTCATGTTAACCGATGGGAAATTCTGTGCTATAATCTACAGTGAACTTCGTAAATGCAAACACTACTGGAAAGGGATAAGCACAGTTGAGCATTATTGCCATTTCAACTCCATAGGAGAAAACAAGATCCACATGGTCTAATCAAATAAATACACTGTATGGAAATGTGAATAATTTGGATTCTTTTTTCTGTTTAAGTTAAAAGCATTTCACAGATGGATCTTGCCATAAAGACACCCAAGGGTCTTGAAATATGACCGATAAAAAGGTTGCATACATAGATTTCCCAAAGCCTTTCTCACAAACAAGTATAGCCACAAGGTAGCGGAGGTTTTCTTTCTTTTTTTTATTTTGACAAAGTAATAATCATAAATAAATAAGAATAAAAATGTGCACCCCACCACCGAGAACATTCCATTGTAACTATCCAACCTCCCAAAATTTCAACACCTCTTGCAACAGTTTGTCCCCTTTCCGTTTTAACAGTACGAATTCTACAAACACCTTTCCTATCTCTTCAAAATCATTTCTCCTGCATATTCCCCATCCCACCTTAATGGCACATGTTAATTTTTCATTAATATATCCCACACCTTTTTATACCTTTTTATACCATCCTTCCATTTTATATTCTGCTTGCCCTTTCCGCTTTCTAGCCATAATAATAATAATAATAATAATAATAATAATAATAATATATTATCATGCAGCTGTCAATAAATTTGTGAGCAATTCCTTCCATAGCCTGCGAACCTTCCACCCTATCGTAAATTGATAATAATGCTACCTCTGGACTTTTGGTCAGCTTTTGTTGTTGTTGTTTAGTCGTTTAGTCGTGTCCGACTCTTCGTGACCCCATGGACCATAGCATGCCAGGCACTCCTGTCTTCCACTGCCTCCCGCAGTTTGGTCAAACTCATGTTCGTAGCTTCGAGAACACTGTCCAACCATCTCGTCCTCTGTCGTCCCCTTCTCCTAGTGCCCTCAATCTTTCCCAACATCAGGGTCTTTTCCAGGGAGTCTTCTCTTCTCATGAGGTGGCCAAAGTATTGGAGCCTCAGCTTCACGATCTCTCCTTCCAGTGAGCTGGTCAGCTTTAACCTAGTGGTTTCTGTTATCTCCTTAAACACCCTTTGCCAGAAAAATTGTACATATTTACACCCCCACCACATGCGAACATAATTCCTGGTTTCCTGCCATCCTCTCCAACATAACACCGGATATTCCTTGTTGATTTGATTCAATCTGACTAGTGTTAAATTCCATCTCCTAACTAATTTAGAGGTTTTTGTTCAGAGTTTTCCTTTTCCTGGATGGGCTACCTTCCCAGGTTGATTACCATTGGACCCACTATTGGTCTTGTCCACTCAAACCATGGGAGCCTATCTTCACATGCAGGGATTAGACAAGCCCCAAACTCACTGAGGGTTTAAGACCCATCAGCTACCCTCACCTGGTTTAACCAACCAGTTGAAGCAGTTATCCAGGGTTTCACCCCTGTTGCATTGCTGACAGCTTCTAGGAGCCGCAGGGGAGAACTGAGTGCAAGGTGGACACCAATGATGGGCAAACTACCCAGATGGATACAACATGTCCCCCACGATGCTAATGCCCAGTACCAAGATGAAGATTTACCAACCAGGCTTGCATGTTGAGCATGTTGCTTTCTGAAAGTGAGTCGTGGGCAACTTACAACTGCCAGGTGTGAAACCTCAACGCCTTCCACATCAGGAAGATTTTGGGCATCACATGGCAGTATAAAGATGTGCTCTCCCAAGCCCACATTCCCAGCATATTCACATTCCTGTCTCAGCAACATCTATGCTGGCTTGGTCATGTCCACAGAATATGGCAGAATCCCCAAGGACATGCTGGCTTCAGGCACCAAGTCCAAAGGCAGACCAACTCTGCGTTACAAAGTTGTCTCCAAACATGACATTAAGGCTGGCAACATCAACCCTACCATGTGGGAATCCCCTGCAGATGACCACAGTGCTTGGAGACAGGCAGGCAGGTTGGGCATCCATAGCAGTGACCAAAGAGGACTGACTACTGGGAGGAGCGCAGGGAAAGGAAGCACAGTCGTGCATCTGCAGCAGCACAACTGATGCCTTCATCTGCCCCAACTGCAACAAAACAGGTCTCTCCCATATCGGTCTCTACAGCCACAGCATGTGTTGTAACCTTCCAACAATTTGATTCACCCCCAAAGTCACAGTCCTCCATTGTCTCTTGAGACAGACGGATGCCAACCCATATAGATTTCCATCAGATCAGAATCTGTCCTCTTCCTCTTACTCCACTCATTCATACAATGCATTGCCATCTGCATACAGACACCCTAGAACACAAGCTCATGTGGACAAATGTCATGCAAGAACAAGCATTCACAGATACAGCTGACAACCACCATGATAATGGGTCTCTGTGACCATTTAGTTCACATTACTTTGTCTATCTATGCAAATATGGGTCGTCTGGCCCATTGAGATTGAAATTCCTCATATTTAGGCAGAATCTATCCTATCTTCTATAAGGGACCCAGGTGGCGCTGTGGGTTAAACCACAGAGCCTAGGGCTTGCTGACCAGAAGGTCAGCGGCTCGAATCCCTCTGACAGGGTGAGCTCCCGTTGCTCGGTCCCAGCTCCTGCCAACCTAGCAGTTCGAAAGCACGTAAAAGTGCAAGTAGATAAATAGGAACTGCTACAGCGGGAAGGTAAACGGTGTTTCCTTGTGCTGCTCTGGTTCGCCAGAAGTGGCTTTGTCATGCTGGCCACATGACCTGGAAGCTATACGCCGGCTCCCTCAGCCAATAATGCGAGATGAGTGCGCAACCCCAGAGTCGGTCACGACTGGACCTAATGGTCAGGGGTCCCTTTACCTTTACCGTTATCCTATCTTCTATGAATCATGCCTCATCCCCACCTCGAGTTTTTGGTTCTTTAAATGTCCAATAATGAAATGGTTCTGCAAGTTTTCATCATTACTTTTCTGACTACTTAAAAGAAAAGATCCAATGCTGGGTTATAAAACAAAAGTTCTCATTTTGGGGTAATGTTTGGTTTCAACAGTGGTTACCACACTGGTTCCAGTAAGATATATAAAATAGATACACTTATATCTAAGGTTTTGAATATTTTCCATGTTCATGCATACAAATAAATCTCTGTGCAAAGGTAACCCAAAATCAGATGCATTGAAAGCTAAATTCTGCAACCTGAATAAGGCACGGTATAATAAAAAAATTCCTTCAGTAGCACCTTAAAGACCAACTAAGTTTTTATTTTGGTATGAGCTTTCGTGTGCACGCACACTTCTTCAGATACACACGAAAGCTCATACCAAAATAAAAACTTAGTTGGTCTTTAAGGTGCTACTGAAGGAATTTTTTTATTTTGCTTCAACTCAGACAAACACGGCTACCTACCTGTAAGGTACGGTATGTAACTGTACACACATTTGCATATTTTCTATAATCTGCCTGTCAGATTTGGGCAAGGAATTATGCAGGATCTTGAAGACCAACTCTAGAAATTCTACCTCATCGTCCCAATGCAGACTTGAAAAAATCCACCAGGAATTGGAACCTGGATTCTGATGTTTAGTTTTCACGTGTATTTTAAACCTATTTTCAGCATTCTTACCTAAGCTTTGCTAACAGATTCTTCTCCATAGAGGACAAGCCTTGTGGGCCAACTGTGTGTGTCTCCCACACAAAAACAACAACACAGCAGCTTCTGGTAACTGTACACGCATATAGAAATGCCCAGACTTTTGCAAACCACATAACACTCTTATATATTCAGCAATCATCAGGAAAGAATCACTTATGTTAGAGCAGCCATTAATATTTTGCTTCTTAGTATTTTTCATTCCTTTTGAGTCCCATAGCTTTTACTGCGCATAGTAAGAAAGTCTGAAAGCAAGAGACCGAACAGGATGGCTCTTGTTGCAAACATAGTCTGCCAAGGCAGTGCTTGAACTGTAACAATCCATCCTCTTGTGCTCAATTACTAAACTGCTATCAGTTACAAATGGGTTTCTATGGGTTCTCCTAATATGAACATTATCACCATGCAGAGGATCAGAAACAGTTCACTCCTCCTACAAAGAGGACACAATGACCTACCGGTAGTAGCAAATCATCATTGGAATTTATGTTACTAGCGTTTGTTTTGCTGATTTCAAAGGACAGAACGCTGCCAATGAAAAACAGTGAGGTTTCATTTACCGACAGCAACATTGCTTTATTTTTGCCCTTCCCCTTTCTAGTATTTTGTAGCCTAGTACTTTCTGCTTTAGAAATGGTACACATAGTTTTCTCGTAGAAGTTGTAGCATGTGATTTGTGGATTGTTCTTCCTAGCTCCCCCCCCCACACACACCCTGTGTTCCCTTCGAGTTTATTCCCGTTTCATTTTGTGTTTTTGATGGGAAGTGTTTAATTTACCTCACAAATGGCTCTAAATCCCACCACGCACTCAGTACAGGTCTGTAGGACAAAACAGTCACTAAATTCAGTATGATTTCAGCATCACTAAAACAGTTCAATCATCCATCATGCGGCTAATATGAGGAACCAGGTGTTCAGAATTTGGCTCACATATGTTCCACAAAAAGGCAGAGAACCCAAATTTGCCATGCTGAACTTCCATCAAATTCTGAAACCTAAGTAAATTCTGCAAACCACATCACTGCTTCAACAGGGCCATATTTATTGGGGCAATTCCCATTTTCTGACTCCCAAACCCCTGGAGAATCACTATCCCATTTTGTTATTTTCTGGGCAGGGGAAGTTGCTTGGGGGAATAATTGTTAGCATGTTGCTTATTGGTACTTTCCAACTCTACAATTCTAAATTTTATGAAAACCCAAGTTTTGTCAATACCTTCATTAGGACCAAACAAAATGTCACACAAGAGTAAGCAAATTTTTGAGTTTTCCAGAATAACCTGCTTATTGTAGCCTGCAACTTGAGGAAGAGCTCTGGAGAACTCAAAAGCTTGCTCATTGTTTTGTAACAGTCTGGTTGGTCCTAATACTGTAAAGGCATTGCCTAGCTGTGGATTTTAGAATGAATGAACACACACACACACACACACACACAGAGAGAGAGAGAGAGAGAGAGAGAGAGAGAGAGAGAGAGAGAGAGAGAGAGGACCAACATGATTGCCTTTGCTTTTTAAAGGTGCTACAGAATCCTTTGTTCTTTTTTGCATTTTGTATTTCTGTGACTCACTAGCCTGTTTCATCTCTCTCTGCAGGGTTTCTGGAAGTTGAATCTCTGAGTAGGTGGGAGGATGCATTTTTCATGATACAAATGCTTGTGCAGGAACACTGAAATGCAGCTCACAGCCAGTTGTTTCACACACAATGCAGCTGCTGGGGAGGTTGATTATATTTTTCTTGGTGATCGTTAACTTCAAGAATAATCATCTTCTCAAAATTTAAATACTGCAGAATACACAAATGCATACAGAAGGTGGAAGAGACCCACACCCCCATGTATATGGGAAGTAATTCATAGCGTGAGAATAGGGATGTTGCAAATGAGTTCTTATGTCCATCTTCGCCACATTGGAGGGTTGAAAAAATGCAACTTGGAAATATTTATTAATTATGCATATCTTTTAAACTTGTTCATAGTTTGCTAATTCTGCTAACGGGGAGGTGAGCCAAACACTAGAGAACTGTTCCCTGACCACTGGGATTCTACCAACTCCCCAATTCTCTTTGACCATTTCAGAACACATTCATTGACCCCTGAGTTCCAAGCCTAGCTTCTACACCATATGGGCTAGAAACCTGCTTTTTAAAATTCAAACAATAAAATCTGTGGTCTTCAGAAGGTTAAATTCTGCACCAAGTACAGTAGTACAGTATGTTCCATGCTTTTTCTGTGTCTAATCTGGCACTCTTGATCAGCCAGAAGATAACATTCAATAGTTATGCATACTTCTTTCTGGTTTCCCTGTTTGGAACACCAATAAATTTAGAGATTAAAAAGCCGACAGGCAGTTTGGGGAAATTGCAGAAATTTAAAATTCAGCGTCCCTCCAACGTGGTGTTTGGAGGGTTTTAATCGTATGCCAGGCAACCACAAACTGCTTAGGAAGCTGCTGTGTCCTGCTTTTATGGGCAAGCATCTGTGACGGTTTAAAGAATAAAGTAGTATCCTCTCAAACCCCTTCAGAACCAGCAACATGCAAAATCTCTTTAAGTTACTACCTCATGACAAACATTTTTAAATGGAACTCCCTGTTGAAATGAACAGGGGCTTGCTTGAAACGGGGTATGACTCAGAAGAACAAATAGATTTCAGCCAGGGCTGTACAGCAAAGTCAGGGAATCCTGGCTGCCAAACTAATAAATAGATTATTTTTCCTTTGTTTCTGACGGACGGATGTGGCAAACAATGTCAGAACTTCAAATGTGCATAATAACAAACATTTTAAGCAGGAACGGAGAAATAAGGAGGGTAAGAGTAAATACTTCAATTTGAAGATGGCACTACAGTACTTTCATTATTGGCTTTGCACCGTTGCTACTTTTTTCTTCTTATTTGGCACTGAAGCAGCTATTCTTAAGTAGCCTAAGTTATTTATTTACTTGATTTATATCCCACCTTTCCTCCAAGGAGCTCAAGGCAGTACATGGTTTCCTGCCTCCACAGTTTACCTTCATGACAACCATGGGAGGTGGGTTAGGCTAAGAGACAGTGACTAGTCCAAGGTCCCTCAATGAGCTTCATGGCTGAGTAAGGATTTGAGAAGGTCTATGATGTTCTACAACAGTGCTGGAGCTCCCAAGTATTTTGGCAATCTGTTCTCAGCTAGTTATACAGTTGTGGCATGGGACTCCTATACAATGTACTGCAGGCAACGTTCAAGTAACCTGCTTAAATTGCATTTTATTGTAGATTTTAAAATGGGCTTTTAAAAAAAATGTCACACACAGTTTGGGGAGCCTGTTTGGTCAGAAAGTGGAATAAAAATATATCAAATAACATAACAAATTGCATTCCCCCCCCTACATCCTGGCAGCTATCCTTCAAGCACATAACAATTTTAATTTTATTTCCATTCTTCCAACTCTCCCGCCCTTTCACTGGAGTTCCCAAGTCACCCTTATTTAATTTTGCTCCCTGGGATCCAGATTACAGCAGACAGAAATAAACAAACATAAACTACCAAGCCTCTATTCCAAACTCAGCTTGCATGGCACTCCTTAGGAGGCTGTCACACCCCTTCCTTCTAAGATCTCTAATAAACCTGTTTTCTTTCCCCCATTCAGTCAATCCACACTACCTACACAGAAAGTATACTTTCCTCTCCAGTACACCTTCCCCTTTTATGCGTCCCTCACCCTGAAAAGCATCCCCGAGCAAAAACATGGGATTTGCACAAGGCAATCTTTTGCTTCTCTTCTGGAACAGCCTCAGCCAAAGCATGAGGCAAGCATTTTCAGCATCAGCATAAGATACCATACAGTACAGTATTTCTCAACCACTACGTGCTAGGAAAACCCACTTCCAGTTTTCATAACCCACGACTCAGCATTACCCCACTGCAAGACAGTCTGCCTTTTTTATTTACAAAATGTATATGATTCAAATCTATTTGGCAATGATCAGCGCTGGATAAAACAGTCTAATGTGATGGCCACTTGGTGAGTTTCCTATATATTTTATCCTTTTACCATTTAACTCTCCCCACCACCACCACCACCACCACACACACACACACCCTTCAACTTTCAAAAAGATGAAGAAAAAGAAGTCCAAGTCAGCAGGCAGACACTCTGCACCAGGAAAAGATGGAAATACACCAAGTACCTTACCTAGAGTGGTGGTCCAGGGGACTAGCTGAAGGCAGAGAACCAGCGGCAGGAGGAAATCCATGACTTTGCTGGGTCCCATATGATTCTCTGCCAGCACTGACCCTCTTCCCTGTGTGCCAGTCCTTCTCTCTAAGGCTCTGCAAGAGCTCTGATGTTAATGCTTGGACTCTTGCTGGTTTATAGAAGAATTCCACCTCCTGCTAGGGGAGACTCTCATGGGTCCTAAAGCCCTCATGGTTTCATCGCCCCCTGTGCATTCACCTCCTTCAGCAAACTCAAGAAGCAGAACAGCATGAATTATTAACACCTCTGTGTGTCCATTTATTTAAACATTAGCATTCAGCTGGAAGAGCTGATTTTGTCAGCTGAGCACCCCCACCCCACCCTGAAACGGCCTAGGCAGAAACGTTCCAGGTTTGTTTGTAAGGGAGATGCAAGCCTGGACAAACTAAGCTCTTTTTAACTTGGTCCCTGACAGCAGCATCTCTGTTAATTTATTTATATATATTAAATTTATATCCCACTCCTTCCTCTCAAAGGAGCCCCAAACATTGGAGTTGGTCTGTAAAAGCCAAATCCCAATGTTTCCTTAGCAGCTCCCATTGTACTAATTGCATACAGATAAACATTTTGATTGACAACTTCACATTCCCCACAGGAAAAGCCATATTCCTTTTTATAATAATAATAATAATAATAATAATAATAATAATAATAATAATAATTTCATTTGATTTTACAGGTGTAGAATTATAACAAAACAAAATACACATCCATATTTAGAGATTTATCTGAATCTCCAGACTTCCCACCTTCTCCCTCCATGGGTCCAATTGTCAACCTTTTCAACTGCGTATTATTCCATAGTCCATATTTTATATCTTTCCATATTGTCCATGATATTTGCTACATTACAGGTGTTATTAAAATCCTGCTAATGTTTTCATCTGCTTACAGTGATCTCCTAAATAAATGATTCCCCCCCCCCATTCTTTATTGAAGTTTGTGTCTTCTTGGTTCCTGAAAAGCCATATTCCAAGATAGCCAAGCCATTTTTCTATCCACCGCAATTGCACAAAAGCAGATAGAGACCTCGGGCAACTTTCCATGTTATGCTTTGCTTGGGCATTTCAAAACTGCTACCTCCTCCTGAGAAAGCCTGGGAAAAGGCAGAGGCACTCCAGATAGCTTCCATATCTGTATTGCTAATGGAAGAAGACACATACACGAACACTTCCTATGGGTGTGTCGGCACTGTCACTCGGCGATTGGAACCTTTCTGCTGTGGCACCTAGAGGTGCCTGCTTACTAGACTTAATGGTATTGCAGGGCTTCCATTTCAGAAGACCGTGTGTCCCCTACCACTGCTATTCCGTGCTTTACAGCTGTTGCTACATTCTCAACATGTTGGAGCAAATGAACAATTTGCCAACCCTGCTAAAAAGAAACAACAGAAGAAATATTATGAGCGTGTGCAGTTTGACTTATTTAAACAGCACCACCACTGCTACAGAAATAAAAGGATAAAAGGGCCCTGTTAGGGTTTTTTTTTAAAGTAAGAAATAATTATTGTAGAAAAGTATAGTGTATTTTTATGTAAAAGTAATAAAATGGGCAGTGGTGACCATGTACTTGCCTGGTTGGCTGCCCCTTGAATATAATTTATTTTAAAAATAGGAGAAAGGATACTGTAGCCACCAATGTCAGCTGAAGTGGTACTTCAGGTACTGATGTGGGACCTCTTTGCTGCTCCAACATCTGACGCTCTTTAGTGTTTTGAGAGGAGGGCTAGACTTGAGACTTCAGGTACAGCTCTAGCTATTACTGTTCAGGTACTGTAGATACTTCCACAGCTCTAGAACATCAATAAGGAAAAGGTACTTCTGTTCTGTTTCTCCCCCACTTCCTTCATCCAACCTTGGCTCCTGCCCGTTGCTGTTCAAAATAGCAGTCATGCTTGCTCCAGCATATAAGGGAAGGATAGATTTGCTCAGTGGTAGAGCAACTGTTTTGCATGCAAAACAGGGAGCCACTGTCAGTGTGGTAAGTTGGATGGACTCACTATAAGGCAGCTTCCTATGGTTTTATATTTTGTTCTGTGAACTGCCCTGAGACCTCTGGGTATAGGGCGGTATATAAATTCAAGAAATAATAATATTCCTAAGTGGAAAAAGAGTAGTTTGGGCAATCTGGGGGAAAGTATCCACTGAATTTTCAGGTTGCAGCCAATCAAATGAAAAGAGGGCAGCCACTGTGGAACATTTCATTATATATATACCCCAAATTTCCACTATTTTATGACACTTTATGCAAATATTCCTACAAGCAGTACAGAGCCCTGTATATAGTTGTCCTTTGCTTTTCAAAAGCTTTAAAGCAGAGCCTGAATAATGTATCCAGGGATGCTGTCATAGTGGGTTTCCTGCATTAAGTAGGGAGCTGGACTAGACATTGGAGTCCTTAAGGTGGCTGTCAACACATATTTAAAATCATAACAATAAAACATTTCCATAACTAATGATACTAATACTGCAGGGAGTGCTGACTGGGGAAGGTGAAACCAGCCAACCAACTTTGTGTTTACTCAGGAGACAGGTTGCTAAAACTAAGGAACTACATGTTATTTTAAAGGGTCAGATGAAACCCCACTGACCACTTGTTTTGCTTGGCAGGAACTGACTCAACGAGTTGCAATACCCAATTCTGGCCAACTGGCCTGGTGGTGCCCAAGTGCAAGGGGTTGCATCTCTCAGCTATTTTGGTGCTTCGGAGAGTAAGGTATTTGGAGTAAGGCATCAGGAAATTGTTTGTTAGGCAAGTGTTCACATAACAAGTTGACGATTTCTATTGATTCCTATGGGGAGATTTCTAATATATTCCCAGCCACGGAATTTTGAACCTCAAAATGATGGAGAAACCCAGAAAAGCCCTTGAAAAACCCCTGAAACCTTGCAAAAGCCAAGCAAGGAGGGAATAATGTTCTCTTCATAGCTGTCAAGTTTTCCCTTTTCTCACGAGGAAGCCTATTCAGCATAAGGGAATTTCCCTTAAAAAAGGGAGAACTTGACAGCTATGGTTCTTTTATTCATCTGATCTCTCACCCTTCTTCCCTCCTATCATGGTTTTTAGTGAAACAGCTGCTGTGGACCAGCAAAACACAAAAAAGTAAGGCTTGTTTAAAAGGTAAAGGTAACGGGGGCCCTGACCATCAGGTCCAGTCGTGTCCGACTCTGGGGTTGCGGCGCTCATCTCGCTCTACAGGCCGAGGGAGCCGGTGTTTGTCCGCAGACAGCTTCCGGGTCATGTGGCCAGCATGACAAAGCTGCTTCTCGCGAACCAGAACAGCGCACGGAAACGCCGTTTACCTTCCCGCCGGAGCGGTACCTATTTATCTACTTGCACTTTAATGTGCTTTTGAACTGCTAGGTTGGCAGGAGCTGGGACCGAGCAACGGAAGCTCACCCCGTTGCAGGGATTTGAACTGCCGACCTTCTGATCAGCAAACCCTAGACTCTGTGGTTTAACCCACAGCGCCACCTGGGTCCTTAAAGGCTTGTTTAAGGCTGCTTAATTGTTTACAGTAGTGATGTATGGAAGTGAGAGCTGGACCATAAAGAAGGCTGATTGCCAAAGAATTGATGCTTTTGATTTATGGTGCTGGAGGAGACTCTTGAGAGTCCCATGGACTGCAAGAAGATCAAACCTATCCATTCTGAAGGAAATCAGCCCTAAGAGCTCACTGGAAGGACAGATCGTGAAGCTGAGGCTCCAATACTTTGGCCACCTCATGAGAAGAGAAGACTCCCTGGAAAAGACCCTGATGTTGGGAAAGATTGAGGGCACAAGGAGAAGGAGACGACAGAGGATGAGATGGTTGGACAGTGTTCTCGAAGCTACGAACATGAGTTTGACCAAACTGTGGGAGGCAGTGGAAGACAGGAGTGCCTGGTGTGCTATGGTCCATGGGGTCACGAAGAGTTGGACATGACTAAACAACTAAACAACAACAAATTGTTTACAGTACTACATGCAGGTCAGATTGTGAGGCTATCTGAAACTGCAGCATGTATAGTGAGGTCTGGGTACTAATTTCTTGTGTTAGCATAAGTGATTTTTTTGTATAATGAGCATTTGGATAATGAGACCTGTGTGCCCTTTGCTTCAGCACCATCTTCAGTGTTTCTTCAAAGCTCAGGAGAGGAGAGGACACAGAGGCTGCTTTTATTTACACACTACCAATGGTCAAGCACAGATCCTATAACATTAGAGTGCATTCCACATTAGTTCCAGCAGTAAATCCAATGTGTTAGCATGTCAACTTTAGTCCCCACAAGTAGTCTTACTTCAGGGTCACAGCTTGTGAAGTAAGTTTATTTGTCAATAGGGATTACTCCCCAAACCTTCACTGTGAGGAAGAAATGCCAGGACATGACCTTGACACAAAATAAATCCATCACTTCCCTGCAAGTAGTTCCCAATGAGATTTCAGGAACAAATTGAAAATATTCTGCCTTTCTTTCTCAACATCGCAAATGATTCTGTTGAGCTGCAGTATTTTCATAGGTCTGGGTTATGTAAATTCAAAGACTTTTATGTTACTAACGGATTTCTCACAGTTCCTAGTTCAAGCTGTACTGCTCCACACAGGTTTTGCAGAAATGAAGCTTGAAAATGTCGAGGTGTGTGTGTGTGTGTGTGTGTGTGTGTGTGTGTTGGGTGGGGGGCTCCCAGTATGAAATTTACAAAAACCTACTCATTTGCACTGGGTCATCTCACAACACGGGACAGTGTAGAAATAAAACCGTCCAATTTTGGGAGCTTTTTTTGGGCTCATGCTCGCAATGGTCAGAAAGGTAAAGGAAAAGGGACCCCTGACTGTTAGGTCCAGTCGCAGATGACTCTGGGGTTGTGGTGCTCATCTAGCTTTACTGGCCGAGGGAGCCGGCATACAGCTTCCAGGTCATGTGGCCAGCGTGACTAAGCTGCTTCTGGCGAACCAGAGCAGCACACGGAAACGCAGTTTACCTTCCCTCCGGAGCAGTACCTATTTATCTACTTGCACTTTGACGTGCTTTCGAACTGCTAGGTTGGCAGGAGCAGGGACCAAGCAACGGGAGCTCATCCCGTCGCGGGGATTCGAACTGCCAACCTTCTGATCGGCAAGCCCTAGGCTCTGTGGTTTATACCACAGCGCCACCTGCATCTCCATTGTGTTGGCAAATCAGCAGCCACTGGTGAGATGGTTGACTAGGTGGAACTGCAGGCTGTCAAGGCAATGGACTGGAGAAGCTGCACTTATCCACAAATACTGAGAGGCAAGGGATTCCTGAATCATCAGCACCATGTAAGCATGTGGTTGCCAACCAAAAGGGCCTTCCCACCAACCAGGACTGTTAAAGGTAAGAGTATTTTCTAACTCAGTGCTAAACAGTTAAAAGAAAAAGGCAGTGCAGGTACAGCATTAGGTGTACAGTACCGGTAATTAGCTCGGAAACTGAAACGGAAGTGTGGAATACCTGCACAAGAGGAGAGAAGAATGAGGGAATGCAACCATGATCAGAATTTTTAGGAGCAGGCATGCCTTCTTGGCACACGATAACCTACTCCTAATTTCTTGACTTTGACCTAAAAGAACATTTATAAATAAAACACCGTGGCCCAAAAAGGTTGCCAACATCCCCAGCAAGCCAACATAGAAATAGGCTCGTTTTCCGCAGATCTGCAAAACCAGCCAGCACATGTCAGATCCAATATATGCAAAGAGTAACAAAACACATCTGAAACTGTCTGAAAGTCTCCAACTGAATTACTCTTTAAATCTGTTTCCCATTTAAACGATGTCTAATATCTTCATCTTCCTGCTTGGATTAATCTGTCACTTTAGTAATAATAAAGCATCTTATTTCTGCGGAGGGATGTGGAAGGCATCAGGCTCGGTTCAAAAACAAAAACACCAACAGCCACAAACACTCATGCTGATCCCAGAATCCCCAAATAAAAACATGTCAACCAAAAAAATTATCCTCTGAGATATTCATTCAACACACTTTCAATTAATTAGAATGGAACACTGAGTAACTTAATGGAAACTTATTGAACTGTTCCTCATGAAATGAAATTGATTTGGGTTTCACAGTGAAGTCCTGAATGTCACTAAAGTAGATTCACACAATCATTGTAGCATGGTGAGTTTGGCAGTTCTGCAGCACGTTCCAGTAAACAAAATGCTTTACCCTTCTTATTTCATTCATGTGGTAACTTTAATTTCATTTTCCAGTGTTCCTTTCCATTTTTCCTCATTTCCTTCCCCCAAATCCAGGCCTAGGCCAAGTATCAGTTGCCGGGCTGTCTTGCTTTGTTGTGCCTTAACGCAGTAGAGAAAGCCAAAGGATAATTTGTTTACTAGAATTCAGGAGCTTTGGGAGCATATGACTGTAGCAAAATATGGGTAAGATGCCAAGACTATTTCAGCTTAAAAAGTCAAGAGACCCAAACTTGAGAACCTACAGTAGTGCAATTTAGCTCAAATTTTCCAATGTGGAAAATGTACCTGAACTGCTCCTTGTGTTGGGCTCCTTCAAATGCCGCGTTTCTCCAAAAATAAGCCATACTCCAAAAATAAGCCATACCGTGAAAATAAGCCATAGCGATAGGCATACTTAATATTTTTTAAAAAGTCCCCTGAAAATAAGTCACCATGTGTTTTTTTGAGGAAAAATAAATATAAGACGGTGTCTTATTTTTGGAGAAACATGGTAAATAAATAAATAAATAAATAAATAAATAAATAAATAAATAAATTTACAGCTGAGAGAAGCACAGTGAATATTCTGAACTGAAGGTAATTTGATGAGCTATAGAGGAAAATAAAAAAGGAGGTGTCTTTTGTCTGTATTTGGATGTGCCTGTGTCTCTTTAGTTTATGGGACAGATGCAGGGCATGCTGAATATGGCCATCATATACTTCAATTTGGGTATCATTGCAACACTTTCGCAACAACAACAAAAGGACAAAATATCTGCCTTGTTTGTTTGTGCAAATAGAGAAGTAATTTAAACAGAAATGCAATCAGTAGCAGTTGGACTGGCTCTGCTGCCATGCCCTCACTGCACTGCGCTCCCAGGGCCTCATCTCTCACTTTCAGGAACCGGCTGCAACACTCAGTGAGCAATGCCACAATGCCTTTACCACCGCGCCAAGTGCTACTGAATCCTACATAATAAAGTCCCTGTGTCTCTGCGTCCAGATTCCGTGTGTCCCTGGGTTACTGCGCATGTGCCCCAGGGACACAGGGATTGGAGGCAGAGACAACCGCCAACCGCCGCTCCGCCAACCGCTGCTCCAAAGCCCCGTCTCATGCTGGAGGTGCGCTGCGAGGCGGCGGGGGAGAGAAGCGCTCCTTCCCCCCCCCGCCACCTTGCCACGCACCGCCGGCATGGGACAGCCCTTCCTCGGCGAAGGCAAGCAGGCGAGCTGTCTGCCTGCTTGCCGTAGCCAAGGAAGTCGAAGCGGCAGCGGGCAATTCGGCTGGGGGACTGGCTTGGCGGTGGCGGGAAAAAGGGGAGGAATTCCTCCCCTTCTTCCCGCCACCACCAAGCCAGTCCCGGAGCCGAAGTATGGCGCGGCGGGGGTTTTCGCCATTTGCCTCGCCCTGGGGGGAAGGCAAACGGCGAAAAGCCCCCGCTGCGGAGTTGCCGGCTCTGTCGGGTGGGGGGGAGGGAGAAGCAGAAGATCCAATCGGTCTTCGGCTTCTCCCTCCCCCCGCCCAACAGAGCCGGCATTTGACTCTGTCAGGCGGGGGGAGGGAGAAGCAGAGGATCGGATTGCTTCTCCCTCCCCCCACCCGACAGAGCCGGCAACCCCGGGATCTGTGCTTTCTGTCAGCGGTGTGGGGGAGAGGAACGAACGGAGAGAACGGGCTGCTTTCTCTCCGTTATTTCCTCTCCCCTCACCGCCGACAGAAAGGGCTGTCGGCGGCGGGGGGAGAGGAAGGAAGGAGGAGAAAGGGCTGCTTTCTCCTCCTTTGTTCCTGTCCCCCTGCCGCCGACAGCAAGGACAGGTCCCAGGGTTTGGAGAAGCGCTGCGCAAGTGCTTCTCCGAACCCCGGGATGTTCTAGCGCCTGTTATTGAACGGGCTGAAATACACTAGTACAATATATCTCACAAGTCTGTGGGCAAGTCTGTGACCAGGTGGCCTCCGTGCCTGCTCAGTGTGCTGTCTATTGATGGACAACTTCAAAGCTTCTGCTGCTCTCCCTTCTTATTAGTCTTCATGCTTAAAGTGGACCTGAACTGCACAGCCCTTCAAACTAGGGGTGGTGATTCTTTTTGCAACAATTGAGTTTGCATGTGAGCTGAGCCCTGTTTGCTCACTTTGAGTCCATTTGCGAGTTTTGCAACCAGGTTTCATGCACAGGTTAGCAATATTTAGCAGTATGAGTTGCTTTGGTCACAAAAAAATAGTGAGTCAAAGGGCAAATTTATTCAACCAGTCCATTATAATTGCACAACCCATTTCAGTTTCTGATCTGTTATACCGTTGAATATTTATTCCCTTGAACCCTGTTGAATTGAGGTGATAGCAGTAGCCATGAGCAGATGAACCTCATCCCAACTCAGAATCAATTCTTTTGGCTTTTATGCCTGACCTCCCAGGGACAGGATTCTCACAGGAGTAACCAGGTCAGTGGTTATTTACAAGCCTTCATGTCTGTACAGGCCGAGGCTGATGGGAGTTGTAGTCTGGAGGGCATTAGGTTAGTGAAGGCTGTACAGTAGGGTGGATCATAAAAAACTTTTTTTGGAAAATGTTTCCTCCCTTGATCTTATATCAGGCGTATGGTATAAACATAGTCAAATTTCAAATTTGGGACAAATCGGTTAATATTTAGACCCTGCTCTAGTACAATTCATACCTAAGTAATTAAGTAATGTGATGTTTTGACGCAACACATAATATGAGTGGTGTTTTATTGTTTATTGTTTATGTTTACTTGTTTAGTACACCATTTGCTTAATTGTTCAATATTTGTTCAAAACCATTGGTTTTTTATGTTTATTAGTTCACAATTTAACATACTGAGAATAAACGAGTCAAATTCCTGTGTTTTCATCTCTCGTAGTGAGGCAAAATTTTAATCTGTAGGAGCAGGGTCTAAATATTAACCCATTTGTCCCAAATTTGAAATTTTACTATGTTTATACCATACGCCTGATATAAGATCAAGGGAGGAAACATTTTCAAAAAAATAAGTTTTTTATGACCCACCCTACTAAATGGCCTTGGTCCTGTATACCTGAAGGAGCATCTCCGCCCCCCATTGTTAACTCCAGACACTAAGGTCCAGCGCCGAGGGCCTTCTGGCGGTTCCCTCACTTCAAGAAGTGAGGTTACAGGGAATCAGGCAGAGGGACTTCTCGGTAGTGGTCCCCACCCTGTGGAACGCCCTCCCATCAGATGTCAAGTAAATAAACAACTACCTGACTTTTAGAAGACATCTGAAGGCAGCCCTGTTTAGGGAAGTTTTTAATGATTGAAGTTTTATTCTGCTTAATATTTTGTTGGGAGCCGCCTAGAGTGGCTGGGGAAACCCAGCCAGATGGGCGGGCTATAAATAATAAATTAATAATAATAATAATAATAATAATAATAATAATAATAATAATAATTGCTTGACAAAATGTCATCTAGTAATCTCCCAGCAAACAAATCAGGATGAATGCTCAATTAACAGCTCGCCTGGAAGCCTCCTATATTGCCACTTTGAATATCATCTGAAAAACAGACACAGCTTTTCAGACTCTTAATCTTAGGGTCATTGGGCAAAAATAAAAATAAAAATTCATGCATTGCAGGGGGTTGGACTAGATAACCCATGTGGTCCCTTCCAACTCTACAATTTTATTTTTATATTATTCACAGTTTCCAGGTGGATGGTGCAAAATGATGTTATTGCCCCAAGAATAATTATTATTATTATTATTATTATTATTATTATTATTATTATTAATATTAAGGGTTTTCTTGGTTTACAAAGATATATGCAATGCCCCTTCCACATTAAATTCATGAATGGAATGATGTGGTCTGCGATCAATAAAGGGCAGAAGCTAGTTTTACAGTTATTCAGTGTAGAGTAAAATGAAACTGGGACTGGGCCTTTAATACCATAAAAAGTACCACAGGTTTCTCTTCTTCCAGAGTATTTCCACACAGCTAAAGTGTGCTTTTTCAAAGCCTAAACTATGGCCAACTGCACTCAATGTGTATTCAGTTAACTATTGAGGGGGAAACCCACAGTACCCTGTGGTAACATTTCTGTTCCAAAAAAATCTGATCAGTTACATTTTAATAATAATCATTCAGCTCATATACCCTCCCCATGCAGCTTCAACAAAGGTCTCACTCTTCCTGAGCAGCAGCAAGCGAATTACCATTCTCTTCCTTCTGATCCTGATAACTGCCTATCTGCCAGACAATGCAAGCTTTTCATCAAGCAGGGAAGAAAACAAGCAAATTTGCTTTAGGGGATTTTTGAGGGATAGAACATGTTGTAGAGGTTAATTATCTGGTGTGTTGAAAGGGGAGTTACTGAAATTATCAGGTGAGTGATTCCCTCTGCTTGGACAGGGAAGACTTAGGCAGAAGCAATAACAACAAAGAGAGGAAACATGCCAAAGGTGTGTGAAAATAAAATATCCCTAAATATCGCCCTTTGATCTCCGGCACAAATATTTGGTGCAACTGCATTTAAAGTACGGTGGGCCCTAATTCCAGGCGTATTGAGCATGGCCAGGGCCGTCTCAAGGATATCCAGCACCGTGGTTCAAAGATCCCTCCGGTGGGCCCTCCCCCCCCCCGTTTCACCTTTTTACAGCGGGGAAGAGGCGGAGGCTCTGGGGCTTGCCCTCGGCGGCCGGCCGCCTCCTGGCAGCTCTCACACACTGCAAGGGTTTAGTCGTGGTGGGCCTTGGCGCTTCAGCAGCTCTCGCCGCCATGCCCTGAGGGCCCCTTTGCCAAGGGGGGAGATGGGAAAGGCAAGAGGTAGCCCTCCGGGCAGGCAGCGCTCCGATGGGACGGAGGCTCCAGGCACCACTCGGCATGGTAGAGGTGGGCGAGGGTGGCGAGTTGATGTGGGGAGGCGCCGCGTCCGGCCTCCGCCTCTTCCGTGGCGCCCTCCAGCGCCCTCCAGAACTTGGTTCCCCGCACCACTAGCCTCTATGGCTAAGATGCCCCTGAGCATGGCTATAAATCCACCCCTGGGTTTGTGCCTACTGTTGAGGGGTGGGGGAGGCTGCATGCCTGAGCCCCTTTCTAATTCCTGGATCTGGCACAGATTCAATTCCTGGCATAGCTAAACTAGCTTCCTGGTGAGGTAATTGCCCTCCAAGTATTGGCCATGAAGGGGACAAAGGAAGTAGCTCTGTGCCAGACGTCAAATGGGTGCCCTCCCCCCTCCTTCAACTCACTGGTAGTTAGAAAGACAAAGGCCAAAGTTGGGATTTCTGCCTGCAAGCTATAAGTAAGAAGCTGCAGGCTGGGCAGCTGGGAGAAAAAGAGCCTGTGTGCAGCATTAAGATAAATTCAACAGTGTAAAAAAGTTTTGATGGATGTAATAATGGAATACTGAATGGTTTAGGTTTTGTATGCTATGCAAAATGAACCATGGAAAGAGAAGAAGGGAAGTCACTGATATTTTAAGGATGTTTAAATGAGTTTTTTAAATTGTAAAACAAAATTTAATAAAAATCATTAATAATAATAATAATACAGTGGACCCTCCGGATACGAATTAAATTCATTCAGGGAGTCTGCCCGCAACTTGAAAAGTCCATAGCCAGAGGCGCCGCTTCTGCGCATGCAGCAAAACCCAGAAGTATACACTTATGGGTTTGCCGTGTTCGTAACCCAAAAGTTATGTATCCAGAGCGGTACGTAACTAGGGGGTCCACTGTAATAATTATAGAGCCTGATTCCTGTTTGAGTACAAGGCTGTAGCTATGGGAGAAGAAATACCCTCGTGGGGTGTTAATTTTGTGATATAAAGCATATTCATAAAGACGCCGCAGTCTCCTTTATCCCACATTCCAAAGGAAACACGAAACCTGGGTATGTGCCTAGAATCCAGGAATCTCACACTGCTCAGAGATTGGGGTGGTGTACCACAACATTGTGATGACACACTTTTAAAAACAACTCACATCAGACCACAACTTGCAATTGTTTGCATGCCCACACTTCACAGCTGTTAAAGTTAACAACATGAAGCGTTTTAAAAAATTAAAAATGAACCAAAACTAATTTGAATTCATTCATGAAATTTAATTCAGAATAGTTTTAGGCTGTTTTTCTTGGCAGATACCCATACAAATCGACTTACAGTATAAAAGAAAAAAAAGAAAAGAACAAAAACTTAAGTTTAAAGCAACTAAGCAACACCCTTCATAAAATAAACCTCAGCTTTCAATGTGCTACTTACCGTAGATGACGCAATCTCATTGTGGTTCCCCTGCACTGCAAGTGGTTGGGCTAAATGACCCTTTGGGTCCCTTCCAACTCTACAATTCTACGAGTCTACGATTTGTGCCAGGAGGAAGGGCTGCAGTGATTTGTTTCGGGAGGTCTCCTCCCTTCTGCAAGCCACCTGCCAACTCCTGAGACATTCACCCCTTGCTGCTGGAACTCAAATCAGTATGAGCCATGATGTGACCTGGCCTATCAGATGTCCCACTGTGTAAAAATCAAGCAAGCAGAAAGTATCAGCCCAGCTGATTTAATTTTGGAATGGTTCCTGCCTGCTTTCTTTTACTATCCTAATTTCCTATTTTTTTAAAAAAAATCCCTAGATGATGATATGTAATTTCCCATGAGAGTACTCCACCCATTCACTCTCTTGAACAAACCTTAAAAAACGAATTTGTTTCAACCTGCATTTAAGTGCTGCAAAATGTTCGGCTTTAAACTGTTCTGCTTTGCTTTTTGTAAACTGGGCTGATTTTAATTTAAAAAAACAACAACTTGCTGTTGTTAATTGTCATTTGTAAGCTGACCTGGGAGGCTCTTGCCCTAAAACAGATGTGGGCAACCTTTGGCCCACCAGATGTTGCTGAACTACAACTCTTAGCAGCCCCAACAAGCATAGCCAATGGCAAGGGGCAATTGGAAGTTGTAGTTAAACCACATCTAGAGGGCAAAATGTTTTCCAAATCTGCCCTAAAAGGGGTGTATCTGTATGCATATATTTCTATATATACGGTACATACCAATACGTATATAATGTCATTGGAATTCTGAGCTATTGATTTCTCTGACTCTGTTTTTATTCTTGATTCTTTTTTTAAAAAAAGATACTTGCACTGTAGTTTTTATTCTTGGTTTGCGTGATATTGATTTTTTTATACTTATAGGGAGGAATTCAATGTCAAGCTCTTCTTGATTGTTCCATCAGCACACATTTCTGCTTAATAATTTAATAATAATTTTATAATTTGTAGCCCGCCCATCTGACTGGGTTGCCCCAGCCACTAAAAAAAAACCCTACCCTATAAAAGCTGCCAGTAATGGAACAATGCTTCCAGATGGAACAATCCCCCCTCTACTTTCTCCTACATGCTGTTCTGGGGGTTCTCCAGACCCGCCTGGGTGCATTTGGAGGAGACACTAGGTGTGCAAGAGGAGATAAGAAAAGGTGGAAACGCCCCATTACACCAGTGGCAGTCCTTGCACTTGTTGTTTAGTCATTTAGTCGTGTCCGACTCTTCGTGACCCCATGGACCAGAGCACACCAGGCACTCCTGTCTTCCACTGCCTCCTGCAGTTTGGTCAAACTCATTTTGGTAGCTTCAAGAACACTGTCCAACCATCTCGTCCTCTGTCGTCAACTTCTCCTTGTGCCCTCAATCTTTCCCAACATCAGGGTCTTTTCCAGGGAGTCTTCTCTTCTCATGAGGTGGCCAAAGTATTGGAGCCTCGGCTTCACAATCTGTCTTTCCAGTGAGCACTCAGGGCTGATTTCAGGGCTGAATGGATAGGTTTGATCTTCTTGCAGTCCATGGGACTCTCAAGAGTCTCCTCCAGCACCATAATTCAAAATTCAAAATCCTTGCACTAGCTTCTGCCAAAGCACCCGGTTAATTGAATCCTGGCCATAGTTTTAATTTTTTAATTTTTAATTTTTTTTCCTTTTTGTTTTTTATTTTTATTTTTTTGATTTAAAACAAACTTTATTTAGATTTAAATTAAAAATACACTCACAAACATACTGAAACTATAAACATACAGAGCATAATATAGAAATAACAACTTTGAAGAGCAGAAAAAAAGAAGAAATAACGATATGGGGAAAATTTCATACAAAATCATAAATAACTGATGCTCTAAATCATAAATAACTGATATTAACCATAAAACATAGAACATAAATAATAATAATCATAATAATCACAATTAATAACAAATAAACTTATAAGGGAAACAAATAATAGACAAAACCATACCTTCATTCAAACAATCATTCATACCCTTACCGACTGGTCTCTTCCGACTCTATTCTTAACTTCCTTAATTCCCTTTTACCATTTATTCATTTAAAACTAAATTTTCTAAGCCGCTTTGGGTAAGCTTTGCCCAGGAAAGCAAGAAAGGCATATTTTAGAATAAAATGCAGATAGAAGCTTAAGTACCTTAAACAAAAACAATAAACAACAAACAATGAATAGTATTTCAGTGCCACAAGCATAACAACAACAGTTTATTATTTATACCCCGCCCATCTGGCTGGGTTTCCCCAGCCACTCTGGGTGGCTTCCAACAAAATATTGGAAATACAATAAAACACCAGACATTAAAATCTTCCCTAAACATACACATTCTTTCCCTATACCCTAGTGCTGTGGCCCTGTTCTGTTTCCAAAGGAAAGAGGAATTAGAACTGGGGGAGGCTTCTGGAAGAAGCTGTTGTCTACAACCGATTTCTATTTTATGAAGCATTTTTTAATTTTCAAACTGCTCTGCGGTAATTTACGGTGCTTGCCCTTCCACCCTCATTCTACCCGGCATTCTTTCCAAGAACACTGAGAGCAGAGGTGGCAATGCTTTTCGGTTGTGGAATTCGAAAGTCGGCGGCAGGGTAGCAGCGCCACCTCATACGTTATGGTGATGTGATGCAATCTTTGGAGGCTGTTTTTGCTGCACCCCAGAAACCTACAAATTTGTCTAGGCCAAATGTGTGTGTAAAAGGGGAGGGCGGGTGCCAGATATTTTTTTTTAGTGTAATTTGACTCTGAACAGGCTACCTGCAGCAGCTCAAAAGGCACCTGCGCTCCTCCTGAACATTGCCCACTTCTCCTTTTTCACTTGTTACGCTGCACCATTGGAGACCAGCCGGCCATAATTTGTAATTAGGGAGGATAGACCAGAAGATTGGAGTAGTAGGGCCCACAGCTGTCTTTTTTCATTGATTTTGACTGAGATTATGTGATGGCCAAGCAGCCACTGTGCTGTGTCGATTTCTCCCACAACCATCTTCCTGACTTGGAATGGGAAGTGCCAGTCATTTTAAGATTGAATTGGGAATTCCCAGATGTGTGCTATTGTGCAATTCCTGGTGGGCACTTAAAAAAAAAAAAGATGTATGCACTGCTCAGCTGATTCCTGAGAGCATGCCCTCTTTGTGCAAAATTAACGTGTTCAAATCAACAAACCAGAATTCCGGGACAATGACAGAAGTGACCATCTACAGATATGAATAAGAACAAGCAGATTTGATACTGAATTGCAAATTTGCATCTGGGTGGCCCAATGAGGGCTAATTCAAATAGGGGAAAAAACATGGATTTCATGAAGCGAGATCCAGCTGAAATGTGCCCAAGCCCTTAGTTGGCCTATGTTGGGAGGGAGTGGGTTTCCCCCAGTGTATGGCTAACTTTCTTAGGAGTAGGGGAAACTGCCAAGTTCACTACCTACTGACAGTCAAGCCTCAGCCTAGCATTCACTCTTTACTTCTCCTTAGCAGCACAGAGATTGCAATTTTCACACATTTTAAACTCTAGAGATGAGACTGAGGTAGTCAGATAATGTTTGAAGGGAAATGCTATCAGCACTCGAAATCCCCTGAGAAGATGAAAATTAGGAGGGATGCATCTAATTCTGTGCAGTCAGACACACTTGTGGATGAGTATGGGAAGAGAGGGATTTCATGACATTATGTCTAGTTATTCCAATCAAATATATGGGATTCTGAAAGCAGGGGAAGTAAACCAGTGGCCCCTCTAGATGTTGTTGGACTAACCATTATCCATGTTAGGTAGGGCGGATGAAGTCCAACAGCATTTAAGAGGGGCACAGTTTTCCCCAAACCTTTTTTAAAGCAACAGGCTGCTTGTGTGCAGGCCTGCATTACAAATTCTCCCCAGAGACAAGTGCCCCCTAGCAATGATGCTGTCTTGAGATCTTCCTAGGAGAACAAGTTCCACAACCTCAGTGCCACTACTGAATAGGTCATGTATACCATGGGATGATCAGTCAACATGCTTAAATCTAATTCATGCATGAAGGGGTTAATACCATAGAATAGGCTGTCCTGTCAGGCTTAGCTACGGTATGTCCACTTCCCTTCGCCTTGGGGGGAATTAGGTAATCAAGGCTTTGTTCCTTTTAGTATACTTGAGAAGGCAGTGAGTGAAAAGGTTTGAGCTGGTTGCTCTAGCTCAGATGCATAACTCTTACAAGCCACTCTCGAGTTCCTATACCAATAATTTAGGAACTTTCACTACTTGGTTAACAAAACCAATAGCATATATTTCCACACTTTACTGCATGTTTTGTGAAATCATCATCATTTAATTTGTATACTGCCCTTCATCGGGGCAGTTCCCAAGATAAAAAAACACACAATATAGAATAAAAACAAAAGCAAAACAAAATAGCCCCCCTCCCCCTTCTCTGCCGGGATTCTCTCATCGAAGAGTACTTGCCCCAAACTTTGATCTTGGCATCAATGAATTGTTCTATCTATATACCTATTTTTTCATTAAACCACAAATACTCACCAAATGGTACACTTATTTTATTTGCTTAATTCATAGATTTACAGCCCATCCCTCACTAGTGCTACTACCAGGGTAAGGTACAACATAAAATAAATTATAAAAAGCATTTGTTTTTTTTTAAAAAAAATCTTTAAAAACTGACAAAGGTAACTGAAAACAGTCAAACTTAGCAGAATGTTTTTTATTTTACTTTACTTTTATTTTATTTTACTGTATTAAGCTTGAATAAACAGGAGTTTTTATTCGAACCTGGCACCAAAATGGCAACAATGCTAACATCTGACTCTCTTGTAATGGCAAGGTCCATTACACTCATAGAGTGTAATGGCGTTTGCGGACAGGCCTGAGAGAAATCTGGGAGGGGGTGGGCTAAATGTGAGGCTGAGTCACGGGGCGTGCCTTGAGTAGGATTGACAGGCACATCTAATTTAATGATTGCGTTGCTTTCGCTTCTTCCCAGTCTGTTGGAAGGCTTCCGAATCCCCGCCCACCCGCCGCTGATTTTAGGCTTAGTCGACACTGCTTGCCCGACTAGCGGGGGTCGCCTGTATTCAGGGGTCCAGTAGGAATTTTTCCACTTGGCTGATTGGCTGTTGCCATTTGGTTTTCGCCTACTGTCAAGCAATCTGTCACAACTTGTTAGGTTGGCCGTTAGGCTTTGGTTAAATGGTATTGGAGGGGCATGGCTTAAATGCCTACCCCCCCCCCAATTATTTGCTCCTCATAGAAGTATTCCGTTAAAGGAATCCTGGGGCTCAGGGACTCTAGTCCATCATCCGGCCTTAAGCAAGGATGGTGTGTCCATTACAGAGCCGAGCCTTGGGGAACACTCCTTGGGGGAAGGAGAGTATAGTGAAACCGTACCTCCAATCCCTTGGGGTGTTTACTTGACTTACCAACAACTAGGTAAGTCGGAGCTGGTCCTGACCCAAATGGTCAGATGGAATTGGTCCTGCTCAACTGGGCAGATGGTATGGTCCTGACCCAATGGTCAGATGGAAATGGTCCTGTCCCTTAGGGTGGACAGAAGGATTAACCAAAGCCTAAGCCAACACTCAGAATTACAGGTAAATTGTATTTTAAATAAAGTTGTGGCCAAAAATAATGCCCAAAAACCAAACCATAATTATTGTGTCTGTTGTGAGTTATTGGGATTTCTTGGGGCCTTGTTACGCAAACAAGGCATTCCACATATTGGGTGTCACCACACAAAAATTCATTCATTCATTTGTTTACAGATATTTGTTTTATATAATGTATTTATAAACTGCCTTTAAAGCAGACCTCAAAAACTGATTTACAAACGAATGCTACAACTATATGTCTCAATAAGAAAACCATTACTTTAAAACGGAAAAGGCAACTGTTTGTTTAGAAGAAGCTGTATATGGGTCTTAGGACAAGATGGTTCTTCAGAGGCCCCTGTACCAGAGGACTACCTAAATTGATATTTTTAACCTCACTTCCTTACAAAACAGCTGTGAGTCAGTAGTGTAATAGCGTTATCGTATTTACATACTGTGCACTGACAGAACAGAAGGACATAGTTCAAGTAAGAAAGGCAGACTGTTAAAGTGGAATTTCTCTCTCTCAGTAAGTCAGCTGGTTACACTCACAATCAACTATTTCTGTATTTTTACTGACCGTGCTTTAATGAATTGTCACAGATTTCAGTTTGAAGAAGTCAGTCTTTTGAGTTCACAATTGTTTACACTATGCGCTCCCTGCGTGAGTTAAACTCTAAGTATGTAACAAGAGGATTCTATATCAAGAACTATAAAAGCAACTTTCAAATATGAAGCACTTGTATGCTCAGCTTTTGATGCTTACAAAGTTGTGCAGGTATCTCACGAACATGGGATGTTGTGCCTCTGACTAAAATGCCTTCCCAGTGTATCTCTCCTTACCTCCTTCTGTTGCTCTCTTCAGTCTTCAAGAAGTTTCAACCACCTCTAGAACTCAACCGGCTGACTGCGCAAGAGATGATACCTGCAGAGAAATAACTGGGATTTAAAGGCACCCTCAGAGGACTTGGGACCATAAAAGATTAAGCCAAAACGATCTTAATATGCCCCTTCACTCTTACACCTAGATTTTCTGGGTATAAAAGAACAGACACCAGGGTAATAACAAATATTTTACAGTTAAAACATTTTGTTGTGAGTTGGGCGGTGGGGTAGGCTTTATACCTCACCCCTTTTCTAATTCCTGGAATTGCCAGTTTAGCTTCCTGGTGAGGTAATGGGCCATTAAAGGAACGGAGGAAGTAAGGTAGTTTGGTGTCAGAGAATAAATGGGCAAGCCCCCTCCTTCAACTGGCTGCTAGTTAGAAAGATAAAGAGAGTTGAACGCTGAAGAAGGCCCGTCTTAACCACATCCAGCGCCGTGGTGCAAAGGTCCCTCCGGCGCCCCCTCCCTTCCCAAAATTTAGCCTGGGGCGGAGGGCGCTGTTGGGGAGGGAGGGAAACGAAGACAGAAGCCGCTGTCGCGGGGGCTGGAAGATGGCGGTTGGGATGAGGAGGAGGCAGCAGTGGCGGAGGCAGCAGCAGGCACAGGGCTGTGGGAAAAGGCAGCAGGGCTCTCTCCGCCGCCGCTCTCCTCCGCAGCCTCCGCTTGGTGCCGGTTCGCTTCCGTGCTCCCCACCCTCCGTCACAAAGCGGCAGGGCAACCCCTGAGGGAGCTGCCACCCCTACTGAGCCATGGCCCCCGCACCTCTTCCCTGGCACCCTCCAGCGCCTTCCAGCGCCCAGCGGCGTGGTTCCCCATGCCACTAGCCTCTATGGCTAAGATGGGCCTGCGCTGAGGTGACACAACCACACACACACACACACAGATATGCTTTCTGCTCAAATCCAAGGCTGCAGCTATGGCAGAAACAAGACCCTCTGGGGGGGTTAATGCTGCAAACCCCTCCATCATAGGATCAGGTTGCATATTATGTGTAAATACATATAAATACACCACAGTTTCCGCTGTCCCTCATTCCAAAGGAAACACAAACCCTGGCTAAGTGCCTAGAACCCCAGACTATCACACCGCTCAGTGATTGGGGTGGTGTGCAACCACATATTGTTATACTTGTTCAACTGCCTCTTCTATTTCAGCTCCTCCCCTCTTCACATTTATTTATTTGGTGCATTTGGTATTACAGTTTTATTACCAGCAACAGGTAGGTAGCCGTGTTGGTCTGAGTCGAAGCAAAATAAAAAAATTCCTTCAGTAGCACCTTAAAGACCAACTAAGTTTATATTTTGGTATGAGCTTTCGTGTGCATGCACACTTCTTCAGATACACTAGAAACAGAAGTGTCCGGCACTTCTGTTTCTAGTGTATCTGAAGAAGTGTGCATGCACACGAAAGCTCATACCAAAATATAAACTTAGTTGGTCTTTAAGGTGCTACTGAAGGAATTTTTTTATTTTATTACCAGCAACCGCTCTTCTTCCACAGAGTTCAGAGTGGAATATAGGAGTCCCTCACCTACACATTTTAGCCTCACAAGAACCCTGCTGAGGAGGTTAGGCTAAGAGAGAGAGAGAGAGACTGGCCCAAGGCCGCTCAGGGCAAATTTGAACCTGTTTTTTGCCCAAAACTAGGCAGACATTCCAACCACCACACAACACTGGCGATTACCTACCCTTGCTAGAAATAAGGTGCCTCTTCCTGAACAGCTTCTTTCCAACCTGACAACAGAGGACTTTGAATTTCCCAATGCGGTGGGGAACCAAGACAGCTGTGGCTCCTCCTCCTTGGTCCTCTCATCTGCATCCTTCCCTCCACCTGCTGTGCAGCACACCTGGAGTCCTGATTGCCAGATCAAGAGGAGCTGCAGTGACCCTGCCTCCCACTACATTGTAAAATAAATATCAGCTGGCAGGCCAAATGCAGCCTTCTAGGCCTCACTTTTCCCGCCTCAGGTCCTCCCCATGGCACACACTTTTTACCTCGTATTTGCAGTGCTACTTGAGTGCTTTTGCTTGGTTGGATTAGGAACCTGCCTTATACCGACCACTGGTCCATCTAGCAGCTAACAAAGTTTATTAATAACTTTACCATGGAAGCTTGTAAGGCAGTTTTAACACAAAGATGCCTCTCTGTCAAAATCGCCTGCCACTCAAAGCACGAGTAACATGCAAGCTGTGGAGGGAAAGCAAGGAAGGAAAAGTTGGACGGGCACACATAAGGACTCCTCCTAATGACCCATTGTGCAGCTGGCCCATGTGAGCTGAACCCGGTGGGGATCCTCTGTGGATGGGCCCTTTGCCCAAGTGGCCCCATGGTTTTACTCTGACACCAATGGCAGGTCAAGCCCTTCTCAACTGCAGCCATGCAAGCCCCACCACATCTATAAACAAGAGCAAGATTTGGCAGGATATCCGTTTGAAAGCTGGGCTTGGGAGTTCATTGTGTTCCAAGCTCAGGCCAAGTGGAGTTTCAGCTGTGTTTTATGCTGCATCAGTAGAGCAGCGGGGGGAGCGGCAAGAGAAAACATTAATTCCGAAGATGGGATTCACACTAGCTGGGTTGCTAATGATTAAGGTGTGGCAGCAGATAGTGCCCCCTGCTGGGGCAGCATGGGAGCACAGCCAAATGCAGTCATCAAGTCTGAGCACCTCCTTCTTGACCCAGGCAGATGAAAGCCACATGCTGCACTAGACACAGTTTTGTAATTATAAATCAGCATGGGGGATGCAATCAAGGAAACAAGGCTGGGCTGTTTTCTAGCACCAAGTTACCAGTGAGTGCAACCAGCCTCTTTAAGAGGCAGGACTGATCTCCTGTGTGTGTGTGCCACATAGGTGTGAATTAGCTGCAAACCTTCATCTTGTCCGCATAGCAAGACCAAGCTGCTATACTGAGTTGTGTTAACACAACGGTTGAAGCATTCCAGATTCCTGCTGTTTCTTGGTTTTAAACCACCACTGCCCTGCAGGATATCTTCAGGAGAAGAAAAGGCCAAAGGGCAAACCCTACACAAAGCTGGAGTGGAGTCCCTAAGGCAGTTGGGTGGCGCCTTGTGCGTCTCCTTCCGGCAACTCCTACAGCCAAGCTGGTGTCAACCGTATTGCTCTATTTTCCTTTGGATCACATCAACAAAGCCGATAGAGGGGTCTTGTTGTCTGGGCAGCCCAGAAACTCCATACACTCCATGCCTAAGCTTGCGTCCCAAGGAGGTCACTTTGCTGCTGCTAACATAGCAGTTTGGCTTCATCCCTGGAGGTGCACTCCACTGTCTCTTGAGACAGATGGATGACAACAACAACAACAACAACAACAACAACAACCTGGCATTAAGGCTGACCCTTTGCAAGGTTTCCTATGGGATACTACAGAGTTTTACTCGAAAGTAGCTAGGCTTAGGCCAGGGTGGAAGAACCTCTGGCTCTCCAGACATTACTGGTCCACAGCTCTCACCTTCCTAGGAAACATGTGCATGGGAGAGTACTGCCAAGTGGTGTGACTTTTCGCATCCCAGAACTGCTACATTTCCCGCAATTTCCCCTTCTATGGAACTGTTAAATGACAGCCAGGTACCCCTGTAGGGTCTGCATGGTGTAATTGAGCCTCATGCTTTAAACTCAACTCCAGGTGTTGCTTTTTTAAAAAAATGATCTTTATTGGTTTTACAGATCCAGGTGTTGCTATTAGAGAGCCAGTGTGGTATAGTGGTTAAGAGCGGTAGACTCGTAATCTGGGGAACCGGGTTCGCGTCTCCGCTCCTCCACATGCAGCTGCTGGGTGACCTTAGGCTAGTCACACTTCTCTGAAGTCTCTCAGCCCCATTCACCTCACAGGGTGTCTGTTGTGGGGGAGGAGGGGAAAGGAGATTGTTAGCCACTTTGAGACTCCTTTGGGTAGTGATAATGCAGGATATCAAATCCAAACTCTTTCTTCTTCTTCCTCTTCTATTAATAAATCTCAAGTCATAGAACTAGAAAGTAGAAGAGAACTCTGTGCAGCCTAAGGGTCCTTGTGGTTTGTGGGCTTTACAGGGGAACTGAAATATCCAGACATGGCTTTCGATAGACAAAATCAGTTTTCAATAAAGATATGCAAGGGGATAATAGAACACGAACACACACACACACACCAAGTCTCTTTCCACCTGTCTTGCCCACTGCAGAAAACAGAAGGCTAATATCCAGAACACCAGGCTGCATAAACCAGAGATAAGCCCCCAAGAATCAATACCTCCAGGAACTATATTTTCAGCTATTGTTAAATGGCTTAACAGCAGATTTATTTTTATCTCCAGCTCAACTCCCAATCTTGCCCCCTCCCTCTGATACTACCTAACATTCTTTTCTTGTTTGCATCTGTTTCCAAACAACGTAACACCAGTCACGTCAGTTGCACTACATTTCTGTTTTAAACCTGTGTAGGTAGAAGATTATTGGGGCTCAATATAGCAGCACAAGATTGAAGGGGGAAAGGAATCAGGATCACTTATCTTGAATCATAGTTAATGGCATGTAGGAAGAACACAACCCCCACACAGCATGGACCATGTTCAATACAGAAGGCCTTGTATGTGAGACCACTTCCTATTCACCCAGCCTGCTATCTCCTGCTGGCAATCAAATAGCTTCCCTCCCATTCTTTAGAGCAAAAGCAATGCTAAGAAAATACTTGATGCATTATCTTCTCTAATCCTCTTCAATAAAAGGCAAAACGGAGGACCAAACAGCAACAGTGTTATGAGGTTAAAATGGTATGTACTTGTTTCGAACGGACAATGCAAAAATGTGAACATCTTTTTAAAAACAAAAACATTTTTCAGCGGGCGACTTGGCAGCTATGCCCAGGAGTTGTGAATTACAACTTCCATCATTCCTGACTATTGGTCTTGCTGGCTAGGTCTGAGAGGTTGTAGCTCCTAACATCTGGAGGAAACCATGTTGGCTAGCCCTAGCCCAGCCTATGAGAGCCAGCGTGGTGTAGTGGTTAAGAGTGGAAGACTCGTAATCTGGGGAACCGGGTTCGCGTCTCCGCTCCTCTATATGCAGCTGCTGGGTGACCTTGGGCTAGTCACACTTCTTTGAAGTCTCTCAGCTCCACTTACCTCATAGAGTGTTTGCTGGGAGGGAGAGAGGGAAAGGAGATTGTTAGCCGCTTTGAAACTCCTTCAGGTAGTGATAAAGCAGAATATCAAATCCAAACTCTTTTCCCAATCCCCTTTCAGAAGTCTTTGTTTTTCTTTCTGATTTAGACTAAATATTCTTGTCCTGCACTTTGTTTACAGTATTTGCAATCTCTGCGTTCAAGACAAGAAATCCTCATAGGCATGTGTCTCAGCTTGCTGTTTGAAATAGCAGCTCGTGATGCTTACTTGTGAGCAAAACCTCATGTGGATAGCCAACCAATTAGGTCATTGGTGATTGGTATTATAAGATCCCGGCAGCTTCAACCAGTTAAAATTCTGGCATTTGCAACATGGTGAGCTGTCACTCTAGTTGGAGCTAGAAAAAGGCACTTCTGGCCACGGAACCACCTGACACTCCAGGAGCAAGACTGGGTTCAAGAGGATCTCCAAGCTGTAAACCAGCCAGCCCCAAACTTCGGCCCTCCAGATGTTTTGGACTACAATTCCCATCTTCCCCAACCACTGGTCCTGTTAGCTAGGGATCATGGGAGTTGTAGTTCAAAATATCTGGAGAGCCACAGTTTGGGGATGCCTGCTGTAAACCTTCTCCTTGAGGGGAATGTGACCTGATCTTGATAAGAGTAAGCCATTCACCACCTCCTCGGTGTAAGAGCTCATCTACCACCATCACACCTGTCGTCTCTGACCTGAGCTTCCGTTTATTGACCTTTTCAGTTTGCCACTGGTTCTAGGCTGCTTCATGGGGACTGGAGAATGATATGATTGTCACTGTCAATCTACTCCAAAGCCACTGATGTCCTCCACCAACAGTTATGTATCAGAGTGGTCAACCTACAAATATTGTTAGATTACCATGCCCATCAGCCTCAGGCAATATGGTCAGGGATATTTTTGGTTGTATTCTAAGAACATCTGGAAGCTACTGGTTAGCCACCCTGTTGTAGATGTTAAAAAGCACATGGGACAGAAGAGAAGTTAGTAGCTCCCAGGTACCCCACAATAAAGTTTCCATGGGATACAGATGAGCTCTACCCCTTCACCCTGTGAGAAGTGAAATCACTGAAAACTGTGGCACTTACTGCCAACCCTGACTGAAGAAGGGTACTATGGTAAATTGTGTCAAAAGCTGCCGAGGGACACATCCCCACGGTCAGTCTCCCTTGGACTATTCCACAGCTTTGTTTGCATTAGAAACAGATCCATCTGCTAATGCTTTCTTGAAGTTGGTGAGGCTAAGTAAACGATGAGAGGGCAGGCAGCGTCAGCCAAATAAAGTGAAGCAAGAAAAGTCACTCAGTCAGCTCTTCTTTTTCTCTGTTAAGTAAGTCAATCCAAAGGTGGCTGAAATGTTATTTTCAGAAGTCAGAGTAAGTGGCACAGAGAAGATAAGTGCTGACATTTGCCACTTCTACTGTCCTCCTTGTATGAGGCAACAGATAGGACAAAGCTTTCTGCTATGTGATATTGTAGTTGTGTGTCGAGCAATACTGATGGATATGAACTGGAAGAACAAGGGAAGGGATGAAGGGATGCAGACTTAAATGGCCTGGGACCAGGCACCATCAGTGAACAGTTTCAGCCTGTTAAAGTCTCCCACCCACCCACCATGGACTTTAGATCATCTTACGAGACCCTGCAGCAACAAATACAGTCCTCAGAGGCTAGGTTCAAGCAGGACTTTTCCAGTGGTGGCACCTAATGTTTTAGATTAGAACATTCTCCTTCTGGACTACAAATCCAAATCTCAGCTGGCTTTTACGTGCCTTGTTCTTATAGGCGTTCAAGCCGTTTAACTATTTCATTCTGTCACTGCTTTCTGATTTGCTTTCATGGTGGTTTTTAGTGTTTAGCATTTAAAGTGTTTTATATTTTATAGGTTTGTTGACCAGACCAGATCAGAAGATGGGTTAAAGCAGGGGTCCCCAGACTTACCCGGCTTTGGGCCGGTGCCCACTGCGCCGATCGCGTGGCGGGCTGGAGGGCAGGGGAGTGCGCGCGCAGCGGGCCGGAGGGCGGGGGAGTGCACGCCCGTGCGCATGCACACACACACTTCCTGGCGCAGTGGCACGCTTCCAGGTCGGAAAATTTGTCGAAAATCGTTTGTGCGCATGGGCCTCCCCCGACCCGGAAGTGCACCGGAAATGACCTCTTCTGGGTCGGGAGAGGCCCATACGCATGTGCACAAACGATTTTCGGCGATTTTTTCCGATCTGGAATTACGCCGCCGTGCTGCGCGCTGTAAGAGCAGGCGGCGGCAGTGGGCGGCGGGGGTCGTCGCGGGCCAGATTGGGAGGCCAATTGGGCCGCATCTGGCCCACGGACCGTAGTCTGGGGACCCCTGGGTTAAAGAAACTTTTTTAAAAAAAGAAAAGAAAAATCCTGACTCTCTCAGTGTTAAGATAAGCTGCATTATCCTGTTTTGCTTTGGTGATAGATGTAGTGATGTAAGAAAAGGAAAAAAGAAAACTGGACTATCAATATCTTTTTAATGAAAAATGGTGGGCGCCATGAATCTGTCTGCAGTATACAATGGCTTTTCCATTTGCAGCCAAGCCAAGACGAATGGACAGAAAATGACTCTTCCTGCACCCTCACCTCCATTTAAGTTTCTTCGGTAACCTCCTTCTCTGGAAGAGAAACTATAGCTGAGGAAGTGCAAAGTTGTTATTACACAAAGTTATCATGATGACCCTTGATGCCTGCCTGAATGTTATGATAATCCAGTGCAATGTAAGCAGTAACAGGATGGTGGCTGTGCTGCTCACCTGACTTCACTCTGGCAGAGTCACTGCTGTGTACCAGGACGGGGGGGGGGGAGGAGAGGCGGCAGCAGCAGCAGAAGCAGCACAGTGCAAACACGCCAGCAGAACCAATCTGGTGCTCCTGTTGGTACATTTGCACCACACCCACCTTGACCCTCCCTTCTTTGCCTCAGTATGCAGCTGAAGGGGAGTCGGGTAAGCAAGCGCAGTTCCACCATAGTATGCAAGTACTGGTTTGCTCTGTAAACTAGTTATTGGCTGCTTACACACCATGCATTTAAAACATGTCCCCTGCGCAAGATTCCTGGGAGCTGTTGTTTTTTTAAGGATTTGGGGAATTGTAGGGGTAAATTACAGTTCCCAGGATTTTGGGAGGAGGCACATTTCCGTGCTTTAAATGTATGACGTCTACACAGGGGTTACATCCCCACCCATATGCACTTCAATCCCTTTTCCAGTCTGTTCTATTACCTATTTTTAAAGGAAGGCATCATTTGTAAAATGTTCTCTTCACCGTGCCACATCATCATAGAACAGCTTAATAAATAAATCTTTACATGGTTTGCCGTGTGACAAGCTATCTGATGAGTGACGATTAGAATGAATGAATCTATCAAAGTTACCATATCTGATTTCACTTTTGGCTCTGGAGCGCTGCTTGTGCTTTTTCCATACATTAAAAATAAACTCCGGGAGATTAAATGCATAATATGCTTTAAGCACTATATATGTGTTGCATTGCTTACAGGTTGTAGAACTGTTGAATTAGAAGGGGAGAAACAAGTAATGAGTGGAAGGCAAATATAGCAAATAGCATTAATAAAATAAAATTATTATTATTATTATTATTATTATTATTATTATTATTATTATTACGGTATTAACTATGTTGGGTCTTTGCCAGGGCCTCAAAACCAGCAGAAGGTCCACCTCTGTACTAGGGCTTCTGTTTCTACTTTGTACAGCATATCCATAAGGGTCAGGCCAAGAGAATACTTAGCTCACATACTGCATTGTTTTAAAGGTAAGGAGCCTACCCTAAGGTTCTCCAAATCACTGCTCACTTGGGAATAAATCCCATTAAACTGGGTAAGACTTCATAAGTTTATATAGCAGGGATGGAGAACCTGTGTGACCCTCCAGATGTTGTTTGACTCTAGCTCCCATCATCCCAAAGCATTGGCAGGCAGCATTCAGAAGGCAAAAGATTCCCCATATATAAGGTTTGGCTGTCCTACTGAGCAATCTGTTGCAAAGGTAACGTAAAGGGCAGGATTTTGTTCTTCCAGTGATGACTGATTATTAGATTTCCCTGTAACTTCATAAATGCAGTTAACATTCATTTCAACCTATAGGAGTCAGAGTTAATTTAATCTCATCAGGATGCAGTAACGCAATCTGAATGAGCTGGAACTGATCACTGGGAGGATAAATTTCCCTTTCAAGTTATCTGCTATAGAACCATCCTGCTCTTCTTTTTCAGGTCTAGAGACTCTGCTCAATTTATGTGATTCAATAGAATAAATTGGAGTATATTAAGTATAGTTTGCCTGGCAGGATAATTTGTCTTTTAGACTATTCCAATTTCTATTGCATTTTAAAACCTGCCCATTGCTCAGCCAAAGTTAAGAACTTTTAAGCTCCCACTGATTTCACCGGAAATGTTTTTGTTAGATCAGGATCATGGCTTTCAACATAATTTTGTGTATCTAATTGAAATTTTTTTTCTATAAACTTTATTATTTGATAATCATTTGCTTAAAAAAAAAATCAGAGATAGCTAGTAGATCTATAAACATCTATATACAAGCTCCTTCTCCCATCCTTAATAAAATAACATTCTAAACAATGTTTTTCACAGAATGACTCCATTGGATAAATCCGTAATAAAAACCAGAAGTATCAGCTCACATAAAAGAAACAAGAATAATTAAAATTTAAAGTGAGCATGAAGAATTTGTGTTTGTAGCAAGTAACAGTGAATCTTAAATGTTGGGTTGAATAATTGTAGCTGCTCAAAGACACTGTCTTTGCACACACAACATACATGTAGAGCACATGGCTTTCCCCCAAAGAATCCTGGGAACTGTTTGTTAAGGGTGCTGATAATTATAGCTGAGGGGTAAACTACCCTTCACAGGACTCTTTGTGGGAAGCTATGTGATTTATACAGTCATACCTCGGGTTGCAAACGTGATCCATATGGGAGGCACCTTCGCAACCTGCAGCGTTTGCAACCCACAGTGCTGCATCTGCGTATGCACGTGACGCGCTTCTGCGCTTCTGCGCATGCATGTGACGTGATTCTGTGCATGCGCGTGACATCATTTTGCTCTTCTGCGCATGTGCAAGCGCTGAGACCCGGAAGTAACCTGTTCTGGTACTTCTGGGTTCGGCGCGGGCCGCAACCCAAAAACGAGCAACCCGCAGCGTTCGCAACCTGAGGTATGACTGTATGTGTGGTGTGAACATAGCGTGTTTTCCATCCATTACATTTGCATGCTATAGGACTGATATAGGACACATCCTGTTTAATATACAGTATTACATATCCCACTTTAGCCAAATGGCTCCAGAGGTTCAGTTCCTGATAATTTCAGGCAGAGCAGGGCTGGGCTAGATTCCTGTCTGAAACCATGTAGAGATACTCCCAGTCCATTGAGGCAATACTGAGCTAAACAGACCAAGAACCTGACTCCATATGCGGCAGCTTTGTATTTCCCACACATTTCAATAGCACTTGTGCAGGACAGTGCCTCTGTGGCTCATGCCCTGTCAGGAGCCAGCCAGCAGCAAATCACGCGTAGTAAGTGATGTTAACTTCACTAATGAGCACAGCAACTCATCTTCGGTAGGTCTTGCCCCTATGAGGCAGCTGCGGAGACTGAAGTTCCCGTTTTCCACCTCTGCCTAAATCCCCCTCCTCTCCAGGGTTTCCCCCCAAGCAATCTGTGACTGCACATGTGTGCCTGCCTTTGCTCCTCCCGCTTCATGCCTCCCTGAGTTCTGAGAGACCAGAAGGGTAGGGAGACACCTGTGCCTGACATCTCCACCTCTTGGCCTCCCTCATGCCACTCTCCTGCTTCCGCTTCTGCCTCTGATTCTGGACTGCTCTCTGCCACAAACTCCCCCTGCTAAGCCCTGTTACTTCTTTGGCTTCCGAGTCTTTCTGACCACTCGTCGACGTCCCACCACCAATCCCAGCGCTTTGAGCCTTCTTCCTTGTTCCCCAGCTGGTTCCTCCCCACCATTCCTCTGCATCCAACCAATCCCTACCTGTCCATTTAAAAAAAAATGTAGGAAGAGAAAGGCTTACATAGCACCTTAGCTTTGTGGAACCATCTTCTGCCTGAGATGTGAAAAGTGCAGAATTTACTACAAATCATTGCCTTTTTCAAGAACCTCAGACTTGAACACTTGCTATTTTACAGATGCTTTCAGCCTGGTTCAGACAACCATTCCAGAATTCATAAAACAAGGTTTGCAAAGCTAGGAATAAGTGTTAGGGCTGGCGCTTCCCCCTCTCCTCATATGCTATTTTAGCACTTGTTTTCTGGCTTGTATTTCCTGTTACATCCCAACCAGGAAATATCAGTTAACATGTTTATTATCCTGGCTTGTTAAATGCCATTATACCAGAGTTCTCTAGTTCAGACAACATGGGGAACTCTGGCGTAATATATTCCAGAAGTAGATCCCAAAGAGAGGAGCCCTTAGTGTTGAAGCAAAGTTTATAAACCATGGTTTATGAAGCCTGGAATGATTACCCAAATGGGGCCCCATACCGTTACGTTCTTTCGAGATGTGAAAGACAGAACTATCCTCTCAAAAGTGTCATTTGATAATATCTCTTCTGCAGATGAAAGATTTCAGATTACAGTTCAAAGGCAGCTTTCAAAAAAAAAATTCAGTAGACAGATGGAAGGAAAATGATCTTTTGAGTACACAACGGAGACTCGGGCCAAAGCAAGAATGTGTGATTCAAAGCACACATTAGCAGTAAGAGATTCTCTGGTGTTCATTTCCTCGGAAAGAGGTCAATAAAGCTCTAATTAATGGCTCCAGGAGAGGGTGGAATCTGCTGATGTTCCCATTAGCTGGGGGCTAAAATGTCAGCCCAGCACAGGCATTAAACAAACCTTGGCAATGGGCCCAGTGGCTGGCACGGAAACTTCTAGCAGCAACCTGAAAGATATGCATAGTTTCATGATCCAGGACTTAGGGATAACTTTATCCTTCAGCGTGGTCAAGTGAACAAGTCAAAAGTTCTATTTCAGGCATATTATTTTGGCCAAGTTGACATTTCGCAGGTTCGTTAGAGCTGCCATGTTCCACTATTAACTCCTGTCCTGTTTCTTTTGCAGCATTTTGTCATGTAACACCAGCAGGTTTTAGGCTGCGGAAGGCTTCCTGAATACTGTGTGACTACTGCTAAAGGCAAGGGAGAAACCCAAGCCAGGTTTAGAAACGACAGCAGGTCACTTGGCAACATAATTCCCCAGCAGCGCAACACTTCTATAGGAAAGGCAGAACCTGCAGAGGATCTAACTAACCTCAGTGATCTTAAAGGCACTGATCCTGGTAAAAGGAAAAGGAAATCCTGTATAGGATACATATAATGAAAGTAGGAGATATAAATTACAGCCAGGTGTGAATAAGAGGTATAACTATATCTTTGCTTTGCAAAGAAGCAGCAAAGATCACCGGTGTTGAAGCAATAATTCTTCAACATCAACTTCGTTGGACTGGTCATGTTGTGCGGATGCCAGATGATTGTCTTCCAAAGCAGCTACTCTATTCTGAACTTAAAAATGGAAATTGTAATGCTGGTGGTCAACAAAAGAGGTTTAAAGACTGTCTCAAGGCAAATCCAGTTGCGCTCCAGTTGGAGAACAGCCTTTACCAAAGGTGTCATGGGCTTTGAAGACACTCGAACTCAGGACGCAAGGGAGAAATGTGCTAAGTGGAAGGCACGCTTGGCAAATCCACATGTCACCCGCCTGGAAACCAATGTCCCCACTGTGGAAGGATGTGTGGATCCAGAATTGGCCTCCACAGTCACTTATGGACCCATTGTTTAAATTGTGTTTATGGAAGACAATCTTACTCGGCTACGAGTGATCGCCAAAGAAGAAGAAGAAAATAACTATATATATTTATCTGCATATATCTGCATATACTCAAACCACAATTTGCCACTTTGTTTTTCCCTTTATGAATTGTTGCTTCCACATTGTTTTGAGGTCTTCATCTTGCCCCTCTGTTGTCATGCATGATGGCTTAAGGCCATGATGTCTAGTTGTTAGGATCAATAGCCACCCTAAAGATCTCTGCATTGGAATAGAGTTGCGAGTGCCTTAGCCCAGGGCAATGGGACTCCCAGACATGGTAAATCTATCTCTCCCAAATACAATCAGGGCAATACCTGCCACTTGAAAAGCACATTAAGTACAGGAATCAGAGGACAACATGGGTAGAGAGCCTGTGACCCTCCAGAGGGTCCCATAATCCCTGGAGTCTCCTGTGCAGATTGCTGGCAACAGCTATACCCACCCCATCTTAACAAAGCTCTAGCATCTAGAGTTCTCAAACCATTCGCTGTACTCTGCCTGATGGGTGCCTGTTTTCTCGTGGGAACAAAAGGGCTGCAGAAGGAAGCAGACTTCAGTTCTACTGTCCATTAGCTGATGGGTGGTAGAGGAGCCTGCTTTCTGCAGACATCAATCCACCATGTTTGGGAACTTCCACCCTATCAGCTGATGGACTGTGCAGCTAAAGCCTGCTTTCGCATGCCAATGTACAACTGGGAGCACATTCTAAGGCCCAACTGTGCATTGGCAGCTGAGTCTCTACCTGCCCTGTACATGTTATCACATATGTCAGCTGTGGGGCAGAGGGTCATGGTTTTGGGAAGCAGCCTCTTGCAGGCCAAGTTTGGTCCATGGGCTAGAGGTTCCTCATCCCTGCCATACTGAAATCTACAGCAGCTGTTCAAAAGAGCCATGTGCAATGTGATTACAGAGGTGGGGAACCCATCTTGTGGCCCTCCAGATATTGTTGGACACAAGCATTATAGCATTAATCTGCCTGACAATGCTTCCTCAATTCCTTCCATAGCAGATGACAAAAACATGTTCAAGATTTGTTTACTTCTAATCTAGTTACAAAGAGTAGCCCTGTTTTCTGAAAAACAAGTTTAAGTTCATTTGGGGTCATTGCTCTTGAAACAATGCTGAGAAAGTAGCATTTTCTAACCCGTTAAGCACTTAAAACAAATCTGCTGGGGATACATGTGGAAGGGGCACATCATGCTTACTATTACTGTAAATGCTGTTGGTAATTCAGAATGACAATGAGAGCCATGAAAACCAGTGGTCAGAGAATCAGTGGCCTTCCAGTTTAGCCATATATACTGCTTACTTATCAAAAACCTCTAAGCAGTTTGCATAAAACTACATAAAATATGCATTTACACATATGTACCCCACCCCAGACAATAAAGGATATCTATGTTAATTGTGTTCTTATTTTTATAGACTTGTTATGATTTCTATTTCAACAGAAGTTTGGAATGCATTACTAATATCTCTGCTCCCCCTTGTCTTCTGCTTTGATATTTCCTACTTGTCTGTGATGATTATGTTTTATGCTTGATTTTGCATTTTAATAAAACAAAACAACAGCAACAGCAACATCAAGAAAATAGTACTATAGACAAAACACTAAGATATCCCCAAGTTCAAAACTTCCCACTTCTTCCCAAGTTCAAAATGTGCTAATTAAAAACTCATGCTTTTGCTCATTTAAGAATGCTGCCAGTGAGTTGGGGTTCCTCATTTGTTCTGCCAAGATGCAAAAAATAAAAATAAAAAATGGAGAGTGTTGAAATCTAGGGGGAAAATGTTTATTTTTATTTCCTTATTAATAGATAAATGGCTTGGACCCCAACAGAAAATGTTGCAATATATACTGGTCCAGAAGAAGAGAAGAAGCGTTTGTATTTGATATCCCGCTTTATCACTACCCGAAGGAGTCTCAAAGCGGCTAACAATCTCCTTTCCCCTCCTCACTCACAACAGACAGCCTGTGAGGTGGGTGGGGCTGAGAGACTTCAGAGAAGCAGCTGCATGTGGAGGAGCGGAGACGCGAACCCGGTTCCCCAGACACGAGTCTACCGCTCTTAACCACTACACCACACTGGCTCTCTCCAGCAGGTAGAAGTTGTTGTTGTTGTTTAGTCATTTAGTCGTGTCCGACTCTTCGTGACCCCATGGACCAGAGCACGCCAGGCACTCCTGTCTTGCACTGCCTCCCGCAGTTTGGTCAAACTCATGTTCGTAGCTTCGAGAACACTGTCCAACCATCTCGTCCTCTGTCGTCCCCTTCTCCTAGTGCCCTCAATCTTTCCCAACATCAGGGTCTTTTCCAGGGAGTCTTCTCTTCTCATGAGGTGGCCAAAGTATTGGAGCCTCTGCTTCACGATGTGTCCTTCCAGTGAGCACTCAGGGCTGATTTCCTTCAGAATGGATAGGTGGAAGTAGTAAAGGTAAAGTTACGGGACCCCTGACCATTAGGTCCAGTCGTGACCGACTCTTGGGTTGCGGCGCTCATCTCGCATTATTGGCCGAGGGAGCCGGAGTACAGCTTCCAGGTCATGTGGCCAGCATGACAAAGCCACTTCTGGCGAACCAGAGCAGCACATGGAAACGCCGTTTACCTTCCCGCTGTAGCGGTACCTATTTATATACTTGCACTTTGACATGCTTTCGAACTGCTAGGTTGGCAGGAGCTGGAACCGAGCAATGGGAGCTCACCCCATCGCGGGGATTCGAACCGCCGACCTTCTGATCGGCAAGCCCTAGGCTCTGTGGTTTATCCCACAGCGCCACCCGCGTCCCGGTGGAAGTAGTAGGCTCCAATAATTTCTCCAAAAAATCAGATTGTTGCAATTCCTGATTCAGCCGACAGGAATTTCAAAACAGAACCCAATTGCTAGGACAATCCAAAACTTCCCTTCCTACTTGAGTCTTGGATTTCATTCCAAAAGGAGACCTAGCACGGGGACTATGCTCCACATATTTGTCTGTATTTGAGACCAGTGGAAGCTAGCCTCCCTTCTGATACAGAGTGCAGTTAAACACACACCATCTCTGATGTAGTTGGTCGATCTGGCCAATACAAAAGGTGATACAAACTTCATAATGGATTTGAACTTCCATTTCAAAAGAGCTAGCCCGTTAAGACCAGTTGAACTATTGTTAAAAAAAAGGGGGGATGAGAGTGGATTGGGTATAAAACTAAGAATAATTGCTCCAAAACTGGGTTTTGGAATCTTAGTGCCTTTCCATATTTACCATTTATAGTGGTATAGTTGCTGTTTGAGCTGACATTTTTAAGGGGGATTTTAAGTTGATTGTTTGCACCTTTGGTCATAGGTTGCTGCTACGGTATTAAAGAGTATGGGGTTTCCACACTAATGGCGGGTTGTGCATGAGCTGAGGAAAATTGTATGGCTGCCGTCACACTTCTTTTGTGCCTTTGTGTTCCTCCAGCCAGTAAATAGCAGCGTTATGAACATGTGCAATGGGATAGCCCTTTCACAGCTAATCTTGTGGGAGGATAGGAGATACTCCCTGAGCTATGGCAAACCTGGGTTCTTGTGATGAAAGCTTGTCTGCAGCTAATGACTGTTATCAATAGACAGTAGCTGACTCAGTATAGTCATCTCTATCTGCTGTATCTCTCCTTTGAACTGGGCTCAAAAACTGACAGCTCACACCAGTCAGAGGAAAGTGGCATGAAGCAGAGGTCTCCAAAGCTACGTCCACCAACCTCACATTGGGGGTTGCTTGTACATGTCCTACACAAATGAAAATACTGAGGATCCATTCCAGATCTTTCACAAATGTTGGATTTTTCACTGAAGATGAAGCTGTTTGTTTGTTTTTAGTACTGTACATTATTCTGGAATGCTAACTGAATGATGATGATGTCATGTGGCAGCATGCAAAAACCAGCAACTATACCATTATAAATTGTAAATGCGCACTCTAGATAGCACTGCTGGTCTGTACTGGAATACAGGGGTACTCTAAATGTTGTTTTGCTTACATGCAAATATATGCAGATTTGTTGGATTGATTGATCAAAATTCAGGCAATTCATTAAGTGTGCAGCCCTGTGCACACTTACCTGGGAGTGTGACCTGAATGGAACTAATATTTCTGGGGGAAATCCTATTGGAGTTACATTTCAATGCTCATTCCTACCAAGTGTCAGGCTCAAATAACAGGCTCCCTGCTAAACTGCACATAAAGATAAAGATAAAGCTAATAGCTGGGGACTGCTACATGCATGACTAAATGTGAGTCAGGTTGTCATGCCCGCTATGAAGATGGATGAAAGTATATGGAACTCTGTGCAATATTACAGTCTCAGGCCTTACAAATGTCTTCTAAAGTTGTGTAGTTCTTTATCTCCTTGACATGAGACATGAAGGCGTTCCACAGGGTGGACACCACTACCAAGAAGGTCCTCTACCTGGTTTCCTATAACTTCACTTCACTGTGAGAGAACCGCTAGAAGGCCCTCAGAAGTGAACTTCTTAAAACCTTCACTTCTATTTAGCCACAGGATACGAAAGAAGAACTTGTCCCAGTTTACATCCACGTTTGGCGGTAAATAAGCACATCATTTTTATTGCCAGTGTGTCTGTTCAAACAAAATTCAGCCATCCCATTTTACAAGAATTTTTTTGAAACTTTGTTTTTGGCATGTAAGAGATCAATCAACGGTCTTTAGAGAGCGGAACCTTCATAACCATCTGTCATCCATTAAAAGCAGTAACGAACGGTAGTAATTGCACTAATTAGGCTGCATGCAAACATACACGTGCTTCAATAACTCCAGAGCATTCGGCAGGCAGGAACCAATTTTAATCAACTACTGTCCTTGTTGACAAGTACAAAATTCTCACAAGAGGCAGAACTGGTTTTTTGTTTAAAAAATCATAAAATTAGGGTTCTCAGATTCCTTTCTCTCCTTTAACAGGGCAATCTTCTGAATGTCTACTTAGAAGTAAGCCCCATTTTCAATGGGATTTGCTCACAGGTAAAACAGATTACAGCCTTAAAGGAGGTGAAAACAGGAATTTAAAGATCTCACAGTTGCAAGCATGGATGTCATTCAGAAAGGCTCTTTTCCTCTTCCTCTAGTACAGAGGTAGGCAACCAAAGGCCCATGGGCCGGATGCGGCCCAATCGCCTTCTCAATCCGGCCCGCGGACGGTCCAAGAATCAGTGTGCTTTTACATGAGTAGAATGTGTCCTCCTTTCATTTAAAATGCATCTCTGGGTTATTTGTGGGGCATAGGAATTCGTTCATTTTTTTCTTCAAAATATAGTCCGGCCCACAACATCTTATATGGGTCAACTTAGAAATAAATCCCATTTAATTCAGTGGGACTAACCTGCAGTATGTGAGTTTAGGATTGCAACATTTGCTATTTGATTTGTAGTTACCTCGTCCCAAAAGGTTTGGGGCAAGCAATGTTAACCAATCCACAAAAATAAGAATAGAGTACACAACTTTAAAAATCTTACAGACTAAAATATGACCCTCTCATACACCTGTATTACTGGTGAGAAAAAGAAGTAAAAAGAAAATTAAAAATGTAGCTTTCAAAAAGATAATTTCACCCAGGATAACGGTATTCAACAATTCAGAAGTACCCACAGAGAACAACTCTCTATGTGCTGTTGCAGTGTTGCCGTCCAATGCTATTATTGGAAATTATTGGGGGGGGAGCCTAATAATTGTTTTAGAAACCGTGCTATAATTTTAGCCACAGGATCAAGACATACACCAGTGACCATGGCACCACAGGGTTCATTTCCCTTTTGTGTTTGCCTCTGACTTCTAATTTGCTGATTCTATGCCTATTAAATACCAACAAGGTATGCATATAGAGAGCATTAAAAAAAAAACCCCACTCAAGAAGCATGCAAAAGCACACAGTCAGGCAATTGTAAATTTGCTTGTGTACTTTTCTGGTTTTGTGCAAATTTCAGGCATCCAAACTCCTGTGGGGGGTGGAATGGAAGCAATTGTAAATTCTCGGCACACACTTTTCAGATTGCTGCCCAATATATCACTGTAGAATTTTTTAATGTGGCTTGCTTGATCCAAGGGATCGAAAGGGGAAAAAATATTCCTCTGCTCAGAAGTGCACCAGAAATAGTTATGAAGACAGTCAAAAAAGAAATGAAAGCACTGAAGAAGTCATGGGCATGGAACAGGGAGTAGCAGAGAGTGACAAACCACCCACCTCAAAACAAATAATCAGCAATCCCAAGCTTGGAACCTGATTTTCACCCAGTTTGTTACATCAGGTACACCTGAATTAACAGGTGTTGTTTGGTATTGTTTGAAGGTGCATCATGTACCCTACACAAATTAAATGGGAATGCCGGCTCAGGTGTGGACAAGCCTTATGATCACACCATAGTCACCAAATCTGTTACCTCTCCAAAATGTGATTGGAGCCTTGAAAGAATGTTGGCTTTAAATAATGATAAACTAAACAAATAAAAGATGCCTATGAGAGTGGTGGCTCATATTTGGATCATTTGGATCATTACAACATACTCTACCATACTTTGCCAATTTCCCTCCCAATGCCTATCACTCTCTTATTATCAAAATGTCAAGGGAGGTGAGTCACATCTGTCCTGTTGTGAGTATTTTGGTTCACTAAAAGAACATCCTAATTCAATCTTCAGCCAGATGGTCAAATACATAGTGCCCTTATGGAAAGCTTGTCGGTATTAGCATACATGACAGGCATCCTCGGATGAGGCATCCTCGGATGATCATGCACTTAAGAGTTCTAGCAATCTGATGTTTCTGTTAATTAAGCAAATTTGCAATCCTGCAGCAGGATAAGTCAAAGACAGCCAGTGTAGGCAAACTCAGGAAATGAATGCTGTTGTACACATGCTGTTGTCTGAAAACGAAGGATGTCGGAAAACATCAGTGGTCTTAGGCTGAGGGACTTAATGTTGAATTGGCAAAGCATCTATCAAAGATACAGTCAAAGCTGAGCTGTCAAGAGGAGAACCAGGAGCTGGAGCCAATTCATAGTAACATTTCCACCTCCATACTGCTACTCCATACTGTGTGCCTGGCGTGCTATGGTCCATGGGGTCACAAAGAGTTGGACACGACTAAACGACTACACAACAACTGCTACTTCATACTTTCTCATGATGCACAAATGCCACAAACTGTAACAATACTCCTACTTTGGCACATTTCTTCCAGAATTTTTCAAAATGCTTTTATGCTGACTTTCCCTCTTTTTTTAAAGATTTTATTAATGCTTTTCATAACACAATGCAATAAAAAACTAACTAAATGGAAACAAAAACAGAAAAAGAAAGGAAGAAGAATGTGAAATCCTTTTTCAAAGGTTATGCTGACTTTCCCCACGTGAACCAACCTTGGTGGCAGTGATTTGTATCCCATAGCAAAAAGATAATAGTAAGATACAGAAAAATATTACAGAAAAGGACAAGAAAAGAAGAGATGTTCTAAACACCAACCATTTTGTTATAAGCTGAAGTTCATCCATATGGTTCTTACAGGTGTGTATACAACATGTAATTATTGAAATCAGAACTACAGGCCAAATCCTGCAGTGAATCAGAGGGTGAATTTAATCTACGTGTTCAGTTCAATAATACTGAACATTTACAGAGATGTATTGAAGGGAGATAGTGATATATCCCTAAAATATAGAGTTTGCCAAACAATCTAGCAATCCTTCATTTAGAGAAAGCTTGGACATGATTTAAACTTCATGAATGAAAATGTTATTCCACAACTAGGTAGTTACAGAATAGCACCTAACACTCTTCGTTCCAGGTGGACACAATAAACTGGCTTCTTTTATCTCAGAAGTTACTATTTCCCAGCTAGTTGAAGGGAGATTAAAGGCAGGGGAGTATATTACAGCACAGTGACCTGTGAAGGTTGAACTTGAAGACAGATCAGATTATGACAAATATCTCTCCAGAGCGAGACCCTCTAGGCATCCTCCATGAAATTAATGTGTTCTTTAAGTACGGATTCAGTGTGTTTTTTAAAACCACCTAAGCACACAAGAGATGCCATTTGTGTTTGTACTACACAAAACAAAGTTACACAGAACATATGGCAAACAGAGCTACAATCCAACCAGGAGAGACAGTTCAAAATTCCAAGTTCATAAATACTGTAAAAGCTTTACTTGGCTGAAGGTACCATGATATGAAAGAACAAATATTTCTGTATTTCTGGGATTCTTTATATTTAATTAGGTATTTTTCTTTATACCACATTGTGCCATATTGTCTGTATGTTTCATTATTAAAATAAAAATCTATCTTCTTGTCTTATTTGTTTCACACATATTTTAAAGACTTATTTAGTTGCTCATAGCCACTACATTTGGTTACTAAAGTTGAGCTGTGTTTGGTAATTCTGAGTCATATTGTATCTGTTAATTTAACACATTATGTGGAGTTTAATGGTCTTACATTGCTGTTTTTCTGCATTAAGATTTGTACACTGGGTAGAGGTTGTTTTTTATATTAAGGTCATAAATGTTTTAGAACAAATAAATGCTATAAACCTATGTGTGGGCTGAGGTTGATCCTCCGGTGCTCACTTACTAGGGAGTAAGGCACATGAAACTCAACGGGACTTAATTCAGCATAAAGTAACGCTCCCATTCCTTTGGTTGAAGGACCATTGCCGCTTTCCGTATCTTCCCCTTTTGGTAGATGGAAGAGGCTATTTGTGGAGCCAGTGGTCAGAGCAATTTTGGAATCAATATTTATAAAGCCGTGCACTCTGAATGCTATTTCACACCTCATTGGACAAAAAGCAGCCTCTCTGTTTAAATCACATACCTGACCTTGCTGATGATCGAGGGACTTCTTTGGGACAATGATGGCTTACCCACCCAGATGCCATGCTGCTGCATGAACATTGCGCGCACACTCTCCTCCGATCTGCTTCCAAATCTTCACCCGCCCTCTGCAAATGAAACCCTGAGGCAGGCACTACTTTATGCCATTATGTTAAACTCTCATTAACAGCTCCCAACAAGGCATGCACCCCTTAGGGGCAGCTGAACTGTGTAAAGAGCACATTAAGCCACCAATGTTCCCCATCCAGGGGAATTAGCTTTGTTTGTGCTTTTAATTAGGACTGATTGACTTCTCTGTGAGGCATGCAAAATGAGTTCAGAGTGATTGCATTACACAACAAAACAATTATGGATGGAGTAGCTGAAAAACAAGACACGAGAACACACCCCCTCCCCGGGGAAGAAAACTCTATAGCCCTCCAGTTCCCATTTCTTCATTGTCCACATGAGATTCCCCTCCAAATCACTGATTCCCACAATTACCCCTCTCTCAGTCCACATTTTCTCATATCCTCTCCTTGTTGGCATGTCCCTGGTATGCAAAAACCAAAATTGAGGGAGAGGAGAGTATGGGAAGGCATTGGTTTGGAGGAGGATGTCATATGGACAACAGAGTTTGACTGCAGGTATTGTGTGTACACAGCTTCTGAAAACAGCAGTGGAAGCACACTGGACACAGAGTAAGCAAGAGTATGTAGTCGATAAAAATAAAAATAAAAAAATTCCTTCCACTAGCACCTTGTTGTTGTTTAGTCGTTCAGTCGTGTCCGACTCTTTGTGACCCCATGGACCAGAGCACGCCAGGCACTCCTGTCTTCCACTGCCTCCCGCAGTTTGGTCAAACTCATGTTCATAGCTTTGAGAACACTGTCCAACCATCTCGTCCTCTGTCGTCCCCTTCTCCTTTTGCCCTCCATCTTTCCCAACATCAGGGTCTTTTCCAGGGAGTCTTCTCTTCTCATGAGGTGGCCAAAGTATTGGAGCCTCAGCTTCAGGATCTGTCCTTCCAGTGAGCACTCAGGGCTGATTTCCTTCAGAATGGATAGGTTTGATCTTCTTGCAGTGCACAGGACTCTTAAGAGTCTCCTCCAGCACCATAATTCAAAAGCATCAATTCTTCGGCGATCAGCCTTCTTTATGGTCCAGCTCTCACTTCCATACATCACTACTGGGAAAACCATAGCTTTAACTATACGGACCTTTGTCGGCAAGGTGATGTCTCTGCTTTTTAAGATGCTGTCTAGGTTTGTCATTGCTTTTCTCCCAAGAAGCAGGCGTCTTTTAATTTCGTAACTGCTGTCACCATCTGCAGTGACCATGGAACCCAAGAAAGTAAAATCTCTCACTGCCTCCATTTCTTCCCCTTCTATTTGCAAGGAGGTGATGGGACCAGTAGCCATGATCTTAGTCTTTTTGATGTTAAGCTTCAGACCATATTTTGCGCTCTCCTCTTTCACCCTCATTAAAAGGTTCTTTAAGCGCCTTAGAGACCAACTAAGTTTGTCATTGGTATGAGCTTTCATCTGCATCTTAGCTGCGAAGTATCCCGTTTTTCGCGGGAAACCCTTGGATTTTAATCCGTTTCCCACTGTTCTCCCGAATGGAGAAAAATCCCGGAAATCCCCTGGATTTCCTACCTGCCAGGGAGCACCTATTTTGGGTGCCGCTCTTCCCATGTGTGGGCACCGGAAATCGGGCAGAGCAGCACCAGAGGTCACTTCTACGCACAATTGCTTGCAAGGACTCTTCACAACATTTGCATCAACATTTGCAGGCCATGAGGGAGAGGGGACTATGGCATTCCCTTCCATTGGATCCCCATCTGATTTCTACATTGCAGGGTTTTCAGAAGGCCTTGAATATTGCTTTTTTCAATTGGCCTCTGAGGCATAATGATTATTAACTGGGTGATGGTCCAGTTGAATTATGTCCCGTCCCCCCGTCCCCTGGCTCTGCTCTGTTAACAACAACAAATATGTGAAGTGCAGCCAAGTTGTAGTTTTATGTATTTTTAAAATGTATATTTTGTTGTCTTTGTAAGTTGCTTTGGGCAAGCAGTCCCCCCCCCAAAAAAAAACCTTAAGCAGGCTACAAAGAAAAGCAAAAGGTCCCAAATGTGTTTTAGCCGATCTGCCGATAGACTGCGTTCTGGAAATGGCTCTCAAATGATAACAGCAAAGGATCCTTGTCCTTTAGCAGCCTTTTGCATTTAGACTTCTTCTCTGAATTGGCAGCTCTTCAGAGATCTTGTCCAGTGTAAACTTGTTTGCTGAACCAGAGCTGGTGCCGCAGTGCCAAACTTAGCATTAAACAAAATCAAGCAGTGGCTTCAGGCAGTACATTCCAGCAAGGTCCTTTTTCTCGTTTCCAACCAGCATTTCCTTGTTTCATTTATTATTTTAAAAATCACACAATAAAATAGTGAGATAGGGTTGTCATTTGGAATTTTCACCCCAAGTTGCAAAAAAATTAATAAGCGTGGTAGTGTCTATCCAGCTAAATAAATGTCTTAAGTCTGGAGAGTCAAAAGATCTTGTATGATTGTGGAGGAGCAAATTATGATACAGTACTAAAAAAAACACCACCCAAACAAGTGAACTAAAGAGGGCCTGGGGTTGTACCCATCTTTAGATAGAGTAGGTCGACTGAAATTAATAGCCATGACTAATGTAGGCCCATTCATTTCAATGGGTCTACTGTCATTAGAACTTAGTTGAATACAACTCATCTACAGATAACTCCTGTCTTTTTTTAAAATAATAATAATATTTTTTTACCTCAGCTCCTTTTTAATTCATGCCACCAACATGAGTTTGAGCCACCAACATGAGTTTGACCAAACTGCGGGAGGCAGTGGAAGACAGGAGTGCCTGGCGTGCTCTGGTCCATGGGGTCACGAAGAGTCGGACATGACTAAACGACTAAACAACGACAACAACAACAATATGCAAACTATGAACAGCCCAAGATTACCTTTCACATTGGAGGTGAGATGAAGTTACATACCTGATTTTGTCTTTCATTTTGCTTAAATTGTTACCTATTTCATGACAGGCCCCCCCCCGGGGGGGCCCTATCTTAAACATTTCATCTCCAAGCAACCCTGGAGTAAAATCAGTATCATCCGTATGTAATCATATGAAGCTTGCATGTTCATTGATTAATTCGCTGTTTTGGATTTTGTGGTTCTGTTTTACATATCAGTGATTGATTGATTGATTGATTGATAAAAAAACATTTCTGTCAAATATAAGCAATGATAGTCAACTATCCAGAATTGAAAAAATATATTAAGCAATAAGAAAAACTAAAAAAAAACCAAAAACCCTACACAGCAATACTTCAAAATGTAGGAGCATCAAAACAACAGGAAATTAAACCATAAATAAGGACAAAAATGAACAGTTAACAAAAGGCCAAATATATATATATACACGGGACCCAGGTGGCGCTGTGGTTAAACCACTGAACCTAGGGCTTGCTGATCAGAAGGTCGGCGGTTCGAATCCCTGTGACGGGGTGAGCTCCCGTTGCTCGGTCCCAGCTCCTGCCAACCTAGCAGTTCGAAAGCACGTCAAAATGCAAGTAGATAAATAGGAACCGCTACAGCGGGAAGGTAAATGGCGTTTCCATGTGCTGCTCTGGTTTGCCAGAAGCGGCTTTGTCATGCTGGCCACATGACCAGAAGCTATACGCCGGCTCCCTCGGCCAATAATGCGAGTTGAGCGCGCAACCCCAGAGTCGGTCACGACTGGACCTAATGGTCAGGGGTCCCTTTACCCTTTACCTATATATATACACACACATAATCCAAGGAAAAACAAACCACTACAACAACAGTGACATGTACTTAACCCAAAGGCCTTACAAAACAGCCAGGTTTTAGCCTATCTGAAGTCACTAAGTGAAGAACTCAGGGTTGCACTCAGATAGAACAATCTCCCTTCTCCTCCCACTGTGCACTGTTGTGTTCCAGGGGGTCTCCTGACACATACACACCAAGCCAATTTTGGGGTGTGCAAAGATCATGCAGCAGAAGGAGAGGAGGAAAAGCCTTACTGCACACCATTAGTTGAATCCCACCCATAGTGTCTGGGCCTGATGGGTGTGCCACAGTGTAGGTGCCACAATTGAAAAGCCTCTGCTTCCACAATACATCTGCCATAACTCATTTTGCGGAAGAAACCAAAGAAAGCCCTTTGACTGGAAGAAACTAAAGAAAGCCCTTTGACTTGATGCAGAACAATGTTATGATGAACCTGATGCACTATGGGAACTGTAGTCCAAGAAAGAGCACCGCTCCCCCAAACAAAAACTATGCTTTGGAAAGAGAGTGTTGAACATTCACTGAAAACTTTGGCACTAGTTCGCATATGAACATCTCAAAAATATACTTTGAATTCTAGATTCTGGACTCAAATCAGGACTTGCAAAAAATCAAGAAAAGAACTGAATGCTTAACTGAATGCTTCTTTGCAGGACATACAGCAGGCATCCCCAAACTGCGGCCCTCCAGATGTTTTGGCCTACAACTCCCATGATCCCTAGCTAACAGGACCAGTGATCAGGGATGATGGGAATTGTAGTCCAAAACATCTGGAGGGCCGAAGTTTGGGGATGCCTGACATACAGTATTAGCTATAGTCCTGGCCTTCAAGATCTCTTCTGAATGACTTCTTTTTATTTGTTCCGTTAATTTTCATGCAGTAAATAGCTGAAATCATCCATGTTTTGCTATTTGAAAATAGCAAGCCTGATTAGAATAATTGGTTTCCCTTGACCAAAGTTAATTGATCTCTGCAAATCTGGAAAGGCTAGTTGGAGAATTCAAAGTTTTCTGCTAATAGTGGATCAATGTCCTCTTGTCTTCTCTTTCCTCATATCTTTAGTAATGACGGCTGTCAAGACACAAGGCCCGACTTTCAAGAGAATCAAGCCCAAGCTGCAATACAGTGGTAGCCTCGTTTTGACAAGCAGAGCTGATTTCTGGAAGTCAGAGACATTCTCAAGCAAGCTAGGAAAAATGATGGAAGACAGCCAGAGTCAAGAAGCAGTACACATCAACCCCATACTGGCAATGGATCAGAACAGAAACTAAAGGGGAGTCACGGAGCAGCCAGTGTTAAGGAAAAGAGCGTCATTCAGGAAAAGGTCTGAACCTTATCCCAGAAGGTTTGGCCTAAGGTAGGGATGGGCTGGGAAGCTGTGGCCCATTGCAGGACCACAGCTCCCATCATCCTGGAACATTAGCCATGCTGGCTCACTAGTTGTGAGTCCAGCAACATATGGAGAGTCACAGATTTTCCACACCTGGCTTAAGGCATGGTCACCAGAACCTGGCTTTCTGTAAGCCTTTCTGGATTATAATGGTACAATTGGGTAAGTCAGCATGGTGTCACAGAGACCAAGATTGCTGTTTCAATATCTCCTGGGCTAATGGCTCTGGACTTCCTTCTTAGCCTTGGCATTTTTGTGTGTGTGTGTGTGTGTGTGTGTGTGTGTGTGTGTGTGTGTGTGTGTTTTGTCCCTTCTTGACATTATTTTGCCTAACTTTCTCCCCACCCCCAGCCTTATTTCTTAACTGTGGATACGTTTTCACCAGCTGATCTTTTTAAAAATTTGAACGGTTGTGCCAAAAAAGATTGCGAGTCATTTGAGTAGCCCATACCGAATTCCAAGGCTACATACCACTTTGCAATGCCTTGATGTGAAATGCTTTCAAGCAATGCAGCATTACAAAATATGAACCCAATGTCCCTTTTGGGGTCATGTGGATAGATGATGCTCACTTACCAAATGATTTCTATTTTTGTTCCCTGTTCTTACTTAAGCAACTACTGCGACACGAAGAAAACATGAAGAAAACCAGAATAGAAAGATCTTTTTTGTAGCACACGCAAAATGTAAGCAGGGTGAACACCAACAGAACTAGCTGGGCTTTCAAACAAGCAATTCTTTCCCTGTGTTTTTTAAGTCATAAATTCCTGTGCTGCTTTTCTGCATCATGGTCCAAGGCCCCATCAGATGACGGGTGGTATATAAATTTAATAAATAAAGCTCTTCTGCTTTCACATGAAAGGAGGGGAATTGCCTTATGCAAAGTCAGTATGCAATTGCAGCGTCATTGACAGATGGTTGTCCAGACTCTGCTTAAATATTTCCAGCAAATGAGATCCTACTCTGTTTCACTATCAAACAGCTTCTACTATTATGAGGTTTCTTCTAATATTTAGTCAAAAACTGCCTCCTTGCAATTTCCACCTTCCTGCTCCCTTGAGCAACAGAACAAGAAACTATCTAGAATAGAAACGGACTGAAATACAAAAGATGTTCACTAAACAAAAGGCTGGTGGGTTGGGTGGCCTGGTTCCACAATTTACAGCTGTTCATATGAGCCAGTGTGGTGTAATGGTTAGAGTGTTAGACCAAGACCTGTAAGACCAGAATTTGAATCCCCACTCAGCCATGGATCTCATTGGGCCAGTCACCATCTCTTAGCCTAACCTACCGTACTTCAATACTTTGGCCACCTCATGAGAAGAGAAGACTCCCTGGAAAAGACCCTGGTGTTGGGAAAGATGGAGGGCACAAGGAGAAGTTGACGACAGAGGACGAGGTGGTTGGACAGTGTTCTCGAAGCCACCAACATGAGTCTGACCAAACTGCGGGAGGCAGTGGAAGACAGGAGTGCCTGGCGTGCTGTGGTCCATGGGGTCACGAAGAGTCGGACATGACTGAACGACTAAACAAACAACAACAACAACAACAACAACAACAACAACAACAACAACCGTACTTCACAGGGTTGCTGTGAAGGAAGATGAAATGGGGAGGAGAAGCATGTACACAACTTTGAGGTGCTTGGTAGAAAAAGATGGCATATAAACGTACTAAAATAAATAAATAGTCCCCTCACACAGCTACAGTTCTCATTGTGGTTTAACAGTTAACCCCTCTTCCCAAGGAACTCTTGAGAATTGTAGCTCTGCGAGAGGAACACAGGGTCTCCTAATGACTCTCAGCACCCTTGACAGACAGCACTTTGGGGGAAGACATGGCTGTTTAATGTGGTATTATACAGCTTTCAATTTCAATTTATACAGCTTTCAATTTATAGTGCAGATGGGGCCTTAGTGAGAATAAGGGGCTAGCATTAGTATGATCTAGTTTCAAAGAAGAGCCTGTGTGGGGGAGTTATGTTCTGAGCATTGCTGGCTAGTGACACTTGTGCTCCAAAGCAAGTTATTGCAAACCTTGAAGAAGGGGGGGCAAATATAACCTGACCAAGACTGTCCATACTATGAGGCAGAGTGAGACAGGCAGAACATGATGGGTGGGTGGGTGGACACGTATCATGTATCTGGCGAACTAGCTTGCTCTCTCTCTCAGATACCGAGGTGGATGCTATTCCATTGCCAGTACTGAAGACTCAATAGTCAGACCAGTCACCTTCTGTACATGAAATGAGGGTGGGTGGGTGCCATTTTATCCTTTGCCTCAGATAGCAAAAGGTTTAGGGCCAGTCCTGGGCTTGAACTATAATAGTTCTGTTTTGAAAAATACATTCCTTCTGTACTGAGCCTGTCAGATGAGCCAGATGCATCAAATGAGGCTATTTACCCTGACCTTTTCAGAGCTTGATGCCAGAATGGTGTGACTACCTTACAATTCACCATTCATCAAGTTATTAACCATGAGGTTTTACAGACCACCAGCAGGCCACGTGAACAGAGCAGATTACAAATTCAATCAAAGATAATAATGAAATGCTGACTCAAGGAGGAGAATAACCTTTATTTTCTTGAGGCAGAGACCTCCTGATTTCAATTTCAATTTCTTTAATTCCTGCTGACTTGAATGTTGAAAAGATCAGCTGACCAAGGGTGCATTTTAACGCTCCCTGAAGGGTGAAGAAACATAAATGTTTTCTCTTTTGTTGTCTATTCTGGCAAACGGACAAGCAGATGGCAATACACTGCAGCCCCTCCCCCCGCCAGTTAACATAAGGTTGGGGGACCCAGGTGGCGCTGTGGATTAAACCACAGAGTCTAGGACTTGCTGAACAGAAGGTTGGCGGTTCGAATCCCTGCAACGGGGTGAGCTCCCGTTGCTCGGTCTCAGCTCTTGCCCACCTAGCAGTTCGAAAGCACATCAAAGTGCAAGTAGATAAATAGGGACCGCTCCGGCGGGAAGGTAAACGGCATTTCCGTGTGCTGCTCTGGTTCGCCAGAAGCAGCTTTGTCATGCTGGCCACAGGACCCGGAAGCTGTCTGCGGACAAACGCCGGCTCCCTCGGCCTATAGAGCGAGATGAGCGCCGCAACCCCAGAGTCAGACACGACTGGACCTAATGGTCAGGGGCCCCTTTACCTTTACCTTAAAGGACCCCTGGACGGTTAAGTCCAGTCAAAGGTGACTATGGGGTGCGGCACTCATCTCACTTCAGCCCGAGGGAGCCGGCGTCTTTCCACAGACAGCTTTCCAGGTCATGTGGCCAGTATGATTAAATTGCTTCTGGTGCAACGAACACCATGACGGAAGCCAGAGCGCACAGAAACGCCGTTTACCTTCCTGCCGCAGCGGTACCTATTTATCTACTTGCAGTGGTGTGCTGTTGAACTGCTAGATTGGCAGAAGCTGGGACAGAGCAACAGGAACTCACCCCGTTGCATGGATTTGAACCACCAACCTTCCAATCAGCAAGCCCAAGAGACTCAGTGGTTTAGAGCACAGCGCCACCTGCGTCCCTTCCCAGGACAGTACAGCACATGTTGGTGCCCTTACAAATGGAAAGGGTTCTCTAGCCTTGCTAGGATTCCCATTGCAAACCGATACTGATGGAGTGGTGGGTGGGAAGATCAAAGCACTGCAATGATGCACAACAGCAGCCTACTGGTATAACAGGCCCAGAGCAAATCTCTCTAAAAGGTCATCCATGACCCTGATGGTGAGAATCTTCACAACAAAATGGGTATTCATTTGTCGGAGACCTTTGGCATGGGAACAAGAAATTGGATGGAGTATAAATGTATAAGGGCACGAAGCAATCAGAAATTCCTATAGGCAAGGGGAGGAAAAGGAAGAGCTGCTGCCTGTTTTTACCACCACACTATTAATCTCCTAAAATAGAAGAGCCACCTAGGAAATGATGGTCCAGATCAGCCATTGAGAACAATAGGAGTTGTAAATTCAAAATTTTATATGAGGCATAAAACTGGGGGTCTTGACCCCTTTTCAGTCACTAAAGATTACAAGGTCCATTTCCCCAAGACTTAATTCCAGTTACCTGAAAGTATTCCTGTTTAGGAAGCTGCTTGGATTCTGCGCATTCGGGGGCTCGGTGGAGCTTAACATACAGTATACTCCTCATTTGCATCAAGGAAAACTGCGATGTGGTGCCACAGTCAGCACATTGTTTGCCAAGCCAGAGAAGTCCTTCCGACACTGAAGGAAGGATGTGGAGAAAGAAAGTAGCATGAGACTTACAGGTAACAGTAACTCATTTGAACTCCTCTTCCAGTCAGTGAAAGTAGAAGTGAATTGAGACACAAACAGAGAAATTGAGACACAAACCCTATATGAGTTTATGTGTATATAGGTTAAGAGAATCCCCAGGTCCTAGTCCAACACGCTAACCCAGGCACGCCCAAACTTCGGCCCTCCAGATGTTTTGGACTACAATTCCCATCTTTCCTGACCACTGGTCCTGTTAGCTAGGGATCATGGGAGTTGTAGGCCAAAACATCTGGAGGGCCGCAGTTTGGGGGTGCCTGCGCTAATCGCTACTCCACACTGCCTCCCTGTTCCTTACTTAGGGGCTTTGAATGCTGGCATCAGGAGTGTCGGGTCAACCCCAACCTGCCTTTTGCTCTCTCACGCCAATCAGAATGGATTTGCATCACCCAGAATACAGGAGACCGCTGTGGAATCCACAGGATGATTGATTCTTCCAATGTTGCAATACAGATCCATTAAGATAAATGAGAATTCAGAAAAACAGCTTGCAGGGGATTGGGATGGTTTAAAAAGATGCAGTAACTCAATGCTGGTTTGTAAATATAAAATTGCAGGTCTGGAAAAGCAACACACCAAATGATTTTGTCAGCAGTATGGCCTGCTGTGAGCTCCCCACCACTGGCACACACACACACACACACACACACACACACATTCCAGGGGGAATGCAAAACTTCAAACACAGTAAAACCTCCTGGCAAATCGCAACCTGATCTATGGGAGACATGAAATATTGAAGTAATAAAGCTAAGTAGGTTTATTCCAATCAGGGCAAAAGGGTGCCAACAGCTAATCCTGGGAGTGTTAACCCTTTAGAGTAGGGGTGGCTAACCTGGGGCACTCCAGATGCAGTTGGAGTCCAGCTCCCATCAGCCTCAGTCAGTGTGGCCATTTGCCAGGTATGATATAAGCTGCAGTCCAGCAACACCTGGAAGGCCACAGCTTCCCCACCCCTGCTTAGAAATACTGGATATTTATTAGCAGCCAGTGGTGCTGACCATTTGCCTGGCTTCCTCATTCTTCAGAGGATGCAAAGACTCAATTGTGTCAATGGTTAGCTTCTGAAACAAAGGAGGATCCAGGTTCAAGATGCTCACACTCTCCAACCTCCCGTTGGTGCTCGAATGTGCTGCCCAGCAGTACGGGGAAAACTTTCTCAATATGCTCAAATAAACCCTTTCAAAACCTGGGCTGGTTCACTTTAAGTCTCACTAGCGTAGCTTTGATCCTGTAACTTGCTTCTAGTTCACGCATGAACTTCATCATCTTAGAGATAGTTGTGGAGACTTCTGGAACAAGTGGGTTCTTCTCCGAAGAATCTGCTGTTACAGTCGAGCTGCCTAAGTTACTCACCCCCAAGGACATCTCATCTGGCCCCACATAGCTCCACACACTGAGCCTGGTCCCTTGCTTTGACTCCAGAGTGTCCCCCTTCACCCAAGCTTACAATCAAGAGTCTACATAGCTTGAAAATGCCCCCTCAGATGACATCCAGATTCAGTGCTATGGGAGGGATGCAGGGGTACACGTACCCCTAAACATTTTGTGAGTCTAACAGGAGAAGAAACTAAAAATTTAAGAATATTAGTTTCTTCTCTAGCACGGTGAATCGTCAGTTCCGTTGCTACCCTCGATGATGGCCCATTGCAGACTTTTCAGCACTGCCACTGGTCAGCTGATTCAGGATAGACCTACACCAGTATAGACCAGCTTACATAAAGAGAGGGCTGCCAGATGCCCCACACTGCCCCACATGCAAGGGGGCAGCCAAGGGACTGACTGCAGCCAAGGGGCTCAAGTTGGTGCTGCAAGCTGCTGGTCTTGGGGGTTACCCAGGGCCCTGCAGATCTGGATGTCTATGTTTCGGGTGTCGTTCTTGTAGTATTCTGCTTACAGTGTGGTATTCCATTTACAGAGTGAACAGATAGAGTGGGATTCAACTAACGAGTCGCAGAAGACTGCATAAGGACTTCTGCTTGTGCAACAGGGTTTCCCCCCCCTGTGCCCCCTGAAATAGCCTCAGGGGCTCGAGAGAACCCCCAGAACAGAACAACATGGAATTCCTCCCATATTGTTTAACATAAGAGTAACAAAGACCTCAGAGGGACGCGGGTGGTGCTGTAGGTTAAACAACAGAGCCTAGGGCTTGCCGATCAGAAGGTTGGCAGTTCGAATCCCTGCGATGGGGAGAGCTCCCATTGCTCAGTCCCAGCTCCTGCCAACCTAGCAGTTCAAAAGCACATTAAATTGCAAGTAGATAAATAGGTACCACTACAGCGGGAAGGTAAATGGTGTTTCCATGTGGTGCTCTGGTTCACCAGAAGCAGTTTTGTCATGCTGGCCACATGACCTGGGAGCTGTACGCCGGCTCCCTGGGCCAATAACACGAGATGAGCGCCGCAACCCCAGAGTCAGTCACGACTGGACCTAATGGTCAGGGGTCCCTTTACCTTTAACAAAGACCTATACAGCTGCCCTACTACCAGTCATATAAGAGCAATATAATGTTCTGGCACAGTGGAATACGTTTCTTCCCCTTTCTGTTGTAACTGCTGACATACATCTGAATTAATGCATTTTATGTTTTCTTTGCTGAGTATCACAGAAATGTGGGGAAATGTGTGCAGCTGCTGATAGAAAAGGCCCGCAAACCAGCCTGGTCAGCAGACCAAAACTCCCCTCTATCAATATTTTAAACCTATAAGGAATTAAAAATGAGCACACTTCAATCACCAGGTTCTTCCACCACCTTCAATGTCACTGGTATCTTTTAAGAAAATGCTTTTTTGAAGAAGAAAATGGATTTTAAAAGCGCTAGGGCAGCTTTTCTTCAAGTGGTTCCAGTGACCTGAGGATTTTGAAGGGGTGTGTGTGTGTGTGTGTGTGTGTGTGTGTGTGTGTATCTACTGCCACCCATCCTAATGGAAGACCAGCAACCACCACAAGAATAAACCAAGATCAGCAAATGTTATTTGTTTAAGAGGTGTGCAGCTTTTTCCAAACTGTTGCCTGGGATCAAAATGCCATTACCCCCAACTTGCTCCAGTTAGTATAAGGAAACTGCATTTTCCCAACTTTAAAACAAAAAGTTGCATTTGCTGGGAAAACACAGTTCCCTCTCCCTATCATGCCACTTACACAAAATGGTACACAAAGTGTGTTTATGATGAGTGCTCCCACTCCCCTGATAATAGGCAACACTGATCTCCATTCTGTCAGAGAACAGTCTGAAGTTAGGAATATATTATAGGATAATGCAAATTTCAATTCTGGTTGTTTCTCATCAAAGGCCTTTAACAACAATAATCCATACCTGGGAGCAGTGCTTTATATATATATAGAAAAAACATGCCAGTGCTGTGTCCCATTGAGTACTGACAGAAAAAGCACTGTATATATTGCTTTGTTGTTGTTTAGTCGTTTAGTCGTGTCCGACTCTTCGTGACCCCATGGACCATAGCACGCCAGGCACTCCTGTCTTCCACTGCCTCCCGCAGTTTGGTCAAACTCATGTTCATAGCTTTGAGAACACTGTCCAACCATCTCGTCCTCTGTCGTCCCCTTCTCCTTGTGCCCTCAATCTTTCCCAACATCAGGGTCTTTTCCAGGGAGTCTTCTCATGAGGTGGCCAAAGTATTGGAGCCTCAGCTTCACGATCTGTCCTTCCAGTGAGCACTCAGGGCTGATTTCCTTCAGAATGGATAGGTTTGATCTTCTTGCAGTCCATGGGACTCTCAAGAGTCTCCTCCAGCACCATAATTCAAAAGCATCAATTCTTCGGCAATCAGCCTTCTTTATGGTCCAGCTCTCACTTCCATACATCACTACTGGGAAAACCATAGCTTTAACTATACGGACCTTTGTAGGCAAGGTGATGTCTCTGCTTTTTAAGATGCTGTCTAGGTTTGTCATTGCTTTTCTCCCAAGAAGCAGGCGTCTTTTAATTTCGTGACTGCTGTCACCATCTGCAGTGATCAAGGAGCCCAAGAAAGTAAAATCTCTCACTGCCTCCATTTCTTCCCCTTCTATTTGCCAGGAGGTAATGGGACCAGTGGCCATGATCTTGGTTTTTTTGATGTTGAGCTTCAGACCATATTTTGCGCTCTCGTCTATATTGCTTTAGAAAGTGCAAATATTCAATAAGTTTGGCTTTAAATGTCATCCTTAGCAGGAATGAACTATGTGAAGAGAGGAGGCCTGTTTCTTCTGTCCCTAATACAATGGGCGACTGCAGTTTGGATCAGAAGAGATAAACTGCAGCTCCTCCCATTTTGTCAACCATATTGCGCTGATTTCCATTGTGAGATCTTGACAAAATCTCACAAAATCTCTCAAACTCCGTAAGATTTCAAGAGATTTTGGTGAGATCTCGCGAGAGTTCATCAGAAATGGCTGCCAATGCCAGTACTGTTTCTCTGTTGGCATATTGCATTTCTAGTAAGGATCTTTTCCTCATCCACCAGCGTGCCTGCAATTAATAACAGTGAAAAGCGGAAATTTTATATGTGTTACGCATTAAGCGTCGGGCGTAGTTTGGCCCTTGGTTGTGATTTTTGCTCTGATTTTGATGCTATACTAGCTTCCACCCAAGCCTGGGCTTGCAAGCATGGTAGAATAACTGCATATCATAAATAATCATCACCTAGATCTCTTTAACCAAAACTTTGGCAAATCATACAAATAAGGCGGTCTATTAGAGCAGTGGGAATAATTAACCTGCAGATTCACTTTTGTTGCGAGTGGGAAATGGCACAGGGAAGACACTTAAGATGTACAAATCAGCTGTGCCTTCTCCTGCTCTTTAAGAGAGTCTTATTCAAGTTCAGGGACCTAGACTCATAATCAAATTTGGTTGCAAAATGTGTTTACATATTTCTTATAAAACCTTTCACTTTACTCCGCGAGTCTTCTGATTTCTCTTAGGCAAATCATGCCATCTATTTTCCCCGACTTCTTAAAAGTGCTCTTTTCTTTTTTCTTAACAGCCCATCAAAGCCTCTTTGAACCCATCATTACTGACCTCCCTTTAATGCAAGCCCCCTGCGATTCCAGCCTTTCTATCCTGCCTTGTGTTCACAAAGCATCACAAAGTGACCCATATAAAACCAAAGCTCAGCTACCCTTCAAAATCTGCACTTATCTGAATTTTGCTGTGCAGTTCTCCAAACATGCACCGATTAGGGGAAAGCATGCATAAAAATGAAGATATTCATGAAACTGGCATACAAGAGGAGAAGTTGCTTGCAGAAACGTTAGCCAAAACTGCATATAAAATGCATTTACCAGGAGAAATTCACACCAAAATGCTGATGAATTTTCATAATTATTTAAGTAAAATAAATAGCAAATTGCTGCAAAATGTGAGGAAACTGAATTTAAGATTGGAAAAACAAGAAACTCAAGAGAACCAAAACTGACAGATGCTTCCATCCCTAGATGGTGGGAGCCGGGCTGAACGAAGAGCAGGAAACACTACAAAAGTTAAAATACAAACAAGATGCTGACAGCCTGTAGGCAGATACTGAAAATTATGAACATGCATTGCGATTACTGGACCTGGTCCTTCCCTGGCATTTAGAGGCAGACCCTTTGTCCCTGTTGCACTGCCAGCATAGGATGTCCAAAAAGAGGAAACTTCCCATCTCAGCATTTGGGACCATATTTGGCTCCCGGCTCAGATTTCCAATTAGTGAGAGCGGTGGATGTGCCAACAAACCCAGGCTTTCTCTGTTACATTGTCCAGCAATTTTGATATAGCTTCCGTCTTTTCAACTCCCACCTTACATTTAGTTTAACTGTTGTAAATGTCTTAATCCCGACTTCACTGTCAGCTCAAATCTTAGTCACACAAACCAAATGTCAGTTTGGTAATGCATCTAGGAGAATTATCCACCCTCTGACTCAGGACAGTTTTGGTCCTACTACGGTACCTTAGTAGCTAGGATGTTTAATGGTCCCAAAGTGAAACCAGGGGGGTTATGAAGTCACCCCGGTTATCCAACTATTTTTCTAAACACTGAATTGTAGTATCTGAGAACCACGGCCCATCCCATATCTGAATGAATGAAAAGAGCCCAGCACAAATAGCAATGCTGACTTACGTTTACAACTATTATTGCAGTAACTAGATGTATCTAGTTCATTTCTTGTTGTTTTGCAATGAATATTTATATTGTTTCTTATATGGAAAGCTCCAGATTCCCTTTGCCCCACCTTTGTATTCTGAACCTGGACCATGGAGCCATATTTTTATGCAGGATTATATATATATTAAATAGGTGCTTTTCTAATTTGTCTAAATGAGTGCATCTTTGTGCAAAGACACGAGAGGTTTGTGAAAATTCTACTGCAAGTTTTCATACACAACAACATAATTCAATGAATAATGAAAAATACAAAATACAGTCATACCTCGGTTTAAGTACGCTTCGGTTTGAGTACTTTCAGTTTAAGTACTCCGTGGACCTGTCTGGAATGGATTAATCCACTTTCCATTACTTTCAATGGGAAAGTTCGCTTCAGGTTAAGTACGCTTCGGGTTAAGTACGGACTTCCAGAACCAATTACACTCACACTTCGGGTTAAGTATGCTTCAGGTTGAGTACTCCGTGGACCCGTCTGGAATGGATTAATCCACTTTCCATTACTTTCAATGGGAAAGTTCGCTTCAGGTTAAGTACGCTTCGGGTTAAGTACGGACTTCCAGAACCAATTACACTCACACTTCGGGTTAAGTATGCTTCAGGTTGAGTACTCCGTGGACCCGTCTGGAATGGATTAATCCACTTTCCATTACTTTCAATGGGAAAATTCACTTCAGGTTAAGTAGACTTCCGGAACCAATTGTGTACTTAAACCGAGGTACCACTGTACCTATAACATAGTTCAGGGGTCAGCAACCTTTTTCAGCCATGGGCCCTCAGACCATGTGGTGGGCCGGACTATTTTTTTTTGGCGGGGGGGGATGAACGAATTCCTATGCCCCACAAACAACCCAGAGATGCATTTTAAATAAAAGGACACATTCTACTCATGTAAAAACACGCCGATTCCCGGACCATCCGTGGGCCACATTGAGAAGGCGACTGGGCCGCATCCGGCCCATGGGCCTTAGGTTGCCTACCCCTGACATAGTTCAAGGCCCTCTCTGGCTTAGCTGGTCTTTAGGATATATTATTTTATTTACACATATATACAACCTGAGCATAGCATTAACACTCCAGCAGTTGTTCATCCATTAGTCAGAGGCTGGGATCCAGGAAAGAGCAAGGGTGCCTCTGTGTCCAGCTTGTAGCCTGCTTGCAGCTCAGTTTGCCCCTCTCTCCACCCCATCCCCCGGGGCCTTGGTGAGGGGAAAGCCGACCCATTCATTCTATGGCACAGATCAACTTCTTTGGTTATGTTAATCATGGTCCTTAGTTCGTCACAAGGATTGCCTAGACCAGGCTTCCTCAACCTCGGCCCTCCAGTGGCCACAACTCCCATGACCCCTAGCTAGCAGGACTAGTGGTCAGGGATGATGGGAATTGTAGTCTCAAAACATCTGGAGGGCCGAGGTTGAGGAAGCCTGGCCTAGACTGATTTGACAGGCTTGCTCTCATACATTCTACCCTCACAGATACAAAAAGCCAAGAACTGGAAGAGACTGAGGGCATTATGCAGGCTGACACACACACATTCACACTGCAAACACACATAGAAAGCCTGGCACTAGCACTCAAATCACTGGCGACGACGGCAACAAATCTCTCTCAGGAGCGGCCATTTTCTGCATCTTTCTCCCCCAAGATTTAGAAAGCAAAGATGCCTTACACAAAATGTCTTTCAGTAAACTTTAAATTGAAATATTTCATTTGAAAAACAGGTCAATATCAATTGCTTCAAAAATCTACTCGCCTTGTTAGTAAATATTTTCCCTTTACAAGGCAAACAATAGATATGAAATAAAAGTGGCTTTCCTATGCAATCCTATGAATGTTTATTGAGAAGACAGTCTCACTGTTTCTAGTAGAGCTTGCCCCCTGCTCAGTGCGTCTAGGACTGAAGCCTAAAATGTCCAAGAGGAGTAGTTAAAAATAGGGAATACCACTCTTCAGTAATCACGAAAAAGAACTCATCAAAGAGGAGACAATCAACTGGTTGTAATCCAGTACTTACTGACCTGGCAGTAAGCCCATTGAATCCAATGGGACTTATTTCTGTGCAAAGACATATGTAGGATCGTGCTGTGAAGATGCTCCACCTATTATATAACCTCAGATATGATGTTAGTTATTCTAAGTTTGCTTATCAAGCAGAATAGAATTCCAGGTTTTTACCAACTGTGGATTTTTCTTAACTTCAAAATCCTGAGCTGAAAAGAAGAGGGACAAATTAGGTCAGAGGTGACTGGTTTGGCAACTGCGTTACAAATACCATCACCTAAGAGACATTGTAAAGTTATCATCTAATATCCACTATATCACACCTAATAAAAAGCACCAGGCAGATAATTTTGTTTTACTCCTGTACAGATTAACCTAATTAGTGGGCACATTTTGACCATGTTTTTTTAAAAAAATATTGCTTTGATTTAAAAATGGCCATTGTGCCAATTCCTAACAATTGCTCAGAACACCCACCAAAGCATGGTTTGACTAGGTTTTTCAAGTTTTAATTTGGTTCTCCAAAAACAGAAGCACTTGTCTTCTACATTCAGAGCAGGTTCCACCTAGGATTTTTACTAATATTTTGTTCAGCAGCACCCTCTAGTGATTTATAGAAAGAACACACCATAATATTCTGCCAGTGGTGGGTTACCTTTGGTCACACCTGCACCATAAATTTTAAGTGGCATCATACTATTTTAAGCAGTCATGGCCTCCCTCCAAGAATGTGGGGAACTGTAATTTATTAAGGGTACTAAGATTTATTAGGAGATTCCATATTTGCAAAACTTCCTGCCATAGCTTCTCTTTATCTAACCTAAACTCTTCCCAAATGCACAAAACATTAGTATTCATTTTTAGGTTTCATAAGTTCCCAGAATATTGCTTGCATAGAACAGGAAACAGGCTTGGTAAATTTAGGAAAAACAATCACGCCGAAGAATTGATGGTTTTGAATTATGGTGCTGGAAGAGACTCTTGAGAGTCCCATGGACTGCAAGAAGATCAAACCTATCCATTCTGAAGGAAATCAGCCCTGAGTGCTCACTGGAAGGACAGATCATGAAGCTGAGGCTCAAATACTTTGGCCACCTCATGAGAAGAGAAGACTCCCTGGAAAAGACCCCGATGTTGGGAAAGATGGAGGGCACAAGGAGAAGGGGATGACAGGACGAGATGGTTGGACAGTGTTTTCGAAGCTACCAACATGAGTTTGACCAAACTGCGGGAGGCAGTGGAAGACAGGAGTGCCTGGCGTGCTATGGTCCATAGGGTCACGAAGAGTCGGACACGACTAAACAACAACAACAAATCACTCCTTGCAATTCTTAGCTTAGTACTTATTTTTCTCAGTAATTCAAACTGGAAAGTTGCTCACAGCTCTCAGGAAGGGAGACAGGGGAAATCAATGATTGTGCATTGATTTTACGAGGGACTGAATTGCAGCTGAGAGAGGCATGTCAAAACTAAGTTTCAGAAAGTAAAGTTGTCCTGCTCGGATCTTGCTCATCATCCTATATATCTAGACATCAGTTTAGTGACTCTTGCCCATGCTGAGCTTCTGTGGGGTGCAGGGGTGCATTTCCAACATGGCAAGGGATCTTGCAGAGAGGAAGCATCTCTCACAAACCTCATCTGGTCTTCCTCCTGTGAGCTGCCGCAGGCTCTGGTTCTCTGCCTCCCATTTGCGACTTGTCACTAGTTTGCAAGAAAGCGGGTAGCAGCGGGTAGCCAACAAATTGGCCTTCATATGTTTTGGACTGCAGTGTTTTCCCTAGGGAGTCTCGTCATTACGTATCTTTAGCCACCCTGCAAAAATTCCCCCACCCCACCCAATATTTGGCTTTTCATTATCTATGGCCTCCTTTAATGAGTGGGGTTTAAAATTCTGTCTTTTAAAATCATGAATGTCTCTTCTGGTTTTTCTATGTTTCAATTCATTTATTGTTGTAAATTGCTTTAGGTTGCCCTGGGGGGGGGGGGGGATGGCAATGGCAATCGCTTCCTAATCACAGGAAGTGTGATTAGATGGCCTTGTCACTCAAACAGGGGCAGCGTTTGGTGGTTTGCATGCCGCAGTGTGTCCCCTAGAGATCCCTAACATGGCATCCCAGAGCATGCCTTCAGATTTATTAAGTTCCACCAACCACATTCTTCTTCTTTTGGCTTTGGGGAGTTGTTGCAGCTGCCAAAACATCCTGTTATGCGAAAGATAACTTTATTAAATATAATATGGTTAGAAAAACAAAGAGAGAGAGAAACAGCTAATGCAGAGAGATCTTGCATTAGAGGTGGAAGGAACAGGTGGCTTTGCACAGAGATGGAAACTTGTAATGTCATTTCCTGAGATGTGTCAGGTGCAGAACAGCTGCAGGACTCAAAAGCTTGTTCAAATCACTATCCCATGAACAATTCTGGTGAATCAGTTCCCACTTTCCCAGATATTTCTACCCCAGACATTGTGGCAGGGGCAGACTTTGTTAATCCTCCAGTGCCCTGTACGAGGCCAAAACTTGGCACCCCCAAATGGATCTTCTCAATTATGGATATTCTCAATTTTGCACCCCCTTGGCTCAGCGCCCTGTGCGGGGAAACCACCCGCTCCACCCTAAATCCCGTGCTGCATGACAGCCTTCCAGCCAAACCATAAGACTTAACATTCCAGGTACATTTCACCATGTGCTATGAGCAAATTAAGCCTTTCTCTCTTCCAGTAGGAGATGCCAATAATCCTACAGACACCTCACATTTGCATCACCTCCCCCCCCCAAAAAAACCATTTGTCTTTCATCTTGGCAGAAACACTTGCTTGTCCAAATTCTTCCATCATGAAGAGTCAAGCCGTTTTCAAGGTAACTCTGCCTAGACAGTGCAGATCCCTTCCTGTCGTGCTCCTCGGGCAAGGCAAGAGACCAGGAGGCTGACAGAGCTCCTCTCCAGTCTTAGAGCTGCTGCTCCCCCCCGCCCCACTTCCCCAGTGTCAGCTGCTGAGGTTCTTCTCTACAAATCTGGTGCGAATGGCTCCTCCTTGGGCTGCTTCTTAGTCACAGCGTGCAAGTATTTCAGACGAATGGTGGGAAGCTGCTCATAAAGGTCAAAGCCCACCGGGCTCTCTTTATTTGGCAATTTATAGTAGAGAAGATGTCGCCTGAGTACCTGAAGAGTGTAGGAGGAAGCAGAGGGTGAATGAAAGAAAAGCAGTTTCCCCAATATGGCTCAAACCCTGGAGATATGGGCCATTCCAGACAATGCTTTTTCTCTTATGGGGAGAGCGTAAGGAGCACAAGGGAACAAAGCAGTTCAGATGCTGCAGCCCAAACACATGATGTTCATACTATTAGCACATCTGTTCCGGGGGAATTTGCACCTTAATAATGCCTGCAGTATTAGGTTGTTGGTAACTTCGCCGCAGACATAGTTATTGTTTGAGCTGTGCTGTAAGTTTTAATGCTTGTTATGAAAGGGAAGCAGGTTTCCTAGCTATCAGCTAAGCTTGCAATACTGCTTGCTGAATCTCCCTATCACATTTAGCGGATTGCCTAAGTCTCTACTGAATTGGTGGCTGAGCTTAGGTTTGAACTAGATACATCCTGACTCTTTCTGGTGACCAAGAAAAAGCCAGTGAGTGCTTCCTCCATTTAACTGCTCCAGTGCAGGAATATTCTTCACCCAACAGTCTGCCTTTCAAGAAAATTACCCAATTGGCCACACAATAAAATGTGCTCTGTCACATACCATATAGAAGTGCATTATAGGCATGTTTGAATCAGGGCTTGCTTCTTAGTTGGGCATTTTAATAAATAATAATAATAAAATTTTATTTGCACCCCGCCCTCCCCGGCGGGGAGATGCGGGGCTCAGGGCGGCTAACATCTTAAAACTGTGATTGTAAGAAGGGTGTTCAACAGTTTGCATGGGGTTTTGCTCAACATCCCTCCATTCCTATGGAAATGATGGCTCCTTTGTGCTGAAGAAGACTCAGTAGAGAAACCAGAGCAATTGTTTGCAGCGAGCCAATGGGCCGAACTAATGTGTCTGAGCCAAGCAACCCATAGAGACATGTCTTCAAAGTTGGGAGCACTGAGTAAGATAGGTGTGAAAATTCATCACTCCACAAAACTCTCTCATCGTATTACAAGGACTGGTTTTGAGAGCCAGCTTCAGGTTGCTTACCTCATCAGACAAGAGCCAGGTCCTCTGGAGAATGCTTTTTCGGGCCACATCAGCCTCCTGAGATAAAAGTACCAATAAAATAAAATAAATGTTAAACTTGTAGTTGCTTCTCTAAGAGAAAGGAATCCAGCTCTTCAGAATCCCCAAGGGAATTGTTGGCCATCATAGGCAACAATGAACACACAAGAGCCAAAATCTGTAAATCCTATATAGCAACTGTCAGGGGTTGTTGTGGCTACTCTTGAGTAACGACCCTCCACATCTGCTTGTCTTTAAGATGTTTTTATTGGTGCATATTATTTACAGTGCAAAGTGTCCATAAATCATGTCTGCCTCAGTCTGAGTCAGAACCTCGCAATGGCTGCTTTCTGTTTCGCGTCCAACATAACAGCCTGGGAACCCCAAAGCGCCGCCCCTTGCTCCTACGGGGAGCCGTTCGTCTCAATTCAGGCGTTGGGGGGAATGGCCTCCCTTCTGACCGTCTGCCGGTCCCTTCCTCCACCACTCTCCCTCCCTCCCTTTGGAGCAGGGGCTCTCTGAGACTGCCAGAGCCTTGGGTCTCCCTTTCTGTTTCCTGGCTCTTGTAATCTGATCCTGTGCTGGACTTACTGCTCTGCGAAGAACTCGACCTGATGAGAGGGGGCTGTTCCCTATAAGCTTTCCCCCTTACAGCAACCTTTTCTTCAAGAGTTTTGTGTGCTCAGAAGAACCCACGCAGATACATCTTGTTTCTTGGGCTGCTCTTTCTGAATTACGTTTCTTGGCAAATCAGCTTTCTGCTGGCATGGATGACAAGTGGCCTGACAGGCCTAGTGAGGATTCAGTGGTCTGGCTCACACTTCACTCTAAGCCAAACCATGGCTTAGCATGTGGGTCAACCTTGAACCACCAGAGGTTCTAGTTTGGTCCAGGAGACCATTTTCCCCAAACTACAACTGCTCACCCATCAACTGACATCACTGTTGACATCAGCTGATGGGCAGGAGGAGAGGATTTAATCCTGTATTGGCTGGGTGCCCTGTTCCCAGCAGGGAACGGGAATGTGCAGCAAAGGCAGCAGGATTCAATCTCTTGAGCAGGGAATTAAAGCACTTCTCAAAAACACAGTGCGAAGCAGCTCACACTCTTCTCCTATAAGCAGGTGGGCAGCAGTGGAGCACTCTGGACAAATGGAAATTTCCATGTTGTCTTCAAAAGGCAACCCAACAATGATGCCATAGGCTATTTCTGTTTCCTCTAAGAATCCCAGGTCCACACTGACAGCCCAGGACAATACATTCATCCAGATCCTCCCTCCTAAAAGCTGACGGACTTTTGACACAACCAATTGAGACAGTGCATCAAAACTGTGCGCATCACACAACCAGCCTGGTGGAAGAACAGGATGCACCAGGGCCAGACTTTTAAAGATGATCGCATACCTGTGTGGTGCTATCCTGTGAGAACATGAAGCTGTTGACATGGGCCACAGCAACCACATAAAGTACAGGGCACCAGTTCTGTCGCAAGGTCCCTGTGACCAAGGTCTGGAAGTACTGCCGTAAGAGGTTCAGGTTGTCTTCAGCAGGGGAAAGGTATCGCTCCAGAGAAACAGGAAACTGCAACAAAACCAAGAAAGCAACACCACTCAAAAAAATATGTATTTTATGTTTTTTTAAAAAGTATGTTTTATAGAAAAATAGACTGAAACACATTTATTGTACACACACACACACACACACACACACACAATAATAATAATAATAATTGTACATGAAGAGTGTGTAAAATTTAACTGTGGACTCTTCATGCATTTGTTCAGGCTGGGATGGAACAAGATAGGATGGAACAGACCTATGACTGTGTCATGTAATTCTACTCAATACTGATCTAGAGCAGATTCCAGCGTATAGTTAGCAGAGTAGAAACTTAAACATGTTGCAGGATTTCCAAAAAATAGACCAGAGGGAATTAATATTTCATCCAGCAGAGCTTTACTGCTACTGAAGGCAAATGAGCATAATGGTCACAAATCCAATACGTTCAGGATTGGCAATGTCCATATGAAGTCCAGTTGCAGCAGACTTAACTGAAACTTACAATAACTTCTACTATGTACAGAACACCACACCAGAAGGAAAAGAGATAGAAAGAGAAAGTGAAACCCAGGCTCCTTCTGGCCTTACTTTTATAGTCAGCAGGACCTTGACAGAAGAGATAACAGAACCAGTTTAAACCAGCTGTACTCAGCTTCTCTGAAGGAATAACCCAAAGACCATGAACCTTCTGCTTGTTTCTTTCACACAGAGAAATTCCCAGAACCCTCTTGAATTACGGTAATTAGAAGAGGAAAGATCTCTACACATCAGATCAATACTTTCTGCACCAAGAAATGCAAACTGACAGATTGAGCTCCAGCAAAACTAAAAGCGGAGAGGGAATTAGGCTGCTCAGTCCACCCCTAGTAGGGAACATAATTATGCACCCCCTAATCCTGCCAGCTACTTCTGCCTCCTTAGACGTTTCCTTCCTTCCCTCTCATAGTACTAGAATACAGGGACATGAAGATTCAGGGCAGGCAAAAGGAAGTACTTATTCACGAAGCACATAGCTAAACCCGCAGCACATAGCTAAACCCAAAGATGTAGTGAGGACCACTAACGTAGATGGATTTAAAAGGGGGTTAGACACATTCATAAAGTGTTAAGGCTATCAATGGCTACTGCTCATGACAGCTTTGCTGGGGATTACAAGTAGAGAGTTCTGCTACGCTCATGTGCTGTTTATGGGGTTTTCATAGACATCTTGTTGGCCACAGGGAGAACAAGATGCTGGACTAAATGGGCCTTCAGTCTGATCCAGCAGGGCTTTCTTGAGCTTACTTCCCACCCCCAAAAGTCCACCCCTACCTCCAAACAAACCAGCCTTATCTTGGGGAGACCTACCTGCTGGAGTGGAACTCCCAGTGCCCTCAAGGTGCTCACATGCTCTCCAAAGACGGCCATCCTTAGCTGCACACTAAACCGCCTCTGCAGAGGAAGAAGCACGAAGATGCCAAAGAGTGGGTCTCCAAAGGAGACACCTTCAAACTGTTCCAGGAGGTTGATGTAGAGGTCATGGAAAGAAGCTAAGCCAGGGAGGGGAGCATCCAAGTTCAAGGAGTCCAGGACTTTGGGTTGGCAGTAAAGGGAGAGTAGAGCAGCTGTGTAGCAATGGACGGGTCCTTCCAGGAACAAGTCACTGCCCGTGAGGAAGACACACATAAGCCTTGCAAGTTTGGCTGCCGCCGAGATGCCCTGAAGGACCCTGGCTCTCCAAGTCTCCAGCAAGAGGACCCACTGCAGGTTCTGAGTCACTGTGCGCACAAGATCCAGTGGGAGAGAACTCAGCCCAGCCCACCGGGTTCCTGCACCAGTCACACTGTTATAGAGGTTGATGAGAGGAAGGAACGGCCAATCGGAAGGTAGGATTGGCCCTTTGACCTCAGGAAGAATCATGGATTGGATTAAGTGTGTTCGTCCTTGGTAAACATCTCTGGAACGAACAAGGGTGGGCTCCAAGTAAGCAAAGTGAGAGAGGTAGCAGGCCTGGATAAGTGGGAGTTGCTGGTATGCTTCCTCCAGTAAGGTACCACGACTAGGGAGTGGAGGAACAGCAGCTGCTGAGCCTGGCTGTGCTGGCTTCGCCTTTGAGCTCAAGTGCAGGAGGTCTGAGAAATCAGCAGCTTCTGGGCCCCCTGATTTGCCTTCCCTGTACAAAAGATGGGTGGTGGGGAAAACAGGCGATAACTGTCAATGCTTTCTTGATTAATGCAATGCTATTTGCTTATCTATTTCCTACAGCACAAGAGTAATCCCCAACAGTCTTATGATCTACATTTTCACAAAGATGCAGCATGACTCCAGGGTGCTGACCTAAGGAAATATATTCTACAATGTGGCAGGTGCTGCTTGTATAAGTATGTAAGAAGTGCCTAGCTGGAACAGAAGAGAGATAAGTTTGCTAGATGAAATGCATCTCCAGGAATAGCTAGGGCAGCTCAGAAAGGGGTGTGAAGGGGATTCCTGGATGTAGAAAGAGCCTCTGAGTGTGGAGGACTCATTATCATAGCTTACAGCAGTGTTTCCCAACCTTGTGCCTCCAGATGTTTTGGGACAACTCCCATCATCCCTAGCTAGCAAGACCAGTGGTCAGGAATGATGGGAATTGTAGTCCGAAAACAGCTGGAGGCACAAGGTTGGGAAACACTGGCTTACAGCACCCTTCCTCATCTTGATGTTGCTGGACGCTAACTCCCAGCAACCACAGCCAACCGATGGCCAGCGATGATGGGAGTTGGAGTCCATGTATGCAGAGGCCACCAACCGTTTTTATATGTGGGAATCCATGTTTCCAAGGAGATTCAAACATTCGATTTCTTTTCTCATTACCATAAGCAGCCTCAACATAGCGAAATGTAATAACCTATTTTTGGGATGAGGAACATATCGAAAGGGAAATGGTCTGAACACATGGGTATTCCCAATGCCCATTTTCTGCTTTCAGACTGACTCTTGTGGAGTGGAGTGCCGAAAGTGCCACGTTTGTGGACTGGGTCACCTTCTTAAAGGTAAAGGACGCCTGACAGTTAAGTCCAGTCGCAGACGACTGTGGGGTTGCGGCACTCATCTCGCTTTACAGGCCCCAGCATTTGTCCGCAGACAGTTTTACCAGGTCATGTGGCCAGCATGACTAAGCTGCTTCTGGCGCAACGGAACACCAAAACCAGAGCAGCACATGGAAACACCGTTTACCTTCCCGCCGGAGCAGTACCTATTTATCTACTTGCACTTTGGGCGTGCTTTCAAACTGCTAGGTTGGCAGGAGCTGGGACCAAGCAAGGGGAGCTCACCCCGTAGCGGCGATTCGAACCGCCAACCTTCTGATCGGCAAGCCCAAGAAGCTCAGTGGTTTAGACCACAGCACCACCCGCGTCCCTGGTCGCCTTCTTAGGCCTTGGCAAATCTCTCATGGCTTAACCCACTTTCCAGAGTTTATGTTAAGGATCTATCACCATCAATGTAGAAGAAGTCAATTTTAAAAATTGCACAAACATAACCTCCAACTTTTTGCACAGCAGAGGAACTTTACAAGTGGAAAGGCAATAAAGATGGCACAGAGATTTAAAAGACTTCACAGCTGGTGCAGAGAAGAGCAAGAAGTCACCCTTTGTCCTTCAGGGCCATGGAGCTGCATCAAAATGTTTCTTCAGCTATGTAGACAGCACAAGTATTAGTCATGATGGCTATATATTATCTCCAGGATCAGAGACGGTATGCCTCAGAATATCAATTGCTGGGGATCAAGAGGAACAGAATGATAAGATAGTTGTGTCCTGCTTGTCTCGTAAGCATCTGCCTGGCCACAGGTGGAACAGACGGCTGGACTAGACACACGAGCAAGACTCATTTTATGTCCTCAACTCCCACTGCAAGGAAACCTAGAACAGGCTCCCCAGTAGGTTACTGAAACTAAAACTCTCCTGTAAATCTCTCTTTCCTTTTTCCCCAAAACAGTTTCTCCACGTCCTCGTCTTTGGAAGGGTTACTCAAGGGGAGCGATGGGGAAGAGGTGGAGAGGGAGCAGAACTTACGGAATCAGTTTTGCATTGAAAGCAAGGCCCAATAGGAGCTCATGAGCCAGGTGCTCACTGCCTGGCAACAAACGGCTTAACAACGCCATGGCAACGCAGTGATAGAGTGAAGCATGCTGGCTGTAATCCGGACAAGTACCTGCCTGCACAGGAAACAAAAATCCAGCATGTGAAAATGTTGCAGCCATGCGCATTGACACAGATATAGGGGTCATGATATGACACAGGGCAGGGGCAGGGAGAAAGGGAGATGTTCTATGCCAAGCTGCAAGAGCAGGCAGGTTTTTTTTATCCTTATAAACATCCTCAAAAGAAATCCCCCTACGTGTTGGCTTTTCACCATGAAGTCCGCAAATCCGTGCAACACAGTGCAACTTTGCATTGTGTTTATGCAAAGTGGTGGGAGACAAGTTAAGACAGATACTTCGGTTGGCCAAAATCTAGGTTTTACACAGCAGATCACTCAGATTTTCAGCCAATTTCACCTTACGGTGAATGAATACACACGGCACAACCCCCAACTTTCCCACAACACGCAAGTCCCTTCAGATAGAGCCTATTGCTCATGTTTGGGTGGCGTGGGAGTAGAAGCAGACAGCTTTAGGCATCTGCAGACTGTTAAGAAGCTGCAGTATGTTTTCTTTATGGGTGGCAAATTGGGATGGGAGGTGGAAAAAAACACCTATTGGCTTCTTTTGTCCATTTCATTATCAAAGGTGGGGAATGGAGAGTGGGGGACATTGTAAAGTGAATCAGTAGGTGCCAAATTCTATTGAGGAACCACAGCCTCATTCACCATATCCCCTCCCCAGCAGGTTCTGTAATAAGTACATGGGCAAATCCACCCTTGTGTTCCTCAGATGTTTTGGACTACAACTCCCATCAGTCACAACCAGCATGTGCTGTAGTAAAAAACATCTGGAGGGCCCTAGGCTGGTGATGGGTGGGCTAAGCAAACCAGAAGTGAAGATGGATGCAAAGAGCTTACCATTTTCTGAGCCAGTGAAAGCACGTAATATTGAAAGTGGTACTCGTGGCTCAAGAGCCAAGCAGAGGAAGGAGTTATAGAAGGCAGGTCAGCAGTCCAGCTCTGCAACAGATAGTCTGTCACATCCTTCACATCCAGTATGGAGACATACTGTGTTAAAAAGAGGGGGGGGTATTGTCAGTTCAAAAACACCTGAATCTAGAGGGTGATAGTCTCCTTTAGCTAGTTTTTTTCCTATCATACAGAAATGCCATTCATATGCTCCGCTACTACAACATCCTTCTCATTGTCTGCTGGGATAATTGAAAACTGATGGTTTCCCCGGAGAGAACAATGCATGCTATATTCACATTTTAAGAGACATCGGAAAAGAGCCCATTTGTCTGGAAAAGTAATTAATGGTCACTGCTCCTTCTTTCTTACCAAGGCTGTCAATTTTACCAGCTCTGGAGCTTTTCAAACTTTTAACAACCAATCTGCAGAAGGAGAAAACAAGCTTCCTCCATCTTCCATGTGACAGCCCTTCAGATATTTGAAGATTGCTATTATGTCATCTCTCAGTCTTCTCTTCTAGCTAAACATACCCAGCTCCTTCAGTTCCCTCAACCATTCCTCGTAATGGCTGGTTTCCTGATCCTTTATCATCTCCGTTGCCCTCCTCTGCACTGAGCACACCTGCAAGCTTCCCTGAGATCAGAAACCCTGCACAACTGGGGTTCAAGATTGAGGGAGGCTTGTACACAAACACACTTATGAACCATCTTCAGAATTTGCCAAGTTGGGGTGTGTTTTTGCGTGTGGTTTACATAACCTACATGCTTATAATTTTATAAAACCTGAAGAGGGTTTATATGCCCAAAGGCTCTCAAATGCCCAAGGGTTGGGCTTTCAGAGCTCGCTCAACAACTCCTGGCTTGCCTGAAACACATAAATGGGACAGTGTTACAGTGTCCTGTTTACATGTTCTTCTCAGATGCAGGAAGTGTCCTCTGTTCTCTTTTTTTGGAACAGAGCATGTCCCCAACAGAAACGGCAGAACAAAACACCAGCAGGACTCACCTTGCCAACCAGCCCTTTGTGTACGGTGATGATGCTATCGACAAGCACCAGGAAGGCAGTAAGGAAAGGGAAAGGCGATTTAGAGCCTGCAAGGCTCATTGGGGGTTTGCCCCCAGTGCAGCTCAGAGAAACGATGCTGGGAAGAGATTCTGGCGCTGGAGAGCAGGTTAAAGGATTGCACAGAGCAGAGCATGGCCTGTGTGGAAAGAGAGAGAGAGAGAGAGAGAGGGAGAGAGAGGGAGAGAGGGAGAGAGGGAGAGAGAGAGGGAGAGAGAGAGGGAGAGAGAGAGAGAGAGAGAGATTATAGTTCAGAAGGCATATACTGAGAAAAAAGCAACTTATTAAAAAAAATCCATGTGATTAAAGCGTTGCCAGCTAAAGAGAGAAATTCAATGGTATGCTAAGACAATAGTACAGTGGTACCTCGGTTTACAACCTCAATTGGTTCCGGAAGTCTGTACTTAAACTGAAGCGTACTTAAACTGAAGCGTACTTAACCTGAAGCGAACTTTCCCATTGAAAGTAATGGAAAGTGGATGAATCCGTTCCAGGTGATGAAAAACACCCCCTAAAACAGCAATTTAACACGAATTTTACTGTCTAATGAGGCCATTGATCCATAAAATGAAGGCAATAATCAATGTACTGTACTATAAAATAAATCAGACAGTATTTTAGGTGAAAAAATTAACATTTATTTCTTATCTGGGCTGATGATAGTCATTGTTTGGATGGGGGCTCAGGGTCCTCTTCCACAATCACAATGCCTTCGCGGAGGCCGGGCCTTCGCTCCGATGCCTCCTGGAGGCCGGGCCTTCGCGGAGCCATGGGAGCGCCTCCGCAGCTGCAGCCCAGTCTTCAGGCCTTCGCGGAGGCCTCTGTAGGCCTCGGAAACCTCGGTTTACTTACTTCCGGGTTACAAGCGTTCGTAAACCGAAAATTCGTAAACCGAGGTGTTCGTAAACCGAGGTTCCACTGTACCATCAAGGCAAGCATTCCCCACTCCACCCTGCATGCTGTTCTGGGGGTTTTGCCGACCAACGCAGGGCCAATTTGGGATTTGTTTCATGTACTAGACTTGTCAGACAAAGTGGGACTCTACCCCCACAGACCGCTCCCAGAGTGCCCTGCGAACAGACTCCTTCATTCCTTGGCGTCTTCGGCTTTGCCATACAGGTGCCTGCAGAAAGCACAAGGCCTCGAGAAGCCCAGCAGCGAAACAATCCTGAATGTGCAGTGCATCGCTACCCTCATTAAGAGGCAGCAAATTTGCCCTCAGTATCTGGAATAAGCAAGCATGATCTATTTGCCAACACCAGCACAAACCTCAATCTGACCATTAAGTAACACCCTGGCAAGAATAAAGAACCCTCTACACCAGGGGTTCCCAACAAAATTTTCTCGAGGACCCCTCATCGAGCCGCTATTGTGACAAGGACCCCCATTAATTCCTAATCCTAAAATTAAAAAGTGAGAGCCAAATTAAGAGTATTTTTATATTTTATATTTATACGTTTTTTTACAGTTACAACAGAGTACTCCATCAGTATACATTTAGTTTTAATTTTCAGTTCTTAATGTGATGAACCACTTTATAACCAACGGTCCATTTTTAACTACACGAACTATAGCTTCCATGAAAAACAACGCTTTGTTTACAAACGCTACTGTTTTGCAAAGAGGCAGCGCGCGCCAAGGAGGAGGAAGGCGAATGGAGAAGACAGGGTACCTGCGCAGTAGCGCACAAATGAAGCCGACGCGCGCAAAGCATCTTGGGGAGGTGAGCGTTAGTAGAATGCGTGCACTGCCTCTTTGCAAAACAGTAGTGTTTGTAAAGCGCCACCTAACGGCATACAGCAGAACTACTGCCTCTATCTAATTCTAGTTTTGCGCTAGACTCTGCTCATGCAGGAAGCGGCCAAAACAAAAAACTGTTATCATACGAAATATATTTAATATATTTTTTATTCTAATAGCATCTTGCGGGCCCCTCTGGCATAGCTTACGGACCCCTGGGGGTCCGCGGACCACCTGTTGGGAACCACTGCTCTACACCAAGGTAAACTCATGTTCTGTGCCACAAAGCAGGATTCTGTGACCCGCGTAAATGATGCAGTTTAACATATGCTCACGTTGCATAATTTACTCTGCCTTTACGGGCGAGATCAAAAGGCAAATGGGGACAGGAGCAGAAGGAAAGAAGACGCACAGCCCTGTCCGTCTAGCAGGACTGTTTCAGCTGCCCAAGGAATGACAGCACAGCACCACTGCCGCAAGACGCTCCACCGACTAGTAACGCAAGCTGGTTGGCTTGCTGCAGCAGCAACATACGTGGGCGCAGATTTTACCTGAGCATTTCCCAGAGGTTCTGCATGGCTGTCTGTCTGAGGAGAGGCAGCAGCAGCGCTGATGTCAGATGCTCCACTTCCTCTAAGGAATCAATGGGGTTTACTGATGGCTGTGAGGGGGGGGGGTGGAACGGGAGGGAAAAGGCGTTTTTGTGAAAACTCTGAAATTAAGCCAACAACATTATACTGTGCATGAGTCAGACCTATTGATTTCCTTTCTTTTTAGATTCAGGATGCTGCAGGCACATGATTTTGCCTCATGACATTGTCCAGGACAGTGATCTATTATGCATGAGCAATGCCTCCAAACGTATTTGCCTAGGGGTGCTTTATATTAAAGAACTCAAGTACAGCAAGAAGGGGCTAATGTAGTGGTTCTCAAACTCATTGTCTCTTTCCCTGCCTCAGTGGAAAATGGCAGGACATGTTGGCAGACCACTAAATAATTATTCTACCTGTTGTAGCAATTGTATGTTGAATGTGCTACATGCTGCTTTATGTAGCATGTATTAAATTGTATTAAAAGAGATATGCCATTGTCCACCTGAATAAAGCTTGCAACCACTGTTGGTCCATGGACCAGAGTTTGGGAACTCCTGGGCTGGTGTAACTGCCCTAATGCTTCAAGTAGGACAGCTGAAGAGTTTCCTTACAGGCCCCTGCAAATCTAGGACTCTTTAATTCATCTCCTTGCAAGACAAAGAGATCAATCACTACTTTTCTGGAATTAAAAGTGGGTCGAGGATGTCAAAATCTATGGAACTGGCAAGGAGGAAACTGTTCTTTCCTGTTCATGCTCCACAGTTGACTACCACTGTCTCCTTCCCAACAGGAGCTCTTCCTCCTTTCCTGTGCACACTGTACTCCTCCTGCTCTAGATAAACTTTGGATGACTGGGAAATCAGGCTCAGACACAAGCCTGGCTCACATATAATGCTAATCCATAGTTTCTTTAGCTTAACAATGACTTGTTTGAAGACTACCCATGATTTGTTTTCAAACCAGTGCTTGAAAAGGTCCCTGGCACTAGGTTTAAAAAAAATACTGAACAAACATATCTTTATTTGCTTTTTGTACAGTTTCTAAAACTATTTTAGTTGTTTTTATGGTTTGTAAATTCCCTTGAGACTTGAGATTTGGAAAGAGATTCGTAATCCCCCTCCCCCCGCATAAACAAATGACTTAAAATGAATAAATAAGTAAATAAATAAATAAATGTGAAGCTTATGAACCACAGTTTGTTTTAACTATGGTTTGGTGTCAAGTCCAAACCCACCCCAGATGCTCACCAAGCTATACAAGTATTAGACAAGAACAGCTGGAAAATAAATCAAGTTCTGGAAAAACAGCCCATGGCTTGTTTGCTTGTTGGTGAGTTGACTCATTGCTTGTTGAATTAGTGTGTGAATGCAGCTACATGTGTGAATGCAGCTACAGAATGCATATATGGTTCTGGCTATGGTCAGGCCTCAAGCAATCCAAGTATAATCATTTTGACTGGTAGGTGCTTCAAAAAAAAGCTCCTGAAGGTCATTTCAACAGGGGCTGAAAACTACTGCTAAATCTTTTCCACTTGATTTGGAAAGTTTCTGATGCTTTTGACACTCTCCCCATGAACGGGGGAAGAGATATATTAAGCTGATCCTGTCCGGAGTCATCCTAGTAAAGCCAGGTTAACCAAGGTAGTGCCTCCAGATGTTGTTGGACTCCAACTCCCATAAGCCCCAGCCAGGATGTCCAGTGGCCAGGTATGATGGGAACTGTGGTCCAGCAACATATGGAGGGTACCATGCTTGGCAAATTACAAGACTGAAAGACACTGAAACCAGCTGCAAGGTTCACCTGAATTTACAAAGGAACCCAGAAGACAGGCACCTGTATCATTTCCGTTAAGACAACTGCACTTCCTTCCCTTGACTGTACTCCAAGCCTTGTCCGGACGGATAGTTGCACTGAGGAATAAGGGATCCACCCAACAGACAGTTGCAAGAGACACTTCTTTGGTTTTCACAGGCCTCACCTGCTGATTGCAGTGACTGTAATAGGCTGCCATGTAAAGGATATAAGCTGTTGTGAGGGGCTGCAGTGCCTGCCAGATCTCCAGCTGGGTTATTTGTTCAAGGCATCCTTTCAGTTGCATTTCAATGATGGGCCTGAAGCCAGATACCTGGCTCCAGGTGACTGGCGGAGGTGGAATCTGGCCACCGCCTTCTGGATCACTCCTGAAACAGAAAAGAGAAACCATGAAGGGGAGAGGTAAGACTCAAACTGCTAATGCCAACTGAATGATCAGCCTAAAAGATTCAGTGACTGTGGAACATGTCTTAGGATGCTTTCATTGTTGTCCAGTTTTACTATTTAACATTTTGTTGAGAGGTGGTAGATATTCCGAATGAAATAAATGAACAAACTTTAATCACGAGAGTATTGTGTATATCCACTCTACAACTAGATGGCTTCACAAGCAAGCTGAAGTGGTGCCTTGCCCTAACCTTAACGATTATTAAATTATTACTACATTTAGATCCCACCTTTCCACCAAGGAGCCAACGCTGCGTATGTGGTGCTCCCACCCCCCCTCCATATCTTTACAACCCTGGCAGGTAGGTTAGCAGACAGATGGTGACAAGACTGATGTCACCCAGTAGACTATACGGATTAATGGGGATTTGAACTCTAACTATATTTGCATGCCACCCAATAACTGTTTAATCAGAGCAGACCTACTAAAATGAGTGAACCTGTAGTCATGATTATTCATTTCAGTGGGTCTCCTCTCAGTAAAACTAAGCTGAATATCAACTAAGTCCTCTGGGCAACTAACAACAATAACAGCACTATAAATACAAATCAGAGAGTAAGTATAATTGAAACAACAACAACAACAACCACACACCACTCAGTGTACTAGTACAAATGGGAAAAGCAACATTATAGTCATAAGCCCCACTTATGGATGAGAATTGAAATGACCTTGTTCTGAGAGAGGGGGAACAGGGGAGCAAAAGAAAGAAGAATGTGTTATTTCTAAGCAAGGTTTCAGCAGTTGTTTGGCTGGAGAGGATTCATCAAGTTGCAGTTTTAATATCTGTCAATTTTGTACCATCTGTAATATTTTCACTAATGTTTTGCAAGCTGCCCAGAGACTGCAAAGCAAGCAGAATACAAATTCATTCATTCATTTTTTAAATTTAAGATAGGAAATGGTCAAGGCCCATTTAAGATAGGAAATGGTCAAGGCCCTTGGCTGATGAAAGATTAAGAGCTGCTTCACCCGTGCACAGATATCACTTGATTCCTAATTACAGAAACTCGTGTGACTGATAATTCTTGGGCTCAATCTAAAGATGTCCCTTCGGCTTGCAGAAAAGCTTTCGATCCAGATGATGTTACCACAAACAGAAACGGGGGTTAATTTTCATTGATAACCCCAGCAGGCTGCTGCATCATATTCCATCCTGTTCTAGGAAAGTCACCTCCCTTCCTCTTCCACTAGCAGAGGCACACTATAGTTTTAAAGCCCCTCCACAAGCAAAAGGGAACAATGGGATTCAACCCATTATGTCTGCAGCAATGAGAGTTCCATTTGCGGGATGCAGGACACAAGCTGAATTCGCACAGAACAGCACTCATACTGCAAAAGCACTTTTCTCTGATGCTGGACACATTACGCCTCTAGCAAAGTGTTTTTTCCCTTGGTTTGCCCCTGCAGCCTATCAGTCCCCATATGCTTTCCTTCAAAGTGCTCCCACCCCTGTCACTCACTCTCATCAGAGCAACCTCTTTCACTGAGCCAGGTATTTATTTACACCCACCCAAATGATTATCTTCTCAATCAAATTCCCTGTCAACCTCCACTTCAACAGCACGAACAAACCCCAGGCTTTGCTGGACTCAGCAGTGGATTCCTAGGGAATACCGCAATCAACTGCTCTTCAACAAAGCCTAATTATTTCCTCCCACTCATCCTAAAAAGAGGGAAAAGGAAGAAAGAAAGACACAAAAGCAGGGGACTAAAGCAGGACACACACAGGGAAGACTAGAACTCCTCTTTGAAGGGCAATTAATCTGACAAGACTGCTAGGCTGAAAGAACATTGACGGTCACAACCTTACTTGCCAAAGTGATCAGATTTTAATGAGGTATCATCACCACCCTAATAAATACCTTCCTCACAACTATGGAAAGCCAGAGAAGCTTTGTCACAATTCTCACCACCACCAGTCGTGCACAGACAGCTGTTATGAAAAGGACAGAAACTTCAACACCACTTTCAGCCACAGAACAGCAATTTTTGTCTCCAGGAAGCTTCCATCATGTTTGGTTATGTGTTGTGCTCTCTCAAAAGTTTTCCAAAGACAAACAGCCTCCGGTAAATGAAGCCTACTCCTAGACTCTCTCTGCCTGTATTCTGCTTTTAAAGTGCCCATGTCAAGCAGGACATAGAGAGAGCTCCTAAGTACAAAAAATTTAAAACATCCATATTTTTCACTTTTAAACCCCGAAAATGACTTTCCAACAATGGTGGTGGTGTTCACTCATTTTTGTACGCAAAAGAATGGGTAAATTATATTCACTTTGCTTCTCATAAAAGTCCCCGGGATTTATTTATTTGTACATATTCAACAGCCATCTCATGTTTTAAAAGCCTATAATAATCCCACAAGAGAACCACAAGCATGTGGCTATGTCAGGCTGCATATGATATAATTTAGGAAAGCTGCTTTGCAAACAATAGCCTGTTCTCTTCCCCACCCACCCCATCATTTTGCAGGTAACTGGCTCCCCCCCCCCATCATTTTAAATCCTTTCCTGCCCTTCACTTCAAGTGCCACTTTCCCGAAACAAGTGATGAGAATTCTGCACGGCCCATTTGCAAGAAAAACCAGAGAAATTGATTCACCTATATTTCACAGAGAGCCAATTCACTAACTGCTAGTTTCTCTTTGTAAGGAAGCACTTAACGGCAGAATTTCAACAAACCCTACGTTTAGTGCCAAGTGTTATTTATTTGGGCATTGCAGAAAGCCGACATGTGATGGCACCCTCGGTTCTTAGAAGCAGGAGTGCCACAGCTCTCGTTCAAAATGAAACTCCTCTAAAAACAAGAATACAGTGGTACCTCTGGTTAAGAACTTAATTCGTTCCGGAGGTCCGTTCTTAACCTGAAACTGTTCTTAACCTGAAGCACCACTTTAGCTAATGGGGCCTCCTGCTGCCACTGCGCCACCGGAGCATGATTTCTCTTCTCATCCTGTAGCAAAGTTCTTAACCCGGGGTACTATTTCTGGGTTAGCGGAGTTTGTAACCTGAAGCATTTGTAACCTGAAGCGTCTGTAACCCGAGGTACCACTGTAAAGGCAAATAATAAGGTTGTGCTCACAAACCCATTCCCTCACTCAGTTACACTTTTGACAGAACCTGATATTGTGGGTGGTTTATCTTGTGGCTTTGCAAATGCTTCTTCCTGGGTGGAATGTCATGTCTTTGATCTGGGATAATGCCTCTTGCTTGCCGGGTACGGGCAAGTTTACCTCTGACTTTTGCATTGCCGGAATGTAGCAGCCCACAGTACGGAGGCAATTATGTGGAGCAAAAGCATCCACACATACAGGCAGGGGATGGTTTTCAAGCAGATAATGCAGCAACCTCGCTGAAGCTACACCGAACTGAGTCTGCTCAATGCATGAATTGGAGTCTGATGGGAACCCTGCATGCAAGGTCCCACGACAAAAGAAAGGCAGCTGTATGAGCGTTTGATGGCCTTCCACTGCTCTGTGAAGGCCGTTCTTTTTGGGACAGGCTTTTTAAAATCATTGGCTGCTAGTCATGATGGCTGTATACCACTTCCACACTGCCCAATATTTTTGTCCCCCAAATCAGGATGTCAGGAGGGGAGCACTTTCCAGTCCGGTGCTCTGGCAATCAGAGCACTGGACAAAAAGTGGACTTGTAAAAGGGTAAAAGTATTGGGAAACAATGTATAATGAATTGGAAAAAAATGTTTTAAAGTACCTCCCCCCCCCCCAAAAAAAAACCCAGAGTCCTTTCTGTTGGGGACAATTCAGAGGGAAATTCCCAGGTGTCAAAAAAGATTGTTTATGTATGCTACTACTGCGGCCCGTGTTTTGCTAGCCCCCAAACGGAAAACGAGCGAGGTCCCAAGCAAAGAAGAATGGCAACTTAAACTGATGGAATATGCACAGCTTGTAGATTTAACATATAGAATAAGAGAACAAGAAGAACATACATTTAAAGAAGACTGGAAAATGTTTCCTGAATATATGGGTGAAAATTGTGTTCATTTAAAAATGCTGGTAGCACTAAGATAAATTAAACAATGTTTTGATGGATGTAATAATGGGTTACCGAATGGTTTAGTTCATGTAAAATATGCAGGAATGTGTGGTATGCAAAATGAACCAAGGAAAGAGAAGCAGGGAAATCATTGATTCAAAGTTGTCTAAATGAATATTTTGAAATGTAATCTGGAAAAAATTAATTTAAATTATAAAAAAGGGCACTGGACAAAAAAGAGGGCATTTCAGGATCCTAACAGAAGCCATGACTGGCATCTAGGGAACAGCAGGTGAGGGCCAATACCCTTGTGTCTTACTTGTGAGTTTCCCATAGGCTTTTGCTTGAGATGCTGTACTAGATGGACCTTTGGTGTGGTTGTAACTTACGTTAAAAGGTAACGGTAAAGGGACCCCTGACCATTAGGTCCAGTCGTGACCAACTCTGGGGTTGCGGCACTCATCTCACGTTATTGGCTGAGGGAGCCAGCATACAGCTTCCAGGTCATGTGGCCAGCATGACAAAGCCACTTCTGGTGAACCAGAGCAGCACACGGAAACACCATTTACCTTCCCGCTGTAGTGGTACCTATTTATCTACTTGCACATTGACGTGCTTTCGAACTGCTAGGTGGGCAGGAGCTGGGTCCGAGCAACGGGAGTTCACCCCGTCGCGGGGATTCGAACCGCCGACCTCCTGATCGGCAAGCCCTAGGCTCTGTGGTTTAACCCACAGCGCCACCCGCATCCCATGTAACTTAGGTTACAAAGTTGTTAATTCATCATCTCCCTCACATTTTAGTTTAGAGCATTATATCTGCTATTTCTTATCTCCTTTAAGTGTTATTACTTGCATACAGTTTCTTATATTGTAATCTGCCTTGACATCTGGTTTAAAAATTCAAATGAAAACCTTTACAAGTAAATAGATAAGAATACGAATAAGAAAAAGCACTCCACTGAGTGATGAAAACTCATGTTGCTACTGCAGAACGTGCCTTTTTAGGAACACACACACACACACAAGGACTGGCAAGAGAAGGTGGTGATACCTGCTAAGCTGGGCTTGCAGTTCTGCCCTGCAGCCGGCTGTCTGTGTTACTTGAGTAAGCAGAGTCACCACGGCTGTAGCTCGCTGGACAGAAAGTTCAACTAGAGAGTTGTTCTCCTGAAAACTGCCAGCCAATTGAGCCAGGGATGGGACCGTCTTCATTAGCACAGGATAGAGATCCCTGTAAATTTGAGAAAATGTATGAGGTGGGGGGGGGATGATCACAGGACATTGACTCATTGTTAGAAATAATTTCTTTACTTCCAACAGAATCCCAAAATCCCATGATAAGACTTTGTGACTGACTCATATTCTGCAGAGAAAATGCTTCCTGCTTCTCAAAACGTTTGATAAAATGAACCAAAAGTTCATTTTTTAAAAAAGCAGGGAAAGTTAAAGCTCGAATAGAAACGAGGATTTTCCTATGCAACCGAAAGACATCATTTCAACCTTACTTACATTGTTAACATCTTTCTCAGTAAAGATAAGAGAACTAGCATCTTACATGGCCATGGCAGGTAGAAATATGCCAGAATTTGAAGACGAAAAACAAGGCAACTTTGCAGAAAAGAGCATCACTCATGACCAATTTATTTTGCTTGCTGGTTTGAACACAGCTGTTTAGGGATCAGTCCTTGTGGCAATGATCAGCTGCACCTAGTGTCACTCACCGATACAAAACTAGCATTTGGGCATACATAACCATTACAAAGTGGACCCATTCTGGTTTGTGAAAACCCGTCTGGAGAAGCTGGATCTTCTGCTGGCCCAGAGGCATCAACACCTCTCCCTGCTAATGAGTGGCCTCAGATCTGCAAGCCTCAGATACGGACCTCGCTAACAAGTCCAGTGACTGAGTCCACAGATACCTCACTTCAATTCCAACCTCCTTTATTCAGGGGATGTTGCAGAAAAGGAGGCTAAGCGACCATTTCAGAGACAGTCATTATTTGCTTCCTAGATTCTTGTCAAACTGACTTCCCTGGTAACTGTGTGGATGGGTGGTTTCCCCCCGCTTGTTATCCATCCTGGTTTAGAGATTAATAGGGGCAAATAAACCCTACTGATCTTCTCAGGTCTGGCCTTCTATGTTCTTTATGACGTGGGAGAGGCATACCTCTCTCCTGCCAAGTTGCTGCTGCAGTTTATACAAGCCCCTTCCTCTCCTGCCTACTGCAAAAGAAAAACTGCAATAAGCAGGTGGAGAAGGGAACGGCAGATCAACCACTATAGCTCTATGGCTTTTATGAATGCCAAGGGATTCTTTGACACCACCAGATTCACATCCAAGCTGTTAGCTGACATCCCTGATGGTGAGCAGAAGTTGCAGCTGGGCAAGGGTTTTTCTTTTTTGGCAGGTGGGGAGAAACCCCAGAAGATGCGCCTGAAAACATTCTGAAAACACACCCAAAGAGATCACAGGCCTGACCGTAGCCGGTGGCCACAGCCCACAAGCGGAAAGCTTCAGTGTTCATCCTTATGGCTTCCTCTATTCTCAGGGGAAGGTCTTTGGGATCTTCAGCTACGAAGCGACCCAGCCGACTCTTCAGTTCGAACTTATTAAGCTGTGAATGATAAGCAGACAGCAGAGTAAGATGCAGGACCTTACGGGAGAGTAACCCATACAGACATTCAAGGAGGAACACCTAATGATAGCCACTGGATTAGAGGGCTTTAAAATGGGATCGGGCAAGTCCATGAGGGATAGTACTGTCAATGGCTGGTGACACCATGATGGTTAAATCCACAATCACATGCATTGAACCATGGAACACCAGCTGCTAGCATCCTTACTTGTGGACTTTCTGGATGCAACTGGTTGGCTGCTATGGGAAGCATGCTGGGCAAGATGGATTGTTGGGAGTGACTCAGCCGGTCTCATGTCCAACAGCATATGGCTTGGTGTGGCAGTGGCAGCCACATGACCTCCAGTTAGTCCTATTGCTGCTACTTACTGGGAAGTAGAGGAAGAGAGAGGAGAGGAGAGGAGAGGAGGTGGGAAGGCTGGCACAGTGCACACACACCAGACTGGCTCTGCCATTGCATTTGCACCACACCCAACCTTGCCACCACCTTGTCCTGCCACCTCTGCATTTCAGTAAGCAGCAGTGATCACAACGGAACAAGGTCAGGTGAGCGGCACTACCCCACCACCCCACCTCCTGCCACTGCTTCTACCCCTTCTTAAAGTTTCATGGAAACCAATGGAAGCAGCGTTAAAAATGAGCACTCCTTTTCTTCTTACTTCCCATTGCACTTCCTTGCCGTTGAACCTTCCCATCTCAGCGCCTGTCCTTCATCCACTTTCCCCTTGCTCTCTGCAACCAAAGTACTTCTTACTCCTTCCCCTACCTTACCTCCACATAAAAGTTCTTTAGGAAATCTGAATTCTAAGCATTACTTATTTCAAGCACATGATTTGTTTCCATTGTGCCAAAAATCGGTGTGTGTGTGTGTCCATAGAGAATGCCAACAGACCGGTCAGCCATCTCTGGGGAAACTGAATAACCAGGCTTCTTCTTTTTGTCTCAACCATCTTTTGAACTTCTGCCCCCCTGTTTAAATAGCTTAAGTGGAGAGGCCCTTACCAGCCTGGCAGCTGCATTCCTCCCTCCAGATGCCAAGACTCTCATTAGCTTCATGGCAGTGGCACATGGAACTCCATGCAGGCTTGTGAGCAACTGCCCAGGTTCAGCTACTCTTGGATTCCACTGGGTGGGGAGGAATTCTCTGATGACCATCTCAACCAGGCGAGGGCAATCCAGAATCTGCAAAACAGACATTTAAGAGAGAATATTTAAGAGCGGCACAAAGCCGCTTATTTGTCAGTGCAGCAATGTAAAAAAGTTAACCATCTGGCCAAGTATATCACAGGAATCTGAAATATTCCTATATGATCTCTATTCTTCCACCTCAACTGGCATCTTCTCTGACTCAGAGAACACACACACAGGTACCTACCCGACTGCATGCTTCAGTAGAGTGCCTTGCAATGCGCGTTAGGATGTCTAGACTCTCCAGGACTACCAAAGGCACAGGTCGCATTACTTCCAGAATGTATCTCAGGCGCTGAAGAATCTTGGTCTTTAGCAGTCCCTTGGAGATAATAATAAACAGCGATGGTGACAAAAGGAAGGTTTTGTAAGTCTAATACAAAAGCCCCAATTATGGCTCAGCAAACTTCCACATCAGCCTATGAATCAGTAACAGATTGTGTATGTTTTCTGTGTTTTTTTACACAGATACTGCTTTATTGACAATATTCTGGAAGTGACTAGAAGTTTTACCTTTACGGCATCATATTGTGCCACTTCTGGATCTGGTTTGTTTTCATCCTTTGGTCTTTTCCCAGGTGCCTTCTGAGTTGGAGCTTGTTCCTCATTCTCATCTTCTTCCTCCATCTCCTCTTCACCTTCGTTCGGGATAAAAGGGTAGACAGTCATACCCTGGTACCACGAAAATGTCTTGTCCAGATACTCCTGGAAGGAAGTGAAAAACAAGAAGCTCGTTCTTGCTGAACAGCTGTCAAAAAAGAAGCAGGAGAGGATGCTCTCAAGTCCAATTCTAGACGTCTTTGATAGCAAGGCTTGGAAAGAGCCCTCCCAGAGGCAGTACTGGAATAGATGGTGTGAGAGGCAGCACTGAGACTTGAGAAACCAGAGTTCGAATCCCCACTTAGCCAGTCACTGCCCCTCAGCCTAACCTACCTCACAGGGCGGCTGCGAGGATAAAATGAAGAGGAGAGAAGTGTGTGAACCACCTTCAGCTTCTTGGATTAAAGGTAAGACATGAATATAATAATAAACTATAAAAAACAAATATTCATAATAAGTTCTAAAGGCATGGACCCAGAATTGTTCTTCTGCAAACAGAAGGGCTTCTTCCATAAACAGAAAACGCAAAGGATCCATTTAACGCACAAGGAGGAAGCTGCCTCTTGCAGAGTCTGGACACTGGTTCATCTAACTCAGTAGTGTCTCTCACCAGAGGATGGGAGTCTCAGGCTCAGGGGCCAAATGTGGCTCTCCATGCCTCTCTTTCTGGCCCTTGGAACTCAGCCCCTAGGTCTTACTCCTCATCAGTCCTGTACCATACTCTCCTTAAATGCTTTTTGCCTGTCTGGAATGTGTCCTTCTACTATGATAACACCCCTTGCTTGCCTGGATGGCAAGGCTGGAGAAAAATGTGTGGATCGCTGGAATGTGGCCTGCTGACACAAAGCTAAGAGTCACAGCAATTGCTCTACCCACTTTCTGTCTCTGGCGCCATCCCCCAGTGGTACGCCACACTACAAGGAGATGTGGCCACATTTGGGAGTGGCTCTGCATGATTTCAGAAAAGAGTAAACACTCTTTTCTGAAATCATGCAGAGCCACTCCCAGCCCTGCCTGGAGATTGAACCTGGGACCTTCTGCATGCAAAGCAGCTGCCCCACCACTGAGTTGAAGGGGGCAGACGCCCATTTTGGACCAAGGAACACAGAGATCTATCCCTACTGATACCAACATGCAAAACTATTTTACGTGGATTCTTGGGTTCTACAGATACGACACCTCATCATCTGGAGAGACAAGAAGCGCATGGAGGGCGTGGACAGTGGCTGCAACGACATTATCCACTGGGTCATCCAAGGAGAAGCGGAGCAAAAAGAGGAAACCAGCATCAAGCAGCACCCGCAGGACGCTTCCTTTCAGCGAGGAGGCAAACTCCCCTGCCTTGGCCTGAAAACACACACCACAAAAACAAAGTCAGGTTAAAAAGAGAGAGAGAGAGAGAAGTTGTTTTTAGAAGGCAGCCACCAATGTTGCACAGGGACACTTTCCTGGAAGTCCTTAGACTGGAAACTGATGGAAGCAAATCCCTTCCACTTCTCACTTCAAATCATGACATTTTCTTTTTTTATGATGAAGATTGGTATCTTTTGCATTCTTATCCTTTGGGGAAATGCACACAGCTATAAGGCAACTGAGTTTCTCCTTAGGGCTCCACATATGAGACCACCAAATACTATGGGCAGCTGCATCTCTGGCATCAAGGAGGAATGTTATCCCCTTGGAACTCTGCCAAGGTGTCTCTTGTCTCTGACGTTTGCCCTGTGCTTTGCAGGCCTTGCGAATGTTTCCAAAGCACAATACTGTAATGAAATCAGACCCTTCCACTCCCACCCATCCATCACTCTGTGCATGCCACAAACAATGATGGTCTACCAATGGGGACTAAGCCAGCCAAGACCTGTGGATTCTGGCTTATATCAATATACAATTATGGCCAATTTCTGCCAGATTTCATAACCTTTTCTCATTGCTTTAAAGCACTTAAGAGCCTAATTTGGCTGTTCCCAATAGCCAACGTATTCAACTAAACCACAAATTAATACAATGCAGCAGATTTTTCTGAAACTAAGTTCACCATTAGCGGATTTGGCAGTAGCTAGTGAATTAAACTGCTAGTTGCCTTTTATTTCCCTTAACAAATTCCTATGCATGTTTATTCAGAAACAATCCACACTAGGTTTTAGTGGCGCTTGTTCCCGGGTAAACGTGCAAAAGAACATCACTTGAACCTTTCAGGTTAGATAATAACATGATAACAGCATTAGAAGACAACTAGTAAGATTTCAGTCTAGTCAGCAACATTCTTTCAAAGCAGTTCAGTGGCTTAAAAGAGCCACCAAATAGTTTTATTTACTCATTAATGAGGTAGGAACCTTCAAAAATGTTTTAATATGGCCTTCCCCAGGCTGACTCCCTCAAGCTTTGCTGCTAAACTCCAACTTCCATCAGGTCCAGGCAACACAGCTAGTGGACAGTCTTAAAGCAACATCTGGAGGTGTCAGGCTGGGGAAGACTGTTTTGATCAATGACCCATCTAATAAGAACTGTCACAGCATGGAGCTTTCTGTTGGTGCACCGTGGTCATTCTTCAACTTTGCAAAAACGACCACTTCAGATCAAACCTTGTGAATGTACTTGGGTGTCACCAAACTGTCTTAATTTAGAGATTCCCTAGGGCCAATTAAAAGGTGAACAAGATCAGAAACCAGAAAGCACATTGGTGATTTGGTATGTGGAGATGGTTTATGCGCCATCAGAAGAAACCTGGCCACCCCTTTTCTCTCTTGTCACCCCTACGAAGGTTAACTCACCTTCTGGACAATGTGACCAAGCACCTGCAAAGCCAGAGTCCTTTGCTGAATGACCTGGCTGCGAGACAAGTGGAAGAGCTCTTGCAGAGAGTAGCCAGCCCTCTAGCATAAAAATAAAACATCCAGACATTAGGGTATCTATTGTTAAGTTACAAACTACTGAAGAGACATCATCCTTTCACCTGAACAGACTCTGAAAGAAGCAAGGGAGTCAATAGGACTGTCCTCTGCCAATCCCACTGCACAATCCAGGTAATAGTGCAATACATGCCTTTGCTAAGGTGCCTGTGCTAAGCTTCAGAGGAGTCGAGCATGCAAGACACATCAAATGCTACAAAGAAAGGATGGGGAAATATTCCAACCTGATGGAGGTTACAGTAGGAGTCACCCTTCTTTTATAATGCTCCATTAGGCTCTAAGCCAGGCATCTCCAAACTGTGGCCCTCCAGATGTTTTGGCCTACAACTCCCATGAACCCTAGCTAACAGGACCAGTGGTCAGGGAAGATGGGAATTGTAGTCCAATACATCTGGAGGGCCACAGTTTGGGGATGCCTGCTCTAAGCAAAACACCGAAGACTGGGCCTTCCCAGGAGAAACATTAATTGGAAAGCTACACTACACTATCCAATAGTCTGGGATCTACAGTTCAATAAGTTCCTGGTACTCAAGAGGAGGGTAGGGGAAATTCCCACCCTCGTATGTGATGAGAAAAAGAAATCTTGCTCCCAGTAGCAATCTTATTTCACAGTAATTAATTATCTGCTTCTTCCATTTTTGAAAGCAGGAAAGTACTTTATACATGCCATCAACTGAGAATCATTAATGGTCAGACCACCTAGCCCAGGACTACCTAAGGAAAGACAGGAAAGAGAGTTAAACATGCCATGAGATCACAAGCATGTGTTCTCCCCTTACTTCTGCTTCCTCTCCGTGGTGATGTAGGCCCAGATGTGTGGGCAGGTCTTTATCTGGGGGAATAAGTTCTCCCTTCAGATTGAAGCGTGCCTGCATTGCCTATTAGAGAAAGAAACAAATAAAATTATAACCTTTATTGCCTACTGTGCCATTCAGCTATTCTACCAATTTAGCTGCTCATACTTGTAGGATCTAAATCCCTTAACTACCCAAGCCAAGTTTTACCATTTTTTGCCAACCAGGAAGGGGATCTCCGGCCTAGGGACCAAATGTGGTCCTCCAGGTCTCTCTGTCTGGTAGGGTTAGAAACTCAAGAGATATAAACTATAATCACCAAATGACACCTTAAACCTATGTTACAATGGACTGTCTAGGTGCCATTTTCTTTTACAGGGAAATTATCATCATCATCTCTATAGCGCTTTATATTTTAAAGAAAAAATGTCTCAGAACAGTTTCCAACACATTAAAACATCAAATAAAACAATATACAGGATTAAACAGTGACAAGACATCTCCACAGATCAGCCAGCCGGCTGCCACACAGCAGTGTCTTTTGATGCTGGGATATGGGGTTTTTTTGGGGGGGGGGCAGCAGAAACCGCAGCTGTACACCAGCCAGATGGTGGAGATGTTAGTTGCAAAACCTGATGACAAGATATCTTCACATGGTCACAACTGGACCTGGTTCCTGGGGGATTTCAAACACTGCTGTCTGGCCTTTGGGATTCTCTGTAGACCAAATTGCCTCTCCCAGGCCACACCCTCCTTGAGAGCTTCTGCCTGGCTAGAATGTCTCCTTGAACTGAAATAATGCCTCTTGCTTGCCTGGAAGGAGGGTGGAAAGTGGTGTGGGTGGGTGTGGGTGGAGAAACAGCTTTTTCATGGCTGGAATGTAATCTACTGTTACCAAGGCAAGAGTCACACCCATTGCTCTTTTGCTTCTGCCCCCCTACTGGGATGCAGCCTGCCCACCCCCGAAGGTTCCCATAAAGGAAAGCAGCCCTCAGGCTGAAAAAGGTTATCTACCAATTTTCTAGGGGGAAGATAATTTGAAAGCAAGAAAGAAGGGACTGTGTTTTATTCTCCTGACCTTTTTGGTTTTCTTCTGCCGAGGTTCAGGGAGGTCCTTCAACCACTGCAGCTTCTCTAACTCCACTGTGTCCATGTGGAGCCACTCTTTCTGAGGCTTCACTGGAAGGTCATCACCTTTTGGGAAAGGCAAAGGCGGACATTGTTATTCTTGAGCGTGAAAGCAGAGCATACATCACTTTCATTGTCAACATTTGTGGCTCTGAAGAAGTGCATCAAATACTGCTTTCATGACACTACAAGGGGAAGGGGGGAAAGCTCAGAGACTGACTCATCATCGATACATAAACATCAAAGGTCCACCAACAGTTTAATCTTCTATTAGATATGGAGAAGGAAAGTGGATGGCGCCGTTAATAAAATTTGCAGATGAAATGAAGATGAGCTGAATATCAACTTGGACGTGGAGTGAATACAATCAGATTAGAAAATCAAGAGCACAGAATAACATGAGGCTAATGATTTAAACTGCACTCCAACAACCCTAAGAAAAGGATCTCAAAATAAAGATACTAAGGGGAGAAAGTAAGAGTCTTGAAAAGCAAGTTCAGAGGGCTCCATTATTGCCGTCTCTCTAGCGATAATGCTTAGAATTCTGGGTCCTCACAAAGAGCCAGTGAGAAATTGAAAGGGGGAAAAAATCAACTAATTATACATCTTGGCTCTGCAGCAAAAACTGAATAGGAGACTCTGAGCATAGCCAATAAGTTTTTTAATGGCTGGAACATCAAGAAGATCAATTATTTAGCATTATAGACTAGGCAGCAATGGAAGGAACAATTAGCACCTTGACAACCTCTTGAGATAAATCTACTGAGTTAACTCTGGAATGTTGTTCTAGGACAATGGGGCAATCAGTAATGGAGTAAGCATCCAAATCAAGTTAAACAAAGCTCTAGTAAAATTACAGTAAGAGCTTACTTTCAACCATTACCTATTGCTTATCTTTGGACTATAAGCAAGGTAAAACAGCTGTTGGAATGCTCCATCACATGCCCAGGTGCTAAATTACAATGCAATTTGCCATAAGTCTACTTAGAAGTAAGCCCCACTGACTTCAGTGGGACTTACTCCAAGGTATGTATAGCAAGGATGCTGAAACAGTGGTCAGCCCCGCAAATGAGTAAAATGTTGGATAGCACTAGAAGAAGAAGAGGCTAACAATCTCCTTTCCCCTCCTCCCCCACAACAGACACCCTGTGAGGTGGGTGGGGCTGAGAGACTTCAAAGAAGTGTGACTAGCCCAAGGTCACCCAGCAGCTGCATGTAGAGGAGCGGAGACACGAACCCGGTTCCCCAGATTACGAGTCTACCGCTCTTAACCACTAACACCACACTGGCACACTAAGAAATATCTACACAAACCCAAAACATTGTGAAGGCCTCACCCCCCAAAAAACTCAAAACCTCCATAGGGCTATGGCTTCCTTAAACTGCCTCATTCCTAGCTGTTTTACCTCTCTCTTTTTCTCATCTTGAGTTGCCTCTCGTTAGCTGATTTTAAAGAGAAGAGCCTAAATAATTTCCACAATGTCGACACACAGCAAAAAGCAAAGGACCATTTCCAGACTTAACTACCCAGATTGGAAAAACAATTCACCTGTTCACTTCAACCTAATCCACACTTAGTTCAAGGTACATTCATTTTATGTTTTTTTAAAGAAAATGCTGGAATGAAGAACAAACACACCCGTGGGGTGGGTGTGAAGCAGGAAGAAGCAGAAGAGTCTTCTGGTGTTTGTTTTTTCCTCTCCATTAATCACTAAATGGAGAAGGCGGATTAAACCATGCTCTGAATCAAATTAGTAATCTGTACCACCAGACACTAGCATTGCAATCTTGTCAACAGTAGGGGAAGACTGTTATGTATTCTAGGGTTATCAGCAGATTGTTGAACTGATGATAAACCCCTTTAGAGAAACACAACCTGGCAGCCCGGATGGTGAATGTGCACTGAACCTTTCCAAGCTTATGTTTTGTTTTTCAGAATTGGGCGTGCAACATATAGTCAGCCTATAGTGCCATTTCCTGCAGCTTGGCTCTCCCCTGCTCACTGTTTTACAAGCACAGCCCCCACCAAGCCAAATCACTGCATCTGCTAAAGTTCTGGCTCTCTGGTACTCGACACCATGACAGCATGAAGCAGAGTAGGAGGAAGGCATTGCAGAGAAATGCCTCCTACATGCATTAACTGGAGAAGATTACAGAGGCTTTTGCCAGGCTCCCTCACATGCACCATTACATCTTCTGGGACGCATGGCATAGAGTGCTGTGGAACTTGTGCAAGAGGAAGTCTGGTTGAAACCCTGCTCAACAGCAGAGGTCCTTGGGCACGTGCAATAAACCTATTGCACTATTTGCTGTGTGGCTAAAATGTTACTAGCCCTCGGGAGGAAAAGGGTGCAGATATCACCCCAGGCTTGCAAGCTTCCCTGTCCCCTTTTCTAGTGCAGCTACAAGGAGATCAGAAGCCTTGGCTCCTGCGTGTGTCATTTGAGCTCCAAAATTTGGCTCATTTTTACCCACCCCATCAGTTACCTGTCTGTTCTAAGCAGCTGTAGTTCTCAAGTGTTTTCAATCACTTGCTAGCCTTTTAGCTGACAGACAGCAAGGAATGAAACCTGGGGTTGTCTGCATGTGAAGCAGCACTGGGCAATATATCAATATATCGCTCAGGGACCAGTATTGGGAGGAGACCATGATGACAGCTTCACTCAGCGGTATTGCTCCTCCCTCTGCTTCTTTGAACTGCTTGGGCTGAGGAACGTGCTGCTGCCCTCCCCTCAGCAAAGCAGTTTTAATGAAGCTCCGACCCGCCACCAGCTCACAGGAACCAGCGGTGGGATGGTGGCTCCATTAAAAGGATTGGGGCTGCTCAGCTGGGAAGTGTGAAGCCTGCCCTTCCCAGCTGAGAGAGCCCTGACCCCGTTCCTGCTTGCACTCAAATAGGAGTGGGATCGGACCTGCAGCCTTGCTTGGCTACCACCTGGCTGCCTCCGCCTTGGGGTGTGTGCTGTGCCTTTCCTCCCAGAAAGGCGGAGCCCACCCTCCTGGTGGAAGGCACCCAAGTGGTGTAGGTGCTCTTTGATAATGCTGGCAGGTCTGCCACTCGCCAGCAGCCCCTCTCCACAAGGTGCAGATAGGGTGGTTTTGCACCGCCTTGCGGACTTTGCCCAGGAAGGTGGGCTGGCACTACACTGCCATGTTGAAAACCCAACATCGCCCAGCCCCTAATGTGAAGCATGTGCCCTGTCACTGAGCTCTGATCCTGCCCCCCAAGCTGCAATCTCTGCTTCCATTGCAGCAAAGAAAGTCCACTGGGGATTTCGAACCCCTTTCGGAGGAAGGATGGGATATAAACTTAATAAATCAACAGACCCTTATTACGGAAAGCACCTGAAGGAGACCTTGAGAATCGGAAGCCCAAATCTTTGACCTTGTTAAGAATGGGTTTCCCCTTCTGAATTAATTGCTCTCTTCCCGTTGCAAGCACCAGGCTGCCTTCTTCCCTCTGGCAACATGGCTGCTGCTAAGTCTATTCAAGATGAATTTACTCCTTGGCATCAACAGTGGCAGCTTTCCAATGCTAAGTGCTAATGCAAAATTAATAATAAGTCTCCTGCTGGGCACAATGTGTTGCATGCATAACCTCAGGCAGCTTGAAAAGCTCAATTGATTTTTATAATTGCTCCTCTCTTCCCAACGATATACTAAGTCACCCTACGGATAGTTGCCCTTCCTTGGTTCGACACACCTTTTCCTCCCCTCCCAGAACCAGGTTCTGCTTCCCTCCACAATCTTGCTTCTCCTCTCCCGATATGCCATCTCATAAATCCTTTGCTATCAATCTGCTGCTACCTCCACATTTTTTAAGGCTCGAAGGATCCACACACACCCCGCCCCCAATCCTGGTGCAGAGGAAATGCCCAACATTTCTCTTCAAGCAGTGCACTTACAAGCTATTGTTCTAGGGCCAGCCTGCTAAAAACTAAAACCCAATGCAGGAAAAGCATATGAAAATGGGGGGGGGGAGAGAAATTGTGGGCAGGGGAGGGGAAGCAGCTCTTGTGGAAGCAGCTAATCCACCTGCTCTCGCTTCTTCTCCCTTCCCTCCTCTTGCACATTAAAGCTGCTCTCTCAAGAAGAAAAACAGTAAACACCACCCTTATCGCACCAAACCACACCGCTCAAATCCAGGAGCGATTCAAAGATCTCATTAAGCAGGCTCCACGAGGCAAGGAGACCCAGAGAATATAGCAGAACAAAGGATCAGACAGAAGGAAACAGGCAGCGCATGTTTGGGGCCTGGGCGCTGGGGGGGGGGAGGCAGCGGAGAGGTAAAACACTCAAGAAGAGAGGGGTGCAACAAGGCGGGAGAAAAGGAACAGGATGGAAAAAAGAATAAAAGCAGAGAAGTTTCAAATTAAAGCTTACAAAAGAGCAGGTCTGCACAAACTGTGACCCACAGAGCCAGGCACTACTGGGCATGTATCGTGGGCTGCCAGGTATCTGGCAACCCAGAAAGCTACCTTATACAGTACCAAGACAGACCACTGGTCCATCCAGCTCTGTATCCTTTGCACTGATTGAAATTACAGGTAGGTAGCCGTGTTGGTCTGAGTTGAAGCAAAATAAAAAAATTCCTTCAGTAGCACCTTAAAGACCAACTAAGTTTATATTTTGGTATGAGCTTTCGTGTGCATGCACACTTCTTCAGATTCTTCAGTGTGTATCTGAAGAAGTGTGCATGCACACGAAAGCTCATACCAAAATATAAACTTAGTTGGTCTTTAAGGTGCTACTGACTGATTGAAATTGATCAGCTGCCAGACAGGGCTCTCTCCCACCAGCCCTACGAGGAGATGTCAGGGATTGAACCTGGGACCTTCTGCACTCAAAGCAGCTGCTCTACCACTGAGCTAGGGCCCTTACCCGTGTTTCTGCAGTCCCAAGAACTCAGTAAAACCAAGGAGGTTAACTGTCCTCTTGGATCGACTTCATGGGTCATGGTTTGTTTGGCCGCTTAAGGGAAGCACAGAAAGCTGTTGGCCCACCTGGCTCAGTTATCATCCATGATGGCAGGCAGTGGCTCTCCAGGATTTCAGACAGAGGTCTCTCCCAACCCTACCTGGAGAACTCAGGGCCTTCTGTCTGAAAGCACCTGCTCTGTCACTGAGCTGCAGCCCTTCTGGAATACACTTCGAGGGAGCTTTATTGTAACAAAATGCTGAGGCAAGGAGCTAAAGAACAGGATCCCAAAACTGACCAAGATGAAGGCCTCGGAGATTCTGCCTGACCCCTCAAGGTCTCATTTGCAACTGAAATGAAGCCCTGAGTGCTCTTAAGTGAATTAACATGTTTAGGCTTTCTTGCTCTGCTTTCTCTCTACCATTTCTTCCTCCCATCACTGTGGAAATTAAGATGTAAGCTCCTTGAGGCAGAACCTTGTCTCTCCCTGCCCCACCCTCTTTATTTTTAATGCTTTCCTCATTGTCTGGGGATAACAGAGGCAATGAGCAACTGCTTTTGGCTGTCCTTTATCAAGAACTGCCTGCAGGTAACTCAATCTGGACCCACTAGCAAGATCATTTAAGTACAGGAAACAGAAACTGGCCTGCAGATATGACAAGAGTACAAAGGGTATTATTGATCCAAATAGGTCCTGCAGTGTCCATATCATCATCAGAACACAAGCTCCAGCAGAAGCCCACAGGTCCCCCTCACGAATTTGACTCCAATCTTGAGGCACCACAAACAATGTAGAGTATTTCCTCCAAGGCACATATTATCCCCGTTCCTACAATTTGAAGGGGATGGAAGGTGGGTGCCCCTCTAGCCTGCCAATCAACCAATACCTCAAGCTGTGTGCCTTTTAAGCCTAGGTAATCCACGCTGAGGACGAATATAATCTAAACACAAGATTATTAAACCTCACAGGATTTATTTGTCTTGGGAGAGATTCCAGCTAGCTTTAAGCAGCTATCGAAATCTGCTTCCTCCACCTCCAACCCAAGGCCTTTTGTTCACAGCAAGTTCTAGTTTGGAGGAGTAACTCCACTTGGCAGTCAATCTCCTTCCCCAAAGGCACAACAATTTCTCACTGGCTTCACCCAACCCTGCAGTGCTGTAGAAGCTGCAATGGAGACTGAGCTACATTAGCAGCTTCTGCAGGTGCAGCCGCTAAAACAGGCACCCCCAAACTTCGGCCCTCCAGATGTTTTGGACTACAATTCCCATCATCCCTGACCACTGGCCCTGTTCGCTAGGGATAATGGGAGTTGTAGGCCAAAACACCTGGAGGGCCGCAGTTTGGGGATGCCTGCGCTAAAACCTGTTCCGACTTATCTTCACTCACTTCTGCAGAGCAAGTGGCCAATGATGTGGCGGTTCCTGGACTCATTGCCAGTGAACCTCTCTCTCCAGTCCCCAAACTTTCTACTGTTCATCCTTGTTCTCCAATCTCACAAATCAGATCCTTTACTTACACATAGGGAAATCGCTGATTCTTCCCTACAAAGCCTCTGCCCAGGTACCTAATTTGACAGCTCCGTTGTTAACTTCAAACACATCGCTTCTGGGAATCAAGATAGAAAAGCCAGGCCCAGAATCACCTTGCAGTAAACATGGGTTTAGGGTCATCTCAGAGTGGAAGCAGAAAGAGGCTGCAGCTGGGAGAGATTGTGGGCGCAGGGGGAGTCACTGAAATGGGCATATGTTCACAAGGAGCAGGTAATGTTGCCATATAGTGCCACACAGTGAATGAATCAGCAGCAGCAAATATATACATATATATAAAACCCAAACATATTGATTGTTCCCAAACCACAGGCAGCCTGCCAAGAAGTGAAAGTGAAGGTGCCATTCAAAACTACTCTTATCAGCAGCTGCATCTGTGGTTGCCACATTCTTTTCATCTCTGCCTCCCCTTGCCAGAGAGTATTGCAACACCAGCAAATATATGAAAACTGCATGTAGCAAGTCTTCCCACCCCACCCCACCCCACCCCCGAGGTTGGGTCAGGTAAAACAGCAAAATTACGGTCCTGCAATTGTTCCATTTGCACAACAGATTTGAGAATATTCTAGAATCGAAGCAATGATCAAAACCCTGGAAAAACGATCGTATATATTATATGGAAACTTGGCCATTTTGCTTATCCATTGCAACACCACATAACTTTTCCTTACCTGTGTTATCCTCCATTCTTGTACCAGCTTCTGTTTGCAGGGCCTCCTCCATGCCCTCCTCCTCTTCCATCACTGGCTTCTGTAACAAAGGAGCTTTCAGAGTTTCTTCTGCTTCATGCTGGGGTCTAGGCTGCATTTCTGGATGCAAAAGCTTTCTTGGCCTCTCAGGCTGCTTTTTGCTTTCTCCTTCCCGAGTTGCCTTACCATCATGTCGTGACTTTAAGAACGCAAGTAAACTGGGATCTGATAACCACGGAAATGGGACAAAATACTGTCAACATTAATATTCCTCTTTGATGCACGTGTCAATTCTTTGAGTCAATACTGATTGTTGCTATTATTAATAATAATTGTTGTTGACAATATAAAAACACAAAAATGCATAACACAGTAACAAGCAAAAACAATATCCCCACTCATAACCCCATCAGGTCCCCTCCCACCTGGCCTTCAGACAGAGGACTGCTTTTCAGGTTGCAAATTAAAGACATGATATCACATTTGTGTCTCAGAAGCATCCTGTCCAAAAAGATTAATGTAAGCAGCTAACTTCAACAGACCCATGAGGTCTGTGAAAGAGGCTTTGCAGTTTGTGTGCCTGTTACTAAGTCGGCTGCATAAACTAAGCATGCCAACAGGAAATCTTCAAGCGTGGGAGCGACTCCTGGGAATGATTCAGAGTGTCTGAAGTTGGCTTTTGCTGCTTTGAATACAATGTTCTTGTGTGTAGAGTTCATGTTATGTTTCGTGCTTTCAAAACTGAAGGTAACTGCCCTGATCCTTAAAAATCAGAGGGGGGTTAATCCAAATCACTGAATAAGGTGTACAGAAGTCAGCAAGTTGTTCGTACCTAGCTGAGCCAGCAGTCGTTTCTGCTCCTCCAAGATCTGCTCTTGAGACATGGACTGCAGCTTCTCCAGGTTCTCCTTGTGGATGTTCTGGGCTTCTTGCTCTCCTCCCAGGCTTCCGAGACCTTTCCCAGTGACAATACTTGACCGCTCACTGTGTACACTACCAGCAGGCTTATCTAGAAACAAAGAGCACTGTGAGTGGTATTCATAAGCAAACCTAAACTGATAACATACTCCACTGAGTTGATTTACAATCTGGTGCATGTATTCTCAGACATTAAGTCCCACTGAGTTCAATGGTGCTTACTCCAATGTAACTGTGCACAGGATCACAGCCTCAATGCTTGGGCTCACCAGCACAACCTTTTAAGGAGCTATTTGCTTCTCTATCCTAATATTCAATGAGCATCTTCAAGGCTTCCACGTGCCATCGGGAACTGAGAATACTTGCTCCACGGGTATCAACATTTACCTTCCTCACCCCTGCGGAATTGGGTCTCCAAGGCTTCAGGAGGTAGGACAGCATCTAGAGCTGCTGGTCCTACATTTGTCTGCTCAGCTTCCTCAACAGTAGGAGAAGATATCTGAGCCACTTCGGCTGCCCTCTTAGCAGCTATCTTCTGAGCAAAGATGCTTTTCTTTCCAGCTGCTGATTTTGCCTGCAAGACGACAAAACAGCAAGTAAGCACTCCTCTGTCTTTCTCATATAACCAAAAAACAACCATTCATCAACATCCGTGCCACCCACTCCAATTGGGTCAATACGTGTTATCCAGATTTTCTGCTGTCTTCAACATGGATTTCTATATTGTGTCCTCAACTGCAAACTGCAGATTAGACAGGGGGTTTTTTTGGGGGGGGGGTGTCACAGCCCTTCCTCACTCTTTCCCAGATACAATGTAATATATTACTTTGCTGTTAAGTGTTTAAACACCAGGAAGAGAAAAATAGATACATTTCTTGACAAAATGCAGCAAGCAAGAAAGTATCTGGTTGTAGGTAGATTCTGGCTAGCTTGTTCCACTCTGCCTTCATGATTAATCCAAGAGTCTGCTTATCTGAACGCTTTGCATTTCTGAGGATAAACAGACTTCACTGCCTTGGAAAAGCCATCTCTGAAGATTTTGGGACCTTAAGAGGGCAAGATTTTGAATGATGCTTAACTAATGGATTTTAAAATTTGCATAGTTCAGGCACTGTCAAAGACTTACTGACTATTGATAAGAAAAAAAAGCGGCATGAAGCATATCCACCTTGATGCTACTAAGCCAAGAAGCTGTGATGGAAAGAAAAATGATATATTGCTACAGCCAAGATTGCACAACCGATATGCACACCATGAACTGTGTGGAAACTGGCAGGAGAGTTTCTGTGGATGCAGATTTGCTTCCCTCCAACAAGAGCCAAAACAGCTGGTTCAGCATGCAAAAGCCTGTCTGTGCATGCAGAAGAGACTCTCTGGATCCCGGCCCATGTCTCCCATCAGCATATTTAAAAACAGAGACAAAAAGTAGCACCTTCTATATTCAAAATGGCAAATACCAACGTTGCACACTCCAATAGAAAACTTTGCAATGCACTAGAAAGACTGGCTTTTTTTATTTAAAAAAACAAAACAGCATGCCCTGTAACAAGCTTTTCAGATGCTCCAACGCTACAAGTCCATGCTGTCTCCCAGGAGACAAAACTCTTGCATGTTCTCCCCTTCTCTTCGTTGTTTTCTGAGCTGTTGCCTCCTAGAGCTCCAATCAGTAGTCTGGTGGGAGTGTCTGCCAATTCTGACTGCAGCTCCCATAGTAAAAATGTAAGTGAATAGGCCAGAGGTGCAGGCAAACACAAGGCCACACCCCAGAAACCCCAGAAAAAGAAAACGTTTTGTAGCATGCCAAAAATGCAGTTCAGACTCCCCTGAACTAGGAAGAAACCCAGGCAATTTCAGGGCTCTGCTAAGTTTTCATGAATGACAATGGTAGTAAAAACTGGGCAGGGAACCACTGAAAACACACTGAAATCCTACACTTCACTAATGTGAATCCACCACTCACTGCTGGCAGGTATCCGAAAGTTTAGAATGGCTTTCTTCATCAACTTTTGAAATATGGAATAACATGTTCAGTACCGTTAGCCTGAACTTCACCAGGAAGTGGTGTGACAATGACAACAGGAGCCACAAAAACCTGCTCTATTTCCAGACCATCGACCTTGCCACCAAGGGCATAACCCAAATCAAGGGCATGTCCCACACTTGGGGTCAAGCTGGTGACCCCTCGAGGAAGCCCCATGGTTGCCCCATTGCCTCCCAAAATCCAACCAAAGCCCAACAATGTCCCATCCATCTAGCAGACTCACCACACACAACTGAAAATCCAACATGTGTGCTTTTAATGTAACTCACTGCATCCAGCTTTCCAAGTCTCCTATGTAATGCCCTAGAACAGGGGTTCCCAACAAAATTTTCTCGAGGACCCCTCATCGAGCCGCTATTGTGACAAGGACCCCCATTAATTCCTAATCCTAAAATTAAAAAGTGAGAGCCAAATTAAGAGTCTTTTTATATTTCATATTTATACGTTTTTTACAGTTACAACAGAGTACTCCATCAGTATACAGTTAGTTTTAATTTTCAGTTCTTAATTAGATGAGTTAAATCTGTCCTTTGAGTCCATTATTTCTGAAATATTAGGTTCCAAACTTAAAACTTTCACTCTGAAATCCGACCGCATGTCGAGCCGATTCCTATATTTGTTTTTCATGAAACACATGGAAGAAAATGCTTGCTTTGTTTACAAACACTACTGTTTTGCAAAGAGGCAGCGCGCGCCAGGGAGGAGGGAGGGGAATGGAGAAGACAGGGTACCTGCGCAGTAGCGCACAAATGAAGCCGACGCGCGCAAAGCATCTTGGGGAGGTGAGCGTTAGTAGAATGCGCGTGCTGCCTCTTTGCAAAACAGACTCTGCGCTAGACTCTGCTCATGCAGGAAGCGGCCAAAACAAAAAATCTGTTATCATACGAAATATATTTAATATATTTTTTATTCTAATAGCATCTTGCGGACCCCTCTGGCATAGCTCGGACCACCTGTTGGGAACCACTGCCCTAGAAGCCCCCACACTTCCTCTATTTATTTAAAGCATTTTTTGGCTGCGCAACAAAGTCCATCAGCAGCAGATTGCATTATAATGAAGCATAATACACAGAACTAAAAGGGTAAGCTAAACAAAGCAGAAACAGGAGGAGAGGGGGCTGATAAATGTGAAGTTGCTTTTCTTACCTCTGTTTTTATTTCAGACCTGTGAAAGACTTTGGGAAACGCATCTCCAGTGAAGACGGGCACCGTCACGTTGGCAGTGCTTGTGTCATGTTCCTGCCACAAAGACACAATGCCAAATGAATACTGGTTTCATTCATTAAAGCATTACAGTGCTTTACAATGGCTCAGCAGGAGGAGTTTGGCCTTAGATTCCTGCTCAGGTCTTCCCTCAGCTGTGAGATAGTAGCTATTGCCCAAACTCCTCACTCTTCAATTTTCATTTTGCACTTGTCTAAGAGTGGCCTACTTCTAAGAATGAAAGAGGCGCTAGGTTCATCAGCATTGGACAAGGACAGCTCCATCCTTTCCCCAGAAAACGCATAAAATTGTGTCGCTTGAGAGATGCATCACTGAAAGACACTTGCCAACCACCAACACATCCATGGGGTTTTTTTTAAAAAAAACTTTCATTATATATTTTTGAAGACAATGTAGCATAAATTGTAAAAAGGCCAAGAGACCAGAAACAAATTCCTACCAGACGATAAAAACATTATCTTGGCATTAACAGAACCGATGTTGAATCCATGGATTTCTAGCAACAAACACAAATGATGCAGCTGTGTCCTTCACAAGGTGTAATTTCACTCTTGAAGCATATCTGCACATGCCTATATCCAAACAGGCTACTAATTATTTGTAACTGAGCTCAATGAGACTTGCTTCCAGTTAAGGGAGCAGAGAACTGCAGCCTTTCTAATAGAATTACTGACAGCCTCTGTCACATCCAGAGGTTGTTGATGGCAGGGTGGGGCAGAGGTGCTTACTTGGCTTCCCAGCAAGTTAGTCACGGCTGTTTACTGGGGGAGGTCAGTGCGGTGCAAACACACAGGGTAAGTCAATCTGAACACCCTTACCCTGCTCTCTCCTAGAAAGCAGCAATGAGTTACCTGTCAGGAGGTCAGGTAAGCGCCACCTCCCCACCACCTTGTCTATTACTGGTCATTTCAGGATCCCATACACAACAACTTGTTTGCAACATGGGCTAAATTCTGCTTGACTTTTTCCACATACCCAAATACAAAATAAATGCATCTCATGTCAAATACCAAGGGAATCTTAAACAGATATATGTACCTTGAAACAAGGACGTGGTAAAATGCATGTTGGTAAAATATATGTACACACAGTTTTGAAGGCCAGTCCATGTGTTTTGCTCTTGGGTATATGAAGCCAAGCTCTAGCTTGAATGAATGAATATCTACTACACTAAAGATCTCCAGAAGCAGGGCTAAGAAGGACCATTGACCTCACAGAATCATAGAGTTGGAAAGGACCACGGGTCATCGAGGCCAACCACCTGCAACGCAGGAACCTCAGGGAACACCTGTCAGTAAGGCAGCACTCACTCCATACAAATCAGTTTCCTATAAATTCAGTGGTAAGAAGGTGCCTTTGAGCCCCAGAAGGCTTCATTTCCCAGCAAAAGAAGAATAAATTAAACAACAATAAGTAAATACGTGCATAGTTACAAATTACGTAATTTCTGCTTTGGAATGTATGTGTGCAATATTTGGGTTACTCTGCAGGATTATATCACTTTATTTTTAATGCATGCTGCCCCAGCTTGAGTATTTATCATTCATTACCACAGGTCAATCAGAGGTTTAATCAGTATTATTGTAGTTCTTATAAACAGGACGCACAATTATTTTGCTGAAGACTGCTGTGATGTGCTGATCACTGCGATCCAACTGCTCTCCTGGATCCTCATCAAAATGGACACGGGCACTTTTGAATTTGGATTTTTTGGGAGGTGCTGGTGTCAGTGGAGGGGGCACATCAGGAAATTCTGAGAGAGAGAGAGAGAGAGAATATATGCAAAGCATTAGTAATCTCCAGGTGTTTTTCTTCTTTTGAGGAAATTGATATGAAACTTAAAAAGCTCCATTTAGTAACTACCATCTTGGTAAGAGTTGCACAAAATTGAGAAATTCAGCCCCCATCTCCACTAAACATTTAAAGTAGAATCATATCACTTTCAACAGTCATGACATCCCAAAGATCCCGGAAACAACAGTTTTGTTAAGGGTGCTGAGAGTTGTTTGGAGATCCCTGTTCAACTCACAAAGCTACAATTCCCAGAGTACTCAGGGAAGAGGGACCGATTATTAAACCACACTGTAAATCAGGCATAGGCAAACTTGCCCCTCCAGATGTTTTAGGACTACAACTCCCATCATCCCTAGCCAACAGGACCAGTGGTCAGGGATGATGGGAGTTGTAGTCCCAAAACATCTGGAGGGCTTCTAGAAAACCTAAGGCAATAAGCAACCCTAAACCACTGAAGGAGTGTCTTCTCCCCCATCATCCAGCCCAGACACTGAGGTCCAGCTTTGAGGGCCTTCTGGTGGTTCCCTCACTGCACGAAGTGAAGTTACAGGGAACCAGGCAGAGGGTCTTCTCAGTAGTGGTGCCCGCCCTGTGGAACATCCTCCCATCAGATACCAAGAAGATAAATAACTATACAACTTTTAGGAGAAATTGAAGGCAGCCCTGTATAAGGAAGGTTTTTTATGTTTTATGGTGTTTTAATATTTTGCTAAAATAATAATAATAATAATAATAATAATAATAATAATAATAATAGAAAGATGCCCTTAATTCCAAGTGGGTTGCCGTCTAGTCTTGATAACAATCTGGCACCCAAAATGGATGCTTTGCAAACAGAAAGAGGGATGGCTGAGAACAGTAGCAAGTGCAGGCAAGGTTACAGTAAGAAAGCCATTCAAATATACCTAGCAACTTACAGGCAATGAATATGTGATTTTGGTTTTTGTTGACTACTAAACTGGCCTTCCCCAATCTGACGTCCTCCAGATGGGACTGGTGGGAGTTGCAGTTCAAAACATTCAAAGAGCACTAGGCTGGGGAAGGCTGTACTGAACCATCAATACAAAACAAGATAATTTGAAATAAAAATAAATAAACTTACCATCCAGCATCACCACATCCCTGTCATGCTGCACTGGGGGTCTCTCATCCTCTCCACTCCCCAGATCCCCTCTTCTCTTATCTGCTTTCTTTACAACCTTCACCGCTGGAGAGGCTTTCGCTGCCAGGAACTGATTCTGGAACTTCAGCAAATCTGCCTCCGACTCCCCAGGCTTGGGCCTTGACAACATCTTTCTCCTTTTGTAGCCACAGCCTTCTTTTACAGGGCTTAAGGGTTAACCTGAATCAGCTGCAGAGAAAGGGAGGAAAGGAACTTTACCTGGGAAAAGAAGCTTTTGAATAATTCTACTTTCACACACTTTTCGAGTACCCCAAAGGGCCACAAAGAACAGGACTATTCATGGACAGCCCAGACATATCAATAGCCTCCCCCTCTCCCCACCCCAATTAAGGTGCCCTGCTATGACACTCATTTGAAACCAAGAAATTCGTGCAGAATAGTTGTTGCACAATTCTCTGCAAACAACAAACGCATTATCACGCCAAAAAGGGGGAGGAAACACAGTTATTGTTGTTGTGGGTGCTATTTTAGGAAGGAGGCAGAACACGCGCGCGCGCGCACACACACACACACACTACAATCCACCTGCCTTTGATGTGACTTCTGCACAAACAGCTGTTTCTAAAATGTTCCTTCCTTTCTTCTGTACTTCACAGCACTTTCCCCCCCCAGTTTATTTATGGAAGCTTCAGACACAGCGGAGGAAACAGTAAGCGAATCCCAACAAAATGGTCAACTTTTTGTATGTACAGCAGCGCTATGGGGATTCAGGACCCAAGTGTTTGATATCCTAGAGAAACTGACTTCAAAAGACCGCCACAGAGCAAACTGCAACCGCTCACAGGGAAACATACTTGTGATCAAAGTTTCCTTCTGTCCTTGTCCTCCTTTCAGAACAAAATATGACATATTTGTATACATACCCTTACCTAGGCAGTAGTGGCCTAGTGGTCTGGGGTCATAGAGGGTTGAAGACCCATTCATTACTATTTCTGCAGCAAGGCCCCTGCAAGGTCCTTGTCTCCAGTGTCCTAAAAAAGCTAAAGGTAAAGGACCCCTGACAGTTAAGTCCAGTCGCAGACGACTCTGGGGTTGTGGTGTTCATCTCGCTTTACAGGCCAAGGGAGCCGGCGTTTGTCCGCAGACAGTTTTTCCAGGGCATGTGGCCTGCATGACTAAGCCGCTTCTGGTGCAATGGAACACCGAAACCAGAGCAGCACACGGAAACGCCATTTACCTTCCCGCCGGAGTGGCACCTATTTATCTACTTGCACTTTTGGGCGTGCTTTTGAACTGCTAGGTTGACAGGAGCTGGGACCGAGCAACGGGAGCTCACCCCGTCATGGGGATTCAAACCGCCGACCTTATGATCAGCAAGCCCAGGAGGCCCAGTGGTTTAGACCACAGCGCCACCCGCGTCCCTTCCAGTGTCCTGCAGCCACTGTATGGCTAAGTTTTTAGGAACACCAAAAACACAAGGTGCTTCTTTTTCAAGAGACCGGTGTGCAGGTACTGTTACATACAAGGGAACTTCATGGAAAACACAATGTAAGTCACTCCAAAAGAAGATACCGGAGCACTACAAATCATTTGCCCATGTACGTGCACAGAAAATAGGCAACCTGTGGAGACCTGCATTGATTGTTGCAATGCATCCCTAATTATTAGTATTGTATAATTTATAAAATTGTTGTATAATCTTAGAAGGGGCGTGGTTGTGAGTATCATGAAGGCACCCTGCTCTTCTAAATTTCCCACTGCTCTACTGCTAAGTAGTCCAATGAGGTCCTTTATTTTAAAGCACAACTTAAAACTTTTAAGGCACAACTTTAAGTCAGCAACACCCAACCAACATTAACAGACACCCCTCACATCAGAGCAATCGATACTAGTGGCCCAGAGTGATACCAGAACAGACCTCCTAGCAACTCAACTTTCACAATCTGAAGGTGAAACCATGCAAGGCCTTTGGTCCAAGATAAATGTTATGAAATGCTTGGGCAGGAAGCATGCCAAGGAAGAGAGTAATTTCATTTTATCTCTTTTCAGAATCAGATCAAGACCTGATTGAAACATTACGGAAAGCAGACATTCAGAAACACGATATCCAAGGTGTAGTGGATAGTTTTTGGGATAGGGGAGGAGTGGCTTGCCTGGTGTGACAGACTTGCAGCAATGTCTTCCGGGCAGGCGTATCTCTGCCGCTTAACAGAAAGAGGGGCAGGGCAGCAGAGAAGCTGGAGCTGTGTGGGTGCAGATTGGTTCCCCCAGTGTGCCTACACAGCCCTGACATCCTCACTGCCTCATCCCTCCATATAAGCAGCAATGATGTCACTGCTGGGAGGCTATTATTACAGCTCTGTCCCACCAGGAGAGCAGCTCCTGTTCTAGGACTTGAGAGAGGAGACTTCAAATCCCCTCTTAGTCATGAAGTTCACTCACTATTTTTGGGGCTAACCTACCTCACAAGGTTGACGTGAGAATAAAATGGGGAGGGAACTCTGAGCTCCTTGGATGAAAGTTGGAATATAAATGTAAAAATAAATATATTACACAGATACACATATACACTATACCGTGTTTCCCCTTTTTTAAGACACCGTCTTACAACTTTTTTCCCTCAAAAAAACACACGGTGGCTTATTTTCAGGGGATGTCTTTTTTTTTTTTTTAAAGTGCCGGTACAACTGGGTCCCACTGGCTCAGGACGCTTGGCGCTCTCTTCCGTGTGCATTTTCTGCCTCTTCTATTCTCTCCGTTTCCCCTCCTCCCCACCGTCATGTCGGTGTAGGTGGGACTGCACTGGTCGCAGTCGAAGCACTCGCGGTTGGGTGGGAGCACTGGGAGGCTGCTCATCTCCCTCAGCAGCTTTAGGTGCTTCTCCTCCTGCTTCGGCTTCGCGCTCGCCACCATGGCTTCAAAGGCAGCGGCGGCCGTGTGTGTGTGTGCACGCAGAGGAATAGAGGCTGCTCCCCGGGCTCTCTCTCGCTGGCCGGGGAATGAGGAGGGAGGCTGGGACCTGTCCCGCTCCGAGAAGCTAGTGAGGGAAGCGCGAGGGGGACGAGGCTTGGGCGTGCGCAACCCCAACTGACGGACCGACGGAAGGAAGGGAAGGGAGGGGGGAAAGGAGCGGCGTCAGCTGAATGACGAGCCGAAGAGGAACCTGCGCGGCACCTTTTCTCTGTGGGGGGGGGGGGTTCGACACGATCACAAACAGAGAGAGACAGACACGCACACAGGGGGGGGGAGAGAGAAAGACGCACGAGGAGAGAGAGAGAGAGAGAGAGAGAGAGAGAGAGAGAGAGAGAGAGACGCGCACAGAGAGAAAGAGACTGACACCCACACAGAGAGAGAGAGCGGTGCTGCTTCGCGCTTTGTCAGCGCTGCAGCCGCCGCCGCTTCCGAGCGCCAACCCGACCTGGCAGGCTTCCTCCTCCTGCCACGGCCGGCATTGCAGGAGCTCGGTCCTGCTGGCTTGTGCCCTTGGTGCTCTGTGCGGCACTGCTGCGCGCTTTATTGGCGCTGCAGCAGCCGCCGCCGCTTCCGGGCACCGACCCAACCTGGCAGGCTTCCTCCTCCTGTTGCGGCCGCCGTGCTGGGTCCCGCTAGTTGGCTGGGGCGCTCGGTGGTCTTGCTCTGCACGTCGCGGAAGTATGGCTTATTTTCGGGGTATGACTTACATTTCTCAAACGATTAAAAACCCTGCCATGCCTTACTTTTTGACTACGTATTAAAAAGGGGGAAACACGGTATACCTGAAGTAGCGTCTCCACCCCCACCATTCAGCCTGAGGTCCAGCTCCAAGGGCCTTCTGGCGGTTCCCTCACTGCAAGAAGTTAGGTTACAGGGAAACAGGCAGAGGGCCTTCTCGGTAGTGGCACCTGCCCTGTGAAATGCTCGCCCATCAGATGTCAAAGAAATAAACAACTGTATGACTTTTAGAAGACATCTGAAGGCAGCTCTATTAAGCAAAGTTTTTAATGTTTGATGTTTTATCGCATTATTATTATTATTATTGATATTCTGTTGGAAGCTGCCCAGAGTGGCTGGGGAGACCCAGCCAGATGGGCGGGGTATAAATTACTATTATTAATGTAGTAACATATAAATAAATAAGAATAAAATGCAGGCACACTTCATTGGTTGTGCATCTATGCCTTATTTGCTCCTTACACTTTTAAAATAAACATTAAACCTTCACTTCTGCTAGTTTTAAATAGGTAAGGGGCAAGTAATGCATCTGTTGCACATCAGTGAGAGACATATACTTTGCTCTCAAGTATTAAAAACAGAGTACAAAAAAATTGTGTGAGAAATCACCATTAATACTCCTATTACTAATTCCACCCACCTTATATGTGTTCAAACTATATTCTGTGCATGTAGGCTGGATGAAGTCCAAAGGGTAAGACTCAAGTTCTGACTAGACTAGAACTTAAAATGCTGCTTGAGTTGTGTGAAACAAATTAGCCATCTTTTGATTGTGCATATTGTACATTGCACAACTTTTAGAAGACATCTGAAGGCAACCCTGTATCGGGAGGTTTCTAACGCTTGATGTTTTAATTTTGTTTTTAGATATGCTGTAAGCTGCCCAGAGTGGCTGGGTTTCCCCAACCAGATGGGTGGTGTATAAACAATAAAATTTACTATTATTATTATTATTATTATTATCATCATCATCATCATCATCATTTACACTGCCCTGCTGTGTTATACCTTCCTGCAATTTTCTTCATGCTTTTTTAATCTCCCCACACCCCACCCCAGTGCTGCCGCCACCGCTGCTGTGATGTCATCGTCTATGGATGAGACCAGAGTCATTCATTTCTGACGGCAGCCCTGTTTAGGGACGTTTTTAATGTTTAATAGATTATTGCATTTTAATGTTCTGTTCTGTTGGAAGCCGCCCAGAGTGGCTGGGGAAACTCAGCCAGATGGACGGGGTATAAATAATAAATTTATTATTACTATTATTATTATTATTATGCCATATGAAAAGGCACATCAGCTCTGGGCAGAAGAAATCCAGGGCTTGAGTCTTTAAACTACATTTTAAAAAAGAAGGAAAACACACTTAAACTTGTATAGTAATGCAGAGAGTTCATAGAAGACCACATGCTGCTTCAAATGAGTGCTTGGGCATGGAAATTCAGGCATCCCCAAACTGTGGCCCTACAGATGTTTTGGCCTACAACTCCCATGATCCCTAGCTAATAGGACCAGTGGTCAGGGAAGATGGGAATTGTAGTCCAAAACATCTGGAGGGCCGAAGTTTGGGGATGCCTCTTCTAAGTCCTTTGTTTTTCTACACAAGTTATGTGCCTATATCATTGCATTTGTATAGAATTTGGAATAAGGCTGTTAAATTTAATGAGCAAAGAACATCATGAGGAAGATTACAGCTAAACCATCACACACTTGTGAATGATATGCAGGTTATTGACCTACTTGTCCTTGACATTCACCAAAGAAAGTAAAAAATCTAGAAAGCAAAATAGAATGCGTTCTGCAATATCTATCTATCTATCTGGACTTCAACACAGGTATTCTTATTGCATGGGACTTCCTTCCTTTTTTCTGTATAAACCCAGTACCTTAATTATCAGACTTAAACTTCCAGTCCACTCAGACTCCTAGATCTTCCTACAATCTGCTGCTGATAATCACACACAAGGAACTGATGCAATCTGCAAAGCATTCCTTCAACGGTTTAACCCAGGCTGCCGCCCTCCAGGTGTTTTGGCCTACAACTCCCATGATCCCTAGCTAGCAGGACCAGTGGTCAGGGATGATGCGAATTGTAGTCCAAAACATCTGGAGGGCCGGTGTTTGGGGATGCCTGGTTTAACCCATTGCTCTGGGAGGACACTTCTGTGTTTGTTTAAATAAAAGTTTGTATTTAAACATCTAGTTTACTTTTCCACCAGAGGCCTCAAATGCAATTCACATTTCTTAAGGGGGGGGGCTTGTGCTGTTCCTTCCTGGCTCCTGTCTTGCTTCTACTACAACAATGAAGTATTTTTTAAAAAATAAACAAATAGGTAAAAATCCAGGGCTGAACATGTGCCGATGCACACATGCCGGAAACCGGTTTTGCCTTTTCTCTCTCTTCGCAAGTCATTCGCCGATTTCTTTTGTCAAAGCCTCTTCTACTAGCCTCGCAGATACAACCAGCAGCTCACAGGCCCCAACTCGCCATTAGGGGCCCATAGAAACAAGAGAATCCGATGCGTGACAAAGCCCCCCTTCCTTCAACCAATTCTAGCCTGCAGCTGTGGGGCATTTCCCACAGGCAGCCCCATTGCAAATAAAAACGCCATGTCGTGTCTCGTGTCTTTAAACGAGTCCACGGCGGCCCGCTAAGACGCATGCTCCATAGTCCCAAGCGTGCGGGGACAGGATGCAAAGAGTTTTCCATGTGAAGAAAACGTTCTCTAGGCATGCTCAGAGGCGCTTGAAAGCGGGCCGTGAGTCCCTAGGCCGGCACAACCTTCCTCCTCCGTGCTAGGGAGACGGAGGCTGCCCACCCAGGAGGAGGAGACGCGGAGGCTGCTGGCGATGCCCACTGACCTGTGCTGCGTGGGCTGCTTTTGCCATCCTTAGACGGCGGCAGCAGCGCCTCCGCTCAGCCCAGAAGCGCTTTGACGCACATACCTCTCCTTCCGCCGCCGCCAGGATGGGGAGGTTTCTCGGGCGGCGCGTCGAGACGAGGCCCCGCCTTCGCTGCCATTTTGGGATGCGGAGAGAGGCGGCGAAGGGAAGCCCCGGCAGCGGGTGGGAGCGACCGGCGACCGGCGACCTTACCCTGGGCTTGGGGGATGCACCCCACCCTCATGCCTATGCTGTTAGTAGTGGGTCCCACTGGTTTCCTTGGGGTGCACCCCCAAATAGGATCCCATAGCCGCAGTGCCGGATTTACTACTACTACTACTACTAATAATAATAATAATAATAATAATAATAATAATAATAATTCATTATTTATACATCTGGCTGGGTTTCCCTTTTATAATAATAATAATAATAATAATAATAATAATAATAATAATAATAATAATTCATTATTTATACATCTGGCTGGGTTTCCCTGGGTTTACTTTTTGTCTTCTAAAAGTAAAATAATTGCTTATTGCCTTGACATCTGCTGAGAGGGTGTTCCACAGGGTGGGTGCCACTACCAAGAAGGCCCTCTGTTTAGGGCCCCACTCTCTTGCCCCCCCCCCCATTTAATTGTGTTTCTAAAGGAACTTTTGTTACTGCAAAATGCCAATGTGTTTGCATTATTAATTTTTTTATGAATAAAAAAATCATTTTAAGTTAGAGCTTAATAATTATTTCACTATACTTCTTAATTGTATTTCACTATTAATATACTTCTTCGTTGTATTTCAGTTCAACAATTACTTTGATAAAATACATATTTTGTTATGTGCAAATTGCTTTAGATACCTATTATGTAGGTCCATAAATTACCATATAGCATATATTCAGCACAAAAAAACAGTGACAATTTGTTGTCGACAAAGGACAGCTGGACATATAAAGGGCCCCGTTACCTTCAGTAGCTTAGGGCTTCATCAAACCTAAATCTGGCCCTGCATAACCGTCATCTCCCCTCTGCTCTGGCTCAGCTCGGGGTTTCCCCCTTTCGCAAAGGGGCTCTAAGCCCAGGCAGGATAAAAGATGTGCAAACCTCTCCCGTGCGATGGGAGAATGTGTGGAGAGGCGAGGCGAGGCGAGGCTGTGCAGCTGTGATACCCCAGCAAGGGAAGCGTTTGTCATGTGAATCGCTACTGTATACTGGTTTAGAATCATAGCGTTGGAAGGGACCCCGAGGGTCATCTAGCCCAACCCCCTTGCAATGCAGGAATCTCAACTCAAGAATCCATGGCAGGGCTGAAGAAAGATGTAGCGCTTCACCATGTTAGATACTGTATTGGTCGGATCCTAAACCAGTGCAGTTTTGTGGCTGGGCCCAATCATTGTGCACCGGCCTCAAGTGGGCAGGTGTAAATATTACTTGTAAAAACCAAGCGTGATGCTTACAAAATGAATGTGAACTTTAATCTGAAGTGCATGGTGAAAGTGGGTGTGAAGGAACAAAGACAGAATACTAGCAAAATGGTCCATCTGCATTCACCACGGGGGGCTCCATCAGAAGATGGCAATCTCCATAAAACACTTTCCTTGTGCGTCTTCAATATTTTGCTTATTAGAAAGATTTTGAGAGTTGCCTTTCAACTCGGAAACTGGGTATCTAAGCTGACATATGCAGAAGCATTTCAAAGAGCCAGAATCAACAATGCAGTAAGCGTATGTGGCATGATTCAGCAGTATCAAAAGCAAGCAATCAGCTAGTGTCTAAAATTCCTGATGAAAGAAATATTTTCAAGTGGTGGCAAAACCATAAAGCAGAGGTTTTCGACCTTTTTGAGTCCATGGCTCCCTTAACCAACTATATTCTTTCTGCGGCTCCCCTGTGGGGAAACACGCTCCAAGCCTCAGAAGCCCAGTTATGTCACCCCTTGCCTGCAGAACCACTTCCCTGATCACCAGCTTGAATGGGATTTATTTATTTATTTATTTGTACCCCGCACATTCCTTCCATTCTGAAGGAAATCAGCCCTGAGTGCTCACTGGAAGGACAGATCGTGAAGCTCCAATACTTTGGCCACCTCATGAGAAGAGAAGACTCCCTGGAAAAGACCCTGATGTTGGGAAAGATTGAGGGCACTAGGAGAAGGGGACAACAGAGGACGAGATGGTTGGACAGTGTCCTTGAAGCTACGAACATGAGTCTGACCAAACTGCGGGAGGCAGTGGAAGACAGGAGTGCCTGGCATGGGGTCACGAAGAGTCGGACACGACTAAACGACTAAACAACAACAACAACAATCCCGCTGGGTTCCCCCAGCCACTGGGCGGCTTCCAACAAAGATTAAAATACATTAAATTATTTAGTGGCTTCAATTCGAGTGCTCCCCCCCCCCACACACATGTAACACTTTTCTTTTTGCTCTTTGTCTTTAACATGGGTGTAAAAATGTTGCCTAGAACGAACATTTGATTAAAAATTGGCCCTCTTTCTCTCTTCTTTAGCAACATTATGTGTTACAAATAAGGCAACATAGTCTCAAATATGCTTTCATTGATAGGTTCAAAAACATTGCAGTGGTGCTGTGGCCTTTGGCCACATTTTCATAAAACCACAAACCAAAAAGTGTGGCTTAATGATAATAGTAAAAATACTGTGTGTGACTAGCATGCAGCTCAGCTGTTCACACAAACACTCCTCCCCTGGTGAGGAAACCAGGGGTGGGGTACCTCAGGCCTGCCTGGGGTCAAATGTAGGTTAAAGTTCAGACACAATGATAAAGAAATTGAGTATCTTGCTGGTTAATAATAATAATAGTAATGATGATGATGATTTATTCATTGTCTTCTAAACAACCGTCGCAAGGCAATGTACACTAAAGTTAATTAAAAACAGCTAAAAGCTTCCAAACAGCAAATATATTTAAAACCAAACTAAAACCAAACAAAGTAAAGACTTGTGGTAAAGACTCATTTATCCAGCTGGGAAAGCATGTCAGAACAAAAATGTCTTAAATTGTTTCTGGAAAGTGCAGATAGTGTCTCTGTGCTGTAGCTCGACAGGAATGCTATTCCATGGGGGCTAAGTGCCCTGCAGCGTGGGCTTCCGGGATCTTCAAAAGATACTTCTTTTAAAAGATGTTTGTATTTCTTATACTGAGAACAGGAACAGTTCTTACTGTGAAATGTTGAAAACTCTATGCAATACAATTTGCCCAACCAATAATTAGCTATCAATTTCCTGACACCTGCTCAGAGTAGACCCATATGCATCAATGGACCTTAGTTTATAGACTATAACGCTGGATATCACCCAATGAAAATAAAGCAGTTCAAACCTGAATGTTATTGCTACCATTACTGCTCATCACATTTGTGCTTTTTTCAGCGTGGAGAGATTTACAATATTTGTCATTTATTTCAAGAATACCTAACTTGTATTAGGCACACTAAATGGATAAAAATTGCAGCAATCCTTGCCTCCAGGCTTACTCTCAGCAAAGTTGAAGCTTTAAATAACAGGGAGTTAAATGGGTTCTTTCCACATTTCCCTCTTTCCTTTCTTTCCACAAAGACTCTGGTTATATGAAATGCTTTGCAAGTGACCAAAAAGTGATGGAGCAGTTCTGTTGTGAGCCATGTTACCATTGAGATATTTAAAATGAAAAATAATCCAAGCCTAAAGCTATGTATATATTGCCATCTTAAAATGCATCTAGGCTCTTCCTTCTCTTATAGAATTATAGAATTATAGAGTTCAAAGGAACCTCAAAGGCCATCCAGTCCAACCCCTGCAATGCAAGAATCTCAACCATCCAAAACTATTTAAATATACGTTCCCAAAAAACCCCGAGGCCTTCTTGTTAGGGCTGATGGGAAATGAAATCCGGAAAGTAGATCAAAGACTGTTGATGTACGCCATAGTGGCAGCGAGAGTATTATTAGCCCAGAGATGGAAAACAACGGAAATACCTACAATTGCGGAATGGCGAGTGAAGATGTTGGAATATCTAGAGTTGGCGAACCTGACCTGCAGAATCCGGGACCAGGAAGACACGAAATTCAGAGAAGAATGGAGTAAATTTCTGGACTATGCAAAGGAGAATTATAAGAACTTAAAGACTCTGGCCGGTATAAACTAGACCCTACAATGTTGATGTATGATAGATACATTTTTTGTTAGTGAGCTAGCATTTATTTGTGGGAAATGATAGGTTTCTAAAATGCGCGAGTAAAGGGAATTATGCTACCTACTTAAGGGAGGAGGGAAGTCAAAGCCCGAAAGAGCTGGACAATGTATAAAGACGAAATGTATATGTTGATGTAAAGAACTTGGTGAAAAAATAATAAAAATTTATTTGGGAAAAAAAGAATCTCAACCATCCATGACAGGTGGCCATCCAACCTCGGCCTAAAAACCATCAAGAAAGGAAAGTCCACCACCTCCCAAGGGAGTCCATTTCACTGGCAAACAGCTCTTACAGTCAGAAAGTTCTTGCTGATGTTTAGTCAGAGTCTCCTTTCTTGTAACTTTGAGTCACTGGGTTGTGTCCTACCCTCTGGAGCAACAGAAAACAAGCTTGCTCCAACTTCCATGTGACAGCCCTTGGGATATTGAAGATGACTATCATATCTCCTCTCAATCTCCTCCAGGCTAAACATACCCAACTCCTTCAACTGTTCCTCATAAGGCTTGGTTTCCAGACCTTTGATCATCTTGGTTGCCCTCCTCTGCATAAGTTCCAGCTTGCCAATACAGTATTCTTAAATTGTGGTGCCCAGAACTGGACACAGTATTCCTAGTGGAGTTTGATCAAGGCAGAATAAAGTGATACTATGATTTCCCTTGATCTGGACACTAGACGTATGTTGATACAGTCTAGAATAGCATTCGCTTTTTTGTTTCTACATCATACTGTTCACTCATGTTAAGCTTGTGGTCTACTAAGACCCCTAGATCCTCTTCACATGTACTACTAGTAAGCCAGGTGCCCCCCATCTTATATTTGTGCAGCTGGTTATTCCTGCCTATATGCAGAACTTTACATTTGTCCCCACTGAAATTCATTTTGTTAGTTTGGCCTAGTTCTCCAATCTGTGAATCCCAATTCTTCTGTGGCATTCTACCCCTCCCAGTTTGATGTCATCTGCAAATTTGATGAGCATTCCCTCAATTCCTTCATCTGAGTAATTTAAAAAGACATTGGACAACAATGGGCCCAGGAGAGAACCCTGGGGCACTGCACATGTCCCTTTCCTCCAGGAATGGATGATGAGAAACAATTAGTGAGCACTCTTTGGGGTGGTTCGGTCAATCAGCTACAAATCCACTTATCCAGCCCACATTTTATCAGCTTCTCCACAAGAATATCATGTGGGAATATGTCACAAATCATACTGAAATCAAGATACACTACATCCACAGCATTCCCCTAATCCACATAGCTGGTAACTCTACCCAGAGGGGAGGGGGGGGAAGAGAGATTTGTCTAACAGGACTTGTTTTTGAGAAACCGATACAGATATAAATATAAAATAGCATTAGGGATAAAATTGTTGTTGTTTAGTCGTTTAGTCGTGTCCGACTCTTCGTGACCCCATGGACCATAGCACGCCAGGCACTCCTGTCTTCCACTGCCTCCCGCAGTTTGGTCAAACTCATGTCCGTAGCTTCGAGAACACTGTCCAACCATCTCATCCTCTGTCGTCCCCTTCTCCTTGTGCCCTCCATCTTTCCCAACATCAGGGTCTTTTCCAGGGAGTCTTCTCTTCTCATGAGGTGGCCAAAGTATTGGAGCCTCAGCTTCACGATCTGTCCTTCCAGTGAGCACTCAGAGCTGATTTCCTTCAGAATGGATAGGTCTGATCTTCTTGCAGTCCATGGGACTCTCAAGAGTCTCCTCCAGCACCAAAACTCAAAAGCATCAATTCTTTGGCAATCAGCCTTCTTTATGGTCCAGCTCTCACTTCCATACATCACTACTGGGAAAAACCATAGCTTTAACTATATGGATAAAATAGTGCCCTGTATTAAAAATAGTGCCCTGTATGCCCCATGGCATAAAATCAAACACCTGATGCACAGTTGTGGGCATTTCCTCATAGACAGGACCAGAACCACAATAACACAGTCCATAAATATTCTTCAGGGCAGGAAAGCCATTATGTTAGAATTGGTTGCAGTTTTTTATGTTGTGTGTTATTTAGTGCACACCCAAGCACTCTTAAACCTCCCTCCACTCCTGTCTATTGTGTTTCCAAGCTTTTTCAAGACAAAGCCGCTTATAATGGTTTCAGTTATGTGTTCAGTTAACACATAATGGTGTAAAAAGAGCCCTGCTAGATCAGATCAAAGGCCTATCCAGTCCATCATCCTTTTCTCACAGTGGCCAACCAGATGCACACTGTGGGAAGTCCAAAGCGAGACAAGAGCACAGCAACTCTCTCCTGTTCGTGATCCCCAGCAACCAGTCTTCAGAGGCATACCGTTTTGCAACCCTTTTATTCTTAATTCAGATTGAAACTGGTTTCCAGTGAGACGGAGTGGGGGGCAGGGAGACGATGCACCAGAATGCAGCATTTAATAAGAAAGAAAATGATAGCTACAGGATGGATAATGGCCAACGTCATGTGTACACAGTTCCCAAACCGGCAGTGGGAGCACATTGGATGCAGAGTAGACCCTAGTGTGCACACAGCCGAAAGCAATCTAAAGTCTCAGGATGAAGAAGCAGATATTTACTGGAAACATGCAAACAAAACAAAACAAAACAGTACACAAGCAATGAGAGGTCTTTTGGCAGACGGAGTAGACAAAACCAGGGGTAGTATTACCAATGAGCTGGCACCAGTATAAGACAGCTTCATATGTTTGTAGGTGAGGCAGAGCAAAACATACAGTTGTTGATTGCTCTGATTCCTCTCTAGCAGAAGTGGGGAATCTGTGACCCTGCAACATCACTGAGCTACAGCTCTCGTCATCTCTCGCCATTGGCTATGCTGGCTTGGTCTGATGAGAACTGGAGTCCAACAACTTCTGGGGAGCCACAGGTTCCCTACTCCTGCTCTCTAGCCTTCATTGCATCTATGCAGCCTTTTCAGTGTGAAATATTGCACTGTACAAATATTTACACTTGGCTCGTGTAACTTTAATGGAAACTTGCTTTACTGCATCAGCAGCAGAAGGGCGATAGCACTGGAATGTTTTCTGACAGATGGGCACTATATCATACCCAGATTTAAAGAGCCTCTCAACCCGAAGACTTCCTATCAAAGCTGTCAGTTCCCTGTATCCTTATTTCTCCCCTCATTAATATTTTAGAGCCAGTTTTAATAATATAGTCAAAGGTACTATGTATAGCACATGATCTATCAATAAATTATGCCCACACATCTTCATATTTGTCCTATAATTTATAACTAACAAGTTGGTTATCTAAAGCCTCTTAAATTATTCTGGTGACAAAAATTCGCAAGAGTCATCAGAGGTGAACTGTAATGCTCTTTATTTTAAGTGTTTCAAAAAGTAGAATGCTTGGATTTAAAACTGGACGTGTTTCTTGTTTATCCTATGGAGCTTTTCAGCATCTTTCATTCCTAGCAGTTCAATATCAGTGGGTTATCCAGCTATGATTCCTGCTGCTGCTTATGGGGGAACACATGTTCCAGGCCTGTAGCTTGATAGGTGGAGGGGAATGAAGTTCATTCATAAAAGATTGACTTCAAAATGCTTGTAGATGTGGATGCACAGGAGTTGCCCTGGAGACAAACTGAACTGCATGTTTCTGGATAGGTTCAGGAGAAATCGGGGAAACTCCCACCAGGGTAGAAATCATATATCAAACAGATGGAAAGCTCTTTAACTTGAGTAGGCTGAAAGCAAAGAATAAGATTACCATAACTTCTGTCACAGAGCTTCAGTATGCTGATGACAACGTAGTGTGTGCACACTCAAAGGATGACCTTCAAGCCACCCTAAATATCTTACGAAAAGCTTGACCTATCGCTCAACTTCCAAAAAACGAAACAAGCACAAAACAATCGCTCTGTAGCATAATGCTGGTGGTCACCAAAAGAGGTTTAAAGACTCTCTCAAGGCAAATCTAAAAATATGTAGTATAAACACCGACAATTGGGAAACACTGGCCTGTGAGCCCTCCAATTGGAGAACAGCCTTTAGCAAAGGTGTCATGGACTTTGAAGACACTCGAACTCAAGACGAAAGGGAGAAATGTGCTAAGAGGAAGGCATGTTTGGCAAATCCTCACCATGATAAACTCACCATGATAAACTCACACCTGGAAACCTATGTCCCCACTGTGGGAGGATGTGTGGATGCAGAATTGACCTCCACAGTCACTTTCAGACTCACTATTAAGATCGTGTTCATGGAAGACAATCTTACAATCTTACTCAGCTATGTTGATATTTCATAACTCCTTCACACCTTTCTGGTACTCCTGGCATTGACTTATTTGTTCACTCTCTCTGTTTATTTTGCAGGTAGCCTCAATCTCAAGCAATTAAGTGAACTGGTGCCCAGAATCAGTAATGGACTGGCGAAAGGTCAATAAACCAATGCTCAGTCCTGACACAATGGAGTTTTGATGGTGGGTGGTTATTTTCCTCAAGAATGGACTGTTTCCCATTTTAGATGTTGAACTTCCCCTAAAATTTAGGCGTGGCTAAAGCCTGAGGGCTGCAAATGGCCTCCCATTTCTAAACAAGTATTTTAAGGGATCTGCTTAGAATATATTTTTACCAATTTTCTTCTTGCTCCTCTTTTCTACTGTCCTTTCTAGTTGTTGTTCCATGGGTAGTGATGGTGGCGTCTAAAATTGTCTGCAACTCTCCCAAAGGCATCCTGTAAAAATTTCCCCTGGCACATCCTGCAAAGTGCCACTTTGGCTTCCTAGCTTAATGGATCAGGGTTGCAGTCTTGGGATTTTCATAGATCTTTGTCATCAGTTGAGGCTGCTGTGCTGGCTTCAGCGATCCAGGCAGAAGTAGCTTCCCCACAGTTGTCCATGCTCTGATAACCTCCAAATTTCTGCTATTATTGCTTCCATGTTTCACAAGCATACAGTAAGGTTGATAGTACAATAGCTTTGCAAACAAGCATTTTGGTTTCCCTGCGAATGTCCCAGTTTTGAAAGCTGCTCTGAGAAGCCTATTGGCCTGAAGATGAGCAGGGCGTTAAATTACAGAATAAGTTTTTAAAAAAAATATTCCATTATTTGTCAAGTGTAGAAACATTGGGTAGTAGAGCTGCTCAGGAACAAGTGTAATGGTTTGGTTTGATCTGATTTGACCGTTTGACAAACATATCCAGTCAGGTCTCGTTTTCAAACAGTCAAAATGACTTTTATCAGTTCCATGGTCTCCTTAGATAGATAAAAAAATTCCACTTCACATGGCTAAATGGGGTGCCTTCTGAGAAGTAACCATGTTTGAACATTCTTCTTCCTCTTCTTTGGTGATCACTCATAACCCATTGTGGTTTTGTAAACATAACAAGTGCAGGCCACTGTATCTCGGCCTTCTTCTCCCACTGTTCTGTGAACTAATCTCTGGAGAGAAATAAGAAGTGAGTTCACTCTGACAAAAATCAGAGCAGGGCCAAGCCAATGCAAAATGCTATATACCTGCTGAGATTTTTTTAAACCGGACCAGCAGAGTAGATACTTGGGAATGAGACTGGGAGCATCTGCATGCAGTGCATGTGATACGGCAATATGCACCCTCCTCGCATCAATGTGCTGGGCCATAGGTAACCAAAAGCAGATTTGACCCGGACACTGTCAGGATCAAGAGCCAGGCATTACCAGGCAGGTCCAGGAGAAGTTTGTCAAAGTGAAGATAGCCCCAAACAAGGTGGTTCACAGGCTAGAGTCAAAGGCAGCCATGAGACCAAATTAGCTACTGATCCTGGCAACTCCCCCCTCCCCCAGCCTAGAAGTATCTGTAGCCAGGAATGTGTTAGGTTTTTCCTTTAAGACTGATGTGGTCAATGGTGCTACACAGACATGTGTGTTTGTAACCTTGTTCTGAATGATAGCATACATGTGAGCTTTTGCTAATTTGAATAATTGAAGGTAGAGTTTGCTTACTGTAATGTGTTTGGGTAATTGACTATTTTGAATTCTGTATTTAAGCTACCCAAATGGTTCATGGGTGTGGTGGTGATGTATTGTGAAATGAGAGGAATGGAGTAGAGGAGTGTGTTGTATATAATTAAATAAAAGCAAGCAAAGATACTGAAGACGACTTTGTTATTTCGTCGACCCTGCCGCTGTTGCCACTCGGTTGGTGCGTATTGCCCAACAGAATGAACTACAGAATTGGAGGGGCCCCTAGAGTCATCTAGTCCAACCCCAATGCAGGAATCACAGCTAAAGAATCCCTGACAGATCCAGCCTCTCTTTAAAATCTCCAATGAAGAAGAGTCCACCACCTTCTGATGTTGCATGTTCCACTGTTGGAACATGTCTTACCATCAGAAAGTTCTTCCTGGTGTTCAGTTGGAATTTCCTTTGTTCTGATTTTTTAATTCACTGTTTCAGGTCCTACCCTCGGGAGCAGCAGAAAACAAGTTTTCTCCAACGTCCATGTGACTGCCCTTTAGATATTTGGGAAAGGCAGAAAGAGGGAGGAGCAGAGGTCTGGAAGTGGATGTGGGAAAGAATTGGTGTGGGGTAAAAAATTTAGTTTAAGGTACTTTTTTTGGTTTATGAACAACGGTGTCGGAATCTTGGCCTGCTAAAGGATATGCTGATCCAATTGGGAGGAGGGACATTGGGGGGGGGGAAGGAGAGATTTTTATAGTTTAAGGTTAAGAGCTTTCTGGAGGGAGTAAAAAGAATGGATGAGGAAATATGCTTAGAGTTTGTTTTTGAATAATTTTGGTGATCAGGAGGTGTTTGGGTGGAAAACTGCCTGTCTCCCCCTCCTTACTCTTGGTACCCAGTGGCAGGGGGTGCCTTGAGGGGAGAGGGAAGGGTGGAGGGAAACCCAGACACAAAAATGGAACCTTTTGACTGCTGGACTCCTCGGGCTACCCCAGTGGCAGGGGGGGGGGCTCAGAGGGGGACAGCATGAAGAAGGAGGAGGATTGTGTTAATATTATAAGAATAAGATTCTGAATTGGATTAGAAAACCCGCCATAACTATGTAAAGAGGTTGGGAAATCCAGGAGGAGGAGAGTCGTGGAAGCCATTAATATTTTTCCTTTTTCCTTTTTTTTTCTTTCCTTTTTTTCCTCCCTTTTTATATTTTTGCTTCCCCCCCCCTTTTTTCCTTGTTTTTCTTTTTTCCAGTACAGTGAAGAAATAGCTGGGGGATAAGCCAATCCCCAGAGATCCTCCGCCTTTGTCCTCTCAGTGGCAGGGGGGGGATGAGGGGGGAGGAAGGAGGGGGGAGGTCAAACCCAGCTTAAAATGGACCCCTTTGTTCCCCAATACCCATGGGTCTCACTGGTGGCAGAGGTGGGCTTGTGGGTGGAGGGAAAATGAAGGGACAGAGTTTATGTTGTATATTTTGTATGTGTTTTCTTTTTCTAAAAATTAATAAAAATTATTTTTTTAAAAAAAATAGATATTTGAAGAAGGCTGTCATATCACCTCTAAGCCTTATCATCTCCATCACTTTGTATATCCTCAGGCAGGAAAACAAACACGAGGACTAGAAGTTTTATCAGCACACTCTTGTATTTCTGGTGAACCTGTGTGTCTCAGGTGGGATAAGAAGCAGCAATACTTATGAATACCACTTGCTAGAAACTGTCAGAGGGGAAAGTTCTCCTGTGTGCTTGTGGGTTTCCCATAGGCATTTAGTTTGGCCACTGTGAGAACAAGATGCTGGATTGGATGGGCCATTGGCCTCTTCTTATGATGTTATGTGGCCTTCCAGATGTTGTTGGAGTCCAACTCCCATCGTCCCCCACTGTTGTCTACTCTAGTTGGGGCTGATGGGAGTCCTACAACATCGGGTGGACCACAAGTTCCTCATCCCTGTGTTAGGAATTTAGACATAATAAAAATTAAGTCCCAGCATGATGATTCTTTGGAAGTTAAAAGAGTGCTGCTGAATATCTAATTGCATTTTCACAGTGTTCACAGAACACAGCTGAAGAGAAGGTGAAGTGCCAGGATTTGGGTGTTCTCCAAACTGCTAGGATAGAAGCAGAGTCAAATACATTTTCACTGAGCTTGAATGACAAGGAAGAAAGTGATGCTGTCAGCTTCAAATGAGGCAGATTGGGGCTGATGAAACTTCAGAACTTCAGTTTTGGCCTTGTTTAGGTTTGAAGCTGAGAAGACGTTATCAGAGAGACAAGCTGAGCTGTGAGAGTGGTTGAAAGGGAAACAATCAGCAGCGAAAACAAAGTCTTGAACATTCAGGTTCACAAGGATGCTTCTTGTATTGCATACCCTCCAAGTGTCCTTATTTTCCAGGTACAGTCCTGGAATTACAGAAGCTGTCTCGGTTTCTGATTTGATCCCAGAATGTCTCGGTTTTCCTTTTTCCTCCCCTCCACGTCTAAGAGAACAATTAAAAGTGTTCTCTGTGTGTGCGTGTATGTAGGTGAAAAAACGGAGTCCTGTTTATCCTGAAAATAAAATACCTGCACCAAATGAAGGAAATAGTGATGTTGGCATATGAAGCCCTTTCTCCCATTTTGAAGGGAAAGGTCACCAATCCACTTTAAATAATTTAATTTAATTTATTAATCATGATGCTTCAGCACCCAGCCATTTCTTAGGAAATGCAGGGAGTGTTGATTCCTTTATTGTAAATGGAGCCTTACACTGTCTACTCAGAAGTAAGTCCCATAGTATTAAATGGAGCTAAAAGTGGGCAGACTTACACTGAAACCCTGAGCATTTTTACTCAGAAGTAAGCCCCACTGAGTTCAACAGGATTTACTCTGTGGTATGTTCCTGAACAGGGACCCAGGTGGCGCTGTGGGTTAAACCACAGAGCCTACAGCTTGCTGATCAGAAGGTCGGCGGTTCGAATCCCTGTGACGGGGTGAGCTCCTGTTGCTCGGTCCCAGCTCCTGCCAACCTAGCAGTTCGAAAGCATGTCAAAGTGCAAGTCGATAAATAGGTACCGCTACAGCGGGAAGGTAAACGGCGTTTCCATGTGCTGCTCTGGTTCGCCAGAAGCAGCTTTGTCATGCTGGCCACATGACCTGGAAGCTGTACGCCGGCTCCCTCGGCCAATAACGCGAGATGAGCGCCGTAACCCCAGAGTCGGTCACAACTGGACCTGATGGTCAGGGGTCCCTTTACCTTTACCTTTATGTTCCTGAACAGTTTCACAGTTCCCATCATCATCATCATCATCATCACTACTATATCCTGCCTTTTTCCCCGACAGCGACTCAAGGCGGCTTACAGATAAATGTTGTTTCATTCCATTTATCTGTTGAAGGCGTTGTACACAATCCCTTCCCTCACACATTTTTTTCCTTTACAACAGTGAAGTAGGTTCGGTGGAGAGATTGTAATTGGCTCAAGGTGACTGATGTAGATGTGCATAGCATGTCTACATGTTCAGCAAGATCAAACGTGTGAGAAGCTTCCTGGTGTAGAATAGAATGCAAACATTTTCATCGGAGAAATGTTGGAGGTTATGGTGTTGCATGTTAAGATTCATGTGAACTATTCTGAGAAACCCTCTTATTGGCCCAGCAGCTAATATACGGTACAAATGAAGCCTTGCTCCCGAAGCAATTCCAGGGACATGTGGGATGCCATGCAGAGGAGGGAGAATGCATCCTACAGCAGGAAGGTCACAGGAGGCTCGCTGAGCTGTCTGCTAGATCAGTGGGGAAAAGCAATGCCAAGGGAAATAGGAGATTGAACAGGATGTGGGGGGAGGTTGAACTTGTTCCTTAGAGGTGGAAATATGATTCTAAGGTGCAAACTATCCTTTGGGTATTGTGCACACAACAATAGTTTGAGAACAGCATACACACTGGGAGTGGAGTCCAAGCCTGGCAGTTTCAGTGTCTCACCTGCATAAGGATTATGCTTGCAGGAGACTGCAGAATGTAATCCTTACACTTGTGCAGAACAGCGGACTCACTGTGCCAGTGTATCAATGTATACTTTTCTTTTCAATTAATTGTTATTGCTTGTTTCCGAAAGCCCAGAGGAAAATACCCAAAGAAATACAAAGCAGATACATAACTAGAATCTCAGGCAACAAAGGCAATATGAGACACCCAGACCCTACATGAAACAAGTTTAAAGACGGTGGAGAATAAAAACATTAAAACCTGTATTTGTGTTTCCCCCCTCTAGCTAGTCTTAATTTTTTGAATATGTTTTTCAGTTAAGACTATTTGCCATACCCTTTTGTGCCACGCTGGCCCCTTTATTATCTTTCCAAAAGGTGGCAATGGTTATATGTGCTGCTACCAGCAGGTATGCTATCAGGATTTTATCCATCTGTGGAGCATGTTCTGGGGTGTTTTTAATAGACTGATGAGTAATTTTGCTAATTTCATCAAATACCTGATCCCAGAATGTTGACACCTTTGCATGTGTCTACCACATATGCTTAAGGGGTGATATGATAGCCATGGTCAAATGTATTAAAGGATGTCATATAGAGGAGGGAGAAAGGTTGTTTTCTGCTGCTCCAGAGAAGCGGACACGGAGCAATGGATTCAAACTACAAGAAAGACGATTCCACCTAAACATTAGGAAGAACTTCGTGACAGTAAGATCTGTTCGGCAGTGGAATTTGCTACCAAGGAGTGTGGTGGAGTCTCCTTCTTTGGAGGTTTTTAAGCAGAGGCTTCCAAAGAAGGAGACTCCACCACACTCCTTGGTAGCAAGAGGCTTAGGGACCCAGGTGGCGCTGTGGGTTAAACCACAGAGTCTAGGGCTTGCTGAACAGAAGGTTGGCAGTTTGAATCCCTGCAATGGGGTGAGCTCCCGCTGCTCGGTCCCAGCTCCTGCCCACCTAGCAGTTCGAAAGCACACCAAAGTGCAAGTAGATAAATAGGGACCGCTCCGGCGGGAAGGTAAACGGCATTTCCGTGCGCTGCTCTGATTCACCAGAAGCAGCTTTGTCATGCTGGCCACATGACCCGGAAGCTGTCTGTGGACAAACGCTGGCTCCCTCGGCCTATAGAGCGAGATGAGCGCCGCAACCCCAGAGTCGGACATGACTGGACCTGATGGTCAGGGGCCCCTTTACCTTTAAGCAGAGTCTTGACAGGCATATGTCAAGAATGCTTTGATGGTGTTTCCTGCTTGGCAGGGGGTTGGACTGGATGGCCCTTGTGGTCTCTTCCAACTCTATGATTCTATGATTCTATAACTACCCCCATCACTGTATCCCAGCAAACAGGATGCCTGCATTTTTTTTGTGAATGTGGGATGACTTTATTGGAGGCAAGACACCATTTCTGATTATCTTCCACATTAATACTTTTGTTGTTCACAGAGGTGAGCTTGTAAGGAAATCTCTCCCATATTTTTGCCCTCTGGTCTTCCTCTATCATCCAACATTTTTCTCATTCTTCTGAGTTCTCCACATATCCCTCTGCAGGGGTTGGGTTCCTGTGTAAAATATCACATTGACAGAAAAGGTTAAGGAGTTTAAAGGTCATTCTAACATATTTTTACTGCAAAATTCCTGGTGGCCCTGCAGAGATAGTTCTGACATCAAGGTTTCCTTACCTGCCTTCCATGGTGGAATGACTGCCTGCATTGTGGTACATTGCAATAGTTTTAGCATGTTATTTCCTGCATCCATCTATTGTACCAGCAGAAGGGGATCACTTTTTTAAGGTCTCAGCACTTCCTGGTGCTTCACTTTTCCCTCTCCCAACCTTTCAAGTGTCCTGCCACAGACAAACACACAAGGCTGAACTTGCTGAGTTTGAGAGCTGCTGTAAGTCAGAGGCAGTCGGGCCTCTTGAATATCAGTTGCGGAAAACCGCAGGAGGGGAGAGGGCTCTTGTGATTGAGTCCTACCACTGTCAGAAGAGGATGCTGGGCTGGATCCGGTAGGTCCTTCTCAGGTCCTTAGGAACTGTTTTCATAGCTCCTCCTTTGAATGCACATGACTGGCAAAAGGCAAGATTAAAGCAGTTTGGTGCTGTATGCTAAATCCTTGATTGGGATGTCACCCAACCCTTTGATCACCTCCCCATGAGCTATAGTGGAAAATGTAGGGAAGCTCTTTCAAAATGGTGTTGTAATCACCATTTTAAAGATTTTCCCCTCTTAAAGTTGTCAGCTGTAGCCTTAAAATAGCTACAGCAGATAGCGGTCAACACCAGCTTCTGCTCAGTAAAATTAATTCCAGATCCTCATTTTCTGTTCGTGTGAAAAGCTGCCCAGCTCTGATGTTCAGCTATTAAGAGGTAAAATTAGCAGGGGGCAGCTGAGTGTGATAGGCCTGCACACTTATCACACATTTAGCATGAAATTCATAATTAATGTGTGTTAGACTAGGTAGGAAGAAAGGCTTATGAGGAAGGATAGCTCTCCTATGCAGCTAATGCCAGTGACACTGATCCTAAGCACTGATGGAATCCCAGAATTAACTTCTTAATGTGGATTTTGAAAACTCTCTTAGGTTCACTAGTTTTAGGACAGCTTTCTGAAGTCAACCTTAATTGCAAAATATAGGCCATCTCTGCAACTGTAGATATAAAATGGCATCAGACCCTACACAAATCCAGAGTGGATTGACGGTGCTTTGTAGACCTCTAGGTGCAGCCAAGCTGGTGCTAATCTTATTGCTCTGCTTTCCTTTGGATCACATCAGCCCAAGACCTCTATACACACTGCCCAGGGCGTATTTCCACCCTGGGGAGGTCACTTTAGTGCTGCTAGTGCAGTGGATTTTCTTCACCCTCAGAGGCACACTCCATTGTCTCTTGAGACAGACAGGTGCCAGCAACTTACTAAAGAGGTTGTGTTTATTTTATCATAGTGGTTTTTTGCATTTAGAATGTCTCTGTAGAAAGATATCTATGTGAACATTGGACATAAAGCATATGCCAAAGTAAGGTGCATGTGTTTGTGTGTGCACATGTTTGAGAGCCTGTGCCATTATTTTTATTCATTACAAAACCTGGCTTCTACATTTCTGTTTCTACCTGGTGAGACTGAAATAATTACAGATGGATGTGTCATTGGATGTCCTCATATTGCGTTTAAACCAATCCTCAGGCATGGGGTTTGACAAAGGAAAGTGAACCCATGTTGTCTTTTAAAAGTTAAGTATGAAACTTTGAGCTTGGCTGAGCTGCTGTGATATAATGAACACTCAAACAGATGAGGGGAGGACGCAGTCACCAAATGCTGAAAATCAGTACCGTTGTGCTCAGAGAAATCAAGTAATTTGGCTGGTCTTTCCTTTCCTTTACAAAGAACGCCAAGGCAGAGGATGTTGTGTACCTGGGACAATGCACACCAGAGGCCAATGATGCTCCACCTGGATTGTTGAATGGTGCTGTGCTCTAATTTGACTGGAGGGACCTGACAGCAATAGATGTGTGACAGGGCACAGCTGTGGGTTGAAGTAGTGTCTGGAGGATCACTCCTCAGTCCTAATTCAGCACACCTTAATTGGCTTTTAGTAAATTACACCTTCAGGTAATCTGTTTGCTGTGGCCCTGAGACTCTGTCATGCTGTAAAAAGAAGTGAGAAGGAACAGTTTGCAGGATGGTCAGCCGTGGTGCCTCCCTGTTCCTGAATCTGTCTGGATTCCCCAAGGCTACCTCCTGGTTTCCCGATGGGTCAAAAGGGACACTGCCCCATCATCTCAGCCTGCTCTCAACCAGCCCCCACCTGCCTGCCTTCTTACTTGCGCAACCAGTCAGGAAGTGGATCTGCCTCTCATTGGCTCTGGCCCCACCTACCCCCAGCCTCCCTGCCTTCCACCCTGCCAATCCCAATGAGCACCAATCACCACTGCCCCCCAAAACGCTAACCCCTAAACCTTTTCCAGCTCTTTGTCTGCCCCCTATGGTGCTGAAGCTGCATAGACCACCCCCCTGAGTCAGCTTGTGCCCAGGCCTGTGAGTCCCTAACACAGGAATGGGGGGGGGATCTGGGGCCCTCAAGTTTTTGCTGGACTACAACTGCCATCATCCTGGGCCATTAGCCATGCCTGCTAGGGCTGATGGGTGCTGGAGTCCAACAACATCTGGAGGGCCACATGTTCCTGATGGGCACTTGTTATTTTTGTGTTGTGGGAAGGGAAGGGAAGGGAAGGGAAGGGAAGGGAAGGGACTTTTGTATTTAAATCCCCATGCTAAAGTTTGGGGGTTCCGCAGGAAAGGGCTGAGCTTTTCAAAGTGCTAGTGGCATATGAGTATCCATTCCCAAAATGAAAAGGAAAGCCTGCTCAGGAGGCCCAGGAGAAACAGCTTGGATGAGAAGGGTCATCAGAGGCTGCAAAGGTAATGAGACATGAAACAAACAGGCAGCAGTGTGGTGGCACCACAGATATTCCTGGTCAGCAGGAGAGAGAGGGGGGGGAGAGGGAGAGGGAGAATAAACACTCTGAGCTGAGAATGCAGGCAGCAAATGGGGGCAATTGCCCTGCTCACCAAAGCAGAAAAAGTAGTGGTGGAAGCTGGTGATTGGAAATGCAATGGAACACCTAAAAGGGAATACCTGTCCAGTGATATTTAGAGGAAGGGAAGCAGAGGGAGAGAGCATGCAAGGAGGATGCATTTCTATGATAATTCAGAAGCTGGAGCGGATCCCAAAGACCATTTGGAAGGAATCAAACCGAAGTATGCCACTCAGTGCTATTCTTTTCAGCTTCCAGAGGGTGAAGCCATGGGCGTAGGCGGGGGGGCAGGAGGGGGCAGCTGCCCCCCCTAGAAGAAAAAAATTAATGTATTTTACAGACCATAACCAGCACTTTTCCCCTCCAAAAACTGAAGTGGAAAGGGCTTTGCTTTAGCAAGAGCAGCTAAGTCTCCGCTTGCTGGGGGGGGACACACAGCTGTAACAAAAACACATCAAATAAATAAAGCAAAGTGGCTACCAGTAGTTAAGCAGTTAAGACAATGGAGCAGATATCCCCAGGCAAGTTTCGATAGCTGACCAATTCACCCTATTGTTCTTGAGTGGGAGTTGTTAATGAGCATTCAGGAATCACATTAAGAGTTCTATTGACGATTTAATGAGGGTGCAGAGGATTCAATTTGACTAAGGTGGCTCTGCAAGGCTAAAAGGAAGTGAATAAGAAAGGGGGGGGCTGTAGCTTTGACAGACACAGTGATGTTTATACAAAGCACAGGTGTTCCAGCCTGCCCCTCCTCCTGCATCTGTATACTGTAAATCAGGGGTGGCCACCTCCCAAGAGACTCTGATCTACTCACAGAGTTAAAAACTGGGAGTTATCTACCCCCTTTTGGGGGGTTCAGGTCAAAGCTGTTGACTTTTTTTAAGGAAGGGAAGCCCTGTTTTGGGGGGTTTAGGTCAAACTTGTTGAGCTTCTTTTAGGAGGGAGGGAGGCCCATTTTTGTTTAGGGCTTCAGGTCATACTTCAACTTTTTTTAGGGAGGAGGAAAGTTTTGGGTGAGCTTTTTTTAGGGGTGCCAGTGACCTACCAGTGATCTACCACAGACATCCAGTGATCTACTGGTAGATCACTATCTACCTGTTGGACGTGCCTGCTGTAAATCAAGCAGAGAGAAAGCTGCTTACAAGACTCCTCTTGCTGCAGAGTTCCAGCATCACAGCGTCACCCAGAGGCACCCAAAAATATGAGTTATCCCTCTCTCTATTTCTTCCTTCCTTCCCTCCCTCTTCCATCCTTAATAAAATACTGGGGGGGCAGATAAGCCCCACATAGAAAGCCCATCAACATGGGGGGGTGACTCTTTCAAATACGGTATTTACCAGTAATTGGGGGGGGAGGGGAGAGGCACCTAGGCCTCTAGGAGTTGGCTGCTATGCCTAGGAGTAGGACAATTCAAGAAAGCAGAATGATACATATGCTATGGTAATATATCAATAGAATCATAGAATTGTAGTCGGAAGGGACCACAAGGGTCATCTAGTCCAACCCCCTGCAATGCAGGAATTTTTTCCTAAGGTGGGGCTTGAACCCACGACATGGTTGAAATATTATGCTGATATGCAGCAACGCCTTGGAGCCGTCGTGGCTGCGGCCATGCCTTGCCTCGCCCTTGCCCGCCCTGCCACCCCCTCTCGCCTGCCTGACCCTCCCATCCTCTCCAGCCAAGCAGGGTAGCTGCCAACGCTGCCATCCCCAGAAGCACAAGGTGGCCGCTGCCGCCGCCACCACAATGTCATTGGGCCCACTGGCCCTGTAGCCCCACCCACATTCCCACTTCATGGCCCCGCCCCTCCCGTGCCTTGGCCCCGCCCCATAACGACCATGGCGTGCCCCCCCCTAGTTTTGATCCTGGCTACGCCCCTGGGTGAAGCACCTACCCCACCACTTCTGCTGCCAAGAAGGCGGCGTTCTGGCATGTGGCATTGCTGCTCACCTTCCCAGGGGTGCAGCACTTTGAGGAGTGCCCTGGCTCCAGCTGAGTTTGGCAAGAGCTGAGCCATAGCAGTGGTAGAAGGAAGGGGGCACAGTAGGGGAGGGGGCAAGAGGCAGCAATTCCCAGAATGGTTTAACTGTCAATCCCTCTTTACAAGCAACTCTAGGAATTGTATCTCTGTCAGGAGAATAGGCGTCTCCTAACAATTGTCAGCACCCTTAACAAACTACAGCTCCCAGGATTCTTTGGGGAAAGCCATGATTGTTTAAAGTGGAATCGTAGCTCTTTAAATGTATGGTGTGAATGTGGCTTTTGTCGCTTGCAGCTAAAACAAGGGAAAGTCTTGTGGCACTTTAAAGACTAAGAAATGGTACAAGCGTTCCTGGACTAGAGGCAGACAGTAACAGAAATTGGGAAGGGGGCTGTTTTGCTTGGCTTTGGTGTCCTAGCCCCTTTGCTAAATAACAGAAGAGGGACACCTTGGGGTGAGGGAATGGCAGCAGCATAATTTATGTATTTAATTAAATATTTTATACCACTTATTTTTTTAATATTCCATTTATATCCCACCTTTTCCTCCAAGGAGCTCAATGTGCTTCTTCTCCTCCCTCTTCTATCCTCACAACAGCTCTGTCAGGTACCGGTAGGTTAGGCTGAGACCTAGTGACTGGCCCAAGGTCACCCAGTGAGCTTCATGGCTGAATGGGGATTTGAACCCTAGTCTCCCAGGTGGCTAGTCCAGCTCCCTAACCACAACACCACCTCAGGAGGGGTATTCAACTAAGTGCTCCTCAGTGAAAACCATTGCTGTAAGTAAACAATGTCAAAATTAAAACCACAACTCCCACCCAGAGACAGAGAGATCCAGGATCACATTGCTGCTGTTAGGAGATCAATTACAACATCTCTGCTGCAGGATCATAGGACCATTGGGATCAGAAGGGAACTAGCCACAAGTTATGGGAGAGTCCTACTTTTAGATGATGCCCGAGATCCCAAAGTGTTGAATGGGGATCACGCATAACTTCCCGCGAGGCAAAAGCACCCACGACTTGGCTCTCGGCAGAGGCAGCGAAGAGCAGGAGAGGCCGCTTGCGGCTTCTAGTCCTGGCCAGGGGGGGATCTGAATGGTGTCTTCGGCTTCTGGGATGGCTCTGGCTGGGGTATCCGCTCGCTAGCTGTCTAGGGAAGAGGAGTCAGGTTTCCGTGCCACCCTGCTGCCAGCTGGGCACTGGGCAGATGCCCTCAGTTCCCCGGAGAGCTGCAGGAGAATCGCTCTCGGGGAGATCTTGCTTTTCCTATGGTCAGCCTCGGGAATGCCAAGTGGGAGAGAGAGAAAGAAAGAGAGAAACCCACAGGCAAAGGGAAGTCCGAAGTTGGCAGCCCAGTGGCTCCACTGCAGAGTTGGGGACCGCAAAGGCTGAGGCTGCACCGTCCCTGGCGAGAGGAGGGGGGACCCGTCTCCCTGGGCCAGGCATCCTCGCCAGCCTCTCGCCAGAGGCGCCTTCCGCGTTTTCCCAACCCGCCGCCCCCCCCCCCCCACCGCTGCCCGCCTCAAAGTTAACGAGCAGCCGCAGTGTTGTTTGCCGACCTGCCAGACAGGCGATGGTCACGGCAGTGGGAGCCCCCGAGCCCGAAGCGCCGAGGCTGCCCTGGAAGCGGACCACGCAACGCGCCTGTGCCTCTATTTCCATGCCCGGATTGGTTCCCGCTCTGGGAGGCTGGCCGGCCGCGGGTAAGCCCAGGCGATCGTTCAGCACCATGGACAGCGACCTGCGGCAGTCCCGGGGCAGAGTCCGGTAGGAGCCCCCCGGCCCGCACCTGCACTCCGGCCCGGCCCGCCAGCCTGCTCTCTGGCTCCCGGGGAGGAGGAACTTTCCGGTCCCGTTGGCTTCTATCGAGACGCGCGAGTAGGGCAGCGAGATCTGTAATGGCAAAGCATGTCTTCGGAGGGGGAGCCAGACCCAGCCGCTGGAACAAGCGCAAATACCCCAGAAGAACCAGGAGCTGCAGCTACAGCGGCTGGCGAGGAGGTGAGGACAAAGGGGAGGACAAGGACAAAGGGGAGCCTGGGTTGTTGCTGTTGTTGGTTGGTTGTTGGTGTGTGTGTGTGTAATTTTGAAGGGGGGAGTCGTGTGATTGAGTACCGTATCTGTATACAAGCAGACATGCAGTGTTGTATGCATGCGGGGACACAAGCACACACAAGTTGGAGGGCGAGAGAGGAGATGTGCATTTTGAAGACTCACTCAACTCTAGTGTGGTATGAGCTCTGTGTCAAAGCCCGGGACCAGGATGTTTTCAGATTCCGGGTTGGTGAAACTCAAGCAAAATTGCAGCAAAAAGAACCGGGTCAGGAAAAGCCGCACCACTAAATGACAAGAACCGTTTTCGTATTCCACCTCTACCCACCCCCTTGAAATTTAGGAGGTTTGGAGATCGGAAGAGAGATCGGGAGAGGAAGAGAGGGGGATAAGTTGTGGTGTAGACTTCTTTCTTGCAGATGCTCAGCTGGGGCAGTAAGCAGCCAAGGTGGAATGAATGTTCCAGCAAGGCAAAAACGATCAAGCGACGGGTATGCAAGGGTAGGGAGCTCTCCGAGGTTCTGGATTTGGAGTAAACTCTGTATACTCCACCATAATCCAGGTTTAAGGAGCCCCGAAGACTGAAGCTTGGGTTTCTCTCCCTCCTTCCTTGTATGAAATCATCCCGTACCATCGAATGACCTGCACAAATATTAAAGGCACATCCTAGTAATTAAGGGACTTTTTTCATTCGATACACAAACCTTTGCTTTTCTCTTATAAGAAAGTCAAAACAAGGGTTCTGCTGCTGTCTGGGTGGGATTGATACAGCTGAGTTTCCAAAATACACTGCTGCAGCCTCCTGGATTGACCTCAACAAATCACTTTTCTCCATCAGGGTCATAAAGCAGTCTGCAAAGATTTGTGTGTTTGTTTGTGTGTCTTTCTGTGGACTGTCAACCATGTCAACAAAGCCTAAATAATCATCAATGGTTGTATGTTTGGTGCTTTGGTTGTTTTATATTATAATAATTTTTAAAAAAATATTAATATTAGGCAATATATAAAGAACTGTTTCTGATTTTACACCATTGCAGAAATCTCTTACTATTTTAATCTTTTACACACACAAAACCCCACTTGATTTTACAATTAAAAACAAACTAGCCTGCAGCAACATAATTAAAAGATCATACAAACAGATGTGATACAAAATATTATGAACATCAGCATAAGAAAATAAAATAATATATGAGGCACGAAGTTAAGCACTTTGTTGCTCCATTGAATTCAGTTATGGCACCTCTCATGAAACTTTGTGTCACAATAAATGTGTTAGTTTCTAAGGTGACTCAAGGCTCTTGGTCGTTTTCACTGCAACTGACTAGCATGGCTATCCCTGTGAAAATTGATTTGAACTAGAGATAGTGCCATCCATGACCAGCTATCACACTTGAAATCAATGGGACTTTAGTGTGAATAACTTTGGCTAGATAGGGCTCAAAGTAAATATATCATTAATATGCTATGAAATTCCTATCAAGCATGGCTTTTGTGACAAATGGAATGTAAAGGGCAAAGTTTCTCAAATGAGTATGTCAGCTTTATGTTTCATAATATCCAGTAATATATTATTAAAACATAACAATACATTATTCAATGAGTTCAGTGGAAATTTCTGGAATAGGGACATATGGACAGGCATCATTTGCCATGCTACTGCCAAATGGCAGATCTGTCGCAACTGACATAACTTGGGCAGCTGCATTTCTCACACTCAGACCTGGCCTTGTGGCTTTAAGACATGACAAGCACTGGAAGAGACTCATGGGGCTATCACACTGGCACCTTGCTCAGAGCATCTGCCGTCGGTTTCACCACCTCTTAAATCTGCGTGAGCTAATAACACCTGATCAATATCATCATAGGAATATTTTGAACTATTATTTCTTCCATTAAATCATTTTCATTTTGCACAGTGGTCATTCCCTCCTATAGAATAGTATCCAAATAGCAAGTCTACGTTCATGCAGATCTAGGCCAAAGCTTTTTAATAACCCCAGGCAATCCCAAATAAAGGGGAAATCCTTATTCAGGACATAAATGCACACATGCCTTTTATGTCCCTTCCAGAACCTATTTCTGTTAAACTACTGGCTGTAATTTATGAAACTTTGGAGAGCTAGTGTAGTGCAAAGATTAACAGAGTTAGGAAATGCTTAGCTCAAATCTCACTTAAGCCATGAGCCTCTGGATTGCCTTAAGCAAGCTGCTATCTTTCAGCAGTAGCTCCCATTTGTAATAAAGAGATGATAATGATATTAGCTTATTTCAGAGAGTTGTTGTAAGGAATATTGAGGCAATATCAGTTTCCAAAGGGGTTGCCGTGTTAGTCTGTTTCAGGAAAAACAATAAATTCACCAATCACTGCTGCTGTGGAAGGGTCACTGTGCTCATTTTTGCATATATTTAAGTTCTAGATGTATTGTCACTTAAGACAATCATCTTGGCACTGGTGAGTAATCACCAGTTACTGAAGTGAATTGTTATTTTGCATATATTTGAGCTCTAACTGAATAGTCACATATACTTTTGCAATATGTTGTCGTTTTAACTCCAATATTTACATTGTCTCTGCTTTATACCCCTGTGCAAATTGAGCAACATGCCTCAGGATTCTTGTTTAAATTGACAAGTGAGGATCATTTCCCTTGCATTTGATGCAGTGAACTCTATTCAATGAAAGCTCATGCAGTAATAAAATGTCTTGGTCTTCACAGTGCCACAAGACTTTTGATGATTTTGAGACATTGTACATTGCATGCTGGCCATTAAGGTCTAAACCACAGAGCCTAGGGCTTGCCGATCAGAAGGTTGGCGGTTCGAATCCCAGCGATGGGGTGAGCTCCCGTTGCTCGGTCCCTGCTCCTGCCAACCTAGCAGTTCAAAAGCAGGTCAAAGTGCAAGTAGATAAATAGGTACCACTCCAGCGGGAAGGTAAACAGCGTTTCCGTGTGCTGCTCTGGCTTGCCAGAAACGGTTTAGTCATGCTGGCTACATGACCTGGAAGCTGTATGCGGCTCCCTTGGCCAGTAAAGCGAGATGAGTGTCGCAACCCAGAGTTGTTCGCAACTGGACCTAATGGTCCCTTTACCTTTACTATGTGGCCATTAAAGGAAAGCAAAAAGTGATGTGTAAATACTACATGTTATCACGAGAAGCACTAAAATAAACTTTAAAAGCTAAATCTGACTTTGTTAATGCAAACACACACACCTGTTCTAATTTCATTTTTGAAATGTGATCACCACAAGCCTTCCATTTTACCCTGGGGAAAACATAATGCTGCCCCTTCCTATCACATTTCGGTTTGCCCTCTTTGGGTCGGGGAATTCACAAAATTCTGAAAGTGAAACATTCCTTTCAGCACTAGCTGTAATTGCTAGTGACTGAATCTCTGGATGAAGTCTATTTGTCCAGTTCTGGTCCGGCTATGGTCAGCAGTCCACATTGTAAGACAAAGTTTTTGCGAGACAGATCCTGCTAAAAGGATGGCTTTGATCCATCTGTTAAAGAAGCATGTTTCCTTGGGCATGGTCTGTCACACAGCTGTAACGCTGGCAACTTGCACCAAAGATAGAGGCAGACTAAGCTCTTCTATTCTTGTGCAGACCCAACTAAACTCTGCCTTTCCCAGGGAGGGGAGGGCCTCTCTGAAGGGACCATACTTGCAATGGAAGCCTGCACTCTTGTGCTGCTCATGGCTCCTTTGGAAGGCCCTTCAGCATCTTGGGCAAGTGGAGCTGCATCTGAGATAATCTGGAAGAATACTGCTAGTTGCCCCTGGGTTTCAGAATATATGATGTTGTTGTTTAGTCATTTAGTCGTGTCCGACTCTTCGTGACCCCATGGACCAGAGCACATCTTCCACTGCCTCCTGCAGCTTGGTCAGACTCACGTTCATAGCTTCAAGAACACTGTCCAACTATCTCGTTCTCTGTTGTCCCCTTCTCCTAGTGCCCTCAATCTTTCCCAACATCAGGGTCTTTTCCAGGGAGTCTTCTCTTCTCATGATGTGGCCAAAGTATCGGAGCCTCATCTTCAGGATCTGTCCTTTCAGTGAGCACCCAGGGCTGATTTCCTTCAGAATGGATAGGTTTGATCTTCTTGCAGTCCATGGGACTCTCAAGAGTCTCCTCCAGCACCAGAATATATGATCGCCATCTTCAAATATCCAAAGGTCTGTCACATGGAAGACATAGCGAGCTTGTTTTCTGTTGCTCCAGAGGGTAGGATGCAACCTAGTGACTCAAAGTTACAATAAAGGAGATTCTGACTAAACATCAGGAAGAATTTTCTGACAGTAAGAGCTGTTTGACAGTGAAATAGACACCCTTGGGAGATGGTGGACTCTCCTTCCTTGGAGGTTTTTAAGCAGAGGTTGGATGGCCACCTGTCAAGAATGCTTTAGTTGAGATTCCTGTATTGCAGGGGGTTGGACTAGATGACCGTTCCAACTCTACAATTCCATGTTCCTTCGTGATACCAGAGCCTCTATTGCACACTGTCTCCTCCTCAACAAGGTACATGTCTGGCTTACTGAGTGGGGCCATGACAATCTAAATGAGCCCCATTATTCAAACAGGTCATTTCCCAGTGGACCCAGTATGCCCATCCATTTTGGAACCATTTTGACACTGTCTCCTTAGGTGTCTTTGGAGTCTACATTGGAAGACTCCTGGTTTTCTGGAATTGTAAGGAGGAATGTCAGGCTACAGAAGAAGGAGGACTAATGGAAAGGGGTGGAACTCCTGAGCATAAACAACAGGTCAGCCCGCAGCTCTTTGGATCATGTTATTTATTTTGCTCACTTGTCCCTGCAGTATTAAATGGCTGTAGTCCAGGGCTGCTTTTAACTTGCCACTTACATTTCAATATAAACATGGGAGCTGCAGAATCAAATTAGTTAATCTTTTTAAATGAAAGAGAGGGAGCTTCAAGGAGCCAAGGATGTGTATTAGTGAAATCTATTCCGTTGGGCAAGATCATACTCATGATACTGCAAATATAAAAATGGAAGTTTAAATTTAGCTCGGCCTGCCTCCTGTTGCCAGTATGGAGACATGATGTAAGCATACTTCCTATAATATAAAAAGCACAGAAATGTTTGCTTGGTCTCCAACGTCCAAAAATACTGACTGCCAGTTTGAAAGCTTGTCTCTTCCACACTTAATTAAGAATCTTGGTATTAGTAATGAACAGCATTGAACAAAAAGAGCTATACTACCCAAACACCTACCTATGTATTGTGTTTGTATTGTTCTTGCCTGCCAAAATACAGAAATCTGCTCACAAGGATTAGTCAGTTTCCTGGGGATCTGATTGCCATTTTAGTACTGTTAGTGTTTCAGTTTAATTATTTTTTAGATTGAATGCCTAAAAGGTTTTCCTTCAACTGTCCTCCTCACTGCTGGCCTCCGCTCAGAGTTATCCTCTGATAAAAGGTGGGCTATAAATATGCATCATAAATAAATAACACTGGAAAATCCAAATATAAGTCAATTTCAAGAAAAAGACCCATTTCCCCCATACGTTCCCCATTACCTTGGTTGCTCATTATTCATTCATTCATTAGTTTATTCGTGTTGGATCACAACATATACATTTAGATAGGATAATTTCTGGATGTCAAGATCCAAGTTTGGGGCAAGTACTCTTTGGTGGGAGAACCCCAGCAAAGCAAAGTATGGAAATATAGGCTGCTAGACCTTTAAAATGTACCCTTCCAAGTGTGTTCCAAAAATTTCCTTCTTCCCTCAGCATAGGAAAGGGCCACATGTTTGGTAAGTTTAACATTGGTTTACTTACAAACTCTTCTAAGGTCTGGTTCATATGCTTTTCTATACATCAGTCAGAAAAGTTGCACATGTAGTAAAACTGTAAGGGAAGTGACATAACTAAGCCTGGCAGTACAGCTTATTCTATGGCATTAACTCCTTCATGCGTTAATTAGACTTAAGCATGTTGATTATATGAGACTGCTTATCCCACAATTTTCATGCCACATTTTCACAAAAAGAATCATGCTCAAAGCAGCTTACAACAAAGAAAACAACAAATCAACCATTACAACAACAATTTCATAATAACACAATAAAGCAACAACATAATAGCAAATATAACAACATATAGAAAACATTTAAGTATTATGAATATAAAAAGGTTTTGTTGACAACATCCTTTCATTCACTGAATATGTGTAAATATCTTATGGCACCTCCTGTTCTCAGAAGGAAACATTGCTTTTCTATACTCTATTGCATCTGATAAATGCAACATCCACTACAGGACACAGGCACCCATTTAGGGCAGAGATGGGGGGGAAACAATGGTCCTCCCGATGTCATTGGACTACAGTTCCCATCAGCCCCAGGCAGCATGCCCACTGGACAGGGATGGTGGGAGACCTAGTCTAACAACATATCAAAGGCACCACGTTGGCCGCCCATGCAGTGAAAGATATGAAGAAGTGGTTGTTTATTTTGTACAGTATTGAGAACTGTAGTTACTGTGGAGCTTGAAACAGAAAATAGATCCCAACTTAAAGCACACTGCTGTTTTTTTCAATTTAGTCTTAAGTCTACTCAAGCACAGGACATTGATCCTTATCTGAGTCTCTCTCTCTCTCCCTCCTTACTAAAATCTCTTTGCCCACCCACATTTGATGTCTGAAATGGTCTCCCTTATATGTGTGTGGTTGGAGCTGGATGGCAATCATTGCTTCCCTGTGGCACAACAGCCAGGACAAGAGGTGGTAGCTGGTCCATATGTTACAAAAGAAATGCAAGGAGGCAACTTTCTTTTAGCATCACTCTACTATTAATAGCAAAATCTTGATTGCATTTTTATAGCTTCCTCATTCTAGGTTTATACGGTATTTCTGAACAAAGACTGATTCACTCTCTCTCTTACACACACACACACACACACACACACACACACACACACACACACACCATATCCCTGATTGTAGTGCTTGAAGACTGATCCACTTATGGTAGTTCATACTACTCTCTAGTGTTATTATCATTCCTTTATATCTGTTTGCTCTGGAGTGTTTGCCTTCTGATGGCCCATTAGTCAGAATATGCAAAATCTCTGGAAGCAGAACCAAAAATTAGTGGCTATCCTTTCATTACCCAAGGAAGCTACCTATTAATAAGGCTCCATACAAATGCAACCATCTTCTAAAGCACTACATATCCTCTCTCTATAATCCATATTAACAGTGTTTATGATAGGTCAGTATTCTTACTTTGATTTTGCAGAAGGAGGTTGAGAGGCAGTGACTTTCCTTAGGACATGCTATGAGTGCTGGGTAAGACTTCAAACCTTTGTAGCCATTTACTTGGGAATAAGCACAATTGAACTTACTTCCAAGTCTATGTATATGACTGTATACATACTCATATTTACTCTGTATCCAGTACGCTCCCATTCCTGGTTTGGGAAGTGATATACATACACACATTAGCCACAATCCACATCTATCCTGCTGTTTCTGATGAAATATTGCATTTTGATGCACTTTCCTCCCAACCAGCTTCAAATCAAATTAAGAAAAGAATGATAGCTGTGTTTTAAGCCACTAATGTGTACACAGCCTAGTTAAGGATTGCCACAGGCAGCAATTTAATAAAGAGTTAGGTGCACTTGAGCCCATTGTTTTATTTCATCGGGAAGCCATTATTGGCTGCAGGTCTCTGTTGCGTCTACATTCAGTGGCAACCAGGATTTCTTTCTAATGGGTGCGGCATATAGAGATGTACTTTGAGACCATCGAAATCCTACTAGCTTTAGCATTAATTTCAGCCAGCAAACTCTGTGAAGGGATTGCAGCCAGTTTCTTTAAAAGTTGAGCTCCTTTTTTCCTCTCTCCAATTTCCTTTCCAGGAAGCCTGGACGGATTGCAAGTGAGCATCAAAGTTCGGCTGCTGCAGTTTTGTGCAGCGACCAAAAATGATGGTGTTCAGATATTTACCCCAACTCTCCTCTAAGGCAGGGGTGAACCCATGACCCTTGACATGGGTTGGACTACAGCCATAGCTGTCAAACCTCCCTTTTTGCGGGAAACTCCCTTATTCCAAGCCACAGCTGTCAACCTTCCCTTTTTTTTGCTGGAAATTCCCTTGTTCCAGTACAGTTTCCCGCTGCTATCCTGGATTGTTAGATATACCATAGACCGTCCCCGGGACAGGTGAGGCTGCTGATCCCTCATTTTCAAATCCGAAAGTTGACAGCTATGTCTACAGCTCCCATCAGCTGTGCCCATTAGCCGTGCTGGCTAGGGCTGATGGGAGTTGGAGCACAGTAACATCTGAAGGGCCACTTGCTCACCCCTTCTCTCAGGAGTTTAGAGCCCTGTACATTAAGCATTCCTGTTTTACCTTCACAACAACCTCATTTGATAGGTATGAGCTTAAGTGTGCATGCACACAAAAGCTCATACCTATGACAAACTTAGTTGGTCTCTAAGGTGCTACTGGAAAGAATTTTTATTATTTTGTTTTGACTACGTCAGACCAACACGGCTACCCACCTGTCATTTGATAGGTTGAGAGATGGTGACTTGCTCGAGTTTGTTTAATGGCTGAACACAGCGTTGAATCCAAGGCTCACAACCAACACTCCATCTGCTACACTGCCCTGGTTCCCTAGAATACCAGCCTGTCATGCACAGCCTTCCTTTTCTAGTCTATCTGGTACCTCAGTTTAATGAAATGGAAGCAGATGTCTTGCATGAGCTAAAAAGGCAAAACAAGAGAGAGAGAGAGGGGGGATGATTTTTGAAAGGAAAGTGGTGGGAATGAGATAGGTACAGTCTTTGGGCAGGAATAAACAAATGCATTTCCATTTATAAAACTGCAAAGGCATTGAGTGTGTGCAGGCTCCTTCTTTTCGTTTTGGATCAAAGGCAAGGAACATCCCGTTCAGCTTAGTGAAGAAAAGATTGCCTAATGATCTCTGAAAACTTGTCCAGCAGCAAAGAACAACTTGTTGGCACACCTAGTAACATGCAATAAACAACATTTGTCCAGGTGCTGTGGGAAAATCCTCCCTAAAGCTGTTTTATTTTGCTTATTGCAGAGGCTCACAGCTTGGTTTCTTAGGTGTGCTGGGCCACTCCCAAGCCTCCCAACCAGGTATTTATGGACCCTGAGAAGATGACGCCTACGAGCACCAGAGGCAGATCCTAGATGACTTAATAAGAATGACTAAGGCAAACTCCTGATGAGGCTGAGGAAGGGGGCTGGTTGCTGATCTGGAGGGTTATACAGTAGGGCAGGAGGAGCCAAGATGGTGCTGGTCTGCTGTTTCTGAACTATAACTCCCATCATCCCTGATCACAGGCACACTGGCTCTGGCTGATAGGCGCTGGAATCCAACAACATCCGTAGGGTACCATACTGCATGTCTGCTGTAGGGTGCTGAAGAGTGGAATTCGCCCAGTTTGTACTCCAAAGAACCCCAAATCTCCAAACCAAAATAATTTACCTGCTGAGACTTTAAACTAGGAGAGTCCAGAATTTCACTGCCTTATCCTACATGATCTGTCCTTCCAGTGAAGGACACTGGAAGGACAGATTGTGAAGCTGAGGCTCCAATACTTTGGCCACCTCATGAGAAGAGAAGACTCCCTGGAAAAGACCCCGATGTTGGGAAAGATGGAGGGTACTAGGAGAAGGGGACAACAGAGGACGAGATGGTTGGACAGTGTTCTCAAAGCTACGAACATGAGTTTGGCCAAACTGCGTGAGGCAGTGCAAGACAGGAGTGCCTGGTGTGCTCTGGTCCATGGGGTCACGAAGAGTCGGACACGACTAAACGACTAAACAACAACAATAATCCTACATGATGCATAGATCTGATTTCAGGAAGCAACCTTCAAAGTTCTTGCAGAGCTTAATACAAAACTATGCATGTGAAAGCACTGCTCTCAGGCATTGATATATATGGGGGGGGGAGTATCAGGTATATTGGAATGATGTTATGTTAGCTTGGAACAGTATGTAGCAATCAAAATCATGAGATCAAAAGTAACTACAATTTTGTCTGGTTTTAATGGAATACCTGTTGGTAGTTCCCTGAGAAATGGGCAAATGCTGTAATCATAAAACATGCTTGAAAATCACAGTCCTTCCAGACTGTCACTTTAAATCACTAGAGAAAGATCAAGAACCATTGTTTTATATTATTCTCCGAATGCCTTTCTCATCCATCCTGGGAACCACACACTCAGCTTTGAGCAGGCTAGATAAAGTCTGCAACTGTCCTCAACATTCAGGGCTATTAGGACTGGGAATCCTTCAATCTCTTTGCACCTGAGTTCCCTGTCCCTTTGCTTTCCCATGTCTCAAGATCTCTTCCCAATCTTACTGGTCATCCTGAAGCTGAATGAGGTTTAGTGCCAGCCAAACTGACAATCCTTCACTCCATCACAAGAGTACAAAGTGTTCTGCGTCTGAACGCTTTATGAAACCAGACAAGCTCAGCTAATTACAATAAAAGGATTCATCCTCTCATGCACAATACAATACCGTAGAGATCTCATGAAGATCTGGCAAAACAGTGCTACTGACTGGCAAGAAGCCAGTTATCCCTGATCTAGAAGTATCAAAGGTTATTAAATCTGCTGGTATTTACTCTTCAGCACCTCATTTATGGCTGCAAAGAGTGTGCACAAGTGCTAATAACAGGTGTTGTGATTCTAGGCTTCAGTCATTGACAGAACTTTTGAAACCCTATAAAATGACTGGCAGCCAGGGTCATGCAATTAATTTGGGATTCCAACACGTTGTTGTTGTTTAGTCGTTTAGTCATATCTGACTCTTCATGACCCCATGGACCAGAGCACACCAGGAACTCCTGTCTTCCACTGCCTCCCGCAGTTTGGTCAGACACATGTTGGTAGCTTCAAGAACACTGAACATCTCATCCTCTGTCGTCCCCTTCTCCTTGTGCCCTAATATTTCCCATCATCAGGGGCTTTTCCAGGGAGTCTTCTCTTCTCGTGAGGTGGCCAACACTTAATGAGCTGCAAATGAATGAACATTTTAAGCCTTAACAGGTTTATCTTAGAATGAGCAGCAATGCAGCTGGGCTGAATATATTTTGAGAAACGAAATAAATCATTCATACCAGATTTTCCGTTCATTTGCCTGTGTGGTAATGTGCATGTGGCAAAGGTACCAGAAATTCCAGTTCTAAATCTGCAGCTTCTGAAAGGTTTGTAAATATAATAACTACAAGAGCAATTTATATAATCCACCTGAAACAAGTCCTGCATCAGAAGTTTTCACACCATAAGCAGTAAACAAACGATGACTGATGCAAGTGCAAGTGATTAGCATGTTGTCATTAGCATATTTATTAACTTCAAATGAGTTGCTCTTGGAAAGCTTTTTGTAAGGTTCGGGAGTGGTCGATTCATTTGTTGCAAATAGATAACAATATGTAGCAACCGTTATGCAAACATTTCTTCAGCTGCACATTCTGATGCTAGGCAGGGGTGGGGGTTTTCATTTTTACTATGTTTGGTTTCATTTGGTTTCTATGAAAAGCAGCAATATGTACAATAAAAGTAGCTAGGAATAAATTTGTCAAATGGTGAATGGGACTAGGATTGGGAAGCATTTTATTATTTGGTATGTGGGTGTATCACACAAGCCTAATAACCAGGAGCTGGTCCAAGAGGCAGAAATCCACTCAGCAAGGGTCAAGCCGTGCATCCAGCTTGTATCAGGGTGCCTGCAAATAGTCAGCATTTTGTGCGAAGGATTCAAGTGCACACTGAAGAAATTTAGGTTTGCTCAATTAAAGAGGGTTAAAGAGCTGTTCCCCCAGCACACCAGATCCACCTTTTTTTTAAAAGGAAATTTAAAAGATTGCATCTAATACTTAAAATGATTTCACAATAAATCCTCTCTTTCTCTCCCCTCTTCCTTTCCCCACCCCCTTCTCCTATTTTGCTGCCTGATTCTCAGCAACAACCAGTCAAGCAGTCTTTGAGCTCTTCCATGTGCAGAGAGTCCCACTGGAAATGCCTCCTCCTCTCCATCCTCATGTACGGCTGCCTGGGAGCTGTAGCTTGGTGCCAACTCACACAAGTCACTAAGCTCAGTTTTGACAGCTCTTTCAAAGGCAAGTCCATGATCTACCATGACAGCCCTTGCTCTGACGGTTATGTCTACATTCCATTAGCGTTCCTGGCCATGCTCTACGTCGTCTACTTGGTAGAGTGCTGGCACTGCCGCGCCAGAAGTGAACTCCAGTACAAGGCCAATGTGGAAAGTGTCTACGACCGAATTGCCAGGATGAAGCAAGCAACGCCATGCATATGGTGGAAGGCCATAAGCTACCACTTTGTCCGGCGAACCAGGCAAGTGACTCGGTACCGCAATGGGGATGCTTATACAACCACGCAGGTCTACCATGAGAGAGTCAACACCCATGTGGCCGAAGCTGAGTTTGACTATTCCCACTGTGGGTTCAAGGACATCTCTAAAGAGCTCATGGGCCTGGAATGTTTCTCAGCCACCCGACTGAAATTCACCAAGTGTTTTAGCTTCGCCAACACAGAGTCCGAGAACTCTTACCTGACACAGAGGGCTCATTTCTTCACAGAGATCGAAGGGCTAGATGACTACATGGAGGTCAGGGAAGGCATGAAGCTCAGGAACATAGACTTCAAAGAACTCATGATGGCCTATGGTGACCCTGATCACCTCCCATGGTACGTGTCCCACTATACGTTCTGGGTGGCTGCTCTGATGATGGTCTCGTGGCCGCTGAGAGTTTTCATAGAGTATCGGACTGCCTATGTGCACTACCATGTGGAGAAGCTCCTTGGGGTGGAGTACAGAGTGCCCACCGGGGCGGAGGAGCCCTTGTACAGATATCGCATCCCCAGGGTCAGCACTCAGGACAGCACGGAGCTTGAGTGGCACATCTGCACCAATCGCCAGCTGATCCCCAGCTACTCGGAGGCGATGCTCATGGAGCTGACCAGCTCTCCCGCCTGCAACGGCTACTCCATGTGCAGGTACAGCGAGATCACACAGGGCTGTGAGCGCTGCCACCACGCCTCCAGCACCTCCTCCATCTTCTCCCGGCACGCCTTCCACAGCTGCAGCGGGAATTCGCAGCTCTCCCTCAACACCAGCCGCTTCAGCCTGTGCCGGATCCATGGCTCTCACAGGACAGGCCTCTGGAGGAGCCGCAGCAGCAGCATCACTGACCGGGGCGGCCAGGACGACCCGTGCTGCTCCCACTCGAGTCAACTGGCCCTTAACGAAAACCCGCCCACCTACCATGACGCTCGGTTTTTCCCAGTGCTCATTGTGCACAGGCCTGAAGGGCAGGAAGGGAGGCACTTCTGTCTCCGCCGAGCATCCTGCCTGGAAACGTCACTATGAAAGGGCACCCTGTCACTTTCCCGGGACAACTTCACTGCCAGAAGGCTGTTTGCCAGTGACAGCAATACTAGGACGGCTGTGGGATGCGACTGGTTTAAAGTCCTGGCCGTCCACTTCTCCAAATAAGGAAGCATGTTCCCCCAGAAGTCTATGAAGGGTCAATTCAAAGCCAGTTCACGTGTTTTGTTTGTTTCTGTTAATTAAAAAGTTTTCCAACCCACTCTTCATTAAAACAATTCCTGGAATGAATGCAATATATAGGATCCAAATATAAATTACATAAACCAAAAGAATGGTAAAAGAGCACCGGTATAAGTCAGGCTGATCCAGTGAGTCTCCACCAAGGAACAAATTAGCAAATTTAACCAAAGGCCTGGGCAAATAAAGGAGTTTTTAACTGGTGCTGAAAACTGACCAGGCTTTGTTTGCCCTTCTTCCAAGGAGCTTGGGGCAATCTTCACGGAATTAGCCTCTTTTAATGTGGGATTATCCCTTTTAACAGTAGCCAACTAGATGCCCACGAGAAGCTCACAGGCAGCACATGAGGGCAATGGCACTCTCCTGCATGTGATCTCCAGCAACTGGCAAACTAGAGGCAACATGCTTCTGAAGCTGGAGGTAGTCCCTAGGCATCATTATGTCCCTAGACATCACCACTAGTAGTTCTTGATAGCCTTATCCTCCATGAAGGTGTCTTATCTGTTTGTAAAGCTGTCCACGTTGGCAGCCATTGCTATATGCTGTGGTGGCAAATTCCATAGCTCAACCAAGTGCTTAACTTAAGGATTTGGGCCAGGGAGAGAGAAAAATGACTTTCCCAAGGCCATCCAGTGTGTTCCATGTCTCAATAGCAATCTGTGCCCCCGTTTCCTCAGTTGAAGCCCCCCGCCCACCCACTGTCTAGTACGCAACACTAGCTCCCATTCAGAGTTAGAGGTGGGTGGTACTGCTTTGTGGTGATTCTAGTCCTTCCAAGATCTGTCGGGAGAACACCTAGTCTAAGTGTCCACCCTCATTTTTCAGCTGGCTCTGATATAAACTGTTTCCATTCAACATAGATTTAACTGGGCAGGCGCTCTGGGGAGCTAGAAAAGATCGGCTGGCTTTAGCTGCGGGGACAGAAGTGGTAATTGGCGCATCTGGGTCCCACACCTTGTATAAGGAGTGTTGGACAGACAACTGGGTACTACATGGCTATTTCTTGCCTAACTCATCGTGTCTCGTGAGACAGAAGACAGTGCAAGGGAGGTGGAAAAAGCAAGAAGCTCCATTTCTGCCTTTGTGCACAACATTGTCAAGGGTTGTCAGTGCACCAGCAATGAGGTTTAGATAGGATGCCGGAACAAATGTGGAGGCTTAGCTATGCGCCTGTGCTGGGATCCTAGTCTTATGTATGTTTCTGGTTAAATTTCTAGTGGGCAAAATGCATTACAGAATTTATATTGTTTATCCTTAGAACAACCCAACAAGAGCAGCTGATGAATAATATATCCTGCCCTGCCCACGGGGGTTGACTACAGGACCTTCAAGGTCTCATTCAACACCTATCCTAACTCTGATTCTCATTTTACATATAGGAAACTGAGAAGATGGTTCATGCGCGCATATGCTTCAATGTATGTCTCATTACTCAATTAGCTGACTCATGTGGACACAGAACTGTTTCCATGGGGGGGCTGCATTATGAAATTTTAATTGTGGTGATACTGTATTCAATCCTGCAAGTCGCTACATGATGCTGTATGAGTGAAAAAGATATGCGTGAAGTGCATATCTCATATCACAGACCAAAGGCGACAGCTGCCCCACTTCCTTTTCACTGGAAGTCCCGCCCCCTCTTAGGATTGCTTTTGCTTTAAGGATGCCATGGAAGATTCCTCCCTATAGGCTACTTTGAGGTACTACCCTAAACAGCTTTCAACATTCACTCAATCTCTTTAGATCTTAGAATCATAGAGAAGAGTGTTAGAGTTAGAAGGGACCCTGGGGAGGGGGTTATCTCGTCCTATGCAGGAATCCTGTCTGCAATTGTCTCTGGGTGGGCTTGAACCATCAACCTTTTGGTTAACAGCCTGACTCACTGCACCGCGACTGTTACTGTCTATATGGTCACTGGCCCTGGTGTCTATCCTTGTTGCCGATTCCTCTGCTTCTACACTTTGGATTTTAAAGCCATGTTATGTGAAGCATCCTTTAGTGCCAATCAGGAGCTGATGTAAAAATCTTGTATTAGAGCAGCCTTGGCCACAGTTTTGCTTTTCTTCCTCTTGTCCTCAAACACAGAATGTGGTGTGTTAAGCTATGCACCCTGGCCCGCTCTCACACTTCCAATTCATACACCTTGCAAGGAACACGATGAGCAGAGATGAAATCAAACATTCATTTTTGTGTGATCTTCTCAGGTACAGCTATGGACCACTTCAAAACACCAATTCGCTTCCCATCATCAGTCTTCACACGCACACTGAAGAAACCCTGGGAAGCTTTTTTTTTTATATGGGTGGGAAATGCTGGTGATCCTCTTTGGTCAAATGTTATTTGTTGTCTTTTCAGAGCAAAGTGTTCCAACCCCACTTCAAAGCAAATGTCATTAGCAAGCGGTTTCCAACTAGGGAGTGAGTCTTTGCTTCCATTATTTCTACCTGTATGTTGAAATTTGTAGTGTCTAGTACATGTAGATGATTATATATGCATATCTGTGCACATATATGATTGTTTCTTAACGGCACTGACTGTTGCATCACCTGAAATATAATTCTTTTTGGTATAATGATCCTGTTTTGCAATGGTGTGTTCCTTTCACCACAGAAGACGCAGAGTTTGTCTTATACAACTTGGCTGGTTGCACGGGAGGGTTACCGGAAACAGTGCAAAAAGTCTTTCTGGGTTTTTCCCTGATAGCTAAATGGTATTCAGTTATATAAGCTGGACGCTTACATCATGATGCCTTTATCTTGACAGACATTCTTATGGATTATCACATGCTCAGTTTTAACATAATTGTCGATCGGTCAACATAAATGGACAAACGAGCTAAATTATGGAGGCACATTAGAGTCCATATTAAAATATGTGGTTCTTTCTGTATCACGTTTCAATTCTGAGAAATATTTAAAACTGAATCGCTACAGTATTGATTCAGTATTGAGTTGTCTATATATTTGTGAGTGAGTGTGTGCTGCATGCCTGGGTCCCCTTCTAATTCCTGGCTCCAGCATAGATTCAATTGCTGGAATAGCCAGGCCAGCCTGGTAATGGCTCGTTAAATCTTCTTTGGCGATCACTTGTAGGCGAGTAAGAATGTCTTCCATGAATATGGTCTTAACAGTGAGTCCGTAAGTGACTGAGGAGGCCAGTTCTGGATCCACATGTTCTTCCACAGTGCGGACATAGGTTTCCAAGCGGGAGTTGATCACAGTGAGGGGTTGCCAAATGTGCCTTCCTCTTAGTCTTCCCTTGTCTTTGAAGTTCATGACACCTTTGGTAAAGGCTGTTCTCCAATTGGAGTGCTTGCAGGCCAGTGTTTCCCAATTGTCTGTGCTTATACTACATTTTTTTAGATTTGCCTCGAGAGAATCTTTAAACCTCTTTTGTTGACCACCATCATTGCGCTTTCCATTTTAAAGTTTGGAACAGAATACAGCGGTACCTCAGTTTTCCAACGTCTTGGATGTCGAACATTTTGGTTTTCCAACACCGAAAACCCGGAAGTAAATGCTTCGAAAACCGAGGTACCACTGTACTTGCTTTGGAAGATGATAATCAGGCGTCCAAACAAGACCAATCCAATGAAACACTGGTAATCTTCGCTTCTTCCAATACAGTGACATTAGTTCATGTACTTTGCTCACTACTGTATGGGTCATTAAAGGAACATAGCAGGACAAATGGGTGGGCTTCTCTCCCCCAACTATCTGTTAGTTAAAAAGACAAAAGGCCAGAGTGGAAAGGCAGAGAAAGAGAGCCAGGGCTGATTTCTGCTGGAATCCAAGGCTGTGGCTATGGGAGAAGCAGGACCTTCTTGGGGTGTTGATACTGTGAACCCCTCCATCCCAGGCTTAAGTTATATAAGATAAGATATCTTTATTGTCATTGTCCCCTTGCAGGAACAACGAAATTATTCACAACAAAATTACTATACAGGTGTAAATAAACCATATATCACAAAGAAGGAAGAGGCACTTATGTTGTAACTTGATCCCTAGTCAGAGTTGTCATTGTGCAATTTTGCTATGCAATGTTTGCAAGTCTTAGAAATCCCATTATTGGAATGGGCAGGGCAAGCCATCTCCACCCAGGTGAAATCACCCGCTCATCATTTTTGTCTACACTCAGTCCAATAGAATGTTCCTAGTTTTCATTCTCCTCCTTTTTGTTTTGGTTCTCTGAGAACCTTGAGAAGCCATAAGAATTCTCCCTGTCCTTTTGTGTTTGAACATGCCTTCCACTATATATCAAAGCTCACCTAGACCACACAGATAACAAATCAATAGTATCTATTCTTCAGAACACTCCTTAACATCAGACCCTCAATGTACTAGTTGCAAAATAAACCTATAACCAAGAAATTAAAAACCCATCACATTGTTGAAGCAGAGCAAGGAGTCATTCTGGATTTAGATTCCCACGCTGCTTGAATGCCATCTCACTGTCCTGTTCTTCACTCCTCAGCGAACCAAGGCAAAGATTTGTCTGCTAAAGGAATAACTGTGACCTCTCATGTGAGTGGATAAAAAAACCACAAAGGTTTGTATCACATCCAAACACTGGACCATTGTTTGTTTTGTCCTAACAAACCACAATCACTAGCCAGCTTTAGTCCAATGTTTGCCGGCTTAGTGATAATTTCTACTTATTTGTTTCCTTGACAATTTTTAGGCAGCTTGATCAAAACAGCCCGAAGTGGTGATTTTTATGATATACAAAAGATATATATGAAACAATTATCAGTAATATACAAATAAAAGCTTTTCTTAAAGGATACATAACTAGCTTATATGTCCTGATAAGCTTGCTGATCCAGACCTCTTGATAAGCACTGCAGAGGACATAATAAGTAAGGGGAACTAAGCTGCAATCACAGAGTCTTTTGTGTGCCTCTGCTTATCAACCTCATTAGTGAAGCACTAAACAGTGACCTCAGCAGGGATCTAGAATAAACGGTACCAGGAGTCCCCAAGACATATCCCAGGAAACAGACTAGTGCAGAAGAACAGATAAGGCTCAAGCTGCCATACAAGCTGAAGTGAGGGTAACAGTGACAGACAGCTCAGTAAGAGTCCTCAGCAGACTTCCTTTAGGAAACTATACAGTATTGCATGCAAAAGAACAGGTATGCTTGCTTGGGATGACCTCACAAAAGCTTTGTTTTATAGTAGCTAAAGGTTACACCAGGGATTAAGAAACAGCCAATTTACCTTTGTTCCAGCACTTGGATTCCTGCTGAACAAAACAGGTGCACATCAGCAAGAAATGTTGATATTTCTGTACTATTTAGCAACTTTAAAGTTATTGTTTTTGTCTGCTATTAATTGAAAATCTGGAAGAAGAAAAATACAAAAATACATTTCTTAATTGTTTATATTGAACAACATTATTTTCCAGCAATGAGTAGCAGCCCAATCTATAATGTGCATTGAACCAAAGTATTTGTAGCGAGATCTGCTTAGATCCATTGATTTCAGTGATATTAAACTGAAATATCTGACCCAAATCTGTTTTCAGGGCAGACAACCACTAGCTTGCTACACTCAGGTGCAGTGGAGGATATTGTCCTGTCACCCATCATGCAATGGGATTCGTTCTTATTCACTTAAAAGGAATAAGGAAAAAGGGAAATCAGTACAATATTTTTTTTTGTATATGAGAACCATCTGATTCATTTTAGGTAGGTTTAGCATAGGTACCTGAACTACACATATCTATCAATCCGCATTTATATTTGACTAAGTTATACTGTAGAGTAGATCTATTAAAATCATTGGATTTAAGGACTCCCTTCATCTTACTAAACTTAAACAATGTAAAAATCCTATCGGAGAACCAATCATTAGCCAGTGCAAAAGATCTCAGATTCGCTGAGGCTGGAAAACTCAGTCGGTAGAGTATGAGACTCTTAATCTCAGGGTTTGGGGTTCAAGCCCCACATTGGGTGAAAGATTCCTGCATTGCATTGCAGGGGGTTGGACTAAATAGGCCTTGAGGTCCCTTCCAACTATACATTTCTATGATTCTAAATGTAATCAATGGATGTACAAAACGAATCCCCAGTTAAATGCAGTCAATGAACATATGCCAGTTTACACCAGCAAAGACATCATGCGAAAATTGTAAGATTTATTTATTTATTTAAAAAAAGTTTCTATGTTGAATGCAAGTGAAAAATGTTTGGTTGAAATTATTAATTTCCCTGAGCCCACTTCAGCTAATGCAGGAGGAATAGTAGCAGGAGAAATGTCATGCAACAACGTCATGTCTGCACAATTCATTAAAGCTCCGGACTGCATTGCCAACATGCTTTGTTCAGAGTAATTGGAAGCCAGGTCAATGCCCAGGCAGCGCAGTTTCTGCAAGAGTGGTATGCACTAGAGAACTTTAAATGAGCACCAGGTGGCATTAATCTGAAAGCACAAATACTGTCTGCATATGGAAAAACTATACATGTGTGACTCCTGCACTCCTTTGGGAGAAAGGCCAGAATCTAAATTGAATAAATAAATAATAAGAAATATAAATTCATAAAAACATTCTGTTGTTTTTAAAAGTGCTTCCCATAATCAGGCTCTGCTTATATTTATTTACAATTGACACCATTTCCGTTGTGGACTTTGAGGGGATTTATTCAAGCAAATAGTATTGTGAGTTGTTGTTTTTTATTGCTGTTGTTTCACAGAAATCCACAATGACCATGAAAAACAGCACATTGTGAAGTACAAAAGCCCAACACAGAAGAAACCATTAGTAAACCAGCAACCATCCAGAGCTTGGTAGCAAATAAATGCAAAGAATATATTTAACAGCCCGAGAAAGTACCTGAGAACACCATGCCTCTGAACAAGACCTTTCAAAGGATGCCATGCTCCAAGAGAACCAGGACATCTTCTCAGTCTCTCACCTACATGTGGTTTATCAGCCTCTCTTCTTCTGACTCTCCATTGAACAGGAGCAAAAGAGACACACATTCTTATTCCAGTCATGGAGTCTGCTTGGCATTGTTCCAATGCTAGGGATTCCTCAAGGATATGAGTAATAGTATGATTGCAGAGCAGGCAACTAACAGAGCAAAACAATTCTAACCAGGCCCCTTTGCATGCTGGGACGTAATAGGACTTGCCATGTTTACAAAGAGAAATTTAAGCTTAACACGTACAGATTGCTTTAGCAAGCAGGCACCTTTAAAGTGCTACACGTCACCAGTGAATTTAAAATAGCTGTCTGCCTTCATCATTCTATTAAAAGTTGTATCCGTGCCTTTTGGTCTGCACAAAGCTTTCCACAGCAGCCTAGAACGGACTCAGGCTACGCCCATCAGATGGCATACTAGTGCAATCCTAAGAATGTGTTATCGGAAGTAAGCCGTCTAAAGTTCTATGGGACTTACTCACAGGTAAGTGTGCATAGGATTGCAGCCTTAAAGTCCCAAAAATCATTTAAAGCAAATGTGTTACAATTTATTCATTTTTTAAGTTTGGGGACCTTATAGGATTTTTTTGCCTCAGAAAAAGTAGTAATCACCAAATGGGTACTTTCAAAAGATTTTAATGATTTTTGAATTGTCTTTTGGTCATGCAAAAACCCAGACTATATTTGTCAGGAACAGATAACAGGGTGGAGCATTTTAAGACTACAGGGGCTGAAATCCATAAGCATGGTAAGGTAAAGGTAAAGGGACCCCTGACCATTAGGTCCAGTCGTGACCGACTCTGGGGTTGCGCACTCATCTCGCGTTATTGGCCGAGGGAGCCGGCGTATAGCTTCCAGGTCATGTGGCCAGCATGACAAATGCTTTCGAACTGCTAGGTTGGCAGGAGCTGGGACCAAGCAACGGGAGCTCACCCCGTCACAGGGATTCGAACCGCCGACCTTCTGATCAGCAAGCCCTAGGCTCAGTGGTTTAGCCCACAGCGCCACATGGTAGTGCAGTAAAATAAAACAACAGGTTCTATATTAGGAAATCAGAATCACATGGCACTAAATCATAAAAGGAAAGTACTGTAGGCATGTAGAAATATGGTAAGGAAAGTTGGCTTTAAAAGAACACGGCTCATCCTTTCAAAGGATTCCATGGAACAGAAAACAGATTACAGATTCCATGGAATAGGAAGCAGCCATTTGGATACAGTTACCTAGATTTTCAGGACAGATGAGCAGGAACAAACACATTTACTGGGTACCCCATAAGGGAAAAGGAGCAGTTTTTTCTTCTAACAATATCAATACTCATCTGCACCTGCAAATCTGAACATCCCAGGAACTAGAGCTGTGACCTTTATCAGGTGAAACCTCAATGATTGGAAAAATTGGCAAAATCCCCTTTGGGATTTCAATGCTTTAGAAGCAGGGGTTATTTAAAAAAAAAAAGGACATAATGGCTACTTGAAAGCCCATGAGTTAATCTGACAGAAATTAGGGCATTATTCCAGATCATTGATATGTTGATGGGCAACAACTAACTTGGCAGAAAGAAGTGGGAGGGAAGTTAGGTTCTTGTTTCCATGGCAACAGACTAGAAATACATGTGAGGCATGCTATAGGGTGGCAGAGTTGGCTGCAGTAAAAAAAAGGGGGGGTGAGGGGGTTGGATCTTTTTACCAATGGAAGCCAGAATATCAGTCTAAGGGATTATGTGCATTATAGGTTTGCTCATTACAGGCCTAAACTTCAAGTTATACACACAAACTTGTGTTATAAAAGTCCAATAGCTGCTTTGGATTCATCTTCAGGAGGGGGATTTACCAGTACTTCAGAGATAATAGCAAAGGAGGAGGACTTGCCTGTTGCTTCTCTACTCTAAATACCCCCCAAACCACACCTTCCTTCATTATAATATTTATGGCCGTGTCAGTATCTATGTTCCCTGTGCTATGAAGAAACTCTTGCAATCTCAGTCTCTGTGAGAGGTAAGCAAAGGTGAAAATATATATATGAATTTTGGACATTGTTTCATTTAATTTTCACGAGTCAGAATGTTATTCAGTTCCCATTTATTTTGACAATATTTGGGCAAATCCCAAATTCATAAGGAATGAATAAATCAATGACTAACATATTAGAGCTAAAAAAAGTGGGGTCAGAAGTTGAGGGCCCCACGCGTAGGGGGATGTCTTTGTTGAAGATTCATTCCCTATGTCTGCAGTAATGGGATTCTTGTCTACAACATGATGGTGTATGTTTTCATTCCACAGAGTTGGAAGTGATGGAGACAGGATGTTTGTGTTACTGTGTTCCGTGAAATGGGATTATTGTCCTTTGTTCCCTCCCTCTTTGCTCTCTGATGCTAGGGAGAGAGGGAGCCATGTTGCAGTGCTCCATTGTGTTTATATGTAAATAAAGTAGATTAGCGAAATGCTGAGTTGCTGAGGTCTGTTACGCATACTGTACTGCGAACACTCTGCGGATCCCTGAGTGTGCTGATGTCTGTTGGAATCAGTCGCTGTGATGTTCGGGCAGAAGAAAGCTTTTGAAGCTCCCGAACGATCGACCAGGAGGGAGAGAACATGCCAGTCAGGCATGTGTCTCTGCCAGGGTCCTACACAAGAGTAGGACGATCCTAACAGTCATTGGGACTCCATGGGCCAGTTCTACCCTCTCCTGCTGGTGTGTGCTGTAGCCCCAAACAACAACATGTGTACATTTATTGGAAGGGGCTCTGTGCTTGCCTTGAACCACATATACAAAACTAATCAGAAAAGAGTACCCCAAATGATCAAAGGGATGGAGCAACCCCCCTATGAATAAATTTTAGTTCAGAGAAAATGTAAGAGTTGCTATATGATACAAGTATATAAAAGAATCCTGGAAACTGTGGGTTACCCCATGGGATTTCACTTCCCAAAAGCCCAGGTTCACCGCTGTGGGAGCCCCTCCTAGACTACGCAGTAGCAAGAAGTGACTTTTGCCAACTTAACCAGCTGGTATGCCATCTCAACCCTATCAAGAGAAAGGACCTTACAGCCTTACAACCAGTCCATACTTCACCTAGAATGTGGGCTGTGGACCCTTTGCAGCTCCTTTCATTCCTACATACAGTATCCATTTCCTATGCTTCGAAAATCCAAATAGGAGAGCTACATTGATTGCACGGCGAATCGCCGGAACTGTGGGAGAGCAGCAGAACCATAGAATGGGTAGGGATCCTATGGGTCATCTAGTCCAGCCCCCTGCAATGCAGGATCTTTTGCCCCATGGGTAGTTGGAAGAGAGCACCATATGGGGGGGGGAGTTAATTAAGAGAAATACACAAGGGGTTCACGGTCCTCATTAAGCCAAGGTATCCCTAGTTGCTCTGGTTCCATCAAGACTCATCTATTGTAATGTGCTCTTTGTGGGGCTGCCTTTAAACATGGTCCAGAAACTTAAAATGCAAAAAGTAAAATCCATGCAGGTTTTTAAAGAAATAACCAAGGAGGATAGAATTCAGATCTGTGATTTCTCGCCCAAAGCCACACGGGTGCTTCATGCTTTCAAACTGCCTTGTGTGTGTTTAGGCTACTCAGTATACATTCCTCCCCGACTGTTCCTGCATGGAGGAAACGTATTACAGTACTTTATTTCAGAACTGGGCTTGGTGTCTGAAACTGTTTTTTTCTTTCCCGCTGTTAGAAACCACCAATGTGGTCATCTGAATGTTGGGTGAGGCCGACTTGGCCAGCGCGACGAAACTGCGTTTCTTTCTTCCCCGGGTTGCTGGCTCAACAGGGGGTTGTTGGCGCGCGCGCTTCCAGCGCCCCTCTCGCGCCTCCCTCCGAAGGCGTAGAGAGGCCGCGACCACCCCCAAGAAGAAGCCTGCCATTTCCCACTCAGTGAGGCGGGTGGGAGCAGAGAGGAAGAAGCAAGCAGGAGGGCAATAAATAGATAAATAAATAAATAGGCTGGATAAATATTCATGATGAGGCCGGTGATGTCACGATGAGAAGCCGGGCTCTGCTGTGTGGCCTCCCGAAAGCGCCATTTCCTGGAGGAGAAGAGGCGGAGAAGGAGCAGGAGGAAGGCGAGGAGGAGGAGAAGGCGACTTGTTGAAGGAAGTCGCGGCGGCGGCGGCGGCGGCGGCAGAGCAGAAGCGGCAGAGCAGAAGCGGCGAGAGGGGGAGCTCCGAGCCCGGCCGAGGCGAGCGGCGCTTGCTCGCCGACTGAACTCCGCGTACCGCGCGAGGCCGGCAGGGGGGGAACTCCTCGGCTCGTGGGTCTTGGATTACAAGTGCAGCGAGCGGAGGAGGAGGCGGGTCAGCCAGCCAGCCGGGAGCGAGCGAGCGCTGGTGCGGCTCCCGAATCTGCCGCCACCTCAGGCTCCCTTGCCTCGCTTGCCCTGCCAGGTCTCTCTCTCCCCACTTCTCTCTCACGCGCGCGTGTGTGCCTGCGCGTGAGAAGGAGAGACCCTCGACGCGGCGGGACCCCCAGCGCATTCCTGAATTTGAGGGCATCGCTTTGGCTCTCCTCGCGGCTTCCCCCCTCCTTCCCTCCCCATCCCGCTCTCCCCCCAACGCCCCCAAATCGCGCCTCCTTCTCGTTCGCCTCCCCCCCCCCCGGTTTCATTTCTTCCTTGGAAGCGAGCGGAGGCAACCCGGCGTGGAGGAGGATGACAAAGATGATGATGTGGAAGAGATGGAGATGAAGCAGACTATGCAGATCCGGGGACTCCTGTTGCTGCTGCCGGCACTATGGGCTCTCTTTCTGCGGGACGTCGCGGCTGTCACAGGTAAGGCGGAGAAGCATGGCTGACCCTATGGACTTACTTGGCTGCTTGTTACTCTCCTCCCCGAGCTCCCTCTCCGGACTCGTTGGGGATGCCTCCCCACCCCCCAACTTTGTCCCTGTGGGAGCCCTGCTCAGGTCTGACCTCTTTCGCGGATCTGCGGGTTTGGTCTAAAAAATGCCCTCTTGATTTGATCCAGAAATGGGAATCCCTCCGCCTCACGCGCGCCCACCCCCGTCCTTTGCAAGGCTGGCTTGTTCGGGCGGTTCAACAGACAGACAAACAAAAACCCTCACGTTGACTGCTCACTTTTTCTCCCGGAAGGGACTCCCGGGAAGAGTTGGGAACAAGAGCTGGCTGCCACTCTTAAGTACAGCGGTCATACATCCCAGTGTGTTGTGGAGCTGGTCTAAATCTTTTCAGAGTTGCTGGTCTGAGCTGAAACAAGTTACAGAACTTAATTGGGGGGAAATATGTCTCTTCCCCACCCCTTGCTTTCTTTGTCGAGTATCCTTTATTTGGATTGTGTATTGTTATTATTTCATTTTTCAACTTGTTGCTGTGCACATCAATAGTATCTGCAGCAGAAACAAAACAAAACAAAATCCTTCCAGTAGCACCTTAGAGACCAGCTAACTTTATTATTGGTATGAGCTTTCGTGTGCATGCACACTTCTTCAGATACACACAGAGTCAAGCTTGTAGTTCTTAATATTTTCTGAATTTGACTCGCTTCCCCACGGCCCCTTGCAATCTGCAGAAAGCCAGCTCTTCCAAAGAGAATGAATGCAGTCTTGGAGCTGTCACGATTTCAGATCTCACACCCCTGTTGTGAAATATGATCTCTTCACCTAAGTGCCTTAAGCGCCTCATTACTTTTCCAGAAGTCCTGAGTGAGGGCGCAGCAACACTTACTGGCCTCAAGGGGACTGCTCTGAGGCTGGGATATTTGGAGGGGGAGTGGAAAACCAGAAAATCTCAGATTGGATTGACATTCCTTGAAGCCATATTTTGGCAGCTAATCTATGGAGTACATCTGTTTTGAAATATTCCTGTTTTTAAAATATTGCTTTCTTTGACTGGTGTAATAATCACTGGAAATTTTGATCTGATGGCTTGCTTATTGAGCAGGCAATTTAAATGTGTATATGGCTTTTGGCACCTAATTAATAAAAAATAACTTATATTTTTGTATTTGAATATTGACCTCCTTTTTCTGTGTAACTTGATCCCATGTGTTCATTATTATAGCAAGATATCTGTGACACACACACACACACCAGTGATACAAAAACTTTGGGGAACTTAAAATCCCCATGTGTGCTCATTGAGTATTCATTGTATTCATAGAGTATTTTGGGAATGCACAATGCTCTGTCTATTGTGACCCATTTGGTGATGGCATAAAAAGAGACATTTTTGTGAATGCTGCAATCACAGAAGATTTCCATTGCAGCAATATTTCCTCCTTTATTTAACATAACACAATCCTAAATACTCTTACTAGGGTGTAAGTCCTAGTGAGCCCAGTCAAAATATACTTCTGAGAAAACATACATAGGTTTGCATGGTTAGTATACATCATGAAGGTAATGTGGTTATTCATTTCTACAGGTATCTCATGATTTCACCTCCAATAGACAGAGTCAATTGGGGAGATATCTGGAAGAATTCCAGACGTTTACATTGAGAATTCATCTTCCTAGAGTTTCTTCTCTAGAGCGATTTTGGCCTTGAATGGAAAGCCTGGACTTTGAAGTCATCTTATTTTACTTGTTATTTGCATTATATTTACTGTTTTTAATTAGGTTTTTAAATTTTGGATTATGCGGAATGCTTTATCTGAGTGGATGTAGCAACCGAGTAATTTCGTTGTTCCCGCAAGGGGACAATGACAATAAAGATATCTTATCTTCCTGTGGAATTGAGCAACCTAAATCAAGCACAAATGAGTGAAACTGAATATGTGGCCTGCTGTCACAAGGTGCAGTTTCTCAGTGTTGCTTGATAGCATGGGAGCCCACCTGTAGGTGAATCTGATTTTGTTGGCTGGGCTAGTTATTTGACTTCAGGTTTCTAGCTCCTGATCTGAAGACATAGCAAGTACCCATTAACAGATCCAGGATACCTGCTGACTCCAGCCTTGATAACTGTGATCATAGAATCATAGAATCATAGAGTTGGAAGAGACCACAAGGGCCATCCAGTCCAACCCCCTGCCAAGCAGGAAACACCATCAAAGCATTCCTGACAGATGGCTGTCAAGCCTCTGCTTAAAGACCTCCAAAGAAGGAGACTCCACCACACTCCTTGGCAGCAAATTCCACTGCCGAACAGCTCTTACTGTCAGGAAGTTCTTCCTAATGTTTAGGTGGAATCTTCTTTCTTGTAGTTTGAATCCATTGCTCCGTGTCCGCTTCTCTGGAGCAGCAGAAAACAACCTTTCTCCCTCCTCTATATGACATCCTTTTATATATTTGAACATGGTTATCATATCACCCCTTAACCTTCTCTTCTCCAGGCTAAACATACCCAGCTCCCTAAGCCGTTCCTCATAAGGCATCGTTTCCAGGCCTTTGACCATTTTGGTTGCCCTCTTCTGGACACGTTCCAGCTTATCAGTATCCTTCTTGAACTGTGGTGCCCAGAACTGGACACAGTACTCCAGGTGAGGTCTGACCAGAGCAGAATACAGTGGTACTATTACTTCCCTTGATCTAGATGCTATACTCCTATTGATGCAGCCCAGAATTGCATTGGCTTTTTTAGCTGCTGTATCACACTGCTGACTCATGTCAAGTTTGTGGTCTACCAAGACTCCTAGATCCTTTTCACATGTACTGCTCTCAAGCCAGGTGTCTCCCATCCTGTATTTGTGCCTTTCATTTTTTTTGCCCAAGTGTAGTACTTTACATTTCTCCTTGTTAAAATTCATCTTGTTTGCTTTGGCCCAGTTGTCTAATCTGTTAAGGTCATTCTGAAGTGTGATGATCCATTTCCCCACTATTGTACTAGAATAGGAGTTACTCTTCCTGATGTCTAGTATCGTGGTGTTCTGTCTGGGCCATGAGCTGACAGTTTTAGGTGGGATCTGCCAGGCATCAGTTTCCAGGCTTAGGAGCTTTGTGTGCTTAAAGGCTGGAGTCAATATAAATCAAAGTTGTCCATTGGCTGAGCAAGCATAAGTAGATAAGAGTAAAAAGAGGCTAGGCTGAAAGACAAGCCTAATACACTGGCACCACATTGACAGTACCCTATGGTGCCATGTTTTCAGTTCCCTATGATGTAAGGTTGACAGCATCATGACCAGGAGCAAGACTGAGCAGCATTATATAGAATTCCCAATCAATCAGAGTCTGCAAACGCTCTGAAAAAATATGGAAAGGTCAGTGGCAGGAGTGACTGGCCTGTGGCCCTCCAGATGTTGTTGAACTACAACTCCCATCATCTTTAACTATTGGTCATGCTGACTAGGGCTGATGGAAGTTGGAGTTCAATGACATCCAGAGCCACAGGTTAGGCACCCCTGGCTATGGTCCATTCCAAGTTCCAGGTTTGTTGTGGACCAGTTCAGTCATTACAGCAGTCATCAAGAACCTTTAGTAAATGCGGTTGCGGCTGCTGCCTATGCATGGTGGCTATCATGCTCTACAATGTGCCCCTTTGCATGAAGAGCCTCCATGTCAGGAGCAAGATAGTCCAGTGGTTCTAGCATGGATCTCATATTCATTGACATAATAAACAGCTCCCATATGTTATGGTCATGATGTGGAGCTGAGTTCCCCTCTACAATATACACAAAGGATCTGGGGCTCTGGTCTTGCACACTTGGCACCTGAGAGAAAAGATTGCTCCCCCATGCAGACATGTTTCTCCAGTTTCCCATTTTCTTCCCTTAAGAATGCATTTTGGATTCTTTTTCTGGCAGTAATCTACATTCTCAGAGAATTAAACTTAACAAGCTGCCGTGCAAAAGTACCTAGCAGCACTGGGTTGTTGTCAAGTTTAGGTAGCAAATCGTTTCTATAAAGAAATAGATTTGTTGTTGTTGTTTAGTCATTTAGTCGTTTAGTCGTGCCCAACTCTTTGTGACCCCATGGATCAGAGCACACCAGGCACTCCTGTCTTCCACTGCCTCCCACAGTTTGATCAGACTCATGTTGGTGGCTTCGAGAACACTGTCCAACCATCTCGTCCTCTGTCATCCCCTTCTCCTAGTGCCCTCAATCTTTCCCAACTTCAGGGTCTTTTCCAGGGAGTCTTCTGTTCTCATGCGGTGGCCAAAGTATTGGAGCCTTAGCTTCAAGATCTGTCCTTCCAATGAACACTCAGGGCTGATTTCCTTCAGAATGGATAGGTTTGATCTTCTTGCAGTCCATGGGACTCTCAAGTGTCTCCTCCAGCCCCATAATTCAAAAGCATCAGTTCTTTGGCAATCAGCCTTCTTTATGGTCCAGATATCTGTTCCCTAATTGTCTTGGGAACAGTGGATGATTAAAGGCAGGGACCCATAGGAACCAGGACTGGCAAGCAAGTACAACTCACAGGGTGTTCCCAGTGCTGCACTGTTTCCTGTTGAGCGTTTGTCAGGGGTGGCAGGAAAATGTAGAATGTCTCTTTCCCAGTCATACCATTTCCTCTTTTCAATGACAAGACACACTTCACAGTTGGGCAGGATTTTCTGCCCACATTGGTCCCAAAAGGTGGAGCAGCTCAGCTAACTTCCCAGGCTGCCAAGTTGTCAGCTGAACTAACAGAGAAAACCATTCCGGTTTGCGAGGGGTGTTTATTATGTTTCCTATATAATATAATTGTATACAGTTACATAATTGTTGTCAATTCTCTAAACAGCTGCCATCTGGCTAGGAAAGGTAGGTGGCTAAGAGCCACACCGCTTCTTGAGTCCAAATCTGTAAGAATTGTGAAGCTGCACCTCCTAATTGAGCAACATCTTTTGATTTCCATAATCATTACATTGTGAAGAGACTTTAATGACTAGGTTTTAATTATCTCTGTGCGTAAGAGCTTAATTAGGTAACAATCAGGGTTGGAAATTGGGAATATATATGTGTGTACATGTGTGCACACTCAATATATATTAAAATTAATCCCTGTTTTTTTCCAAACCTTCAGACTAAAGCCAATTGGTCCCTTAAAAATTCCTGTTCTCTGTGCAAAATCCGTCCTTGTACTTTGCCCAGTACACTCCTTCAAATGTGACTTGCACTGTGATTTCTTGGAACCACAGCTGAAGGCGGGAATGTAAATCTTAAGTTGCCTCCCAAATATGTGCTTGTGTGTTATTAACCCTGTTAGCCAAGTGCATTATTGAAAGCTGAGCAGTCTTGTTGCCACAGGGTGTTGCCTACATTTCATAAGATTGCTTGTCATGTCATGCGTGTATTTTAGGTGTATATGGCGTGGCTATGCAGGGCTTGTTATATTCAGTTAGAGGGAGAGATGAGAGGGAGGATGCTTTCTGGTACACACACTCACACACCATTTATGTCATTGTTGAATCAAATAATAAGGGGTTAGATCATGTTTCTTAGTGGCATGATTAATTGCTTAGCCCAACAACAACAAATGCTGCGTCTGAACATAAAGTATCATTTTGCCAGCTTCATCGCTCTTAGCAATTTCCACTAAGTTTACAGGAACAACAAAAGGGAGAAAAATTACAAGGATTGCAGCATGGGAACCAGTGAATTAACAGGCTTTGTAATCCAATAAAAGTCCCAATAAAAGAACAACATGCTTTTCTCCTACAGAGGTTCTCTAGTAGGGAATAACATTACTGATGTTGTGCCGGTGGGCTGTACTAACCACAGTTGGGTCCCCTGACACTAGCTTCATGTTCTTACTCTTGCACGGTCAAAAAATTCCCTAATAATTTATCAGTCTCATGTAGCAGTATGAGCAATTGCTAGCATGCCATAGAAATATGAATGCAATTATATACGCAGGGGATCCTGTGGTCCTGGCACGCTGGGCACTTCCTAGTGGGGCATCTTGGAAAGCCAGTGTCATGGCAGCCTAGTACTCCCTGAGGTGGTAAACCTGTGTCTGGGCACTTCAGACTGCTTTTGAGAGCTCACAAAATTGAATGTGCCTTCATACAAAAATCCCACTTGACATAGGATGCTTTTAGATGTGGGGTTGTTCAGGTACCATAAGTGGATTATTAGAAGCAGACTTTTTTTTTAAGGCCTGGATATTAAAGCCTGTTGGACTTTCTGCAGAAAGGATTAAAGAAAGAGGAGGAAATGGGCTGGCATTTTGACACTGCACAAAATTACGACACTGCATTTTGTGGACACTGCACAAAATTTGCATGCCTGAGCAGCACCAATCCTGCAATAGACACATCTGGAACCACCCATAGAGAATTAGGTGTTAGAGAGCCTAACCTCATGGGCTGGTTTTCTATATGGAGGAACATTCGGTAATCTGAACTTTCCCCTGGGACAGTCCAGCCACTAGGTTGCCACTTCAGTGAGAACTAGGTAATAGTTACAGTACTATGCTCAGTCTGTTGTAGGGTCAATAGCACAGCAGTCCAACACATATCCAAAGCAGGGGTTGGGAAATGTTTTTGCCCAGAGGGCTACCTTCATCTCTGTCCCTGCCCCTGCGGGCAAACTTTGACAGGTAGGTGGAGCAATCCACTTGTCAATCATCTGGTGTCATGATGTCAGCTGATATTGCCCCACCCACTTGTCAAAGTCACTTATGCAGCTGTAGCTTTGGCAGGGGGCATGAGGAACATTACTCTGGGGGCCCACTCAGTTCTGGCCACCAGCCCTGTTCACTGTTTTTTAATGAGGAGCCTCACTTGTAGAGTACTGAGTGATGGAGTTCCTCTGCCTTTGAAAGCTGTCCTACAGAGGAGAAAAAGATAAACATTGTGCATCACCGCATTTCAGTTTTGTGTCCTATTTGCACCTGATACGTTGCTGCCAGGCACTCTGGCAAATCAAAGGAGCTCCAAGGAGGACAATTTGTTGCAGGCCCCCAGGAGATAGCTGGGTCATTTCTGTGGTGGCTTCACTTGTGGTCTGCATGACACTGAGAACAGGGTGCCTACTTTCCCCTGGGCAATATGAATGGCCGCTTGGTTGCCTGTGGAGGAACAGGAGGAACCTGGGGGTGACTCTTGGTTAGCAGATGCAAATGACAGTTCCCTTTACAAGGTTCTCCTTGAGGGTTGCTACTTGAGTAAACAGAAGAAAGAGTTCTATCACCCACCTAGTTCCATTATGCATGCCTCAGCCTAGCTGCCCATTCTATCAGTGGCAATTCCTCAAATGTCAGTTTTTTGGAGCATCACCTGTCAGGAAGGGAAATGTAACCACTGCAACAGTTACTCAACCCATCCACTGTAGGGAGTTGCATACTCTGCACTTTGGGTTCGTCTTGCTCCATGTGCCAAAGCTCTGAGATGTTTGGCCAGAAGAGACAATAGGCAGAGTGCAGTGTCTGGTGCTCGCTAACAAATGTGACAGCCCTTCATTGCCTTTGCCTGTGCATCATCAGAGTTTTTCTGGGTTCTGCATAAAACATGCTACTGACTATGTGCTCCCATGTACGGGACACTCTTGCTATCAGCTGCTGAGTAAGGGAGGGTTGTTAAGCAGCTTCCCCATGTTGCAGGCTAGATGACATTCTGTGACCGTGGGTGTCTGTGTGCTTTGTGCATACACATTTCTTTCTTTCAGAGAGGGAGTTAGAGGAGGGGTAAAGGAAGCCTGTGTCCTAATTTGAGACATGATCTTATTCTCCCCAGTGACTCCCTCTACCTTGCTTAACATTTTGGGGAACCTTATTCCTGCAGCCAAAATTAGAGGGGTAGAGTTGAGGCTTTTGTTGAGAGTTCGTGTCTGGGTCCTGAGAAAGGTACTCCAGAAAAACAAGTGCTATTCATGATAATTCATTTACTTTCATCAGACTGTTGGGTACTGTTGCTGGTCTACATTGTTTGCTTCATGTGCAGTGTCTCATCATCAACTTAAGCACCAGCGAATCTCCACCTTTGGGTGTTCCTAGTTCTTTATATGTGAAATCAGAATGATTCAGCCCCATTCTGTGCATTTTGATATCTGAAATCTGTATTTTCCCTGCCTAGGGGTTTTATACCCTTGGTGGGATGCCATGGTTGGCTGCAGAGGTACGGTAGTAGAAATTCAATCCTTGACTAAGCCTCTAAAGGCATTTAAAAAACAAAAGCAAAAAAACACCTCCCAGCATGTCACAGTACAGGAAAAGGCTACTCTGGGGGAGATCTAGTACTGGCTAGTGCCAAAATCAACATGTTAAAACAGAGTGAACCATCACTGCCTCTCATGTTGAAAATACTATTTATTTGTTTGCTGTGGGTTGTAAACAATGCTGCATACACGGAGTTCCACTCATGCATGGAACATCCACTTCATCTTCCTGTGTGTCCCCAAGTAGAACAAAAGCACTGGATACAACCCTCTGTCTATTTATTTTTAATGGAATTTATATACCCTCCCCCTTTCCATTGGCATGCTGAAGCTGACAAATAAAGGGAGTTACAGAAACTCGAGACAAAACTATTATAATAAAAATAAGACTATTATGATGAAAACCCATCAATAATCGGATAAAAAATTGACAGCTGGCACCTTCCTATTCTGCCAATGGTTAATGTTGTATGATACCTACAGCAGAGATGGTACAAGAGGCCCGGTCTTCTCTGGAAATTGGCAGCCACATTTTAATCCGCTACCTTGCTGCTTATTTACCATCTTGCTTATTTTCTTCCTTGCCACATATGCTCATCTTCTCCCCAAGCGTTCAAACAGCTTGCATCAGTGTTTGTGCAGCTAACGTATTCCATACATTTTTCTTATTGTGGACGCAATAGCTCTCTCCACCCACACACTTAAACATATTTGAGAGCCCTGGAGCACATTCTGAATACATCGAACACCCCCACCCCCACCCCAAAGGAAATCTGAGAAACACCACCACCTGCAAATGAATTGGTGACACTCATCCAAATAAGGAATGAGATCAGTAATTTGGCACTACCTCCTGGGTTTGGGGGTTGCCTGGCTACTGGTTGAAATAATCCCACACCACAACATTAAGGAGGGGAGGGAGAAAAGTATGCTCTGTAAATGGTTAGTTCCCTTTCATGCCAAGGCTCTTCACCAGCCTTTTCTTCCGTAGTGTTTGCAAAACTGCTTGGGAGTTTTTATAATAAAGAGAAAGTGCTTGCCGAACAACACCCCCCTCCCCCTGTGAGTAACTTTCTAAAAATGTCAGCTCTTTTCATAGGCGTAGATCAAAAGCCACAGTTTCCTAAAAGCGCATGAATATCTCCTGGCAGCCAGAAATCCAGAGAGAATTTTGGGCGGAATTTGTGCTACTGTTCTGAGAATGGCACTTTCAAAAAGCATTGTCAGGGCGCTGCTGCAGTGATGTCTTCTGTATCTGTATCTACCACTGACAGGTTGCTACTGTATGGCTTTCACCCAAATTGATCTCCAAATTGGCATGTTGTTAATGAAGCCCTGCGTGGATTTAACCTCCTCCATTATTCCCTAACTGGAATTTCAGTACTCTCATCCTACAGTCACTCGGCAAATGTAACAAAGCTCTGATGAGGCGTCCAGGTGCCTGCATGTTCTGTTCTCTAGATGTATTGTTGCACTACGGACCACCAACCTTGGCTAATTTGCTGTATTCCCGACCTCCTCGCTCCCCTTTCGTGGGTGTGGAGAGGAGGGAGGTTGCTTTCTTCCAGGTACAAAGGCTACTGGAATGCCAATCAAACTGAAGGTGTCCCAGGGACAGCCTGTGAAGCTGAACTGCAGCCTCGAGGGAATGGATGACCCAGAGATGCTGTGGATCAAGGATGGAGCTGTGGTGCAGAGTGTAGACCAGGTGTACATCCCGGTAGATGAAGAACACTGGATTGGGTTCCTCAGGTAGGACTGATGTATAGAACAAGGGCTTCCAGGTTATATTACATTATTAATTACTATCATCATCTTCATTATCATTATTATTATCATCATTATCACCATCCTCACTACCACCTGCATTTTTTTATCCTGTGACAGACCACTTGGAGTCAGAGCTCATTGCAGTCCACATATTTGCTGTGCAAAACATGGGATTTGCTCCCTGGAATTCCACCCAAACCATTTTTTCTTCCCTTGTTTAAAATCTCAGGTGTGTCCCTAAGACCTTTTCCCATTCCTGTAGTTGATAAGAATACTAAGTATTTGAATAGTACCTCAAAGTGCTCACATGCATTATCTAGTGTGATCCAAGCAGTAACTCCGTAAGTACACCAGTATTATTATCCCCCCAGATTTCAGATAAGCCTGAGGCTGAGAGAGTGCCTTTACTAAGGCCACCTACTGAGTTCATGGCGGAGGTGAGATCCGAACTGCAGACTCTCTGATTCATAGCTCATAACCATTCTGCTGCAGCTACACCAACTCTCCAGTTGTGGAGGAAAGAAAGCATAAAGGCAAATGAGCAACAGTCTGGTAAAAAATCAGAAACCAGAGATAGTCTGAACAAGGCTTTCATTGGTCAGAATGAGGTTTAGCTCTTTCACCCACATTTCCTAATGGTTGTTTCCCAGCCTTACACAGCACTATCTTCATGACCATCTCCTATTTTATTCATCACGCCAATATAAAATTTTGGTGTGTGGGACCTTGGGAATGGAGGGAGGCAGAGATGGCTAGATTCCTCCCTAAGATTGGCCAGGAGGGCTGATTTCCCACAGGGGTGTTCAGGCAAAAGAAAGGCTGCTGTTCTAGTCAAGGTTAATTGATAAAGAAGAGGGGCAGGTACGGTCCATTTGCTAAGACCCAGTGTTTTAAAAACTCAAATTGCATTGCATTGCTTTCTGTGCCTGGTGCAGAACTTTGCTGTAGAAGGAGGAGCTGAGCTGAGCCAAACCAAACCAAGCCAAACCAAACCAAACCAAACCAGTGTGGTTTCCATCCTCTAATTTTTCACAGGTTTTCAAGATGGCTTACAAAAAAGCAAATAGTTGGGAAAAAAATGTACACTGCAATCTGCTCAATGGGGCTTGGTCCAGAGTAGTCAGTAGCAGATAGCATGGTGGGGCAGCCCTCTTCAGATAACCTCTGGTTGGTCGCAGTGCTGCTGCTTACTAGGAGGTAGAAAGGGAAGGGCAAAGATAGTATGGTACAAGCCTACCAGTGGAAACACCAGATTGGTTCAACTCACTGGTGCATTGGCACCACACCAGCCTCCTCCCCCAGCAGCTTACCTCTCCACCTCCAGGTAAGCATCAGCAATGCAACCGGACAACGATTAGCTGAGTGGCAGAGCCTCGCCATGTCATCAGCTACTGCGAATGGTCATATATGTGTGAGGAACCTGTGCCTCTCCACATGTTGCTGAATTACAACTCCCATCAGCCCCATCAAGCATATCCAATGGACAGGGATGATGGGAGCTAAAGTTCAGCAACATCTGGAAAGCCAAAGGTTCCCCACACCTGATTATATAGCAGTAATGCAGTAAAAGATGATGCACCATTAAACAAAACCATTCCAATCCAGTCTAGGACATATTGAGGCGTACTGGCACCTGAAATGGCCAGCCCAACCTTTTCTCACGCTTGGTAGCTCCATTAGGCAGGAAGGCCCAGAAAGGCTATTAAGCTCCTTAGGGATGGGAGTTGCCTTATACTGATCAGACTTTGGTCCATCTACATAAGTATTGCTTACATTGACTGGCAGCACCTCTCCAGGGTTTCAGGAAGAGGTCTTCTATCCCAGGGACCTTCTGCAAAGCAAGTGCAGTACCACTGAGTTACAGCCCTTCCCTCAATTCTCTAAGACAGTGTTTCCCAACCTTGTGCCTCCAGCTGTTTTCGGACTACAATTCCCATCATTCCTGACCACTGGTCTTGCTAGCTAGGGATGATGGGAGTTGTAGTCCCAAAACATCTGGAGGCACAAGGTTGGGAAACACTGCTCTAAGACCAACATTTGCAGCAGATGTTGTTTCAGCCACCACTGATTGCATGTTCATGCTGTATCTGTCCTTCTGATACTGGGAGCTTTCACCCTTTCTGGCCTAGCCTGAAGGCAAATGACAAGGAAAGCTTTACAGCCCCCCTTTCACCTTGTTTGTTCCAATGTGCTCTGCGGCAAAACTGGAGATGTACTTAAAAGTTTCCTTGCTCTCATTTATTCCCACCATGTCCCTTCTCTCCTGGTCTCTGACTAAAAAGAGATGCCCTAATTAAAGTCAGACTTCTGGGACTAGAGCGGAATCCTGTTGGGAGGGGAGAGGATGTGTCATACAAACCAAGTCTTAGTCATCCCCACAAGAGATGTTCCAGCACATTTACTCCATCATTTAGATCAAGCCAAGCGTTCTGCATTTGGGCCAATTATCATAAGGTAAAATATTCAAGGATAGTTTGCTTAGGATGTTGCGGCGGGGCAGGTGCAGCGGGTGGGCGGGGGGTGGGAGAGGAAAAGTGTCAGTCATCTTTCGAGATACTGTTTGCAAGTACAGTAATTACTGCAACAATTGCCAGAAGTATACAAGAATTACCTATTCCCAAATCCATCTCTCCGGAGGCCTTTTGAATTAAATAGTTACTTGAGAATCTTGGATTCCCAACAGAGCCCTTGAAATGAAAATGTCCTCCTGGAAACACTTGTTTTACAAGGAGCCGGGATGAGTGGGGAGAGGATATATTGCTGCATTACAGAAAACAGCATTGAAATAGCACCTCTGGCAGCCCTAATTAAATACCTTGTAGGCTGTTGCACTGGTGCCTGATTTAGCAAATTGATAGGCGGATCAGCGAAAGCTCAGAGTGGAGCTGCTGGTTGTCCCTTCCCAATCAGAATGACACTTGAGTTTCATATGGTCACCCTGTGAAGATCTGCCACAGCTGAAATTGGTAGGGGCTGGGCTGACTTTGTCCTGAGGCTATCGCAAGCTGAAGGGGTCTTCAGTCTGATGTTAATTGACATATGTGTCTGAACTTGAGGAACTGTGGACAGAATTTCTCCCTTGGTTCGTGGTTTAAAGCAACATTCTATGCATTCAGTTACTCTCTACCTTGCTTCCCACTTTGTAAGAAAAGATTAGTATGTGAAATATTTATTTAGGTTTATGCAGTGCTGAATAAGGCCAGAGATGAAGAGCTCCAGCTCTGAGTCATCACCTTGATGAGGGAATGTTTGCTCCTTCCCTTTCACTCTTGTCTAACCAACACATTTGCTTTCTCCGTGTGTTTTAAGACTCCAGTCTCAGGGTTAGAGCGGCTTGGCAGACTCTTTTTTTCCAAGATAAGGGCAGTTAGACTTCCTGGAACCAGGCAGTTAGCTCATTCACGTTCTGCAGACAGGAATTACATGGCACTTGGCTAATTAATTTGTGCAGTATTTCAAGATAAGCACTTATTTCTCCTGTGTGAGTGCTAAAGATTCCTTCACTATTTTGAAAAGGGTAGCTCCCACCCTCCAATCTCTGTCTCAGTCTCCAAAATCATGTGTCTCTGGTGGAAGGGCTGTAGCCCAGTGATGGAGTATTGCTTGCAGGTTCGCCAGCATCTCCAGGTAAGGCTGGGGAAGGCCCGCCTTTGAAATCCTGCCAATCAATTTGGACCTGGGGGGGGGCACAACATGGTGCCCTCCATGTCTTCCATCAGCTCCAGCCAGCATGGCTAGTGATCAGGGATGATGGGAGTTGTAGCCCCAACAATATATGGAGAGTAGAGGACTAGACTGACCAATATTCTGACTCAGTACAAGGCAGCTCCCTATGTTCCTGACCTATTTTCTGTCACTTGTGGTATGGCATATGCTTTGCACTGATTGGCTAATCTTCTCTAAAGAGCTCCTTTTGCTTCGTGGTACCCACACAAATAGGTGGAAGGATCGCCGCATGGTTTATTGCTTTCCCTGCATATTCAGGCTGGATGCAGTCATGGGCCACTGTAAGGCCACAATTTAACATGTTCTCTGGAATCCTGGGAAACAAATGCTTCTCAGGATATGGCAAACTGCATTCCTCTTGCAGAGCCAAAAACCAGCGGTGACGCAGCAAGTCCTGGGTTCATTTGCTGGCATCTGCAGCTGACGTAAACCTGGGTTGCAGATGTGAGAAAAGCCTCAGTGTGAGGCTTTGGGCAATTGTTTGCAGTAATGGGCCAGATAGAGCCGGGGCCTTGTAGTTAGGACAGCTTTTCTGTGATCACATGTGTACATGCTGAAGCAGGAGGGCTTTCCTATTTCGGAAATGGCTCCAGTGTTTGTAGCTCACTGGATGGAATTGGAAGAGCTTGTGATGACAGCTGCTTGTTTATGCCACAGTGCCATTTACCATTCATCTCTCTCTCAACACTTTAGCTTGAAGTCTGTGGACCGGAAAGACTCTGGGAAGTACTGGTGCCAAGTGGAGACCAACGGGAAGAAAGAAGAATCGCAGCAAGTGTGGCTCATTGTGGAAGGTAAGGACCCTGTCATTGGCTCTTGCCCAAGGCAGACATGCTGAGCACGCAATAGTTGGCCGCATGCAGAAGTTGTGAGAAGAGATTGCCTGGCTGATGTTGGCTCATTTCCAGTGTCTGTGCTGCTATGACCAAAACTACTATGCTGTCGCAGCAACCATCTAAAGATCAGAAGAGAGTGGTAGCTGGTGTAGGGGGGCCTATCACACAATTTTTGCTGGGTCTTTAGTTCTGCAAAATATTGAGTGCTTCCAACATTATGTCTGCCAACTTTCATTTCAAAACATGCCCAAGAAACAGCTAGAATTAGTATCTTCATAATGTTTGAATGGTGAGTGTGATGTCAGACAGGTTAACCAGAAGTAGTTGCAATTGAAAGGTGCCCTGGAGGTTAGGTACCACAGGAGGCAAGTTTCAGGCATCTCAGATTAAGGGGCTGGCTTGGAAATATATACTTTTTATAAGGCTGGGTGTGTCTCTATTGGCTTTTCAGGTCAGCTGACCACCTTCAGACTACAGCAGGCACTCCCAAACTCGGCCCTCCCATCATCCCTAGCTAACAGGATCAGTGGTCAGGATGATAGGAATTGTGGTCCCAAAACATATGGGGGGGCCGAGATTGGAGATGTCTGGACTACAGTGTCCAATGAGAGCAATGGGAACAGTACCTCAGCCTAGAAAGCAGCCTCCACTTACAGAGCCTAGTCTGCCTGATTCAGAAATCAGAATGCTAGTGACGTAGGTGAAAAGGTGCTAGAAGCCAGGTACTCTGGAAGTCCTGGTTCTAAATCTCCATCGGTGCCTTATAGAAAATGAATTTTTGATTAATATAAGGTTGCAGTGGTTTTTCTAGGCTGAAACCCCATGAGGTAGGTTGGGCTGAGATGCAGCGGTTGGCGCAAGGTCACCCAAATGAGGGTTTAAACCCTGATCTCCCAGGCCCTAGTCTGCATCACCCTGGCTCGCACAAACTGCACGCACAAACCTAGAGGATACACTGAACAGCACTCTGGCCTGGTATCAACATAAATATGTACCATTTAGAGTGGGTGGCTCCCTGCATTTGCAGCTGTACGTCCTTCCAGGGCTATGATGCTAGCAGACCTCATAAAGCTGCCAGCGTCAGATCTGTATGCTCCCTGGAAGGGAATCTGCAGCGGCTGCAGGCAGAGTTACATCGTTGATGGAGTAGGCAGCGCTCTCCTGTCTGACTCACAGCTGAATCAGTGTCCCAGCATGGGCTCAGAATACTGTGCTGCTTCAGGTATTTGTCTTTTTCCATGAAGAACTTTGTGTTTCCCAGTCATTAGAGGTTTCATAGTGGTTTGTTTTTAAGAAGAAGAGATGTAATCTCCAGGGGCAGTTGGTGCCTGGATGTAATGCAGAGGTGTATGTTTAGACTAACGTTTGCCACGCTGGAGAGAAAGGAGGTGCCTATTACTCCCCAGCCAGGAGTGTTTTAATACGTCCTTTCTTTGTCCTCAGGGGCGTGCCTTCGACACAACTATTAGGTGGAATGGGCCCTTCTGTTTTGCAATGTCTGTACTGGAGCTTGACAGCAAATTATTGACCCTTTACTGGCCAAGCTGCCAGGAAGCTCAGCTCAATTCTATGTTAAATATTTGCTTGGAGATAAAGATAAGTGTCATTGATGGAGGAAAATTTCTATCAGGGTCGGAGAGTATGATAAGACTGTAATTAACTGCCTGAAGGTGGAATGATTATTATTTGTTATTCTGTATATAACTGAGCTGCTGTTACTGTGCCACACTCTTTTTGTGGCTCTATTAAAAAAAAGGATCTTCAGATTTGTGGCGGTGGGAGGATAATGAATGAACAGGATATGTGCTTGTGCAGTGTGGATAATAATGGGTGTATGAGAAAGAAATTAAGGAGAGATGCATCTGATGAAGTGGAATGTCATCCACTGAAACTGATTCCATGGTACATGTTTTAATCTTTAAGGTACCGCAAGATTCTGTAACAGAACATTTGATGAGCCTGAGTTCAAATTGCTGCTTAGTGCAAGGGCAGGGACTACAATTTGGGACTACAATTCCCATCATCCCTAGCTAACAGGACCAGTGGTCAGGGATAATGGGAATTGTAGTCCCAAACATCTGGAGGGCCAGAGTTTGCCTATGCCTGCTGTATTCCTTTGTGAACTATCATCCAGAGGCCACATGCCAGTAGTGAATGTGGTCCCAATTTAGGCAAGGCCAAATGCACAATCATGCACAGCCAATGCACAGCCAATGTACTGCAGATAATAATTAAATGCAGGGATGTGGGAACCTGTGCCTCTCCATATGTTATTGGACTACAGCTCCCATCATCCATTACCATTGGCCATGCTGGCTGGGGCTGATGGGAGCTGGACTCCAACAACTTCTGTAGGGTCACAGGCTCCCCATCACTGATGAAATGAGACATCTGCAGCCCTGATGAAGATCCTTTCGCCATAGAATAGCATTGTACATCTCAGGGCAATAGAATATGTACTGTATAAGCACTTTGTGTCAACTTTATCACGTTGACATATATGGCAACTCAGAAAATGTTTGCAGTTCCAGAGGAAAATGTTTCAGCATACAAAGAGGGTTACTTTCCTCTCCCTCTCTTCAAGGTCTGCAGCAAGGATGAGTGAGCATCCTTGAAATCTTAATGACCAGCCATTAGTGATAATCATGTAAAACCCTTGTAATATTGCTGAATACCGTGTATTCATAGATTCTCTTAGAATTTTGTTTGGTAATGAAACAGCACACCATTGCTAATGTACACAAAGTCTGCTACCGTCTGCCTAAGATTAAAGGTGCCCAGGTATGTCTAACTTCACATTGAAAGAGACACCATTAGACTTTGGCATCCTTGTTATAAAAACGCTCTGCATATATATAACCTAATCCAGAAGCTAACCAGCTTCTGCTTCCTTAACCCGACATCTAAAGGTCAAACTGTACTTAAGAAATTATTTTATTGAATTTAGAGCCAGTACTGCCAGAGGGCTATCAGATTTGGCATTATGCTTCTTATTTAGGAGCTAAAACGAAAGAAGCTGCCATTTAAAATTGGTTCCCAATATTGAAGCAAGATTTCCTAATTTGAAACATACGTGTTATTTGGTGCATGAAAGAATAATGCAGTAAGGAGAGAGCTAGGAGTAAAATGGCACACTTAGGCAGCAGGCTTCCAACTTTTCTTTTTGGACCTCTGTGTGTCAAAGAGTGATGGGAGAAGGGGCCTCTTAAAATCGTTTCCCCTTGGTTACTTGTCTTGCTCAAAATACCTCCCAGCTGCTTTCCCACTTGCTTGGGCAAAGGCACAAGTACTCATTATATTTTTCTTCTAAGGGTGGAAAAGCACTGCCTGCCGGCAGGGAGTTATCAGAGGGAAGGATGCCGTATTAAGCTTCCCTTCCCCTCACTGCTCAAATTTTGCGGCCTCCTTGCTTTTTAAAAAATGTATGAGACTGTTGAATGCATCTGCTGTATAACATCCAGTTTTGCCTTTACCGTGTTACACTGTCAGGTATCAAATGACAGGTGTGTGTTAATGTTTGCGCTAGACCAGAGATACATAGGGCCACCTGATGAATGGCTTAGCGGAAGAGACATTTGAACCAGGGACTCCATGACTCAGAACTCACCCATCATCCTCTCTCATAAATAAAAAGGGCAGAAAAAGGAAACCTATATTTGATGGTAAGAAAGTTTGCTCAGGAGCTTTTCATAGTTTTATTGTACACGTGTGTCCTCAGTAGTAAACAAGATTGGATGATAAGCAAATAAAAGTACTACAGAGGTGGGGGCGGGGGGCGGTATCTACCCTGTGGCTTGGTTGCTGTGTGTGTAGTTAATTTCATTTCCTTTATCTTGTTTTGAGTAAAATAGCTAACTTGAATAGCTTATTTTGAAGTGCAAATATTTCCAGGTACTTACATGACAGAGAGCATGAAAGGTGTAGACAGGGAGTGTTGTCAGGTGTGTTTATCAGCACAGGAACGGAACCTCAAAACCTATATTTAGAGCCTTGAATAATATGTTGATTGCCTGAGCTCCCACATATCAAATAGGTCTTCTGCCTACGTGTTTTGCCATGATATCATCAGCAACTCATGGTGTTTGGCGTGGGATCTAGCTGTGTTGGATATTAACAGAATGACATCTGACCATACTACAATTCCTCTTCTAATTGGTTTCCAGGAAAGTTTTGTTGTCCCACTCTGTTTACCCAGGGACATGTGGTCTTTATCATACTGTATTATTTGCTTTCCCCAAGATTTGACTATTGTGTTTTACATTGAATTGTACCTGAAATTCAGGGCTGGCCCAAGGCATTCCCAATACCTTCTGCCTGAGGCTCCTGCCTCAATCTGCATAATGGTTGGATAGGCCCTGTTGAAATCAGCTAGAAGCAAAAACAATGTCACTTCTAGAATAATGGCTTTATCTGCAGCACAATGGCCGTTGTTTTCAGGAATTGCAAAACTTCCACAGGATGATAGGACTGAGCTTTCAGGTGCTGTATATTCCAGAAGACCTCATGCTTCAAGCAGTCAGTGTTATCAGAAACTGTTTGCATGATTGCTATATTTGTGTGTGTGGTCAAATAGTTAATCAGCGGTCAGGTGACTTGAAAGCGAGAAGAACCATTAGCAAGGTTTCTTGCCTTGCCTTTGTTTAATCTAGCTGTGATGTCACGGTCTAAATATCTCCTTGGCATTTTCCAGCCAAAGTTCAGCACTTTAAAAATTGCATTGATTTCATTGTGAGACGTGGGGATGTGCTTTGTTCTTTTCGTTTTAACTGATTTTTAACTTCAAGTAACAAAACATATCCATACAAGGAATGCATGTCTTAGTAGCTGTACAGAAAGTAAAGAAAAATTGTGACTGATGGTTGTTCTCTCAGTTGTTTGTCTTCATTTGGTTGAGGTCCCAGTTGATTTTTTTACTTTCCAGTTGTGTGGAGGCAGGTTTAATTACGCCTTCATAAATTATTAGGCGTTTGAATGGGTAACCTGATCGCTTCCTTATCCCTGCTCAGTGGCAGATTTTGGTCTTTCAGATTTCAGCACACACACACCCCTCCCCATCTCTTGCCTTCCGCTTTGCTCAGTTCACTATGTCATAGCTGCCATGCCCTGCAGCGCACCCAGTGTGGCAGAACTGGTCATGCAGCCCTAACTCCGCCTCTGGCCTGCTTCATGGAGGGCTGTGGTGTAATTTTTAAGTTCACTTCTGCATTGCAGTGTTCCTGTGCAGGGATTATGGTGCATTCCTTGCAGGCCAGATCTGCTGCATCTGTGGCTCCTGCTGCCCCAGGCAATCACTTCACCTTGCCTCATGGGTGGGCCGGCCCTGCTCCACTTTATAGTTCGCTTCTTAACTGCAGCTTGTAGGGAACAACAACCCATGGTCACTATTTAAGATGAAACCAAAGCTTCCTGGTTTGTTTCTCCCGCTCACACCAACTGGGAGGATCAATTGGGCAGCATGATCAGGCAAGCATCTCATGTTTAGTAAACCATGATAAGCAAAGCCAGAAATTCCAGTTTATTGTGACGTGTGAACATGGCCAATGAGAGTGGCACAAGATCGTGTCATTTAGATACCCACCCGTGTGAGCAAGGGACAGTTCAGGACAAAAACTGAAACTAAGACTTCAGCAGGAATTTTAAAGAAGAATACTGTATATAGAAAAGAAAACAACAAGGAATGTCATGGCCATCAGTCTCACTCATCCAAGATCCAGCATTTCCAGATCAAACTTTGATCATAGGGAGGTACCATGGTGGAGTGGGGAGACTTTTTGACCCAGTGGGTCATATATTTATCTTTACTCACCCTGTTGGCCAACTTTGATGGGTGGGCAGAACAAGCCACATGTCAGTCATCTGACACCACAATGATTACATGTGATTGACAGGTGGGCACATTTACTCACCTGTCAAAGGTAGCCTGCTGTGTGAGGGAGATGTGATCAAACTCCCCACATATCAGCTGATGTGTAGGGAGTTTAGCCCTGCTCTCTACCTGCCCCACACCTGATGTCCCATATGATGTCAGGTGTGAGGCATATGATGTCAGAGGTGGGGCAAATGGAGAGATTCCCCAACCCCGAGCAATGGTTTTCATAGAGAAACTCACATTGTTCCCCAGAACAAGTCTATCTTGCAATCAAATTAACCTCAAAACTAATTTTTAGTACATTTTGAGCTATGCCTTCTCACACTTAAATTTTTGGTTTCTCTGAAATTTTATATTGTGATATTTAGATTTGCAATCTAGTATAATTTTTCTATATTCCTTTTGAGTTCTAGCAAAAAAAGTTACTGTTTTAAATAAGCAGTTGGTTTTTAGCTAAGTTAGTGTCTGACAAAACTCCTTTTTCCCACAGACATTTTGAAAAGTACTACAGGACGTGTATTAATTATATTTCATGTTTATAGTAAGGCATAGCTCCAGGTTCAGCATGACTCTGTGAATGCATTTTTAATATATGCCTAAAAACCCCAAGGAAAGGTGTTCAAAGTCAGATCATAAAAGAATAGTATGTCTTCTAATTAACAGTGACTGTCTTTAGAAGTTAGGCATCATGCTTTCATTATGTCTATGAAACATTTACTTAGGAACCATGAGAGGTGTTTTATATGTGTATTATTACTAATGAATATCTTGGCATTTATTCTTACAATTTCTCAGATTTACCACTTCGTAGCATTGTTCTCCAAGCAGTTAGCAATAAAATTTAAAAAGTGAAAACAATAATAAATTTCACTTTTAAAGCCACAATAAAACTGAAGCAAGGTATTCTTCCAATAGAGTATGTTGACTAATACAGTGGTACCTCGACTTACGAAGACGATCCGTTCCACGGCTGTCTCCGTAAGTCGAAGTCTTCGGTTGTTGAAGTGCCCGTTCTGCGCATGCGCGAAGTGCGATTTCATGCTTCTGCGCATGTGCCGACCGCGCGCGCATGGCACGCGTGGCGAAAAGACTTCTGGGGTTGTCGACTTCGGAAGTTGAAACCTTCAGAAGTCGAGTCGTTCGGATGTCGAGGTACCACTGTAATTTCATGGCCCCAGACCAGCTAGGAAATTCTCTATGGCTATGCAAACAGATATTATTATTATTATTATTATTATTATTATTATTATTATTATTTCCTTCATCCTAAGGTCCCAGGACAGGTTACAGTAATAAAACCACATGCATTTCCCAAGGGTAATCATGAAGCCACTTTTTAGAAATCTGGAATTTCACTGATCTGCTTGGGAGAACAAATGGAGAATTGAATCTGGTCCCCACCACCACTTCTCCTCCTTCTCTGCTAAACAGCTGATTGGTGGGATCCAAACTTTTCAACCAGGGCTATGCATTTGCAGCCTCCGCTGCTGCTCTGCTTAACTGGGGCCCCTGCCTGATAATTTCAAAGCCCATCAGGAAGTCTTTAAAAAGGGAGTCTTTAAAAATAACCTTTCCTGCTGCTATTCCATTCAGTTATATCATAGTGTAAATGTACATGGGACAAAATTGATCCTGTACTGTAGGCAGCTCTAACCAAAGAGAAAAGGGCAAAGATGTACCATAAATGTAAAAATGTTCCATTTCTTAAAATATGTGTGGTATTTTTTAGAGCCCTGGCTGCCAATGTTCCGTACAAACTACTGTGAAAGAATTTAAAGAAACAGTTTCAGCACATCATAATGAAAACTCTCCCACTGCTAACATTTATGCTTTGTTCTTCTAGGTGTTCCTTATTTCACTGTTGAGCCAGAAGATCTGTCTGTTATCTCCAATACTCCTTTCCAACTATTTTGTGCTGCAGCTGGCCCACCTGAGCCAGTGACAATTGTCTGGTGGATGGGCGATTCCAAAGTTGGTCGTTCCGATGTCTCCCCCTCCACCCTAAATGTGCCAGGTAAGGCTTTCTCCTAGGATAAACAAGGGCCTTAGAAAAGGAGTGGAGTGGCTTATGAAGAGACCATACAACTTGCACTAGTGTCATGTTGCTGGTGTTACGTGAGACTAAAAAGCAAGTGAGTATCCAGTACAGTCATACCTCGGGCGTTGAATGGAATCTGTTCCAGAAGTCCATTCGACTTCCAAAATGTTCGGAAACCAAAGTGCGGCTTCCGATTGTCTGCAGGAAGCTCCTGCAGCCAATCGGAAGCTGCGGAAGCCCTGTCGGACGTTCAACTTCCAAAAATAGTTCGCAAACCGGAACAGTCACTTCCGGGTTTGGGAGCCAAAACGTTCGAGAACTAAGTTGTCTGAAAACCAAGGTACGACTGTATACAGTAGAGGTCACCAAAGATGAGGTTATCTCTGGTAAAATTTCCATGGAATTTCCATGTGGGGCAAACTAGATAACTGCAGAACAAATATGCCTTCTCAAAAAAAAAAAAAAAAAATACTCCACTCATTCTAGGTCTTCTTCTTGATGTATATTTTTGTTAACAGATTTTAATTTTTTTCCAATTGTCTTATCAGTTCTAATGCTTTAAGCTGTTCTGAGTGCTTCTGTTTCCTCCAGCATGGCAGAAAGCCAGCCCCATTGCAGCTGAAGGGAAATACACTATAATAGAATAGAGCAGCAATGGGAAACTTGCAGCTACTGAAACATTCCTATGCAGTTGAAGGAACCTTGTTGGAACTCAGTGGTCTAGCTATACAACGTTCCCAGACCTTCGTACTGAAAGGAATGGAGGAAGGACTTGGTACTCACTCAGCAATGTATTGGGACAAAAAGCCAGAAACTTTCTCCCCCATTTTGTCCTAATGTCATAGACAAAGGGTTGATCCTACTGAGTCATCAGATTTCTCACATGTACCCTCGCTATTATGATCTCCTTTATCCCAAAACAACAGCAGTTAGGATGGTGAGATCGAAGGCAGGTCTCCTGCAGCTTTAATAAGTTGGTTGGAGGAAGGAATTTCAGCAAGTGCAGTTTGCGTGAAAGCCCATGCTAGATGTAGCATGCATGGAAAGCAAATACACACACATAGTGTGTATGTGTGTGTGTGTGTGCATACACAGACAGGTTATGTATCCAAACTAACACATAACCATAAAAACAGAAACAGCATTTCAGTATAAAACAAATTAGAGAGATGCAGTTACATGCAGTCAAGCTTTTAAGATGAATCTATGTAGACCAACCACAACGAGGACTGAGTCATGGGAGGAGTATTTATATGACTCTCTCTATTTACTGTATATAGTAAATAAAAAATAGAGACGAGTCCACATCAAAACTGGCCAATTTGGCTTCGGCCCAGACTATATGTCTTTGTCTGACCAGACATTCAGATGAAGCAATGTTACCTACATTAGCAAATAGAACTTTTGATGCTTTTCAGTATTGGGATATTACCAATCTGGTTGCTGATAGCAACATAAACGATTGATTTTTATAAGTTATAGGAGGATTGACATTTGTGTTCTCAAGAAAGAAGGGCCACGGAGCTTTGCTTGTAGGTTCTTTCTCTGAAGGGAAGAGGAAGGATCAGAAGGTGAACCTGGGTGTGCTATCTCTGGGTCACACCGTTCCTGAGGCATGCAAGAAGGAGCATGTTTGGGTGTGGGGAGCTGGTGTTGCAGGAAAGAGCAGCAAAATGTTTAAAGGAAATAATAATTAGCCTAGGGGGTGGGGAAGTGGGGCAGGGCCAACATTTCAGCAGTCAGCCGATTTATCTTCAAACACTAGATTGCTGCACCTTCCTCAGAGCAGAGGGCCTGCATTTTCTTTTTGTACCTGTACTGCGGACGTTTTGGGTGTTACCACCACCGTCAAGAAAAGCAATGCTCTTATTAGAATTGCTTGATCTGTTATCAGCCAGAATATATCACCTTGTGTTTTAAAATTTATCTTGCCATCTCTCTCCATCTTTTGATCTTCCACTCCTACTCTTAATTTTCAGCAAGGATAATGCAAGCTTACTTCAGACATGCTTTGTCAGTGCATCACACTCCTAAACTGCAGCCTCAGCTACTGTTTCAGACTCTGGTTTGTCCTGTACCAAGGACAGTGAAGCAGGCAAAAGCTCAGATAGAAACTTCAGAGTCATTTCTCCCGCAAGCTTCACCAGGAGTGTCCCAGTTCCGCTTTTTAATTTGAAATCATCGTTTTGTCTTTCACAAAACTAGAGACATAAAAAGTAAACTAGCCCTTTAAAAAGAAAAAAGAAAAACAGAATAATACTTTGAAAAAGAAACCTATCATTAGCTCTCTGAGTCATCCGAGTCCAGTCTAAGGACCCAGTTTTTCTAAACAACAGCTCTGTGCTTCCTGTGAGCAGGATGTCAATAATGCTGAGTTAGGTGGCATTCCAGAGGCCTTGTTCTTTATCACTTAATCCCTATGTGTGTTAAAGGGCAAAGTAAACATTCCAATAAGTATTCCCTTCCTGGCTGAGCAACCTTCAGCCCTGTCATAATTACAGGCACCTTGAGGCATTGCTGCTCGTCCAGGGACTCTCATATAGCTCACTTGCTAGCAGCACTTTCTTTGAGCAAAGAGAAGGTCTGGTATTTATGGTTCCTCTGGGTGGGAAGATTGTCTGCAGCCATTTTGAATTGCTCTTCAGACGTATGGCAAGCCATGTCAGAACTGTAGATTTTGGCGAATTACTTTTAAAAAAGCTCAACAACTTTGGACAAAACTAAAAAAGAAGAAGAAGAAGAAGAAGAAGAAGAAGAAGAAGAAGAAGAAGAAGAAGAAGAAGAAGAAGAAGAAGAAGAAGAAGAAGAAGAAGAAGAAGAAGAAGAAGAAGAAGAAGCTCAACAACTTTTCTATCTGGATTTTCACATTTTGAAATATGGTAACCCAGGTTAGGGTTGCCAGACTTAATAGAGGACAGGACTTCTGTGCCTTTAATTGCCCTGCTCTCTTTTGAGTCTGGAAACCTTAAAGAGAAACCAGCAGACCCTTTGCTTGGAAATTAAGCAAAGGGTCTGCTGGTTTCTCTTTAAGGTTTCCAGACTCAAAAGAGAGCAGGGCAATTAAAGGCATAGAAGTCCTATCCTCTATTGAGTCTGGCAACCCTAAGTACATGGTGTAGTCTAAATGGGACCATTGTCATCTGAATGTTGTTGTTATTTCAGTTTTGACAACCTGAAAGGACAGGTTTCTGCCTTGTGTTGAAACCCTCAATTTTAAAAGACTATTTATATAAACACTCATATTCTGGTGTACAGACAAAACCATAATCCCTTTTCAGTCTTCTGCTTCTGCCCACATGAAAAATAACATTAACCTGATCTGTAACTAAGGGATTAAATGAAGGCTGGATTCCTCTCCCCTCCCCGCCCCCCGCCACCCCTTCCAAAGTACTGTATATAACTACTAAACTTGACAAAAGACAGATGCAGGAAAAGTTGTGCTATTGCGGGGCTGGGGACATTTTGGCTCCTCAGATGCTGGACTACAACTCCCATCATCCTTGGTCATTTGCCCACGCTGACTGGGCCTAATGGGAATTGGTTCCCCCAGCCCTGTGTTTTTGTCTTTGCTGGTTGGGGAGGTACCACTTTTGCAGCTTTGCGTGCTCCAGATTCATGCCCATATTAACAACCAGAAACAACCTACCATGTGTTTCTAGACTCTTAGGCCAACATTACACACACATTAATGGTGTGTGCATGCATTCCCCAATATAAAGCGCAAAGCTGAAAATAGGAAATAGTACAGTCATACCTCGGTTTAAGTACGCCTCGGTTTGAGTACTTTCAGTTTAAGTACTCCGCGGACCCGTCTGGAACAGATTAATCTACTTTCCATCACTTTCAATGGGAAAGTTCGCTTCAGGTTAAGTACGGACTTCCAGAACCAATTACAATCATACTTTGGGTTAAGTATGCTTCAGGTTGAGTACTCCACGGACCCGTCTGGAACGGATTAATCCACTTTCCATTACTTTCAATGGGAAAGTTTGCTTCAGGTTAAGTACACTTCAGTTTAAGTACTCCGCGGACCGTCTGGAACAGATTAATCCACTTTCCATGGGAAGGTTCGCTTCAGGTTAAGTAAGCTTTAGGTTGTACAGACTTCTAGAACCAATTGTGTACTTAAACTGAGGTACCACTGTAATTTGTTAACTGCAGCTAGTGACCTCTTTCCCAGAGGACACAGTTAGTGTGCCCTTGGAAGAACGCTACATTTATGTGTAAATGCTTACAAGGAGCACTTCATTACGATGGAGACAAAAGCACTGATTTCTGTGACTGCCGATTAAATAATCCTGTTGCCACTGAGTTGTGGATTCTCAGTGGCGTTAATCAAGCTGCAATGTATTCATCATGCCTTTGGACACAGAGGTGCCTGTTGTTTCTAGTGGAGGTCGAGGGTATAATTTGAAATCAGCCAGAGACCTTGGCCAAGCCAAGCATCCTCTTTTCCCAGGCATTACACAAACAAAGGGATGGAGAGTATACAAGCCTTAACTTAAGAGCCTCAAAACAATAGGAGAGAGTCCGGCCAAGGACAGCAGTGAGATGACAACAATGAGAGAGCGAACAGCCTAGTACTTGGGCTGCCCTCCCCCCAGCCCACTCCATCCTGCCCTTTCCTTTCATATTTTGCAGAAGGAGCTTCCAGTGCAGGCTTCTCTGTGCCACATTCCTCCTGTTTTATAAAAAGAAAAGAAAAAAGCCGATTGACATGTTAATTACACCCAAATCCATGTGAGTTTGATCCGCTTCCAGCTCAGCCCCCAAAAGTTGCACATAGAGAGAGAGAGAGAGTCTGAGCTGCGTGTCAAACATAATTGAAATTCTGCTTGAGGTTGAAGCTGGGGGATTATTATACTGTACAGCAGTTTTGTGTGCTGCTTTCTTATTTTTTTCTTCTCCTCTCTCTCTCTCCCTTCCCCTCCTGCTCTCCCACTTCTTGGCTGTATTCCAGGTATTAATCAAAGCACAGTTTTCTCCTGCGAAGCCCACAACATAAAGGGACTGTCTTCATCTCGGACGGCCACTGTGCAGATTAAAGGTGAGAGAGATCCTTCCCTGTTCTTCCATAAACGGAAATTGAATGGGAAGAAAGCAGGGGAAAAACAGTTTCTGTTTCTCCCTCCTTCCCTACCTGCCTGCCTCCCTTCTACCACCATCCCCCTTCTCTCTCTCTCTCTCTCTCTCTCTCTCTCTCTCTCTCTCTCTCTCTCTCTCTCTCTCTCTCTCTCTCTCACACACACACACACACACACACACACAGGAACAGTTCTAAGCTGCTTTCCAGCAGTGCCTTCCCTCTCTCTCCTCAGCAAATGAAATAAAGCACTGTGCTCGCTGTTTGGTATGCGGGCCGGTGTCCCTGCAGCAAAATTTGCAATCAAAACCAAACCCCAACTGGCACAGGAATGGAAGATGTGACACGAAATAACAGATTTTCCTGGAAAAGAGGAAAAGGCATCAGAACCGTTTGTGGTAGGAAGGTGGGCCACAATGATGTCATCTGCAGCAGACAAACAGGGAAATCTCCCTTTTCTGCAGAAACAAGTTTGATGCCTTCATAGCAAAAAACAAAACAAAACACCCCAAACCTTCTCTCTTTTCTCCTCTCCCTTCCCATACCCCCACTCCCCCCCTACTCTAATGCATTGGCATCTCGTGAACTGCAGAGAACAGGAGGCGGCAGATCACCGTGAGGGCAATTAAATTTCAGGAATGTTATGCTTCTGTGGATTTCTGTGCTTTGCAGTGCCAAAGCTCTCATTTAAAGCTGGTAATTTGGAGCCCTATTAATAATTTTTGTTCCTTTCACAACTGCTACTTTCCTGCGGCGTTTCCTCCCCTCATAAGAAGCTAAAGTAGCTGCAGGCCAGGAGGGACTCGCACTCTTTCTTATTTTTAGGGCAAATCTACAGCTATGTTTTGGTTGGCTGGTCATATTTCTTAGCATGCAAAATGCGATTAGTTCATTTTATATGGGTGCATTGTTGTGGATGAGGATTACCAGAACCTTTATTTTCAAAGGGTTGTTTCTTTCTCCTCTCATTTATTTGTTTTTTTAAAAGGCTTTGTTTTTTTGCTCTGCCCACCATTGGAATGTGGCCACTGAGTCAAACCATTGTTGTGCCTCCCCCAGTATTGTGCACTCGGACCATTTAAAATACAAAATAAAAGATTCAGAAGGTAAAACAATAAAACAACAGAATTCTCTCTGACTGTTGGTGGTTTTTGCAGGAGGTGATCTTCCTGTTCTGACCTCAATGCATTTCACAGGCCATATAGGTCTGATAAGCAGCACTGTGAAAATGAGGAAGGGGCTGTCCCAACTGAATTCACCCAGGCCATTGGTGGTCTTTTATGCTTATGGCGTGAGTCCCCAGGCCTGGGCTTCTCATCAGCAGATCTTTTGGTGGTCCCTGAGAAGATGGAGAGGGGCTTCCCCACCTAGACTTTTTCAGGTGAATCACCTCTTCAGTTTGAAATCATCCTTCCTCATCCTCAGGCTCTCTTTCTGAGCCAAACAGTTGGAGACTGCAGCTCATATCAGCTAGCCAGTGTGGTGTAGTGGTTAAGAGCGGTAGACTCATAATCTGGTGAACCGGGTTCGCATCTCTGCTCCTGCACATGCAGCTGCTGGGCTAGTCACACTTCTCTCTGAAGTCTCTCAGACTCACTCACCTCACAGAGTATTTGTTGTGGGGGAGGAAGGGAAAGGAGAATGTTAGCAGCTTTGAGACTCCTTCGGGTAGTGATAAAGCGGAATATCAAATCCAAACTACTACTCCTCCTCCTCTTCTTCTTCTTCTTCTTCTTCTTCTTCTTCTTCTTCTTCTTCTTCTTCTTCTTCTTCCAAGCAGCCATTGGATGCTGATGGTGGTTCCTCTGCAGTCTTCAAACTGCACCTGTGGGGATCTCTGGCTTCCTTGACCTTATACCAAGGATATCCAATGTGATGCCCCCCCCTGATGTTGTTGGACTGCAGTTCCCATCAGCCTCAGCCAGCATAGACAACCATCTGGGATGGTGGGAGCCCTCAACTACTGTTACTTCCTGCATCACCTGGATATGCTAAGTTGCTTGAATTCATTAACAGTCGTAAAGAGATCATAATTTAATGGTAGGACAAATGCTTTGCATGCGGAAGGTCTCAGATTCATTCCCTGGCATCTTAGGAATAAGGATGTCAGGTAGTAGGTAATGGTAAAATCTTCTCCCGAGATCCTTGGGAGTTGCTGCTAGTCAGAGTAGACCAGGGTTTCCCAAACTTGCCTCTCCAGCTGTTTTTGGACTACAGTTGGCATCATCCCTGACCACTGGTCCTGGTAGCTAGGGATTATGGGAGTCATAGTCCAACAACAGTTGGAGACCCATGTTTGAGAAACCCTGGAGTAGATAATACTCAGTTTGATAGACAATTAGATCTGAAGGCAGCTTCCTATGCATCTGTTTCTTGTTTATCACTGGAGAAACCTAGGGTTGAACCTGTGGTGTTTTACATGCAAAGCATTGTTACACCCTCTTTCCAGAAGCTGGATACTGTTGAAACAAATTTCTGGCCTTGATGGAACTTTGACTTGATGCAGCAGAGTTTTTCATACATTCCAAGGAATATACTGCACCGTGTCCACCCTCAACATAAAGGACCATTGTTACCAAACAGAACTGGGACTGATTGCACTATCACACATGTAGGTGACAAAACATTTGGCAGTTAAGAATGTAAGGAGAGATGAATGAGTCCAAAGGCCTATGCAGTCCTACATTCTGTTCTCACGGGAGCCAACCTGATGCGTATGGAAAACCCAAAAGCAGAAGGTGGGTGCAGCAGCACTCTTCTATTCAGTTCAGGGCAATCAGCAAGAACACCTTTCTTCCTCCTCCCTAGAAGCTTGTCAAGAGATAAAGAGATGCTGCCTCTTAGGGGCCATACAGGTAGAGTTTATAGCCATGTTTACCAATCTTTGAAGCAAGACAAAGGACAGGGCTGCAAGGAAACAAAACGGAGAACAAGGGCAAAGTGGATTTATGGAGAAGGATCCTGGCAAAGGTGTGGGAAACCATTTCAAGAGAAAGTGGCAGCATGAATGGAACTGCTGAGCCAAGAGTGGGAGCAGGAGATGACGGGAGCGGGGAGGGGGTGGGTTGGAGGGAACATATGGAGTGAGAAGATTGGGAGTAAATGGGGGGGGGGCGGGAGAGCAGTGAAAGAAGCAAAGGGCAAACAGCCTGGGCTGACGTGGTTCAAAGACAACAAAACAAGCCAAGGAAGACATTGCAGATGGCTCTCTCAAAGCAGGGAGTCATAAGCACACATGTAGTTTTTCCCAAGTGCAAATCCTCTGGGTTAAGTCCAAGGATGCCATTCTGCAGAGGCATCTGCTAACGTAAGAGAAAGAGGCAATTTCCATTCATTCTCCCTTCCCCTTTGAGCCCACTGCACCACCTCCCATGCTCCAAATCTAAATCTGAAACAGATTTCGGTGATTCTGAACCCAGCTTGGCTCCTGGAAAGAGATGTGGCAGGAGGAAGCTGTGCTCTCAACCAGCTTCATCTGTGGCAACTCCAACTTTTTTATTTTTATTATTTTAAAAAGACAGTTTTGATCATGGCACAGTTACACAAGACCTGGTCACTTCAAGATTAAATTACTAACACATTCCACATGGAGTATGAAGAGTGTTCAGCAGCTTCAGTTGGTGCACATATTATATGGAGCTTGAAGTCCATCAGATGGACTTAAAAATTCCGCAGGATTCACAACCTGTGATTTGTACACTGATCTCTAGCCTCTTCTGTGTTTCACATCACTCCACATCACTGAAGTATTAGCTATTTGCAACATCAGCCATTCCTCCTTCACCACTGGCTGGTTCAGCACTGTACCTGGTTCTGCAGTAGGCTTCTCATGTTTTTCTCCCATGTTAGCCTAGTTTTTAAGTTTAAGTAAAGGCAAATAATGTGATTACTCCTTTACAGCTAAGCGAGTCTCGGCCTGGTCAGCTGCTTGGTAGCCTCATGTGAGCTCTGACCTTCAGAGTGGTGTATAAGTGCAACAAAAAGAATGGATTTTGGCTTAGCACTAAAGCATTTAAACATTTGTAAGCCACATGGATGCATATGTGAATGTACAACACCCAACTGCAGTCTGTTTTGGGGTCCAGAATGACATTGTAGTGTTTGTTCAATAAGAGGAATAAGACAAGTTTGCAATTGTTTTATGAAATTGGCCCAAACATACCTAGATCTACTTGGAATTCTTCTTCTTTTTTGAAAAACCTGTATACTTTTGGTGTTTAAAATAGGAATTAGTGGAAATTAACTCCCAACATATCAGTTCTACCAGCCGCCTATTAAAAGGATTAGGCTTTGCTTCCACGTTCCAGCACCTCCATCCCTCTGACAAGAGAGATGCTATTCAAAGGGTTTTAGGAACTTCAGGCTAGCAGTGCTTGCATCTCAGATTCCACAGCAGAATGTTTTGGGAAGTGCCTGTGTCAAATGTTCTGTGTTTGCTATATCTGTTTAAATACCAAACAGTGAATAAAGAAGAATAAGTTATTCAGTGTTAATCAGGATTTATAATGGCATGTGCAAGCCACCCCTGTTCATACAAAGCTTGATTAGCACCTCTCAGGGACCTTATCCAAATTCCCAGACTGTAGCGTCTGCACATTTCCATATAAATATCTGCTCAGTTCTACATATGCTAAACAGCATCCCTCCTTATTTTTCAGCTCTCCCATTTCCACCTCTCAATGTGACAGTAACTCAAATCACCAGCAACAATGCCAGTATCACTTGGCTGCCAGGATTTGATGGCCGTTCTCCACTTCATTCTTGTACAGTTCAGGTATGTGACACATGCATAATGCCTCCTTGGCCAATGCAAACAGTCAAACCCAGGAAATGTTTTGCTAGATAGCCCCTTGCTTTGCATGTCTGGGACCTTGGAGGCAGGGCTTTTCTGCCCAGAAATTCTGTGGGCAACTGGCCTCAAACATATTTGTGTAAAGGATGCAGTGCTTAATTTGTGACCAGAGCAGCATGGACCAAAATAAACTACGGACTTGGAAAGTCCCTACATAGGAAGATAATCAAGTGTCATTGCAAAGTTCTAGTTGGCTGTACAGTGATAATACGATGTGCATGCATAGAGCTCTCCCATGCACAGGAGGATCCTGGACCAATTTGAATCCCTCTCTCCTTGCATGGAGGAGTGCTGTGTGATGGTACATGCACAGAGCCATTTCTCAGGCACGCTGAACAGGGAGCGGCCACTAGATGAATCCCACTCGTAAGTTCTAGTAGTACATATTCCATGTGTTCATAGGCAAAATAAAATACGTAAAGTACTGTCCCATTTTATTTTTAATTTGGGGAACTGACCTATTGATGGTCAAGAGACTTTTGCTATTTTTAAAAGGACTGCATCCAGATTTTCTTGCATAAAGCTTATGTGAAACCTGTGGCTGATCTTTTTTGGGCTGATAGGTTTGCAGGTATGCAACAATGAGCATTCATTCTGATTTTACTGACCAGTGTTTGTACAAGTTCCCATTAATCATTAGTTCATCCCACACTTTTCAGTGGATTTCTTTGTCATGTGAAAAGTGTGTTTCTTTCTTTCTTTCTTTCTTTCTTTCTTTCTTTCTTTCTTTCTTTCTTTCTTTCTTTCTTTCTTTCTTTCTTTTAGTGGATCTGTTGCACTTTTAAATTTCTAGTATGTGCTTGAATCCCTCCTGTATGACATTCTGGAGGTGACTTTACATATTTTTGAGTTGGCAACATGCAGGCCTAAATGGCAGTTCATTGATTGGTACTTTATTCCAGGTCGCACAGCAATTTGAAACAAATGCGCACTTGCATATTCCTGCATTGCAGGGGGTTGAACTAGATGATACTCAGGATCCCTTCCAACTCTACAATTCTATGTTTCTGTGACTGAATTTCAGTGTTCAGAATGTGAGCTGAGTGGATTCTGTGCATTGTCCAGCAAGTAAGGTTGTTTTATGCTTGCTCGACAAGTGCCTGGCTGGCAACTCGCCCTATATTTGCAGCACCGCTGCAACTGCTGAACAATGGGTGTTGGAGAGATCACGCAGTAAGTAAGGCTTAAATTGCAGACTGAGCACGTGGTGAAGCAAATACGCAACCGCTTTAGTAAGGCCAGCTCCGTTTAACTCACGTTTTCTCTCATCATGTCAAGTTGGTCCAGTTAATTGATCTTCCAAGTGAACCAATTCACGCTGTTCTCTGGTGTGCTGTTGTCAGAGATGAGTCATAGGCACAGCTGTCAAGCAAGAACTACCAGCCACAGCCAATAAAGATCACTCTTGCCCAGGCAGAGTCCCAACCTAGATCTCTTTGCCCCATAGTCGGCACCTAGTGTGGAAGCAAGAACCAATGAGTTCTGGAACTTTTTAAGTGAGCACAAAGGAGTTCAGAAAGAAACTGTTAACCCAGCAAGGCTCCAGAGCAGATTGAGAGGCTTGTATATTCACTGCAGATTCCTCCTTCTCCTTCTAAGAATAATCCACTGGATCATTGTTCACAGCTAAGTCTGCTTTTCCTGAATTGACCTTTGCACTCAAGGTGACACTTGGGCACCCGGGCACCTTTCATGCCAACTCTGAGGTTCCCACTGGGTCTGCTGCAGCTTTTGCTCTTGGAGCCCAGGTGGCAGAGAGGGAGAATCAGTGACCAGGACAGGACACAGATAGACTATTGGAAGCACAAGCAAAATGTTCATTTGGGACTTGTTCGGTTCTCCCAGGTCCTAAGTTGCACGGGGGTTCTCTGCAGGGACACCCTTCTTGCTGAGGAAAGCTTGGGGGCACAGAATCACTTAGGTACCTGGAAACCCTTTATGGCCTAGGGGATGGTCCAGCTCTTTTCTTCTTCTTCTTCTTCTCCATATTGGGCACCCGTGCACAGGACATCTCTGGATCCTAGGCTCTAAGCCGAGCTCATCATGACAGCAGTCCCAACAACATTAAGGTCATCCTTAAAAAGACGTGAACGGTTAATAACAGCACGATCTCCCTGGACTCTCCCCACTGTATTGCGTCAGAGAGTGGGTTCCCTGCACTGCCACCATTGTCAGCATTCTGACTTGGAAGGGAATTAACGAAAGCCCAAGGCAAGCGGCTGAGGTGATCCAGCTTCCTTCTGCTTTGGTAGGGTTGCGGAAGGAGCTTGTGCATACTACTTTCATGAAATAAAAGAACCCACTGAGATGGTGATGACGACATGAGTCGTGACTCTCTGCACACAGCGGCTTTGCTCTTCTTTCTCACACCGTTTCTGCTGCCGCCGCCGCCGCTCTGCTAAAGAGGCTCTGTCTTGACAGATCAGAATTAATTTCCTCCTGTGCATTGGAATGTCGTGCTTGCCCCGCCAAGTACAGCCTATTCTTCCTGGTTTGCACGTCCACCAGTCACTGTACAATGCTAATCTGTCTGGCTTCTGAGCCCCTCCCCCAACCTTCCTATTTCTCTTTTTCTTTTCTTTTCTTTTCTTTGCAACCAGTGAAGTGGAGGAGGGCGGGTGGAACAAAGCGAGAGCAGCTCAGATTTCAACCTCCTCAGGCAGCCTCATTTTCCTAAGCGTCCCAGGCTAGAAGGGAAAAACAAACAAACAAACAAACAAACAAACAAACAAACTGGGATTTCACTCTCCAGTCAGGCTCAACATGACAGCCACCCTCAGTTATAGGGCCTTGGGGAATGGCAAAATGTTGAGTACCTCTCAGCTCTGATTTTTATTTACAGGCACCCTTGTCTTGTCCACTGACCCATATTTCTACCTGCCTCTAGCTGCCAGAATGTTTGTCATTCTTGTAAGCAATGCTGTTGTTTTTTAAGCGAAAAAGTGTTACCCACACTTTTAACATCGGGGGGGGGGGGAGGTGCCTGTTCTCCATCCCCTTGAGTACCTGCAGAAAAAAAGCATTGCTGGTAGCACTGGAGACAAGCAACCGTTCCCTATGTCATGCCCACATAGTTTGTTGTTAACAGGTTTTATAGCTTCACAGACCTGCACTGTATATGTTTGACCAAAGCTGGCAAAGGGACAAAACAAATGTGACTGTACATCAGGAGCATGGTTAATGTAGTGCCCTCCAGATGTTGTTGGACTGGGCTTATGAGAGTTGTTATCTGAACTGGAGGGTGCCATGCCAGCTACCCTTGCCATACACCATAGGAAACAATAATTATATCATATCGCTTTCAAACAATAGTTTTTAAAATGATTAAGATTCTCTTTACAGTTCAGTGTGCAGGTGTGTCTGTTTTTTCTATAAAAAAAACAACAACAACATTTTTTAAAAGGCATACAAAAGTAGTAAGTCAAATTAAAAGGAACCAAGATCTAAACCCCCAATTATCCTGTGTGGGAGAACACAGCTACAAATTGCATCTTATTAGATAAACAGCAGCAAAAGATAATAGTGTTAGATGGGAGGAGTTTTTCCTTCTGCTAACTGAGCACACAAGCCAAATCCAGATTCAGAGGGATGTATCAGGGTGAACAATTAAGTTCCTCCAGAAATGCACATAACTGCAAGCCTTGAAGGCTTTTATTGAACACTTATTTATTTTTTGTTGAACGGTCGCTTCAAAATGTAGCTCGTGTATGTTCTTCCTTCTCTATATCCTTGGTTTGTAAGGCAGTTTTGTTGATAATGAGCAGTTCCCAGAGTCTTATCATACCATTGCTGGACAGAGGGAGTTTATTGCTTTCCCATTTGTGCAGTTGATTGAAGTCTTGCTTCAACCAGCAAAAAAAAAAAAAAGTTGGGAGATGGAAGGGACCAGTTTAATGCCAAGTGCTGGGAGTTGTTTTGTGCCCATGAGGTTCAGAAAGAGTATCTTTGGGCCCTTTGGAGGGCTGCAGTTGGTGATGATGATAACCATCTTCAAAACTCTGGGGCCACAGGGACAAAATGTTCCCACATGCCCAAGCAGGTGTCTCCCAGCCAAGAAGTTATTCTAGAGTTTTTGGTTTGCTTGCAACCTCTAGCATTTTGAAGAATTAGTCATTGCATATCAACGTTCTGAAGCCAAGATTATAAGAAATGTATTACTTGTTGGATGCAACTCTGCTAAAGATTTATGGCATTAAAAAATGAATCACTTTATGTTAAATCCATGAGAGTGTATTTGGCTTGGGTGTTCATATCTGCTTTGTCTTCCTTCTGCAACAGGTGGCTGAGCTACAGGAAGATGAAGTTTCCACAGAAGTTGTCCCTGTCCCCTCCTTTTCCCAGGCTTTTCCAGGATTAAAGCACTCTACCAATTATAGTGCTCGGGTCCAGTGCACTAATGAACTGGGCAGTTCCCCTTTTACAGACTGGGTCTATTTTCAGACCATGGGATTAGGTAAGAACATGGTTTTATGGAAATCGTGAAATATTTTTCCCTTAAGCTATGCAGTTCTGGGGTAGAAAACCATTGAACAACTTGACCGCATCTCCCATTGTAGTAACTCAATACAGGAACCATATAATTCACATGACTGATTCCAACAATCGGCCATCAGCTTCATTTTTTTGGGGGGGGGGAGGTTGTTATGCCTTAGACTGTAGTTGGCAAATCATGTGGGGGTGTTCCTAGTTTATGCAGGTATAAAGGTGGTGCTGAAGTTTCCCAGTATTCACAGCTTATTCCAGGAGAGAAAAAGAATCTTAGATTTACCAGGACCTCAAGAGTCCCTTTGGTGAATTTGCAAGGGATTTAGCAAACGAAATACTGTATATTCCTGCGTATAAGACTACTTTTTAACCCAGGAAAATCTTCTCAAAAGTCGGGGGTTGTCTTATACGCCGGGTTATATTTCTTATACGGCGAGTCTATCCCAAATTCTATATTTTAACTTGGAAAAGTTTGGGTCGTCTTAAATGCCCAGTCATCTTATGTGCCAGAATATACGGTAGCTTTTTGCCCTAAGGCTGTTCCTTACCTCTCTGCCCCTGAGAGTCTTCTCTCTCTCTCTCTCTCTCTCTCTCTCTCTCTCTCTCTCTCTCTCTCTCTCTCTCTCTCTCTCTCTCTCACAACAGGATATATGTTGTGATTTTCTTTCCATTACAGCACCAAACAGTACTCCACAAAACGTACACATTATCCAAAGAGATTCTTGTCTGATTTTGGAATGGGAAACAATGGCTCCAGAAATGCATAGGGACAATGCCCTGGGATACAGGTTGGAGTGGAGTCAAGATAACATCACTCAGGTAACAGACTGAGGAGCATAAGCATTGCCTTGGTGGATCAGAGCATGGTCCAAATTCTGTTCTAACCAGAGCCAGCCAAACATCCCTGGGATCTCACAACAGGACATGATAATGAGGACCATCCATTGTTGTTTGTCCTAGTCATCTAATATATTCAAGCTGTGTACACACTATAACTTAAATGCACATTTGAAACACACTCTTTCTATCAAAGAATTCTGGACACTGTGGTTTACCCCTCACAGAATTGCAATTCCCAGCAACCCTTAACAAACTACAGTACCCAGAATTCTTTGAAGGAAAGAATGTGCTTTGAATAGGCTTTAAAGGCAGCAGTTTTTTTCAGCCGGAATGTGCCTGTGGGTACCATTGCCATCATAAGAGAACAAATGAGGTGTTCATAGTGAGTTATGGCACCTCTTTTTCTAGAAAAACAGCACAGTTTAAAGGTATAGTGCGTACATAGCTCCAGATGCCTGAAAACAGAAGTTTCATTCTGCTATGTTGGCTCATGGCAGTGTTAGATTTATCCTCCACAAATGGGTCTAATCCTTTGAAGAAGCCATCAAAGCTGGTAGTCATCACCACATCTTGTGGCAACGAATCCCACAAGTTCATTAATGCAAATTATGCAAAAGGACTTTATTTGATCTGAGCCTACTGCCAATGTTTTCAGACATGAGGCTTAAATGGATTTCTGCATGTATCCCTCCATAATTTGTAAGGAATACCTATATCAGTTAGAATAGACTTTTGACTACAGTATTTTTTTTTCATAGTACAGTATGCAACAGTTAACAATGGTTCCCTCACTTGTGGCAGGAACAGTAGAACACGATGCTTTTCTGTCTTGTCATGTGTAAAAATTGTGTCAGTCAGAGCAACTTGGATAGTAGATTCATCAGGAGGAAGCTGATAAAGGCACTAATCATACATTCTGAATCAATAAAATTCATCATAATCTGTTTGTCACAGAGTATTCCTTGTTCCAGATTTGCCAGGCAATATCTTGAGCTATATCTCAAATTACCAGCAATTATAAAAGTAAAATTTAAAATTAATTCAGAGTGAGAAACTGTCTGAATTTAGTGCTAAAGGAAGGTTCTAGACCAGGGGTAGTCAACCTGGCATCCTCCAGGTATTGTTGGACTCCAGTTCCCATCATCCCTGACCATTGCCCATGCTAGCTGGGGCTGATGGGAGTTGTAGTCCAGCAACACCTTCTGGCATTCCCTCCCCTTAGATATTTGACTGGCCCCGTTTCTGTTGTCTTTTCATGGCCTACTGAAGACCTTCCTCTTTCAACAAATATTTTAAGTTGTGATCTTTCCCAGACTGCATCTGCATTGGAATGGTTTTAAAGATGTCGTTATTGTCGTTATCACTTCTGGTTTGCTGCCCTGGACTCCTTTGGGAAGAAGAGTGGAATATAGAGAAGTAATGAATAATAAATATCATTAGGGCACCATATTAGCTGCCTGTGTTCTAGACTGACAGCTTGGAAATGGATCCTAAAAAGCCACGCGCAAGTCTTAGGAATGGGTTTGTGTCAAACTGGAAGGTGGTAACATATGTTATCTGCAGTCTGTTCTGGGTTTGATTTTGTGCAACATGCTCATTAAGGAGTGGAGAATTTCCTCCCCTCCACCCCTCTCCTATTGCTGCTGTCACAGAGTTTGTAGGGACTACAATATTACAAAGAGAGAGAGATTACAATCCCACATCTCTTCAAGTATTTCTTGTACCTGTGCAGCTAGGCTTGGGTTGACTATTAGGAATTTTAATTAGAGTAAAAAGGAAGGAAGGAAGGAAGGAAGGAAGGAAGGAAGGAAGGAAGGAAGGAAGGAAGGAAGGAAGGAAGGAAGGAAGGCACCACATATAAGTATATAATCAATTTTGGGAAATCTCAGGGTTCAGAAAATTGTGAGTTGCCTAAAAGTATACCTGCATTCAGGGATCCTTACAGCTTCCTTGTGTGGTATTGTAAGCAAGTGCCAGATGAGTGCTGATTACCAATGGATTTGCTTGCTTCAGGGGGAAATGATCGTGCAGGAGACGAGGGCCAACCTCACTATGTGGAATCCCTTAAGAGATCTTACCATCAGGGTGTGTGTACTCAACTCTGCGGGCTGCGGGCCTTGGAGTGAACCCTTGCTGCTTACAGCTGAAGATTTAATAGGTGAGTTGCATGTCTCCTCCTCAAGGAAAATGTTACGTCACTGTTAGTACTGTGCTTGCAATGAGCTGCTGGTTGCCATCGTGTCTTTCCATCCCTGCTCTTCCCAGCACTTACAATTGCATGTGTTGCATTTTTAAACGGAATGAGATTGAAGCGGAACAACGTAGAGAAATCTAGCAAAAGCAAAGCGAAACGAACTCAGCTGGAACTGAGCTGAAAAAATCTCTCCGTGTGCGTTGAAAAATCTAGTTCTCGGAATCCTTACATGTTCCTCTACACCCAGGTTTTGTGTTAATTCCTATATACACTGAAGGTCCTGTTTGTGGATTGTGGGGGCTTTGACTGCGAACAAGAAAGTGTGTATATATGGATGGATGTACATTCCCAGTGCTTTTTTTTTCTTAAAAAATGTTTAGGGGTATTCTCACTTTGACTCAAGAAAATCACCATTTTATGGTTCAAATCGGGGAAAATAAATACCGTAAATGGACAAAAGTACAAAGATTCACAAAATGTTTAGGGGTACGCGTACCCCTGCATACCCCCAGGGAAAAAAGCACTGTACATTCCTATACAGAAGTGCTTTGTGTGTAATAATTCCGTAAGGTGTGAAGCAGGCCAAAGCTCTTTGAAAACATAGGAAATGGGTCTTATACCAGTCCATTTAGCTCAGTGTTGACACTGATTGTCAGCGGCTCTTAAAAGGTTTCTGAAAGGATTATCTCCCAGCCCTGCCTGGAGATTCTGGGAGTGAACCTGGAGTCTTGTGCAAGCAAAGTGTGTTCCCTACCACTGGGCACTCCAGATCTGCAGCTCTTAATCCTGTGCATGACGGTTTCTGATTCCCTACTTATCTGTGCACTGTGTATGGATGGCACATTCAACAGTGAGGAAGGAGCTGTTGACGAATTGGTCTTACAGGAATAATACCCCTCCCCACCCTCTCACTATATATAAGCATCTGGTGACTTCTGTTTCAGTGTATCTGAAGAAGTGTGCATGCACACAAAAAGCTCATACCAATGACAAACTTAGTTGGTCTCTAAGGTGCTGCTGGAAGGAATTTGTTTATTTTGTTTCAACTACGTCAGACCAACACAGCTACGTACCTGTAACCAGACCTTTAAATACATAGACACCCCTCAGGGTTTTTTTAGTCTTAAAACCACCCTTTCTTCCTTTGCTAATTATGGTTCTTCTTCATAGCAGAGAACGAAACAATACAAATAAACATCTTCCACAGGATAGAAAATGTGACTGATGTCAAAACATGTGAAGGCAACAAATCTTATACAAAGTTAGGCGCTCTCAAGTCCAATTATTTCAGTGGGCTTAAAACACATTCTTTCTCCCTCTCCATCAGCCCGAGGCTTGTTTATGTCCCAACCACAGCCACACCTAACACAGTGCGTTGCTGAGCTTATAAACGCTTGAAAATAAAGCTTCATTACGGAAATGCTGACACACCAAAACTATAGATCTGTAAAAATAATGAAACTTTGTTCTATGCTTGAGCCTGGTGGAAAATAAAAAATGCTTACTTTCTAGAATCAACTAGCTGGTACTGAATAGGCATTTCCAGTTCCCGCTGCGTGTGAAATATCTGGGGCAGCTTGTTAGCATATGGGTGGGGAAGCTTATAAAAAGATCTAATGGTGCTGTTTGAGGAAACCAAGCACATTCTTATTTGAAGCACCCTCAGCCTTGCGCCCTGTTCCTTCAGGGCTGTGGGAAGGGTCTGGTAGGCTCTTTCTGTTGCTCTCATCAGTGTCAGCAACAGTGGCACAGGAGGAGCAAGGTATATTTTTAGGTGGGTGAGTTGTGTCCCAAATGTTAAGATCTCTGAAAGAAAAATAGCAGTATATTTTAATGGTGGAGTCTAGCAATGGGGAGGCAAATGGGGGCAGCTCCCTGTTCATGGGGGACTTCTCTGCCCCGCCCCCCTCTAGTGTCACCTGTGGTTATCACTGCTACCGGCACTGTACTAATGTATCATTTACTTCATGCCAATCATGTTCTTCATGCACCAGAAGGGCCTTTTTCTGAATGGCTATGTGCCCAGTCTGTTTGAAGGGAAGGCGCTGCCTTTGTCCCGTCCCAATTGAAGGAGCGTGCTGTGATTTCCACAGGAACACTGGAAACATTTTAACTTTGGCAGAAGGATAATAAATAGGGAGCCTTCATGCCTGCCCCCTACCAATAGCCAACAAGAACATGGGGTAGAGATGTGGGTTCTCACAATGCAACAGCCCCAGTCCACATGGGAATACTTCCAAAGGTGATGACAATGCGCCTGGCCCTCAAGTGCTTCTGCAAATGATGCTAAGTGCAAGGTTTTGTATCTAATTCGGACTTTAAACACACACACACACACACACACACACACACACACACACACACACACACCCTTGTGGGTTTAAAGTGGCATGTAACGTGTGAAGTAAACATTTTTAATGTAGGATGATGAAGTCTGGAAATGAAGAGCTTTTTTGGGTTAAGTTCAATATTGAGCTAGTGGACATTACCCTGTTGTTCTTTTTAGCAAGCATGGTTCCAGGGCAAGGGCTAGAGACTCCCCGTCTCCCTATAGAGCAGACCAGAGAATGAAATCATTTGCTCCAGGTACCAGCACCACAAGTACATTCCTGATGGCGAACCTCCCACTTTTGCAAAAACGAAACAAAAAAAATCAGAAATGCCGATTTCTCCTCCTGGTGTTGCGGTGTGTACATTTCACACTAAGCACAGTAGTGATGTTACTTGTTTGCTTCTTCGTTTCTGAGATAGAAGTCCACCTTACTCCAGCATTTCCTGGTGAAAATGCTACCCGTCTGCACTAGCCCCACAATTTATTTCTTTTTAAATAAAAATCACTGTCTGTATTTTAAGTGCAATTTTGTTATGCACTCTTTGTTTGTGTGCGCAAGTGTGGTCAATCTCTCTCAATTACCTTCTGTTGGTTGCACAGTCTTAAATGTGCTTGGGATCAATTGCAGCATATTTTGCAATGGGTTTTTTTGGGGGGGAGAGAATATACCACCCACTCCTAGCTTTTCTAGAGTGATTCTGGAGGTGAAAGTTGCTGGAATTTAAAGGGCACAAAATCAGATGTGTAAGTGCAAAGGGAACAGATTGCAACGCATCAAGGGAGAATAGAGTGCAGCCCAAATGTTGTCGTATCAACATGAAGGTGTACAAGATATGAAGGTGAATAGAAGCATCTCTTATGAGAAAAGCATGGGGCTGGAGAAGAGTGAGGCTGAATATAGCTAGGAACAGGATTAAGGATATGGACATCTGAGTGGAATGGTGTTGGGTATCCATGTATCTGAGGAGGCTAAATGGATTTTGCTGTCTACAGATACAGTTTTAGCAAGATTGTATATTAGCCCATAAAAATGGACTGGCAAAGAACAAGCATTGCTCAGTTTTTCCTCATCATCACATGTCTAGGGCTTTTATAGCTTTAGTCTAAATTGGGATGCTTACAAATTGGCAGATTTCATGATCTAATTTCCCCCACTTTCTTTATGCTGATATTCAGAAGGCCTCCAGGGATACGTTATCTAGCACAGCCTTAGGGTAAGAGAATGGGGGGAAATGAATAAGTTATATTACAGCACTCCAAAATATCTGCATAATACTGTGTACCACAACTGAAAAACACTCCATACACAAAAGATGAGCAGGGAAGTTTCCCTCTCTTTTGCCTGATAAAACACATTTTAACAGGAACTTTCCTATGCCCTGGGCAGCTCGTATGCAGATTATTCCTGCTACAAGTTCCTTGTTCTGCTAAGATTTCCCTGTTCTCTTCAATAGCTAAAGGCCAATCCTAAAAGTCTGCTGCAATTGCATCTGGGATTGAAATCAAGTTCAGTAGCGACCACTTGAGTGCTGCTTTCACAAACCACAGTAGACGCTTCCAAAAAAGTCATGCTTGCTTTTATATTTTGCTGGAATCTGCTCAAATGAGCTGGCGCAACCTAGTCAGATGGGCAGCATATAAATAACATTATTTATTTATTTATTTATTTCCTCTCCTAGCATAAAGGATTTTGTAGCAAACTCTTCATCAGATTCCTGTTGAGGCTTTGGGCAACAAATTTCAGCTCTTAGTTATTTTTATTTATTTACTAAGTGTATATCCCGCCCTTCCTCGCAAAGGAGCCCATTGATCTTCAGAATATGCTCACCAAGCCTGGAATGTGTAGTTAGGTTTTGAAGATGGTTGGTGGCTGCCACTCAAATGCTGGGATGTCCTGTCACAACAAGGCACACTCTATTGCTGTAACATCTTTTTCAGGTTCTTTGGAACATGGCAAATGTGTCTGCTTCTGGTGTTTGAGTACTTACACGGTGAAACATGCCCATTTTAAGATGGATTGCTTTGAGTTGCAATTTTCTAAATGTGATTTCCTACTGTCTCACTGAGGATTTCTCTTGTACACAGGAGGACAGAGACAACCTCCCTATGGCACATCCTGGGTTCCTGTAGTATTAGGCATTCTTACTGCACTCGTCACAGCAGTTGCCTTGGCACTGATCCTGCTGCGGAAAAGAAGAAAAGAAACTCGCTTTGGGCAAGTTCTTGTCATCATCATCATCATCTCTTAATCTGGATGCATTAATGCAACCACATTGCTTCACAGGGTTGCCAATAACTATGTAGCAACCCAGGTCGGATTGAGGGAAAACTCTCCCATTTACGAAGTGGAGCTGTCTTTTAGAGCAGGGAGACTGAACAGGGGAAGAAGGAAGTGCCATGGCCTGTGGCAGTGGCTAACACAAGGATGGGGAGCCTGCAGTCCTCCCCATGTTGTTGGTCTCCAAATCCCATCAGTCCCAGCCAGCATGGCTAAGGATAATGGGCATTGCAGTCTAGCAACATTTGGAGGGACATGGCTACCCATCATTGGCCTAATAATGCATCATGGTTGGCCAATATAGCTTGCTCTGCTCTGGTTACGCTACAGTTTGCTGTTAGAGACAGTAGAGGGAGGAGGAACAAGGGGAAGAGAGGGAGCTGTATTGGCAACCTAGACAAGAACAAGCAGCATTGTGGGTGCTTCGGTAGTCCCAGTGTTCCTTGCTGGTAGCTCAGTGGTAGAACACCACGCAAAGGAATACAGAGAGATAAAGAAATGCAGCTCACAGGACTCTGTATGCAATTTTAACTCAGTGGTAGAGCATCTGTTTTGCATGCAGGTTCAGTCTCCAGCATCTCCAGGCCTGGCTGGGAATGCTCCAGTCTGAAACCATGAAGAGGTGCTGTCAGTCATTGTAAACAATACTGAGTAAAGTGTACCAATGGCCTGGTATTCAGTATAAGGCAGCTTCCTTTGTTGCTGGGGTGGATACTGTTCCCATGCTCCGCTTCATTCCTGAAGCCTTTGGAAAAGCTGAGGCTGGCAGGGCCTGTACAGGGAGCTCAGACCTTTTGCACAGCACCACTGAGATAAAATGGTTGGAAATTCAGAGAGTTTCTAAGCTGTTGTATATGTATGTGAAACAATAATGCACCTTTGTAGCACTCCAATGATAGTCCGGTAATAAGATTTTCATTTTGCTTCATTTTGCTTCTTTTAGTCATGCCTTTGGCAGCATGGTGGGAGGGGATCCAGTCGTCCATTTCAGAGCGGTGAGATCTTTCAACAGAGAAGGCCCAGAGCTTATTGAGGCAACATGTAGGTAAAATGTTCTGAGTGATTCTTTACTACAGATCCCATTGATCCGATGAGTTTCCAAGTTTTTCTCGGGGAAAACTGCTGTTTTCCCCCCTGCTACCCCATGCAAAATTTTCTCATTCTTTCTGTTGGACACTAAACATTCCTCATGCAGGCACTAAGAAAGGAACACAGTGATCTCACTGACAGATTTTGACAAAAGACTCATCTTGCCTCACATGTAACTTTGAAATCCACCGAGATACTATAGTCAAAATCCCCTATCTAGCTCTGCAATTTGTATATTGACTTCTTCAGCAGGCAAATCATACATTGCCAGATTGAGATGGAGGCAAGGGAATATTTTCCTTCTCTAGCCTAATCCTGACTATGGTTTAGAAACAAAATGACAATCCTATGCACATTAACTAGGGCAGGCATCCCCAAACTTCGGACCTCCAGATGTTTTGGGGATGCCTGAACTAGGGAGTAAGCCCTATTGACCAAAATGGGCCTTACTTCCAAGTAAGTGAGGTTAGGATTGGGTTTCATGTCTCATTGATTTCAGTGCAGCTAAACTTCAAATAAACTTGCATACAATTGTGGCCCTAGATTTCATACATTGTTTAAGTTATCAAGATGTACTGTACTGCAATACTGTAATAAGAAGCCTCTTCTCTCATAAATTTCCCCACATCCAAGATAAATGGGGGCAACTCTGCTTTGATTACCATGGTCTGTTGCATATAGGACTGGCTACAAGGACCATCAACTTTTCAGTTTTGGTAGCCATTTTGTGAAATACCTTATATGAGTGAGCTTTTGAGGCCTTATTTTGCCACTTTTTGGAGACTGTTTAACATTTCTTATTCGTACAGGCATTTAATTAATGTTACTTGAGTTTATCTTGGTTTGGTTGCTGCTGATATAGCATTTAAAGTGTATTAGCTGGTTTTATTTTTTGTTAGCCACTTAAACAAAATAGCCTTTATAATATACCTCAAGTGAAAGTTCAGATAGTCCACAACTTCAAAGATCTCATGGTTTCCAAACAGCTGTGATTTATCATCCACAGTTTGCTTCCCAAATGACCGCCTGTCGAGTGGACTGGTGCAAGTCTGATTCGTTTTTGCTGCTTAAACTGTTCTTATTTCCTGTTAGCTGTTTAAGAGAAATTCTCTGAAACTTTAGCACTGGGTGGTGGTGCAAAGCAAGGAAATAAATCTGGAAATTTGAAGCGTCTCATATTTCATAAGACTAGAAAAGGGAATTGCTGTGGCAGCAATCCTGAACATACAAGTAGCACAGAGGCAGGAAACCAGATGTTAACTGGACTTCACCTTTCATTATTACTGACCTGTAGTCATGTTGGCTGAGGCTGGTGGGAATTTTAGTCCAACAACATATGAGTCCACAGCTTCCCCATCCCTGTACCAGAGAGGAACATCCTCTCTGAGTGGAAATGCTTGGGATTAGGCTGAGCATCTTTCAAAGTCGGTGTCTTATTCAACACCATCTGTGGGTAGGATGAAACCTCGTGATTCTAGGGAACAGTTAGGTTTACTGAGATTCTGTGCTTACATGCCCCTTTTTCTATCTCTCTTGTTTCTCCAGTGGACAGTATAGGTATCAGTGATGACTTGAAGACCAAACTGAAAGATGTCCTGATCCAGGAGCAACAGTTTACTCTAGGAAGAATGCTAGGCAAAGGTGAGTGTGAACCAGAGCCTTGACCAGGGTTGGGGAACTCGTGGCCATCCATATATTGTTGTACTCCCAACTTTCATCAGTCCTAGCAGGCTTGACCAATGGGCCTTGGATGATGGGAGGTGTCGTCTAACAACCTCTGGAGGACCACATTTTCTGCACCCTTGCATTATTGGGATTAATCCCAATGTGGCTAGAAGCTGCCTTTTATCTGGGTCTTAACAATCATTCTGTATATCCATTAGCCTGCCCAATAAGAGCAGTGTAGAGCTATGGTTGGCATTTTGAGGTACCCTGGGAACTCGAGAAGTCAAATAAGGGAAGAGATTCATAGAATCATAGAATCATAGAGTTGGAAGAGACCACAAGGGCCATCCAGTCCAACCCCCTGCCAAGCAGGAAACACCATCAAAGCATTCCTGACAGATGGCTGTCAAGCCTCTGCTTAAAGACCTCCAAAGAAGGAGACTCCACCACACTCCTTCCACAAAGGGAAAGGTAGGGAGTACTTTGTAAAATATATGAAAAAAGAAGGAGAGAGCAGAAACAGAAACAGAGAGCAGAAATGTTGTTAGGGGAAAAGGGGAGAGCAATAAGAGCCAGGGCTAAAGTTGGAGAAAGGTTTAAAAGACATGACTGCTCTAGCTCACTGCTAATGTCCTTGTCCACCATTCGGTATTTCATTGCCTGGTAAAGAACCAGAGGCACAATGCAGCCAAAACTGAGCTCTTCTAACTTCCATTGATTTTGGCTGACTTTGGTTGAATTATGCCCTAAGGTCCCACCAGCTCTTAATTGTCTATGTTTCCAGAAGAGAGAGAGAGAGAGAGAAAGAGAGAAAGAGAGAGAAAGAAACTGTAGATTTTGAGTTTCAGTGTGATATTGACCACTTATCTCTTTGAAAATCATTCCAGCAGGTATTTCATTGGAAGAGACCCTCTACCTAACCACTCCATCCTTAATGGTCCCTTGGATTAAAAATCAATTGCACTATGTTTAATGTTACCTTGTTCTCTTCTTGTGATCCTTATTAGGGGAATTTGGGTCTGTAAGAGAGGGTCAGTTGAAGCTGCCTGATGGCTCTCTCCAGAAGGTTGCGGTGAAAATGCTCAAAGGTGAGTAATATCTAGGGTCCCTGAAATGTTCCCAGTGCCTCATTGTCACTACACATTTTACTATGCCTGTGATCCTTGGAAGGGTCCATAGTTTAGTGGTAGAGCATGTGTTTTGCATACAAAAGGTACCGGATTCAATTTTTATCTTATTTTAATATTTATTAAATTCATATACAGTACCTCCCTTCATCCAAGGATCACAGGGTAGATTACAATATTAAACTGCAGAAATGCATACCAAAATAACAAACCAAACAATAACAATAACCCAATCCCCAGCATCTCCAGTTAAGATGTTTCCTGCCCCCAAGAATCCTGGAAACTGTGGTTCATTTAGGGTCTCCTAACAACTCTCCATTCCCTTAACAAACTACATTTCCTAGGATAATTTGCAGGTAAGTCATGACTCCTAAAGTGGAATAAGAATGTTTTAAAAGTATGTTGTGGATGTGGCTACAGGTTGTTGTTTTTTAAATGGTATTCTAAATAAATATTCTAGACAGTCTTGTAAACCCAGTTAGAGCTCTTTTGTCCTACTACAATATATGAATCTTGTTAAATATATAAAATGTGTCTGTATGCTTCTCAGTGCAAACATTTAATGAAGGGCGGCCGGTGCTTCTAGAAGCCCTGACTTTTCTGCTTACAGTATTTCCTTGGAAGTTATCCCCAGCTAGTTCAAAAGGAAACTTCAGCAGTCTTTTCTTTTATTGCAGCGGATATCTTCACCTCAAATGACATTGAGGAATTCCTGAGGGAAGCTGCCTGCATGAAAGAGTTTGACCATCCCCACGTTACTAAACTGATTGGTGAGCTCTTTTGCATCTCGTATTTGGCACCAAAAGCGTATTTCACAGCTCCTGTGCACAGCAGCTCCGGACGCTGCCGTCACGGCCACTTACCAGCAGTAAGGGCAGCGGGGCATGGGCACACTGGCCCTGCACCATCCTAGTTAGCAACCGTCGTGCAAGTGGCGTGAGAGTGGCTCTGTGGCACCACCCCACCATTCCTAGGCAGTGCTGAACTGGGAGACAGCAGCAGCAAAGTCATGCGCTGCCCTGTTTGGATACAGTATAAATTCTCTGAGAACTTACATGCTCTCACATTCCAAATGCTTGTAACAGTACACTGCTTCTCTTCTCCGACACTCATTTCGCCAACAAATAAACATTATATGTCAGACAATTACATTTACTGCACTGCAGACAGAGATGCATTAGGTGGGCAGGTTAAGAAATGGGACCTCGGAGCACACACTATCCTGTTGCGTTAGATGGGATGTTCCTGGGTTCAAGGGAAGGAAGGGGGAAAAGTCCATTTTTTGGATTTATACTATATGGCACTGTGAAGTGCAGAGCTTTTTCTGACAACTCCTTAGAGGAGAATGATCAACATACGGAAATGCCTTAATGCTTACACATTCTTGTGTAGTAAATAAAAATAGATATCACTGAACATAGGCGCTGGATCAGACCAAAGGTTTAGACATTCAGCCCTCCAGAAAAAATAGCAATGTGTTTTTAGCAGATTTTGAACAGAGGAGTACAATCCGGTGCCCTCCAGATGTTTTTGGACTGAAACTTGCACCAGCCCCACTCAGTAGGCCAATGGTCTGGGATGATAGAAGCTGTAGCCCAAAATATCTGGAAGGCAATAGGTTGGGGCAGGTGGTCAGAGATGACTATACTTGCTAGTTGCTCTTTTCTTCTCTCTTATCAGGAGTCAGCTTGCGCAATCGGCCTAAAGGCCGGCTTCCAATCCCAATGGTTATCCTGCCGTTCATGAAGCATGGAGACCTTCACTCTTTTCTACTGATGTCCCGGATTGGAGAAAACCCTTTTGTAAGATTCTCTCTCATACCAAATCTCTCACAGAAGAATTAATTGGAAGGTTCACACATCTTTATTTGTTGAATGTACACTATACATCTTCTTGTATTGGGGCAGATCTATTATATACCCTGCATTAAGTTCAGGCATTCTGCTTATTGCTGTCAGTTGAAGACAAATTACAAGCTTTGTTCATTGCTCAGCATATAAACATGTAAAGCTCATCCAGGGCACCTTCAGACTGGTGTGTGTGTGTGTGTGTGTGTGTGTGTGTGTGTGTTTGCAGTTTTGTTCTGCAACATTTATTAAATGCAATGGATGCGGTAACAGTGCATTAGTTGTGGCTTTATACTAGGCTTTATTAGTTGTTCTATGTTGCTTCCCCAAAGTTTTTTGCACTTTTGTTGGGCACTACAGCACAACAAAAGCAGGGTGATTAAACCACCAGAACATTTGTTCCCCTCATTGGCTCCCAGTCATCTCTGGGGTTGATAACAAATGGGAAAATGCCTGAACATAGCATGGCGAAACATTTGTAGTTTGTCCAATAATTGCATGTTTTTCTTTTCTGCAGAACCTGCCTCTTCAGACACTCCTGAAGTTTATGATTGACATTGCTAGTGGCATGGAGTACCTGAGCTCCAAAAACTTCATCCACAGAGACCTAGCTGCTCGGAACTGCATGTAAGTCCACAAAGTCCTTATTGGTTAACTGAAGCATTTGCAGAGATTAAGAGAAACAGAAAAGGTCAGTTGGGAAAGCCCAAGGCTCCCCAGGTGTGGCTGCAGCTGGCTAAGTCCAGGAAGGAAACTAGGTCATGGAGAGCCTTTGTAAACAATGAAACAATTCATTGATTACTGAGCTCTTGCAGGAGATCCAAACAACATTACCTGCTGCTAATGCATCTGTAAGAGAGAGGGCTTGCAGAGAGCAGCCCACTCTGCTTACTTCCATCAGATGGGAGAGCAGCAGCAAGTCTGGGAGTTCAAATCAGGAACAGGAAGGGTTAAGACGGGTCCAGGGCTCTGCAGAGTCCTGGTGGCTCAGCTCCAGGTTGGTAGCAGGGAAGCAGGGGAGGAGCTAGCTTCAGCAGGGGCTGGAAAGGAGGGAGGAGAGGGAACGGCACCTCAGGAGCCTGGTTTGGGACCACGGAGGACCCATAGAGCAAGGAGGAGGGGCGTTTGGAGTCTTAAAAGGGGGGTCAGAGCCCACGAGAGGCCATTGTGGGCTTCTGCCCCATGCAGAGCAGACATGATTTGAGACATCTCACCACTGTACATAGCATGCACAATAAAACTATGAAAATCCAGAGGATGTGTGGAGTGCTTACTCGGGAGTAGCCAACACCCCATCTGTGACAGCATCCATTGCAGGAAAGTTGCAATTTCCCAACATTCAGACTAGTATTTTGAGTTGACAAGGAAAATGAGATTTGCCTCTCTTTCAACCCCACATGAGTGCTCTGAAAATGATTGGGTGGTGAACTTATTGCTGTCTAGATCAGGGTTCCCCAAAGTAAGGCCTGCGGGCCGGATGCGGCCCTCAAGGCTCTTTCATGCGGCCCCCGGCAACCCCCGCCGCCCTCTGCCGCTGCCTGCTCTTATCGGCGCAGCGCAGCTGCCCACTTCCAGGTCAGATGTGTGCCAGAAATAACTTGCGCACATGCGCAAGCGTCATTTCCAGCGCACTTCTGGGTTGGAGGAGACCCGTGCGCATGCGCACAAGCTATTTCCAGCGCACATCCGACCCAGAAGTGCGCCAGAAATAGCATGTGCGCATGCGTATGGGTGTGTGTTCACGCACGCTCCCCCACCTTCCGGCCCGCTGCGCGGTTGGCACTGCAGGCACCAGCCCGAAGCCGGGTAAGTTTGGGGACCCCTGGTCTAGATATTACTCGACTCCAGCCCCCATCATCCCTGGCCACTGGCCATGCTGGCTGGGGCTGATAGGCATTGGAGTCCAATATCATCTGAAAGGCCACAGACTTCCCTTCCCTACTCTAATATCATGGACACATCTTTCACACTTCTCCATGGCAAGGGCCTTACACCTTCCCAACTCCCCAGCCTGAACCTGCGCCATTTTGTCAGGTTCCCCCCCCCCCAATATTTTCCCTGTGGGTGTTTACTCTCCTACTGAAGTTCTTAGATGTGACTAACCAAAAAGACGAGCAGCGAGCTCATATAACCTATCTCTTAGACTGCCCACCATTTCAGGAAGGTGGTGGCATTGACTCAGAAAGACAAGGCAAGGAGAAATGTTTCAACAAAGGAAAATGTGGGAAGGCTTGCAGAAGAGGATAATTTTTATTTTTTTAAAGAAAGATACCTAAAGGAAAAACCTATTCCCTCCCACGCCTCAAGTTTTATTTATTGTTTATTTGCAAATGTATATACCTCTCAATCAAAGGAAAAACCTCTCTTAAGTTTCAAACAATTTTCAAAAGTGTTGTAAAACAAAATAAAATTCAAAACATGGGTAGAACTATGGATAGAATTCAGAATCATGCTGTGACGAATATTCCCTCTGCACAAGCATTTTAGTTTGCCAGATGAAAGAATCCCCCTCCCCTGAATGTTGTTCGGGGGGGGGGAATTCTCATGACCTCCCCCACCAGGCTTATTTTTTTCGGGAAGCCCTGTTGCATAAGCAGAAATCCTTGCACAGGGCTCCACTGATAGGGCTTGTCAAGTGAATCCCGTCCTTTATTTTTACTGAGATGAGGCAGATCAAAATCAAACAGAGCCATGAAAGTGTCAGAAGCGAGTCTGGAAGACCAAAAGGAGGAGTTGTGTATGGCTGTTGCTAAGCAGAAACCATATTCTTCCTCCTATCCCATTCTGTGGGGATTGGATATTATGGTACGGATATTAGTAGGCATATAGCACTTCATCTTTTTCTTTTCCTTTTTTAAAAATCTTTTGCAACATTGTCTGGAGAGGTGTTTAGAGAATTTAGACCAGTTAGAAGTGGAGCAACTGGAAAAAAATCTATAGCAACTTTGTTACACAGACAAATGCTTTGGTACCCTTCTGCTATTGTCATGGGTTTTTTGTATGCATATCTTCAGTAATGAGCATCTGCTAAATGCATTTATGAAGCATTTAGCAGTTATGTAATGCAATCCATACTCAGAGCAGATTCACTGAAATCTATGGGTGGCATTCAACTAAGCTTTACTCAGAGTAGACCCCATTGAACTTAATGGCACTGATTTAGTCATGTTCATTAATTTCAGTAGGTATACTCTTGAGTAAAGCTTAGCTGACTAGCACCAAATGCGCTTAAGTTAGTCATGTGCATTGATTCCAATGGGTCTTCTCTGTGTATGACTCAGTTGGATACATCCCTTGGAATTTCAGAAAGGTGAGGTTCTGATGAAATAACCTTGCTTCCCCCCCCCTATAATAGGGGAGGGAAGAGGAGCCTTTCTGGCACCTGAAGTTAAAATGAAGCATTGTAAGGCTAGTTCAGAAACATTATCTGCTTTGATCTGCTGGGATATATAAAAAAAACAGGTTACGCCAAGCACACATCCAACTTACAAAACCCTTTGCTTTGCTGGAAGAAATTCTATAAGCATAATTGGGCATTAGCAACTCTGTTTGATGTGCTGACTGGGCTGCTGGAATGAATTTATCATATTTCCTCCTTTCCCGGTTTTCACATGGAGCAAACAAAGAAGGCAATCAATTTCACTGGGCCTATGTGACCTAGGCCAGGGCCACCACTGGTCTCTTAAGACCATCCATGCTGGCTCCTGGTTGTTGGTGGAGAAGCAAGCCAGTGGCAGAGGTCCTAGGAACTCCACATTGGTTGAAAGGGAGCCCCACAGCTTCCCTGGAGTGAAGGCACCTGCTTGCTCTCTGTTCCGTTATGCACATGCCCCACAAAACAGGCCAAGTGGGAAGTGCTGTATTCTCCTGTTCCAGTGCCTCCTCCACACTCAGCATGCAGTGCAGGGAGAGGAAGAAGCTGAAAGGAAGCAGGATTGTTTGCATTTCTACCTCATGTAACCACAGTAACTACATGTTTGTACATAGGGAAATAAGGCTGCAATCCTGACTCCACTTACCCAGACCTAAGCCCATTGACTTGACTTCTGAGTAGACATGGTCTGAGATGTGCCAACTCACATTGTGTATTACTGACTGGTGCTGACAAAACATTTAGAAATTTATTCATACCCTGACTTCCTGCCAACTCACTCAAGGCCAGTTATAATTTTAAAAATTTTTAAAGATAAAACAACAAAACATCGGAATTTTCTCATGATATCAGTGGCCTCTTCAGCCTTCCTCTCAGGGTGTGTGTGCAGGTCTTTGAGGAGCCACTGGGAAGGATGGGGAAGGGGCTGTCCCTCTTGGGCCCTTCAAGAGCTGATGGCTCCCCTGCTTCTTCTCACTCCTCCTTGAAGGAGGCAAGCGGAAGTGAATCACCTCATCCATTTGAAACCAGCATCCTCCCCCTGTCACATAGGAAGGGGCCTTCTACTGAGGCAGACCATTGGTTCATCTAGTTCTGTGTTGTCTACACTGACCGGCAGTGGCTGTCCAGGCAGGAGTCTCTCCCAGCCTTACCTGGAGATGCCAGGGGTTGAGGCTGGGACCTTCTGCATGCAAGGCAGCTGCTCTTCCACTGAGCTACGCCCTATGGCCTTTAGACATAGGTAGCTCACTTCCTAAGGTAAACAGCTGGGAGGCTACCAGTCATGCCGACTACTCAGCAGGTGTTAGCTGCTGATGACTCAGGTTCACCAATAGTCTTAAGCATACTTAGCCGTGTGAATTGTAACCGTGAGACTCTCAAGCCAGGGAAGGCAGTGGTGTTTGAAGGAGAAAACCTGCACTTGTTGCTTTCTTCCTGCGTATGCCAAGTTGCTTGAATTCTTCAGCAGCTTTCTTCTTCTTTTGTTTCCTTTAGGTTGGATGAATACATGAACGTGTGCGTTGCTGATTTTGGGCTTTCAAAGAAAATCTATAGTGGAGACTATTACCGCCAGGGCTGTGCCTCCAAGCTGCCAGTGAAGTGGCTTGCACTGGAAAGCCTGGCGGACAATCTCTACACAACACATAGTGATGTGGTGAGCCTTTTTTGCTCTTCCCAGGAGCACCTATTTCCCTACGTACAAATTCTGTTGCCGCAAAAACCATGAAGATTCTTGTGGCCCCTTAAAGACAATCACATTTGTCCAGGCATAATCCGGGTGGGAACCTCTGCCCTGCATGCCAAATTTGGCCTGGCACAGGTCTCCGTTTGGCCTGCCAGGCCATTTCCCAAAGCCACACTCACCTGCCCCAAATGATGTCAGCTGTGGGCAAGGGGTGTGTAGATGGAAACTGGGAGGCTCAATTGCACAGGCAATCCCTGCAGAAAGCAGCTTGGCCAGCCCTATGCCCTGGGAAGCACCTCGGAAGCCTTGGGCTAATATCACACAACGTTTGTGCTCAACGTTTCCCAGTGCCAAGCATAGAGCTGGCCAAACTGCTTTCTGTGGCATTTGCCTGTGATGAGGGACTATCACGCTTCTCAACCCAAAGCCAATGCAGGCAGCTTTGCAAAAGCTTTGCACGTCACCAGGGCTGTCATGGAACTCTGAAACATAAAGCAGCATGAAACAAAAGAAGCGTTGGTTACTATTCTTTATATTGCGTCATCAGGACACACATGGTGCTTTTGACACTAGGGAAACAACAGCGGAAAGGGAAGGAAGTGGAGGCAGGGAAGGAACACTGAGTCATGGGAACGGTGGGCCAGAGGCACAGTGTTCTGTGAGGAACATCAATTTTTCTATGAACTGAAGAAGAACCCTGCTGGATCAGACCAAAGATCTATTTAGCCTAGCATCTCGTTTCTCACAGTGGCCAGCCAGATGCTTCTGGGAAGCCCATAAGCAATAGCCCTCTCCTGCCCATTGATCCCCAGCACACACACAGAATGGAAAGAATGAAAGAACGCATTTCTTACATTTGTATGCTGCCCATTATAACTTGGTTTTCTGTGCAGCATCCAGAGACATCACAATATGATTCACACCGTTCTAACATGGTGCAATTATTGAGAAAGAACTCTGATTGTCATATTGTATGCTACCCTAAGCTCCTATGTACGTAAGGATACAAATATCCCATTTTGTGAATATAGCATGATTGCTCTGCGAAAAGAAGACTGCTCCCTCTAGTGTAATGTTGTGGTAGTCCTCGGCCGAAGAGGGGTGTTTGCGTTCATTAACAACTGGATTTTGAGAGTTACATACCTATTAGCAGTTAGTTGTCTTTTCTGGGCCTGTTAAAGTGATCCTCAGTTTGTGCAGGTAAACCATTTAGCCATATCAAACTGCTTTTAATATTATTTAGGATTATTTACGTAAGGAGGAAAGACAGAAAATTATGAATGAAAGCACAGTCCTTTGACACACTCAGACTGAACTGCACTGGAACAGGAAATCCAGGAATCATCTCTGTCCGATTATACTGGGAGCAAGACTGAAAAAAAGACGACTGATATTCTAAGCGTGTTTCTTCCCCTGAAACTGTTAGTTAAATATATTTTTCCCATTTGTTTAACTATATTCCCCCCCCCTACTGTATTTCAGTGGGCATTTGGTGTGACAATGTGGGAAATTGTGACGCGGGGGCAAACTCCTTATGCAGGCATTGAGAATGCAGAAATTTACAACTACCTCATCAGTGGGAACAGACTGAAACAACCCCTGGAGTGCTTGGAAGATGTGTGAGTAGTTTATTAAGCCATTTGGTTTTCCAAACATGAACATTTTCTTCTACAGTGCAGAAGTTCCACAAAAATACAGCCATACTTTGGGCCAGCTCAGATAGGAGAAAGTGCCCATGGGCTGTGCCCATTGTAGAGAATGCTTTCTTAATGGACAGAGGGGTGGGTTGCATGATTTAATCGAGATTCTTCCATATTATTTTAATACTGTTCAGCTTGCCTTTAGCAAATGTTGCCAATGTGCTTTTGAAAATGTATTTTGCAATCAAAACAGAAACGAATCTGTTTAACCACTGTGTTCCACTGGGCAGAGGGAATACACACTGGTATGCAGCTTTTATTTTTAAAATATAAATATATGTTCCCAGGGAAGCATACACAGAGAGCCTTTGGTTGTCCCAATGTGCTTCTTCTCTCATTTTGATTTGTGGTTTGTCGTGCAGCTACGATCTCATGTGCAGATGCTGGCATTCAGAACCTAAGCTGCGCCCGAGCTTCGGAGCCCTGAAACTGCAACTGGAAATGATCTTGGCCAGACTGTCTTTGCTCTCGTCCAGTCAGGACCCCCTGTATGTCAACATTGGGAAGCCACAAGAAGCTTACAGGAATGACCCCTCAACTGATTGTCCCTTTGGAACATTGGACGGTGACGCGAACATTCCAGGAGCAGCTGCTGCCACTGTCACTAGTGACTATCGTTACATCATGAGCCCCTTGTGCCTTGCGAGTGATGCTGAAAGTGAAAGGCATCCGGACGCATCTGAGGGGGGAGCCAGGAGCCTTCTTTACGATTTGGAGATGGGACCAAAACGATGTTAGCCTGAAAGGAAAGGGGGGGGGGAATGACACTTCACTCTCCTCCAATAAGATGCGTGCATTTTTATCATCATCTGGTACTGCTTTACAAAGACAGTTGTAGGCTGCTTTTAACCAGCATAGGTAGCTGTAAAATGAGCTACTTCTGCAGCTGTTTGAGTTGCTGTGGCTAATGCTCAAAATGACCACAGATCTTTATCACCTCTTGGCCTTCTGAAACTAGCTTCCTGCAATGGTGAAACGAAATCCAGTAGGAGTGGCCTAGTCTGTACTTACAGCCAGCGAATGCCTGTTTGTCAACCGAATTGATAACGGAATATTGGAGTTGAACTGGGTGCTACTCAGCACTCTCTCTCTTTTTTGGTAAGATTTTCCAGCTCTGAGCAAGGAAGTTTGGGACCAGCACATGTGGTGGGGAAATGATCTGCTATTGATGGATACTGTATTTAAGGGCATGAGGGGGAACAGTAGTTTAGCAGTACCACCTAGTCCTCTTGTCTACCTCAGTGGTTCTCAAACTGGCTGCTTCTGTAAAATGAAGAAATCTTGTAGCGTTTCTCGGACTGGTATTTGGCTGTTCGATGGAAGCATTCCTCAAGGCTGACATTGCAGCTAAGCAACAACATGCAGGCACGGTTTTTGCCAGCCTGATGCCCTCCAGATCTTTTTTGGCTACAATTCCTATCAGCGCCAGGCAGCGCAGCTGATGGGATTTGTAGAAGAAAAAAATCTAGAGGCCACCAAGTTGGTGAAGGCTGGTCTGACATCTCCCTGCAGAGTTGGTCTTCTCCCACACTGCAGGACTAGGTTTTCTTGTCTTTCTTTGTTTTATGTTCGACATGAAGTTGGCTTTACGCACAGTTCCCTTGTCAGCAAAACTCTGTGACAGGGTGGCAAATGTATACGGACGAAACCAAACTTCAGACAGATTTTGAGAGACCAGTGTAGGAAAAGCAGTTAGCGCATGGGGAAATTTGATACTAAGGCTGCAATAACATACTCACTTATATAGGAAGTAAGTCCCACTGAACTCAGTGGGACTTCTGAGCAGACACGTCTAGGATAGCTCTGTGTGTACAATTTACAAAAAGTGCATATACAAAAAGGAGGTCTATAATGATAGTAAGAGGCAGAACTTTAAATTAAAAACAGATGTTTGTTTTATAAACTTTATCCTAAAAAAAATTAGTATTAGCTGCAGCAAGGAAATTGCTCAGTTGACATCAGCAGAAAAACAGCAGTAGGTACCAATGGAATGCTTTCCATGCAGAGAAGTAGTTTTCAGTCAGAAAGACTTTGAGAATCACTGGCCTACTTCATTAGAGGTTGTTCTGGCCTTCTGCAGAGGTTCAACTGCATTGGAGCATAACTTCACGTATTTTGGTAACATTCCAGAAGGAAGTGTTCATTTTTGAGCTCTCATTTTTCCAATAAGCCTGTTTTGATTAATCATAACTGAAAAGAATAACATGCGCTTTGAAGAAGAAGCCTTTGACAATGTGTAAATCACATCAGAGTTTTTTTTTATTTAGCTGTTCCTAACATAAGGCATGCCTAGGGCATTACATGTTACCACGGCTGCCTGAATTTTTAGCAAACCTAAATTCTTCCTATTGGGCTGTTAGAAAAAATTCCCCGATGCAGCCACAGAATCACATTCAATAGGCAGCCTCAGAATCACATTGGGTGCATCAATTTTTAAATTAAGTATTTTTTGGTCCAACTGGTTTCCATGAGAGTGCTTAACATATGTGTAGCTCTCTGCTGTTGAAATCCATAGGTATTAAAGTGGTGAGATCATGCCTACTATTATATATGTTTCCAGGCTGCAGGTCTCTTATAGCATGGATGGGGAACCTGTTGACTTTCCCAATGTTATTGTATTCCTAACTCCCACCAGCATCTGCCAATGGTCAACAGATTATGAGAGGAGTTCTCCAACAATATTCCCCATCTCTGCCTTAGAGGCTTTCGGCACAACAAAACTCCACCCATGGTAAAAGAAAACCACTGATCGTATGTTTGCATTATTAGTCATGCTTTCCTTTTTTTGCTGCTTCATTCAGTGCTCGCTGAGGCTACCTTTCTTCCTGCCCCTTGTGAAACAAGGTAATCTAGAATTACTGGAATTCAACCACCAAACAGATCCTCCTGAGAGACACTGACAAGGCCCCTTATCACAATCAGTTTACCACTGGTTAAAAGAGTGGAGTGGTCATTCTCATGTGCCAGAAACTTTGCAGAGTAATATCTCATCAAAGCCTTTCCGTCTCTGCCCTGACTCAAGCACCACCCTTCAGCATGACTACGAAACAGAAGACGGGGGTGGGGGCATGCAGCTAGAAATAGGCCCTGTTCTCCCCTTTTATGCAACATTAACCATGCTGATTGCGTGAACAAAGGAGTGGCTAAAGGTTTAATGGTTTGCATTAGGTTTTCATGAAAAGCAAGCATATAAATATTACACGGATTAATAAATCTGTTACGTTGTGAACCACCCTGAGATCTGCTGATGAAGGGCAGTATACAAATTCTAATAATAATAATAATAATAATAATAATAATAATAATAATAATAATAAAGAAACAGCATCAGCTAGGGGAAAAGTTCTTGATTTGTGCAAACATCATCAGTGGTATGCTCTTATTGCCCGTGGTATCTGGTGTGCATATGGGCTTCCCATCACCACAACACTATGTTACCAAAAGCAAGTAATTGAAGTGGTGCTGGTGGTATGAGTTAAAAAAAGTTTTATCAGTTAAAAATGGTCCTGTACGGTCAATGCTGAGAAAGCCGTATTCTGTGTTCTGGAATGAAGCAGTAGATTTGGGACCAAAAACTTACATTAGAACAGTTCCTCTATCTACTTAACAAAACCCACCAGTTCCTCTACGAAATTTTGTGATGGAAGCCCAAGTTTCAAATTATACTTTTGAATCTGAATGCATATGTGAAATAAGTATTTTGAAATTTCCAGTGTAGAAATTCTGCAGCATACTGCAGTTGTTTGGACCTGGGATTTTTATGGACACTCGCCTGATTTAATTAAGACAGTCAAAGCAACTGTCTTACAGAAACCTTCCCAATGAATGGCCTATGCAATAATTCAGCATGGGTGTCGAGTGGAGTTTGTTAGACATTATGCCCTGCCTCCCTCAAGTTTACTAAACAAGTTTACAGGAGACTGGTGAGAACAAAGTTCTTAACCGAGTGCTGCCTTGTCACCATACCTGTGCTCTCATAGCAAGCAATGCAAAACATGATGTTTAACAGACTGACCCTTTAGTTCCAATATTCAAGAGTGTCTTTGCTTGTGTGATCAGAACAACATCACTCACACACAAGTGGGAAGTATCAGCAGGTTAAAAGTTCGAAGTACCAAAAATAATGAAGGGGAAAACAAACCTAAGAGGGACCCTAAAGAGGCCTGAGCATGTTCAGTGGCTTAGAATGCTGGTTGACTGTGGGGAGGTGGTATGGAACCCTAAACAGAAGCAGTTCGCGCTGCAACCTTTTGTTGCAGGTCCCACTTGTGCCTCTTTCATTCGGAATCAAGTCTCATGAGTTCAGTGGGATTCATTCCCAAACAAATGTGCATCAGATTGCAGCTTAAGTTTCCTGCAGCAGCCACCTAGCAAGCAGAGCAAGTGTATATATAAAATCTAATTTTCTGAAGCATGTCATTAGTTTTTATGCTTTTTTAAAATAAAATATGTACTGTGTCCTAGTGCTTGCTTTTTATTCCCTTCATGCCGTCACTTTACAGTTGCTTTTTTAAAAGGTTCAAAATAGAAACAAACTTGACTGTTCCCAAGATCAAACTACTGCTTAAAACATTTGTTCTCGAGGTTGAGTAGACAAAATTGAAGGGAAGGATAAGAGTGTACCAGCCTTCTTATAATGCATGACTACTTTAGCACTGCAGCTGCAGAAGCCTTTCCTCCTGCTTTAAACCATTCATCAAGCACTGCTTTGTGAAGTCAACTTCTCAAAACTTCCTCATCATTCAACAGAGTGAGGCGATTGCTTCAGGCAGCTAATGCTGGGAAGTAGCCCCCTGGCTGTAACTTGCTGGACAGAGCTGTGCATGCCATGTGGCTTGCTCTGTGCCCCCACAACCTGCCTGCTGCCCTCAGCTGCCACAGAGGCTACTATTCCATTCCCAGTATTGAAATAAGATTCAACTGCTTGTCCAGGGCATGAAATTCTTCTTCACCCGAGGCAGCAAAACGTAGTGGGCTGGCTCTGCTGTTGTGGAATATTTGCTCTGAGACTGGTGCTATGAAGAGGCTCTCCATCAGATACTTCCAAGTACTTTCAGAATTGACTTACCGACTATTACATTTTGTTATCCACCACCCAAGGAACACGAAACAAGAAACAAAGGTAGAGAATATTGTCGAAAAGTGCATTTATTTCAGTAATGCAACTTCTTATTTATTTTTCTTTTAATTTTTACAAATGCTTTCCTTTGGAAATTCCACAGTAATTAAATAGTTACAATAATACAAAAATAAACATCGCTATTACATTTCATTAATTACATTCCATTTATAATTGACCTGCCTAACGACAAATAATTACAACAAATAAATGCTTGACATACCTTGCTTTGCATGTCATGCATCTATCTCATATATTGGTTTCACCTTTTAAGTTGCATTACTGAAATAAATGCACTTTTCGACAATATTCTAATTTTCCGAGTTTCACCTGTACTTGACTGCATCAACAGACATCTAATGTCCTGATCAATGGAAGTAATATTACCGCTCTATTCAGTACCTGTACTGTGCTCAGTACCACAATTTACAAATTTAAGAAGGTATTGACAAGTTGGAACGTGTGCAGAGGAGGGTGATGAAGGTGATCAAGGGTTTAGAAACCAAGCCATATGAGGAATGGTTGAGGGAGTTTGGTATGTTTAGCCTGGAAAAGGAGCCTGAGAGGAGCTGATAGCCACCTTCAAATATCTAAAGCAGGCTTCCTCAAACTCAGCCCTCCAGATGTTTTGAGACTACAATTCCCACCATCCCTAACCACTGGTCCTGCTAGCTAGGGATCATGGGAGTTGTAGGCCAAAAACAACTGGAGGGCCGAGTTTGAGGAAGCCTGATCTAAAGGGCTGTCACATGGAAGATGGAGCAAGCTTGGTAGGACCCAAACCAATGGATTCTAGTTACAAATAATACATAAGTAATACGTCTTTTACACTTCCATTTTCTGAAGGATAAATAAAAATAAATACGGTACCCAAAAACAATACATTCCCAAGACTTTGGTTTAGTGCAATTGAAAACACTTTCTACTTCTCAAGAAAAAGAAGCAAATTCAGAATATTTACAGTAGGGGATTTTTTTTTTTTACATTGGGGAGGCCTTTTGTATCAGCAGTGGCCTATTTCAGAAATAAAGTGCAAGCAAATGTGATGTTTGAAGTGGTCCAAGAAGCTGGCAGTGGAACACGTGAAAAGGATATAGGGGTCTTAGTAGAACACAAGCTTAACATGAGTCAACAGTGTGATGCAGCAGCAGCAGCAAAAAAAGCAAATGCTATACAGGTGAAACTCGGAAAATTAGAATATTGCAAGCTGCAAATGGAAATGGTTTGTTGAATAACAGGTGAGGAAATTTAAAAAATTCCTTCAGTAGCACCTTAAAGACCAACTAAGTTTTTATTTTGGTCGACTCAGACCAACAGGCTACCTACCTGTAAGGTGAGGAAATTGGCAGGATTATTGTAATCTGCAGTTTCATAAGAGCATACATTTAAAGATAGTGAATAAATGAGCACATTAAGTTCATTTGGATATGCAGAAGATATTAAGAATAATTTTAAGGAACCGCAGAAAGAGGGGGAAGGAAGCCAAGTTTTGAAATGTCAAAATGAAAATAATTTGCAAGCTGCCGCATTTCAAGCCAATCCTTGCATTTTTAAATTCGAAAGTAAGTCGCACTGAGTTGAGCGAGTCACATTCCGCAGGGTCCGGATAAAGCTCCCACGTGCTTGCCAGGTTTAGACTCGAAAGGCGCAGGGGCGCCCGGCAGGAGGGGGCGCGCGCGCGGCCAGCCAGGGAAGGCTCGGCGCGCGAGCAGGTGGACGGGGAGCGAGCACCCCTTCTCCTGAGCAGGTGGGACGAGGCCAGCAGCAGGCGCGCCCCCAGTGCTCCGACGTCCCTTTTCCTCCACTTCCCCTCATGCCACCCCATATCTACATCGCTCCAAAGCAAGCCCCACCCAGCGCCTTCCACGGGTCTGGCTCCCAGGCCGACCCAGGTAAGTAAGGACTGCAGCCCTTGGGAGGGGAGGGCGTACACGTGACCCACGGAAGCACTACGTCACGCGAGCGGACGGTCTGTGTCCGCCTGGCAGCAGCACCACGTGTCGGTCTTGCCTCTGCAGCGGGAGGTGTGTGCGCGCGGGGCTGGAGGGGTTGGGGGGAACCTGGGGCCCAGATCCCGCCAGGTAGGCGCGAGGGAAAGCTGCGGGGCAACGGGGATGGCGGGCAGCGGAAGGCTCTCCTTCGCGGGCAGCGCCCACCTTCCCTCGTGCCTCCCTTGCGACTTCCAGGCGGCGGGGGGAATGGGAAGAGCCATCGACCATAAACATCCGGAGGGCGGGCGGGACAAAGCCCCGGATTGGCTCCAGGAGAGTGGAAAGGGCGAGAGAGTCGGTCAGAGTTTAGCGCCCGCGTGGCGGATTCATTTCCCCCCCCCCCACCTCCCACCCCAGGTTTGTTGGTGAGGGAAGTTGGGGTGCAACTAGTCTCCCTCCCGCCCATTGAGACCGATAAAGGCTACACTTAGGTTTGGATGTCCAGAGGGACACCTGAGCAGCACAGGCTGTGGGGCATGAGCAGGGCTGATTCGACGCAACGGAAGCTTCCTTGAGGTATTTGGCTGAGATGAGGGTGTAAAAATAATGGCAGCAAACCGAAGAGGAGCGAGGCGAGCAGCTTCCTTTTGTAGCTTTCCGTGTTCAGCTGGGTTACTCGCCTGCTCGACGCTGTAAATGCCCCCCCCCCCGCAAGAACCGCCGTCTCTTGTGCAAGTCCGTCGGCCTAACTCCCTCTTAGAAAATGATAGCTTTTGCAAAGGCAGTGGGGTTAGGTCGCGTGATGCACCAACACGCTACCTTTCTTCTTGAGAGAATATCAACATCAGAGTTGGCCCCTTCTTGATTGGTTCACCTCACATAAACAGTTTATGTAGCTGATGGGAAAGGATGTTTGTTGATTTACTTTACTTTCCCCTTCTGATGCACAAAATATGAACTTTCTGAAACTCAGGACAAAGAGCCATGCAGGCAACTGGGTGGTGTTGGGGTGGGGGTTTGTGCCTTTGGGTACTGTGCCACAGATTTACAGCATGAATTCTTCTTGGAAGTTTTGCCTTTGCTTTTTGAAATGTGGTTGATATGTGCTTGTTGGTGATGGGAACTGTTTAATGGGTGTTTTTTTAATTGTTCTGATAACTCTGTGTGTGTGTGTGTGTGTGTTTGAAAGCTTCATGCTGCAGTGGCACAAAGAAAAGAATGAGCAAGGCCTTTGAGTGATGTAGCTCTGGTACTGAGGCTTAAACATGTCAGAAACACATTATCTTAGGCATGCCAAGTGGATAAGCTGTTTTGATGCAGGACTGGGAGTGTACACCAAGAAAAGGAAGGCCTGAAGAGATCATGATGGACTTGGAACTTGCTTTAAAAGAACATGCTGTTACAGTAGTACTTCGCGTTACGTACCGTTCCCCCTTCAGGTTACGCGCTCTGCTAACCCGGAAGTAGATGCCCCTTGTTGCGAACTTTGCCCTGGGATACGAGCGGAAGTCACGCTCCTGCGGTGCAGCAGCAGCGGGAGATGCCATTAGCGAAAGCGCACCTCATGTTACGAGCGGTTTCCAGTTATGAACAGACTTCCGGAACGGATTAAGTTAGTAACCGGAGGTCCCACTGTACTCTACTGGTGTTGGGTTAAAAGTTTAATTGTGTTTTACTATCTGTTTTTGATGGTGTGCCTTTTAATGCCTTTGTTAATTTGTCTGCTATTTTTCTACAGGGAAGCTGTTATTCTGTAGTTGGTTTGTACATCTAGGGGCAAATGTCTTAAGTCTTAACCTTCCCTTACCTGGCTGTTGGTGAGAAGGACAAAGGCCAAAGATGTGTGTGAGAGCTAGAAGCTAGAATCAGACTGAGAGACAGAGCCATGCCTGATTTCTGCTGGAATCTAAGGCTGTGAGTATGGGAGATGCAAGTTCTTCTTGGGATGTTAACACTGTGAGCCCCTTCGTTGTAGGCTCAGGTGGTATATAAGTGTAAATAAACAATATATCGTAAAGCCACCACAGTCTCTGCTGTCCCTCATTCCGCAAAACCGACCTCTGGGTAAGCGCCTGGAACCCCTGGAATCTCTCACCGCTTGGAGATTGGGGTGGTGTGCAACAATGTTATCTACTCTGACCACCCAATCTTCTAATTAGCTGACACACTTAGGCCTTGTTTACACATCATATTAAACTATGGTTAAATGTGTATGGGTTGGTGCATGCTGCTGAAATCACATGTGCTTTCCTCCTCCACTTATGTTCTTATTTCAAGTCTAACTTCTCTGCAAATATTTATTGTGTATTTTGTTGTTTCTTAACAAGGTGGCCATGAGGGAAAGGCTGTCAGAACTCTCGCAACTTTGGAGTTGATATGATAATTTACAACACTGTACATGATGAAGAAGCAACCAATTGCCTTTGGGAATGAGGATGGTGGAAAGGCATTGGGCACAGTGCCTGAACTTTATGTTCTCATGAAACAGCCACAGATCACTGAAATAGCTGACCAAGGAGACTTGTTTTCAAATCAAGAGGACAATGGCCTTGCTAGCAGTATAGCAGCACCTGTAAAATCGAAAGTGAAGACCTGCCTTCCAGCAGATTGCACCTCAGGAAGCATTACTGTTACCTTAGACAACAACAATATGTGGAATGAGTTCTACTATCGCAGCACAGAAATGATTCTGACTAAGCAGGGAAGGCGGATGTTTCCATACTGTCGATACTGGATAACAGGCTTAGACTCCAAGCTGAAGTATATCTTGGTTGTGGATATTTCTCCAGTTGACAACTTACGCTATAAATGGAATGGCCATAGTTGGGAGCCCAGTGGGAAAGCAGAACCCCATGTGCTGGGAAGAGTATTCATTCACCCTGAATCGCCTTCTACTGGTCATTACTGGATGCAGCAGCGGGTCTCTTTCTACAACCTCAAACTTACTAGCAATACCTTGGACCAGGAAGGGCATATCATTCTGCACTCTATGCACCGCTATCTACCTCGGCTACACTTGGTGCCTGCTGACAAAGCCACAGAAGTGATTCAGCTAAATGGTCATGATGTCCATACCTTCATTTTTCCACAGACAGAGTTCTTTGCTGTGACTGCCTATCAAAACATACAAATTACACAACTGAAAATAGACTACAACCCATTTCTCAAAGGGTTCGAGAAAGCTGGTCTGAGCAGCAGACCTGAACATAAGGCAACGCAAAATGATTGCCCAGAGCAGGAAAGACGTAGAGTTGCTAACTTTACAAGCAGTTTTGTTTCGGATCTGAAGCAGAGAGACCTAGATGCTTCATGTAATGCTTGGAAGATGTGTAAATCTTCTTTGGAGAAAAAAACACTTACTCCCGACACAGAATGTGATGCGTCAATATTAAAGCAGGATGTATCTGAATGGTACAGTTACATATCTATCATTATTGGGGATGAGTGATTCCCATCAACTGGTAATTGGAGCCTCACTGCCTCTGATAGTGGAGGTAGAACACAGCGATCATTGCTGGTAGCCATTGATAAACCTACCCTCCATGTATTTGTCTAATTCTCTTTTAAAGCCATGCAAGTTGGTGGCCATCGCTATGCTTCATGGTAACAAAGTTCATAGTTTAACTATGTACTATGTGAAGATCTGTTGCCTGTTGCCTGTCCTAAATGGTTTGGGGCATAGCTGTCAAGTTCTCCCTTTTTTTAAGGGAACTTCCCTTATGCTGAATAGGCTTCCTCGCGAGAAAAGGGAAAACTTGACAGCTATGGTTTGAAGCCATCCTATATTCAGTTTCATTGGATAGCCCCAAACCATGCAAAATTTTATAGGCTTTTATCTTCTCTCTCTCTGTGTGTGTGTGTGTGTGTGTCCCATACCTTTTCCCTACACTTAAACACCCAAAATGTTGTAATCATTCCAGCCCCGTGATGGTAATCTTGGCTGCCCTTAGTGTTGTGGGAACTATGTAGAATACATAATTTTTATGTCGTTCCCAAAGAAAGCTGTGGCATGTGGTAGGCAGTTCAAAATGGTTGACAGAAGATGTCACATGATGCCGTTTGATGGGTGGGTGAAGTTTACTAAAAATGGCTTGGTTGGGTATTTTGGAGATGTGTTTTGGGCCATATTAAGCCTGCAGGTGAGATCTTCCCCACCAGTGAGTGCCCTGGCCTCCCTGCACCGCTTTCTGACTCACTTAGTGTTAAGTCTGCTTATGTCTTTCCTTTGATGCTATTTGTATCTGTTTTCACTGCCGATAGCATGCAGAATTGGAGACGGGGGATAAAAAAATTAAAGCTCTGTGAAAGTACCAGCTCAAATTATCGTACTCTTACAATAGTGAGAGGCTGGGGAGAAACGGAGGGTGGATATTGTCGTTTCCCCTTACTTCTGTGGCATGTAATTGGCTGCTGCCAGATACAGAATGTCAAGATAAGTGGTTGCTTTGGCCAGCATGGCATTTCGTATCTGATGCAATCTACCTGGTGTGTGTGTGTTCCTCTGTGCCATATTGGTGTGAGTTGTAGTACTAGAAAAAGAAGGTGGTAGTTGCCACCTAATACATGATCGGAATACTGATGGGCATTAGAGTTCTTTAATGTTGTGCTGGAATTCAGAGGGGTCAGATTGAAGTCCCAGCAGTGTCCGTTTAAAGTGGTAGCTTAAAGAAGTAACTTTTAATGATTTCATTAGTAAGTAAGTCTGCAGGCTTGGGAGTGCAGAAAATTGGTTTGATTAATATGACAATAAAGGTAAAGGGACCCCTGACCATTAGCTCCAGTCGTGACCGACTCTGGGGTTGCGGCACTCATCTCGCATTATTGGCCGAGGGAGCCGGCGTATAGCTTCCAGGTCATGTGGCCAGCATGACTATTAAGTAAAGTAGGCTCTTTGATTCAGTAAGACCCGCATCCAATTAAGAGTGCATAGGATTGCAGCATAAAGGGAACCTGCATGCAGAAGCACTTGGCCAGTTCTATGCTTGTCACTCTGTAAGTGCCTGGCTGCAGTTCCCAGCTGACTGTTGTGCGCTTCGGAACCCAGTGTAAGTGATTTTGACAGGTGGGCAGGATGACCCACCTGTCAATCATGTGGCATCATACAGATGTCCTGAGATTGACGGGTAGGTTGTCCTGCCCATCTGTCAAAATTGATCCACAGGGTGGCGCTAGGTCAAGATCTGATCTGTGGGATCAAAAAAGTTCCCCATCTCTGATTTAAATACCGTATATTGCGGCGTATAAGACGACTGGGCGTATAAGACGACCCCCAACTTTCCAGTTAAAATATAGAGTTTGGGATATACTCACTGTATAAGAAATACGACCCAGCGTATAATACGACCCCCTGACTTTTGAGAAGATTTTCCTGGGTTAAAAAGTAGTCTTATACGCAGGAATATACTGTAAATGCTAAACTAAAGCTGGCAGTCAGTCCCATTCCGTGCATACTTAATTACGTGCATACGTAATTCTTTCCAGGTAGGTACCGTGTTTCTCCAAAAATAAGCCATACCCTGAAAATATGCCATACTCCGAAAATAAGCCATAGTGATAGGCTTGTAGGTTAAACTGTACCATACTTAATAAAAAAATAAGACATCCCCTGAAAATAAGCCACCGTGGGTTTTGTTTTTTTTGAGGAAAAATAAATAAATAAAAATATTCTTATTTTTGGAGAAACACGGTACATGAGGCCAAAATTCTATGCATGCTTAATTGTGAGAAGGTCTCACTGGAATTTACTCCCACATCAACCAAAATAAGATGGGAATACAGAAGGGAATAATTTTGTGACACTAAAATAAAGTTTGGTCTGAGTTTATAGCATCCAGATTTTATAGCATCCAGAGAGCCAGTGTGGTGTAGTGGTTAAGAGCAGTGGACTCGTAATCTGGTGAACCAGGTTCGCGTCCCTGCTCCTCCCCATGCAGCTGCTGGGTGACCTTGGGCTAGTCAGACTTCTCAGAAGTCTCAGCCTCACTCACCTCACAGAGTGTTTGTTGTGGGGGAGGAGGGGAAAGGAGATGGTTAGCCGCTTTGAGACTCATTAGAGTAGTGATAAAGCGGGATATCAAATCCAAACTCTTCATCCAGCAAATGCAATGCTTTAGAAAATATATATGGAATCGCAGGTAACCTGAATGATGTATGTTTTGATTGATGGATGAATGAAGGCTGATTCACTTACACACTAGTCATGGAAGCTGCTAAAGCTATGTATAAGCTGCACAGCCATTAGTGTTTTGCATTACTTAGCAACAACAGATACATAATTTTTATACAAATGCATGATAAACTGGGCAAAAGAAATTTATCAGGATATTATTTACTTTCTGCAATTACATTGATCTAGTTTTTGTTTTCCTTTCTCCAGTCCAACAACTTGTGAAAGTGATTCCTGTGTGAAATCACTGCTGAACTCAAATGATGATATCCATATATCCATTAAAGATGAGCCTGTAGATGACTATGCTTGTGGGCCAAGGGTACACACAGAGAGGATACTCGTGCAACTGGAAGACACTGATAAAGCAACAGAAAAATATTTCTGTAGAGAGAGCAACAAGATTTCAGAGGCGCAGTTGGAGAAAAACTGTGATGAAATAGGAAGAAGAGAAGTGGACATTGAATCCCACAAGCAACCACAGAGTGTTGCCAAAGCCAAAACTTTAAAATTGGGTAGTGGGACAGTGCCTGATGCCTCCAGAAAGTGCTGTGGTACCACCAAGAATATGACCATCTCTGCTCTTCGGGATGTTTTGTCTTCATATAAGACAGAGAAGTCTTCTTTGAATCATTCAGTAAATTCTTTGCCAGTCTGTTTTGAAAATAAACTATTTAGCCCGCTTAAAGTTGTGAAAACAAAACAAAAAGAATTTCATTTCAGAAGCAATAACACTGAGAAGTGCTATTTAGGCAAAGATGTGCCATGGAATCTAAATACTGAAACATACAGCAGCCATACGGCAACAAAAAAAGCAACGAGTTTCAACCTCTTGCCCCCTACGTCAACCAAATTTATTCATGGAGGAAAAGAGAAAAATGTAGTCAAGGAGGCTGTGTTGGGAAGGGGTGTTGATAAGAAAGCAGGTGATGTGTTGTCGGGGCCAGTTAGAAGAGGAAGAGGAAGACCGCGTAAAGTGAAATTCTACGAGATTAAACCATCCTTGAAATTCACAGCAAAGTCTGCCTTAACAAGCAATGTGGGACCAGATTTTGCCAAGCCAGAGCTCGTGCTTGATTACGAGGATATAGATGGAGTCCTCTTTGCATCCTTTGCATCAAAGGTAAATCTATCATTTAAATTTAATATTGTCTAGCGTAGTTTATACTAGACAGATTGAAAGCCAAATGTGCATTTCTTTTTTTTATTGTGAAAATTGCAGGTTTGGGGTGGCGGGATCTCTACACTTTGACGCTCACTCTCTTTAGTTTCAATAGCTCTGAATGTACAGTGAGTTTCTAGACCATGTTTGGGATCATTAGGAAAGGAATAAAAAATAAAATTGTCAGTGCCATAATCCTTTTCTATAAACCTGTGATGCAACCGTATTTGGAGAGTTCTGTGTACGGTTCTGTTTACACCTCAAGAAGGATGCTACAGAGTTGGTAAAGGGCAACCAAAGTGGGGACTGGAGCAACTCACTGATAAGTTACAACATTTGGGGCTTTTAGCCTAGTAAAAAGGTGAGTAAAGAAGGATGTGATGGGTGTGTGTAAAAATTATAGTGTGGAAAAGTGGACAGGCAGACTTCTTTCTCCCTCCCTCAGAATACTTAGTACCCAGGGCAATCCAATGATGCTGAATGTGGAAAGATTCAAGACAGACAAAAGGAAATACTTCTTCATTCAGTACATAGTAAAAATAACAGGATTTTCTGTTACAAGATGAGGTGATGGCTGTCAGTGTGGATGGCTTTAAAAGGGTGAATTTCTGGAGGAGAAGGCTATGTTAATGACATATATTAATTCCAATATCAGGGGAAATGTGCTTCTGAGTACCAGTTGTTGGGAAAATGTGAGTTGGAGAGTGCCATATCCTGCATTTGGGCTTTTCATAGGCATCCAGCACACTAGACAAGATAGGCCTCTGGTCCAATCAGCAGGGTGTTCTTTTTATGTACAATGGTGCCTCGCTTAACGAATGCCCTGCTTAACGAAAGGATTTTTCGAGCGGAGGTTGCCTCGCTAGACGAAATCATTTTACGAAAAATTCGTCTAGCGAATCGCGGTTTCCCATAGGAATGCATTGAAATTCAATTTCAATTAATGAAATTCAATTAATGCGTTCCTATGGGCAAAGAAACATTCAAAAAAATTTCAATGCATTCCTATGGGATTCGCTAGACGAATTTTTTGTTATAAGAAAAGACCCGTGAAACGAATTACATTCGTCTAGCGAGGCACCACTGTACTTGTGACCTTGCCTTTTGTATGTGATCATGCAGAATTTAAAATCCAGACCATTTTATTCAGCTCTAGTATGTATTAAATCTTGTTAATATTAATTTGACTCTTGGTAGGTTGTCTAGGCCAGTGGTCCTCAACCTTGGGCCTCCAGATGTTTTTGGCCTACAACTCCCATGATCCCTAGCTAGCAGGACCAGTGGTCAGGGATCATGGGAATTGTAGTCTCAAAACATCTGGAGGCCCAAAGGTTGAGGACCACTGGTCTAGGCCATTTTTGGTTAAGCATTTAACACTTATTGTAGTCCCTCTTTATGCATAGGATGTTCTTGATAAACACAGACTTGATAAAATTGGGGGAAGAGAAGGACTACAGAATGGAGAAGCTTCCTTCCTGACTACATATGATTCAGGTACTTTTGACACTGCATAATTGAGATGGGGCGGCCTTAGTGCAGGAAAAATTAAGACTGCTAAGCAAACAGGTTTTTTTTTTAAAAAAAAGTGTATCGCATTCTTACCATTTGTATGTTAGAATGTGATACACATTTTTTTTGTATTTGTATGTTTCAGAAATACTTTTTTGTTCTATGACAGACTCTCAAATAAACCTACAACTTCTAGAAACAAAGCTCTTAGAAGATTTGAAGTCCTTCAGGCACAGACAAGTGATACATCCTAGTCTTCAAGAAGGTATGTTATCAGCAATAGATTCCACAGCTGCTGCTATAGTTATCTAGAGCAGCATCTATCAAAACAGTTTGGCTAGCACAGTTTTGGCCATACAACATAACGTCTCATCCCTCTTCTCTCTTCATGCCACCCCAAACAGAACTGCTCTGAAGGGTTGAGGGGAGAACCATAACAGATTTCAGGGGCATACAGAGAGGGAAGAGGGAAGTTTCACTGCACAGCCAGAAGTGACTGAGCTAGTAGAACAGTTTGGTTCAATATTGCCCTTAGAACATAGTATTCAGATATTGTTTCTCATGTGTGTGCTCTGTGGTCTATTCAACTAAACTTTGATGCAATGTACAGTGGATCCTTGGTTTAAGAACAGCTTAGTTTATGGACAACTTGGATTAAGGATGTTGCAAACCCGGAAGGTGGTGTTTTGGTTTGTGAACTTTGCCTTGGAAGCAGAACCTGTTGAGTGTGTTCCATTTGTAAATTGAATCCCCTGCTGCTATGGGAAAGCACGCCTTGGTTTAAGAACGCACTTCCAGAACGGATTAAGTTCGTAAACCAAGGTACCACTGTATTAATGAATGCTGCCCACATTCGTATTAGAGCCCTTCACCTGTGCTTGAGGGAGTTGGTGGCTTACAGATTCTCTCAGAGGTCGCCAACCTTTTTAGACTAGTGGCACATTTTGAATTTTGAGAGTGCTGGGGGCACCAGTCATGAAATGGCTGATGTGGGGAGAATGACACAACCCAAATTGGAGAGTACTAGCATGGTGAAGCTCTTATAATAATTGCATTTCCATACTAGAAAGGTCCGTATAGTTAAAGCTATGGTTTTCCCAGTAGTGATGTATGGAAGTGAGAGCTGGACCATAAAGAAGGCTGATCGCCGAAGAATTGATGCTTTTGAATTATGGTGCTGGAGGAGACTCTTGAGAGTCCCATGGACTGCTAGAAGATCAAACCTATCCATTCTTAAGGAAATCAGCCCTGAGTGCTCCCTGGAAGGACAGATCGTGAAGCTGAGGCTCCAATACTTTGGCCACCTCATGAGAAGAGAAGAATCCTTGGAAAAGACCCTGATGTTGGGAAAGATTGAGGGCACTAGGAGAAGGGGACGACAGAGGACAAGATGGTTGGACAGTGTTCTCGAAGCTACGAACATGAGTTTGACCAAAATGCGGGAGGCAGTGCAAGACAGGAGTGCCTGGCGTGCTATGGTCCATGGGGTCACGAAGAGTCGGACACGACTAAACGACTAAACAACACTAGAAACGGCTTTACCTGAATTTCTGCCCATCACAAGAACCATGTTTTTCTCAAATGTCAACCCTAAATCAAAGCCTAGGTTGTTATCAGCAAATTCCTAATGAAGGTTTGGTTTTTAGTTCCTGTACAACAGACCTCAACCTCTTTGTGAAGTTTTCACATTTGCCTTTAGGAGGAAGTAGGGATTTTTTAATATCTACCCACTCTTATTTGCTGTAGTATTTGCAGAAAAATACTCCTAGGGTCTACAGAATCAGACAAATGCCCTATAGGAAACATGCATCCTTGTTGCTAGGTAAAACAAAAGACAAACTAGGGAGATTTCATTAGAAAATAAGACGGGAGCAGGAAAACTACACTACAGTCGTACCTTGGTTGTTGAACTTGATCTGTTTTGGAGTCCATTTGACTCCTGAAACTATTCGAAAACCAAGGTGCGGCTTCCTATTGGCTGTAGGAGCTTCCTGCAGTCAATTGGAAGCCGCGTTGGATGTTCAGCTTCCAGAAAACGTTCGCAAACCGGAACACTAATTTCCGGGTTTGCGGCGTTCAGGAGCCAAAACATCTGAGTAGCAAAGTGTTTGAGAACCAAGGTACGACTGTATATAGGAAGTGAAACAGCAACTCTTTAGGACTCATGGATTCCTGCTGCCTGGTGTTTAAACTTATCAATTACAGCTCTGACTTTGCTCCTTGGCCAAAAACGCTGAGAGGTAGGAGGAGAAATGGTGACTCATTTCAAATGAATAGAAGGGTATTTACACATTTTGTTTTATATATTTCTTTTTAAGAGGGCTAGAGACATTTATGAAAGCTCAGAGTTTGGGAGGCCTGCCCACAAAGACCTTCATGTGTGCTGATTTGGCAACCACTGGCCACCCTCCTTTCTTTATGCTTGTAAAGATCTCTAACGTGGGGTATTCTTCTTCTAGTGGGACTGAAGTTGGGTTCCGTGGACCCAACACTTAGCATTGACCTGAAATACGTGGGTGTGCAGCTTCCCCTGCGACCACCAAAGGATTATGTATTTGCGGAAAACCAAGTGACAGATCTCAGTTGTCAAGGTAAATATAATGTATCTTTTTGAAATGTTAGAATGGTAAGCAGAGTCTATAAAACAGTATAAAACAAAGCCAGCCAGATATTATGAGGGTTTCACTTCACAAGTCATGGGGTTTCACTTCTGACCTTGTGCTGCATCACAGAACGAGGTCAGGTACAACCTGTGCTCTCCATCGGAGCTCCAGGCTGTGGGAATATTCTGGTCCTCTTCTCCAGCTTGGGAGAGGGAGATGGCAAGGTATATTGTCCCCATTTCAGAGAGTCTTGGAAGCCTAGTGCAATGGAGAGGGGAATCTGTGTCCCCCTTTCTAGTTCCTGCTGGAGAGGAAGACTGGAGCTTCAAACTTCATGGCAAACAGCAATCCCAGCACTCCCAACTCCAGAGTGGGGCTTGTTGGTTTGCAAACTTTTTTTTTAAACACATTCATTGTATTTTCTATGTGCAACCATTGTCTTAGTAACTTACATTATCACCACATGATGCAAACAGTATAAAACAAAGCTATAAATTATGTAAATTGTACATTGTTAGGTGCTGACTGTTCAGACGAGACTTTGGGGGAGGTACATACATTTTCCCACCATATTTTTGAGGTGTTTGGAGTGCTTTGGAGGTGGAACACCAAAACAACCCCCAGATTTCTTCCCAACCTTAAAGCTTGAGAGAGATCATACTTGCAGCTGTGCTGGGCTTCATTCAGCAGTGTTCTAAAGTGCTGTGCAGCTGTAGGGAAACTCCTGTCTCCTCTCTCTCTAGATCCAAGTTTGGGAGGAAGGCTAAGGTATTTTCTAGAAGGAATTTTTGGTACTTTGCTATTACTCAGGCCCTTGTCGCCTGTTGAGTACCCCTTTCAGTAAATGCAGGTGATAATTAGTTTTTAGTTGAATATATATACCGTTGTTTATAGATAGGAGTATTCTGCCTCGTTAATAAACTTGCTTTGCTACCTTCATTTCTAGATACTGCCCTTTCCTTCATTTCCAAGACTGGGAAAACCAATGATTTTAGAAAGATAAAAGGCTGGCAAGGAAGACTTAACAACACTTCTAAGCAGGAAGGTAGGACATTGATTTTGTATATATTTTCCCTTTGTGGTGCTGCAGAAAGGAGATCTTTTTTATAATTTTTAGATAATCTTTTGTGAGTTTCCTTTTCTGCCAGAACTGGGATTGATATATTTTCAGAGATTGTCTTTGACTTCTTTCTCTATGTCATATTCTGGATTAATTCAGGTAGCATTTTAGAGGACTCGCTGAAGAACCGATCAGCCTTCTGCAGTGATAAACTGGACAAATATTTGGAAACGGAAGGGAAGCTAATGGAAAGTGTGGGATTCTCTTCAAGCCCGTTTAGTTATCCCATGGATTGCCAGATTCCATCCAAAAGTACCAGCTGTGTTCAAGCCCTCGATAAAGTTCCAGAGAAGAAACCCATCATTACTCCACCCAGAAAAGCTAAGAATAAACAAACAACTTTTCGAGGCAGGGTAAAATCTCCCCAAAAGTTTATAATGCCTTTACCTGTTCTGTCAAAGCAGGAGCATGCTTTCTCTGCCTTGGAAAACATCAGTAGGTCTAGATCATATAGCCAAGTGGCTGACGATGTGCATGTGGCAGAATCAGATGGAAACGTACAGAGAAAGCAAAGAACTGTGCGCCAAGCAAAGCAACGAAAACAGAGTAGCTGTCCACTGCATTTATCTCAGATGAAACTGATGGAGCTGGAGGATTGTGCTTTGAGGGATGGGAAGCCACAAACCTGTATTACTGAAGAATGGGCAGACCTTTCTCTGGAGACTTTGATCATCTCTCAGGTAAGCTTCAATAATCTTTACCATTTAGTCATTGGTTACCATAGATATGCATATGCTAGAAATGAACCCACATACTCACAAGTTATTTTTCTTTTGCAATCCTTTTTTGACTATTTTGCAGGAGGTGGGGAAGGTATAGAAAACGTTGTTGGTTTTTGGAAAAAGCATGAAAAACATGAACAGAAATACATAACTCAATATGCTGCATAGTAAAGAAGTTACATTCAGAAATTACATGGTGAAACATGTCCATTTCTATTTCATTTTTATATGACCAACATGTCCTTGCGGATCATCTGCAAAATTCAGATGGGCCATTAGGATTTCTTAATTCTGTTTCACATGCAATGTAACTGGAACAGTAAGATTAGCGTAAGAAAAGAAAGGAACTTCTATTGTCTTCATGCATTAGAATTATTCATAAGTTCACGGTGTGTGACCTGTAACTTCTGGGATTTGTTTTCACATTTCTAAACCAACTTAGGGTTGTATTCAGGTGACGTCTGGCTCACAGTGGACCCATTGAAATATGCAAACCTAAGTTAGTAATTTCCATGAATTTCAAAGGGTTTACTCTGAGTAGGAGCAGGACCAAATACCACTCTTTATGTGCACCCATGACTGCTATACATCCTCACATTGCAGTACTTCAACACAAACTTCATCCTTGTTTTAAAATATTGCACTACCCTGCACTGCTACGAAGTACTCAGAGCCACAGAATCATGGAATTGTAGAGTTGAAAGGACCCTGAGGAACAACTAGTCCAACTTCCTGCAATGCAGGAATATTGTCATTTTAAAAAAAGAAAAAAGATATTGAGTTGATACTCTGTGCTCAGATTCAAGGAAAAATGTGGTGACATTAATTCATTTATAAGCAGGTTCCGGTGGAGTTAATGGAATTGGAAGGTCGTGCATTGCAGAATGGGAAGCCACGGACTTGCATTACCAAAGAGCGAGCAGACCTATCTCTAGCATCACTACTTAACCCTCAGGTAAGTTGAAATTGCCGTTTCCTATGCCTTCCTTTGTAACTCTCATGGAGGAAAAGGCTGTCATTGCCTTCTAGCCATGAGAGCTATGCTTTGTCTCTACAGTTGGAAGCAGTAATGCTTTTGAGTACCAGTTGCTGGAAACCACAGGTGGGTAAGAGTGCTCTTGTATTTGGATCCTGCTTGCACATTTTTTCATGGGCATCTCATTGGCCACTGTGAGAATGGGATGCTGGACTAGATGGACCATTGGCCTGCTACAGCAGGCTCTTCTTATAATTACAGTTTATTCGCGTTGATGTCCTATAAAAAGACCAGTGCTGGGGGGAGGTGGGATTCTAATGTTCCCATGCACAAGGCAATCCACTTTATTCAACAAAAAGTGTCTGGCGAGTCTCGCAAGACTGCTTTGAGAATTCTGAACCGTCTAAGTGCAGGCACCCCCAAACTTTAGCCCTCCAGATGTTTTGGACTACAATTCCCATCATCCCTGACCACTGGTCCTGTTAGCTAGGGATCATGGGAGTTGTAGGCCAAAACATCTGGAGGGCCACAGTTTGGGGATGCCCGGTCTAGTGAATGACCCTTGTGGAACCCTAAGCAAGACTGCTGCTTGCAGAATGATTATCAAATTGACTTGCTTTACCTGCTTAGAACTTCTGTGAGCAGATTCAAACAGTAGTAAGAACAGAAGAAACAAATGAAAATTGCACAGGACATTCCTCTTGTTTCCTGATAATCTTGAACATTAATGCTTCCATGTTCTGTGTTTTAAAAGGCTATTGGATGTTAGCTTTCACTTTCTGTTTGCGCAAGTGCATGCGACTAAGTAAAAATAGGTTTTGATTTATCCCTATTTGTAACTGTGGCAATGGGAAGTAACGCTATATAGACCATACACACTGGGTACAATCCTGTTTCCCTTCATCTTTTGTGCATTTTTATACCATCCAGTTGAGGACAAGGTATAAATTATCTATCATAAAGTGTTGTGTAATTGATCTTATACCCTACATTTGTTCAAAATTTGTTGTGTGTAGGTTCTTGCCTAAATTCTTGAGATACATATTTGTATATTCTTTCAGGCTTCACTCAATAGCAAGCCTATCGGCAGCCAAGACCCAGCACACAGTGGCATCTGCCAGCTTGAGTGTGTCTGTGCTGGTTTAGCTTCTGGGACGTGCCAGCCTACACTTTCCTGCAAGACAGATTGCACATTTGATTGTCTGAAGAAAAGGGTGGCCCTGTTAAAGGGAGTTTCTGTGAACAAGAAAAGCTTGAAGAAATATTTGTGTGGAATTATTGAATGCTGCAACGGAAAAAGGGATTGGAAACTGGAGCATGTTAATAAACAGATGAGAAGCAATGATGAATGTAAGTCATACTAGAAAAGTGTTTGAAACATTTTCAAAAGCTTTTTCTCTGCTGAATAAACATTCTGGACTAGCCAGGTGTGTTAAATCTGGACTTACTGTTACCAAATGTAAATGGAAACTGCAACAAAATGTTGCCGTGATTTCTCTGGTAAAACATCTGATTATTCTGTCTTTTGACTCCCTCCCCTTTTATGTGCCTTTCTCTTTCCATCACACCCTGTGTGTTTATGTGCTTTGTTGCTGGTTGTTATTTTTTACTGAGTGTGTGTGTGTATGTACTATCTTAGGTTGTGGGTAAATAAGCTGCTATTGGAGCACTCACACGTTCATTCTAAGCCAGGCATCCCCAAACTGCGGCCCTCCAGATGTTTTGGCCTACAACTCCCATGATCCCTAGCTAACAGGACCAGTGGTCATGGAAGATGGGAATTGTAGTCCAAAATATCTGGAGGGCTGAAGTTTGGGGATGCCTGTTCTAAGCCATGGTTTGGTTTACCATGATGTGTGAACCAGGCTGGTGTGGTGACATGGCATTACTTCAGTGATGTGGTTCCATTTCTGTTTTACATGTGCATTCAGAATGTCCTTGCTAGGGAAGTCATGGATTTCTATTTTTTTATTTAAAAAATACTTTTTATTAAATTTTCCCATTAAAACACAATTCAATTATTTCAATTATATCCAATTATACACATACATATCAATTAAGCCAAATATTAAGCCAAATCATAAAAAATTTTAGGCTTCCCATGCTTCAATGTCTGGGGATTCTAGATAACTGTTCGCACTGCCATCCTAATCCTGATATCAAAATCTTGCTGTAATCCACAATAGTCCCGATTTTTTCCAACAGTCCCTCTAGATGTTTTCTTCTCTATTTGTCTTTTGTCGCAGCTTCTGAGATAGGCATCAAACAAGATTTAACACATATCCATTTTTCCTGTGTGGGTTTTTTATCCAGTCCAACCTCCCCATAAAACTCTCTTGATCTGGAGTGCCTTTCTTGCCGCGTCAACAGTCTGACACAAGCCAGCGCCATCTTGAACGCCTCAGATCGTATTCCATCTTCTTCTAAACTGTCCGTCGATCGCAAGAGTAAAGCTTTTGGGCGAGGAACAGCCCGTTCACATTATGCACAATCTCTTATAGCTGATTCATGGCTTTCCTCTGCGTTCCGAGACTCCAATTAGGCTGCTATTATCTCTCAAATTCCAAATACGCCACAGCTCGTAAATCCAACTCACCGGCGGCTTCCAGGCCACTCCAATAAGCATACTGACTGGGGAGGTTTTTTACTCTAACAGTTTAACAAAGCAAATTCTAAAATCATACCAGATGACAATCCTCTATTTATATGAATTCTGATGCCACACAGTTCATTTCCATTTCTCATTTGTCCCAAATAATCAGACAGTCCATCCGGGAAGGTGGTAAGTACATTTTAAAGTAGAAAAATAAAAAGTTCACTTCACTTTTCGTTCCGTCCCAATCATTCTTTCTTCTTGATGAAATACTCCCTCAATTCTCTTCTCGCTCAAAAGCTGATAAAGTCCTGGCAGTATCTTCTCCCCCTTCTTTTGAAGCATGTCCATGAATTTAAATCCAATTATTCTCTTTAATCATGGAGATCGCGCTCGTATAGGGTGGCCTCCAGGAGTCCCGGCCCCCATGGGTGCTCGGCCCAGGCCCCCACCCCACCCCTCAAAGAGTCGGGATGGGTTAGGGGGCATCCGCGGGCCAGCACCCCCCCCGTCCAAACCCGGGGGGGGGGACTGCTTTACTCCCCAAGCAACCGCCCAATTCCCCATGAAGTTCAGAGAGGTGGAACAAGGGTCAGCCATTTCTCCCCCACGAGCGGACCGGAAGCCGGAAGTCATGGATTTCTAAATGTCACTCGCTACGTCTTTTTTTTTGTCTTATATGAGGGTGGAGCGGCAGAGAAGGTGGCATGCCTGCCTTTTACGTTTCCATGGTCAGCAGTGAATTAGAGAACTTAACATGCAGAATGTGACATGTTCCTCCAACATCTGCCCTACTGGCACACTTTAGTGCTGAACCCTTACACTCCTGGCTTCCTCCCATGGGTGAGCACCCAGTCATCCTGCAAATTTCATCCACTCTGTCCTCCTATCCATCTCTGTGGCAAGGAGGCTTTTCACCACTGAGGGAACTGCCACTTATTGCATGTTTCACACTTTCCTTCCTTGTCTCCTACATGAAAGGATGCACGTACAATTGTCATGTTACTCTTTGTGGTAGACTTACCCATTTTTTGGAATATCTATCTATCTATCTATCTGCTGGATCTGCAACATAATGGCCTATTTACAGTGCTATTTTTCTAGAAAAAAGAGGTGCCAGAATGGCAGTGGTGCTGATGTGAGAATTATCAACACCCAGGGCATCCTTTAATATTTTTTAAAAATCCAATATTGTCTTGAACCTTTGGCTAGAATGTATTAGGCTTGATTTGGTTTGCCTGCATTTTATGACTCCTACGCTGCATTCCTTTCCTATCTGACCCTGAAAGTGGCACAAATGGTCACTCAGGATGTTTTGCTGTGTCTTTTTTGAGTGAAATCCAGCATCTCCTTGAAAGTTTCTAAGGAACAGATAGGGACAGTAATGTCAACAACCCTGGTGAAGGCCTGGTTGCTAAGGAAACAGTGATAAAGTAGGAAGTTTGAGGCACAAATGGCCTGAGCAGTTAGAGGCATCCCAAGGTACTTGAGTTGGGTGATGGAGTCATGTGTGTTTTACTTCTCATGACCTTTCTTGGTGTATGTAGAAGAATGTTTAAGAGTGTTTTGATATTATTCTTTGTGTGCCGTACACATTCACAGTCCTTACGAAGCCTTCTTTAAAACACCTTTCAGGGTTGTTGTTTTTTTGCATCTGCATACTTCAGGGAACCCCTAAGCACACGGATCCCTCCCTTCCATCATGGGCTACATAACAAACACCACTCATGACTGAGGATGGGTAATGGAATGATTTCAAAAAGAATGCCACTTTCAGTGTCTTCTTTGTTGCGCTAAATTTCAAAGCTCTTGCTTTTCCCCATTTTGATATCAATTGGAGTCTTGCGATGTGACCTTCACTCCTACTTGTTGCTCCTTTCCCCTCTTTTGCCTAGTTTATTATTTACTAGAGGTAAAATGAACAGTAAAGGATTTGTTTTGGTTCTTTTGCTGCTATTCCAGTGATTAGAGCATTAAAGCTGCTTGTTATCTTTCCTTCAGCAGTCTGTAGTGCAGAGCCAGACCTAGCTGTTATGGATTTCCCATTGCGGGTGAAGGAAGAAGGGGGCGTGTTTATTCCTGGCAAAAGTGCAATTGCTACAAAGACCGCTCCAGACGACGCGGATGCAGGGGGAGAATTAAGTGGGGAACCTTTTTTGTATCCTGACATTCCATCAGACGTGATATTGGCAGACCATTCGTATGTTTGCAGGAAGCCAAGTAAGACAGTTAAAGTCACTGCGAGAAGTGAGAAGCAGCATGCGAGGTACCTTGAAGGTATGTCAGATGAGGCTGAAGATGGTTTGCAAATTGACGTTCCTGTGTGTGATGCATTACAGAAAAGCCCCACACGTCAGGAAGAGGCTCCGCATATGAAATGTTCAAATGGGGAGCAAACACACATTGCCCAAATGACTGATTCGGAAGGACCTAAACAGACACAGCCGACATTGCTTGGTAAACTGAGCATGAGCCATACAGAAAAGCAGCAGGAAAAGGCCAAATTGCTTCAGAGTCGGCAGCAAAATCAACATGACTTTGAACTACTAAGGAGGCACTGGAAAGAGAGGGGTGACTCCATGCAAATTGAAAATGACAAGGAAACAGAGAGAGGAGAGCTTGAGATCAGTTGTACAAGGGACCAGAATTACACACCAGGAAAGAAGTGTGTGGATAGTGCCCAAGAATATCTTCCTAACAGTAGTGCTGATGCCCAGGAGAACTGTAACATTTTTTGCTATGAAAAAGGTCTTTCTGGTTTCCGAGGAGAGAATCAAGCTTTTAAGGATGACCATGCTGAGCCCAGCAGAACTTGGAGCAGATCATCCCAGAATCCAGTTGCTAAATGCTTAGAAAAAAATGCATCTAAAACCAATTATTGGAAAAATGGTCCTATGTCATTTGGTATTACCAAGGATGATATAGGAAATGGTGAAAAAACAGATTATTCTGCAGAGGAAGATATTGATGGGAGTTCTGATCACCAGATTGAAGCACTGGTGAGCATCCCACACTGCTTTAATTTGTAAAACAAATCTGGCAGCAAAATGTTTTTACTATATTACAACTTATTTGAGAACCATGGAAACCACTGTGACCAACTGAGATTGCTGCTGTCACTTCCCTTGGATCTTTGGGTCCAAGGTGTGTGTGTAAATTTTCTACTGTGTGCCTTTCCTTAACTTCTCTTTATACTAATTTCTCCAGTTTTACCATCCAAACTTAGTTTCCTCACAGAATTTGAACTTCTTGCAAAAGTTCTGTTGTGGAGAATTTAACTTCCTCTGTGGCTAAAAAGTGTGTAAATATTTTCCTGACTGAAGTCAGAAATTGGAGTGTATGGAGTCTTGACAAATGCCACAGATGAGTTTTGTTTTGTGGTATTATGCTAACTACCTTAGTTCAGTTTCCACAGCTGAAAAATGTTCCAAACTCCATTGTCCACCTTGTTGTATCCCTCCAGGTAAAGAATACAAATTGGAAAGGAGAGTGCAGTTCTGTCAAGCTGGAAGAAAACATACCGCATTTGAAAATGGTGGAGCCCAAAGAGTCAGAAATCACAATATACAATACCAAATTAAGAGAAAATAAGTTGCCAGCACATCCTTCAGAGTTCCATTCTGAAAGTATCATATGTGAGAGTAGTGCTACTACTTCAGAGATGGCCAAAAAGAATGCAGAAATTGTAGAGCGATTATCCAGTGATGCTCCCATCTTCCATCCTGATGCTGTATCATTAGACCACACCTATAGCATTACAGCAATGTACAAGGAGGGACATCATGTTACCTGTCCTGAAGAAGCTCCAGGTGATACTTCTCAATGGGTAAGACTCGATTTGTTACTTAATTTTCAGAACACCAAAGTTAAATAATTATACACCTTAACAAGTTATTGCAAATTTACATTAAAACAATGGTCTTTATTACCATTCTTCAGTTATACCCTGAGCAGCTGTAAACATTAATGTTTGGGCAATAGGCCAGTTTCCATGTCACAATAAACCATAGCCAATGGTTTATCATGAACACACCTGTCTCTGCTGGTTGCCTCCTCTCTGCTAGCACATGGAAGAAACACACCACATTCTGAGTTTGAAATGAAACATTACCTGACTGGAGCTTCTCTGCAGGACTGAATTTAACTGCCTTTTTAATGTTCTGTTTCAGAATGGAAGGGATTCCAGTCAAGGTGACAAGAAAATGAACACTGAACCTGGGGAGTTTTCAAAGAAAAGTATTATTTCTCAACTGAAAACTACAGCAGCTCATGCCCTACTTCCCAAACAGTTGTAAGCAAGTTTTTTTAAAGCAACAACAACAAACACACACCAGCAAATTGATTTTCAGCATAGTGCTATTTTTTATTATGCCTAGCAGATATAGTTAATTTAATGCAGGCCAAGGCTCCGCTCTGTGGTTTAATTGGTTCACACAGTGTGGCTTTGCAATGATGCATCACCCAGAAGCCCTTTTTAAAATATACTTAGCTTATAATCTTTAGGACAGAACTGGGGAACCATTTTGGCTGGAAAGGTGGCCTGCCCTCTGAACCACTTTTCAAGGATACAATGTAGAACGTCAAGCTTTGCAACCACAGCTTAAATTCAGCCCTTTTTGACCCCCTCTACAGAGCCCTTCCTCTTCCAACCCAGAGCAATCAAGCAGATAGCTGAAGGGCTGGATTCACTGATTGAGAAAAGAAATCTAATGTCTCATAAGAAACTGCAACTACACATCAGATTGGGCACCTTGATTTGTAATGTGGGAATTCCTTTCTGCTAAGGCTGTATACCAGGATGTACACACTTGTAGGCTAAATTTATTCCCTGCTAACTTGACTTGATGGTAGACCACTTGCTTGGTATGAAAAAGATTCTTGCCATCTCCACTTAAAAGAATCAAGAGATCAGAAAACCTCAGTCTGGGACCAATCCTGGGCTAGATAGGCAAATAGCCTGATGTGCTGTTTCCTAATCATTAATGTTACTACTCAAAGATTAAATTTTTAAAAAAATATTAGCAGTTTATTGGGGCTATATAGGGCACCTTTAATTTGTATGTTAGTTCAAATTATATTTTTGAGAGTACTAAGAGCCTAAGATGTGCTGTTTCAGGCAAACTTTGGTTCATTCATTTGTTTACTTCAAGAGACTGAGTAGCAAACAGAGCAGTGTGAGAAAGCAAGATGGGCATAGCAGAAGGAAGGGGCTAGAGCAGAGACATTTCCTGTGTGACCAGAGCACAACTTCCTCATCCTTTTGGCACAAATAAAGTTTTTCTTGCAGTTTTGATTGAGGTTACGCTATTATCTGAGCCAGATTGACTTGTGCAACTAAACACAACTTCTCTTTTTAAATCCTTCTAGGCATCTTGCTCATGACTCTTCAAATAAAGTGATGGAAAAGTCCCCTAAAGTGAATATACATTTCTTTTCTACTGTTGTGTCTTTGTGGTGTGTGTATTGCAGCTGAAATAAACATTGACTGGTAGTGGGGTTTTTTTTAAAAAAATAAAATGTATTACTTAAGGGCATTGCTTGTTTTATGTGCGTGCCATGAGACAGGATTGGTAGTCAGGCCCTTTTCATTCTCTCCATCCCCCTTGGTGACCCAACTGAGAATCCTAGGTGTTGCTAGCTTTGTGGAGACATGCAGAAGCCCAGGTTTGGGGGATAATATAAAATCCCAAGTATTTACACCGGTCACTGCATATATTTTTTCTGTCTGGTGAAAGTGCCATTCTTGTCCACAGCCATCTGGACTCTGGAAAAGCGAACCAAAGAATGGGACACAAAGCATGACTTATCGCCCGAGACACACAGAAGATGAACAGCGTCGGCGTAAGCAAATGAAAGAACTCTTTGAAAAACTGCAGGGGACCTTGGGATTGCACAGCACTCCCAAAATTGCCAAGCGCATCCTCCTCGAGCAGGTAGGTGGTTCATCATTTAGCTTTATGTGGAAGGAAATGCCTCTTTATTCAGAGGAGAACTTGATTTTTAACAGCAGGAAGATGAAAAACCTTAAGTTGGAAGATATAAAAAAGAGAGATACAAAAAATTTGGGGGGGGGGGTTTCCTAACGTGCCACAGCAACTCAGCTCAGTGTTGGACATTGGACAAATGCATTTGGCTTAATTTTCTTTCTCTGAATACATTAGCCAATTAACTGTAGTGGCGCATTGCCAAAATAATTATTTCCACCCATAGCGTTTTTTGCCTCATCTCCTCTGTCCCCAGCTAAAGCTTGCTATCCTAATATACACAAAGGCCCTAATTTATTTATTTTGGCTAAGCATATCAGTCTTTTAAGCTTAAGCCAAGAAACTGTATCCTCAATGTTACAGACTATCAATATACGTACCAATGCATCAAGAATAGATAACTGAAGAAGCCCAAAACTACTAAGGGAATGTGCCATATGCAAGCCCCAGTAGGTGGGCCCCAATGGGGGCGTATAACAGTCTCGTAATTATTTGGACTGCCAGGGCGAAACAGGTGCAGAACTCCGGCACCCTGTCTACAACTTCATCAGCATCCCTCAGTCATTGTGAACAACGGCAAACTTACCTTTCGTTGGAATCCTCATGAACTTATCTAAAAATACAAAGAAAACAAAAAACTAAGCTAAGCACTTGGAAAAACCTAGTGAAACCAAACATTATAAGTTCATCTTAGTTTGGGTAGTTCATAAGTTTCTGTGACAGTGTTTTAGGTTTTGTCTTTTTCTCATAAGAACGATAAACAATATATATCATTTTTGTAATAACTGTGTAAATATTCTTTGCCAACGTGTTGCATGAGTTGTACTCCTAGTTTTTTTTAATGCAGCTGATTCACTTACATGTCTGCAAAGTTTCTGCCATTGCTTTGTTTTTAGGGTGCTTTGAGAGGAGAGAAGAGAAGCAGTCTTTTTTTCCTCTGTATTGCACTGGAATGTAAAAATGACCTCTTAGTCCCTTTCCAGGCCACTGAAGATATCCAGAGGCTAAGAGATCAGGCAGACCAATTGACAAGCCACAAGAAGTTCCTGTTGTGCAAGCGCAACACCTTGATTCGTAAAGTGTCTGCACTCTCAGGTGAGATGACTTCAGGGACAGGTTTTCTTAAAAAAATAAACAAAACAAAATATACATGTAGATGAAAAAAGAAATTCCAGCATAGGAGAATACAAGGATGATTCAAAGTGGTTGGGATGAATTGTTCATGTAGGATTCTAAGGATTCTATACTTTCAAAGATGCAAATGGTATTAAAGATGTTCTGTTTGCTAACTATATCCTTGTGAGCCATGTGTGTTGGAAATTGTACTATCTATGAAATACTGAGCTAATGTGTGTGTTTGTTCCTTTGAATTGCAAAGTGAGGGATATCCAACTCTTTGTTTTCTCTGTAGGCAAGCCACAGGAAGCGATCTTGAAGAAGCTAGAATACATTTTTACAAAGCAGAAGGCACTAGAAGAACAGGAGAACCAGAACCAGCAAGAAATGGTGGAAATCATTAAAACAGTGAGAACTGCTAGTTCCACTGTGGAAAACAGCCCCTTTTCTCTTTCTAGAGAGATGAAACCGGTAATCCTGTCCAACAGGCATACGAAACCATTGATATGTTCCAAGAACAGAAGCAGTGACACAGGTAGGCTGCAGAAAGGAGGGGATTTTTTATACAAAGTGAAACCAAAATCCCCAGGGCATTCTGGGAAGCATAGATCTGATGTGTACCTGAGTGTAGCAGCTCCTTCCCAACACTAATAATAAACAGTCCAAGTCTAGTTTTGCTTGCAGAAGTGTGTGGAGCCATCCCATAAAAGGCAGCGTGGGCCATCTTGGCACTGGGGCCGCTATCACATTGCTAGGCATACAGCATCCTACCCCCAGGGGCATAGGAAAGGGGGGCGGGGGGCGGCCCCAGGTACCATCATGGAGGGGGGTAACAAATTATCAAGGAACAATTACTGCCATACTAGGTCGGCAGTTCAAATCCCCACGACGGGGTGAGCTCCTGTTGCTTGGTACTAGCTCCTGCCAACCTAGCAGTTCGAAAGCACATCAAAGTGTAAATAGATAAATAGGTACCGCTCTGGCGGGAAGGTAAACTGCGTTTTCGTGCGCTGCTCTGGTTTCACCAGAAGCGGCTTAGTCTTGCTGGCCACATGACCTGAAAGCTGTACGCTGGTTCCCTCGGCCAGTAAAGCGAGATGAGCGCCGCAACCCCAGAGTCGTCTGCGACTGGACTGAAGTTTAAGTAATTTCAATCCCTAATATTTTAGCTTTTGTATGTTTTAAAGCAGGATTGTTAATTTTTATTGATTTTACTGACTGCTGTGGTTTTTTGTTTCTTGTTTTGGTAAACCACTTTGCAGGTTTTTTAAAATAAATTTTATTAAATAAATAAACAATAAATATAAATAAAATAACACAAGCCAAAACACTCCATCCTGTAGATTTAAGTATCTGTCCATAGTCGCCTACTTGTTATCAGAGGCCCAGAATGCACATTCCTTTGTAAGAAAATATGAAATAACATAAAACCATTTTGCAGGCAAAAAACAAAATCAATGTGGGGGGTGACAATAAATTTTCCACACTGGGAACCACCTGGACCTTCCTACGCCTCTGCCTACCCCAAGCCTTTCACTCAAAGGAAAGGCGTAAAGCTACACACAGGGAACTGAGGAAGAACAAGCGGCTGGCTGTTCCTGGGGAGGTGCAGAAAGGCATCTCCTTAGAATGAACAGCTTGGCTGGGAGAGGGACAGGAGGGGCAGAATTATACTGATTCCTATAAGGTGGCTCTGCACACTGCTCTTGTGGCTTGTGAATTGCCACTTGGAGGAGGAGGAGGAGGAGTTTGGATTTGATACCCCGCTTTATCACTACTCTAATGAGTCTCAAAGCGGCTAACAATCTCCTTTCCCTTCCTCCCCCACAACAAACACTTTGTGAGGTGAGTGGGGCCGAGAGACTTCAGAGAAGTGTGACTAGCCCAAGGTCACTCAGCAGCTGCATGTGGAGGAGCGGGGAATCGAACCCGTTTCACCAGATTACGAGTCCACCACTCTTAACCACTACACCACACTTGTGTTTGGGTTCTTCATCATATAGGACACTTCTGTTCCTTTTTGCAGTTGATCTCTTATAGTTAGCATTTCTGTTTTTCAGATTGAAATTTAAGCACAATAAAAGCTTTTGGGCTTTTATTTTTCAAACAGTAGCCTCACATGCTATTTAACAAGCCCCTTTGAAACAGGGTGGACTTTTTTTGAAATATTTGTGATACGTTTGACAGATCTGTGAATCTTACAGGTATCCCTGCAGGCTTTAGCAGTGCCAGAAGTTGCTCTTTAGATCCCATTCCCTCTCTCCTCACCAGTATTCTAACGGGCCTTTCTTTGTTTGGACTTACTTACAGAAAATGAAGACTCCTTAATGATGCCAAGGATAGTAAATGTGATGTCACTGGCTACTGGAGAAAATACAAAGGAAATACAAATAGAAAATGTGGTGTCATTGGCTACTGAAGAAAATACAAAGGAAATACAAATAGAAAATGTGGTGTCATTGGCTACTGAAGAAAATACAAATTTACTCCTGGATTTAAATAAGAAACCTTATGTAACTCTGGATACAGATTCCCAGAAATGCTTACCTTCCATGCAGATAGTATTGCAGGAAACAACTGGTTTTCAGTCTGAAGGAAATGCGGAACCTTCTTCCAGAAAACAGAGGGATGCTACTGGAACAGCACAAGTTTTTCTTAGGGAAAAAGAAAACTGTTTTCCACAAAGAGTAAATGTATCCAATATGAAGGGATCCCCAGAATTATTTGCAACAAAACTCTTCATTGAAGAGTTAAGTGGAAATCGGGTTAGGTTAAAAGATCTATACAAGGGAGGTGAGGGACAAAAGTCAAAGGATTCTTCATTTCAGAAGCTACAGATTAATGAACCCAAGGACTCTGGGGTAGAAATGGAACTGCAAAAAGTAGCCTCTGCAATACCTGAACCAGCACTGGATGCAAGTGACTTAATTGACCTAAAGAATGATGGCATTGATGAAACCCTCACCTCACTTCTGAATGAAATTGTATCCCTCAAGCAGCAGCTGAATGATGCAGCCCCAGACAGATCAAAACTCCCCAACTCCCCAAGCACTGAGTTATCTCTGGAAGGTATGGGAAACTGTATGGAATCAGCTGCTGCAGCAGGTTTTCACTTTCAGTTTGGCAAATTGGGTGAGAGCTATAAGGACCTCTGTTTTGTGCAAGAGAGTAGTGGTTCTGTAACTCCACTCCTGCTTCAGCTGGAAGACAATGATCTCACTGATGGTGACAGGAACTTGAGAGATCCTTCATCTGAATCGGGTGTTTTCAATCTAATGCCAGTCTCCGAAGTAAAGGACCCAAATTGTAACATTTCAACAAGTAGTGGGAGAAGCTGGAAAAATGTACCATGCATGGCAAAAACTACAAATGTGTCTCTTCCAGTTCTGCAGATGAAAACTAATATGGAATCTGGCCACCTTGACACACAGTGGAAGCCCATGCCCAAACTGGCACCCTTTGGACTAAAAGGTGCAAGCTTCCTATTAGATTCAGGAAGGCAAAACACCGGGATGACGCCTTTGTTGGCACCTGTTGGTGCTAACGTGTCATCTGTTGGTTTAAAAGCCACCCATTCAGCAGTCAATGACAGGTCTATAAAGTAATGCCTACATTAGCAACTGTACTTGCAAAATCAAAATAATACTGCAGCTTTAATTTTAAACATATTGGCAGATGCATGCCCTCAGTTTTTCTAAGAAAACTTCAACACATATATGGTCCACTTTGAATAGAGGGGTTTGTGTCTATGAAGCTAGGTGATCTTTGTGAATGGGCTGATTAAGGATACACTAAGTTCCTAGTAAAAATCTTTGGGTGAGCCAAAATTAACTAATGATATAGATCTATCTATATCATTATAGAGCTATATAATTATAATTAGTTTTATAAGAAATCAGAATGACTTTGTCACATGTTCTATTTGGGAAGTGGAACAAAATTTTACCTTTAGTTATAAATTAAAAAAAAATCAGTGGGAGTGTCATTTCCCCGCTCGCCCTCAGACTACAAATTTAAATGTTCCTTTAAACTTTCATTTGCTAATCCTTTCTTCTATCCTTTTTTAAATATGTGCATCCTAGAGAGAGGTCTGACTAGATCTATTCTTCCCAAACCTCTTCCACATTTTAATACTCAAAATAATGGTTATGCTCTAAAAAGAAACATGTTTGTAGGCACACATAAGTCCTCTCACTATATAATTATTTATAAAACAAACTTAATCCTGTCAAGTGGGAATTGGGTCCCTATACTACTCCACATTGCCGTGGAGTATTTGCAAATTGTCATTACCTCAACTATATGAGCAGAGCTGATGTGCAATTGGCTCAACTCACAGGATTTAAGTATTCACATGTATGTTGCAGTCACATGAAATAGCATGACAAGTTTGGCAGCTTCCACATGTCTGTGTTTGTGTCTGAAAGAGGTCATATTTTTAGGTAACAATCAGTGTACTCTTTGTTCATTGCTTTTGGCTGGTTCCTCCTCCCTCTTGCCAAACTTCTGATACCAGTTTAGTTGCAAAAATGCAAACTGCTTTGAGCTGTTGCAGGTAAATCAAACAGGTTTGATCAGGTTGTTCAACAATAATTGTTATTTGCAAGACGTTTCAAATTCATCATTTTGTAAGCAACAGCAAAGAATCTATAGGAACTCAGCTTTGAAATGTAAAGTAAAGGTATTTTGTAGTTTTATACAATTCATTCTTGTAGTTTTGCTAATGATTGAAACTTCAAGCCAGGAGGGAATACAGAAGCAGAGTTAACAATTAGTACTTTTTCTTCCAATCATAAATCATACAAATAAATGTGAATTCCTTTTGATAGCCTACTCCTGAATAGCAAATTCAAAACAAAGAATCTTCTGAAAGAGCACCTAACTTGTTTCATGCTACAGTTCCAGTTACATTTTGCTTTTGTGCAGTTAAGTTTAATGTAAGGGTCCTTCCCCTCAGAATCACATCCATCACACTACACATTTAGGGCAGCTTTTGTCTTATCTAGCAAATTCTCTTCTCTCAACTACTCTGCTTAATTTTGAATATAGCTATATAAAATGTCGGAGGTAAGATATGTATTGTGTTGAAAGGTCAGCAGTTCGAATCTGCACGGTGGGGTGAGTTCCTGTTGCTATCTCAGTTTCTGCCAACCTAACAGTTCGAAAGCATACCAGTGGAAGTAGATAAATAGGTACCTCTGTGGCAGGAAGGTAAACGGAATTTCCGTGCACTCTGGCTTTCGTCATGGTGTTCTGTTGTGCTAGAAGTTGTTTAGTCATGCTGGCCACATGACCTGGAAAGCTGTGTGGACAAACGCTGGCTCCCTTGGCCTGAAGCGAGATGAACACTGCACCCCATAGTCACCTTTGACTGGACTTAACTGCCCAGGGGTCATGTACTTTACCTTATTATGTAAATAGCTCAGTTCTGCTAGGCGGGGAGGGGGCATCCCTGTTTTAGGCCCATGGGCATTTTAGCAAGTGCTGTAGGAGCCACACACACTGGTCACTTGAGAGACACAGAAACCATGTACACATATCACATGCTTCACTTTTTAGAGGGATTTGGGTAAAAGATGGACCTAGTAGAATTTGAGCCTTTAAAGCTCAGAGCTGGAAAGAGCATTACTTGTCAACCCTCCTTCAGCTCTTTGTACTTTGGACTGGAGAAAAAGATAATTACCCTCACCATCTCATGATTAAGGGGCTGTGAGTTGCGGGCACAGAAGCACCATGGGAAAGACCTCAAGGACACCATTGTGCCCATAGATGCCTCATTGCACAAAGGGGCCCCCCTTCCACTAGCTATCTTCACAAGCAGGAATGACCAGAGAAACTCCCTTCTCCCTTGTCATCCCTGCTCTACAGGAGCCGTATCAAGCATACCTTATTCCAAGCAGTTTATTGTTCATGGTAAGGTGGCGGTGATGAGCTGCGATTCTTATTCCTTCCATTATCTGTTAGCAATAAAAGCAAAAGGAGCAAGAACTCTGCCAGGCAGTGCCTTCTCTCAGCTGAGTGTTATAGCTTTCCCTTCCCTTGAGCATGTGGGGGAAGCCACTGCTAGCCTCAAGCCCCAGTTGCCAGACCAAATGTAAGGACACCTTGCAAAGAACATTCCATTCAAGCAAAGCAGAACTTCATACTACATTAGTAGCATAACACATAGCTTGGCTCTCATTCTGTTGTTTTTACTGTTCAACATTCTGTTTAGATTCGTGGTGATTGAATAACTACATATGCCTCTGGGAGGTGTGGGGGCAGACTTCATAAGGGGTTGGTGAAAGGCATGTGGCATGCCTCCCTGGTGCAAAATTCGCAGGCATCACATTGTCTAGATACTGTAGGGAAGGAGTATGCAAAGATGGTATACATTAGCATTAGTGACCATGGGACATACAGTAAAGAGGGTCCTGGAAGTGAAATGTATGTATTTTAGTAAAATAGAAGTATTTTTATCAACTACTATTGATTCAGTGTACTAACTTAGATGAACACAGTTGCAGGCTTTCTGTGTGAATGAATCAGGTGTTCAGATTTTTGTTAAAAAAATGGTCAGGCACCTGGGAACATTTTGGACTAACCAGTCCTTTATTTAAAAAAAGGAATTCTACTTCTACGGCAGTGGAACTACATTGCTAATTCAATTTTAAAAGGACTGAAAGCAACTAAAGCTCTGGGGGTAGACAGGTAGTACTGTAATTGTGAATATAGCTACCCTAAAGTTACTTTAATATGTCAAAGGTGTTTACAATTCAGTAAAATGAGGAAAAACTGCATAGATATTGAAGGAGATACAGTATTGTGTACATTCAAGAGTTACTTTAAAAGGCTGAAATACTCTTTGAAGTCTTGATTTAGAACTCTAATAGAGCTTTAAAAGGGTACAGCCATGGAATGTCATGATTTTTAGAAAACACAAAGGTGAGAACAGAAAGTAAACACCTTGACTAAAAGTTAAGTTACGCACTGTTGATGTTTGGATCAATCTAAGCATCAAAATGAATTTTTTAAAAAAATCTTTATACAGCTAGATTAGTTTAAGGAGAGCAATGTGATACTCACTGATATGTTTTAAATCCTGAGGATAGGACAAGGTTGAAGTGTAAGCCACCTAAGGGAAGATTCATATTAACACACACCATAAACAAGTACATGATCGATAAGAAATGTGTGGCAGAGTTTAAAAACAACGGTTACATTCTATATGTATAATTTGGATGTGCATAAAGTATTCAAAATGGTTTTTATCCCGACAGCTTGAGTCATACAGTCTGTAAGGTGAAGATTGACATCTGGCCATTGTCCAGTCATGCCCCAGTGTGGTGTACTCTTGCAGTTGGGCAGCATCTCAGACAAAGTCATACAGAGACTGAACTCCCTGCATAGATGAGAAAAACACTGATGTAGGAGAACACTATTTTTTAAAGAGAACGTATTGTCACATCTGCAACTGCTGAGACAAGAGGCCTTCAAAAGTGTTTTTAGGTCTCTTAGTTGGTGTTGCCTCTCCTATTCACTGTGTAACACTAAGCCAAAAATCCTGACTTGATCCAAGATTTAGTGGTGCACACCTGCAGGCAGCTCTTGCTGCTATGCTCCTATTTTCATTTGAGCACCAAAATAAGACAAGACTCTCTTAACTTGTTTTAAAGCCATATTTTCTAGGTCTGTAAATAATAGGAAACTTGATTAAGTGCTGAATCCTTGTTTTGTCACTAACGTAAAGGGAGTGCAGCAACAGGATGGGAGGCTGCATATGGGTGCCTGTCAATCGTACATATCCTAGTTTATTAAACTAGGAGTTTTGGCTTGGTGTGTTACAAACAGCGTATTTCTAAACTGCAGGAAGTTTTCTAAATGGCAACAAGTAATTTATCGTGTACTCCAAATGGCCACAAATAAAAATGCTAGATGCAGATGAAATGGAAAAGTTTATAATATGCACAATCTTATGCATGTTATTAAGTTTCACTGTGCTCAAAGGGATTCAAGGACTACAACTCATAAACTTTTTTAGATACCGCATAAAAATGGTAGATTTCCATGATTAGTGTATGTAAACCAGATTCCAGAGTGCCTAACATTCCTCAGAATTCCTCTTCAGGATTAGAGGCTTCCTTAAAGGTAAAGGGACCCCTGACCATTAGGTCCAGTTGCAGATGACTCGGGTTGCGGCGCTCATCTCACTTTACTGGCCGAGGGAGCCGGCACACAGCTTCCAGGTCATGTGGCCAGCATGACTAAGCCGCTTCTGGCGAACCAGAACAGCGCACAGAAATGCTGTTTACCTTCCCGCCAGAGCGGTACCTATTTATCTACTTGCACTTTGACATGCTTTCGAACTGCTAGGTGGGCAGGAGCAGGGACTGAACAACGGGAGCTCACCCCGTCGTGGGGATTCAAACTGCTGACCTTCTGATCGGCAAGCCCTAGGCTCTGTGGTTTAACCCACAGCACCACCCGTGTCCTAGTAGGAGGCTTCCTTAAATCACAAAATTAATTTGATAAACTATACTTGCCAGAAAACTGAACATCCTTACTTGTTCTCATATAACAGCAATGTGATAGATCTCTTGATGAGTGAAACATGAGAATGAGAGGTGGCATGCCTGCTCAGGAAACATTCAACTTGATCTACACCTTCCATTTTTAAACCAGCAAGTGTGCAAAACACAATGCAAATCAGATAATGGAATGAATATTGGAGTGCATGTTCAAGATACTGTAAAATTGTGTGTTTCAGATTCAAAATCTATGTCCTGGACACTTTTTCAAGACAGTTTGTCATGACCTAGGGATCCAACTCCATCCTAGGAGGAAGATGCCTTGGGTTTAGGTGGTAGCTCAGATTAGAAGGATTTGCACTCCCATTTAATTTGCATAATCCACATGCCACCCTCAAACAACACTAATCCTGATGCTTCCTGTGAATTCCAAGTTTAGCTGATACAGGGATAATCCAATAAATTGGGCGGCAAGTCACCCCACTTGGGGACACAGATGATTTATTTTAGTATTTTGGAGTGGGTGAATCAATTGTACTTTTGGTTATTCCTCTTTCCCCACCCAGTACTTCCTCAATGTTTTCATTTTATTTCCATCCATGTTTGTAATGTTTTCCTGAGCAATCCTAATAGATCCCTGAGATTTGCACAAAACCAGAGAACTCACAAGCAAACCACATTACATATTTTTATGATGTGGTTTGCTTGTGCAGAGGTTTTGGGGTTTTTTTTGCAATTCTGAAGAATCAAAGGGAGATGGGGATACACCAGATACTTTGAAGCAATTAATCTGAAAAGGGGCTCTAGTGTCACTGGGGGCCAAACACTCTTCTGCAGATCTTCTAGGACCGTCACCTGGATCTGACTACACATTCTTCATACCCATGAGCCCTTAGCTATGACACTTAAAATCAAAGAATTGTAGGGTTGGGAGGAACCCTGAGAGTCATCTAGTCCTCTCCCCTGCAGTGCAGGAATCTTAGCTATAGAAAGCACCCATGACAGATGGCTATCCAACCTTCTGCAAAAAGCCTCCAAGGAAGGATAGTCCACACCTCCCAAGGGAGACTGTTCCACTGTCAAACAGCTCTTACTGGCCTGTGAGCGCTCCAGTTGGAGAACAGCCTTTACCAAAGGTGTCATTGACAGTAAAATAAACAAAAAAAACAAACAAACAAGCAATAATAAAATCACACCATTAAAAAAACCTAGGGAAGATAAAATACTGCTACTTATTTTAAATAAATAATGCAAGTAACATGTAATGGCTGTTCTCTTTGACATTCATTGTTTCCTGGCTAATATCTGGGTGCTTGCGCTCTACTTCAAAGCCCTTTATGCTCTGAGCCGAAGCAGATAACGTGATTGCATGCAAAGAGGTTTTCGCTTCTGGATATCGAAGAACTGGAACATTATGGACAAGAGAGTTTGTTCCAGTCCGTGGGTGCTGCAACCCGTCCTGAGATGTTATCGTGAAGGGCGGGTAAGAAACGGAATAAATAAATAAAAAGGAAGGAAGGCTGCATCTGAACCGGTTCGAGATCCTTCAGAGATGCAGGACTAGCGTGGGCACAACGAGGCGGCACGAGCGCCTTGGCGGGCGGGCAAGGGAAATCCTCGCGTGGCTTTCATGCGCCACGAACAAAGAGCAGCCCTGCCTTAGCGAGAGGAGCAGGAAGCGCGCAGCCAGAAATGCTGGGCGGTTCGTCCGCCTACCGCCGCGACTGAGTGGCCTCAGAGCTCGGCGTCCCTCCTCAGCTTCTTCCGAGGGAGCCTGACACGCGCGCCTTTCCCACGGCGACCCGTGAGAGGCTGGCATAAGGCCCGAGGGCGCCCGCCATAGTGCCAACCCTCTGCTGGAGCGGAGGGCAGGAAGGGCCGAGCCCTGCGTCGTGGGCAGCCGCGGGCCGGGTACGCTGTGCTCCCAAGAGCCTCGAGTGAACGTCCGGGGTGGGGGGTGGGGAAAGCTCCAGGGAGGGCTTCTGAAGCACGAGCAGCGTCAAACAACCGACCTCCGCTCGTCAGTGAGCGTGTTTGTTTTTGGGGCGACAGTTGGGGGGGGGAGTGGGAAAAAAGGCGCGGAAGTTCATTTACGTAGCCGCGAGCTACCTCAAGCGCAACTTCACCGGGCAAGCGCGAAAGGGAGCAGGACGGGAGGGCGGGGCAGAGGAGGGAGAGGCGAGCCGCGGGCACGTGACAGCCTGCAGGCGAGTAGGAGGAGGAGGTGCGCGGGCCCGCACGGCGCGTGCGCCTCTCGAGGCGCGCCGGCGACGTCACATGGGTGCGTGCGCACGTTCTGTCCATCGGGTAACACGATTTTTGACTGTGAACATAGGAGGAGGGGTGAGGGGTTTCTACCGCCCTGCTCACAATCTCACAGTAACTGGCGGAGGGGAACGCGTCAATCTATTTATCCGCGCGCTCACTCGCGCGCGTGCCCCAGAAGTGACTCGAGCGCAGTTTTCCGCGTGTCCCGCACACCACCTGCCAGCTGAGAAAATCGACACCCCTTCGCGGGAGGCGGTGAGCGAGCGAGCGGGATCGAAGCCTCTGAGGAGGAGGAAGGAGGAGGGGCGGGAACTGAGGCGGCGCGCGCGGCTCCTCGCGTGTCAGGGAGGCTCCTCGGCGCCACGCGGGGGCTCAGCGTTCGAGGCGCCTCCGCGTGCCGTGTGAAGCGCTGCGGCTGCGCTCTTCCCGGGTAAGCGGCTGAGCCGAGGCAGAAAGCGAGGGCGAGGCGGAGCCCGGGCGCGCGATAGGAGGCTTCGGCTCGCGTCCAGCCGCGCCGGGGGCCCGTGTGGCGCTGCGCCCCTTGCTCTTCGGGTCGGGCACGTGCATGCCGAGCTCCCGAGTAGGCCGCCGAGTTTGGAAAGCTTTGGGGCCTTTTTGACTTTAGCCCTGCTAGCTGCCGCCGCTTTCCCTCTCTTTCTCTTTCCTCCCCCGCCCCTCGTACTCGGCAGCGTTATGGCGGTTTCGCCGTCCATGTTGGTAGCATATGTTCCTTCGGCTGGCGGCTTGCGAAGCTGCGCTTAGGGCAAAGTGGGGAAGCGGAGACGGGGCTTCGCCTCGGAGGGCGATCCTGACGGGATTCCTACGGATCTCTTCCTACGCGAGCACGTGACTGCCCGGGAGCTTTCAGGTTGAAATGTCAACAAACGGGCAAGGGGACCTCGATTGCGCTTTCGTACAGGCTTGATGATGTTGACGAGTCCTGTGCAAACCTCCGTAACGCCGCAGCCCTTTACTAGGAAGTAAGTAACGCTTACTTCCAGGCTAATCGCGTTTAGGTTCATTTTGACAGGTGTGAAATGTTGGCATGTAAGTTATATTCTGGCTCATACGTCATTTTTGAAAGGCAAAACATTCTCCAATTCTTCCCACTCCCCACCATTCATTATTGCTTAATGGAGGAGAGGAAAGATTCAGAGTGTGGATGATGTTATGGTTTATTGGCAAACCAGTATTAATCCCAAACATAGCTGCCAAGTTTTCCCTTTTCTCGCGAGGAAGCCTATTCAGCATAAGGGAAAATCCCTTTAAAAAAGGGGATAACTTGGCAGCTATGATCCCAAACAACCCCAGTGTAGGAAGTAAAACTATGAATAAACTTTAGCAACGTTATTATAAGCCTTGTGACTGTGTTTGCAAACTCCATCGCAGTAGTTGGTTATGTGTTGTGTGTGTGTACAGCGCTTGACGTGCTGTATTTTAAGCTAATACAACAAATGTTTATAAAATAGATAAAATCTATACCTTTTTGTATAGATCTAATGTACAGTCCCTCACCCCAGCATTTTAGAATTTATTAATATAACATTTTTATCCCACCTTTCTTTTAAGGAACTTAAAAGAACTTTAAGGTGGTGTACATTATTTCACCTTCGCCATGTTACTCTCACAACAACCCTATGAGGCAGTTTAGGCTTAGACGTAGTGACTGGTCCATGGTCACCAAGTGAGCTTCATGGTTGAGTAGGGATTTGAACACCAGTTTTCCATGTTGGAAACAATATAAAAATACTTTAGGGTTGGTGGATTCTATAGTTGTGTGTGACAGAGCTCTGATAGTGGCAGTAAATACATCCCAGAGCCATCTTTCTCTGGAATACAATCGGTTGAGTTGAATGGATTTGTTCTAGTGTAAATATTTTGTTTTATATTAGTGTCAATATAACAAATTTCACCAAATAGAAAATTGCTACACTATTACATTTTCTTGTGCTAAGTAGATCATTGATACTTTCCAAGCTAGCTCAGAATAATTCCTTAGAATGTACAGTATGTTACATTGTTCTTTATGCCTTAATCTTTAAAACAAATTTAAGGTTGTGATGAGTAACTTGTTCCTTAATATTAATTTCATGCATTTAAAATACCAGTTATGTTATTTAATAGTAATGCTGCTCTAAAGTTCTACAGTGCCAGAGTAAAAATCATATTTTGTGGTACAGTTCAGGTGAAATGGTTGACTAGGTTATACACACATTTTCAGAAGCAATTGCTGCTGATGTTTAGGTAGCAGCACAACCCTGTTATGTTATCCCATCTTTCCTCAAAGAACTCATGTTTTTCTTCTGCTGCTTTGGGAGCATCCCTGGAGTAAATTTTGCTGTGCTGGGGGTTGAGTAGGAAAAAAAAGGAAAAGCCCAGTTTGTACAAGCAGAAGTCTGTTGCACAAGTAGGATACCACAATTAGATATCAGCCACTATTTTTGCTTCTGTGGTTACTTCTAAATATATTTTGTTATTGTGTTGTTGGTTGACCTTTGAATTAATTGCCCCATAATTTTACATGAAAACTCAGTTAAAATTCTTACCTCTGCCATGAATCTACATTTGCCAAGTGGCAAAATTTTGTCGAAATCATTGTGGAAGCTGACAGTAGCAATGTATTGTTTTACGTGTAATGACTGCCACTGTGATAACTTCTGAAGGGATCTTTTATCATGTATAATGTCTTGCTCACATTACATGGATGTTACATATTTCATTGACCTCCCCCTTCAGAATGAAGAACATGAAGAAAAATTTGCCTGTATTGTGAAATCTTTGGAGAAATTTCAGTCCATAATGGAGAATCGGCCAGTTGTGTTGGGGAACCAGGATGGTGGAACACCACCCAATGCAGCACCTGCTCTTTATGTTCTTGTGAAACAGCCACAGATCACTGGAAAAGCTGACCAAGGAGACTTGGTTTCAAATCAAGAGGACAATGGCCTTGCTAGCAATATAGCAGCACCTGTAAAATCGAAAGTGAAGACCTGCCTTCCAGCAGATTGCACCTCAGGAAGCATTACTGTTACCTTAGACAACAACAATATGTGGAATGAGTTCTACTATCGGAGCACAGAAATGATTCTGACTAAGCAGGGAAGGCGGATGTTTCCATATTGTCGATACTGGATAACAGGCTTAGACTCCAAGCTGAAGTATATCTTGGTTGTGGATATTTCTCCTGTTGACAACTTGCGCTATAAATGGAATGGCCATAGTTGGGAGCCCAGTGGGAAAGCAGAACCCCATGTGCTGGGAAGAGTATTCATTCACCCCGAATCGCCTTCTACTGGCCGTTACTGGATGCACCAACCGGTCTCTTTCTACAAACTCAAACTTACTAACAATACCTTGGACCAGGAAGGGCATATCATTTTGCACTCTATGCACCGCTATCTACCTCGGCTACACTTGGTGCCTGCTGACAAAGCCACAGAAGTGATTCAGCTAAATGGTCCTGATGTCCATACCTTCATTTTTCCACAGACAGAGTTCTTCGCTGTCACTGCCTATCAAAACATACAAATTACACAACTGAAAATAGACTACAACCCGTTTGCTAAAGGGTTCAGGGATGATGGCCTGAGCAGTAGATTTCAGCGTGATGTGAAGCAAAATGGTAGCTCAGACCAGGAAGGAGGTAGTGTTAATAGTTCTCCAAGCCATCACAGACATCTCACTGAAGGTGAAATTTTTGATCCAGAGCAGAGGGACATAGAGACATCACTTAGTGCAATGTGTAACGCAGATTTGGATAGAGAATCTATCAGTCCATATCATGACTTTCTGGGTTTTATGGAAATGGATACGTGTGATAGTCCGATATTAAAACAAGAAGCACCTGAAAGGTAGGCTCAAAGTTTCTTTTTAAAATGTGATCAATATTTGGATAAATAATCTGCTCTTAACCATGCTGGGTACAAATTATACTTTTGATAAAATGGTTTTTATAGAGATCTGCCTATACAGGTAGTTAGAAAAGGAAGGCAAATCAAGTTTTGCAGAATAAACAGCATTCTGCAGCAGTAGGCAATATTAAGCTACAATGAGCATTTCTTAATTTGTTCTCCTGTACTGCTTATGCACTTATTCCTACATGTGGTAGGAGGAGTTCCCTTATATTTTGGAAATGGAAATGTTCAAGTGTGTGATCCATATGAATATTTTCCTGTACACTCATCAGTTAAACAGTGTATTTATATTGACCTCATATTGAGGTTATTTCATGGAGAAATCCCTTCAAGCACTCAACGCAGATCTGAAAAATATATATATGCCATTGCGCTCTCTGGAGGAAGAACTGTGCATAAGCAAACACATTGAAGTTTTTTGTAGATGTTCCTGGATATTACTTGACTTAAACATCCTTCTTGCTTTTATTTTAGGAACTATTGTCCTGGCTGTGTCCAATGTGCTGCCCTCTGCCCCTGAGCTTGTTGAATAAAAGTCTTTCTAAATGGGTAGAATATAAGGCTGGGATTATTTTTAGCCAATCAAAGGCTGCATTCCTTTGCTTACTTAGGAGTAAATCTTGGAACAGCGCCGTCTTAAGCGCCCCTGTCGCCATGGTGCGCCAGATCTCTCCGGCGCCCTTCCGCCCCGTTTCCCAACGCGGTGGGCGTGGTGCTGCTGCGCGGCGGGCAGACACAGCGCGATCTCTCCGGCGCCCTCCCGCCCCGTTTCCCAGCGCGGTGGGCAGGTGGGCGCCGCGCGCAGTTCCGCAGCGGACCGACGGACCAGCCGGCCAGCGGGCGGGCGCAGCTCGCGGCGCCCTCCTGGTGGGCCGGCGCCATGGTGCCCTGCGCCACCGGGGGTCTATGATGAGCCGGCCCTGTCTTGGAACACAGTGGGCCTTAATTCTGAGAAAGTATGCTTACAATTGGGCTGTAAAAGTTCAACGTGCCTTCATTATAACATGGTATCATGTATCAAACAGCAAAAGTGAAGCTGAATATCTGTATTTTGCCACTTTCCCAAGGCATTTACCATGCCTTCAAGTAGCCATCCAACAGAGCTATTTCGAGTTTAAAGAGCTGTTGAAATCTTGCCCACAGCTGATGTTATTGGAGCATTTGTGAGCTACTTCGATGGTGAAGTCTCTTTGTGCTGAATTTGAAGCTGGCATTATTGCAAATCCAGTGAAAGTAGATTCTAGAGCATTAACTTTCATCATTAATCTAGTCAGGTTGTTTGTGATCAGTTTCAGCTAATGGTACCTGGATTTTTTTACCCTTGCCTTTTGACTTTTAATAGCCCAGAGGGTATTGACTGGGTGGATCAAGGAGATGATAAATTCCTCTTTACAGGTAGAGGGGAGTGGCCACTTTCTTGAAAGGCAGTGGTGCAGGCACTCTTTAAGAAACTCCCTAGATCTAGCAGTTTGTGACAACTACTTCCTAGTCACCAAAAAATCTATAATTTGGGGGTAAGGTGATTTAGAAAGGTGACGGCACCAATTTCAGTCTGGATTGAAGTCTAGTTTTGGCACCAAAATGGTCTTTGTCACTTTTGTGGCGAGACCTCTCAGTAACTTTTGCTATCACTAGCCATAGTATCTTGTTGGACCAGCTCTGTGCTTTGGAAGCTGGAGGCATGGAAATTGCAGTCCCACCTGCAGAGCTGATTTCAGAAAGTAGCAGTTGGGTACTTCTACTTGGCAACATGGCAGTTGTGCTGTGGACGGTCATCGGGATTGGGAGCAAAGTGTCAACAAGATACCCAGCTCTATATTTCTCATCATCAGAGTCAATCGAGGCTATGTAATGTTGGAATGGTTCCTCACATTAGTAATGAGCTGGGTAAAGAGAACTGAGCCTTGTGGTGACATGGGGTTCAGGAATTGAATAGACAGCCTATTCTTGAGGAAGTCAGACTTTCCTAGAAAGAACAGATGTGTAGTCTAGACATATTCCTTAATCCAGCAATGTCACTGGAGGCTAAAGTGGGTTCAGTGGTGCCGAGTGCCTTTTCCCAGTTACTGGAGAAAAAGGCACAGTTACCCGTTCTCTGGTAACTTCCTGTTTGGTTTATTTTAATATGCTTTATTTGGTGTTGTCCTTGAAGATGGTCTAGAAGCGGCAACCATTGAAGACTGCAGCTGCCAGAATGTACAGAACTGAAATAACGTAACACTGATTCTAAAAGGTCTGCCTTGGGTGCCTATAGTCAAGGTTCCTGTGTTGACTATGAAACCTTAAATAACTTGGGACCCAAATATTTGAAGGAATGTCTCATCCTATGTCAGCTTGTCATCATTTCCTTAGATCAAGGCAGGAAGCCCTTCTTGTTATCTTGCTCTGGATGAGTTAGATAATGTGGGGACACAGGATGAGTATGTGGACATTTTTGTCATGCTTGTGCCAGGCAAGGATCTTCTTTCCTGGGCTTTTGCTCAATATTCAGTATTAGTGTGGTACGTTAAGTAAGATGCCTGTGTGTGTTTGCCTATGGGTTTTTCTCATTTCAAGGATGTGTTATTTTTTTCCTTTCTCTTTTTTAATTTTTAAATTGATTTGTTTTCAGTGTGTTGTATGTTCCTTGCTCTGGGAACATTTGATGAAGGGTAGGCTATAAAAGTACTCGGATTGATCAACATCTTCTGAGCCAAAGCAGTTGGAATACATGTGGGTGTGCAATCTCTTGCTAAACATTCAAGTAGCTCAGGCAGGTTTAGGTGGTGGGAGCCAAATTCTGCCTATTCCCTATATGCAGCAGCAGCAGCAGCAGCATTGTAGAAACATTTCCAAACATTTAAGCACTAAGAAGAAATAATTCAGGGCTGTAGAACTGGGAGTGGCCCTGGGTACCAAGTGTGATTGTTGCACTCACTACATGGCAAGTGCGTAAGAGATAACCTTGAGCTGTCTTACAGCCCTTCTATGGTACTGCTGATTTGCTGCTGCAAAGGACAAAAAGTAAAGTGGCTCTTACATGCATTTGAGCCAAGAAAGAAAACAGTATGGTCCATGAAAAGACAGTGTTGGGTTTAGGGTGACTCATTAAAAACTATATTGAATGAGGTGCTGAAGGAAACATGCTGCACCAATTAATTGCCTTTATTCTGAATTTCCCTCTTCAACTTTAAAAGTAGCAGTAGTGATAGAACTCCCCCTGGTGACATCAACATCGCAGGAGTTTGATGTTTATTCTTCAGCCAGTTACCTGGGGCCAGTATCACAGCACAGTCTTGTCTCTTCTTTGTCTCTAGTGCAGTCTATTTTTCTAGTTTCACTTTGATGAGTACACCCCTAAGATTATTTTTCTTTGGCCATGGTCAGCGAAGAAGGGTTTCTTTGGTCATGGTCAGTTGATAATGATCAGGGTTACAGAAACACTTATTCCTTTGGGAATTTGCCCCATGATTCATAGTGTAAGCTCAGGCAAAGCATGGGTTGGGGCTGGAAGCAGAATACATAATATGAGGCAAAATAAATATATTTTCCAAGGGTAGTGTATGGAAATAACACTTCGCCTCATTTGGAATGGAGAACAGCACAAAAGCAGATTTACTGTAGACTTTTCTTACTGCTTTCTCATCAGTAATAACAAATATTCTGAATAAATAATAATAATAATAATAATAATTAACCTTTTCCCCCAACAGGATTGAAAGCACATTAAATTAAAAAGAGAGAAATGCTAAAAACATAGAAAAAGCACTTGTTAAAAACAATTAAGCATTGAAGTAAAATTATTATTATTATTATTATTATTATTATTATTAAAATAATAAAAGAAATAAACAATTTATTTATTTGGTAAAAGCTGCAAAAGAGTTTTCTAAAGCTCATGTTTTAAGCATTATGCTGTTGCACTGAATTCAAAGTAATTGCACCATCCCAGTTGTGAATAGTGAGGCAGAAAGCAGGCTGTTAGTGACTATTTGGAAATGATAATCTGTTAAAACATATTTGCATGCCACCTATTCACTAAGCTGGTATTAAAAAATTACTTGCATAATACGATTTAAAGAAGTTTAAAACTAGTCTTTACAAAAGTGAATGTGGGTTGAGAAGAGAAAGTGCATGGGGAACAAAACTTAGGAAGGTCTGGATGAAAACACAGTTGAAAATTAAGTGGGCCATGCTGTTGAGCGCTCTGTAGCAAAGACCCATTATGTACAGTGTATTGTTATAACAATAACAATTAATTACTGGGAAATTAGTGCATGAAGAAAGATAAGAGACCCACTATCCTCAGGACATGAACCCCTAGATCATCTAACTAGGTTTAGTTGACCTGATGGGAGTGAAAGCCTTCATTTTTAATTGAATGCGTACATACAGTTGTAAGAGTTACTGTTAGTTATTTGTTAACATGAACATAGTTAACTTACAGTGTGCTGTAGCTTAGCTGTGTTTCTCACTGTCAGCTGTTCTTACTCTATTGTGATTTAATGTAGTCCAGTAATCTCTCAAATGCGAGGTGACAGTTGCTTGTTGGTTCATTGTGAATAATAGGATTTTTAAAAAAGAGACATATTTTGTGTATGTGTGCAAATTAGTGCTTAGAGTGTATTATCCACCTTTAGAGATTGTATGTTAAAGTTTCCTTAAATAAATAATGAAAAAGAAAACATTTAAATGAGTATGTGACCTAAATGTAGATATATCTGTTAGGCAACGTTTGTTAGAGCTGACCTTGGTGCTACTGTTTTGTTGATAGTCTGAATTGTAGGTATTTATATTTGTATGGTATAAATTTGTCTTTAAAAAGAAAGGCGATATATTGCTTGTTCAGGTTTTTATTGTGTGTTTTTACTACTTTGCAATTGTTTTTCCCCTTTCTTGTCTAGTCCAATAGGAAGTCCTTGTCAGAGTCGCTCTCGTGTGGCATCCCCTTTGAACTCAAATGGAGGCATCAATGTTGTTGTGAAAGAGGAACCTGCAGATGACTATGATTATGGGCCAAGTGTATGTATGGAAGGAATAGATGTGAAGCAGGAAAAAGCATGTAACATGGTAGAAGAATATTCAAATAGAGTTGACTCCATCCTGGAGAAGCGGCGAAAGAATCACAGGGATGTAGGCAAGAAGGAAATGGAATTTGAATCCCGTAAGCGACTACAGACCAACCAGTTGGGTGTTGCCAAAGCAAAGATGTTGAAACTAGATAGTGAAAAGATGCCTGTAGTCTATCTAGCACCCTGTGCAGTTAACAAGAATACAGTAAAGGTCTCTGCTCTTTCACAGGCCATGTTGTCTCTTTCTAAAAGCGCAAAATCACCTTTGAGTCATCCATTAGATTATTTGCCTACTTGTTTTGAAAATAACAGTGTCTCCAGCCCCTTTACAGCTTTGGAAACAGAGGAAATGCTAACTAGAAAACAGGTATCTGAAAATAATGTGCCACACAAATCACCTACGGCAAGAGATGTGCAATGGAAAAATACTGAAACCTGTAACAGTCTTACCATAACAAAGAAAGTATCTAGCTGTGGTCTCAAGGCCACTACATACCGTGGCCCTTCTTTAGCTAACTTAGTGGGAGGGAAGACAAATGCATTCAACAACCATATTTCCCGCAAGAGTATTGTTGGTAACCAAAAGGTTAGGTTGCCTGGCCCACGTAAAAGAGGAAGACCACGGAAAATAAGGTTTTCTGAAGTTGGAAGACCACCTAAATATACTAGAAAGTCTATTACAACAAGAAATTATGCCTCCTTCGGACCTGGCAATATCCATTTGGATGTTAAACCCGACCTTGAGGATGTGGACGGAGTACTCTTTGTATCATTTGCATCCAAGGTAATTCTATTTCTGAAATTTAAAGTTGTTAGAAGTACTATGTCACATTAGAAAAGCCATTAAGTTAAAAATCTGCAGATGTATTTCTTAATTGACATTGAACCATGGGATCTTGAGTTTGCTTAAGCTTTGCATTGTGGCTTTCTATATTATGAAACTCTTGATTATTAGCTCCAAATGTAATGATTTGGACTCTGAGGCTTGGGATGGTATGCAACACTGTGTATCAAGGGGTGGTAGATGAGTGGAGTTTTCACCCAGCAGGACTTCATCTTCTTCACCTGTGCAGTCCCCCAAAATCTGCTTCAGAGGGTCCCCCAAACCTTTGGAGCAGATAGAATGTTTAGAGGGGTCTTCAGAGTGGAAGAGAGGAAGAGTAGATCCACATGTGGGGTGACATACATTCTGACAGAGGCAATCTGCTACACATATGGAAACCTCCATGGACTGTTTTGGAGCCAAAATGTGGTGTTTAGGGAACATATGGGTGGTATATGGATCTACAGCATTCTAAGACACCCCATGCCCCCAACATTGCTCGAAACCAACCCTGAAACAACAGCCCTAGTGCTAGTATAGTGAATTTCCTTCCCTTGTGTTCAACGGAAGAAGGAAAATAAAGAAACAAAAGCAGGGGGAAAGGGTGGGGAATTGGGGCCCCTGCCCCTGCCCTGACCACATGTAGCCAGCAGGGCTCTGGATGTAGTAGTTGCTCTACCATCAATTTCCCCACCACCTGGAGCTTTTGATTGTCTCTGGCATAATAGAATAGTGTTTTGTCAAGGCATATATTTTATTCTTTTTACATTTAGGAAGCTCTGGATATCCACAATGTTGATAGATTGGAAGAAAAAGAAAAAAATCAGAATATTCAGACTTCTTCTCTGACTACATGTGAAAAAGAAGAATCGCAGGATATACATACTTCTTCACTGGATGCATGTATTAATCCAGGTAATGATGGGAGTATTAAAATGGCTTATAAAGGACCAAATCAGGTGTGCAGTTCCCGAGCTGGTGCAATCTACTTTAGAAGCAAAACAAGAAACCTTGTATGTTAGATGCAGATAATCATTTAACTCCCAACTAGTTTAGCCCTATGGATACTTCTCTTTCTCCCTAAGTGGCCTAATGTTCAAGTTTGCCAAGCCAAGCAAATGTAGCAGAGCTGAAGGCTCATCCCGACTTCCTTATTTGCCACGTTTCTGGGCACAGGTTTGGACTTTAAAGCTTCGTGTCCAAGCATTTCTTGTTTAGTCGGAGCACTTTCCCTGGGAAAACCACATTTTACTGCTGATTCAGAGCAAATAGCAATCAGGTTTTCCATGGCACAAAAGGAAGTCTGGATGAGCCCTGACCAGTTCTTTTTGGCATTTTCTCCCTGGCTGGATCTACACTGATCTGGAAAATGCTATTTTTTATATATATAAAAAAAACCCCACTAAAAATTAGTTCCCAATGCAATTTCCCATTGGCGAAAGATCACTGCTCTACAACACCCTCTGGTGTCACATTTTTATAATGCTTTTTTAATATTATTACTCACCAGTGTCGACAAGTCCACTGTCTCTGCTGCAAAAGGTTTGCAAGTTTCATAGAAATGCTAAGCATGTTGTCCAGCCTTTGAGGTTCTTTCTCTCTCCAAGACTTTAAAATACTGAGCACTAAGTGAGGTGAGAAAGAGATGAGAAGCAATTGGCATTAACCCTGTACTGTTGAGAGACAGTGCAGTTGCCCTCATCCAGTTCCTCTCTCTCTTTTAGGAGTTGTTGGGGGAAGAGTATTGTGTGTGTTATGGGATTGGGGTAGAAAGCAAACGATGCTTAGTCAAGTGAATTAAAATGGTAAAGATATTTCAGCAATTTAAATATTTATTTCACAGACAGTCAGAGAATACCACAGCTGGAAAAAGAATTGTTGGAAGAGCTGAAGTCTTATAAGTACAAGCAAGTGATACATCCTAGTCTTCGGGAAGGTAAGTGTAAGCTCTGTGAAGCATGTACCAGCTTTGCATTTTCGAATGCTGTATAGAATTTTTATATGGCATTTTCTTCTTGTAGTGGGACTAAAGCTGAACTTAGTGGACCCAACAATGAGTATTGATTTAAAATATTTGGGTGTGCAGCTACCACTAAGTTATTCTGATGAATACACATTGTGGAAGAACCTAAGGACCAATTCCAGTTCTTATGGTAAGTCACCATCTTTCTTAACACTGCAATGAAGCTTAAAGTTTGAGTTACAGGATAGCTTTATGTCTTTAGAAGAAGCACTTCTGTTTTGGTAGAACAAATCATGAACACTTCACTGTTAGCACTGAAATTTTGACTTTGCCTAAAAGATCTGCTGTTCAATAGCTGCATTTACGATTAGTTGTTTGGTCCCATATGGTAGAGTAAACTGAGGCTAAATAGTTATGTACAGCTGAGCACACCTTAACCCTACTAATTTTAGTTGAGTTAGAAACACCTTACTCTGCATAGGATTGGGCAGTGCTTAAAGGTAATGGTTCTGAAGGTTCTTTATTTTAAAATGTATGAGCATAATCTGATAAATTGTTACCTAGCAGCACATAAAACTAGCTTGACTGTCTTTCCCACCAGATACTGGGCTTCCTTTTGTTTCCAGGACTGGAAAGACGAATGACTTCACAAAGATAAAAGGATGGCGAGGGAAGTTACATAGTTCTTCAAAAAATGAAGGTAAGATGTAGGATGTGTTTCCTGCTACTTTCTCTGAGTCAAATGAAATGGGGAAATGAACTCTCCAGACACCTGCACCCCAGAGTCACTTAACATAATGGATTAATTGGGTGTCTGGTTATTCCATCTACACAACCCCTAAGTACACTGTTAATCAGTAGCTGTAACTTGGTAGAATTATAGGCGTGCATATTGTCTAAAATAAGGGTGTCAGCTAAGAGATCTAACTGGGATACTGATCTGCAGCTTACTGGCAAGCATGATGACATGCCTAAAATGTATAAAGTGGACTGAACTTGTAAGGCAGGCTTCCTCCAGATTTTTGGCCCTCCAGATGTTTTTGGCCTACAACTCCCATGATCCCTAGCTAGCGAGGTTGAGGAAGCCTGTTGTAAATACATTGCCCACAAGGTTTTTATTGATACAAGTTCTTCTCACCCTTGAAGAATACAGAAGTTAACTCTAATAACTTTCCAGGTCTAACTTTTTCTGTACCAAAAGAGAAACAAGTTGTATCATCAATTGGCACTCTGCTTCTCAGCCAGATATTATTAAATATATATTTTATTAGTTTTTCCAATATCATTCCAATAACAGCCTCATTATAACAAAGCCAACTTTGTCCAATTAATACAGTTATTAATACCAATTACTTAAATACCGAATTACACAATTTAGTTAAAGTAGCCCCCTCATGTGCTAGATTTGATGGTTTTCTTCTTCTTCTTTTTCCTGCATTCCAATATCTAAATAGTTTCAATTCCCGGTACTTCCTCTTCAATATAGTAATCCCTTATACAACAGCTGCGATATTGCGATATCTATTCATGTTGATATATTAAGTAATTTATAAAGCTTCAAGTGAGGAACTCTTACTGTAATCACTGTTCTTTCCTGTGTATGGCAATTCCCCCCCCCCCCATTATGTTACCCCAACCATATATATACCCCTGTGTTCTTCATTCTTCCAACTATTGATGCTTCCCATCAAGACTCGGGGGGAGCGATTATTTCACAGTTTTACAAAAGTCTCTGCATTGCTTCATCCAGTGATTCAATTTTTTTTCGTGCAAGGAGCTTGTTAAAGACCACTCCATCCCAGTAAATAAGCTGTCTTCTCCATTTTTTTCCAGCCTAGGAAGAGCTGTCTGTTTCCAAACTGCAAATAGTTAACAAGAAAGCCTCTGTCCTTGCAACAGACAGACTCCTCTCCTCCCCACAGCAGAGATTTATGACCAATTATAATTCAAGTTAGTTTAAATTCCAAATTACAGTGGTACTAATCCGTTCCAGAAGACCGCCAGAGTTCCAAAATGTTTGAAAACCGAGGTGGAAAGGGCTGGCTGCAAATGCAGTTGAGAAAATTGAAAAAGACGCAGTGGAAGCCGTTTGACTTTTGAGGCGTGTTCGAAAACGGAAGCATTTACTTCCGGGTTTTTTGCCGTTCGGGTTCCGAAACGTTCGGCAACGGAGACATTCCAGAACCATGGTACTACTGTATCTCAGTCTCCTTCACATTCCTTTGTAGGTAACGGAGAGTGGGGGGTTATCTCTATGTTCCAACATAATCCTTTCAGAAAGTGGAACTTCCCCCCACCCCTTTCTCTCTCTCTCCGTTCGTTTCCTCTCACACATGCAGTTCCAATTGTGATGTTACATCCATATTAATAGTCCAATTTCTTCCAACCTCACTTGTATATACGTATTTTAAACTTGCATTCTGGGGAGGGTTGCTGAATCATAAATGTAGGGAAAAAAGACTTTGGATAAAGAAACCATGGGCTCCTCTCCCCGCACCGTCTCCGGCACCGAATGAAATGCCATTTCAGTTCAGACCTTTAAATCCATGCAACTAGGTTGTTGTTCCGCAGTTTGTAGTCTCATCGCTTCTAGCAAGCGCCTGTATTTTAATCCAATTAAAATTCAATTAGCAGGACAATCTGCTTCCAGAAATGGATCAGGGGGGTTGTGTTAGTCAGAGTGCTCCTTGCACCCAGTGCCTTTACGTGCCCTCGCATTCCACCCAGAGAGGAATGCAAAGAGTTTTCCCCATCATTCTTTGTTTATCTCTGTCTGTCTCTCCCTGCGATGTTGAGGGAGACCTCCATTCCTGGTGTAGGTAGAAACAGGAAGCCTCAGCCAAATATTATTAGTGCCCAATGAAGTTTGAAAAGGATTAATTCACTCTTCAGGGACTGAAGTAATAATACAAACATTTTATGTAAAAATAGAAGATGAGCTTGGTTTCAGATGCAATGCTAAGGCAAACCATAGCTTAGCTCTGGGTAGTGTCCTCCTCAGGTCCTCCTCAGGACCTGTGGAGGAGCATGGCATCCATAATCTTTGCTCCGAGAACCTACATATTTGCTGCTTTGTGTTTAGCCTTGATTTGGCTTAGAGCTCTGTGTGAACTGGGCCAGTGTATAGAGTTGATATGATTGTTTATATCAGCCCCTGAAGAAGGAAAGGATCCTCTCCAAATCACAAGCACAAATAAAGTTTGACATTTCTTGAGAAATAGTTTGCTTTTGCTTTTGTGTACAATGTGCCTCCCCCTTTTGTTTACTTCTGTTTCTGAGAGCTGGAAGACTTTCAGAAACAGCACTAAACAAACAAAAAAACCAAACCACCTTTCTGCTTCTATAGTGGACGATGTTTGTTACCACAGCTACTCTGTACATCAGTTTCTAAAGCTTTTACCAATGTAATCAATGCAAACACATCACAGTGAAGTTGACAATACTCAATTGAAAATTGATTTATATGATTACAGGTAGCATTTTAGAAGGCTCCTTGAAGAACCGATCTGCCTTCTGCAGTGACAAGCTTGATGAATATTTGGAAAATGAAGGGAAGTTAATGGAAACAAGCATGGAATTCTCTCCTAGTACATCCAGTTGTCCTGTGGTTTACCAGCTTCCAACTAAAAGCACCAGTTATGTACGGACACTAGATAGTGTTCTGAAAAAACAATCCAGTGTTACTACTAGCTCTTATACTTTCAAGCCTCTTTCTGTGCCTTCTGTCTCTAGAAAGAAGAGAGAGAACATTAAGAATAAAAAGCAAGCAGTTTCTAGAGGCAAAGAAAAGTCACCCCAGAAGCCTACAATAGGTTTGCCTGTTGTAACAAAGCAGAAACGCAACTTGGCAGCTTTGGAAGAGAAAGTCACTAAGTCTCAGCCAAGTAGTCAAGCAGTTAGTGAGATAGATGCTCTCATGGCATCAAGCACAGAAGAAAATGTACAGGGGAAACAGCGTCAGGCACAGCAGCAACAACAGAGTAGTCGCTTGCCAAGTTTATCAAAGACTCAGTTGAAGCTGATGGATTTGGAGGTTTGTGCATTGTGGGATGGTAAACCACGGACTTACATTACTGAAGAACGAGCAGACTTATCTCTGTCTACTTTACTCACTGCTCAGGTGAGTTACTCTGTTTATGAAAGTTTAACAGTGACTTGCCTTCAATATATTTTCCATTTCTGAATAATGATGTTAATAGACATACTTCTATGGTGAGGGATTTCTACAATTTAGGGGTTGCCAAAGAGATAGTCAACCCTGGGGCTATCATTCCCTGCACTCTTAAGGGTGACAAAACTACAAATATCTTAATACACAAGAGGGTCTGTAGGTTAGGGTCTTAAACACCAATGAATTGGGTCTGGGAGCTGGCAAATACATGTTGGCATCTGTCTGTCTCGAGACAGTGGGGTATGCCTCTGGGAGCAAAGTCAAATCACTGCATTAGGTGTACCCTGTTTAGGGAAGCTTTTAATGTTTAATAGATTTTTTGCATTTTAATGTTCTGTTCTGTTGGAAGCCGCCCAGAGTGGCTGGGGAAACTCAGCTAGATGGGCGGGGTATAAATAATAAATTATTATTATTATTATTATTATTATTATTATTATTATTATTTAGTATTACCGAAGTGACTTTCCAGGGCACAAGCCTGAGTAGTGTGTATGGAGTTACTAGACAGCCCAGACAACAAACTCCCCCCTCTTGGCTTTGCTGATGTGGTCCAAAGGAAAGCAGAGCAATACGTTTGGTACCAGCTTAGCTACAGGAGTTGCCCAAAGGGCGTACGAGGTGCCATCCAACCATTTTAGGGACTCCACTCCAGATTTGTGTAGGGTTTAGTCCTTAGCCTTTTCTCCTTCCAAAGATATCCCATAAGGCAGTGCAGGTTTAGGATCAGAGTTTTCCTTTTCCTAAATGGGCTACCTTCCCAGGTTGATGAGCCTAACCCCTCTACAGCATGTGCAGAACTCACCTTCTTGACCATTGGACCCATTATTGGTCTCATCTGCTCAATTTGCCAGAGCCTGTCTTTGCATGCAGGGGAAGCCCCTAACTCATCAAGGGTCTGAGACCCATTGGCTACTGTCACCTGATTAAACTGGCCAATTGAAGCCATTCCTCAGATGTGGCCGCTATCGCATGCTGGCAGCTTTTAGGACCCACAGGTGAGAGCTGAGCGCAGGTGGACAAACTACCCCAGAAGGAGCATGGCATGTCCCCCACCAGAGGCACTACCCCTCCTCTAACACTCCATAACTGGAAACTAGTGCAGCTGTTTTAGAGCAGGTGTTATATGAGCTCTAACTGGAAACCCAGTCAGTAATCCAGGTGCTGTATTTTGGACCAGTTGAAGCTTCAATATTGCACATTAACTGGATTGGAGCTTTGATAGTTAAGGATGCATGTAGGCAGACTTACACTTGCATATATTGGTTTCTGGATTAATAACTATAATGATAAGATGCACTTCTGATTAAAAATGCAGTCATATTTGCATTGGTCAAATACACATTCCCATTCTATTGGCTACATTGTTGCTAGAATTATGTATTGCAGATAGTCTATTTCAGCAAAAACAATGGCATCTTGCAGCACCTTAAAAGCTGCTGTTTTTGTTGCAATTGACTGAATACAGCTTCCCTCTGGATCTGAATTGTAGCTTATTATCTACATTGTGGTAATTATGTATGCAGATACTTATCTGGAGATTTGAGAAGAGTTATGTATCTGCATTTTTCAGGCTTCACTAAAAAACAAACCTATCCACCAAATAATCAAAAGGCGAGCACCACCATGCAACAATGACTTTTGCCGGCTTGGGTGCATCTGTTCTAGCTTAGCTCTTGAGAAACGCCAGCCTACGCATTGCCGCAAACCAGACTGTATGTTTGGCTGTGCTTGCCTAAAAAGAAAGGTAGTCCTAGTTAAAGGAAGTTCAAAGCAAAAGAAGATCCTGGAGAAGTCTCTGTGCGGAAGGAATAGATTGTATTGCGAAAATGAAGTGAAACAACAGGAAGAGGTGATGGAAAAAGAGGAGAAGAAAGAGAAACTGAAATCTAAAGATAAGAAGAAGAAGAAAAAGGTGGAATATAGTAAGTATAATCAGTAGCAAGCAGCTACTTCCTTTTGTTTGGGAGGGGGGTGTTTGTAAGTTTGTAATTATGCATGTTTCTGAATTAAGTAGCAAATGAGAATTTCGAAATAAAACTTGTCCATAAGACATTTAAATATCAGTTAAATTTCAGTTAATCTAAAGTTAATTGTAACTTAATTTTATTGAAACTAGTGGAGCATGTTAATCAGTGGATTCATTTGGCATTAATGAGACAGGCTGATTATCCTTTACATACAGTGGAACCTCGGTTTACGCCTACCTCCGTTTATGAACGCCTCCGTGTTTACATCCGGGTTCCGCGACGTTGGATGCGCAGAAGCGATCTGCGCAGCTTGCGCATGTGCAGAAGCACTCTATCAGTGCTTCACGCACGCGTAGAAGTGTGCCTTCGGCGAGCGAATGCCTCCGCATAACGGATTGCGTTCACAAATCGAGGTACCACTGTACTTACCTGGAAGTAAGACCTATTTAGCACAAAGGGGCTTGAATCTGCGATGACATGCATAGGACCAGGAGGTTTTGTGTGTACCTGTCTATCTCTGCCCTAAACTTCCCTTTCACCCAGGGTCATATAAATTACTCAAGCTTGGAGCTCTTTCTCCATAATATAAAAAAGGTCATCTTTATCATTGGATAATGCTTGTGTGATATTTTTATATTAGAGTAGGTATTCTTCACCTTACAATAAATTATTAAATCTTTCTACTAGCTATATGTGGTACAGAGCCAGAAAAGCCTGTTAAGAACTTTCCACTGTGGGTTAAAGTAGATGGAGAAACGGATCCAGAACCAGTTTACATCCCAACACCATCAACTATTGAACCAACAAAATCTATGCCACCTGTCCTAGAAGTCTTAACATCCGATGGCAAACCTGCAGCTGGTGAAGGCAAACCTGCTACCAGTGGAGTCAAATCAGCACGAGTTTATGCGCCTAGACCCAATCCAGTGGTAAGCAAAAGAAACGAGATTTCGAAGCTGAATCAAGAGTATTCCACTTGTTTATGGCAAAGGCAACCCAAGACATTTGTTTTTTAACTCTAATATGGGAATGTAAACCAACATATTGGACTGTACCAAACTGGTAACATGGGGGAATGGAAAGTAAGGAATTAACAGTATCTTATCTTAAACTTTAAACTGCGCAAGACACTCTGTTTAAAGTTTAAATAACATATAACTTTTACTTAGTGTACTTGCAATTGCAGATTAAAATATACAATGCAGGGGGATGTTTCTTACGTTGCTAATACGTCTTACGTAAAGTGTTACAGACTAACTAACTCTGAGGCATAGCATACCTGCTGCTGTTACTGTTAGGACTGTTCACATAACTGTACCAACTGAAATAACTGCCTCAGGTGGGGCTTATTTTAGGAAAAATAAATATAAGATGGTGTCTTATTTTCGGAGAAACACGGTAATGGACAAAGGGAGGCAGTTTTTACTTATTCCTCCCTGCAGCCCCCCAGAACAGTTGCATTGGGAGCTACAGAGGGAGGATGAATTGGCAGGAAATCACCTCCATCCTTTTGTTATTGGATATCTGCTGGAGCACCATCACTAAGAGGACCAGCTGGATTCTGCCATAATCTTTACCTATCTGCTCCCTTTGGCATTTTGTCTAGGTTATTTGGTGATAAAAGTGGAGAAGGGGAATGGTGGAACAATGAGGCTTTTCCATGGGTGCACTTCTAACTTGGAAGTCTATTTATGTTGGTTTATAGATTCGAGAAGAGGATAAGGACCCTGTCTATATATATTTTGAAAGCATGATGACTTGTGCTCGTGTTCGGATATATGATCGTAAAAAACAGGAGAAAAAGCAGCAGCAGAGGTGCCCTTGGAATTCTGAAAAACACATTGAAAAGGTAAAATGTTGTGGCCTCATATTTCCTTTATTAATGCACTCTGAGTAAAAAATATTGACATCAGACAAGCACCTTCATTATACTGTTTTAGACACCTGCAGAAAACCTTTTCTGTTTTGATGGGCCTAACCAGACCCATGATCTGATCTTAAATCTGTAAATGTTTTACTGTGTTTATTGTTTAAAAAGTTTTTAGAATGGTTTAAATGGTTTAAATATGTGTAAATATTTTATCACAGATTTGGTTGCTGCCCTGAGCTCTTTTGGTAGGAAGGGCAATATATAAAGCAAAGAAATAAATAAATAAAAACTATGCCGTAGAACAATGAATAGAAGATAGGGTTTTCATTTCTACTGCAGAATGCTGGGAGAGGTTTAACATTTTTCTTCCCTCTATTTTCCTGATGAAGGTGCATTCACTTCCCTGCTTATAAAATAGCTGCTATTGAGACTAAAGGGAAATTACCCTCTGGAGCTATTATCAACCACAAGGGGATGGGAGGGGTCGGGGTGGTTTTTTTAGAGTTTAGCTGGCAAGAAACATTATAACATTCTCTGCCCGTACTCCCAGGCATCTACCGGTATATATCATAGTCATATGGCAAAAAATGGGGTCCAGCCATGCCTGGTATTGGGCCCTTTGTGAACTATTATATGATGAAAAAACTTGCACAACTGTCACACTTCTCATCATTTGATTGCTGGGATTTGAACTCTGTATTTAAATATATATTATTATTGGAAATGTGATTTTTTTCCCCTGCCTTGTCTTTTCCTCTTCTTTTAAATCTTTTCCCCAGGAACATGATCCTGAGCCCCAGCCACTTAATTTGGAAGATGCTAAAGAGCCCGGAGGTAAAATTAAAAACATGAACTTTGTCCCCAGGTTCTCAAATTCTGGAGTAGGTCTTTTGGGATAGGTGATGAGTGTGGGACTCCTAGACATTCTGAGGAGGAAGGTGACAATGAGATACATTAAGCCTTCCTTTTGGCCAGTTGACAATTGAACCTACCCCTGCTTTTTCAAATAAACAGGCATGGCAGCCTTGCAGCCGGACAACAGAGGGTTGGAAAGTGTTCCAGTAAGGGAACTGGGTGGTTAACTCACCTCCCCCCAATTTATCCATAACGTTATAAGGGAATGACCTGAGAAGAAGAGAAGCAGGGAAGAGCTGCTGCTGTCTTTGAATGTTTCCCTGTGTGCTGTGTTAGGCTATCACATTATTTTCTAATGTCATTGTTAGATTAATACCATGGATTTTTTTCCCACAGCAGTGGAATGCTTACAGTCATTTATGCTCAGGGTCTCTGCATGCTTGTATAATTCATTTCCTGTACTTTAACACCCATTGGTGTTCCCAGGACAGCTTGTGGAACAAGCATTTGTGGTGAAGGAGTATAACTAAATGAGTTCAGAAGAGTAGCTCAAGTTCCTATTGTTTGAGAAAGATGGGCTTAGTTGTTTGTTTTGCCTATGTTAAAATGCTAGTGATTGTGCGACATCTCAAGAGGTTGACCCAAACACTCTTGATTACTTACAGATAACACACAGAGACATACAGAAACATCCTTCCCTCCCCCCCCCAACGTATCCTTGAACTGTGGTGATGTCTCTCGCTTGCCAAGATGGAAAGATATACGTAGAAATCTGAGACTTGCATAGCTAAAATGTAGCCTAGTGTGCAAAGGTTTTGAGTCACATCCATTGCTCATCCCATTTTTGCCTCTGACATTGCTCATGACTGGAATGCGGCCCCTGCAAGATTCCATACAGAGGAATGTGGGCCCAGGACTGCAAAAGGTTCCCCAACCCTTTGGTACATTTTTGGCCATCCTACCTTTGAAACTGATAGTGTTGCAACTTGTTAAGAAATGATAATGTAACCACTGTGCCTTTCTGGCAGATACAAATATTTCATTGAGAACAAGGGGTGGAGAACATGGCCCACTACTTACCGTAGGCATGGGGACTAATCAGGCATTGTTAATTAGGAAATGTTGCCCATGTCTTTGATTTGCTTGATTTCCTCTGCTGCTGCAACACTACAGAAACCTGTTTCCTTTCTTTTTCAGATAAACCCTGGTGGTTTTCCTGTAGTGCTGGGGATCCATCAACTTCATATGTACATCATACTTCACAAGATGGAACAACCAAACTAATTGAGATTGTTTCTGATTGCAACTGGGAGGAAGATCGCAATGAGATCTTGAATGTCCTGTCGCAGCATGTCAAGAGTAAGATGCCAAAGTCCCTCAAAGTAGGAAATTTTGTTATTGACCTAGAATCTGAAACCAAAACCTGGGATGAGAAGAACGCTCCTGTCTATTACTCCCGGGTGAAAATCTCCATGCTATCCAGTCAAAGCAAGGATGAAAAGGCCCATATTTCTGTTTTGGAGGCTTCTGAGAATAGATTGTCACCATGCAAAAAGACAGAAAAATTCACATTATTAACAGCTGGCATGTTACGGGAGAGGAGGAAGAAAGGATTACCTTTTTATGCTGGGCTTTCTCCTGCAGGAAAGCTGATTGCTTACACATGCAAATCTGATTTGAATTCCTCATCTTCGATTCAGGTGGGTTGGATTTCTTATGTGTTGATGATTTTTTAATGTGTTATTTCTAGGATACCAGGTGGTTTTTTCCTTGTGTATCATTTGCTTATTGAGTGGAGAAATACAACTAACATGGCATAGGCCTTTCCTGTGGGGCCAGGAGTGCAGTCTCCTAATCTTATCACTGGAGGAGAAAGAGGAGGCTCTAAGCCCCAATGTCCTGACTCCCTGGCCAGAAGGCAGCAACAGAACCCCAAGGCCAGCTGTCCAGAGTATCTTGTCATTCTGGCATATCCCCAGTGTGCAGTAAAAGGTTGGGTCCGCTTTTGAGATATGCACAGGTTTGAAAATATTTCAGTTCCAGTTGTAGGATGTTGGAGAGGGTGAAACTGAGATATGCATGTAATTGCACAGGATCCTCTGACAAATTCTTTCCTGCCCCAGTCTCTGGCAGCCCAGTGTTGCTCCTCCTGAAGCCTGCTGCTGCCCCAGTACCCAGAGCTAAACTGTGGCTTGACTTGGCATTAAGTCTGAACTGAGGCTTGAGGTTCACCTAGTTCCAGATACTGTAAACTGCAAGCTGTAGACATAGTTTCTTCTTTGCCTTACTGCTCATAGTTTATCTCTGGGAGGCAACCTATGAGCCCAGGTTCAGACATAATGCTAATTTAAACCGTGACACAGCTTTGAATAGCAGTACCAGAGGTGGAGGAAAGCAACCACAGTGTTTCCTGTGAGTACCCATATGCTCAATGCTTTCACACTTAGCCATGGTTTGGCTTAGCATTATGTGCAAACTGGACCAGTGTCTGAATTTTTTTAAAAAATATTATCTACAGTGATAACCACTGTTAGTCATCTGCAGAGTAAACCCATTTAGATCAGTGGACTTAAATTATGTAAGGCTGTTGATTTTAGTGGGTCTAATCTGAATATGACTTGGTTAAATAACATTCATTGGCATTGGCCAGTAGTCCCTCTCAGTATAAAATAAATACCCTGTGGTATGTGATTGTCAAATTACACTGGATTCTCCTGATCTGCTGGATAGAGGAGTGGTCAGCTGGGAACCTTTTAGCCCACTAAAAGGTGGAAATCTAGCACTTCAGGGTTTCGGAGACCAAGGCTACAATCCTGTTCCTACTTTTTTGGGAGTAAGCTCCATTGAACAGATTGCAAACTTGCATAAAATTAAGTTGTGTTTGCTTGTACATGTAAATAGAATTTCTATTCTGAATCTATGTAATGGCTAAAGTGAGTGTTGGACCAGGACTGGGAAAACCCAAGTTTAAATCTTCATCAGCCATTAAGCTTACTGGGTAACCTTTTAAGACAGAATGAAATTTCAAACATATGGCATTGACAGTCAACTATCTAAAGGGGGGGGGATAAGGAACTGAACTGGGCTAGAGCTCCTTGTGTGAGCCTAATTAGTGCTTTGGATCCCAGGCATTGTTAAAAAAAAAGAAAAAGACAGGGTTAGCAAGTGTTTGTATATTTATCTTTTTATTGCAGGTTAATGGTAAAAAATACCCTCAAGCCAAACTGCTTCTAGGACAGATGGGAGCATTGCACCCAGCCAATCGACTTGCTGCATATATCACAGGCAGGCTGCGACCAACAATGCTTGACCCATCAACACTCAGTACTGCAATCTCCAAGTCAGAGTCTGATGCCAAGCTTGCTGCTTCTGAGCCACCGTCAGCTGAAGTGCCCACAGCAGAAATTTCGAAAACTCCATTTTCCAGTAACATGACATCCACTTCCACTGTAACATCACCAAATGCTCATGCCTCAACACAGAAGCAGATAGGTACGTTGAAACCTTATTTTCTGTATTATAAATTGTCTGAATTGTAAAGCATAAAAAGCATGGAATGTGAGAGTATAGTATTCATATTTATTTATGTTCTGTAATATCCTTCATCAAGCTGCTTTGAGACTTTTTTGCCACATGCAGCGACATTATACAGATGATTAGGTGCATTATGTTGAAAATGAGGCAGTGTAACCAGTAAGTGTTAATTGGGAAAGTGAGGCCTTAGCATAAAACTAGGTTGAGTGCTGTTATAGTTTGTGGAAGGGAAAGATAAAAACTGCTAATAGTTTTGATTTTGAAAATCTTTCTTTTCAGCTGCCCGGCCTTTACTACACAATGTGGCGTCTCAGTTGGTTATAAGCGCCGTTGGGGCACTACACCAGAAGGTTCCTGGAACTAGAATAACCCAACCTCTGACGGGACCACAGAAATTTAATATCAAATCTATGCCGCTCTCCCCTGGGGCAACCGCATTTACTTCTCCTGCTATCACTGTGTCATCACTTGCTGGAACTGCTGCTAGCCCACCCTGTAACAAAGCTCCCTGCTCCTCTGGCACCGCCAAAGCAAATGCTGTTGGAAAACCTGAAAACAGGACTGTATCAACCACAGCTACTAGGGCTCCTGTTAAAATAGCAAAATCACCTGGAATTGCTACGCCAGTTGCGACTGTAGCTTTGCCTGGAATAGGCCCGTCAGCTATTGGTATTCCAGTTTCTGCAGCATCTCTCTCTACAATCTTAACCACAACTGCATCCGTGACCTCGGTGCCCACACCAACTTCACCAGTTAGCTGTATTGCTCCTGGACTCTCAGGAATTAACAAAAGTCCTTTATCGAATCAAAAAGCAGGTAAGGTATACCCTTACTGATGGGCCAATTCTTGCTGGTCCACACACCTGTCACTTAGTCTGTCTATTATGAGAGACAGAAGTCCTTGGCAGACTTTTTGAGTGAATAAAGCCTTGTCTTAAAAAGCATTTCACTCATTTCAAATACTTCACATGCGTTTTCTCAGTGTTCCTCAAAATTTCAAATTTTTCAGCTGCAAAAAATACTGTGATAATAAAAGGACCTCCAAAGGGGTGCAGAGATAATGGCAGTTTCTCTTCCAAACTTTTCCTTGTTTTGGTTCCCCTCCTTCCCCAGAACCTTCATATCTCTCCTTTGCTGTGTGCAGTGGTTCAATACTTGTTCGCCAAATAACTTCTGCACAGCAAAGTTGATGCAAAAAGACTTCCTTGTGTATTGGCTTTAGTGTATTGGCATGAACTTGTGTATATATGGAGATGTCCTGGGGAAAATTGGTAAAAACTGTTTGAAATGGATTTCTATTCTTTCAAACCCACTTTTGCTCTTCAGACATTGCTTCCAGTTGGGGAACTAAATACAGTACTAGTTGCTAGAACAAACGGCAGAAGGTGTTGCTTTCATATTCTTGCAAGTTCCCCATAATGATCTGTCTGATCCCTGCTGGAAACATAATGTAGGAACAGATGGAACTTTGGTCACATAGATTCTTCGTTTTTGTTTTTTTAAAATGCTCTGTAAATCTTGCTGTATAAATGGGACTTCATTAAGATGAGTGTTGTTTCCTAATCTGGCAGGAACTACAAGCCCTCCAGGATTGTCTCCTGGAGCAGAGAAACGCATGGGACCACAGCTGCTTTTGATTCCAGTACCTCAGAGTTCTCCTACATTGCGACCTCAACAAAACACGCAAGTTGCTCAGGGGAAGAGAATGATTTTGCAACCTCTAAGGAATCCTGCTGGTGTGAATCTCTACCGACACCCCAATGGGCAGATTATCCAGCTTGTTCCGCTGCATCAGTTCCAACCTGCAGGGCCCCAACCTAGTTTATCACCCGTGATGTTACGTAATCCAGGTACAGAATGTGTCAAATCTTATTTATTCTATTTTCTGAGATAGAGCAGTTAAATATGGGGGGGGGGAGCATAGTTTCCTATAATTGTGCGTCTATTTTTGTTCAGTGCCTAAAATTAGTTTTAAAAATTGTAATTCATATGCTGCCCTTTAATATAAAATGCTTCCAAGCCAGGTCTCAAATACAATATAAATATGCATCGCAGCAGCAATAGTTGTAAAATCAGAGCAGCATAAAATAAAAAATAAAAGTCTTAGGAAAATTACCGGTAAGTACTAGGGTGGAAGGCATTAGAGTAGGTGTCACGCAAGCCTCCCTCAGAAGAGTATTCTGATAATAGGACCATCACCCACCACCAAGGTAGCTAGTTGCATCCAAGTCCACAGGGGGCAAGGGAAGTCTTCCAATGACTTCTGTAGCCTGGTTTGTACATAATGTTAAACCATAGTTGAAACTAAACCTTGGTATAACCCAACCAAAGACGTGCAGGTGCTCATAGCTAATGCATTTCTGGCTGCTGTGCTGCTAGAAAACAAGCCGGAGTTTATTACTTGCTAAATTTATATCCCACTCTTCCTCCCCAAAGAGCATTGTCATATGTTTGAGCCCAAGCTCATGGTTTGTTTTGAGAGAAACCATGAGCAGTGAGCCAAAACCAAAACAAATGGATTCTCCCCCTTTCAAAACTATCCATGCACAGTTTGCTTTCATCAAACAAAATGAGTTACTAGGTGGCAAGAATTACTAATAGTATTTCTCAATTCGTTACAGGATCTGTTGTAGAAATCCGGTTGCCAAGCCCTTCTAAGCTTTCTGAGGTATCTGTGTGTCAGTCCTCTGTGGTTTCATCAGTGATCCCAACCACCATGGCTACTTCGGTTCTGTCTGCGAGCCCTCCTGTATTGTCTGTTTCTCCAACAGCAAAGGCCATGTCTGTTTTGCCTGAGACTGCAACCACTGGAGCTGGTTCTATATTATCTGGAATCCAAACCATCCCTGCCCCTTTGATGTTATCTGTGCCCCCTACTGCTGGGGTTCCTTTGGGGTCGTCTGTTGCCCCTTCCATTACGCCTATCCCCGCTGCTGCTGAAACTCCTTCAGTTTTGCCTGTGCCCACTGCTGCTGAGGACCCTCCTGCTTTGACCATGCCCCTTAGTACCACAGAACCTTCTGTATTACCCAAAACCCCTACCACTGAGAGCCCGTTAATGTTACCTGTGCTCCCTACTGCTTCACCCATATCCTCTGCCACTGAAGCTCCTGGGTTATCCACGTCTCCTGCTTCAGCCGTGTCCTGTGCTGCTGAAGCTCCTTCTGCTTCAACCATGGCACCACCTACAGACCAGACGTTGCAGGCCATTGGATCTGGGCCCACACTTCCTATTTCAGCTGCTCAGTCAGAACCCACCATTTCTCCTGTCTCACAGGCTGGCACTTTGACTATGAGGATTTCTCCTTTGGCGGTTAGTCAGACAACTTCAGATTCTAAAATAACATGCGACACCAGCAGCACACCAGATCATCTAATAGCTCTTCAGTCAGGCAGTTTTGCCTTGCTTCAGGTTCCAGGACAGAAGAAAGTTTCAAATTCCATTTTGAAACAAGTTGAGGTAAATAACACATCTCAGAAAGACGAGTTGAGTTCACTTAAGCCAGAAGGAAAGACAAGATGCTTACAAGAGGTGGAGGCTATGGGGTCAGAAGTCACAATGTCAGATTCCAGACAGGAAGAAAATAAGTTGCCAGAAAACCATTTAGAGCCCTCTTGTGAAAAGCTCACACGTGACAAGAATGCTATAACTTCAGAGACAGCTGAGAAGGATGCAGAAATATTGGGAGAATTATCCAGTGATGATCCTATCCTTGAGCCTGAGATTGCATCATTGGACTGCTCCTACACCAGCCAGGAAATAAAGTCTGGGGGAAATAAAGTGATGGCTAATATTAAACATCCTGAAGACACCCCAAATGAAGCTTCATGTAGTTCTGAGAGTGTTACTGAGAGTGGCAGTCAAACTTCAGTCCTTGCACATGATGCATTAAACGAGCAGAAAGTAGCACAGCTAAAGAACTCAAATGAGGAAGAAATGCACTCTGAGCAAACACAAAGCACAGCTACTGATTCAGAAGGAGTTGAACAGAAACAGTTAGAAACAGACGAGGAAATGATTGTTGAACCATCTCAGAAGCCTTTGGATGAGTGCAAAGTACAAACGAATTGTGCAGAAAAACTGGAGAAAAAAACTAAATCATATTTGAGTCCATGGGGAAATGAAGACCAGGAACTACTAGGGCAAAACATGAATGAAAAGGGTCATTCTGTGGCAGCACAGAGGGATAGAGGCGAGGTTAGAAGGAAGCATAAGGTTCCTGGTGCAAATGGCCAAAATACCACATTGGGAAGCAAATATGTAAATAATGCAGTAGAATTTTCATGTAAAAGAGATACTGGTGTTCAGAAAGATAACTTGACTGCTAAAGATGGCCTTGTTCAAGCTAGCAAAACTTGGAGCAAAACATTGAGGCCTTCAGATGCTTTAGAAAACAAAAATAACAATGGTGCTGATGAGCTTGTAAAGAAATTTCCTAAATGTGAGAAACAACAGAATATACTGAAAACCAGCTATCACAGAAAGGATTCGCTGCCTGCCATTATTAATATTACCGTGGATAATACAGAAAAAGATGAAAAAACAGATGATTCTGCAGATGAGATGGCTGACGAAGCATCTGGCTATCAAAGTGAAGATATAGTGAATGTAGAAACACTGGTGAGTACATCTTTAAATTGGAAGCACAAGTCATTGTAAAATTATTTTGCTGATTTTATATGGATTTTGCATGCTGTCACATCTTTCTTTCCCTCCAGTGATAGTGGCAAAGACTTTTATGTTCACTCAGCCCTTGGTTTGTGCCTGCATCCTATGATTCTGTGCTATTCCTGATTATTAATTTGATCAGATGTATGTATTGGTTTTCAGGTAAGTAAAAGTTTGAAAGCCACAGACATTAAGTAGGTAAAAAGACGTACAGTGGTACCTTGAAACAAAATTAAAAAAATCCTTCCAGCAGCACCTTAGAGACCAACTAAGTTTGTCATTGGTATGAGCTTTCGTGTGCATGCACATGAATGTCATACCAATGACAAACTTAGTTGGTCTCTAATGTGTAACTGGAAGGAATTTTTTAATGCCTCAGGTTACAAATGCTTCAGGTTACAAACTCCGCTAACCTGGAAGAGTTACCTCGAGTTGAGAACTTTGCCCCAGGATGAGAACGGAAATTGTGTGCCGGCAACACAGTAGCAGCAAGAGGCCCCATTAGCAAAAGCATGCCTCTAGTTAAGAACAGTTTCAGGTTAAGAATGGACCTCCGGAACAAATTAAGTTTGTAACTAGAGGTACCACTGTAAAAGGTAAGACATTAAGTACTGTGATGAGGACAGAGCAGGTAGTGGGAAGGAAGAACAATGAAGAACTACAAGGCAGGGGTGGACTTAGGGTTATAAATCACTGCCTTTTAAAGGAGGAAACTATTTAAATAGTGCAGAACTAAATTATTGGCCAATTATACAAAAATAATGGGTTGTTTTCCAAAGTGAGTAGTTTCAATAGAAGAGCTATTCTAAAAAAATATTATTCTTATTTACTTTTTAGTATGATGCTGATCTTGATATCTTCTAGCGCTAGGTAACTCTTCTTGTTAGTGCACGCTTGCACAATGGAACTCCCCACCCCAAAATGTTCTGGGTTTTCACTTAGTCCTTCAGATTGGATTTAGAAAGGGCACAGGACATGTGTGAGGAAAGGGGGAAATTATGTTGCACAGTCAGAAATCCTTGCGCTGGTGGAACAAGTTAGTTGGGTACTGACATTGGTTCTAATCTTAAGTTTCAAGTCTGAGCAAATTGTCCATTTAAAAGAACTAACCTGGAAGAGTAATTCTGCTGTCTTTATTTGATGAATGAATGAGACCTCTGGATTCTCAAGGTAATATCTAGGATGTAGATCATAAAATATATTGAGCTTCCATGTACATGATGAAACAAAATGTATTTAAGATGTGCAGCTATGTTAGTTACATAGTACCTGTTAAAAAACTACTGACTTCTTATATCCATTTTACTGCCCACCATTTTTCTATTATACCTTGAACATATGTGGTTTTTTAAATTGGTATCAGGATTAAGCCTGCTTCTCCCTCCCATTGCTAACTTTTCTTTGCCTCGGGATAACTTGTTTATTTACTTATGGTTTGTATTTTTAATTTTTATTTTTAATTTTTTTTAAAAAAAACTTGTGATTTAAAAGGAAGTTGTTTTCTTTTCTCTGCCTGTTCCTTTTACAACATGGAGCATTTCTGTTATATCTACAGAATGTAAATGCATTCCACAGTTATGTGAGAGTAGTAACAAAAGATTGTACCCGACACTGCATTGACAAACTATCAAATTGTTTTCCGTTGTTACAATACAAAGTTTCAGATGAAACTGATTGTTTGCTCATACTTTTACGTTTATGAATTCTGCTATACTTCCTCAGTGATTCAATGCTTGTTTTTATATCAATGTTATACCTGCTTTAGTGTTAAAAAATACTTAATTTTATCAATGCAGTTGTTACATAGAAAAATTGCTGTGAATTATATCATCACTTCTTAAAGATGTAGTTTTTTCTTATGTACTTAATTTTTTAAAAAAAGAACTAGCATGTCTTGCTGTGAATTGTCTGTAAGTTGATCGCTGTCTTTTAAATCTTGTTTCAGAGTGAAAGTGAATCTAATGGATCAGAGGAGAATGTGGACATTGAGACTGTGGAGGAACTTACAGAGCAAATTAACATTGCTCGGTTGAAAGCTACAGCTGCCCATGTCATATTGTCCAAACAATTGTAAGCATTTAAAATAATAATAATTGTAATATTTTTACCATCAATTATGTAGTTCTAGATCATTAAAAATGTAATGATCCCACTTGACCTAGGCGCTAATGAGACCTCTTTGGAGGAAGAGGCTTGGGGCCCCATGTAGCACCCCACTGCCACAGAAGACATGGTGCCTCAGGGAACAAGATTGGTTTCTTGAGGCCAAGGTAGTTGACCTGGAGACCTTCAGAGACATTATAGCTGCACCACACTGAATGAGGGTCTTGGGTGCCATTCTGAAGGGGAGAAAATATGATCCTTAGTAGGGACCCAGGACAAGCAGTTACTCCTTTGTGACAAAGAATTGCTCCTCTGAGGGATAGGGGCATCCATGTGTCTTAAGATAAACCAGACTGGAAACCTGCACAACCAAAATGACATCCATTTTTGTCTTGCAGGAACTCTGTGCATGACCATTCTAGTCAGAAGATTGCCAAGACTCCCAAGGTAGGTACATGTCTGTTTGCTTGTTTTCCTTCTTCTCCTCTGTAATACATGTTGCCAGTCCCAAAGATGCACCAGTTTATCTTTGAGTGTCTCTAAGGGTGAAGCAAGATGTGCCGCTGTTTAGTACCTGATATGCAAATCCTGTATCATGCCCTGCTCCACCTCCATAATATTTAGTAAGACTTACCACTGTTTCTCCTCCAGTGAGACGGAGTATGAATGTCGAAAAGCAGGGAAAAACAGGAGAGCTCTGTATGGGGGGTGGCATTGTTAACAGCATCTGGTTCTGCTCTCAAGTTGTAGGTGGCCAGCTTGGCTATGAGATATCCAGAACAAGAAAATGGAAGGTTCCAAGGGCTGGCTATTGCAGAGGAGTCTGTAGTGCTACGTGCTTCTCCATACCACTCATTGCTGTTCCCTGGGTCAGTAGAGAAGAGAGGAAAAATTGGGGGGGGATTCAAGTGCAAGAAATTCAATATTTAAAAATGTATTTCGTTTCTAACACCTGGAGATTTTTCCTTTATTTTTTGGTTTTTTTGCCTGCTGGTGTTTCTGTCCCAGTTTTAATAGTTAGTTTTAGTGAATCATTGGCATAACTACAGCAAGCTCAGGTGGGTTGCTTATACTCAAGTATTGTTATATACTTTGGACTTTACTTGTGACCACTGCCGCTGAGGGCATTCCTCGCACATGCTGTTGTGCCTAGGTTTGGTAACACTCATTGTTCTAACTGAGAATCAGTAGCTTTTGCTCTGGTTCATTCATGGCTCACTCATTTCCCATGCAGCATCTCCAGAGTCAGATACCTCCTTAAGCTCCACCTTTTAAAAAGCTCTGCTCAGTTTTGTTGAAATGCTGGACCGGGACTTAAAGTTATAGATGTACGAGTCATTGTTTGGGCTGCATGTCTATATGTTTTGAACAGTTCACAAGAGGAGCTGTGCTTTTGCTTTTTAGCCACAACCTGAATTGCCAAACAAAAACCCAAAGAATGAGGAAGAAACCTTTTCGAATTACCGCGAAACACACACAGCAAATGAACGTCGGCGTCGTAAGGAAATGAGGAGACTCTTTGAAAAACTGAAGGTTACTTTAGGATTGCAGATGGTCCCCAAGGTTTCCAAGTGTTTCATCCTGAAACAGGTTGGTATTTTATAGCTTGAAGGGAGGCAGTAGGACAAACCTGCTGTCTTTATTTACTCTTAGGTATATGGGACCCAGGTGGCGCTGTGGTTAAACCACTGAGCCTAGGGCTTGCTGATCAGAAGGTTGGCGGTTCGAATCCCTGTGACGGGGTGAGCTCCCGTTGCTTGGTCCCAGCTCCTGCCAACCTAGCAGTTCGAAAGCACGTCAAAGTGCAAGTAGATAAATAGGAACCGCTACAGCGGGAAGGTAAACGACGTTTCCATGTGCCGCTCTGCTTTGCCAGAAGCGGCTTTGTCATGCTGGCCACATGACCTGGAAGCTATACGCCGGCTCCCTCGGCCAATCATGCGAGATGGAGCGCGCAACCCCAGAGTCGGTCACGACTGGACCTAATGGTCAGGGGTCCCTTTACCTTTACCTATATTCTACTGGAATCTAAAAGTGGGTCCTTGGTCCTTTTTCAGGCCTTGGAAGAGATACAGGGACTAACGGATCAAGCAGATAAACTCTTGGGTCAGAAAAACTTGTTGACGCGCAAGCAGGACACCTTGATTCGTAAAGTATCTGCCCTTTCAGGTGAGTTGACATTAAAGGGAAAGCCGTAAAACCTGAAGAGAGCCACTGGGATATGGGGATCCTGGGATTATGCCAAGGGCTACTATTTCAAATACATGAAAGGTACTAAATTGCTGAAGCTTTTTACTCCATGGAAATTAAACCCCAAGAGCTGTAAAGTTGTCTGGGTGTGTCAAGTAATGTTGTGTAAGTTTTGTGCTATGTGAGCGCCCTTTAAGTTTCGGGAAGTATGCTAGATATGAGGGAGAACTTGACTATCCTTTCCTCTGTAGGCAAGACACAGGAAGTAGTCTTGAAGAAGCTAGAATACATTTATGCAAAACAGAAAGCGGTAGAAGCACAAAAGAAGCAGCAGCAAGCAGAACCTATGGATGTGGTTGAAACTCTGGAGACTGCTAAGCCCTCAGTGGAAAACATCCCCTCTTCTCCCTTTAAAGAGATGAAACCACCAACCTTGTCCAGCAAGCATACAAAACCATTGATACTTTCCAGGAAAGGAAGCTGTGCCACAGGTAGGCTAACTGAACATGGATTAGTTGAATATCACACAAATGGGAATCTAAGCAAAAGGGCTTTCTTGGAAACATTGTATCTGCAAGTCTCACTTGGCCTGCTATATTACGCATAGTGCAAGTTTTTTTATTAAAACAAAAGTAAGGCGACTTACCAATAGAAAAGCCCAAGCATAGGTAAACATGCAATTTTCACATATCTTTACTATACAGTATAGTTTACTCTGTATAAGACAGTACTTTGTTACTGCCATCTTGTTTTAATGTTTTCTGCAGAATTCATTTGTTTTCATATTTGCCGCTTAAAACTTGCTGTTGGAAACTTGTTGTGTGTTGTTAAATTTGTTAGTACAGTGGTACCTCTACTTACGAATGTTTCTACTTACGAATGGAGCTCCGTCCGCCATCTTGGATGCGGTTTAGATAGGATTTTTTCTACTTACGAATTTTTAGATAGGGTTGCTTCTACTTACAATTTTTTTCGACTTACGAATGTGTGTTCGGAATGCATTAAATTCATAAGTAGAGGTACCACTGTATTAGAAACAGTGGGTTACATTTTTGAATGCCATGAGGTTGATTGGTGAAGTAAATATTGATATATATATAATGCTGCTTCACTTTTTATACTCTTATCTTCACGTGTCTTTCTTTTGGCTTCCTTGTAGGTGACATACCCATGACATTAACAAATGCTAGCCTAGTAATGACAGCAAATGGCCAGGTCCTTGCATTCAAGAGTCCCCTGGCGCCAGGACAAGTTGCTGCCTTCCCTTCCACACTCCTGCAAACTGAACTCAAATCGGAGGCTGACAGCAGTAATGGGACAGCACAGCCAGGTAAGGGTCACAAAATGACTGAAAAATCAAAGCTGGGTGTGTGACTATTTCTGAGTGGAACCTTTTATTCTTCATAAAAAGTGAAAAATATTTCTCTTAGGTTGTCTCTTCCAATTTCCAGTCCATATATTTAAGGTATAAACACTTGATATTTAAAAAATGTAATACTTATTTCTGTATCTATGCCTTAGAGAAGTAGACAGTTTGTTTTTGCTGAAGGAATATCAAGGAGACACAAGGAACCTTGTGGATGGTACCTGTTACTAGATGAGATGAACATTTTATTTCATCTGAAACCATGTGTTTGCCATAATAGCTACTCTGCTTAATATTCTTTTCCTTGATAGTATGTGTGAAAGTTAACTCATTGTTTCTCGCTTGATATAAGGTATTGCTTCTGTGATGATTCAGTTGCCAGGCTCAGCAGTACCAGTGGAAGTGAAAGGTATCCTCCCAAACTCCCCAGTTCCCATTACCTTGTCTGCTGTAACTAGTGACTCACTCACTCCAGTTGCAGAAACAGCTCCAGAGCTCACTTCAGGTAAACCTACATTAGTTTCTTACTAAATTTCTGGCACTGGAAAAATGAATTCTAACTCCAATAACTTACCTGCTTCCTCTTTCTCCCTATTGTATTTTATTGATTTATAGAAAGACTTATATACTACCCTCTTGCAAAAGATCAGGGCAGTGTACAGCAACATAAAAAAAAACCTTTAAAAGAAGCATAGAATGATCACGAAAATGACTGGCTACTCAAGAGAAATGTAAACAACTACATAAGCCTGTCAGGATGTAATAAATATTACCGTCTCACCTCAACAGTCCTTTGTTGCCAAAAATATACAGTGCAGACTTTTCCAGCACTGCCCAGAAGTGATTTGTGTTAGAAATCACAACATCTGCAATCACTGTAGCTAAAGAAGTTCATAGCATAGTGTATGTCTCAAGTCTCACAGGTGTTCCCATGTGAATGTGGCCGGTGCTGCTTTAAAATGCGGCTGCAGTAACAAAAACTTCATTATATTCACATGTACAGTGCTGGGGTAGGGGTGTAATTGACAGTATAAAGGTTACCTCATGAACAACTGGCAGCACCTCTGAGGACGAGGCATGTGTGCCTGGACCTGTATGAGTTACAGGTAGGTAGCCGTATTGGTCTGCCATCGAAACAAAATAAAAATAAAATAGAAATATTCTTTGCAGTGGCACCTTAGAGACCAACTAAGTTTGTCATTGGTATGAGCTTTCGTGTGCATGCCATGCACACTTCTTCAGATACACTGAAACAGAAGTCATCAGGCCCTTTTATATAGTGGGAGGGTGGTGAGGGGTATTGAGTAGTTGTTGTCAGTGGCCCTAAGGTTTCCATAGAGTGAACTGTTCCAGAAATGATACAGGCAGCAGAAGATTGTCCCTAAAATTGTCCTCTGCACCAGAGAATTAGAAAGTAGCTGATGTAACACAGCTTTTTAAATGGGTTCAGTGAAGAATCTATGAAATGACAGACCAGTTAGCTTAACATCTGCTCAACTTAAAATAGTGTAAATTATTATTAAATACCATTTTTTTTAACAGGACTTCCTTACCCCAGTCCAGGGTCCTAATTTGTTGTCGTCGTCCGTCCATCCCCCTCCACTTTTTGTCCACATGCCAGTCCACTGATTGGGACTGTAAAAAGAAAAAAAGAGAAATAAAGTAGACACATGCCCAGCCCCTCACCCTGAAAGAGATGCAAACCACTCTTTTGAGGGGACAATCTTTTGAGGGCTGTGTACACTGTGAAGATACATGAGTTTTGCATTCAAGGGCAGCGGGTGGCCAAAGGTGAATGTGACCCTCAGGCCAAATGCGGCTTGCCACCCTGATTCCTGTTGAAGGAGATTTTTTTTAATCACTTCTGCAAAAGGAAGTCCTGCCTCGCCCAGCTGTTGGAGTTCTTCAAGTGTATTGGTTATCAGGGTTATGGAAAGAGGATGGTCCTCTTCTGAATCAGTAACTGCTTAAAAGAGCAGGCAACATAGAGTAGAAATAAATGGATAGTTTTTACAGAGAAGAGAAATATTGGGATCCCCCAAGTAATACTTTGGTGTTTTTTAACTTTATAAACAATCTAGAGCAGTGTTTCCCAATTAGCTAAGTACTGCTGAGCTCCTGTTTTTGAAAAGCCAAGCCAATGACCCCCTACTTTGGAATTTTTTGATATCTCTATGGTAGTTTTTGTTATGTGAATGGTGCCAGGGGGTGGGGTCCACAAACCACCAATTGGGAACCACTGATCTAGAGCTAGGGGAAACAGTTTGCAGATGACACCATGGTGAAATCTGGGTCATGAAAGCACAGAGGAGTTACAAATAGTATCTCCTCAAACTGAATGAGTAGTCAACAAACTGGCAAATGAAGTTTATTATAAATAAGTGTGAAGTGATTACATTTTGGGGCAGTTCCCCCCTGCCCAACTTCAAGGCTGAACAGGCAGAGGCTAACAAGGAAGGAGATCTGTTGAAGTGATAAGTAGTTTACATTTGGAGAAGCAGTTTAGGACAGATCCTGTCTCCAGTATTCTAACAGGCCTTTCTTTGTTCTGGCTTACAGAAGGTGAATTCATGATGCCAAGGATAGTAAATGTGACATCACTGGCTACTGAAGATGACACAAATTTAAACCTGGATGCCAATAAGAATCCTGATGTAACCTTGGATACGGATTCCCAGACACCTGAGTCTTCCTTGCAGGAAACTACTGATCTTCAGTCACCAGAAAAAACAGAACTTTCTTCTGTAAAAGGGAGAGGCACTACCGGAGCAGTACAGGATTCTCTTAGGCGAAAAGAGAATTTCCCACAAATAACAAATGTCTCTAGTTTGAAGGCATCCCCAGAACCATTTGCAGCAAAACCTGAAGAGTTAGCCGGAAATCAGGCAAGGTTAAAACAGATGAAGAAGGGAAGTGATGGACAAAAATCAAGAGAGTCTCCATTTCAAAAGCTGCAAAATAATGAACCCAATGACTCCGGGATAGAAATGGAGCTGCAAAAAGTAGCCTCTGCAATACATGAACCAGCACTGGATGCAAGTGACTTAATGGGCATAGAGGAGACTGATGACACAGATGAAACCCTCACCTCCCTGCTGAATGAAATTGCATTTCTCAATCAGCAGTTGAATGACGATGCTTCAGACATATCAGAACTCCCCAACTCCCTGAGCTCTGGCTTTTCTCTAGGAGATCTAGAAAGTCGCAGACAATCAGCTACTGCAGAAGGCTCTCCCTTTCCGCTTGGTGCCATGAGTGGGAGCTTTAAGGACCTTTCTATAGTTCAAGAGAGCAGTGATTCCATAACTCCTCTCCTGCTTCACTTGGATGATGATGATCTACCTGATGGTAACAAGAACTCGGGAGATCCTTCATCTGATTCTGATTCTTTAAAAATCATGTTAGGATCTGAAGTAAAGGACCCAAATGCTGATAACTCAGAGGCAAATAGTGGTGGAAGTGGAAAAACTGAGCAATCTGTGGCAAAGACAAGAAGTGTGTCACCTCCCATTCTGCAGATGAAAACTAACCTGGAAGCTGGCAAAGCTGACATGGCATGGAGGCCTATGCCCAAACTGGCACCACTTGGATTAAAAGCTGCTAACTTTCCATTAGAATCAGAGGGACAGAATACCAAGGTGATGCCTTCGTTGGCACCCGTTGCTTCAAAAGAGATAAAAACTGCACAGCCAGTGACTAGTCCAAGTCAGGATGGTTATGAAACACTCACTTTAGCACCTGCTGCTGCAGAATCAAAATAGTAATGTGGCTTTACCTTCAGGTGCTTTTTGGTAATAATGTTTGATTTTTCAGAGACTTTCCTAGTTAATAAGAATTTCAATTATGACACATCTCCAACATCTAGATTCTTAGGTTGCATGTGCCAGTGTGCATGTAATACATGAGGCTAGATGTTTGAACTTGATTGGTAAAAGATAACATTCAATCAAGAGTAAGAGACTAGTCAGATAAATTATGCCCTTTTCTGACAGTCACAGAAAGCATCCATTTGAGATATTTTCAAACATTTTTAGCATTTCAGAAAAAATATTCAGGACTGTGAATAGCTTATATACATATATCTTAACATATTACTCAAGGGCCTCATACAAGCATTTGAGGGCCTCATACAAGATGTATTTTTCCCTCTAATATCTATAAATTGAATAGTTTGAGGGCTTCACTTTTAACCTAGTGAATGTGAATGGTTTTCATACTATAAAATGATCGTATATTTTTGTACACAGGTTTTTTTTGTAAATACATAAAATCATGACATTTCATATATATCAAAAAGTTAATGATTATTTCTAATGATTGTAAATAAGAGATTTGGAGAACTAACGTGGTATTTGAGTGCTTTGAACAGGTCAATCACTGTTAAATCTGAAAATTGCTGCATTTTTCTTGTCTTGCATAATTGTACGAAGTAATGTAGATCTGTGTTCCAGCTATCCTGGCAGAAAGTGTTAAGGCTTCCCACTCCCTGGTGATTTACTCATATTTGAAGCTCTTATCTCCAGGCTCAACCAGCTAGCAAGACGCAGTCTTCTGCATACATGCTGAAAGTAGTACACAAGTTCCAGTTTCCTCATACAGGAAAGTCTCCTGCACTATATATTAAGCCCCTCCCACTCTCCATCTGTGTGTAGGTTAGTTATATTGGGATGGACTTGCACATGATGGGTAGTTTCATTATTATTTTTCATGATGTTGATTAAATGTACTATTTAGCCACTGAAACTCCCAATTTCCAGTAAAAAAAAAAACAGCACAGGGAAACCAGGATTTATTCTCCTGACTGGTTCAGTTTTTCACAGAAAATTGCAGCCAAATGCTTTTACCTGCACTAGGAAAAGATACAGATATTCATATATTTTTCTTAATGGGGCTAAAAGCAGCTTGGGGTAAGATAGAGGATACAAAATGAGAAATGGTTAAGACATGCTCTCCCTCCATTCACTTCGAAATGTAGCCTTAGCAATGTGCTTTAAATTTGATTTGCTTTGTAATTCTACAAAGTAAAAGTTCTTGATGAGGATGCAGGCTCTGCCAGTGTAATAGAGGAAGCAATTCAGTACCTTCTGTGGTCTTCAGTCTTTTGTAAGTTCTCATTTCTTGCATGCTTCATGGTGTTCATTCAGTGCCTTAGGATTTGGAAGGGAATTTAGCATGGTAATCCTAACCTGCTTGGTTAAAATCTAATCTAGCACTTATGTGTTAGAGATCAAAATTAGTTCAGTTGGCTAATTTCCCTTTTTGTCTGCACTGACACCACCCGTATGCTAGAAACTCCACTTCTCATTGGAGCACATTTTCCTCAATTTTTCTGTTTCTTCCCTCAGTCCTTTCTGGCTACCATCTATTTTTATCAAGCTATTTTTAAAAATCCAGATAGGGGTCTGAATATACCACTAAAGACATCTTACTTTTTGACAAAAGGGCTGGCTGGTTTGGAGGGACTGAATTTATGCATTATAATTTAGCAATAGGCATCGAAAAATTAGAGGGAAAACTCCATGTAAGTAATCAACAAGGATCTTCAAAGTACTGAATACCTTTCTTATAATTACCTCTTTCCTCTTATCCTCCATATATGTGTTTGGCCCCAAGGCAAATCTAAGATAGTTCTATGAGTTTTGTTTCAAATATAGTCTGGGAAATTGTGTATGGGGATTTTTGTAAATAATATTTCAAGATTATAAATTTTATAGAGAGCATTTTGTAATCGAGAGAACAACTGAAACCCTTGGAGTGGGCACATATTCATTTAACCAAGATTTCTGGATATTTGATTTTTAATGCATCTGTAAATAGGCTGAAATGATTTTTTAATTAAAAAAAAGTATAAAGGAATGCCAGATTTCATTTTTACTGTACATTCTCTCTTTTTCTGAATTTTTCCCAAAACTGGTATTTTTGTAAACATTTAACCACAGAGCCTATCTCAGTAACTATATATTGGAGAATCTGTAAAATTTAAATAAATAGTCTTCAGCTAAGAGCTGGCCATGAACCATTATTTCTCTGAAAAAAGGTATATGAAAAATGTTTTAGTGGGTACAAGTTACATCACACATTCCTTGTAATAATGGTTATAAAATGTACGGTAAATCTTGCTCTATTGAATAGGAAGGAAACAGTCTGAAAAGAAAATAGGCATTAATGAGTTACATAAATGCTTAATGACCAGGAAAGATAGTTCTGGAAGAAGAGGAGCTAAATAGCAGTTAGGCACTCCGCTGACTCATTTGGGACCATGTTGTCTGTACTGTAGCCTAGTGAAGTGACTGCAAATCGGTAAAAGTTATAGAAGAGGGAGGTTGTTACGATACACACCACCCTCTTCGGCAGAACTATACCTTTTCCTTTGCTAAATAGTTCGTGGATGGGACTCCCTGAGAATGTGGACTTCCAAGACCATGGTGGGGTCTTGGTGGGGAAGAATCTGATGGGAGACTGGAACTTTGCCTTGACTCTGCATTTTCCAACTTTCAGGTAGCAAGAATAAGGTAGAATTGTGTCATATCAGTAATGGATACCTTTGGGAGAAACAAAAAATCAAGTCCCCATTGTAATGGAAGTGCTAACACTTCCATAGAGCAACTTGGACAGGCAACTGTCAGCTCCCATCTTTGTTGGAGTTCTTGTGTAGTACCATGGCTTAATTTGCACCGTGGGTACTGCTTCCTTCTTATTAAGAGCTCAGAATATCCTGGAGCTTGCGTTTGTGTGAGAGTGCTGGTTGAGGAGACTCTTGAGAGTCCCATGGACTGCAAGAAGATCATACCTATCCATTCTGAAGGAAATCAGCCCTGAGTGCTCACTGGAAGGACAGATCCTGAAGCTGAGGCTCCAATACTTTGGCCACCTCATGAGAAGAGAAGACTCCCTAGAAAAGACCCTGATGCTGGGAAAGATTGAGGGCACTAGGAGAAGGGGACGACAGAGGATGAGATGGTTGGACAGTGTTCTCGAAGCTACGAACATGAGTTTGACCAAACTGCGGGAGGCAGTGGAAGACAGGAGTGCCTGGCGTGCTATGGTCCCACAAGAGTCGGACACGACTAAATGACTAAACACACACACACACACACATACAAAATTTATCAAGGCAATGAGGTAGCATGGAACCTCTAAGACAGTGGTGGCCAAACTTGGCCCTCCAGCTGTTTTTGGACTACAACTCCCATCATCCCTAACTAAACATGACCAGTGGTCAGGGATGATGGGAATTGTAGTCCCAAAACAGCTGGAAGGCCAGGTCTGGCCACCACTGCTCTAAGAAAACTTGGAGTGGTTGTGCTGCTGGAAGAGTGTCCAGTTTCTGGAGGGAGCCAGTTTCTGAAGTCAGTTGTTTTTGTATAATCAGTGATTGCCAACTTGACTTGCATTTTCAATTTAAGAGAAAGCCCCTTCGTTTTACTATTTATTATTTAGACATGATTCTATAAATATATTCATTAGCAGCATTAGAAAGATGCAGTTGACTAACAACCATGAACACCTGATCTTTACCCCAATCTACCTCCCATGAACCTTGGGCAGCATACATGATTCCTCTCCCTGTTTTATTCTCACAACAGCCATGTGGAGTGGATTGGGATGAGAGAGATTAACTAACCCAAGGTGACCCAGTGAGCTTCATAACATAAACCTCTGCTGGAGTGAGGGTTGCAAGGGCTGAAAATTGTCCACATTGTTCTCAAAGTCTGCCACCAGGTGATGCCAGTTGCTTTAGATTGGAGTGGAGTCCATATCAATGCACTGTATCTGTTCTCCATCCCTCAACACGCACAAACAGCTTTGGGCATTAAATGTTTGTAAATGAGGCATACAGATCAACTCGTCTAATCCCCTTTGCACAGAGATGCCATTGGGCTCATCTTTATCTCAGAGTTTGCAGCTCTGTGACAAGTTTGCAAGGGATCTGTTCATTTTATAGGAATCTCAGTTTTGTGGGTCCTATTCATATAATTCTGGCTTGATTCCAGGCCCTTTAACTATAATGCAGCTCAGCCTGTGTGGCTGCAGTCCTAACACCAGTCATGACTGGTGCCCATTGGGACTGGCAGGATAGGTGGCAGGGGGATCAAAGTAGGACTGAAAGAGTGATGAATATTTTGGTAAGAAATAATATTAGGAAGCACTATTTCTCTGACATTTCCCATCATGGTCTGAAATCTGAATCTCGTGTGGCGAAGGATGTATAAAACTCTCACAATGGAGTAACGGCTATCATGGGCTTGGTTTCAAGGGCTTTTGTATGGACACAGCTTTCTCCTGCGGTAACATGAAGTGTCTCTAAGAATCAGTTACTCTGTTCATTGGTGTGAGCTAGCAATGTGACCTGTAGGCCAGTCAGGCTAGGAATTTCACTGAAATGATTCATCTGGGTTGCTGTTTTGCTTGCAGGAAGATGAAGGAGGGAGAAGAGAGCTTCTGCATCATAAACACAGCTTGTAAGGCAACACGCTACCAGTCAACCCACTTTTTGAAGGTTGACAAGGATGTACTGACTCACAATATGTGCTTGTAGTGAAATACTTAAGCTACTGCTTCACCATGAACAAAATGTGCTTCAACCTATTTCCCAGAATGCAGAATTGTGGCAGATCCAATTTATCACATTCTCCAACAAGGTTGTATATTGTCTCCCTGCTTATTTAACTTATATGCAGAATTCATCATGCGAAAGGCTGGACTAGATGAATCCCAAGCCGGAATTAAGATTGCCGGAAGAAATATCAACAACCTCAGATATGCAGATGACACAACCTTGATGGCAGAAAGTGAGGAGGAATTAAAGAACCTTTTAATAAGGGTGAAAGAGGAGAGCGCAAAATATGGTCTGAAGCTCAACATCAAAAAAACCAAGATCATGGCCACTGGTCCCATCACCTCCTGGCAAATAGAAGGGGAAGAAATGGAGGCAGTGAGAGATTTTACTTTCTTGGGCTCCTTGATCACTGTAGATGGTGACAGCAGTCACGAAATTAAAAGACGCCTGCTTCTTGGGAAAAAAGCAATGACAAACCTAGACAGCATCTTAAAAAGCAGAGACATCACCTTGCCGACAAAGGTCCGTATAGTTAAAGCTATGGTTTTCCCAGTAGTGATGTATGGAAGTGAGAGCTGGACCATAAAGAAGGCTGATCGCCGAAGAATTGATGCTTTTGAATTATGGTGCTGGAGGAGACTCTTGAGAGTCCCATGGACTGCAAGAAGATCAAACCTATCCATTCTGAAGGAAATCAGCCCTGAGTGCTCACTGGAAGGACAGATCGTGAAGCTGAGGCTCCAATACTTTGGCCACCTCATGAGAAGAGAAGACTCCCTGGAAAAGACCCTGATGCTGGGAAAGATTGAGGGCACTAGGAGAAGGGGACAACAGAGGATGAGATGGTTGGACAGTGTTCTCGAAGCTACGAACATGAGTTTGACCAAACTGTGGGAGGCAGTGGAAGACAGGAGTGCCTGGCGTGCTATGGTCCATGGGGTCACGAAGAGTCGGACACGACTAAACGACTAAACAACAACAACAACAACAACTGTTGAAGCAGTAAAAGAAGCTGAAATGTGCATCAGTTATATATTGCTGCAGGTTTGGGTCAGTCTGCATCATGCCCTGAGTCCCTTCTAATTATTGGGTTCCTGTATATCTCGGGTTAGGAGGTATGAGAGCAAGCTGTTGCAACTAGTCCCTTTGTCTAGGCAGTTGCAATACAATGGTCTTAGCTGGTCACTTAAGCACCATGATTAGCATAACCAACAAAGTTGCTGTGTACCATAGGGCAAATGGGTGGGATTTTCCTCTCACCTGGCTGGTGGTTAGAAAGACAGTGGTCAGAGTTGTGTGTGAGAGCTGAGCAGTAATAAAGCAGGCTGAAAAGCTGAATACAGACCCGTGCTTGATTTGCGCTGGAACCCAAGGCTGTGACTAGTGGAGAAGCAAGATCTGTTGCAATGTTAATGTGTGATGGGTTTTAATTAACAGGAGAGGATATAATAATTCAGTTTATCCCTCCAGGCCCCCATGTGTATAGGTAGAACAGAGTTTCAAAATCCCAGCAGCAGCAGCCAACTTAAAAGCATAGGAACGAGGCTGTAAACCCGTTTTTGAGCAAGTCCAACTGCAAAGTAAGCTGGCTTCCCCCTTCTTACCCCAGAGAGAGAGGAGCAGGAAGTACAATATGCTTCTTCCTTTCCAGGAGAGGAGGGGAATATGACATCACACACAGCCCTCTCTACCAATTGTACGGTATTTCTATGGTTTGAGTATTTGATTATCAACAATACAGCTCCATGGTTTTAGCCGCTTCTCATGCAAACTAGCAAGAATATGCTTTGGTAGGTTTGGCTGCTAATCTCCCACTGTGAACCCCTCTACCTTAGACTCAGGTTGCATATATGTGTAAATAAACCATATATCCTAAAGAGACCACAGTCTCCACTGACCCTCATTCCAAGGAAACTGAACCCTGGGTTAGTGCCTGGAATCTCTCATCTTTCAACAAGAATTATCCAGCAGTCACAGAAGCCCTGTCATTTATTGGCTCAAGGGATGGGTTGGCGCTGTGGTCTAAACCACTAAGCCTCTTGGATTTGCCAGTCATAAGGTCGGCAGTTTGACTCCAGGGTGAGATCCTGTTGATTTGTCCAAGCTCCTGCCAACCTAGCAGTTTGAAAGCATACCAGTGCAAGTAGATAAATAGGTACTGCTGTGGCGGGAAGGTAAACGGCGTTTCTGTGCGTTCTGGTTTCCGTCATGGTGTTCCGTTGCACCAGAAGCATATGACCAGGAAAAGCTGTCTGCGCATAATGCCCCACAAGTGACAGATGTGGGGCAAGACATAGCCATATTCCTAGGAGCTCTCAAAAAAGAAAGTGGTTTCTGCTGAACTCCCAGTGAGAGGGGGTGTGTCCAGGGGAACACTGGGAAATGGAAAAAGAGAATTGCTTGTTTGATGTAATACAAAAAGAGATGGCAAAGGAAGAGGAGAGGGATGGGGGTGCAGCGAGAAAGGGTGGGCAGATCTTGTGGAAGGAAGGCTGGAGCTGGATATGGGAAAAGGTGGGAGTGGGATGATTATGTAAATATTAATTTTAATGGTTGGATATGCATGGTTTGAACTGGGTACGATAAATGGAATTCATTAAACGGTCCTGAGGAGTCGGCTTCAGAAGTAGGGGGGGATGATTTTAAATTTAAAAGGAAAAAAATAAAAATAAGATAGATTATTTATGATTTAAAATATATTGCATTCCTGATAAAAATAATAAGTTAAGAGAAGAAGTATGATATATAATTATGATGAATTAGAATTGAATTAAGGTGAGGATTTGGAATGAATAGAAATTGAATAAATAAATAAATATATAATCATATGTATAAGGTAGTAAAATTGGGAATATGTAAATGGATATATGATTTATGAAAATAATTGTGAAAACTGCTGTAAGGATAATTAATAGGGAACCCGGAGGGGGAGGGAACGGGGGAAGTCTAAAGATTTATGGTAATGGTTAGAATTAAGAGATTTTTCTTTTTTGTGTGTATTTTTCTTTTTTCTTTTTCTTTTTAAATTTTTTTATGCTATTTCTTTTTTCTTGTTATTAATGGAAAATGAATAAAAATTACTTTAAAAAAAGGAAAAGCTGTCTGCGGACAAACACGGCTCCCTTAGCCTGAAAGTGGAAATGAGCGCTGTACCCCATAGACAATTTCAACTGGACTTAACCGTCCAGGGGTACTTTACCTTTTAATAAGGACTGTGAGAGTTGTCTTGGTGCCTGCAGTTTTTAAATAAATAAGCATACACTAGCTTTCCCCCAGCTGGTAACCTCAGATGTTTTGGACTAATACTTCCATTCTCCCTGACCATTGGCCATGCTGGGGCTGATGGAAATTGTAGCCCAAAACAGCTTGAAGAAGGCTGGCCTACAACAGAGAGATAAACAAGGTCATTCTAAATGGATATTTGCTGACAATCCGCATTGGCTTGTATGCATAAAACTCTTGGAGTCACTCTTCTTTCTGACATAATATTTGCTTTTATGGCTTTATTTCTGTAACAACAAAAAGAAATATTGCATAAGGTCAGTGTGTTCTCATATTTATATCTGGTCTTTATCTCCTCCCCACATGCTTAAATAAAAGCAGTTCCTCGGGTCCATTTAGATTCTAGGGTTGCATTCTACTGTAATTTTTTTCATCTGTCAAATGAACCGTTTTTTCTGTTCTCATGGCTTGAAGAAATGTTACTTCGGGCTGTTCTGCCTTGTTGAATGTTATCACTATCTGTTTAGGATATTATAGCCGGTTCAGCTCCCTGGCATCTAGAAAATTTCTTTGGATGAGCTAAGAATCATTCTACAGATTCTTGCATTGCCTACTTTGGAGAATTTTACAACAGCATCATATGAGCAGGCAGATTCTATTCCTTTGTCTTTGCTTGTGTAGTAGAAATACAGTGGTACCTCGGTTTCCGAACTTACCGTATTTTTCGCTCCATAAGAGCACTTTTTTCCTCCAAAAAAGGAAGAGGAAATGTCTGTGCGTCTTACAAAGCAAATGCGTGCTCCCTGGAGCCAAATTGCCCAGGGGCGAAAGGCAGATCGTGGTTTTCTTTTCTTTTTTTTAGAAAGAGCTAAAGGCTAACAAGAGGGAAAGAGAGTGTTGAAAGGACCCACTCAGCAGCTGATTGCAAGAGATCTGGGAGGGAGATAAGGGAGCTAGCTCCCTTCCCTGCCCAGCCAGGCCTCTTGCCCAGGCCTCAATTGTTGTCTGCAGAGAGAGGCTGCTTGTTTCCCCAGGGACATGTGATTGGCTGATTAGATTATCTGTCTGGAAACTGTAGAAATGGGTCCCTTTCCTTTCCTAGAGAAGCTGCAGGACTGTGAGTTGAACCCTATAAAAACAGGATTTTTTTCCTTTGCAATGTAAGCTCAACAACTTTGAGCTGATCTTCAAAAATGGAGCTTTCCCCCTTTGCAAAAAATATACACAACTGTGAGCTATCCCCCCCCCCAAAAAACAGGGCCTTTCCCATTTGCAAAAAAAAGCCGCACAACTTTGAGCTGATTCTCAAAAAAATTGGAGCTTTCCCCCTTTGCAAAAGAAGCTTCCTCAAATATTTAATTTTGGGGGGGGGGCAAAGGCACCTGTCTCTTTGGGGGAGGATCTCGGCCGTAAAAATGAATATACTGCCCAAACTGATGTTTTTGTTTCAGACAATTCCAATATTAGGTGGGTCCAAGTGCTTTAAAGAGTGGAGGAGGGAAATTGCCAGGTTTGTGGGGGGGGGAAGAAACCCAGAATAAAACATCTATCGTTAATTGATAAAAGGTCAAGAGGAGGGTTTGCGCTGCCCGATCTCGAAATATATCACGCAGCAGTGGGACTAGTGTGGCTGGGAGAGTGGCTAAAATTAGAAAGAACTGATATATTAGATCTAGAAGGCCACGACACGAGATTCGGGTGGCATGCATACCTGATATATGGAAAGATAAATCTCCTAAATCTCTTCAAACTGTGGACCAAATATAAAGGGATACTGGAGCCCAAAATACCACTCTGGACATCTCCAACAGAAGCCATAGTGCTCAAGAGAAGAAATATGAGAGACAGGTGGCCCACATATAGAATGGTACTAGAAACAACAGAGGGGAAACCAGTATTGAAAAAATATGATGAAATCAAAGAACACCTGACCGACTGGCTGCAATACTTTCAATTGAATCAAAAACTAAGCATAGATAGAGAGGTGGGGCTTGCAACAGAAACATCGAGATTTGGAAAAAAAATAATTTCAGTAAGAAAGAAAAAAAATATAATGTATGATTATTTGCTAGAGTGGGAGAAGATAGAAGAACAAACTAAAGTCTCAATGATCAAATGGGCCCAGGATCTTGGACATAATATTGATATAGAACAATGGGGGAGACTGTGGGTGGAAGACCTAAAATTCACAGCATGTTACAACCTAAGGGAGAACTGTATGAAAATGATGTATCGCTGGCACTTAACACCATGTAAGCTGGCTAAAATGAATGGGGGAATAAGTCCGAGATGTTGGAGGTGCAAAAAAGAGGAAGGCACATATTTTCACATGTGGTGGTCTTGCCAAAATATAAAAGAATACTGGAATGTAATTTATGAGTTTAAGAAAATATTTAAAATGACATTTAAAAAGACACCCGAGATTTTCCTCCTAAATATACTACCATCAGAAATAAGAAAGGAAATAAGATCTTTATTTCTATATGGAGTGACTGCAGCCAGAATATTGGTGGCAAAAAGTTGGAAGAGCGAAACGCTACCTACAATAACGGATTGGCAAGCACAAATGCTAAATTATATACGAATGGCTAAGCTGACTGATTCGATAAGAGATCTATCGATGCAAAAAGTAACAAAGGAGTGGAGTATATATAAAAACTATCTTAAAGTATACTATCCAAACAATTCTCTACTTGCGGACATTGAATGATGTTTGGGAATATTAAGAATGATTGAAATGGAATGGAAGAGGAAAAAAGGGATATTACCAGTTAAAACCTGTGAAGTACAAGATATGTTAAAATGTATAATAGGAGGGACAGGAAGTATCTATGTTCAAATGTAATAGTTGTGTTTATTTTTGAGGTATTTTTTTTCTTATATATTTTTTTCTTTTTCTTTCTCTTTCTTTTTTATAAAAAAATTCCTTCAGTAGCACCTTAAAGACCAACTAAGTTTTTATTTTGGTATGAGCTTTCGTGTGCATGCACACTTCTTCAGATACAGTGAAATAGAAGTCCCCAGGCACTTATGTAGAGAAGGGGTGGGGAGGGGTGGGGATGGGGAGGGGAGGGGGGATCACTCAGAAGGGTGGTGGAAGTGGGTGATTGACTGACTGATAGCTGTTGATGACCGAAAACGACTGCAAATGGTTTTGCATGAAAAAGCAAGGGTTGAGATGGCTGAAGATCGCTTATCATGTATAATGAGATAAGAATCCGATATCTCTGTTCAAACCAGGTCCCTCCATGGTTTTGAGCTTGGTGATAAGTTGTAATTCAGCAACTTCTCTTTCCAGTCTATTTCTGAAATTCTTTTGTAGTAAGACTGCTACTTTGAGATCTTGTATAGAATGTCCTGGGAGATTGAAGTGTTCTCCTACTGGTTTTTCTGTCTTCTGGTTCCTGATGTCAGATTTATGTCCATTTATCCTTTGGCGTAGGGTTTGGCCTGTTTGTCCAATATAGAGAGCTGAAGGGCACTGTTGGCATTTGATGGCATACACAATGTTAGAAGATGAGCAATTAAATAGTCCTGAGATGGTATGTTGGATGTTGTTGGGGCCAGTAATGATGTTGTCCGGGTGTATGTGGCAGCAAAGTTGGCATCTGGGTTTATTGCAGGCTCTGGTACCAGTGTCCATGTTAAGTCTGGTGGTTGTATTATTGTGGGTGAGGAGTTGTTTAAGATTGGGTGGCTGTCTGTAGGCAATGAATTTCTTTTTTATCTTTGTACTTTTTTGTATGTATGTGTTTTATTCTTTGTGCTTTTAAATAATAAAATCCAAATAAACACGGGGGGGGGGGGGAATGAACTGAAGTTTTTTTAAAAAACAAAAAAAAACCAAACTAACAATGTAACACAAGACGTTTCATGATGGTCAAGATTGTATTTTGTCCTTTTAAAAAAGAAAAGAAAAGAAACATGAATTTGGAGCATAATATCCACCTGTGAGTACCATACAGGTTGTGACTTTAAAATATTTAAGGGATAGAAGAGAACATGCAATTATACATGCACACATAATGAGAAGACTGTAAACTGCCGGTTATGGTTAGCAGAGGTGACAACACAATCTCTCATTTCTTCTTTTGCACTAAGCCATAATAAGCCAAAGGTGTGTGCTGCCGGATATCCTTTGGCCTGAGGCATGATGTGACTCACAGGCTGAAGTGTGGATTTCAGCACTGTGTCCATTTAATGAAGCATAGCCAGCGTGACAGCATTCACAAGTATACTTCAAAGGGTGGGAGAAATCTAATAAATAAAACAATAAATACTATACTATGCTAAAAAGTGCAGGGACGCAGGTGACACTGTCAGTTAAGCCACAGAGCCTTTGTTGTTGTTTAGTCATTTAGTCGTGTCCGACTCTTCGTGACCCCATGGACCATAGCACGCCAGGCTCTCCTGTCTTGCACTGCCTCCCGCAGTTTGGTCAAACACATGTTGGTAGCTTCGAGAACACTGTCTAACCACTCGTCCTCTGTCGTCCCCTTCTCCTAGTGCCCTCAATCTTTCCCAACATCAGGGTCTTTTCCAAGGATTCTTCTCTTCTCATGAGGTGGTCAAAGTATTGGAGCCTCAGCTTCACGATCTGTCCTTCCAGGGAGCACTCAGGGCTGATTTCCTTCAGAACGGATAGGTTTGATCTTCTTGCAGTCCATGGGACTCTCATAGGTCTCCTCCAGCACCATAATTCAAAAGCATCAATTCTTCGGCGATCCGCCTTCTTTATGGTCCAGTTCTCACTTCCATACATCACTACTGGGAAAAACATAGCTTTAACTATATAGACCTTTGTAGGCAAGGTGATGTCTCTGCTTTTTAAGATGCTGTCTAGGTTTGTCATTGCTTTTCCACAGAGCCTAGGGCTTGCCAATCAGAAGGTTGGCGATTCAAATCTGTGTGACGGGGTGAGGTCCCGTTGCTCGGTCCCTACTCCTGCCAACCTAGCAGTTCGAAAGCATGGCAAAGTGCAAGTAGATAAATAGGTACCACGACAGAGGGAAGGTTTCCGTGTGCTGCTCTGGTTCGCCAGAAGCGGCTTAGTCATGCTGGCCACATGACCTGGAAGCTGTACGCCGGCTCCCTCGGCCAATAACGCGATATGAGCACCACAACCCCAGAGTCGGTCATGGCTTGACCTAATGGTCAGGGGTCCTTTTACCTTACGCTAAAAAGTAGCACACTCGGTAATGAAATTGGCAGCCATATATTTGGGCAGAGGTGTAATATTTCATTCCTGTCAGCAGCTGTGTTTCAGCATTCTGTAGTGACAAAAAGAGCCTGGTGGATCAGGGCAATTGTCCATCCAGTCTGGCATCCCGTTCTCACAGAAGCCCTTGGGAAACCCGCAAGCAGGATTCAAGCACAAGAACACTCTCCCCTTCTGTAGTTTCCAGCTACTGGTATTCAGTTGCTGCCTCCAACCGTGCCTCCTCCGTGAATTTATTTATTAGTCCTCTTGTAAAGCCATAATAAATTGGCAGCCATGACTACCTCCTATGGGAGCGAGTTCCACAGTTTGACTCTGCACTGTGCAAAGAAGTACATGCAGGTCCTGCTTTCTGAACGCCGTGGGTCCCCTTGAAATTGTTTGGTAGCTAAGAGTTTGTATCACAAGCTGACAATTTCAATTATTTCCCATGGGAACATTTTAAACCATGTGAGCGGTCCAATCTCTCCCCTCTCTAGTGCTTCCTGACATGGCTACAACCAACCAACAAAAGAGAGAAAACAATAAAGAAGATTCCACCTAAACATTAGGAAGAACTTCCTGACAGTAAGAGCTGTTTGGCAGTGGAATTTGCTACCAAGGAGTGTGGTGGAGTCTCCTTATTTGGAGGTCTTTAAGCAGAGGCTTGACAGGCATATGTCAAGAATGCTTTGATGGTGTTTCCTGCTTGGCAGGGGGTTAGACTGGATGGCCCTTGTGGTCTCTTCCAACTCTATGATTCTATGATTTGTCAAATCTCCTTCTCTCCCTGGTTTCTGCCCCCAAATGGCTGCCACCTACCAGGAAAGCACAAGCAAATAAAGAAGCAGGCAACCCCCTGCTATTTGGATATCTGAATCTGTGGTGTGTATAGTAAAATTTGTGTACGAATTCCTTGTATTCAGATAATTGAATGAATGAATGTAGAGCAAGCATTTGAAAAGTGGGACATGTGTGCACTTTCTCTTCATTTACCTTTTGTTCTTTAGTTTCTGGACCAACCATAAGGAAAGGCCAAAATAGAGTGCATTGCAGCAATTCAATATTAAAATTACCAAAGCCTGGACTCCTGTGGTTAAGCCATCCCAGTCTAAGGGAAAGCCGCAGCTGTCATAGCAGCAAAAGTTGGCAAAAGGCATTCCTAGCTACTGTGGACACCTGGTGCCAAAGCACATTTGTTGTTGTTTAGTCGTTTAGTCGTGTCCGACTCTTCGAGACCCCATGGATCAGAGCACGCCAGGCACTCCTGTCTTCCACTGCCTCCCGCAGTTTGGTCAAACTCATGTTCATAGCCAAAGCACATAGGGGCAGCCATTTTCTTCTCCTATGAGGTGGCGGCGCATCACCTTTCAGGGAGTGTGGCAAGCACTGCACTTTCTAACTGCTCTCTCTCTCCCCCCCCCACACCATGTTTACTCAGAAGGAAGCCTCGCCAAGTTCAGTGAAATGTTCTTCCAAAAAAAGCCAGCGTTGGGATTAGAACCTTTGCCAGGCCTTGGCATTAAAACGAACAAGCCAACCTGCACCCCCACCACAAACAAACTAACAGGTTCTGTTGATTACAAAGGTGTAGATCATTATGTTCCCATCCTTTGTGAAGCTTGTCAGCCCCAGGCCTCACTTGGGAATTACAACTGTTCCTCCCCTGGGCTTCCAGGTGCATGTTCCCTTACCCAAGGACCCAACCCAGCTAGTTAGAAATAGGGGGGTGAGTCATTGCCCTCTCTTCCCACCCATCCTTTGGGAGTAGCAATTAAAAGATAAAAAAGGCAACCTGATCCTGAACAAAATTCAGCAGCCAAACTAACAGGCCCAGTCTATACAGCAATAGGTTTAAACAAAGGGTGTCTATTCAGAAATATGTACTGCAGATTTCAGTGTGTCTTGTTTGCAGGTAACAAGGTAAAGGTAAAAGACCCCTGACAGTTAAGTCTAGTCGCGAACGACTCTGGGGTTGTGGCGCTCATCTCATTTTACTGGCCGAGGGAGCCGGTGTTTTTCCGGGTCATGTGGCCAGCATGACTAAGCCGCTTCTAGTGAAACCAGAGCAGAGCCCAGAAACGCCATTTACCTTCCCGCCGGAGTGGTACCTATTTATCTACTTGCACTTTGACGTGCTTTCGAACTGCTAGGTTGGCAGGAGCTGGGACAGAGCAACGGGAGCTCACCCTGTTGCGGGTATTTGAACCACCGACCTTCTGATCAGCAAGCCCAAGGCTCAGTGGTTTAGACCACAGCACCACCCGTGCCCCATGTTTGCAGGTAAGTGGGTATAAATAAGGTTGCAATCTGAGTCTGGTGGGTTATGGATATAATCAAAGTTCAGAGCCAAAACAAAATGTTTGCTGCCTTGACACAGAGCAGAAAATAATGCCCCAAGTCTAGGTGTACAGTACCTAAGGTTGGTCAAGTTATTTTGGCACCTGAAGCAGAAAATTACAACATGTGCATCTCTCATTCCTGGACAGTAAAAATACAAATTATAATATAAGCAGTTTGCTGTTCTATGCCTAATGATAGGGCTGACCCTTTCAAGTTGATTAATGGGCAATTAGCTACAGAAGAGTCACTTTAATCAGTCTGAATGGCCATCTAACTGGAATGTATAATATTTCCCTGGAAGTCATTGCTCCACAGAAACAGGAGTATAGATGTGATGAATCAATGTCTGTATTTTGAAAATGTGAAATTGCATTGAACCTATAATCTAGGTTCAAAAATCTTTCTTAGTATACAGTGGTATGCTTCAGGTTACAAATGCTTCAGGTTGCAAACTCCGCTAACCCAGAAATAGTACCTCGGGTTAAGAACTTTGCTTCAGGATGAGAACAGAAATCGTGCTCTGGCGGCGCGGCGGCAGCAGGAGGCCCCATTAGCTAAAGTGGTACCTCAGGTTAAGAACAGTTTCAGGTTAAGAGCGGACCTCCAGAATGAATTAAGTTCTTAACCAGAGGTACCACTATATCATAAACTTTGTTTTATGGAAACAGGACTGCATTGTATTAAGCCAGAGTTTCCCACTGTGTGTGAACCAGGAAAGTCTGGCTTAATGGCAGTAGACAAACAAGGATAAGCAGCTAGGATCAGATAATGAGCCAGGAATTAAGAGGCAGCAAACCTAGCACAAGAGGTGAGAGGGGAGGAAAGGGAACGATTCCATAAATGGACCATTTAAATAAATGCCAAATAAAAGGCGTCAACCCACCTCGCCAACCCAACCTCTTTTAACTGGGCTCAGAAACAAACAAAGTTTATTGCATATATTAAAATGTTCACCAAAGTTCTGAAGCAAAAATCAGTGAAAGAAAAACACAGAAAAACGGCAAGCACTGTATCTGCTAAAAACTGTTGGCATAATTTTGTTAAATTTTGGAACAATGGTAGCCCAGATTACAGAATTTTGAGTGAAACTTCCCTCCGCAGCACAATTCCTAAATGTTTACTTGCAACTAAGCCCCACTGTGTTCAGTGTTGCTTATGCCCAGGTAAGTGTTAACAGCGGCCTTACTGCTGTAAGGCTTACTATGTGTTAGATTAGAATATGGAAACCAATGCAGGAACTTGCAGTGTGTGACTATGCAAACATCCTTCATGTTCACTGGCTTTCATGAGGAAGTGAATCCTACTGAACAGTTCGGGATGTTCTCAAGCAAATTTTAATAGGATCTGGCTGTGTGCATTTTTTTTAAAGGATGCAGACTAATATAAGATATAATTCCAGGTATCATCTTTATTACTGCAAGAAATGGGCAGTTCACACCGCAAAGGGAGTAATTATCTAGAGTCATGATCACTACTAATTTTTGCATGAAAACACACTGGGGCGGCATTAAAAAAAATAAGAAATTCAGGGGAACTAGGTATTGATTGAAGGACTGCTACAAAAATGGTGTAATTAGATAAAAGTCGAAATGCTGCATTCTGTCCTGCATTTTTATCTCGTGAACCACCCCAAGATCTTCGGATGCAGGGCAGTATATAAATTTAATAAATAATAAAATAACAATACCACTGGAAAATCCAGCCAGAAGCCCGGCAAGCTGGGGGGGGGGGGAAGGCCCCTGAGAGTTTAGACTAGCTAATGGCAATGCTACAGGTGTAGCAGTTCGGCCTGGGCAGGAGGCGACCCTATAGTTCAGATCTTTTCTTCCCTGGGGTAATGGAAACGCTTCTCCTGACTCCTTCTGCATTCCAAGCAGCTGTTAAAGGCACAGGGGTCCTGCCGCGGGGGGGGGGGGCGTGGGAAAGAATTAGCCACCCGATTTAACGGCGTGCTCTTTAGTAACCCACTAAGCAGCCCCCGGGGGCAAGTTAAAACGTGCCCGCTTGCGAAGGAAGCTGGCAGGAGGAGCCAGGGCTGGGTCGGGCTTGGCCAAACCGGCTCCTTTTTGCCTGCGAAGATATGACTCGGCGGGGAGGGTGAAGCAAGGTCGGTCTGCCTCTGTTGGAAAGGGAAGGTAACCGCCGCCTCTCCCTCATCCTCCTCCCTATAGGGGCGCTGAGGTCGAATCCTTAATTCCTCTTCACCCTGCTCGAGGTTCTCCGTCCTCCTTTTCCGTTTCGCAGTTTGGCCTGCCTAGGCCACCGTCGCCTCCGCGGAATCTGGCTGGCTGGGATCTGTCAGCGTGAGTCCTGCGCCAGAAGGGATACAACAAGCGCAGCAGGCGGAGGGGCTGGAGCGTGGAAGCGGCGGCAAGAAGAGCGGTCGCCAGCCCGGAACCTGGCGAGAGGAAACAGCTGAGCGAGGAGGAGGAGGAGGAGGAGGAGATCCGTGACACGGCAGGCAAACCTCTGGGAGGGTCCAGCTGAAGGAGAGCCTGGCAGCCTCCCCTGCACGGCCAATTCCAGCCTCTCGGCTGTCAACTGGCAAGCGGTGGGGAAGCTGAGCAGGGCAGAGCCCGGCCCCCTTTCCGTGTCTCTCCTCCCCGCGCTCCGCTAGCAATTTTCTCTCCCCCCCCTCTGTTTAAAATAAAAATCTGCAAGAGGAACTCCCGACCTTCCTCGTAGTAGTTTTTGAACCCGCTGGCTGCCTCCCGCTCCCCCGTCTGCGTGCGGTCTGGATCCCTGCGAAGCGAGAGGCGAGAGAAGGAGCTCAGGGGAGGAGGAGGAGGAGGAGGAGGGAGCTTCGCGTGCGTTTAAATCCCACCGTGGCTTTTTCTAAAAAGGAAAAATCGGCTGCATGGACGGGCAGCGGGCAGAGAAATCCCATTTAATCTCCTCTGGTTCTCGTTGTTCCGCAAAGCGCCGCTGCCTCTTCGCCAAGGTAACAAAGGTTGAGCCATGTAGTGGTTTCCTTAAAAAAAACCGTTTGTGTCGTTGGCTTATTAAGAAAAAAGAATTGTCCTGAAGGTTTGAATTTGCCCCCTGACTAACGGTGGTTCAGAATGCTCTGGGAAAGGCTTTATGCGATGGTCGGGTGTTTTTCGTCTTCGCGCATTTGCGGGCAGGAAGGGGGGGGGAGAACAAAATTTACCGCAAACTTCTGCCGAAAAATCTGGGTAGATTTGCCTCCCCGTCCCGGGGCTCTCATCAGCCTGAGGTGCGGAAGGTTTTGGGGCCTGACAATGTTGGCTGGTCGAGATTTTACTCTTGATAAGTAAGGGGGCGGGTGTGTGTGTTCGAAACAGTCGGCAATTTAGACTTGGAAGATATCCGTTATATTTAAAATCTAGGCTTAAAACGTTTTATCTAATGGCAGCAAGTTTCTGATTTGCCCAATGCATGTGCAGCATCTGATGCCCATTCCTCAACATTATTTTAAAATCGTGAATACTGCAACAACGGGCAGTGCAAGGGGGCGGGGAGAGAAGAACCCTCTCTTGGAGATGTGGTCCTGATCCTGCTATGCTATTCCCTTGCAAGAATCTCTTCAAGGACTGCTTCAATTGGGGGGGGGGGAACTAAGGTTAACTATTAAGATTGCTTTGGGCGCGGGGCGGGGGGAGGACTGGGTCCATGCTCTACCTTTAAATCCTGACATCTGTAGTGAACTGGTTATTACAGTGGCCTCCCCCACCCCTTTAAAGCTGTCTGGCTCTTTAAAGTGTGCTTCCTTACATATGGCGATGCTGGTGGGGAAAGGATTTTCCACAAATCCTGATGAAATTCAGTGACCTTTGATGCATGTCTTCTGCCATTCAGCCTCTATTAGAAAAAGATGAGATGCACTTGAAGATGTGTTACTGGCTTATGTTAGCTTTGCTGTCTCTTCCCCTTTTCTCTTCCCCCAAAGGTCCACATTGATCCGAGTCTTTTGAACTGACAAAGGAAGTACGTATCCGGAATAGTAGTAATACAAAAGCTTTCAACAATTGTGCCCTGAAGCAGGAGCCTTATGATGAAGTGAAAAAGGGGAGTGTCCGCAATCCGGAGCCTCTGGACAGAAATGGCCCCCTTAACTCCTCTGGCGTGTTAACCCCTGACTGGGTGGTGGAGGAAGAAAGTGCTTGAGAGGGGGCAGGGCTACCTCCCCACGAAGGCTATGATGTCGGTTGAAGGCTCCACAATAACAAGCCGCATCAAGAACTTGCTTCGATCTCCTTCTATCAAGCTGCGGAGGAGCAAGCCAGGGAGCAAGCGGGAAGACATCAGTACGAAGGTGAGCATTCAAACTGTTTTGCATCCTCCTGAAAGCCTCACCTTTGGCTAAATGCTCAGTTGTGTTGGGGGATGTCGTATAGGGTAGCCCTTAAATATTATGGAATATTGGTGGTGCTTTTGCCTGTTTTCCTGACCTGTGCATAGCACAGCCGACAATACAATGATGGCCTTTGTCTGGGTGTGCCTAAAGGTTGCTTTTCCAAGCTGTATGTGCAAGAAGGTACTTTACGATGTGCTGTACATGGATAGGTGTTGTAAGGCGATGAAGGTACTTCAGGATGTGCTGCACATGGATAGGTGTTGTAAGGCCCCCAGGCAATTGGAAGGGAAGACAGGATGTAACACCTTTGGCTCTTCTCACACAAGGAAGTGTGGAACAAATGATTGTTTGGTGAAAACAAACCTTTCTTATGCCTTTTGGGGGCACCTCTCAAAAGCAACAAGTGTGTATGCTACCCTAATGTTTTTCAAGTATAGAGATGTAGCCTTTGTTATTGAAGCTTATGGTGTTACTTGACACATGACTGATTAAGTGTAATGAACAGCATTAAAAGTGTCAAGGAACTAAGCCTGTGTTAAGGCAGTGCATCCTTGAGATATAGCTGCCATAGTGGTATGTCTCTCTCTCTCTTTCCTACTTGCTCTTTCTAGCAATGGTTTTATGGCACATTCTTCAGTTTGCTGTCCTGAGATTAATGTAGGGCAGAAAGAGCCGTGGACTCTGTTCTCCTTCAGAGGATAAGCTTGTTTTAATTTGTGTGGACAGTAAAATAGGAACAACCAGCTTGGTCACATAGTGAATAATGATTAAAACTGGGGGCTGAGATCCCAAAATCCTGGATGCTTTGTCATTGCCTAATTGTATTCCATTAAGGAACAACGTGCACACAAAACAGTGCCTCAGTTTTCCCAACTGTAAAATGAATGTAATTGCTCCTAATTATAACTAATTAGTGATGAATGTTTGCTTAAAGCACCTTGTACTGTTTTTGGCATGTCATGCAAGGTACTTTCTGTATTTAATAATTTTGCATCTGACACTCTGCATGTTTTCTCAGAATAATAAATCCCAGTAGGTGGATTTGTGCATGGGTTTGTTGCTGTATTATAAGAAGCTTTCTCAGTACCCATGGGAGAGTATAAAATGAAAGCTGAAGTAAGCATACTCTAATTTCAGAGGTATAGCTTAAAATTGTTATGAAGGAGCTACGTTTCCTCTTCCGATGTCGTTACTTCAATAGTGATCTAATTATAAGGCTTGCTTTCCCACCCTCTGCTCCATATAAATAAATGGGGTTTATTTCTCAACGTTTTGTGGAAGGGCCTCCTTTTGTAGCCAACTGACCTTTGGTCTACTTGGTGCAAAAAAATCCATTCTTCAAGCCTTCCTCCCTACTCAAGAGGTGTAAGCTCCACAGTACAATCTTCTGCATGTCTACTCAAAAGATAACACATAGGATTTCAACTGAATGTAGCTTCCAGACAACCTGGTTTTGAAGAATCGTTCTGATTTGTTTGTGGGGAGGTTGATGTGATTTTGCATAATCAACTGTTGTCCGTCACTTTCCAGTGCATTACCTTGTCACTTTCCTTATTGCAAAAAGTATGGCTTTCTTTTATTTTGGAAGTGGGTATATGCTCCATGGGGTCACGAAGAGTCGGACATGACTAAACGACTAAACAACAACAATGTTGCATAGGTCTATTTTCATTGTCCCACCTGAATTTGCTGGAATGTGATTGAATCCCATCCCAAACAAACAAACAGACAGACAGACACACATCCTGGAAGCACTTACACAGTCATCAAAATCCAGTTTTGCAAAATTTAAAAGTATCCAGACTCTGCTTACTGTGCCCATGTGCTTTCAAGACATGCAGGATTTCAAAAACACTCTTTAGTGAGGCATGCACCTCTCTAGTATACTGTATTAGTGTTACTGTTTTTGCTAGTGGGACTTGCCTGGTCCTTAAGGGGAAACCATCTGTTTGTTCTCTTCTTCCTTTTTCACCTGATTATGTGGAAGTGCCGCAACTTCTTGGCTCATTCTTTCTTACCCTGCAGTTGTCTGTGAGATGGTAACTAGGATGTGGATGCATCTGAAGTTAGTTTACAGTTCTCCTCCCTGTGAAGGAAACCAAGAAATGCATGCATGATGCAAATTGCCTATGCAAGCTCATTTTGTTTGCTTGATTTATTGAATGCCTGATTAGAAGTGGTACCAGCTTATTTGCAATGCTATCAGTTTTGATTATTGTTCTGTGACCTCCGGGTATAGGGCGGTATAGAAATTCAATAAATATAATAATAAATAATGATGAGAACTTGGGATGGGCTAGCAACGATGTAAAAGTTAATTGTAGCACACAGCACATGAGGGCTATGAATTGATCCCCCTCTCCACATAGTCCCTTCTGAGCAACACATGCCACCTGTGATTATTGTAAAAGACAGGTATAATGGGATACCATAGGAATGGAGTTATCTTGTAGATGGGACAAAATGAGGAAAGCTATGAAATATAGTGTCCCCCAGTTGCTAGAGTCCTGGCCACCTCTTATCTCTGTAACCACGATGGTAAAAAATGTGCTCTTTCTAAAAAAGGAAGAGGTTAGAATACTCAGATTTTATGGGATGAATGCCTCCTGTTTTATCAAGACGTAATTTAACAAGAGGAGCGTGGGAAACTTCTTGAGCTGCCCCATCAAATGATGAGAAATGCATTTAGAAATGTATATCCCGCCCTTTGCTGTTGCCGCTCCCATGACTTATTGCAATAGTAAATTTTACCTGTTCCCTGCTTCCCAGATGTCTAATTAAGTGCAAAAGTGTGGTAATATTCTCCTCACTAGCTGGCTGGACAGTGCAGATGACTGTGTAACCAAGTTGTGATAGGTGCACTATTAGGGATGGGGGTGGTGCTGTGGTCTAAACCACTGAGCCTCTTGGGCTTGCTGATCGAAAGGTCAGTGGTTCAAATCTGCACGATGGGGTGAGCTCCCATTGCTCTGTCCCAACGTCTGCCAACCTAGCATTTTGAAAGAATACCAGTGCAAGTAGATAAATAGATACCACTGTGGCAGGAAGGTAAACAACGTTTCCGTGTGCTTTGGCTTCCGTCACAGTGTCCCATTGTGCCAGAATCTGTTTAGTCATGCTGGCCACATGACCTGGAAAGCTGTTTGTGGACAAACGCTGGCTCCCTCGACCTGAAGCGAGATGAGCGCTGCACCCCATAGTCCCCTTTGACTGGACTGAACCATCCAGGGATACCTTTTAACCTTTAGGCGCACTATTGTAAATTACTACTTGGTAACTGATTACTACAGAATCACAGTCCCATAACTGAATCCTGTAGAATAATGGGCAAATGCTGGCAATCTGTAACCTCTACTTTGTGAAAATGATTTGCTCGGGGAAGGTGATGGGACAGGACCATCTTGTACAAATGTAACCTTGGAATTCCTTCCAGTTTTGCCTCTCTGAAGCGCAGTGTCATATTTCAGTGGGAGTAACAGGTATATTAATCATTGCTATTGGTTCCACCTGGAAAACTGCTGTTTGAAAAGCCTAATTCTCTCTGAGGTGGAAAACTTGTGTCCTGGCTATACTTCAGACTACAGGAAAAGGCTGAGGTATTGACTGCTCCTCCATAAATGATAATCACATAAATAATAATAAACACAACTGTGTACACATAGTAAAACAGATGTCAGGACATTTCTCCCCAATATCCTAGTTTTTTGTGTAGGGGGAGTTTTATGTTTTACAGCCTGGTTTGCTTCTTTGAAGAAAAAAATGTTATGAGATGAGTTCATGAAACAGGATCCTCAGCATGCCTGATAATTCAAGTGATTTTCCTTAACACACTACCTTTCCTTGAATATTGGTTAATGCTGTGGATGCTGTCAGCTGGGCAAACATGAAAACCATTTGAAAAGGAGAGTTGCAAGGTCACAAGTCAGATATCTTAGCTTGAACAGAACGGATTTGACATAGTGAAGTTACCACTCCTGAACTGCTTCTTCCTGGGTCTTGCTGTTTGTCCTTCTCCACAGCCTGATGAGGGCAAGAGAGACATCTCACTTGCTTCAGCCAGTGGTGGAGGCAATAAGACCCAGAGGAAGATCTGCTCCTCCAGATGTTGCTGGACTCCAACTCCTGCCTGCTCCAGGTGATGTGACCGATGTTGTAGTTGTAGTCCAGGAGCATCTGGAAAGCCACAAGTTCCCCAACTCTTTTGTGGGAAATAAGAGCCAAAGGTCTATCTAAGCCAGCATCTTGTTTCGACAGTGGCTAAGGGCATTTATTTATTTGTTTGTTTGTTTTGGGTTGTATTCAGCACTAGCCCTACTTGAGTACACCTAATGAAATGAATGAGCCTGAGTTAGTCATGGCTGTTAATGTCAGTGGGTCTACTTTGAGCAAAACTAGTATTTAATACCACTTTATTTAACAAAATGTATATACTTCCTTATTGTCAGGAAAAAACCCTAAGTGGTAAGTAATATACAGTAAAGGTAATAGCCCTCTCCTGCTGCTGTTACCAATCTTCAGAGGCCCATTGCCTCTGATGATGTAGGTACTGTAGTATACAGTCATCATGACTAGCAGCCATTGATAGGCTTATTCTCCACAAATTTGTCTTAATCTCCTGCTAACAAAGGTCCAAGCTGTGTCCTGGTCTGGCAAACCAACTGAAAAAGGTCTTCTCTTCAATTACAATATCTTCTCAGATTGTCTCAGTTCAGTAAAAACGGGACAGCTTTGAGCAGATTGTGACTGGGTGCCGGTGACTATCTGAATTGATGTACTGACTAAGTCAACTTTCAAAGATCAAGAATGTGGTATGTTTCTTTCAGGCCTAAAGGATGCCCTTCAGGGTTGGTTGATCTTGATTTACTCAGTTTTCAACCTGGTAACTGAGTTTGTGTGTGTTTCATCTCCCGGCGTCCAAGCGCTGTGGATTGTTTAGAGAAGGATGCTGAGCTGCTTCCTAATTAATGACTGGGGGTGCGGTGGCGAACTTCCCAGTCAGTGTGGTACCTTCTTTGTCTTCAAGAGGTTTTTTGGAAGATGATTAGAGAAACCTGTTTGTGGGTCTGAGGGAGACAGAGAAGGAAGATGAAGAGCTGCATTTTGGCCAACTGGCTCACTTCCACAGTATCTTTAGAAGAGAAGCGGATGGGTGGAAGAGGTTTGCACATCTGAAACCAGCTTAAGCAGGACTCTCATGTTTTAGGTGAAAACAATAATTTTGCAGGCTGTGTATATAAATAACATATGTGACTCCTACTCGGACAAATGTAAGAAACGGGTGTTGGTTGCATTGACCTCTAGGCATATGTACAGAAGCCTGCAAAAGTATTCCCCCCCCCAAAGCCAAGTCTTAATGTTTCTTAAACTACCACATAATTACTGGATTGGACCCAGCAGAGACAAATTGTTTGAAGTCATAGCTTACACTGCTGTATGATTTCAAACTTTAGTGTGAGTTGGGTAGGAAGGTGCCAAGGCCTACTCTTGACTATGTCAAAATATGACAGCAAAAAAGTAGTGGGTATTGAGAACTTTTGTTAGGTTATTTTTCTTTGTGCCCCAGGATAACTAATGTTGGCACCTGTCTGTCTCTAGAGACAATGGAGTGCACCTCTGGGGGTGAAGTCAGACCACTGCATTAGCAGCACTGAAGTGATCTCCCCAGGGCACAAGCCTAGGCAGTGCATGTGGAGATCCTGGGCTGCCCAAATGACAATACCCCTCACTTACGTTGTCCAAAGGGAGGCAGAGCAATATGTTTGACACCAGCTTGGCTGCAGGAGTTGCTGGAAGGAGGTGTACATGGCACCGTTTGGTCATTTTAGGGACTCCACTCTGGATTTGTGTCCACTTTACTACTTATCCTTTTCTTCTCCCATAGATATCCTGCAAGGCAATGGAGGTTTAGGATCAGATTTTTTCTTCTCCTAGATAGCAATGTTATTAATGCAGGTTAAGCAGTTGCCATGCTGGGTTTCCCCAGCCACTCTGGGCGGCTTCCAACTGAATGTTAATAACAATACAGCATCAAACATTAAAAACTTCCCTAAACAGTTGTCTTTTAAAAGTAAAATAGTTGCTTATTGCCTTGACATCTGCTGGGAGGGCGTTCCACAGGGCAGGCGCCACTACCGAGAAGGCCCTCTGCCTGGTTCCCTGTAACCTCACTTCTTGCAGCGAGGGAACTGCCAGAAGGCAGTGCTGGACCTCGGTGCCTGGGCTGGACGATGGGGGTGGAGATGCTCCTTCAGGTATACAGGACCGAGGCCATTTAGGGCTTTAAAAGTCAGCACCAACACTTTGAATTGTGCTTGGAAACGTACTGGGAGCCAATGAAGATCTTTCAGGACAGGTGTTATATGGTCTCGGCGGCCACTCCCAGTCACCAGTCTAGCTGCCGCATTCTGGATTAATTGCAGTTTCCGAGTCACCTTCAAAGGTAGCCCCACGTAGAGCGCATTGCAGTAGTCCAAGCGGGAGATAACTAGAGCATGCACCACTCTGGCAAGACAGTCAGTCAATGAAGAGAGTCAAAGACAGTCTATTTGTTAATGAATTTGTGCCTTTGTACATAGGCCCATTTTGTACACAATATATTTGGTGATGCTAGTTGCTAATGGAAGGCCCATGACTTCTCCCAGCAGTGAAGTCTGAATAGTTGAAAGAGAAAATGGAGTGCAATTCAGTGATTTAAGAATTAAGATTATAGGTGGCAGGGTGATTTGTGTTCAAGCAATTCCTTGAATGTTCCAGTTAAGAAGCCCAACTCCTCAAAGTGCAGCTTCAGTAAGTTTTGACTTAATGTGATTAAAATGAAATCTCTTGGACAGAGGCAAATGTTATAATGTCAGCTAGAAAGCTTTGCGTTCAGCCTTCCTAAGCCCTACAGTGGAAATGATTAGGACAGTAGAATGTTCTTTAAAGTCCCAGCCTTGATTCTTCTGATTCTCTTAACTCAGGTTGTTTGTGACCTGGTCTGTGCATGCAGCTGAATGAGGTAGGTGGGAGCATGGACCCTGACACTGAGTTGGCAAGTGGATTGTGCAATTTCTGAATGGTTTTCTGTAAGGGAAAAAAATAGTGAAACAGAGAGGGTCTAGACTGTGCCATATTTTTCCTGGATGCTATGGAGTAGACGTGAATAGGATTGTGCTTACAGTTATCCCATGAGGGCATGTGACTTTTAGCAGAAGAAAGGATGCCCACCAGAGGCGGTTTTAGGGTGCCAGCACTGGGCACATAGCTGGGGAGGGCACCTTCTCATAGCCAGATAAATGCTTGCCCAGCTGACAGGGTCCTAGAGCCCTCCTTACTTCTTCCCAAAGCCTGATGCCTCTTACTTGGCTTTGGGAAGGCAAGGCCAGGGCTGGAGAGGGCATCAAATTTTGGCTTCGCACAGGGCACCACATCACCAAGTTCTGCCCCTGTGCCCAATGGCTCATCATTCAGATGTGAGTTGAAAGCAATGAACTGAACCCTGGCTAATTAGGGCTGTTGAGTTTTGGCTGTGTAGCCAATAATCTTGTGTATGCAGATGAGGAGGACAAGTTCAGAATTCTCCAGATGTGTAGTGACTTATGGACTATGTGACGATATTTGGCTGAGGCGATGGTCCTTCTCAGGAGTCAGAATGGTTATAAGTGAGTGCGGTGCTGTGGTCTCTCCAGATGAGGTACAGTTTAGACTGTGGACTGTTAGTGCAGGGATCTGTCACTAGGCTGTTTCAAAAAGTCCTACCAGTAGAGTAAGGAAGAGGGAAGAAATTCTGTTCACTTTGCATTTAAAGACAAGCCTACCAAATCCACACTTTCTGTAACAATACTGTACATGAACCATACCAAAGGCATCCTTGGTAACATGCCATTTTCTGATTTTTGCAATTTGGTTCTCCAGCCAAGTGATTCGTACTAACATGCATATAGAAAGTTTAATAATAATAATAATAATAATAATAATAATAATAATAATAATAAATATACTTGGGTAAAGTGTCCATAGAATGCATACATTTATGAAAGCAGCATACAAAATGTGTTATGTTAGTCAAGGGTGCTTGGGAAAATGTATAGATTAGGCATATTTGCATACAGAAATGTGTATGATGATGAATTATCTGCTGAATTTACACGAGGAATTCATAAAATAAATCATAAACTGTTGTGGAAGTGTGGAGAACTGAATTTAAGATTGGAAAAATGAGAAACTGAAAGAAACCAAGGGATAGCTTAGTTGGTTAGAGCACAACGCCAAAGCTGCATATTCCTGCATTGCAGGGGGTTGGACTAGATGATACTCAGGATCCCTTCCAACTCTATGATTCTATGATCTGACAGATTCACCTCTCTCTAAAATATGCTGGGCTAAGCCAGCCACATACATATGTAAGTACCTGGAAAAGCTTTGCTATTCCAGCCAGCATCCATGTTGACCCTGTCAGAGATTAATGGGTTAATCTTTTAAAGAACAGAAGAGGGGGTGATATGATTTAGCTACCCTACAGAGCAGACAACCTGTTAGTGGAAAGGAGGAAGAAACTGTCCTGGACTGAAGACAATTCTTGAACGAGGACCTGGAGGATGTAAATTCACAAAAGATCTCTTGAATGTGCATATAATAGACTGCTTTACGAAGCTAAATGACTGTAATAACAATGTGTCTGTACACCCCTTGTATCCAAAACCTGAATTTTGTTTATGCTTTTTGATATGAAAAGGCCTTCGTCATTGTCTTTGCTTTCCTTGAGTCATCAGGAAATATTTATACTAGAGGAATACTGCTACCTTTTGTTCCTAAACCTGTATATCTGGGCTCTCTCAAAAGTTGGAGTCCTTCCTATGATCAAAAGTTCATTTGAATTCCGTTTGGGGAAGGATCTGACATTCTCTCTGAGTTTTCTGCACAGGGTGAGTTGGGGGTGTCTCCAAGTAAATATCCACCCTGTGAAAACTGAGCTTGCATAGCCATGTGAGAGTAGTCAAAAACTTTAATCTGCAGTAGGCAAGTTAAAAAGACATGCAGCCACAATCTACAGTTCATCTTCATGTATCAGAGGTATTGGGGTTTAGTGCCTTAAATCTATGTACAGAATGTTATTTGACTGATGCTTTCCACAAAGGTGCACCAGTTATTATGGGGAGAGAGAAATCAGTCAAACCCACAAAATCTTCATGCCAAGCAAGGAGGACGGTGATGTTCACTAACAGCTTGGATGCAGAGAGCATGAATAATGCACCCAAACTGGGTCATCTGCCATGCGAGTTTTAATGATTGCTATTGGCTAGGGGTGACTATGTGCTTGGATTGCATATTTGAGTATTCACTTATAGCACTTTAGTCTTATACGATAATGGTGTTTACTTTTGTCCACGCACATATTGTTCTCAGAAGTGCATGGCAGTAGAAGTAATGAACATGCCCCTGGTGCTTGTTGGTAGGTTATGCTGTTTGTGCTTTGTTTATGGTTTCACTGCCCTCTCAGTGGTCTTCAATGTGTTGGGTTGGGGGGTTTGTAACAATAAACCTGGCACCCGGTCTTTACTAAGACTTAGAACTGATACAACTACAGTATTAAAATCATAACACCTTTTGTTTGCTCATCTTTCGTGGGCCACTCCAACAATAAATTATACATTCTGGAAAGAACTTTTGCTTTAGGTTCTAATAATTCTGTTTCCAACTTGGATTTTCCTGACTGAAAGCCAATTTCCCTATCCATTTTGAACAATTCATGTATCTGATAATATTGAAGCCAATCATCAAGCTGGTGTTTTACTTGATCATATGTCTTTATCTTAAGATGGCCTCCATCTACCAAAATATCCTTGTATTTAAGCCACCTGGTTTCCATGTTTAACCTTTTATGTGTCTTTGCCTCTAAGGGTGAAATCCATTTTGGTGTTTTCTTTTCCAACAAATCTTTATACCTAATCCATACATTAAACAATGATTTCCTGATTATATGATTCTTAAAACCTTTATGGACCTTTACCTTTTCATACCATAAATATGCATGTCAACCAAAAGCATTGTCAAAACCCTCCAAATCTAAAATATCCATATTTTCCAGCAAGAACCATTCTCTCATCCAGCAAAATGTGGCAGCTTCATAATAAATTCTTAAATGGAGACCAACAATTAAAAGTCTTTGATGGCACCCGAAGCAAGAAACCAGCTAGGGAAGAAAGTAATTAGATAAGAAAGTAATTAAAAGTGTGCTAAAGAGGATAAGGAAAATGCCAAAAAGGTGAAAGATGGTGGGCATCCCCACCAATTTGAATAGCTTTCAAGGCGGACAGATGTATCAATGGCTCCAAGTCATGATTATGACTACTGTACATTAGTGACAGGATCAGATATGTATGCCATGTTGCTGATTACCAGTTGTTGGGGATTGCAAATGGGAGAGTGCTATTGAGTTCATGGCCTGCTTATGGACTTCCCACACACACACCTTCCTGTTTCCATTGTGGGAAGCAGGATGTTCAACCAGATGATCCAGCAGAACTCTTATGTGGAGCACATGCCTGGAAGCATAAGGTACACTCCCTAGCATCATTATTTTAAAGAGAGATATTGGGTAGCAGAGCTATGAGAGGCATCTACAGAAGACCTTGTGGATTCACTACTAGCTTGGATAGACAGTTCTGGGTTTTATGAAATAGTGGTCACCATCTCATGTTATAAGGCAGCTGTTTATGTAATGTAGCTGAATTCTAATAGAAGAGGTGTCCTAATGACTGAAACTGATAAAGTATGAAAATATTAATACTGGTTTAAGGTTCAAGGATTTGTGGGTGCAAAGGCATTCATAATTTCTAGGATTAGGAAATGTTAGAGATTACTAAATGCTGTGAGTCTTCACCTGTGTCGCAGACCAAGCAGTGTGAAAATTCAGGCTGGATTGAAAAAGAGGGGTTGTAAAAGTAACAGTGTACTAACAGATAATTCCTGCACCACACTGCCATTAATATTATGAGCCAGTCAGGAGCCAGTGCTGAAAAGAGGGAACAAATCTCTCCCCAACGGTGAGGTTAAAACTATGTGTGTGTTTTTTAGTTAACAAGACTGTTCCTCAAGTCACTAAGCCACAAATCATGTCCACTGTCACTGATTAAACTAGTGGTCACTTGGGGTGGGGATTATTAGTATTACCTCCTTGTCTTCAATGTTAAGGGGTGGGATTTATCTGTGAAAGGGAATCATAAAATCAGTACCTAGAGGTGCTGTGAAAGATGGAACCGCTGCACTTTGATGGTGTTAGCACTCAGGTGTGGAATAACTTGGCATCTGTGGGATTTCCTGCCTTTCAACCCTGATACGGTATTTGGTTATGAATTTGTGGTGGAGGGCAGACTCTCCATAATCCTAAATTTAGTTAAGAGGTAGAATTTAGCCAATTTTCAGAATATAAAGGGAAGTTGCCAGGCCAGTGAAAAATACTGACTGAACTAGTTCTCCTGTTCAGGAGATCGCTGATAGCGATGCTGTTAAGAACCCAAGGAGAACTAAGTACAGGGCCATTAAGAACAATTGACCTTGAAGATGCTGTCCTTACCTCAACTGAGAAGTGAAGAGAAACAGAAGAACCAGAGGGGAGGTTGCCAGGGTAATAGGGGTATGTGATGTCACCACAGGAAAGAAAGGTGTCCTTTTACAACAGAGGTTTTAGGAGCAGGGGGTTCTGGGAAGAAGGAGCAGGAAGTGGGCAGAAATCCATGTGCACTGGATGGGAGAGGCTGCACTGAGACACCAGGGGCCATGCCTTGCTACTGCTTTGGACCCAAGCTTGCTGAAGCTATGAAAGGAGCCATATGGAGCTCTTATGGGACACTCATCTACATTGTGCCTCCTTCCTAAGGAACATAAACCCTGGTCAACTGCCGTGCCCCCTGGACACTTGCTACCGCTCAGCAGAGATTGGGGTTGCCTGTAACCCTATGTTCTCAATGTGTTTCTTTTTCTAAAAGCTTTATCTTTGAATATCATTAGTCTGGTGCCCATTATCTGGAACACCGAGCAGGGGCATTCCACACTGCAAACTTTTGTTGCACGTGCGAGTTGTGCACTTAAAATACTAGGCCTTCCTTAATTGGCGACTAGCTTGATGACCCCCAAATTTACAATAGTTGTAGTGGTCACAGAGTTGCGCTGCAGCCCAAATATAAAATGATGACAAGGACTAGGTTTCCTCACATTTTGCATCTTTGATGGAATTTTGTGGTTTTTTTTGTGGTGTGTAGGTCTGTTTGGCACTAAGGCTTTTTGCCTGTGGTATTAAGGAAATGGAGATATAGATTATACCAGAGGTTTTCAACCTTTTTGAGTCCACAGCTCCCTTGACCAACTACATTCTTTTTGCAGCACCCCTGCAGGGCTCAGGAGCCCAGTTAGGTCACCCCTTGGCTGCAAAGTTGTCAGCTTCTCACCCTTCTTCGAACCCCCTCCCTTGTGGAGTGTTCCCTCGGTTTCCTCTCCTCTCCCCTCTCCTTGAGAGTCCTCTGGGCAGCTCTCTGGGGTGAGAAAGATTACTGCCTAAAACCCTGTAGTGCCTTCCAGTCAGTGTAGATCAGGCACCCCCAAACTTTGGCCCTCCAGATGTTTTGGACTACATCATCCCTGACCACTGGTCCTCTTAGCTAGGGATCATGGGAGTTGTAGGCCAAAACATCTGGAGGGCCGCAGTTTGGGGATGCCTGGTGTAGATGATGCTGAGCTATAAGGCCTTTCTTGGTAAAGGTAACTGTCCGCTCCTATAAGCTCTAATCAACGAAACCCTACCAGGCCATCGTATTACAAAGTAATCCATTACAATTGCAAGTATTCTGCTGCTTTATAATTCTTATAAACAACTCCAAATTGCCATAAGACAAGACATTTCCTAAAACCCTGAGCTGCTTCTCAGCCTGGATCTCGGCTTCCATCTTCTTCCAGCACTGGGAGGCGGGGATAATCCCTCACCGATAATCCCTTTACTGTGCTGTTTGTCCCTGTTGGCGGTAAACTGCACTTTGTAGACGGCCTTTGGGAGGGTGAAGGAAAGGGCTGGAGGCAGCTGGCATGGGTGATGCATAAAGGCAGGAGGAAGGTTTTCCACTTTGGAAAAAAGGGCCTTCTACTCTGGTTCTATTCCAGATCTCTGGCCCATTAAAAAATGCAAAGAATCCCATAAAAATTGAGGGTTCAGCGAGTGAGGTTTTGGCATCCTGTTGTGTTCTCTCCCTTCCTGACTGCTGTCTGCAAATGCAGCATTCAAACATTTCCTTGAATTAACCGTCCATTCTAGGTAGGCAGCATTGCAAAACATCGGGTGATTTTTTTATTATTATTAACCTACTGCTGGAGACCTTTTTTTCATGCCAGATACTTCGAAACTAATCTCAGAGCTATGTTTTGTTGTGAATACTTTGGGATCTTTATTAATTTAGTGAAGCAGAATATTAGTTGTTATGAAGTGTATTATTTTTTCAATTATTTTAAAAAAGTATTGTTTGAATACTGCTGCGTGTGTGTGTGTGTGTGTGTGTGTGTGTACGTACTAATCTCAAAGGCATAGAATTTGGCTGCAGTCACTTTTTTAAAAATAAAAGCAAAATGTGTGGTGATCTGCTTCAGTGTTCCATTCCCCCCCCCCAATTCTGGTGTCTTAATGCGATGTATTCTGTGAAGCAATAACTTATGCAAGAGCATGATCTTGTTGTATACCGTCTGAAAATGTCCTTTTTGCCAGGGTGTGTCTTTTTTACTATTTGACATTTGCTCTGGGCTGCTTTCCACAAATGGCTTGCCAGTCGTTTTTGTTTCTTTTTAAAGGGGGAAGAAACTACCTAAAAATTCTAGTTTAGATTATGAAACACCGAACTTGCTCCAAGACGTTGTCCCACAACTATTCTACCAATTGCTTTTTGTGTATTGTTTTTCTGATGTTTTATTTTTGTTGATTCATATGTGCAAGGTTTTAATAATTGTGATAACAACACACCTTTGTGACTTGTTGTTATTTTTGTTTATGGAAAGTGGGCTAGAAATAGTCCAACCACCTTCCAAGAAAATGAGATTGAAATCTACCCTGGAGGTTACTACTGTTCATTACATAATTTACACAGAAGCGGACCTTTTGTCACTTACACAATATTAAGCAATTTATCTCCCTATTTCAGCCACTTACCATTTCCAATTTGCCTATTGGGGTAAAAAAAAATAGTCCCATCCCATCCATGTGGTTTTCAAGCAAAAGCCAACCCAAGGAAGCAGACTGACAGTAGACACATGATGTTATTTTGGGACGTTTTGCCAGCCTGAGACACATTTGAATTGGTTTTGGGGTAGAAAAATGCTCCACAAAACTGTCTATATATTTCAGTTTCATATTTTATTGGGGCAGAAAACTACCCTGCAAAACAATCTATGCCCAATTTTATAGGGTTTTTTTGGAATATATATATTTTAAAATGCATTCATATTGTAGTCTAACACTCACCATACTTAAATTATGCAAAATAAAAATAAAAATTGAAAGAAATGTTTCAGCTATCATTCCAGCCACTATATCTATCAGAAGGGTCTAGTCAATGCTATGGGTTTGTTTCTGAACCCATAGCCTCTACAGGCATTGTGAGCCAATTGCTCCATACAGTGGTACCTTGGTTTTTAAACTTAATCTGTTCCAGAAGTCCGTTCCAAACCCAAGCTGTGCTTTCTCATAGAAAGTAAAGCAAAATGGAATAATCCGTTCCAGACTTTTAAAGACAACCCCTAAAACAGCACTTTAACATGAATTTTACTATCTAACGAGACCATTGATCCATATAATGAAAGCAAGAATGAATGTACTGTAGTATAAAATAAATGAGACAGTAATGTAGATGATAAAATTAATTTTTTTTTCTTACCTGCACTGATGATAGTCATTGTTTGGATGGCTTTTATCCATTTCCGCAGTCACACAATCAATCAATCAGTAGCTGAACTAGGTTTCACACAGTCACAAAAACAAATTATCCGAAAAAGCCTCAAAAACAAAAACACAAAATAAATAGCAAAAACAAAAGCGCCAAACTTAATCTGTTCCGGACTTCCGTTTGACTTCTGAAATGTTCGAAAACCAAGGCGCAGCTTCTGATTGGTGCAGGCGCCCGAGAAACAATAGCCGACAACCGTTTCCGAAAAACGTTTGAAAACCGGAAAACTTAAATCCAGGTTTTCAGAGTTTGGGAACCAAGACGTTTGAGAACCAAGGTACCACAGCACTTTAAAGTGACATGAGTTCTGTGATTGGAATATTTGGGGGTCTTTTTTCTTTTATTAGTGAGGTTGTGGATTGAGCCATGTGTGCTATTAGGTTTGACTCCTAGGAGAAAATATCGGCTGTGAGCAGGGGTGACTTATAGCACGGAGGGAAAGGTCCCAGTCAAGATCTGGTTTGACTGTCAGAATGAATGTAATTTATTATAATGCTTGTGGTAGTCCTGTATGCCTTTGGCTGTTCAAACAGGTGCTTGCTTTTAAGAGACAATGTAATCTACTAAAAAATAAACCCTGTTACATCAACCAATGAGAATTAATCCCAGGTAAACGTGTATGATGTTATTACCTGAATCATATCACTTATTTCTGTTGTCCCAGTTACTTGATAAATTTTGTGGTTCTTTGTTTATGACTTTTTTTATTGTACTTTGCTTTGAGAATGTTTGTTGAAAGGTGGCTTATACAGTCTTCTTGTGCATCATAACTATTGAAGTGAGACTGCCAGATGCAATACTATACAGTACTGATCCTTGTGCCTTAAATAGCTGTGAAGCAGGGAACATTTTGTTAGATGCAACACTACACACCATTGCAAAAAGGATGAGAGAAGCTGCCCCCAATAAAACTATCTCTTCTGCATGAGTAGTAAAATGACAGCAGTCCTCCCACGTGGAGTCTTAATAGCTACTGAATATCATTAAGTATGTAATTTTTTAGAATAGTTGGGATAGGTTTCTTTCCTGTGTTTGCATGTGGGATCTAAAACAATAGACAAGTGTAGACTTGAAAGTGGCATGCCTCATAATCTCAGATTAGTTCAAAAGGACTATCTTTAGGGATTGTTCTTCTAGTTAATTGCCTTTTTAATTAAAGATCTTATTTTCTACTAAAAGTTCCTTTCTAAAACATATATAATTAGAATGTCCCCAGCCTACACCTAATGTTTTTGTAGATTGGTAGACACTTTGGGCACTTTCAGACTGTAACTATTTTCAGGTGGGATTCAAATTAAGGTTGTGTAAGTATAGTCGATTGTGAAGGCTTTCGCAACAGACCCACTTTCACAAAAGCTCAGACTTTGGTAAGTGAAGGGGAAATGCACTTGAAAGTTTGGGATAGCACTTCCTTTGATGCAACATCATCTCTAACCGCCACTCAAACAAATCGGAATGAGTGTTCATTAAATAGCCAACATTGTCTAATCTTCTTGCAAACAAATCAGGATGAATGCTCAATAAACAGGTTGCCAAAAGTGACTATTGTTTATTCATTTAATTTCTATACCACTTTCTAGTTTTAAGAAAAATATTATAACCCACATTAAAACATCGAATAAAACAACCCAGAATAAAACATTGCTGAAGAAAGTCAAATATAAAGTATACATTCAGAGCAACATAATTAACAGGAAACCAAAATATTATCTTAAAGTTTTCAAAGTAAAACGTTGCAAAAGGAGGTCAACTACAAAATGCATATTTAACGCAACAAAGTTAACAAAAAGTTCTTTATGTATTTCAAAAGAAAACATTAATAAAGGAAGTCAAATATAAAATGCACATATAAAACAGCATAATTAGCAACAGAATAAAATATTATCATAAGCATAGAAGGTATCTGCTGCCATTGCTGCTAGTCCTGTGAATGGTGGTTCATGCTGAGCGGCTGTAGAAGCTTAGGCTCAGTGAACTGGGCCTGGCTAAGGAACAGCCAAGATGGTAATGTTTCTTGTGGTGATTTTTCTTATAAACTTGGCTGTATAACACTTAAAAAAAGAAATCACAATGCTGTGTGCCTTGTAATATTTGCATTCTCATACTATTTTAACCTTGTGTGTGTGTAAAACTACCTTCAGAAATCCTGCCCCAAACACTTGTGAGAATAATGAGGCATATATGGTATGTGTGTAGGAATGAAGATAAAAAACAACAACTTGGAATCTTGTGGTGTGCAAAAGTACAGGCACTGAAATATCTGAGGCCTTGGATCCAGGTGAACATTTTGAAAAGTAAATGAAGCTATGATTATTCAAAAATTTTGCTCACATCTTGTTTCAGAGCAGTGGGTTGTTTTCGCAAAAAACCATTGCAAGCAGTGCATAGAGTAAGTTTCAACATGGAAAAGTAAGGCAGAGGAACAGAGTTGTCCCCTCAGAGGTGTGTGCTTTGCACATGGAGAAGGTCCCAGGTTCAGACTCTGTCAGAACTTGGAGGTAGTCCTGGAAAAGACTCCCGTCTGGTTACTGTGGACCAGAGTGGCTAACCGCTGATGATGCTGGACTACATCTCTAACCTTGCCCAAGTACTAGCTGGGCCTAATGAGAATTAAGAGTTCAACAATATCTGGAAGACCTTGGGAGACTCTGAGGTAGACAGTTCTGAGCTTGTTGGATCAAGAGTCTTACTCTATTTGAAGTAGTTTCATATGCTGTTGCCCCCTGCCCCAACCTTCATGGCAAGGCTGACAAGTAACTTGTATATTATTGTGAAGTGTGGAAAGACACACAAGTGACTCTTACTTGTGTAAGAGTCTTACTTGTCTTTGGCATAATCTCCAAAAGTAAGACTTGGGTGGTCACCGTCAACCACAGAAGAGATAGGTGAGCTCCACAGGCTTGGCTTCAAAATTTCTTCTGGGACAATAGTCCATTTGAGCTTAGTGAGGTTCCTCTGTGAAGGAATACCACATGGAAAAAATCCAGTACATATTCTTCCATGTGTTTCCTCTGGATGAAAAACACTTTGGAGCTGCAGGCCCAGAGGCTTCTGGGTTTGCTTGCTTTGCTGGTTACTGTTTCTAGGAGGTTTAAAAGAAGAAGGGAAACTCCCTGGTGTGTGCCATCACCTGTTGTTGCCTTAAGGTTTGTTGGCAACCATTGGGTGTGCTTCTCTTTTGAGCTGGCTTTATTTTGGCTCCCAGGGCCTTGGTTTGTTGAGAGGAGCAACCTGATGCTCCTTGGTGCAGGCAAGTGAAGTGTAAACACTGTTGTAAATTTCCAGACACCCTAGGACAGAGCTGCATAGGGTTTGGGTGGGGGGGGGGAGAGAGCCCAGAGGGCTGGAGCATGTTATTTTTGAAGTGCTTAGCTCTGGGGGGGAGGGGGGATATTTTGTGCCTGAGCACTTCTGCGCTGGGAGAAGAGCAGATCCCATTACTCTGGTGTTCAGTGTTCAGAAGCAGTTAGGAGAGGAGGAAAGATTTATGAATGGAATCTGTTTATAAAATGTCAAGGAGGTGGATGGGTTTCTTTTGCCTAGGAAGTACCTGTTCTCTGGAAATCAGAATATGCAAGGAGACCTTGCAGAATGAGTACTGGAAAATGCATGCACAACAAAATGCAGCCCCCTCCCTTTCCCTGTGCTGTGCTATGTATTTCCAGGCCTCGTTTTTGTATGTTCCCTCTCACTGCTACACTCTCTTCTTTAAGTTAAGATGGCTTTAGCAGCTTTCCCCCAAAGGAAAGAGCTGAAAAATGCAAGCAGCGGCCATAGACCTGTAAACAGAACCCTTGTGTGTTGAGTTTAAGGTGATCAAGTGAAACTTGAGCCTATTTTTTATGTTAAGTCAGGGTAGCCCATGTGGCCACCTCCACATGTTACTGGACTGCAACTGTCACCATTCCTAACCATTAGCCATGCTGGCTGTGGCCAATGGAAAATGTAGGCAAACAGAATCTGGAGGGCACCATATTGGCTAGGCTGTGGTTGCTGGTCTGGATCATGCAGAGCTCTAGTAATGTTTGTGTAGCTGGATTGCTTGGGTGAGGGGAAAGCATGATGCTAATGTGACTGACCACATGATGCCCGACATCCCGCAAAGTCCAGATAATTGGACTTTTTTTAAGTGGGAAGGGATCAAACCACGAGGGTACACAGGCCTTTAATTTTATTTCGCAATTACTGATGATTGACACCTGGTTTGGGCAGGCTATGTTTCATCACCTCTCTTTCAATAAAGTGTAGCAGAGCTGTTGACAAATAACCCAAAGCGTGAAATACTACAGACTGGAACCTCTATTTCCATTTCAAGCCTTCATGTGCTTGAACAAATTTAGGTGAAATAGCCCAGGAAAGATGTATCAGCAGATTCAAGAACAACCCCAAGGTTGGCCATGATACTAACAACTTAAGGGGTGGAAATTTAGCAAAGAGGAGCCCCCCCCCAAAAACCCAAACCAACATGGCCTGGGTGGCCTTGGAATGTTGACTGACTTGCATAAAAAATCCTGACATCCAGATGGGAGGGAGGGAGAATACAATGGGTGGCTGAAAAACGGAGAAGGGAGACCCAGGTGACTTCTAAACTGTTGCCATTTTTGGGTAGGATTCAGTCGCACTCTGGCGAATTCAGGTTGCATAACAAACCTGCTTCGCCCAAATATGTGTATTTTTACAATAAGGAAAGTGATGGGAAAATACAATGGAAAGTGTGGAATAACACTTGCTTTGACATGTCCCCATGGAGGAAGGTGAACTTTGCCTGTAGGAATCCATGGAGAAATCCAAGGTTCTAATGCAGTGTGTTCCTAGATCAAGCAGTGACTTTCTCTCTTTGTAAGGGTTATATAATAGTTTTATTGCATTTTATAAATGCTGAGATTCAGGAATAGGCTGGTGGAGCTCATTTCCTCCTGTATAGCTTTTCATATCTTAGTGAAAGGAGGGTGTGCTTGTCTATAAGATCCAAATTCAAAATAATGAAACCAGCTCAAGCTCTGACTTAGCCTTTGTTCCGTATCTGTGTTTTTCTTTTGGAAAGCGTTTGACCTTTTGACGTTCCATCTGGGGGCAATGGCAGCATGGGGTTCCTTCAGGAAACGGCTGCCACCATTATTTCATTCCACGCTGGTTTCCCTCCCATCTGCATAGCAGATGGAAGCAATAGTGGAGCCAGAGTGCTCTTCTAGGAATGTAGGAAGATGCTTTATACAGAGTCAGATCAATGGTCCCTCTTGCTCAGTATTGTCAACACTGGCAGCAGCTCTTCAAGGGATCTCTCCCATACCCAGGGCTGGGACCTGCGACCTTCTGCATGCAAGGCAGTTTCTCTACCACTGAGCTGCCCAATTCAAGGTTCCATATCAGTGTTAAGTTCATCCCACATCAGGCATGTAGTTTCTATTTACCCCAGCCAACACATCTCAAGACTTCTTCTAGTCTTCTGGTTTGGGTGCAGCCTTGCAGTCATGCTCTGAAGCTTTGGACTCTCTCTCTCTCTCTCTCTCTCTCTCTCTCTCTCTCTCTCTCTCTCTCTGTGTGTGTGTGTGTGTGTGTGTGTAAGTGGTGGGGAATCCTTCCCATACAGTGGCAGATTTTTTCCTTCTGTGTGTCTGGATTGGACATCTGCGGTGCAGAATCAGGAGTCTGTGGGAGCCAGATTACAATGTGATTTCTTTTTAGGAAGGGTTGTGGGTTTTATTTGGGGGAGGTGCCAAATACCTGCACTTCCAAGCAAATAAAAGATCAATGGCTCGGTACACACTCCAGTTTACTCTGCATACAGTGTGCTCCCACTGTTGGTTTGGGATGTGTGCACATAACATTAGCCACAGTCCATATCTATCTTGTCAGTTCTTATGAAATACTAGGTTTTGATGCATTTCCCCCCAAGCCACCTTGATCTAAACTGAGAAAAAGAATGACCTAGTTGTGTTGTAAGCCTGCAATGTGTACAAAGCCAATGACTAGGTCTTGACAGCTAGATGCTACCTCCAAGATTAGAGGCACCATACTGAATACAGTACTGAAAACAGTTACTGGAGAACAACAACAGAAAAGGTGGGCTTCCCACAGCCATCTGGTTGGCTACTTTGGGAAATGGGATGCTAGACTAGATGGGCCTTTGGTCTGATCCAGCAGGGACACTCCTGTTCTCTTGAACTGGAATGAAGGAGGTCTGTTGGCTTTGTTTGAAAAAGAATCTGAATAATGTCACCCTGATGCACAATTTCTCTTTGGTGTGGAAATATGTATCTGTTGACCCAGATCACATCCTATCTTCGTGGAGATTAGCGTGAGAACTGTCATTAAATCCAGCTGAACCACGGCTTCAGGAGCTAACTGGTTTCAGCTTGCATATGTTTTTTACATTTTAGGAAGTTAATTCAAAACTTACGATGGCCACATTCTCTCTCCCCCTCCCCCCCCCCCACCCCGTGTCTCATGGATTCTTCCAGTGTTCTGTGTATGTTTGATCAAAGCTTCCTCAGCGATATTTTGCAAATGGCAAAAAGCTGACTGTTAGGAAAATGAATGTGTGTAAAGCTGTTTTGGGATCAGAGCAGAGACCTGTCAGGGACGTGCAGCTGCCAAGCAACTTGTTTAGCTCCTCGGTGCGTTGCTCCTGCGAAGGGAGACAGCGAAGCCGTTTTCTAGCAGAGCCGTAGAAGTAAGGGCATTTACATGAAGCTATTTCCAACCACTGTGGTCTGAATGTATGTGCTCCAGTGTTGGATTACATCTGTCTGGAAATAAACTCTGGGGCCTCTTTTTTTCTTTAACCATTAACAATAGCTGTGTTTCAGCAGTGATATGTACCAATAATATGGGCCCCTTTGCTCTCTCTGAAGTGTAAAGGAGGCAGGGCTGTTCACTTCCCTAGTTGTCTTTTATGAAGTAACCTCTATTTTTTTCAACAGGATATAATAAAACCCCAAGGAGGTGTCCTTTTCAAAAAGTAAATCTAGAAATGGTATGGTTCCCTGGAAATAGCACCTCCATTTGAACTTTATAGGCAGCATTGCTCCATTATTGAGCTGGGAGGGTTTTATCTGTACAATCAGAATGAATTTCAGACACAAAAAGTTGTATTGAAAAATACAACTTTCAAGCTGTCTGGCCCCAAAATGGCAGGTAGGCATTCCATTCTTGTTACTATAACCCTGGTTTAAGGAGCTACTTTCATACCATTCCCCACCATTATGGTTACGGTTCTTCTTCCTCAATAAGTACCATGCATCGTGGGACTAATGAACCGCCCCACCATAACACCTTCTCATTCCTGTTCTTGAAATGACAAGCCACCTTCATGAATTCCTGGTTATCTTTGTGGCAGAAGAAATGTGAGGCCAGAGTGCTAGTGGCGCATGCGTTGTGCATGCAGTATTGAAACCCCTTTGGTTAAGAATAGTGTCACCTGGTCATGTAGACAATGGGAGATGACAGCTTCTGGTTCTGCAGTTGGATTAGCAAAACCTCATTCCCAACAAGTATCTCTCAATTGTGTGTGCGCACATGCGCCATTTGGTTCACCACAAAGCCAGAGGGCACAAATGAAACAGCTGCCTCTCCATGTGTCCAGAGCTGTTATTGAGTGTGTGCTTTCTTACATTTAAGCTGATGCTACTCTGCAACTTATGGGACACCAAATAAAAAAACAGACTTGCAGTAGAATATTGTGATCTGCTAGGTACAGTCGTACCATAGTTGACAAACGCCTTGCGACTCGAATGTTTTGGCTCTCGAATGCCACAAACCCGGAAGTGAGTGTTCTGGTTTGCGAATGTTCTTTGGAACCCGAATGTCTGTTATGGTTTCTGTGGCTTCCGATTGACTTCAGAAGCTTCCTGCAGCCAATCGGAAGCCGCGCCTTGGTTTCCGAATGTTTTGGAAGTCGAACGGACTTCCGGAATGGATTCCGTTCGACTTCCGAGGTACGACTGTACTTGTCAGCTTCCTTGTTTCTTTGTTTTGTTTTGCAGTTGCATCAAGTTAAAAGAAACGAGAGGTTATCGCTCTCAGGGAAGGGGTAGAAAAAAGGTAAAGGTAAAGGTTAGGAGTATACCTTAGTGCTAAAGCCAGAGCTAGTTGAAGTGCCCTCTTCAGGCGGCAGAAGTGCAAGATGCAGCACTCCGCTCGCCCCACCACTTCTGCTGCTGAGAGGGAGGTCTTTCAATGTGCTGTGTTGCCAGTCATCTTCCCTCACCCCAGGTGGAGAAGCCAAGAGAGCAGCAACACTCTGAGATATGCCCTGGCTTCCTCCATGTTTGGCAAGAGTCAGGGGGTTCCTGTGCAATGGTTGCTGGAGGGTGGGGGGAGCCAATTTGCAACACTGAGGAGCACCCTGGCTCCTGCTGAGTGTGGTGAGAGCCTAGGCCAGGGGTCAGCAAACTTTTCCAGCAGGGGGCCGGTTCACTGTCCCTCAGACCTTGTGGGGGGCCGGACTATATTTTGGGGGGGAAATATGAACGAATTCCTATGCCCCACAAATAACCCAGAGATGCATTTTAAATAAAAGGACACATTCTACTCAGGTAAAAACACCAGGCAGGCCCCACAAATAACCCAGAGATGCATTTTAAATAAAAGGACACATTCTACTTGTGTAAAAACATGCTGATTCCCGGACCGTCCGCGGGCTGGATTTAGAAGGTGATGGGGCCGCATTCGGCCCCCTAGTTTGGGGACCCCTGGCCTAGGCGTTCCTATATGCTGGTTGCTGCTCAGCTCCCTCCCCAACCTTCACTGGGGCCCTGACGAGGGAGCTTGAACTTCAGTGCCCTTCCTGATAGCGTGCACTCTGCTTTGGCAAATGGGGATGCAGACTGTGCCAGGGGGCGGAGCCGACGGTGGGCTTCCCTTGGCCATTTGAGCAGCCTGCTCCTGGAGTACTGATTTTCCATTTCAGGTAGGCCTGCAAGAGAACCCTGCCTGAAACCCTGGACAGCCACTGCCAGTGAGTGTAGGTAATATTGGACTAGGTAGACTAACCACCCAATGATCTGACAATGTACTTACGTTCCTATGCTTGATGGACCCCCTCCCAGGTGGTTTTACTGTCCATTGCTGTTGGACTGCATTGCAAAAAGTCCCCATCACCTCCAGGTGATAAACTGGGAGAGACTCCTGCCTAGAGAGCCACTGCAACCGGAAAATGCTGAGGTACATAGTCCAGTGATCTGACCTGGTACATGCCGCCTTCAAATCTTACTGAAAGTAGTGTAAATAGTTGGATCTTGCTGCCTTTACCCCCCCCCCCCAACTCCAGGTCTCTGCAGCCCCTTCAAACATAAGTTACACTGAGCAGGCCTGTTTCCTATTCCCTTCACCTCCCATCTTTCCAATTGCAGCTGCAAAGGGTTTCATCTTGGTGGCCGTCCCTCGCCTTCACTTGAACCAGATGTACAAATTTAGGGTGTGTAGCTTGTTATGTTTGTTTGCTTAAATGTGCAAACACAGTTTACTTCGTAGCTTATGTGGTGGTTCCTGCTGCCGTACTCCAGATTGAACTAATGACCTTGAGAGCTAAATTAAGTAGGAGCCTTTTCAAGCTGACCTATAAAGCCTCTGGTGGCATGGCTGTGCTGCAACAGGCTCTATTATGTTCTGCTTGGAACTTGGGAAGAGGACCAGAAACCCCTGTGTGAAAAAAGCGTGGGGGGGGGACATGGAGACGAACCATTTTTACAGACTGTGCTAAATTGGTACAAGACAGTGCTGCTCTTGGAATTTTGAGGCCTATGCTCCATTTTATCTCAGTCTGTGGCCTTCAACTAGTCACTATTTTTCTCAGCCACTACTCTACATGCTAATGTGGAAATAACCATGATCTACTTCAGTCCCTGCTCCTGCCAACCTAGCAGTTCGAAAGCATGTTAAAGTGCAAGTAGATAAATAGGTACCGCTCCAGCAGGAAGGTAAACGACGTTTCTGTGCGCTGCTCTGGTTTGCCAGAAGCGGCTTTGTCATGCTGGCCACATGACCCGGAAGCTGTGTGCCGGCTCCCTCGGCCAGTAAAGTGAGATGAGCACTGCAACCCCAAAGTCGTCCGCGACTGGAGCTAATGGTCAGGGGTCTCTTTACCTTTACTTACTTAATAGGGCCTTTATGAAAAGGTGGAAACATAGGTCCAGTTGCATACCACAAAGTTTGGCTTGACGTCTGAATCGGGGCTTGTGGTTTGTTCGTTTCCAGCATCCCCCTCCCCCTCTCACCGTAAGTCAGACTCTGGCTTGCTTCCATATAGTGCAGGACAAGAGAAGGGGTGCTGTGGTAACTCTTGAGCAGTGTGTGCTAGCTTGCTGCTTGTTCACATGAAACCATTGTTTGTTTTTAACTATGGTTTAATGCAACATACAAACCGGGCCATGCAAAATCATTCCACTGTTCTTGCAATCCTTAACAGGGTGAACCAGTTTTTTTTTTAATGAATGGAAGTGATTGTGTCCACTTTAGATGCAAAACGTGTGTGGGCTTGATAGTGTAGAACAAGTAACTATTCAAGTAAGTAGGAATGGTTATTCAGGTTGCAAAGTTAACTTCCTCGTTTCTACAGTGTGAGTCCATTGATTCATAGTTGCTCATTGTTAAAGACACAGAGGGCTTGTTTCTGCTTAGTTAGGAGAGAGCAAACTGTATTCTTCTATGATCATGCAAATTCTTCCTTGCAGTACCTGAACTGCATAGGGACATTTCACACATAATAATAGGCAAGCCTGTTACAGTGCTCTCAGTGTACCTGTTCAGTACACATCTTCTTACATTCATCCTTTACAATTTTTTTAGTGGTGCCTTAAAACATAGGGTGTGAGATGACTGTAAAATTTCAAATTGAACCTGAAGTTGGCGCTCTGGGGGATTCATAGCCATTTGTATAAACTATAAAGGGTGAGGAGGGTAAGCTGACATCCTTATTTTTAAAGCCAAAGCCTTTAACATTGCTGAATCTTTTGATACCAAGTTTCTGACGACTTCAAATTCTGAGCAGTTGCATGGTAACGTCCATCTACAGGAATTAAATCGTTCTTGCTTTTTCTCTCTCATTGCCTTCTTCCCCTCTGCATGAAATGCATGCAAATTGCCTATGCAAACTCATTTTGTTTGCTTGATTTATTGAATGCATGATTCGAAGTGGCACCAGCTTATTTGCAATGCTATCAGTTTTGATGATTGATCTGTGAACCGCCCTGCAATTTCTGGGTATAGGGCGGAATAGAAATTCAAATAATAATATTAAGAAGGTGGAAAGCTACTCCACACACTATAGTGGTATCTGTGCCTCCAATATTGCAAGCATATGGATGTTTTTATTCACTAATGAGTGTCCAGGTGGTCAGTGCTAATGCACTACTGAAAGATGATTCGTGCTGGTTGCTTAGCACAGGAACTCTCTGCGGGGAAGCCACCTGTTGCTGAGCATTTCCCATGATGCTTTAGAATGATTTTGGCATGCATTTAGAGTTGAATTTTGTGCAAACTCTCCAAGGTGAGGACCCCCTCCCTTTTCGTTTTCTTACAAGAGACAGAAAGCTCCTTGTAGACGTTGCTGAAATACCAACCAGGAGGAGGAGATTTGTGTGGTGTATGTAAGTAAAACAATCTATCCGTTGTTCAGTATTACTTGCCTGTGGGGCCTTCTGTTTAGCAGTGACATGACAAGTAAAATTGTGTACAATATTAAAATGGGTGCAGCCTGGAAATCAAAATGACAGATGCCAAGGTGGGGATATGACAAACAGCTATAGGAAATTTTATTGCTTTGGACAGAACATTCAAACTCTGCCATGCCCCAAAGTCAATTTTAGAGATCCTTACCATGCTTGCTTGCATTTAACTGTGGCACAACTTGTGCGAACTGAAGTGAGAGAAGCGGCATGATAATAATACCTTAAGGCTCTGTGGGTCCTTTCTATACTAACTACAGTTTTCACATAAAAAATGGTTCTTAAATGTCAGATATGATTTATCAAAGCATATTTTCTAACAAAAACTGTGGCTGTTCTAAGTGAACTTCTTAATTCCAGCACGGAGAAATTCCCAGATTCAGTTAAGAAGTGGAGGGATGGTGTTGGTGGTTTGGATTTAAGCCTGATGAGTCAGTGGTAGAGCATCTGCTTTGCATGCAGAAGGTTTCAGGTTCAATTCTGGGTAGGAAGGACTAGGAGAGACCTGTTGGTGAAAACCTGGGGAGCACCTGCCAGTCAGAGATGACGCTGAGTTAGATGGTGCACTGGACTGACTTGGTATAATATAGCTTCCATGTTAAGAGGAAAACCAATAGTACATAAGTACATAATTTCTGTAACACGTGAAGCGGTGCTGAAATGGCAAGGAACCCATTTTTTTTTCAAAGTGTGAGCTCTATTGCTGTGATTATATCCCTTTCCTTGTGTTACTGCATGGAGCTGGATGGCAGTAAATGTAATGAGTCTTTTAAACAATTCACTGCTAAGCTGACACTAAGCAAAAGTGAAGAGGCTGGTTGTGATGTGCCACTAGTCTTTGGCTCCCGTTTTTTTCTGTTTTAAAAGGGATTTGGTATCTTCGAGGATTGTGCATTCTCTCCTCGCCCCCACCCCCTCCAACCAGCTGTACATGTAGCACGGTCAGCATTTATGCTGCACAACAGATGTGGGGAGGGGCTTAAGTCTCAGATGTTGGAAGGGCACTTGGCGATAATGTCCCCTCCTTTATAAGAAGCTTTATTCAACAGGGAGGAAAGACGGGAGGAAATTGCTTGCAGCTGAGAGGGAGATTGATGCAGGGCTTGTGCGAGAGTGATTAAAGGAAGTGCATTGAAAGAGATCTAAAAGGATCAGTGTTAAAAATGCAGGATTGGTTGAGTTAACAAGGTGAGCCGCAGCACCTTTTGAGATCCATATTTGCTGATTCAGCCCATTCATCTACCTTTCTCAGATTCTTTAATAATAATAATAATAATAATAATAATAATAATAATAATAATAATAATAGCAGCATTGCAAACCCTCGGGAAGCTGATGTATTCACCACCACACCCTTCTTCAGTCAATGTACTGTGTCAAATGCTTTCTTTAAAGGCCACTTCAGGCAAGATATTTTTTCTCTGTGGATAAATAATTCCAGGTTGGAAGAAAGGGTGCATAGACCAGCAGGTCTGTAATATTTAAACCCATGAAGACCATCTATGGGCCAATAAACTATGGTATAAGCCCCCTACGCTCAACAGACAGTACCACACTTATGTGCACAAAGCATGGGCTCTGATAGTGTTGGTCATACAGCTGCCAGAGATAACTGTCTTTAATGTAGTGATGCTGAGTTCCAATGAACTGGAAACACCAGCTGAAAATAGCCATAGTTAAAGGGAAATAGCTTTCAAAAGTCCCTCTTACCCACTCTTTTATATAGTCTTTTCAGTGAAGAGCTTCTACTTAAGGAATTACTGTAGAATCACACTATTAATCATATTTGTTTTTGTGAAATGAGGCAGTTTGATACTACAGCTGTTTCCCCCCCTAACCACACAACACTTCAATTCGCAATGCTGTGATGTAAATTTGAGTTGCTGTCGTCGTGGGTTGAGTTTTCAGTATGTTTTGTTGTATTAAGTACCGTATTATATATTTTTATGCTGTATCTCCCTCTGGAAGATTTTACTAAAGAGCAGCTATAAATTTATCTAAATAAACAAACTGAAGACAGTGTTTATTTATTAATGTAACAAAGCAGCCAACTGGACAATCTGCTTGGCAGGTGAAATTCCGTTCCATAGGAAAGCTGCAATAACCTAGCACAGTTCTGGTGGATCTTGTCCCATTTTCTATTTAGATGTTCTTTGACTGTGTCCATTTCTGGTTATGAGCACTGATATTCCGGTATGAAACAGAAATAATCAGCAGAGGGAAAGGCAGCTTTCATAATCAAGGGGTGACTAACAGTCATAAATCATAGCCTCTTCATTGCTCTTGCAGAAATGAGTCCAACAGTCTTTTAAAACTACTGAACATTACTTATAGGAACTGTGCTTTAGACTTTTTTCTAACTCTACCAGATGCTTCATTTTTCTTGATTTTTATTCCAAAGCTTTGATTTGTGGCTGCTTTGCTGCATGTAAATTTTCCTTTCTTGTTCATAGATTCCTATTTTATTTTCATAGTGGTAGATAAATAGAAATTTGGTGAATCGGCAGGAAGGCCAGGTACTTTTGACATAGAAACATATGTGTAGAGCAGGACTTTGGTCCTCTAGATCAGTGTTTCCCAACCTTGGGTCTCCAGCTGTTTTTGGACTACAACTCCCATCATCCCTGACCACTGGTCCTGTTAGCTAGGGTTGATGGGAGTTGTAGTCGAAAAACAGCTGGAGACCCAAGGTTGGGAAACCCTGCTCTAGATGTTGTGGGATTAGATCTCCCATAGCCAATGGAAAAGGATCATGGGAGTTGTAGTTCAGCAACATCTGGAAGTCCAGGGCACACAGCCCAAGCTGTTTCTGTTTGCTCTGGATATTTTTAATTTGAAGACCTGGGTGTATTTTTGTTACTGCATCTAGAGTGTGGATTCAAGCCCTACAGTGGGTCTTGAATATGTGGACTAAATATATGGACAGTATGGGGAGAGGTGTGGCTTCTGGGGCTTTTCTATAGAGGGTTATATGAAACCCTCTCTATCTTAATCACTTTCCTTAGGTCAGGCTTTTGTAGGTCAGGCTTATTTGCTAGTCTGATAATCGAGAACAGCCTTCCCCAAACAAGTACCCTCCAGCATTCTTCCTGACCACTGGCTGCTTCAGTCCAAAACATGTGGAGGGCACCTGGTTGGGAAGAATCTGATCCTGTTGGCTACATGCCACCTTTGCTTTGCTTCACTCACAAGCCCAAAGCAGATTATATATGGAGGGTGCGGCTATATTTCACACACCTGTGCCTTCCTCTTAAAATAGTGGCTGCAGAGGGTGGACCACAGGGTGTTGGCCAGATCTAATCCTTCTCTTCTGTGCTGCTGTCCAAAGTGAAAAGCCCCTTCCATGAATGTGATGTTCCACCATCAAGCAGAAGTTGTCATTGGCACCATGAGTGGGCAGGGAATGTTTGGGTCAGATAACATGTAGACAACGATGTATAAGCTAACCAGGGGATGAGGAAACTGGGTGGGTTGATAGGTAATGAGGCCTTTTTCCTGATGTCACTTTGCTCCTAGCTGGTCTCTGATACCCAGAGGTGAACCTTTTTGAGGAGAAGTGCTTTGTAGGTCAACGGGGCAGGGGAGGAGGATGCTACAGGGGGATAAGTTGTGAGTGTGGGGAGGCTTCAGGTGCTCTCACCCATTTGCCTTTTTGTTCTTCAGCATCAGTGCTATGCTTTCCCTCAAGGCTTTGCTACCTCTGCTTTCATGGGCGTAGCCAGGACTTTTGTTGGATTAGAACTGATGTGATTGGTCAGTAAGTTAAGTATTTCTATTGTTTTACTTGATCTAGGGGGGCAGCTACTCCCATGTCTGCTTATGTTTCTCTGTAGGCTTTTATACCCCAGGTATACAGATTCAGCACACAGAACTTGTGCAATTGGAGGAAGAGCCTGTTCCCTTGACGTTGCTGGATGTTGCCCATTATCTCTGACCCATTGGCCATGCCTGCATGGGCTGATGGGAGTGGGAGGCCCAGCAATGCCACAAGGACCATGGGCTCCCTCATCCCTTGGCTAATTGATCAGAAATGTGGTATAATGGGAATGAGAGGAGGAGAATAGCCGTACTCTGTGAGACTGGAGTGGTGAGAGTCGAGATTAAACATTGTGAGGGCACAGTGGAAAAAGGCGGGCCAAGGAACACATTTTCTCTCAAATGTGTCCTTCTCAGCTCTCCATTCTTCAGGCAAACTTTTGCAATGTTTTAGCTGCCTCAAATTGGTGATAAATTGGCAGGCACACCCACGCACACATTACAGTGTCAGCTGGCAGAGTGATTGGAATAGAAGCTGTCAGCATTTTGTATTACACCCTCCCCCCCTTTCACTGCCACCCCTGCTTTTCGTGTGTGCAAGAGATTCATAATACATAAGGCGCTATTGGCTTTATACAACATAAATGATTGATATCCTCCAGCAACTTCACAGCACACTCTACTGCAGTGGGTTGGTTGTGTGGACTTTTGATGTGGGAGAGCTGCACCTTGAAATCTAAAAGGAAAGGAACCAAAGGCAGGGGGTGGGGGGAGAAAGAAAAACCCATTGTGATGCAAAGCATAATAGCTAAGGACTTGCACTTGAAATGCTTTGAACCTGGTCTGAGATATTGGTTTAGTCCATGGATGATTGGGTTCCATGCATGAAATAATGTAAAAAATCAAAAACCTGGATCACTTCTTAGACACACTGGCTGCTAAATCTCATCTTCTTGAGGGTTGCTTGAGAAACATAGAATTTTCAGATATTATTATCTGGAGAAGGGTTGTCTACAGGCCTCGGTTGAGGAAATTTGCTTATTTGCATTGTAATCCTCTATATCAGGGGTCCCCAGACTACGGCCCGGGGGCCGGATGCGGCCCAATTGGCCTGCCAACCCGGCCCGCGGAGACCCCCGCCGCCACCGCCCGCTCTTACGGCGCGCAGCGCGGCAGCGCTCTTCCGGGTCGGGAAAAAAGCGCCGAAAATCCTTTGTGCTGGTGAACTTCCGGGTCGGGGAGGCCCATACGCATGCGCACAACGGATTTTCGGCGCTTTCCCCCCTGGAAGCGCGCTGCCGCGCCAGTAAGCGCCTGTGCGCATGCGCACGGGCGTGTGCTCCCCCGCCCTCCAGCCCGCCGCGCGATCGGCGCGGTGGGAACCGGCCCAAACGCCGGTAAGTCTGGGGACCCCTGCTCTATATGTTTACTCCAAAGTCTTTTCTTCTGAGGATGCCTTCACAAGGCAGTTTATTGTCGAAACGATGTTCTCATGTATGCAGTGTTTGAGCAGTGTCTACAAAGCATCTTCTTCTTCAAAATAATGTCCCATATTCCCCAACCCACTCCCAAATTTAATCCAGTGTTAACGTTTCCTTGTCTCCCCACCCCTTAATTTATTGGATTTTCCATGAACACGTTAAGCCAGTATCAAATGGGAAAATAATAATGCAGCACACACAGAATGAGACTTCCTCTTCTCTCTCCATGCCACCTTCAAATTCTGTTCATGAGGGTCCCTCCTACATGGGGGGGGGCACTGAAGAGGAGCGAAGACCAGGAAGAAGTTCAGTTGGACAAGCAGGTGCTTGCTGCACAAGCGGGATGGCAGCATTGTGTTTTTTCTCCTTCTCTTTCTTTACCACAAGTGTTGTTGGGAAATGAGTATAAAAACCCTCTTTCTAATTAACATGTTTAACACTGGTTTTCCCCACTAGCTTAGGCACCCTTTGCCTTGACATGCACGGGGGTTCCTACTTTGCCACCCTCTAAATTATAGCAGATTTATCTTAAGTAGCTGTTATCCAATCAAGTTTGATTGAAAAGCCATTAATATGGGATTGAAGAGCAGCGAGATGTGCGTTGGGAAGGAAGCACCACCTGTCTTCTGTTGGAAGAGAATGTTGTTGAAGTACCAGTCAGAGTAGGCAGTACTGACCTAGATGAATCAGTTGTGAAAAAAGGCAAATTCCATGCTAGGGTTCATTAGGGGAGGAATTGAAAATAAAACTGCCAATATCATAAGGACATTATACAAATCTGTTGTATGACTGCATTTGGAATACTGTATGCAGATCTGGTCACCTCAGCTTAAAAAGGATATTGTCAGGTTGGCAAAGGTTCAGAAAGGGGCAGCCAAAATGATCAAGGGGGTGGAGCAACTCACCTATGGGCAAAGGTTGCAGTAGCTGAGCCTTTTTAGTTTTGAGAAAATAAGTAAGAGGAGACATCATAGAGGTTAAAAAAATTACCGTATGCATGGCATGGTGAAAGTGGATAGAGAAGTTTTTATTTGCCTCTCATAACGCTAGAACTTGTGGACATCCAATGAAGCAGAATGTTGGAAAATTCTGGAGAAATAAAGGACAGTACATACTTATTCACACAGTGCATAGTGAAACTATGGAATGTGCTTCCACAGAAGGCAGTAATGGTCACCAATTTGGATGGCTTTTTTAAAAAAGGAGGATGAGACCATTCATGGAGGCTATCAGTGAATACTAGCCACGATGACTATACTGTGCCTCTATGCTCGGAAGCAGTAATGCTTCTGAATACTAGTTGCTTGCACCTTTAGGGGCAGAGAGTGCTGTTGCACACAGGTCCAGTTTGCAGGTTTCTCATGGGCATCTGGTTGGCCACTGAGAGAATAGGATGCTGGACTAGATTTTTAGTCCAGCATCCTGTTTCATTGGCCCAGTCCAGCAGGACTCTTCTTATGTTCAGTGGACTAATAATGTATTAATTTATGTTTCCCACTGCAGAGGATTTCAATCACTGATAGTCTAAAAGTTATTGGGTAGTAGGCAATGTGAGAGACCTCTGCCTGAGAGCTGGTTCCTTTCAGACTAGACGATACTGGGCTAGAGGGGCAAATGTTCTGTCCTTAAGGCACCTTCTTAGGTGACGGAGGGAATTTTTGTCCGTGTTGTCTCTGTCTTTAGTTGTGCTTCAAAGGCCTGCAAAACTTGATCAGAAGTGATAGCAGCATCAAAAGAAATGTGTTCATGCCATGGGCAACAATGCCTCTGATAAGACTTCTGGCTTTTCCAGCCTGTCTCCAGCCTTGCTATATGCTTGCTTTGTTCCTCTTTTAATTATAGTCTCGTCCAAGTCTTATAGAAGGGTGGTTGGAATATGTCTGCCCAACTGCTGAGAGAGCAAATGAGACTGCAGGTGGGAAAGAGGAAAAATCGAAAGATCCTCTTACGATGTTGCAAGAACAAAACAAAACACCAAGCTATTTTGAATTGGAAAATACCAAACAGAAGGGTGTGCATTCAGGATGGAAGTTGGAGCTGCTTTTTTTCTTCTTCTCTAACTTGAGTAACGTATAACTTAGTCTCCACATTTAATTTCCTTCTCAGATCTTTGTGATGAAAATGGAAAACACCAAACCCTATAAAACAAACACATGCACACACATCCTAAACAAGCAGAGAAACGTGGTTGAGTGCCAGACCTTTTAGCATCCAGCTTTAGCTCCAAGTGAATACATTACAGATGTGTTATAAGATCCCAAAATGAAGGCTTTACAGTGGAAATGCTGACAGCCCCCCCTAAGCAGAACAGCACACTGTAATTAGCGTTCTTCGGTGAATGTGCCAAATGAAGCCCAGCAGTGCTAAATGTAACAGCACAGGCTTTTTGTTGTACAGCTGTATTAGGATGTGCATTCTGACAGTAAATCGCACTCTGTGGAACGTTGTGTGTGCTGCTATTCTTCCACAGATCTAACTGTTACCACTTGCAATGGAGGAAGGGTGAGCAAGGGCACACCTTTTTCTGTCCACTTCATCTGTAGCAGCTTGTAATTGAAACTGTAGGGCAGGGCAGCCTGACAGGTCTTGTGTCTAGAGCAGGACATGTGCCCCTCAAGGCCTTTTTTTGACAGCCCTCTGCAGCATTTGACACACATACCCCAGCCCTCACGCTGCCTTCTCAAAGCTGGATAAGCAAAGTCTGCACTTTGGGAAAGAGGTGTGTGGGCTCTGACAAGGTCTTTGAGTCCTCTGGCTTCCTCCCCAAAGTCTAGTTCGGACTTGCTCTGAACCAGCTTTGGGAAGAAGGTAAGAGGGCTCTAGGACCCTACTTAGCTGGCTTTTGGAAGGCAGCATGAGGGCTTTTGGGGGTGGGGCTTCACATTTTGGTCTTGTGCTGCCCTGCAACCGTGCAACAAGGCAGTGTGTGTCCTTTTCTATGAAAAGTTGGGCCGCCCTGGTCTAGTGTGTATTTGAGGGACTGCTTGTACTGTGTCTGCAGCATGGCTGATTCCTATAAACTGCAAAGTGCTTGTGCTTCTTCTCTGCTCACTTTTCACCCATCCTGCAGTGCATGGCAATTGCACAGGTATTTCAGACTATGCAGTCAGGGCTGTTAATTGACCAAACTACTAGTTTGTGTAAGTCTGTGCACAGCTCATCAAAGATTGGAAGGGAATATGACAGAGTAGCCTGTGGGAGTACATGTTCATTTTTTTCTATCCCAGTGCTCTGGTCAAATAGATTTTGCGGGGTTTTGAGGGTCCAGAGCTAGTTGAGTGAGATGTCATTTTGAGTGAAATGACAGAAATGCCTGACTGATAGAAAGATGTCTCCTAATTTCTCACAGACCTTGTTAAAATGAAGCATTGAAAATGAAGTAATCACATTCCCTTCCAGGATGGCTAAGCACTTCATGAGTTCCACATGCAAAAAGTAATTTGCCCATATGTTACTGATGTATGCATAACTTATTTGGTGCATTTGAGAGGCATATCTGTTGATTACAGAGAACACGATCTTTTCTTATTGAGTTAAGGAATGAAATTATTGATTGCATTACATTCTTTGACCTGGAGGCATGTGTGTTACAGCTACAAATCTTGGTAGCCAGGAATATTTGTGTGTTGTAAAGCCTGTTGGATATTGCCTGTCTCTGGAGTAGGTGGTGAAGGGAAGGGAGTGACTATGGGCTAGTTTAATGAAAATGCAAAAACAATACCATGAATGGCAGCTGGTTCCCCCATGTGAGAACAGCCTGGTTCATCTAACATCTTTTCATATGCCCATGTATCTCGTTGCATGAAGTAATTTGATGGTGCAGGGTGCCTGCGAGAGTTTGTGATTTTCTGCCTTTACCTAGGATGGGGGAGGCCAGCTGCGTTACTAGCTTCAGATTTCTCAGGGAGAAGAAGGCCCTTTGTTTCAAGTGAGCTGTCTCTGTAGCATTATACAGAATAAGGAACTCTTCAGGTGATTTCTCAACCTTTTCCAATTTGACAATATATTTGTTGAGGTTAGGTGACCAGAGCTATACACAGCATTCCTAATGCAGTGGTGCCATACATTTATATAATGACATTCTGACACTGGCAGTTTATTTTCAGTTCCTTTCCTAATGATTGCTAGCATGGAATTAACCTTTTTCACATGTGACAACATCTTCCTCAGGCTGGTCTACAACTCCCATGATCTCAGTCCTGCTCAGTTAGTGTAAGTTCAGACCCCATGAGCATATATGTGAAATTAAGATTTTTTTTTGGTCGTTCCAGGATGCATTACTTTCTTTACACTTGCCTACATTAAAATTGCATTTGCCATTTTCCTGCCCATTCATATAGTTTGCAGAAGTCCTTTGGGAGCTCTTCACAATCTCTTTTTGTTTTAATAACTCTGAACAATTTAGTATCATTAGGAAACTTGGCCACCTCACTATTCACCTGTGGTTGTTTAATCAAGAAGAAGTTTAATGAAGAACTTTAATGAAGAAGTTAAAATGCACAGATTTCAATATTGATCCAAATCTTTATTACGGCCATAGACCAGTGTAAGGGGTCATTTAAAATCTGAAAAACGATTTGAAAAACTAAAAAGAATTAAAAGTCTATAAAAAGGAAGCTAGGAAAATCTAAACTAAGGGTTAGGAGTATTAGAGAGCCAGTGTGGTGTAGTGGTTAAGAGTGGTAGTCTCCTAATCTGGTGAACCGGGTTCGTGTCCCCGCTCCTCCACATGCAGCTGCTGGGTGACCTTGGGCTAGTCACACTTCTTTGAAGTCTCTCAGCCCCACTCACCTCACAGAGTGTTCGTTGTGGGGGAGGAAGGGAAAGGAGATTGTTAGCTGCTTTGAGACTCCTTCGGGTAGTGATAAAGCAGGATATCAAATCCAAACTCTTCTTCTTAGATGGGAGTGGCAGATCATAAGACTATAGCTATCAATCTACAGAGCACTCTGATATGAGTGCTCATTAAATCTAGTTTGTGGCACAGGTCATCACCCATGAATTTTGAGCGCTGTTGTGCAGAACCTGGCAAGATGGTATGTTGCAGCAGGGTTGGTTTCTGAAAGCATCAAGAAGGTATAGAATTGTCCTGTGCACCCTGGGTACTTATGTAATGTTGGAGGACTCTAATTTCTACACCCTTCCATTTGGAGAACTATCCCTTTATTCGTACCTAACCACAGTTACCTCTTAGCTCTTGCTTGCATGGCTGTATGAATACATCCTCCAGGAATACATACTGACAGAAAGAACAATGCTTGTCTTTAATTTTCTGAAAATCTCGTTTCAAAAGATATGCTCATTTTTGCAACAGGGCGGGATCTTTATCTTCTTCTTGGCTTTTCCTTTCCTGCTGCAAGGCATCCGGCACAAGAGAATGTGAACCTTATGACACAGGGGTGGAGAGGAGGAAAAGATTGGCAGCAGGTTTTGAAACCCTTTTCCCTTTAGGCCACTAGTTTGAATCCAGGCTATCCACGCTATTAACATATGAAGGAAGGACTTAGGAAATTCTATTGGAATGGGAAATGATCTTGTGAAAAGAAATGCTGTTGTAACCAGGTATCTTCTTGGGAAAACCTGGGCAATCGGCTCCCACGGGCATCTTTAGGTGTTTCTTGAAGCTGGTTAGCAAGGCTATGTGTGGGAGACTTTCCTTGTTTTGGAAGGCTGGAGTCCCTAGAGGACAGCTTTTAATAACCGCAAAGATTAATAACTGTGCCACCCATCCCTACAGGCTTTTTGGAAATGTGACAAAAGATTTTTGTTGTTGTTGTTGTTGTTTAGTCGTTTAGTCGTGTCTGACACTTGGACCAGAGCACATCAGGCACTCCTGTCTTGCACTGCCTCCCGCAGTTTGTTCAAACTCATGTTGATAGCTTTGAGAACACTGTCCAACCATCTCGTCCTCTGTCGTCCCCTTCTCCTAGTGTCCTCAATCTTTCCCAGCATCAGGGTCTTTTCCAGGGAGTCTTCTCTTCTCATGATGTTGTAACTAAAAACAGAAGAGTCAATATTCAGTCTAGTAAAATCTTGCAAATAATGTTGTTGGAGGAATAATGTATGTGCACCATAAATAAAAGCCAAACACCACTTTGCTAAAGAACAGGAGAAAGGATGATTGACAACATTGTGGTGCAGCTCTAAAGGAATCCTTTTGCTAGCATTTATCAATACATTTTCTGCCATTCACGGTTCTTCTGATCCAAGCCTACATGCAGGGCCGGCGCGTCCATTAAGGCGAACTACGCAGCTGCCTAGGGCGCCAAAATGGAGGGGGTGCTGCCCGCCACCGGCCAACCCCCGGTGCTGCCTGGGGCTGCCTCCACTGTGCCTGTCACTGTTGAGCGGCTTCAGGCCGCTTTCCCGAGGCGCGTGCGTGCCTCCGGAGAGTGGCCTGAAGCCGCTCAACAGCTGACAGGCGCAGTGGAGGCGGTCCCAGGCTCGCGCTCCCCGCGCGAAGCTCCGGAGGCGTGTGGGGAGCGGGAGCCTGGGGCCACCTTGCTGCGCCTCTCAGCTGTTTTTATTTTTTATTTTTTCTATTTTTATTTTTTCTATTTTCTATTTTTATTTTTTCTATTTTTCTATTTTTATTTTTTTATTTTTTGGGGGGGGCGCCAGAAGGTGATCTCGCCTAGGGCGCAAAAAACCCTAGCACCGGCCCTCCCTACATGAATTGCTCCCTCATGTATTTGGCTACTTGGCCTCTGTTTGGCAGACAGGATTCAAGACCCGGATTGTCAGTGCATGAATGTGTGTGATGCAATGGGCAGGTTATTAGGTCTGGGTGTACAAGTCTCAGGTAAAGGGGCGGAGCTACCTGCCCCGGCACCCAGAGCAGCGCAGGGGTGGGGCTAACCGCCTACACAGCGGTGTGTGCTGCTAGCCGCCCGCGCGGAGAGCGTCCAAGGACATTCCCTATGCAGCGAGCGTGGGGCAGGGGTGGCGTGGTGATGTCACCCAACCTCACAGCTGACACCTGGTGCGCACCACATCCCCCGCACCCGCCTTCCTCCACCAGTGCTCAGGTTCAGATATTTGCTCTTCATCTATGAAGCTAATTGGCTGGGCTTGGTTAAGCCATTGTATCCAGTCTCTAATTGAAATTGTGTGATTGCAATGAAGTGATTTTTTAAAATCTGCTGGTGGTAATATATATGTTTAGAAATAACTCTTACCTGGCTGGGAATATTTGATTCCGAGGCTTTAGGCAAAGGAAGTATGAGCCCTATAACCTTGGTAGAAAACTTGGTAGTTTTCCTTTTTCTCTAACCTCCCTCCCAGTATTTCCCATGCTTTAATGTTGGTTCCAATTACTGTGATAGTTTTATAAATCTCCTTCTCAAAACACTGGCTATGGACCAGCTCCTCCTCCTCCTCCTCTTCCTCCTTCTTGTTTTCTTCTACACAGAACCTACTAAATACGTCTGTCATCTGCATCAAGAGAACAGCTCTTGACACTTGGTGGCATCCTTGCTGATTATGTGCATCTTCCAGTCTCCACTGAAACAATATATATTCACACACATGCATACAAATTGAAGCTTGTGGTTACATGCAAGTTGAATTCAATCTGCATGAATCTCATTTTCTTTTTTTTCTTTTTGACTAGGTGACCTTGGAGAAAGTGCTGGGAATCACCGTCTCTGGAGGCAGAGGATTGGCCTGTGATCCAAAGAGTGGTCTCGTTGCTTATCCAGCTGGGTGAGTCATTGAGGGTGTTACACAATGAACGCATGTTGTCAGCCTAAAGGTACAGCTTATGCCAAATCTGTCATGTAGCAGGGTGATGCATTTTATAAGAGCCTCATAAAACTTCCTCCAATTATGAGGAACATCAGCAGGGTTGGTTTAAATTGCTGCAAGAAAGACTCTTTACCTATCATAACTAATTAAATTATTCTCTAGAGTTCCTCCTCTAGCTCTTAGCTAAGTGTTAATTTTTTAAATATAATAATAATTGGATTTGGTATTATGCTGAACATGGACATGATGAAAATGTGAGAATTAGATGGATTCTGGCCTCCTGTTCAATCAGAAGATGCTCCATAAGACTGCTAGGTAATTTTGTGATGTGTGAAGTTTCACGGGCAGTGGTTCCTTTGTTCATGCAGAGAGAGAGAACCTGGTCACTCTTTTTATTTTCCACCATTCTTTCCAGCTTTTATTTAAGTGGGTCCAAACGATTCTTATTATCTCAATAATAATCTAGAGATAAGCACTAGTATGTAGCTTGGGTTGGCTTGTTCTCATTAAGGGTTGGATGCAGTGGCAAAAGCTTCCAATGGTGACTGTGCAATGCTGCTTTTGTTTGCCCTTTCTGAGTGAATCTTCTGTTAAGATTTATGTACATGAGAGGGAACTGGACTAGCCCTGGGTCCCACAGGCCTTTGAAGCAGAGGCAAGGCTCTTCCCACCTGCCTTTTCTCTTCCAAGATCCTAAGGACAACAAGCCCGCTCACCCCTTTTTGTGTGGCAGCATTGCATGACGGAGGAGGCTTCACTGGGGCCCCGACGAGGGAATTCAAACTGGCTGTGCTCTTCCTATCAGGGACCGTATCCTGGCACGCTCTCTGTTTTGGCAAATGAGGATGCAGGCCGGGGCTTGGGCTGTGCTGGTGGTGGAGCTGATGGAGCCGATGGTGGGCTTCCCTCGGATCCGCCCCTTGCCCATTTAAGCAGCCAGCATTTGTTTGTTCCTGCACTGGGTTTCCCCGCCCAGCCACCCTCAGTTTAAGCTGATAGTCCGTGACTTTGCTGTGACTGTGGGGGTTGCCATCCTTTAAGGGGCTGGGTAGGAATTTGCTCATTGGGCTAATTGGCACTGACTCGGTGGTTTTGCGTACCTCATTGGGGCAATCCTTTGTTTTGGATGGAGGGGAGGTTGTAGGCTCTGTCTGCCCCTCCAAATGCTGGGGTATCCCGTTAAAGGGATCTGGGGGGAGTGGTCATGTCCGCATGCCCAGGTGGGGCCAGGGCCAAATGCATTTGATGTAAGTCTTAGGAACCCCTGTCTGGATTGACCACGCATCACTTCTGCGGTCAGGCTGGAAGTATTTAGATTGCCCCATGCCCAAACCTCTTTCATCTGTATTCAATAAAGTTGGGGCCTGTTTTGACCCAAACCCAGTCTCATTGATCTCTTATTATTTGGGTTGGGGTATGGGAAGTCTTGACGCCTGGTCCTGCAAGCATGCGGGAGAATAACCATGGAACCAAACAACTGTCTCTGGGACTCCTGAACCTTGTCATCCTCGGCAGTGATGTTTTAGACAGTCAGACACAAATGAGGACAGGTGGGAAACTCCCTCTGCCCCTTGAGGCACCTGATGCTTTTTGCTCCATGAGTCGGGAGTTTAAGAGGGGGGAAGTACGTAAGTCCATGTTGGAGGCAGATCTCTGGGATCTTCAAGAATGCCTGAATACAGCATTTTTATCATATCATAAGGGAACAGGAGCTGGAAAAGCTGACCAAGGTGCCGAACAGTGATTCTAGAGCTTGATGGATATTTAGTTTGTTTTGGCATTTAGTTTTGCTAATGCATCTGGGTGCCTATAATTAGTTTGGAGTGGGAAGAGAAGAAATCGAGGCCAATCTTAGAAAGCTGCCGGTTTGGCAACAATATGCCTATTAATGCGGGTAGCACAGCAATCATTTTTGTCATAGCTAGGCTTGCCATGTGACTGCCGTTGAGAGAAGCTTTTGTCATCCTGTGTGGTTTTTAAGCTTACAGCCAGTGCTTAGCGATATTTAATTTGCATACATTTAAACGAGCTACTGTACAATTTGCTCACATGCTGGCCCCCCAGAAAATAAATTTGCTCCTAGGATGCGGCTGTGGAATCTGAGGTATGGGTGTAAGAAAAGGGCTTGGTATGAGTACTACTGTTGTCTACAAGTGCATAAAAATTAAAAGCCACCAAGATCTTCCTGGTCGAAGCCAAAACATCTACCCATGGCATTTCTCTGCTGCTCTTTTAAAGTTCTGTAAACCCTTTACACGAGAGTTGCCATCTAAATGCTGAAAATGTTAAATTTGAGGTGGAACTGGAGGTGTCCTCATGTAGGATGTTTGAGGGAAGCTAGAGGAATGCTGATAAGATCACAAGATAAAAGCAACATGGAGCATGGAGGAGATGAAAGAGAGCCCTGTAGCAAAAGCCAAATGAGACAAGGCCAAGCGTACTGGAATCTTCCATCTCCCCGCCCCAAAGGAAGTGTGCAGGAATAAAAAAAATTATGCTTGCTTTTGAAACAATGTCTGGTATCCCTTGTTCTTGCCTTTTGGAGAGATGATGGCTCTGGCATGTCTTGCTTCTGCTGCAAATGTGGGTTTTTTTTTTATTTAGGTGGATTGTCCATAGCAATAAGGTGGAATATTCCCTGCCATCATTATTGCAGTCACCCAGAATGCCTTGCTGTTTTCTCAATTATGTATGAATGGCTTTTGACTATGTGTTGTTGAGGGCATAGAAAGAACACTGCTGGGTCAGGCCAAAGGCCCATCTAGTCCAGCATTTTGTGCTTCTCACAATGGCCAACCAGATTCCTATGGGAAGCCTGCAAGTAGCACCTGAGCGTAACAGCACTCTTTTCATTCCCAGAAACTGATTTCACTTAGAATATTATGCATTTGCTGTTATTAAAGTGTGATGATTTTTAGCCTTACTAATTGGGTATCTGCTCAAAGTAGATTTTTGAAATATGGAAGTTTTAAATGCTGGAGAGGCGGTTGCTTTACTGCTTTGAGCTGTGGGGCAGTTTTGCTTCAAGTCAATCTTTCCTTTTCATTCTCTCTCAGTGGGCATGTATGCAGCTTCCTCCCCCCTACACAGTAATGTTTTGGGTTGCAGTAGAATGGCAGGAATTCTTTGTTTTCCATTTGATAAGGAAGCACGTGTTGCAGGTGCATGTCTCTCCTTTGTATTGTCTTAAAAATTCAAGCTTTTTAACAAAGTGTGGGGAAACTGCAAAATTCTGCTGCAGCTTTTCGCTTTTTCAGAAGTGTGAAACTGGTAAGAGGAATTTCCTGTGAAGTTTCTCTGAGGCATTTCCTGTGAAGTTGCACATCTATTAAACAACAACTAATTTGCTGGTGATTTCCATCATCAGGAAGAACAAATACTAAGTCTGAGCCTAATCAGTAGTGCCAAATCATTATTTTGACTCTGTTTGAAATTGTTTGGGGAAGTTAAGTGGTTAAATGATCCTGCTTAATGGAATCAAGGTGGTATCTTTCTTCCAATGGCCCATTGCATAGGATTCCTGTCTGAAGCCTAGCCCTTCTGTGCCTTGCCTGAACAGCCGCCTGCTTCCATGCTATGCCTAGCTGCTTTGTGATGCTGATAAAGTTTGCCACTGTCAAGACAACGCTTTGTGTTCAGTTTATCCTCTGCAGTTGTATTGGCTCGAAACACACAAGAGAAACAGTTTGCAGACCTAATTGGGTTGCAAGGTCAGTTTGTTTTATTATCTTGTTCTCAGGGATTTATACCTTCTTGGCAGTATGGGGGAAAGAAAAAGGGGGGAAACGTCATTGGCTTCTGTCACTGGCTTCTCTTGAGTGTTCATTCTGAGGCTTCCTTTAAAATAAAAAAATAAAAAAACCTTTGGCAATGGGAAGCAGAACACTCATTCTTCTTGATGTGCATTTTGCTGTCCTGAGCCAGAGTATAGTGTCCTTGGCCCTGCATGGGTGCCTGCCATATAGCTCTTAGCATATGCTTCAGTTCTGATCTGTTCGTCTCCAGATACCCTGCTAGTTGACTCAACATTAATTTAAATCACAGGGCAGTCTCCAGATTCAACTTGCTTGCTGCTCTAGCCAGAGGGCTAAATTATGTAACAGTGCTTTATTTTTTACTGTGTTTGAAAGCACCAATTTTTATTTAACTGTTAACATGGAGCGATCCTTCAAAAGTCTCAAATCTCATGAAAGTATCACCAAAATGGGACCCAGGTGGCGCTGTGGGTTAAACCACAGAGTCTAGGGCTTGCTGATCAGAAGGTCAGAGGTTTGAACCCCTGCAACGGGGTGAGCTCCTGTTGTTCGGTCCCAGCTCCTGCCCACCTAGCAGTTCGAAAGCACATCAAAGCGCAAGTAGATAAATAGGGACCGCTCAGGCGGGAAGGTAAACGGTGTTTCCGTGCGCTGCTCTGGTTTGCCAGAAGCAGCTTTGTCATGCTGGCCACATGACCCGGAAGCTGTCTGCGGACAAATGCTGGCTCCCTCGGCCTATAGAGCGAGATGAGCGCTGCAACCCCAGAGTCGGACACGACTGGACCTGATGGTCAGGGGCCCCTTTACCTTTACCTTTATCACCAAAATAATGCTATTATGCTGTTAGATTTAGTTCTGTTTTCTCTTTTTCTTTAAATGTCTGTGAGCTACATTACACTTGAATACTGTACTGTACTAGCTTCTACAGAATAAAATCGCAATTCCTAATAAAACTAGATTTGCAAGCTATATTTGTTTTACACAATTGTTAAATGTCAGGTGGGCTATATTGAGGTTTCTCGTTTCAGTAACAGCATCTGCTGGGGAAACTGCAATCCCCGCCACCCTAATATTTGTCACCTCTGATCTTCTTTGGGATCTGGCCATAGGCTGTTCAAGTGCCTTACTTACAAAAGACAGTCCTCTATTTGAAGGATTGTCCTGTTCAAGCCCATATTTTTAAAAAAAGAGAATCCTTAAGGAGGGAGATCATGATCGTTGAATTTGCCCATCAGCAGGACAGTGGACAGAGGAGGCACAGAGGTCACTTTATCACAGCCGACTGCAGTGTTCTGGATATGTCTGGTAAAATCTGGACATATGGCAGCCTTAGTGAGTGGCCTCTTATTGAGCCCTACTTCAGAATCTCCAGGTAAAGGACTACAATCTGAGGGTGAGGAGATGGCATCACGAGTCCTGGTGCCAGAAGCTGACCCACCATGCACCACACCTTTTTGTTTCCAGATTTTGCTGTGCAAGTGTTTGGTTCAGAGCCTCTGGGGAATTTTTTGCAGTCCTAGAAGCGCTTTTCTCTCAGCCCCCCCCCCCCAAAGCATTTAGTTATTTCTCCATCTGCATGCAGGCTTAATTCTTCTGGGCCCAACACACAGTTTCCTCTTCTCTTTTCCTCTCCTCTTTTATGTGCCTGTTCTGAAAAATTAGTGAAGTGATTGGCTTCCCATTACTTCTGTTAGCTCCCTGTACTTAAGCTATTTGCATTCTTGTGGTTTGGTTTGCATTAATAATAAGGCACAGCAGTATGGCATGTATGTATCTTAATTATACACAAGTGACAAATGCATTTTAGACAGTTCCCTGTCCCTGGGATATTGTGTCAGTTCTTCTGTGGACTCTGGAGGATGCCAAAGGCTGAACTCATTTACTCACATATGTTTCGGAGCCTGTAAATCCTTTCAGCACCTCTGGCACCTGCTGTCTCTGGGATCTAAATAGCCCAGATTATTACGATCCTGGTCCCTCCTTCTCTGGTGCCAATGTGATGCCCACACCCTTCTGGCTCCACCTTCCTGTGCATAGGAAATGCCAGTGGGATCTCAGGAATGCTGAGACCAGTAGGTTTTAAGAGCAATCCCTTTTTAAAAACACAACTGTTAAAAAGATGTATCCAAGAACAGGCCTTTAAAACTTGTTGTGAATCTTAATCCTCCCCCCTCTATAAAAGACCTTATTTATGGTACCTCCTAGCTATACGCTGCCAAAAATATTTTGAACTTCAAAATATTCTTCCTAGTATCACTGAAGCTGCATTTGCTAATTTTTAGTGCAGCAATTCAGTACACATATATTGCCATATACAAAATTTTACTTCCAAATGCCAATGTCTTCAGAATTTTTAAATCTAGAACAAATGTGCAAGCAAGCCTGTCTGATCTAGTGTGCTACCAAAAATTGATACTGGTGAAAGGTTAGTACCAGCCTGAGTGAAACTTGGAAAAGTAGGAACTGTCTTGGCTTGCCTATTTTATTAAAGAGTGCAGTTGGTGCTCTCTATATGTTGGAATACAGCTTCCATCATCCCTGACCATTGGCCCTGGTGGCTGGGACTGCTGGGAGTTGGAGACCAAGGCCATCTTGAGGCCAGCATGCTGGCTCCCCCTGAGTTGGAGGATGATCCAGCAGGGCTCTTGTTATGTTCCTAAGTTGCTTCTCTTTTTAAAAACAACAATTTTAGCTTGCTTGCAGTTCTCTAATTCTTCTCTCCCTGCACCCTTGTTCTGCCTCATGCAAGTGTGTGTGTTTTGTTGACATCGCTGCTGAGATTCTGTATCCTAGAAACAAGAAGTAAAACAAAACTAAGAAATCCTCTGAGATTGCTGCAGAAAAATACAAAAAAAGAAAAAGTGTAGCAGGAATGCCAAGCCAGATTTTTTTTTTGGGGGGGGGGGTTCCATACACCGTGGTTTTATTTGGCTCTTTTCTTTTTCTTATGGAAAAAAACCCTCTCTCATCCCATTGACCCCAACCCCCTTTTCCTAAACTGATCATTAACCAGCATGGTGTTGCACTTAAGAGTGGCAGACTAGGATCTGGGAAACTGGGGTTCAGATCCCCACTCAGCCATGATACAGGACTAATTAACCTTCTCTCAGTCTGATCTATCATATTAGGAGGTTGGAAAAATAATTTTTGAGGGGGGAGCATGGAGGTAAAGGAGGATATAAATGTAATAGGTCTATTTTCCATTTATGTGATGTTTTACTTCCTTTGTTTGACAATTTGTAAGTTACCCATGTAGGCCTGAGTTGTATTCCAGCAGCTGGGACCTTTCCACACTTTTGCTTGTCCCATGCCTAGAAACCATGCGGTCCAAGCTCTTTCCCATGGAAAACCTGTTCGTTAGTGCTAAATTGGAGAAAACATCAATCCAAAGAAAACCCAAATTGCCATTTGCCCCGACTGAATGGAAAAGAGTGGTTTGCCCAAGGGGGAAAGGAGCAGGGCAAGAGGAAGTGTGGATGAGCCCTAGGAGAACATAGAGGGGTACCTTGGTTTAGGGACACAATTGGTTCCGGGGAGCCGGTCGCTCCCCGAGCAGTCCGCAAACGGAGCGCCTCTTCTGTGCATGCGTGTGCCGTACAGATCGCTTCTGTGCATGCGTGTGCCGCGGAACCCAGATGTAAGCACTTCCAGGTCCGCAGCGTTCGCAAACCGATCGATCGCAAACTGCAGCGATCGTAAACCGAGGTACTACAGACATGCAGCCACAGAAGATTCCCTTGGTCCCTGAAATTAGGCTTGGAAGAATCATTCTATTGTAGGCAATACAGTAGGCTACTGTGTGTACATTGTTGTGCTGTGTGTGTTGTGCCTGTGTGTTTCTCCAGCTTGCAAGTGTACCCATGGATCCAAAATGATTGTGTCTCTTAAATGCTACATAGAAGGTAACTGGCTCACATTTTCCCCATGGCCTCTTCCTATAAGTGGGTGTTGCTAACATATTAACCCTACTCTGATGTTCTTTGATCCCATGTCACCCAACATGGGAGCAAGGAGTGGGGCCCCACAGAGAAACCATGAACCTTGATGTCGCATGTTCCTCTGCTCCAAGTGTGCTGTGCAACCTTCTGTAACAAGACCGCCTTTGTGCATATAGCTGTACACACAGCTATATAAGACATGTAAGACAGCATAGGGGCAGGTGAGGGGAGACTGGAATGAAATGATCCAGGACAGACTTTGATTGAAGACTTTTGAGAAGATACTTCTTAAGAGATAGAGGTGGCTTGGTGGATAGTGGTGGAATAGCTGGTACAGAAGGCATGTTTTTAGGGTGCTTGCTCAGCTTTGGCCAAAAATAAAACAGAACTGTGTCATGAAGGATTGTGTCATAGAGCAGGAGTCCCCAACCTTCTTGGGCTGAGGACACACCTGGAAATTTTAGAAACGGTCATGGGCACCACAAAATAACCATTTGACATAAGAAAGAACCAGTGATGCTATCCCCACTGACTCGCATCAAGCAGCAGGCAACAATATCTACACCCCCCAAGAAAACCCTCCACAGACAATGAAAAGCAGGCAATGCACCCCCAAAGAAGCAGGCAACCAAAAATACCACCACAAATCATTTTTAAGTGTGTGACATCACCCCCACTCCATCTAGACTTCACCTGTCTCCATGATTAGGCAGGTCAGTGTTGAAATTCTCCACTGTTGTGTGTAGTTTGGATCTTTAGACTGAGCTGCAGGAGAAATCTAGCCCTTGAAGATGGGTCATGTCAGGGCACAAATCATGTGTAATGCTGGAACAAATGTCTGCAGTTTGCACATTGGACTTGGAAAGGGCAAGATCTTCCTCTTCTTGATAAGTTCTGATAGCAGCACGAGCTGCAGAATCACGGAGCAGAGTGCAAAGTGTCATGGGATCTCTTCCTCCCACTTTCCCCCCCTCTCTTCCCCCCACCCAGTGTGGTGGAGTGGTTAAGAGCGGTAGACTCGTAATCTGGTTAACCGGGTTCGTGTCTCTGCTCATCCACATGCAGCTGCTGGGTGACCTTGGGCTAGTCACACTTCTTTGAAGTCTCTCAGCCCCACTCACCTCACAGAGTGTTTGTTGTGGGGGAGGAAGGGAAAGGAGAATGTTAGCCGCTTTGAGACTCCTTAGGGTAGTGATAAAGCGGGGTATCAAATCCAAACTCCTCCTCCTCCTCCTTCTTCACCCTTCACCCAACCTTCACTTCTGTAATAACTCAGTTTTGTGCTGCTTAGCATAAACCTGAACTTGGGCAGCTCTTTTCTCCTGAGTCATGGACTTCCAGGACCTGCAGTTTCTGAGCTTGGGAGGTGCATAGTAGGTCAGTCATAACCCAAGTCAGCCGGAAAATGACAGCCATCTGTGTCACAGCCAAGGCAGGGGCTGGGGTGGGGGGAGTGGATACCACTCACTGTTTCTCCAGCCAGAAATCTGCTTAGCACAGGTAGAGATGAAGTCTTAGTAGACTGAGCAGTAAATCTCATTGTAAGCTGAATGTTGTGTGTGTGTGTTTTTTTCTTCCTCCCAGCTGTGGCCATTGGTTTGTTCACAAATCCTTTTCAGCTGTGTGTGTGTGTGTGTGTGTGTGTGTGTGTGTGTGTGTGTGTGTGTGTATTTCCATGTTCCTCCCTTTTAAAGAACCTCTCTGTTGTCAGCTTTCCTGGTATGTAGGTAATTGCATAATGGGCAAGACACGAAGGATCAGATAAATGGAAAATCTACTTCTTGGACAAGTTGTAAGATACACACATCACGTTCTTAGATAAGAATAGTCTGAAAAGGCTTGTGAGGACTTTTGTGTCACTGCTAATACTGCAGGAAAGAAATACTTTGTTCAGCTGAAACCCAAGCAGCCATAGCCTTTTTGCCTATGAGAGGGCCCTGTGTCACGAACTGGGAGATAACTGATTGCACTTAGTTTTATTTCAGCACACATCATTCATAATGTAAAAACAAGGGTCTCCAACACTTGTTTTCAAATCTGAATGTGTTCTCATGAATAAAAAAGCACACGACTTGTGATCCCTCATGTTGAATGAATTCCTCATGTTGAATTGTGGTTACTATGGGTTGATATGTAACATTGTGGTTACATATCAAGCCATGATGGGGTGAATGGCAAAAGTGGGGCAACTCTGGATTGGTCTGTCAGACAAAAATCTTTATCATTGTCTAACAGAGGTTTAGGGCACATTCATATGTGGGGATTATTGCATTAGTTTCCCTGATTACAATGCTAGCGATCACCTGTTGCGTTACGGAACTGCAGCTTTTTAATCAATATACTGCCATGTCATGCTAAATTTTAAATGGTGGAAAAGAACTGTATGCCAAGATACCACTCGAAATTTGGTCATGTGAAATTGCAGTGGAAAATTATTGGGATTTTCTGGGTTAACGGTGTTTCAATCAGATTTTTTCCCCCTGGAAGCAAATAGCACAGAAATGAGCAGAAATGAGCACCAAACATCCACTGGATTTTGCTTTTACATCTTGTGAAAGACCATATATTATGTGGAAATTTTCAGGTAAAGAAACATAATGAAAATGGAATGAAGTGTTGTCTGGATGCAGGCACAGTCGGATGCAACTCAGTGTCTGGTGAAGGCTGTCCCTTTGGCCATGCTCTACCTATGGACTTCCTACATTGCCATTTACTAGTCAAGTTTTAATTTTGTTCTTGTGATGATGATGATGATGATGATTTACTATTTATACCCCGCCTTTCTGGCTGGGTTTCCCCCACCACTCTGGGCGGCTTCCAGAAAATACCAAAATACATTAAAATATCACAGATTAAAAACTTCCCTAAACTTCCCTAAATGTTTTCTAAATGTCAGGTAGTTGTTTATCTCCTTGGCCTCCGATGGGAGGGCGTTCCACAGGGCGGGCGCCACGACTGAGAAGGCCCTCTGCCTGGTTCCCTGTAGCTTTGCTTCTCACAGTGAGGGAACCGCCAGAAGCCCCTCGGCGCTGGATCTCAGTGTCTGGACTAAACGATGGGGGTGGAGACACTCCTTCAGGTATACAGGACCAAGGCCGTTGATGGCTATGTGCTGCCTCTGAATGCTGAGGAAAGTGCTTTTGTGCTCAGGTTCTGCTTGCAGGCTTCCCATAGGCATCTTGTTGGCCAGACCAGAATGTTGGACTGGGTAGGCCTTTGCCCTGAACCAGCAGATCTTGTTCCCAGTGGCACTCCAGTATTTACACTGGACTACAGTGTTGATGATGTGGGAATATCCAAGTAGAGCCAGAGACAGGTAAGATTTATCTTCTCTAAAAGGTGGCAATAGTGGCCCTTTCATTCATCACATGAATGTGGTGATTGGAATAACTTTTCCTGCAGCTGGGTTTGGTTCTACCCTGTGCCAAAGAGAAGCCACACAAGCTGCCCAGTGTTCTAATTTGGACCACAGCAGGGAGGGACTGTAGCCACCAACCAACTGCAAATAAAATGTGCCCATTGGCAGTGAGGTGGAGTCTTATTTCCTTCTGCCTCTGCTAAATTTGAATGTAGAAAGAAAACTTCTTATAAAGGTTGGGGGTGGCTTCATAAAAGAAAATACCCTTCATTTTCCTAATGTAATTGGGTAAATGTCATGATTACCAGGCAGATCTTCATGGAATACTTCCTCTTACTGTAACACTAATTGCTCCTTGCATGCCTTGATACAAATGAAATTACATCTGGTATAGTGATACATCAATGGCCATAAACTAGATTCTAAACTAATAATTCAAGGGCTTTAATAAGTGCAGTTTCTAACCTCTCACTTGAAATAGTTGCTTAGAACTCTCTGCAGACACCAGTGTCTTGGTACTGCTTTTCTTTAAGCTTGCATTTCAAATATTGCTAAGTGGTGGTGGTTTGTGTGTTTTAATTTAATTTTAATATTAGAATAAAAATAAGATTTTATTTTAATCTGTCATGGATGCTTTGGCTGAGATTCCTGCATTGCAGGGGAGCTAAGATTCTATGATTCTATTTATTATTTATGCCCCGCCCATCTGACTGGGTTGCCCCAGCCACTCTTGGACGCTTAAAGACGACTCAATAATCAAGGCATAATTTTACCCCTTGTAGAATAATCTGGTTTACTATGCTTGATTCCAGACTACTATTGGAAATAGTAGCATAGTGGATCTCATAGGTGCCAACTATGCAGGGCCCTGGGTGCCCGGGTACCTACAATTTTAAAAAAGGAGGGAGGCCGCCCGCCCAAGATTCCACTTGGTGTCACGTTGGCATGCCCCGTAGCATGTGTGTGTAGCGTCAGCAACCCCCCCACATGGGCGTAGGCAAGGGGGGGCAGGAGGGGGCAGCTGCCCCCCCTAGAAGCAAAAAATTAATGTATTTTACAGACCATAACCAGCACTTTTCCACTCCAAAAACTGAAGTGGAAAGGGCTTTGCTTTAGCAAGAGCAGCTAAGTCTCCGCTTGCTGGGGGGGGGACACAGCTGTAACAAAAACACATCAAATAAATAAAGCAAAGTGGCTACCAGTAGTTAAGCAGTTAAGACAATGGAGCATATATCCCCAGGCAAGATTCGATAGCTGACCATTTCACCCTATTGTTCTTAAGTGGGAGTTGTTAATGAGCATTCAGGAGCATTAAGAGTTCTATTGGCGATTTAATGAGGGTGCAGACTCAGAGGATTCAATTTGACTAAGGTGGCTCTGCAAGGCTAAAAGGAAGTGAATAAGAAAGGGGGGGCTGTAGCTTTGACAGACACAGTGATGTTTATAAAAAGCAGTGGTGTTCCAGTCTGCCCCTCCTCCTGCATCTGTATACTGTAAATCAGGGGTGGCCACCTCCCAAGAGACTCTGATCTACTCACAGAGTTTAAAACTGGGGGTGATCTACCCCCTTTGGGGGGGGTTCAGGTCAAAGCTGTTGAGTTTTTTAAAGGAAGGGAAGTCCTGTTTTTTGGGGTTTAGGTCAAACTTGTTGAGCTTCTTTTAGGAAGGAGGGAGGCCCATTTTTGTTTAGGGCTTCAGGTCATAGTTCAACTTTTTTTAGGGAGGAGGAAAATTTTGGGTAAGCTTTTTTTAGGGGTGCCAGTGACCTACCAGTGATCTACCACAGACATCCAGTGATCTACTGGTAGATCACAATCTACCTGTTGGACGTGCCTGCTGTAAATCAAGCAGAGAGAAAGCTGCTTACAAGGCTCCTGTACATGCAGAGTTCCAGCATCACAGAGGCACCCAGAGGCACCCACAAATATGAGTTATCCCTCTCTCTATTCCTTCCTTCCTTCCCTCCCTCTTCCATCCTCAATAAAATACAGGGGGGGCAGATAAGCCCCACATAGAAAGCCCATCAACATGGGGGGATGACTCTTTCAAATACGGTATTTACCAGTAATTGCGGGGGGGGGGAGAGGCATCTAGGCCTCTAGGAGTTGGCTGCTATGCCTAGGAGTAGGACAATTCAAGAAAGCAGAATGATGCATATGCTATGGTAATATATCAATAGAATCATAGAATTGTAGTCTGAAGGGACCACAAGGGTCATCTGGTCCAACCCCCTGCAATGCAGGAATTTTTTCCTAAGCTGGGGCTTGAACCATGGTGGAAGTATTATGCTGATATGCAGCAACGCCTCGGAGTCGTTGTGGCTGCGGCCATGCCTCGCCCTCGCCCGCCCTGCCACCCCCTCTCGCCTGCCCGACCCTCCCGTCCTCTTGCTGCAGAGTTCCAGCATCACAGCGTCATCCAGAGACACCCACAAATATGAGTTATCCCTCTCTCTATTTCTTCCATCCTTCCTTCCCTCCCTCTTCCATCCTTAATAAAATACAGGGGGGGGAGATAAGCCCCACATAGAAAGCCCATCAACATGGGGGGATGACTCTTTCAAATATGGTATTTACCAGTAATTTGGGGGGGGGGGAGGCACCTAGGCCTCTAGGAGTTGGCTGCTATGCCTAGGAGTAGGACAATTCAAGAAAGTAGAATGATGCATATGCTATGGTAATATATCAATAGAATCATAGAATTGTAGTCGGAAGGGACCACAAGGGTCATCTAGTCCAACCCCCTGCAATGCAGGAATTTTTTCATAAGGTGGGGCTTGAACCATGGTTGAAATATTATGCTGATATGCAGCAACGCCTCGGAGCCGTCGTGGCTGCGGCCATGCCTTGCCTCGCCCTCGCCCGCCCTGCCACCCCCTCTCGCCTGCCCGACCCTCCCGTCCTCCAGCCAAGCAGGGTAGCCGCCAACACTGCCAGCCCCAGAAGCACAAGGTAGCCGCTGCCTCCGCCACTGCCACGATGTCATCAGGCCCGCTGGCCTGTAGCCCTGCCCAAATTCCCACTTCGTGGCCCCTCCCCTCCCGTGCCTTGGCCCCTCCCCTGAACGACCATGGCTTGCCCCCCCTAGTTTTGATCCTGGCTACGCCCCTGCCCCCCCAGGCAACATGTGCAAGTGATGTCTGCACACTGCAGTGGTGTCAGCACACCCCCAGGCACTCACTATCGTGGGGGCAAGGTGGCACGCCTGGTGGGTCTCAGGCTCCGAGGAAGGGGGCGCCTGGTGTTGTGTGTTCCTGGGAGGTCCTGTAACATCCTGAAGTAGTTCTTGGAAAATGTTTACATGAAAAACAATATATGAAGCTGTCATTAATCCACCTGACCCAGTATTGTGTTTTCTAACTGACAATGGGTTTCTAAGCCTGCTGGTTCAGGTGGAGGTCTTTTTGCAGCACCAAGCTACCTGAGATGCCAGGGACTAAGCCCTGCCAGTTAGGAGGCTACTGCACCTTATGTAACAACAAAGTCCTGAGTGGAGTACCCCTTGATGTACCCCTTACTTACCTCATCATTTGAACATGCTTTGGGAGGAAAGATGCTAAGAAAGAGCTAGTGCTTTGTGGGAGAGAGATCTTGTTCAAATGCCGCTGTTGGGGTTAGTTCCTTGCACACAATTTTGCACACAAGCAGTGGTTCCCTGCACACAATACGGTACAGCACTGTGCTGCTGCTGCTGCTGCTGAAGAAACTCCAAAAGTCTTCCTGCAAAAGCCGCTAAGAGCAAAGCTTATACTGGGCCATCTATGAAAACAATGCCTTCACTCCGTAACCTTATTGTTTGATGAGAGAGCTGGTCAAATCTTGTCCAGTATTGTTACATCTTCACACTTTTCTCTGAAGCAGGTGATAGTTGTCTGCCACAGACAGCTGGAAGTGAGGCCATCAAAGTACACTTGCTAGGTTTGGGGGGGGGGTTGGAAACCAGCCTGCTTCTTCTGTTTTGCAGAATTCTCTGAATCTGGAGTGCATTAGAACATGGTATGTTAGGACTGGTCATGTTTATGATGCTCTAGAATAAGGGATAGTTTAAGGTTTCCTTGGTGCTTGTCCTTTGGTTTCATATCCTATGAAAGCTGGAAACACTGTGCTTGTACAGGTAATACAGTTATAAAGACCTGTTCTGTTCTCTTCTCTCCCTTACCTGAGAAGAACTTGGCATCCTTAGGAACAGTTATGCCATGTAGCAACGTGATTTGTTTATAGAGCCAAGTTTTGAGCTTGCATAAGACCAAGGAGAGGAAAAATACAGCCTGGGATTGGGAGAGAACTTGAATTCCATGTGCATGACTGGCATATGACCTTTGCTAAGGGTGCCTCCCAGGAACCTTTTAGGCATGTATGTGTGTGTGTGTATTAGGACTGGCCTGTAATGAAAAAAAAGGTCATTTTCTTTTTCTTCTGGGTGACTTTGATGTGGTTTACATGTTTAAAGGTTTACATGTTCGCAGTAGATATGTGTGTTAAACAGGGTGCTTTCAGAAATGTAGGCAATATGTCAGTGCGATAGCAGGGAAAAAAGGGAAGACTGATTTGCATCATTTAAGGGGCATGTGCAGTGTGGAATTTCCCACATTTCAAATCCGATGTAAGCACACATATAGATGTCTTCCAAAGATTTTGTGTGACTATATCTGTATGTGAAGGAATCTGCTCTAATAGTTTAAAATGAAATTTAATTTGTACAGTGCTGATAAACCTGCATTTGTGATTTCCCTTTCCCATCCTGGCAGAGCAGGATTTTGGGTTCTTGATTTTGTGGCCCTTGTCTTAGTCAGAAGGCAGCTTTCCCCACTTTATAGGAACAGATTTCAGTGGTCTCTCTCTCTCTCTCTCTCTCTCTCTCTCTCTCTCTCTCTCTCTCTCTCTTTTAATCTTATTTTAAAAAAAATTGTCAAGAATTTCATAAGATGTCTGAATGCATTGATTACATTAGAAAACAAACAAACCAGTAAGAATTATGGTACTTTTGTCATATGAACATACATCATTACTATACAGAAGAAAATAAGTGGATAAATTGTAAATTATACTGGTATTTAATAAAGCTTTTTTTCATAGCTTTGTCATATTTTGGACTTCTCATTGGATTGTCTTATGGTAGTACATCTATTTGTAAACAGCTAATATGATTCTTGGTGTTAGAAACACAGTTTGTTTGTTTAGAGCATATTTCTCTGTCAATATATTATAAAGTGAGACCATAATTCTACAAATTTATTCTCCTCATACCGTTTCCTCATCTCGTAAATAATATGTATTGGCATTAGTTAAATAATATGTTAACTTGGCATTAACTACCAGAGCTTATTAATTCACTCACTGCACAAGGGTAGCTTCTGGGATCTCCAAGTTTGACTATATATCATTCTTTCTGCCACAATCATATAGGGGGTTAATTCAATATGTGAAGTTTAGCAACAGAAATAATGGATCCAGCGCCATGTTCATACTGTTATATTTAAGATATTCATTTTGTAATCATTTTTCAATATTTTTATGCTGAGAGACATGATCACCACGTATGAAAGTAACGGCTTTTGTTTTCTGCAATGGCAGCACTTTTTTGAATAATAGTTCCAGTGTTTAGACAGGGGAGGGGGTAAAAAGAAAGCAAAGCACCAAACCAATCATAGTGGGAGAATTAGAGTAACCCCACAAACCTGCATGGGGTTGTGTTCCCGGGATCATGCCTAAAGCCAAAGTCACATATAGTCAAAACACTTTGGGTGCAATGGTGGGTGGGATTGCCAAAGTCTTTTTTCCCCAGATGCCTGCCCCCTTTCCGCCTGCCTTTTTAATTATCCTATATAATAATATGCAAGTGTCTCTGCATCCAGATTCCCTGTGTCCCGTTTTCCGCGCTACTGAGCATGTGCCCCAGGGACACAGGGATTGGACGCAGAGACTGCACGCGCGCGCACACACACAAACACGCTATCCCCACCCCACCCCCCACCCCTCTGCCCTGCACTGGTTCAATAAGCAATTAAAACAGAGGCCACCAGGTGGAAGGCAGGAGCAGGCAGCAAGGCCCCTAAGCAGGGCAGGCCCTCTCTCAACGTGCCCAAGGGCCTGAGGAGGAAGCCGGGACGACCAAAAAAACCAGGCCCCGGCTTCTCCTCACTAACAGGCCCGAAATTGAGGCCCAAACAGCGCAAGCAACCGGGAAACCCCCGCTGGGCTGGAACGGCCAGCCGAATGCTCAGCGCCAACCGCGGGACCCTCAGAAAGCGCCGGGGCAGGCGCAAGCCCCCCGGACGGCAAAGCTCCCTCCTGGATGCAGCAGGTGACTGAAAAACAGCCGCGGAGGCCAACAAAAGTAGCGGGAGCCACCCCCACCCCCCGAAAAACTGGGCGTACACCCCGGAGCAGCCGCCCGGGCCGTCCAGGAGCCAGAATTTGGCCGCTGGGCCCTGGCAGCAGCAGCGCTATTGATGGGGGGGAATTAGGAACCAAACGGCAGGCGCAAAAAGTGCGCGAAAACAGGGTGGGAGGGATCCGCACTCCAAACACAAGCTTCGGAGGGGGTAAAGGAAGAAATACCCCCGCACCCCCCAGCCAAGCCCGGGCTGTAAAGGTAAAAAGGGGGGGGGGACTTTGGCTTGGGGTTTGGGAACGGGGGGGAGAAAATTAGGGATAAATTAAGGATCAAAGGGAGGGGGGAAGGAACAATCAATTAGACAAGGAATAAAAGCCCCCCACGCGCCGCTGCCACCAAAAAAGGCCGAATGTTCTAGCGCCCGTTTATTAAACGGGCTGAATGGCACTATATGTATATATATTTGCCAAGCCTGTAAAGCTGAATGCACACAAGTTAAATGCAAGTAAGTTGTGGGCTTACTGTACTCTTGTTTTATCTGCTACAGGTGATAGATATACTTCTCAGAGTGTCTGTGTCTGTGTGTAAGTGCTTACTGTAGGCTGAAAGGGATGGAAAAGCGGGCAGGGCACACACTCTGTACTGTACCGTTTACTTGCTCACCACAATTTCCCATGTGGGTTAATTAATTGAATAAAAGCCTAGAGAGTTAAATCATTTAATGTATTGCCTGTCTCGATCGCTACTGTGTGCTGCTTTCTTGTGTTAAGCTATTATTGATGAGATGGCTGTTTCTTCTTGGCCTAAGCAGTTCATCTTTTTTTAAAAAAGAAAAAGAAAGAACATGGAACCATTCCTGTTTATGCAATGACTTTGGGATGAGTTGTGCATCTGTCTATTTGATACTTGAAAAAAGAAGAGTTATGCTAGTTGTTTTTAGGCAGGTGGTGTTGTTCATGCTGAGAACTGGGGCTGTGCCAAATTCTCCCAAGTAAATTCAGGGTGTAAAATGCCCCCTTTGCTGGGAGAGGTTCTCTTAAAAATGCATACCTTCAGTTTTTTGCACCTGTTACCACCTGCCATTTCCCCAGACTAGTTCTTTAACTGGATAGAGCTTCTCTCTCCCCCCCTCTCTCTCCCCCTCTCCCTCTCCACTCTATGACATGATCTCAGTCAATCAGAGATCATTGTGTGTTGTTATTATTTATTAAATTTTATGCTACCCTTCATCCGAGGATCATAGGGTGGATAAAAACACAAAAGTTTAAAAGGCCTTAGATTGCTGAATTAGTCAAAGGCACCAGTTACTCAAAGGAGAAGAGGAATGTTTCTGCCTGGCACCAAATGTAATGAAGGCGCCAGGTGAGCCTCCCTGGGAAGAACATTCCACAGGTGGGGAGCCACTGCAGAAAAAGCCCATTATTGTATTGCCACCCCCCAGACCTCTTGTGGAGAAGGCACATGAAGAAGGGCCTCAGATTATGATTGCAGGGTCCGAGTCGGTTCATAAAGGGGAGAGGTTGTCTTTAAAGTATTCCTAAGTCATTAAAGGTTTTATAAGTCAAAACCAGCACTTTGAGTTGGGCCCTCTTCTCAGCCTTTTGACTAAGATGATGCGTAGTGTAGAAAGTACAGTCGTACCTCGGGTTACGACCACCTCGGTTTGCAAACAATTCGGGTTATGAACTGCGCAACCCCGGAAGTGTTTTCGCCGTGTGCGCAGAAGCAGCGCGCGCGGTCTGCGCATGCACAAAGTGCGAAAATCGCGAAAATAGCGCTTTGCGCATGCTCAAAATGGCGCTTCGGGTCGCGTTCGGGTTACGAACTTTTCGGGTTACGAACTGCGATCCGGAACAGATCGTGTTCGTAACCCGAGGTATTACTGTATTTGGCAGCCAGTGCAGTTGGGCCTGGATTATATGTTCAAACTGTCTTGCTCCAGTGAGCAACCTGGCTGCTGAATTCTCTGCTACTAGCTGATGTTATATAACACATTGCAGTAATCTAACCTAGAGGTTACCAAAGCATAGACAACAGAAGTTAGGCTGACCCTGTCCAGATAGGGGTGCAGCCAAACCACCAACCAAAGCTGATGGAAGGCATTGTACACCACTGAGGTCACCTGAGCCTCAAGTATCTGCTCCTTAAGAGGGAGTGTAATCCCATCAAGAGCAGGCAACCTCCCATCCATCTAGACTAGGGAACCACCCACTAACATCCTTATCTGGATTAAGTTTCCATTTATTGGCTCTCATCACATTCATTATTGAGGCAAGACCATGGTCTAGCACATCCACTGCCTCACCTGCAGATGTAAAGGAGAGATAGAGCTGTGTATCATCAGCATATTGCTCTGGATGACCCACTCAGTGGTTGGATGTAGATGTTAAACAGCACGGTGGATAAAATTGAACCCTGAGGAACCCCACACTGAAAGTTCCATGGGGCCAAAGAACACTCCCCAAGCATCACCCTCTGGAAACTTCCATCCAAGTAGGACCAGAACCACCATAAAGCGGTGCCACCCACCCTTAACTCGAACAGCCACTTCAGGAGGATACCATGAGCCTATAAATCCTGGCTGAAACGGATCTAAATAATTTTGCCCAACTGCTTTGCCCACACTCTGCAGTGGGAGATGTTACCATATCCACAGCAACTGAACCATTGCCTTCTTTTTGCCTATCTGTGGAGATGGCAACTGAATTTATTTCATTCCAATAGATCACACTCATTGTTTCACTAGCATTTATCACATTTTCAGTAACTCTTAAGTTGCAAGACTGAATTAGAGTAATATACTAAATATTACTAAATAAATGTTATTTACCCTTTGCAACAGCAGCATGAACCTGATGGGTTTGCATGAATTGTAATTTTTCTCACACCTTGGGTGCAAGTGAGGGAGCATGCATTCCTATTGTCAGTCACAAACTGCCTCTTTGCTGAAAATTTGAACAAGGGCTTGTTGAGAGTCATTGTTTGTTTCTCTCCCTCCTCCTCTTGCTTCTCCAGAGATCCGATAAAAAAATTTGGAGCCTTTTACCCATAGTGATAAGGAATCTCATAAGTAAGGAAAACATTTGAATATGAATGTGCAGGGTTTTTCTAAGGCGGTTTTTACAACCATGCTTTGTGTTTTTTAGTGTTTTACTAATGGATTTTAATATAGCTGCCTCCTCCAAGACTTTGGAATGCAGGGCAGATTAAAAAATAAATCCATAGTCATAAATCTCATATCTCTTGTAATATCATCAGTTACAATGGGGCATCATAATGTCCACAATAAGTGCCTTTAATTTCTCTCTAGCTTTCCAGACACACAATTCGTGCTGATTCCTGTATTTTGTTGCCTCAGACTCTACTTATGTTGGTCTCTTGCTATAGGTCCTGTGTGTGTATTTGGTACAGATGCTACCATAAGACTGTTTAAAAAAACAAACAAGCCACTTGTGGGGAAATTGTTATTGCTAAAACATGTTTTCATAAGCTAGTGCGTGCTTTATCAGTGAGATCCCTGCCTCCTGTTCCAGAGATTAATGGGTGTGGGTTTATCTCATGATCTGGGTAATGTAATGAAGCTACAAAATTTATGTCCTCCTCTCAGGTATCACCTGTTTTTCTTTGTGCATGTTAATTCCACTATTTTGTTGGTGTCACTACTTATCCTAAATAGCAGCGGTTCTCTCAAATGTTTTCTTGTGGACTGCTTGAAAAACTAAGTCTCTCTCTCCCCCCCCCCCGAATCAAAGTACATACATTTGTAGAAGGCATGAGGGTCATAATAAGGATAGGATGTTATTTGATAATCTAGCCATAGGCCTCTGTTTCAACTGTCAAAAAAAGAAATCAAGTGCATGGCTAGGTACAGATAGTCTTGACTGTTCTGCAACTTTTTCACAGACCCTGCTGAATGGAGCTTATGTACTACAGTTTAATAACTTCTGATTTCGGTGCATTAGATAGGGCCAGATGCCTGTTTTGCTGAGGTGGTTCAGCTGGAGCAGAAGATAGATTCTTTCAGCAGCCTGGGAAATCTGCAGAAAATGAGTACAGTATAATGGGATTAAGAAAACTTTCGGGTTCAAAATGATTTGACAACCTGGTTCTCTGAAACAGTATATCTTCAGCATTATTACATACTCGCCAATATTTTTCTGGCTTTCCATACTCTATATTGAGGTCATAACAAACGCATCATCTGTTTTAGATATGCATCTTCAGCAGATCAAACCCCGAAGCTGTGCTTGACAGGTACCTCCTGACAAAGTGTTGTGGGGTTTCTTACAGATTTGGCTGTAGTGATGAGCTGAAGTTTTTGTGCACGCTGTCATTAAGGGAAAGCAAATAAAGCCTGTTGCGGAAAATGCTGGGGCTACACCGACATGTTCTACAGCAGATGCACAATGTAGTGCACGTACTTGCATGCTTAAACGCCCTATGCATGTGTTGTTTGGGAGTCCCTGACCAGTCAGGATTTCCAGAGGCATGGACATGGATGCTTAACCGTACATATTTTAATTCCCACCTGATGTGTTGGCTGCAGATAATGGCACAGTCCCAACGTTTGTTTCCTGCAGGAGTAATATGTAGTTCCTCCATAAGCAGAGATGCAGCAGCAGAGCTGCTATTGGAACATCAGAGGGGGGCTGGTGTGGAATGTTCACCACTTTGAGGGCTGCTTCGCATGTGTTAGGAAAAACCTGTAAGACTGTGTACCCACCACACCTGCAAAGCACATGATGATTCATATGTGCCCATTTTGTTGAGACACAGAAGCAGCAAAATGGATGCAATCCTAGTTGCACATGGTGACCTACCTGCATTTTGCATACTCCTTATCCTACACAAAATATCTGAAGTAGTCCTGTGGATAAATATGCTCCATGATGTAGTAGCTATCTCCTTTTCCCTGCAACTTCCCCTGGTTTCATTGCTGCTGCATTGTGTTGCTCTGAAGGGAAAGCCCTTTGCAATTGGTTAATTTTGGACAAGGCCAAGAAAGTAATGGGTGGAGGAGGGTGGTGAGTGAGAAGACTAGCCAATTTTTGCAAGCTTGTTAAAGCAGCGTCTTGTCTCCTGCCTTTACAAGTTTTGAATATACCCTTTGGTCTTTTTTTTTGGGGGGGGGGAATCTGCATGCTCTATCCTTGCTTGACTGTGGCTGAAAAACTGGTGAATCCTATATAATAATATGCAAGTGTCCCTGCGTCCAGTCCCTGTGTCCCGTGTGTCCCTGGGGTACTGCGCATGTACCCCAGAGACACAGGGATTGGACGGAGAGACAGAACGCGCACACGCACGCACTCTCTCCCCCCCCCCCACCTACCGTTTCCCTGGCCGCCAACTGCTGCTCCAAGCGAGGAAGTTCCTTCCAAGGGGCGCCTTGAAGGAGCGGGCGGGAGAGAAGAAGCACGTCTTTTGCCAACAGTACAATTCTCTGTCCGCTTACACAGCAGTAAACCCCGCTGTCCCTATAGGATTGCTTCTCCCTCCCTCCACCCGACAGAGCCGGCATTTGGCTCTGTCAGGTGGGGGCAGGGAGAAGCAGAGGATCGGATTGCTTCTCCCTCCCCCCCCAACCGACAGAGCCGGCAACCCCGGGATGTTCTAGCGCCGGCATCCTCAGTCTGCCGATGTGAACAAGAGGGGAAGAGTGAGAGCTGTGGAATGCCATCCTGCAATGTTGAAATTGCCATTGTAATTTCCACTCCCTTCTCCGTTGCCTCGCTCGCTTTCTCACCTCCTTGAACCTCCCCCGCCCTGTCCTTCTTTCTTCCTCCCCCCCCCCTTTTCAGCGATCCTATTTTCCTCTCCCCCCCCCCTGCACTCTGGGGTCTGATTAAACGAGAAGGAAGTTTGGGAGTGGAGGCTGCGAAGCTCTCCCTTTAAGAGGCAGCCTGCAACCACAAATTGTTGAAATTGTCATTGCAGGCTGCCTCTTAAAGGGAGAGCTTCACTCCCACACTTCCTTCTCATTTAATCAGACACCGGAGCACGGGTGAGCGAGGCAACCGAGCAGGGAGGGGACGTTTGAGGAAACCCTTCTTGGAGTGGTTTAAAGCCACAGCGTCCCCTGGTAAAAGGCTGAGATTTCTTCACCAGCCCTGTTTACTTGCTACAGCCTTTCGCCTTCTTCCCCCAGTGTCCTGCCAGGTTGGCCCCTGATCCTGTTATGGCACTTAGGTCTTTTATTGGGCAGATGATGAGACAACTTTATAGGGACAGGAAAAGGCTGGATCTTCCTGAAACTTTTTCTTTCTTTCTTGGCTTTCACGGGGTGGGTGGGGAGGATGAAAGGGTGTCGTTTCCTCCCTGTCACACAGCCTTTCACGCGATCGTGGAGAGTGACGCTGCCCCGTCAAGAAGGGGGACGCAGCTGGCCCCCCTCTTTCCCTCATCCCCCCCGCCAATATTTCATATTGTGTCTTCCGGGGGAGGGTCCCACACGATATATCTGCGCTTTTGGGCTTAGTCACAGGTGCATCGGTGATAGCAGCACTCCCGGGTGAGGGCAGGGCGCCGACTCTCTTCTCCTAGAATGTGAGAATTGGTGTTTTCTAGGCAGTGCCATCTGAAGTATTCTTATTCTTCCCCTGTGCACCATCAGTTCACTAAAGCATGAGACTCATTAATCTCAGGGAGTCAAGGATTCGAGCCCCACGTTGGCCAAAAAGAATCCTGCATTGCAGGGGGTTGGACTAGATGACCCTGGGAGTCCCTCCCAGCTCTATGATTCTATCCATGTATTCTGAATTAAGTGATCAGGCATTGCTAATGTAATCGTCTAACTGCAGTCACTGAACCCTCCTGTCCAAACTGTTCTAAGGCTGCACCTCCGCTGCCCTTAGTACACAAGTTAAACATTATGTCTTATCATTAAAAGCATTTCTTTCTAGAGAGAGAGAGAGGGAAAGCCGCAGCCCCGCTGCTCCTCTCACATATCTTCTAGCGCCCGTTATTGAACGGGCTGAAATACACTAGTATAGGTATGAAATGCATGTCCACACATCACAAGGAGGCTGGTGATTAGAGATTTTAGCACAGCATTTTAACTGAACAGAGTTTTGCTTTATTGCGGGGGGGGGGCGATGGTGGGGGGTGATTCAGTTTTTCAGAAAATTGTGGCAGATGCCGTTTTTATTAGACAAATACATGTCCTTGTGTACATATGGGGGATTTTTAAGGTTAATGAAGCGTGGGTCATCACACTTATTTTTGTCTGTTTGCTTTATTGGCTGTAGGTAAGTGTCTTGAATGCCGTTCATATAGAATTGTCTCATACAGGTCAGACTATTGGTTTTTCTAGCTCAGTACTGTCTGCTCTATGGCCGTGCCTCCTCAAAGTCTTAGACAAGAACTTTCTCAGCACCTTCTGACATCCTTTTAACTGGAGACACTAGGGATTGAATCTGGGACCTTCTCCATGCAGGGCTTCAACAGGAGCATTAGTCATAGCAGCTGAAAAATCCCCCCAGGCCATCTGGAAGTCCATTAGATCCAAGGGAGGACCATCCTAATAGGTGTATTTTTTTGGTTCCCCCATTATATATCTTCAGGGGCCAGGCAAAATATTTTCTTCCGTAACTAGGACTTTGGCCTTAAACTGTCTGTTTAAGAAGTGGTGGTGGGATGTTTTTAATGTACTTCCCCTCTTGGTTGTAATGTATCTATGTGGGGTTTTTGTTTGTCTGTAAGTCACTTTGGGTTGCCCTGGACAAGATAAAGCGATCAACACATTCAGAAATAAATAAATAAATAGATAAATAGATAGATAGATAAATAAATAAATAATCAACAAGAGAGATTACCAACAGAGAAGTACGGTATAAAGACTGCCAGAGATGAGAGCCCATGTGGTGTGGGGATTAACATGTCAGACTAGAACCTGGAAGACTCATGTTGCACTCAGCCATGAAGTGTATGGTGTGACCTTGGGTGAGGAACCATTTCTCAATCTGGGCAAGAGTCCCTTCCAGGGTCGGATTTAGGTTTGATGAGGCTCTAAGCTACTGAAGGTAATGGGGCCCTTTATATGTCCAGCTGTCTTTTGTCAACAACAAATTGTCACTGTTTTTTGTGTTGAATATATGCTATGTGGTAATTTATGGACCTAATAGGGAGCTAAAGCCTACAGGATGCTGGACTAGATGGGCTACTGGCCAGATCCAGCAGGACTATTCTTATATTCTTATCCAGACAGCCTGGTTCCAGACTGTCTGTGGCCTTCATACCTTCTGACCTCAACCTGCCCACACACATCTTCCAAATACATGTAAACAGTTTATGCAATACAAAGATGACAGACAGTCTGACCAGTGTTTCTGGATGAGGTTTTATTAAAAAGAAACTACAAGCACATGACTTTAAGAGGTGGTGGGTGGGCGAGAGAAAAGCACACTCTAAGAACAATATGTTTGTGTCCCCTCTTCAATCATGTCCATGGGCAAAAGTGCTGCAATATCTTCTTCAGGATATAGTTGAGAGAGAGTTGGAGTTATGCAAGAAATCCCCAGATTTCATTGGCATTCACAATGGTTTTAGACTCCCAATACTTTTACAACGGCAACAATAAAACAACATTTTCCACCTGAATTTTGCTGCTGCAATGAAGAAAGCTAATCCGGAGTGGATTTTTTTTGGGGGGGGGGTGTGGAAGGAATGTGAACTCAATTCACATCAATAGGCTCAGAATCTGCTCAGAGGCACCCTGCATTCTAATTATATGTCTTATGAATCTGACTCTCTGGTTGGTAGAAAGAAACACAAAGTAGATCCCTCACTCTATGGGTGTTATGTTGGTGCTGGGTTGGCAGGGCTTGAATGCCTAGCTTTAGATCTTGAGTTGATTCCTTGCAAAAATCTAAACAACTGAATGAATAGTTCACATTGTCTTTAAATGAAATACTGTACTCTTTGACCTCCCAATTTTTCTTCATACAGAAATTTCTCTAGCTTTTCTATGACAGTATCCTGGTTCAGAACCCCATGGCCCCAATGAGAGAAAGGGAAGCACTTCTTCCAACAGCACACATTTAGGCTATGGAATCTGCTGCCACAAAACAGTTCTGATTCATTTCAAAAAATTCAGCATTCCATTCTTTTCAAAGTCAATATTTGGATGTCAATTCCAAAATTCAGACAAAGGCAGTATTCTTGGAAACACAAAGCACAAAAAGGCTCAATCTGATAGAAAAGAGACTTACTTGTGACGTCTTAGTTAGATGGATATATACATAATGCTTCTATAAGGCTTTACAGCAGGGTCTGGCTCTTAGTTTGAAGAATTTCAGTTGGTCACACCACACTAGTTACTTGCCCTCATTTAATCACCATTCATACCCCTAATGATCTGCTCCAGACAATTTTGTTATTACTTTGCACAGTCTTCTGCATGCTTCCATTTCTTGCATATTTTCATCCTATATAATAATATGCAAGTGTCCCTGCGTCCAGTCCCTGTGTCCCGTGTGTCCCTGGGGTACTGCGCATGTACCCCAGAGACACAGGGATTGGACGGAGAGACAGAACGCGCACACGCACGCGCTCTCTCCCCCCCCCACCTACCGTTTCCCTGGCCGCCAACTGCTGCTCCAAGCGAGGAAGTTCCTTCCAAGGGGCGCCTTGAAGGAGCGGGCGGGAGAGAAGAAGCACGTCTTTTGCCAACAGTACAATTCTCTGTCCGCTTACACAGCAGTAAACCCCGCTGTCCCTATAGGATTGCTTCTCCCTCCCTCCACCCGACAGAGCCGGCATTTGGCTCTGTCAGGTGGGGGCAGGGAGAAGCAGAGGATCGGATTGCTTCTCCCTCCCCCCCCAACCGACAGAGCCGGCAACCCCGGGATGTTCTAGCGCCGGCATCCTCAGTCTGCCGATGTGAACAAGAGGGGAAGAGTGAGAGCTGTGGAATGCCATCCTGCAATGTTGAAATTGCCATTGTAATTTCCACTCCCTTCTCCGTTGCCTCGCTCGCTTTCTCACCTCCTTGAACCTCCCCCGCCCTGTCCTTCTTTCTTCCTCCCCCCCCCCTTTTCAGCGATCCTATTTTCCTCTCCCCCCCCCCTGCACTCTGGGGTCTGATTAAACGAGAAGGAAGTTTGGGAGTGGAGGCTGCGAAGCTCTCCCTTTAAGAGGCAGCCTGCAACCACAAATTGTTGAAATTGTCATTGCAGGCTGCCTCTTAAAGGGAGAGCTTCACTCCCACACTTCCTTCTCATTTAATCAGACACCGGAGCACGGGTGAGCGAGGCAACCGAGCAGGGAGGGGACGTTTGAGGAAACCCTTCTTGGAGTGGTTTAAAGCCACAGCGTCCCCTGGTAAAAGGCTGAGATTTCTTCACCAGCCCTGTTTACTTGCTACAGCCTTTCGCCTTCTTCCCCCAGTGTCCTGCCAGGTTGGCCCCTGATCCTGTTATGGCACTTAGGTCTTTTATTGGGCAGATGATGAGACAACTTTATAGGGACAGGAAAAGGCTGGATCTTCCTGAAACTTTTTCTTTCTTTCTTGGCTTTCACGGGGTGGGTGGGGAGGATGAAAGGGTGTCGTTTCCTCCCTGTCACACAGCCTTTCACGCGATCGTGGAGAGTGACGCTGCCCCGTCAAGAAGGGGGACGCAGCTGGCCCCCCTCTTTCCCTCATCCCCCCCGCCAATATTTCATATTGTGTCTTCCGGGGGAGGGTCCCACACGATATATCTGCGCTTTTGGGCTTAGTCACAGGTGCATCGGTGATAGCAGCACTCCCGGGTGAGGGCAGGGCGCCGACTCTCTTCTCCTAGAATGTGAGAATTGGTGTTTTCTAGGCAGTGCCATCTGAAGTATTCTTATTCTTCCCCTGTGCACCATCAGTTCACTAAAGCATGAGACTCATTAATCTCAGGGAGTCAAGGATTCGAGCCCCACGTTGGCCAAAAAGAATCCTGCATTGCAGGGGGTTGGACTAGATGACCCTGGGAGTCCCTCCCAGCTCTATGATTCTATCCATGTATTCTGAATTAAGTGATCAGGCATTGCTAATGTAATCGTCTAACTGCAGTCACTGAACCCTCCTGTCCAAACTGTTCTAAGGCTGCACCTCCGCTGCCCTTAGTACACAAGTTAAACATTATGTCTTATCATTAAAAGCATTTCTTTCTAGAGAGAGAGAGAGGGAAAGCCGCAGCCCCGCTGCTCCTCTCACATATCTTCTAGCGCCCGTTATTGAACGGGCTGAAATACACTAGTTTACATATACTCTGCTGCCACCCTCACTTCCTTATACATGCTGTCTGTTGAGCAATCTTAGGTAACCTCATTTCAAGTTCCCTCTTAGCAAACATGGCACATCCTTCCACATTCTGAAGCTCTCAAGATTTCTCTTCCCAGACTGGTGTCTTATTTCTTGCCTCCAATAATTAAAAGCATACTGGTACTGGTGAGTTCTTATGAGCTAATTATTAACTGATCTCTAGTCTACTTCACCGCCTTGTTCATCCAGAATTCTGATTATTGGACTTTACTCTTATTACTATTGGTAATATTACAGCTACTGGTACCACTTCCTATGTCTGATCCTTGGTCTTTTGACCCCAGCCTTGTCCACTCTGCCTAGCAGCAATTCTTCAGAGCCTCCTGCATAAGACTTTCACATCACCTGCTACCTAACTGTTTAATTGGCAATGCAGTAACTGAACCTGGTTTTTTTGCATACAAATCATGCATCCCACCACTGGGCAACTGCCCTTTCTTACACACTAAAAAGGTAATGTTGCATTTTAATACTGTTAACAGCACCAAGAACCAGTAGGATGTGCAGAATCCAATTAAAAATATTGAGCCTATTTTGGCAAAGTTAAAGGCTGTTAATACCCATTGATTTTAATGTTTAAAACTAACCTAATTTTTAAAATGTCTACCATTTGCATAAATATACCTTAAAAATATTCAGTGTCTCAGCTAAGCAGTGCATTTTATTCATTATGACTGTTTTTCTAGACTTGAATGACAGTCAGCACAACTAGATTATTGTGCTTAGTTTTAGGGTTCTAGAGGAGTTCCAAGTACTGCTATCTAAGGGGTCCAACTTTGTTTCCAAACATGGACATCCTTCCTCCCCCCCCCAATATGTTATAGACACTATGTAAGGCTACTTATTGAACCTCCAGGTTGTTCCCATTGACCTTTTTTTTTTTTAGTCTATGGCACAGATCTCCGAAACAGGAAATGAGACAACTTGGCAGTTAAAAAAACTTCAAATTACTAATCCTTTCTTCTGGCTGCAGGTACTTTCTCTAATATTCATGAATGAGCAAATCCTTTTTGAATGAAAAAGTCAGGTTTTGAAACTGAAAAAGTCAGGTTCCGAGCTTCCGGGTTCAGCGCCAGCGTCGATCGGCGGGGCTTCGTCTCGTCTCCGAGACGGCCCGTCTCTGCTAGGAGTGGGGAGGGCAGCGAGAGCGACGCTGCGCCCCTTAGAACCTCGGGAAGGGCGTCCCGAGGGCAATTTGCTCGGCACAGACCCAATCCGGACTCCCCAACTCTTCGGCTAGCTCTAATAAGAGCTCCGGAGCGAGGAGGGTAGAAGTCGCGGGGGCCATTTTGAGCGGCAACGTTATTCTAGCAGGGAGAAGCTTCAAGCCGAAGGCGGAGAGCGCTGGATTCTTCCGAAAATAAAACGATTGGAAAAGACTGTAAGTAATCTCATGATTTGGATTATTATAAAACAATTTGGATCTGGGAGAGAGGGGAGAAAAGAGGAAGCCACCCCCCCCCCACGGCAACAAAAGAGACAGTAAATAGAAACCCGAAGCCATAAACAGAAGATTTACAATTCAAAGGATCCCTCAAAGGCATCAAAGAGAATCTCCCCTTTGATGCAGGGTGAAAAGGGGAGAGAGACTGTGGTTTATGACTGCCCTGCAATAAGAGGTACAGCCTAAGAAAAAACCTTTCCACTCGGGAGCCGGCAGCCCAGACAACCCAGTGAGTTGTCAGGATTTATAAGTCAAATTTTACTTCACTTTGTATTTCTGGACTTTGTGGAATTTCTTTTTTGGCTTAAGTGTTTGTGAAATGTGAGTTCGAACTTTATTGTCAATAAGACTTGAAGAATGCAGCCAGCTTGTTAAAATGGAGTCGAAAAATAAACTGTGATCATATTCCACCCCACGTGACAAGTTTTGACCTTGGCAGGACTGAAATATGTCAACAAAAAAGTGTTCCCCTGAGTTCCAGCGGTCTGTTTTGACCTTAATGTGGGAAACAAGAATAGAGTTATGTCAAGAGGAGACACGACGGCAAGAGTTACAGGAAAAATTCCAGGAGGTGATGGCGGAATATGATTTTTTAGGAGATGAAGCTTTTGACACTGAAAAAGATGAATGTGAGAATGACAATGATGGGGAAGGAAAAGAAGAAGATGAGGATTGTGATGATTCAACACAAAATGAAGCACACCACGAAAAAAATGATGACTCTACTCTACAAAAAGTTGGATGGAGTGCCCTGCTTTTGAGGGGGGCACGATTGGTATCATTGGAACTCCAGAACGCCCACAGGGAAGAAGGAAAAAATATGCAGAGAAGAGAAGAAATTCAGGGGTCCTGTATGGTGGCCTGGATGACAAAAGACTGTAAACAGGGGGTGGGGTGAAGGGAAAGTGATGTTGTGATTAAGGATGGATTAACAGGTTTATAACTGGTCTGCTGATTTTGGAATTTGCTGGATTGGGGGGGGAAGCCGGCAATCGGGGATGTAAGGTTAAATTGAGAATAGTTATAGTTTTAAAAGTGAATGGATTTTGGAAAATGTGAAAATATGGAGGCTTATAGAGGGAGAAAAAACAAAAAATTAGGCACGGGAAGAGAAAATGGGAGTTTGATTTCTCAGTGATTTGAATATTAGATGAAAATGTTAACAATTGATTTATAAGTTGTATAAGATGCAAAGGTGTATTTTTATAAAGTAAGAAACTGTTGCAGATGATAAAAAAGGGATGAAAACCGGGGAAGGGGGGGGAGGGGAAGCCCACAAAATATGGTTTTACAACTATGAATGCAAGAAAATTTTTTTGTTTTGTATTGTTTTTTCTTTTTTCTTTTTTCGCCCTTTCTTTTTTTTCCCCTTTTTTCCTATTTCTATTTTTCTCTTTTTTTTTTTTTTGGTATGACAATAGATGGTTGGATGGATGTCCTCCTGCGTACTGCCCTGGTTTGCTGGAGCTCCCTGGTGGCAGGGGGGGGCTTTGGGGTCAGGGGAGGGGGGGGAGGACAGAAACCCAAGCATAAAATGGACCATCTCTGACTGTTCACATACATGGGATACTTCTGTGGCAGGGGAGGACCCATGTGGGTGGGTAGGAAGGAGGTGGAAAAGGGGTTTAAGTATGTACCTTTTTTTTGCTTTTTTGTATTTTGTAAAATTAATAAAAAGTATGTTCAAAAAAAAAAAAATGAAAAAGTCAGGTTCCAGATAGATAGATAGATGATAGATAGATAGATAGATAGATAGATAGATAGATAGATAGATAGATAGATATACTAAAAGAGCAGCTACGCTGGTGATGCAGGAGAGGATTGCCATTGTCTAATAAACACATTTTATTCTGCTACTGATAACTGGGGACTAGTTTGAATACATAATAAATTGATGAGTAGAATCTTGTTATAGACTACTAGTGTATTTCAGCCCGTTCAATAACGGGCGCTAGAAGATATGTGAGAGGAGCAGCGGGGCTGCGGCTTTCCCTCTCTCTCTCTCTAGAAAGAAATGCTTTTAATGATAAGACATAATGTTTAACTTGTGTACTAAGGGCAGCGGAGGTGCAGCCTTAGAACAGTTTGGACAGGAGGGTTCAGTGACTGCAGTTAGACGATTACATTAGCAATGCCTGATCACTTAATTCAGAATACATGGATAGAATCATAGAGCTGGGAGGGACTCCCAGGGTCATCTAGTCCAACCCCCTGCAATGCAGGATTCTTTTTGGCCAACGTGGGGCTCGAATCCTTGACTCCCTGAGATTAATGAGTCTCATGCTTTAGTGAACTGATGGTGCACAGGGGAAGAATAAGAATACTTCAGATGGCACTGCCTAGAAAACACCAATTCTCACATTCTAGGAGAAGAGAGTCGGCGCCCTGCCCTCACCCGGGAGTGCTGCTATCACCGATGCACCTGTGACTAAGCCCAAAAGCGCAGATATATCGTGTGGGACCCTCCCCCGGAAGACACAATATGAAATATTGGCGGGGGGGATGAGGGAAAGAGGGGGGCCAGCTGCGTCCCCCTTCTTGACGGGGCAGCGTCACTCTCCACGATCGCGTGAAAGGCTGTGTGACAGGGAGGAAACGACACCCTTTCATCCTCCCCACCCACCCCGTGAAAGCCAAGAAAGAAAGAAAAAGTTTCAGGAAGATCCAGCCTTTTCCTGTCCCTATAAAGTTGTCTCATCATCTGCCCAATAAAAGACCTAAGTGCCATAACAGGATCAGGGGCCAACCTGGCAGGACACTGGGGGAAGAAGGCGAAAGGCTGTAGCAAGTAAACAGGGCTGGTGAAGAAATCTCAGCCTTTTACCAGGGGACGCTGTGGCTTTAAACCACTCCAAGAAGGGTTTCCTCAAACGTCCCCTCCCTGCTCGGTTGCCTCGCTCACCCGTGCTCCGGTGTCTGATTAAATGAGAAGGAAGTGTGGGAGTGAAGCTCTCCCTTTAAGAGGCAGCCTGCAATGACAATTTCAACAATTTGTGGTTGCAGGCTGCCTCTTAAAGGGAGAGCTTCGCAGCCTCCACTCCCAAACTTCCTTCTCGTTTAATCAGACCCCAGAGTGCAGGGGGGGGGGAGAGGAAAATAGGATCGCTGAAAAGGGGGGGGGGAGGAAGAAAGAAGGACAGGGCGGGGGAGGTTCAAGGAGGTGAGAAAGCGAGCGAGGCAACGGAGAAGGGAGTGGAAATTACAATGGCAATTTCAACATTGCAGGATGGCATTCCACAGCTCTCACTCTTCCCCTCTTGTTCACATCGGCAGACTGAGGATGCCGGCGCTAGAACATCCCGGGGTTGCCGGCTCTGTCGGTTGGGGGGGGAGGGAGAAGCAATCCGATCCTCTGCTTCTCCCTGCCCCCACCTGACAGAGCCAAATGCCGGCTCTGTCGGGTGGAGGGAGGGAGAAGCAATCCTATAGGGACAGCGGGGTTTACTGCTGTGTAAGCGGACAGAGAATTGTACTGTTGGCAAAAGACGTGCTTCTTCTCTCCCGCCCGCTCCTTCAAGGCGCCCCTTGGAAGGAACTTCCTCGCTTGGAGCAGCAGTTGGCGGCCAGGGAAACGGTAGGTGGGGGGGGGAGAGAGCGCGTGCGTGTGCGCGTTCTGTCTCTCCGTCCAATCCCTGTGTCTCTGGGGTACATGCGCAGTACCCCAGGGACACACGGGACACAGGGACTGGACGCAGGGACACTTGCATATTATTATATAGGATAAATACAACCTGAGCTGGGTGGAGCCGGGATTTCCAGCATTCACATCTCAAGAGGTGCTTGCTTCCTACGGAAGCGCAGCATTGGATTCAGAGGCAGCCAGGCAGCCATCTCTGTGTCTGCTGCAGTCAGCCTGAATGGCTTCTGTCCCATTGCTTCTTTTTCTCACAAACTCTTGCCAAATGTGACTTCCCTTTCCGCTTATGTCATTGCCCACTACGGTATAATCCTGGCAGCCTTCCCCTCTGTCCCTGGCATGGGCATAGCCAAGGAGGCGGCTGCCCCACCCCCCAAATCAAGTAAATCAATAAAAATACTGAACTGACGTTCTGCCCCCTAACATGAAGTCTGCCCCCCAACATAAATCCTGGCTACACCATGGTCCCTGGCAGGGTCTTCTGCCTTGTGAATGGCTTCTGTTGGTGGGTTACCGGTAATTACTGGCCATGACTTATCCCCAGCCAGTTATGTTAAACCCGGCTGGCTTGTTATTTCTAAACTTATCCACGCAGTGTGGAGCACAGTTTTACTCAAACCTTGATTGATTCTAAATTTTACTAATTCCAGGAATTATGGGTGCCCCTGCACCCACAAACTCTGGGGCCCGAACACATACAGCAATAATTTTTAAAAGCTGCCAAGTGACAAGTTCTACAGGTGAAGCATTTCCAAGGACAACAATGCAATGGGGAAAACTTCACCAGTAATATTTCTGCTTGCCCCACTTGGGAACATAGCAAGGGGAAAAAAGAGAGGTGTCAGCAGATTGGGAGAGAAGAAACTTGGCCACAGTAGTAAGCTGTTGAAGGAGGAGCTTGGGGGAAGAAGGTTTATAGTGAGAGATGACTTGAACCAAGACAGAGAAGCAGGCCTAGCAAGGGAGAGAGCAAATCAGAAAGTAGGACTAAAGCCTAGAAAACCACATGATTTGCAGAATGTGAGAGAAGGAGAAAGTGTGGTGGGGAGAGGTGCAAAGAGCTGCTATTATTGAATGAGTCACATCCCATGTAACTGTGATTCTGACGTCTGATTCCTTACCGTTCCGTTCCTATATTTAACTTTAATGAGAAAACACAACCTTCCCCTCCTTTCATTCTTTCCAGAGCTGATGCTTTAGCTTTGTGTTATTTTGGGGGAGCTCCCATATCCCACCTTTATCTTCCTCACCCTCCTCTCTCTCTCTCTCTCTCTCTCTCTCTCTCTCTCTCTCTCTCTCTCTCACACACACACACACACACACACACACACAACCCAGTAGGTTGTGTATACAGGCATACATTGTTTCAGATGGGAACCCGTTATGGAAGTACACTCACTTCATTTCAAGCAAATATACCATAACCGTATTCACTGGGTGTAAAGGAAACCTGTCCCTCTACCCCCACCCCACCCCAATTTTGTGACAAAAGCATTATTTGTGCAATTCTTGTTGGCTGGCCTTTGTGTCAGTCACAGAGCCACTCCTGCCCTTCCTCAGAGCATGTAAAATGGATATTTAATTATTTTTCTTTCTTTTTCTATCTAGCTGTTTTATTTTACCTGTAAGCAGCTTTGAGTCCCTGACAGGGAAACAGGTGGAGTACAAACCAACCAACCTACCATAATAAAGTGGGGGGAAATGTATGAAATAATTGGGGATTTCCACATGGCAGTTTATTGTGGTCTTGGGGCTGCTCATGCAGCCACACAGAGTTGTCCTCATCAAAACACCATCCTGTGTTATTTGATCCGCACTTGCTAGGCGGTGTCCAGTGTCCTTATTCCATTAGCATTTGCACAACAGAACTCCCTTGGTTTCCCACATGTGCACCCCACACCTTTCCCAAATCTGCTCTGGAGGGTTGGTGAAATCCCCAGAACGGATTTGGCAGGGGTGGGGTGGGGGGTGGGGAGGTGGGGGAGCCCCATTGCCCAAGAGTAAATCCTCACACTGACAGGCTTACTGCCTCTTTGGATACAAGCCACCTTTTCTGTGGAAAATCTGATAAGTAGCAACAACAGAGAACCAAAGGGTGTGTGTGTAACATTTTGATGTGGTGGGTGCTTTGTGGGTGCTAAGAAAAATCTGCATCTATGGGAAGCAGCAAGCCCTCAGTAAACTGCACCGTGGGGGCTCCCTTGAACAAATGCTTCAGCAGAGAACCATGTGTGCCCTCCTTGGAAGAGCAGGCCTACAATGCATGCACCTGCTGCTGTTTCTGTTGGTGTCTTTGTACAGCCACAGTGGCTAATCTAGAACATTCCTTGGCAGAGAATTCTGAGGTGTCCCCATTTCCTTGCTTTCTGAGAGCTCCTGGGAATTGCTGTGTGTGGGATCTCACACCTACTTTCTTTCCCTTAAAAAGTAATCCTGTAGCTGGCTTTGCAATCATGGACGTTGCCAGAATTTTTGTTGGGGGGGAGCAGAACCTCAGTTTGCTATATCTTTTTATTGAATTTTATTGACATAGTGGGGCAGCTGCCCCTCCCTGCCCCCCCGCTATACCTATGTTTGCAATATTTGGAGAAGGGAAAGGAGCATTTAAGCATTGTATTTTGTGATTGGTCTCTCCTGTCAGTGGAGGCTGTCTTTCAGAAGAGAACATGAAATAGCTTGTAGGTGTGCCACCTTAACCTTTGAGTGAAAATGTTTGAAACTGTACAAAAAGCCAGTAGCTGCATCTGTAAATAGCTTGCACACACACATTGGAGAAGACAACAGACTTCTAGTGCATTATGGCAATGACCCTCCAGTACTGCCAAGAGCAGTTTCAATATATGGCCTTTAAATTTGACAAGTGGCTAAGCTTGGAAGGTTGGTTCTAATAATTATAACACAGCTTCCTGGGAACTAGATTTTGTTAAAGGAGCTGGCAGTGGCAGCTCTGTGAAGGGCAAACTACACTTCCCAGGATTCTTTTGGGGAAAGCAATGTGATTTAAATATATGGTATGCATGCAGCCCCAGTTTGAACGTAACACAAGGCAAAGGCCAAATGTGTGGGTTCCCAAACCATAACTGCTGTATTCCTTCCCTTTGTCCTGCTGTGCGAGACTAAGCTTTGGTTTGGCTTAGAGTTGCATCAAAATTTGGGCTTATCCCAGAAGAATAAAACCTGGTCTTAGCCCAGAAGAATAAAAGAGAACAGTTTTCAGTGACTGCGGTCACAAAGGTATTGTGTACATTTTCTCAATTTTGAAAATTCTTATTTTCTAGGTGTGTTGTCGTGTTATTCAACCCCAGGAAAAATAAGCAACATCATATTCTGAATAGTTCCAGGTAAGCGAAACCCAGAACTCTGAGTGGTGGTTTGTCCAATTTTTTGGAAGGAAAATGCAGGAGCCCCTTGAACAACAACAATAATAATCAATAATTTTTATCATTTATATGCTATTTATATTATTTATATGCTCCAAATTTTTTATATGCTATAATATTATTTTATTATTTATATGCTACCCATCTGACATTCTGGTTGACTTCCAACAAAGTAATAAAACACAAAAAACCCCTCAAACATAAAAAACTTCCCTGGACAGGGCTGGCTTCAGATGTCTTTTAAAAGTCAGGTACTGGGTATATTTCCTTGACATCTGATGGAAGGGCGTTCTACAGGGCAGACATGACTGCAGAGAAGGCCCTCTGCCTGTTTCCCTGTAACTTCACTTTTTGCAGTGAGGAAACCGCCAGAAGGCCCTCGGCGCTGGATCTCAGTGTCTGGGCTGAATGCTGGGGGTGGAGAAACTTCTTAAGGTATACAGAACCAAAGCCGTTTAGGGCTTTAAAGGTCAGCACCAGCACTTTGAATTGTGCTTGGAAACATACTGAGAGCCAATGTAGATCTTTTAGGACCAGTATTACCGTATATTGTCCTGGTGGCTGCTCCCAGTCACCAGTCTGGCAGCTGCATTCTGGATTAGTTGTAGTTTTTGAGTCCCCTTCAAAGGCAGCCCCATGCAGAGCACATTGGAGTAGTCCAAGAGGAAGATAACCAGCACATGTGCCACTCTGGTGAGACAGTGTGCAGGCAGGCAGGGTCTTGGCCGGCATAACAGATTGAGCTGGTAGACAGCTGCCCTGGATACAGAATTGACCTGTACCTCCACAAACAGCTGTGAGTCCAAAATGACTGTGCACTTGGTCCTTCAGGGGCATGCACAGTTACCCCATTCAGGACCAGAGAGTCCCCCACACCTGCCTACTCCCTATCCCCCAAAACAGTACAGAGAAGTTTAAATGACTTCTTACATGATACCAATAGTTTTAAATTGTTCAAGGTTCCTCTGCAGGTATAGGTGTTAAGAACAGCACCAAAAAACCCGTTAACAGAATATGTTCTTACGTGTCCAGGCTATGCTGCTGTTTCTGTCATAATGTGTTATGAAATTATCCAGGCTGTTGTTCTGGATAGAACCCCTCTTTCCTCTGGGCATGGCTCCTTATCAGATTAACGGCTCAAATAAAGTTAGTTGGCAAAGTATCCAGGAGAGAGAGACTATCGGCTTCACATGGATGCATAAGGAATTCTTCCATGTTTATTTTGCACACCCATACCTGCAGCCAAACTTTAAAGCATGAAAAGCTTTAAAAGCCACAATTTGTTCTAGTATGTCGTAACTCTTCAGCATCTCACAAATTCAGAGCGCAACGTTTGGAATTACTTAACACTGTTAAGCTCACCTGGCAAAGACTGTCTTGGCTATGTTTTCATTCACACAAACCCACTTACATGTTTTTGTGGGAGTTGAAAATTCCTCAGCTCTTCACCCAGTGTCAGTACTGTTTCACAATAAGCTCTCCTCTCTTTATACAGAAAGACTATTACAGCCCTTGCTTTTTCTCCTGATGGAAAATACCTGGTTACTGGAGAGGTAAGTGATGGTGACTGACAGCCTAACTGCTCATATAGGAAGCTGATAGGCCAGTGTGTTTAAGAGCGGTAGACTCGTAATCTGGGGAACCGGGTTCGCGTCTCTGCTCCTCCACATGCAGCTGCTAGGTGACCTTGGGCTAGTCACACTTCTTTGGAGTCTCTCAGCCCCACTCACCCCACAGAGTGTTTGTTGTGGGGGCGGAAGGGAAAGGAGATTGTTAGCCGCTTTGAGACTCCTTCGGGTAGTGATAAGGGGATATCAAATTCAAACACCTCTTCTTCTTCTTCTTCTTCTTCTTCTTCTTCTTCTTCTTCTTCTTCTTCTTCTTCTTCTTCTTCTTCTTCTTCTTCTTCTTCTTCTTCTTCTTCTTCTTCATGGTCCAGAGATACAAATGCCTCCTTCTCACAACTATCCCAACAGACTAAAAAGGCTGGATTTGTGTGAGGCATTTTCCTGTCCTCCCAGAATGAAGAAGAAGAAGGCGGCCCTGGCTCCATTAAAGAGTTGTCTGATGGGAGTGAGGGTTGCGTGGGGAATAGCTAGTATCGAAGGGTGCTTTCTAAAACTTTCAGAGCAGGAAAGATTTGCATTTTGAAAGCAAACTGCTTCTCTCCCAGTAAATGCTGGAAGATTCTGTCTGAAGAGTTGGAGGAGCTGTGTGAGCATCCATAATGTGTGGCTGGGATCTGGGAAGAGCCAATTTTTAGTGGCAGATCATATTTTTCACCTATAGGAGGTTCTGTCTTACAGGATAAGATTATAGGATCTTACATGGAAACCCTGGAAAAGACCTCTCCAATGCTGGAGATCTACTGTTCCCTAGACTCATATTTTGACCCAGATGTCCTGTTAGTCTGACTCAGTATAAGGCGTCTCCTTATCTTATTAGGAAAATATGTCCATGTGTTTAGATAAAAAAAGGGATAAGTATCCCCCTCTCTCCCAAGGGTGGGGGAATAGGAGGGGTATTTCACATTGAGAAGATATGATTATCTGATTAAAAGATCCATAAGGGAACTGCCAGTGTGTTACAATTTGGGCAAAGCATTTAAAGAGGAAACCTGCATGAGCTCAGTTGCTTATCTGGTCTCAGTAGGTTTGCTTTTAAAACTATTTTCTAGGGAGTGAAGATCAGACATTTGGACAAATGAAAGCACAGATTGGATTTGCAGGGTGGGAGTTAGCTGAGGGCCCTTAAACATGCCTCTCCCCACCCCTTATTCGTTCAAGGGAGAAAGTAGAGGAAGTCGACCAAAGGTCCTGGTTGCTGCTTTCCTCCTTGGATTTCACCCCTCGGGATACAAAGAGAACAACGTTAACAGTCTTACTTAATTTTTTTAAGAGAGGAAAGGAAAGCACATTTGGAAGGAAGCCTTGAGAATAGTGACAAAGATCCTGGTGCCTGTGGCTTTGGCGGGGTTTAGTTGCTGGCAGAAAGTTTTTTCCTTTGAGAGATGCATAAAAGGAGGACAAAGATGACTGCATTCAGTTTCTAATGCAGACCAGATACACAATGCTCATACTGTAAGTGTAATGAAGCCTGAATTGATGAATGCTGGAAGCCCACAAAAATGTTGACTGTCCTCTTCTTGTCCATGTTGGACAGATGCCAGAGATGTCTTCTGAGGCGGATTCCAATTGGGCCCTGCACACAAACATTTCTTTTTTTATTACCCCAGATGCCTTGGACTTTAAATATAAAATTTAAGAGATGATTACCTCCCCACACTGCAAAAAGATGAGTAATAATTAAAGAAATAATTAGTGAAATGTCCTTTCTCCCTCTTCTACTGAACCTCTCCAGAGCAGGAACCATCTCTACCAACTTCCTCCATTGATGTACATAATGTTAGAAACCTGCTGTGTAATAATAACAATAGGTGAAAATCGATGCTTCAGTAATACAAACGTTCTGTCAGAGCAAGTATTTCTGCTCTCCAGATGGAGCGATCTCAGCTCTCCTCCCCCAATGCACTGTTCTGCTAGGGATAGTCTGGCCTGTCTACACCTGTACAGTACGTGAAAATAAAATGTGAGACATGAGAGATATTTCCTACATCTGGTGGGAAGAACGTGTGTGTGTGTGTGTGTGTGTGTGTGTGTGTGTGTGTGTAAATCTCATCTTTATTTTACTATATATAAATATTTATAAACCACAGTTTCCTAAAAATGCAAGAAGGCGGTCTACCCCATGCAAAAATTACAATAAATCATCAACGAAACACCAATAAAAACATCCACTAATACTACTAGACTAAAGGAAAATTCACATTTCAAAGCCCTGTCTAAATAACACTGTTTTTTGGTGATGTCTAAAAGAAGGCAGGGATAATTCGTGCCAGAGCTCTGCTGGCAGGGAGATCCACAGGCCAGGTCCCATGTAAATTATGACTGAAAGGGTCATGGGGAACCACAGTAAGTGCCCCATCAAAGAATCTCAGTGATCAAGACGGAGCATAAGAGATCAGGTTGTCCTTAAGGTACTTTGGCCCCAAGTTGTTTAGAATGCAAGAACCTTGAAGCTGACCCAGTAGCAACTGGCAAACAGTGCAGCTCTCTCGGCAGAGGAATGGTGTGTTGCCAGTATGCATGAAGATAGCTTGAAATGTGATAGGTAGGTTGTTATTCAATGGAGAAGCTAGGCCATTGTGCCAGGTACATGTTTGTTTGGTTTTTTAAATATATGTATATATAAAGATACAGTACAGGCATTTTATTATTTGACCCCTCTCTGCACCAGAGACTTTCCCTTACCTGCACATTATCAAGAGGCTCAGTTAACCCTGGCTAGAAAAAGGCTCCGCTTTGGTTGCCATGGTGATGTCACCTAGAAGGCCACCTTTTTACAGGCTTTTGTGAAATCACGAGGAAGCTGTTGAGTAGGAGTTGCCTGTCAGGCATGTACTTCTCTATATTTCACTTTAAAATAAAGTGCTTCATTTTGGTTGCAGTACTAGAGAAAGGTGTTAATGGAACAAAAGAAGAGTTCTTTAAAAACAAACAAACAAACAAACAAACAAACAAACAAACAAACAGCAAAGCCTGTTCCTGTTCATCATTTACTCTTAAAACAAAATAATATGGTCACTTATGGGGCTAATTTAACTGTGTTCTTCATATTATTTCTTAGTTTTCTTTACAGACTGCTGCAGTTAGCATAAATTTCTCCCTCATTTGGGAGTTTTCAGGAGTGTCCCCTCTCCTAAAGAATACTTTAAGTCTCTATCTATATCTCCTTATCTATATTCTTGCTAACAGTCTCAAATAACTCTAAAAGGTTAGTGTTACAGGACTTAACCTTGCAGAAGCTATGCTGACTCTTCTTCTATATGCTTGGGAATTATACTCTCAATAATGCTTTCTACTAGTTTTCTACTAGTTTTCTACTAGTTTTCTACTAGTTTTCCCAGAACAGATGTTAAGCTAACCACACTGTAATTTCCAGGGTCCCCTCTGTATTCCTTCATAAGAATTGGTGTTTCTAGCGCTGCAAATCATCCTTTATAGAGTAAAAATAATAATCATATTTTTAGCTGAAGATTTCTGTGCAGAAATGCACATTTGACTTGTCATGCACATTGCAAAGTGTATTTAATTGACTGTATATGTAGGTGGATAATAATAATAATAATAATAATAATAATAATAATAATAATAATATTCCCCAACCACTCTGGGTGACTTTCAACAGAAATATTAAAATACACTAATTTCTTAAATATTAAAAGCTTTGCTAAACAGGGCTGCCTTCAGCTGTCCTCTAAAAGTCTGGTCGTTAATTTTCTTTTTGACATCTGGTGGGAGGGTGTTCCACAGGGCAGGCGCCACTACCGAGAAGGCCCTCTGCCTGGTTCCCTGTAACTTGGCTTCTCGCAGTGAGGGAACTGCCAGAAGGCCCTCGGCACTGGACCTCAGTGTCCAGGCAGAGCGATGGATGTGGAGACGCTCCTTCAGGTTTACTGGACCAATGCATCGCCACTGGCTTTAAGGTTTGTATTAAGTGCCTCTGCTCATTGCCATTGTTGTTTCTCGTTTCCAGAGTGGGCACATGCCTGCTGTTCGAGTATGGGATGTTGCTGAACGGACCCAGGTGGCTGAACTTCACGAACATAAGTATGGTGTTGCATGTGTGGCGTTCTCCCCGAGCTCCAAGTACATTGTGTCTGTGGGTTACCAACATGACATGATAGTCAATGTATGGTCCTGGAAGGTAATAATAATAATAATAATAATAATTTAATAATAATAATAATAATAATAATATAAGAATATTCTTTTTAGTATTCACATTAGCAGAAGTGGAATCTGTGGGTAGTGATGGTGGTGGGGGTTTAAATTAATTTTTGGAATAAGCATGCTAAAATCTGGCAGTAGCCTCATTGGAAAGAAAACAGCCCGCCTATCTTCATGACTTCCTCTCCTTCTTATCTAATGTGCACACAATGGAATATCGCAGCAGGCAATTCTTCCTTTTCCATACTTTCGACTGGAACATAGATGGACCAGTGATCTCGCTTATACCAAGTCACAGAATTGTTCCACCTCACTAGCAGCAGCTCCCCAGGGTTTCAGACAGGGACATTCTCAGCTCTATTTGGGCATATCAAGGATTGAATTTAGGACTGTCTTCACACAAAGCAGATGCTCTACCATTGAGCCCATGGTACTTTCATAAGATGAAAGAACATGTTTACTATGTTTTAGGTGGTATTCATTCTAGGCTCTTTGGTAGCAAAGTGGTGTGTGTGTGTGTGTGTGTGTGTGTGTGTCCGTCCGTGTCCTCCCAAGGTCTTTAATTTTTTTTTGTTCCCTGTGATATCCAGAAATGCTTTTTACAATTGTTATTGCTGATAGCAGAAGCTGCTTCTCCAGGGAGAGAGAATCCTTTGATCGGATGAACAAATAAACTGGCAGTTTTTCTTTAAACAAGAGTGTACTTTATTTCCTGCAAAAGTTGATATGTATTAAGCTTTCTTGTTTACATGTGGGAATTCATGCATAAGATGTTTAACACAAGGAAGACGAGAATGCCTTTTTTGTGCCAAGCTAATACAGACTAGACTGTTTGAGAGGCGAGGGGCAATAATCTGCTTATTTAGTTTTTATGTGTATAGCCTGCTGTTCAGCATGTTATGTTAACCATGTTCAAGGATTTGACTTTGGGCTATTTTGCCATGTTATTTAAGATCTTTCACTATGTCTTACCTGTCCACATTAATCCACTTGTTTCAAAATATTTTATTCTGATAGGTCAGATTTAGTCATAAGCAAATCATACACACACACACACACACACACACACACACACACACACACCGAATTTTGATAACCAGGCATGTGAATACATCTCCCGGTTATATCTATTTGAGGTCCTAATCTGATTTTTTTTCCTGCGCTAGTGAGAGCTTGTGTTTGTGTGTGGTGATGGACTAGGCAATACCCTTCCCTTGGTAGCTTAGTTACCTACAGGTAACTAGACGCAGATGCTCCATGAAGATACCAAATCAAGTGGGAGTCTAATGCACACATTTCTTCCCCTTCCAGAAAAGGGGAGATTGAGAATGCTGTCAGCTTTATCATCTTGAAATAAGTTTCTCTAAAATCCTTCTATCTAGGTATGAAGGAAAATGTGCCCAGACACAGTGCATACTGAGCTTAAAACATATATTGCTGACTTCCGGTTTTGCCGCGGGACGCGCTACACGCTCTTGCCGAGAGCTCTGCAGCCTCGGTAAAAGTTATTAAGGAAAAAGGGGTGTCGACGGCATTTCGCGCCCCCACAAAAAAAGGTTGGGAAGGCGATTCTCAACTGAAGAAGCCGGTGGTGTCTAAAAGGAGCTCCTGGCATCCCTCGCTGGAAAGCTGAGGAGAGGGGGAGACCTGGACACGGAGGCGCTGAGACCAGTTTCCTTAATACAAGCCTGCAAGAGCGACGCGACCAGGGTCGGTAAAATTTCCCTTTTCTCATTCTTACCTCGAACTGGAGCGTGGGTTTAATCAAGAGCTGCGGAGAAGATCCCCTCCCCCCTAATGAACTGAGCTCTAGAAGGAACTTAAAAGGAATTTAAAAAGGAGGAGAGCGCAACGTGAGTTGGAAGCACAAAGAAGGGGGAGGGAGCCTTAAGAACGTGCGAAAAAAACAGTAGTAAGATCTAAGGAACGCTGCCGGGATAAGACTGAAGTAAGACAAAGATTTTTAAGCTTATGAAGTTCTTTTAAGCGAAGTCTTCCATATGTTGAGATTAAACTAATGCATGCAACTGAACCTTGCCTGAAAAGAAAGGGTTGAGAAAGAGACAACTGCGTGAGAGGGGAGCGATTGGAAGGCTGGGGAAAAGCAGCGATCGAGTGGGGCTCTGACGGGCTGTGGCGCTACTTGAGAGTAAGACTGATAATTAGAAGTTCTGAGTTTTAAAATGGTGGATGCTTTTACAGTAAAGATGACTGAGCAAAAGAGCTAAGAGAAGAAGCAGGAAGTAGGGGGAGAGCTGAAGACAAAGAGAGGTGATTTAAGAGAGAGCTAAAGTCCGATTGTGACTCAAACAGCGACGCCAGAGGAAGAGTCTAAAAACACAGTCCTTTTTGAGTGAAGTAAAACAGCGACGCCAGAGGAAGAATATAAAAGACAGCCCATTCTAAGTGACTCAAGGGGCAGACTCCATCTGGTGGACAAAGAGAGTAACTGCAGTGGAAAATAATTAAAATAATTAAAATGCCACCAAAACTAGCAGGAACAGGAAGTCAACAGCAGAGAAGGAGTTCCACAATGGAGGCGGAGCTGGATTTGAGAGAGCTTATTTTAAGCTTAAAAAGTGACATAGGAGATGTCAAAAAGGACTTGACTGAGATTAAAAAGGAAATGAGTGATAGAGTAAAATCTTTGGAAGAAAAAGTAGACAAAATGGAAGAAAAAATGGACCAAGGCGAAAAAGAAAGAACTGATATAAAAAATGAGCTGAAAGAAGTGGAGGATAAAAGTCGAGCAACGGAAGCAGAAATTCAAGAGATGAAAAATAGAATTTTGGCACTAGAGAACAGCATCCAGAAAGCAAACAAAGAAAAGAAAGAAGACAGAAAGGAGATGGAAAAGATGAGAAAAGATCTAGAAGAACATAGAGCATTACAGGAGGCCGCTTTGGACGCACTCGCGATGATGCAGTTAAAATTAAGAGAGAAGACGTTAAGGTTTCGAAATATCCCTGAAAAAGATAATGAAGACATCGAGAAATTAATTGTGGAAGAAATAGCAAGCTGGTTGGAGTTGGAAAAGGAGGGGATTGAAGAAAGAGTGGAGAAAGCATTTAGAGTGAATTCAAAGAAGGCGAAAGAGAATAACTGGCCGGGGGACTGTCTGGTGACTTTCACTGCCGGATGGTTAGTGGAAAAAATCCTACAGAAAAAAGGGAAAAAGAAGTTGAGAATACATGGAGTGGAGATAGTGATCCTGAAGGAAATTCCGCCAAGGCTGATTCAAAAGAGACAGAAGTACCAATTTCTAGCCAAACCATTAAAAAGGAAGAGAATAATATTTCGATGGGAATATCCTGAGGGACTATCTTTTTATTATAAAGGAAGGCGGAGAAAGTTTGAATCAGTAGGACAAGCGGACATTTTCTGGAGAAAGTACTGGCAGGAGCTAGGTGGCGAAAGGGTAAGACCAGGAGAAGAACAACTAGACAGCAGCCTGGAGGACGAAGATGAAGATAGTGCCAAAGTCGAAGAAGAAAACGTTGCAGAGATAGAAGAGGAAGAGGGGCAGATATTAGAGACTTAAGATGTTAAAGGAAACGGACAAGGGGAGTCACAATGGGATGTAAGGGAAATAATGTAACACGCCTCAAGGTATAATGGGTACTGGGAACTCCCCCGAAAAAATGCTTCTTCTGTTGGGTACTGTTGTGTTTTTTGTGTGACTAGTGAATGATAAGAGAAAGAAAAAGTGGGAAAGTATATATATCTTTTATCTTTCATACATATATAAAGGAGAGAAACTCCTCTTCTTTTTTGATAAATAAATCGATAATAAATTGAAAATTTGAAAATAAATAAAATGAAACTCAAAACAATTTCATGGAATGTGAATGGCTTAAATAATAAGAAAAAAAGAAATAAATTGGGACATGTGCTAAAAAAACCTAATTGGGATATAATCTGTCTCCAAGAGACGCATATTAACAAAAAACATGAAAAAATTCTTGAAAATGAGAAATTAGGGAAGACATTTGTGGCGGCTGCGGATAAAAAAAAAAGAGGAGTTGTACTTTATATCAAAGGAAAATGGGAACCGAATTTAATTTGGAAAGATCAAGATGGGAGAATAATAATGGTAGAGATAAAAGTTGAAGGAGTAAAATGGTTAATCGTGGGAATATACGCACCCAATGGGAGAAAAAGTAATTTTTTTCAAGTTTTGGAAAGGAAATTATTTGAACATATAGAAAAAAATATATTAATCATGGGAGATTTTAATGGAGTTCAGAAACCAGAATTAGATAAATCAGTGAATAGAGGAAAAAAGAAAGAAATTAAACTTCCCCAAAGCTTCAATAATATGGTGGAAAATTTAAATCTGGTTGATGCGTGGCGGCATAAATACCCAATTAAAAAAGACTTCACTTATTATTCTTCCGTGCACCAGACAGCGAGCAGAATCGATGGAATTTGGATTTCCAAAGAATTAACAACTAAAATTGGGAGAGTAGAAATACTCCCCAAGACATTAACCGATCATAGCCCAGTAACACTTGGTCTAGAGGATACAGAACAAGAAAGAAACAGGAGGTGGAGGATGAATATCTTCCTATTAAATGATGAAAAGATTGTACAGGGAGCGCGCGAATTAATGAAAGAATATTTTGAACTCAATCGGAACGGGGAGGTAAATTTGAAAACAATATGGGATGCAGGAAAAGCGGTGGTGAGGGGCTATTTCATCCAGCAAAATAAAATTGATAGGAAATTAAAGGAAAATAAGAAAATAGAATTAATGGAAAAGATAAGAAAGAAGGAGAAATTATTATATAAATTAAAAAATAAAGAAATTGAACAAGAAATTAAAATTTTGAGATTAGAGTATGAAAACCTAATAGAGCAAGAAATGGAAAAACAAATGCAATTTTGGAAGTATAAGTATTTCGAGTGGGCCAACAAACCAGGCAAGTTGCTCGCGTGGCAATTAAAAAAAAGGAAAAGTGAGAGGATAATCAATAGATTAAAAATAAGGGGGAAGATGATAGAAAAACCCAAGGAAATAAGGAAAGTATTTGAGGATTTTTACACAGAATTGTATCAAAAAGGAAACGAAAATGAAAGGGAAATAGAAGAATATATAAGTAATGCAAAACTAACAAAAATTATGAAAGAGAAAATGGAAAAAATGAATGAAAGCATAAGTGAATTGGAAATTAGAGAAGTAATACAAAAAATGAAAATCGGGAAATCTCCAGGGCCTGATGGCCTACCAATAGAGTATTATAAAAAATTAGAGGATATATTAATAACACCATTGAAAAAATTAATTAATGAAATCTTAGAGGAGGGTAAGACACCAGACACCTGGAGAGATGCAATTATTACCTTATTACCTAAGCAGAACAGTGACCTGGAATCCCCAGTAAATTATAGGCCCATATCACTTCTAAATAATGATTATAAAATTTATGCGGGAGTCTTAGCTAATAGATTAAACTTAATACTAAAAGAAATTATACACGAAAACCAGGCTGGATTTATCAAAAACAGACAGATTAAAGATAATATAAGAAATATTGTTAATATCATTGAACACCTGGAGAGTAATAGAGGAAAACAAGCAGCATTATTAACAATAGATGCTGAGAAAGCTTTCGACAAAGTGTCGTGGGCTTTTCTCAAGAAAGTATTAGAGGAGCAGGGATTTGGAGAAAGGTTGAGAAGAGCAATAGGGGCAATATATGAAGACCAAAGAGCTAGAATTGTGATAAATGGGGTAATTTCTGAAGAGATTAGAATCTATAAAGGCACGAGACAAGGGTGCCCATTGTCCCCCCTGCTATTTATCATAGTGCTGGAAACCGTGTTGAAAAAGATTAGAGAAGAAAAAGAAATAGAAGGAATCAAGCTAGGACTGAAAAGATATAAAATTAGAGCATATGCGGATGACATAATCGTCACCACTGAAAACCCCCTACAAAGCATCCCTAAAACTTTGGAAAAGATTAATGAATTTGGGAAATTAGCCGGATTTAAAATAAATTATAATAAGAGTGGTATCCTAACAAAAAATATGGAAGAAGCAGAAAAGAAAGAATTACAAGAGATAACTGGCATTGAAATTAAGAAAAAAATAAAATATTTAGGAATCTACATAACAGCAAATAATATAAACTTAATCCAAGACAACTATGAAAAAACCTGGAAAGAGATCAAAAGAAAAATGGAAACGTGGACAAAGTTAAAAATCTCACTGTTAGGTAGAATTTCCGTCATAAAAATGAATGTGCTACCAACGATGATGTTTTTATTTCAAAACCTACCAATCTTGGGAGGGTCTAAATGCTTCGATAATTGGAGAAAAGATATTAGCAAATTTATTTGGGATGGGAAAAAGCCGAGGATCAGATATAAAGTATTAATTGACAAAAAGGAAAGAGGTGGATTAAATTTACCGGATTTCAAATTGTATCATGATGCGGCTGCCCTATTTTGGTTAAAAGAATGGATTGAGTTAAAAGATAGTGAAGTTCTGGACCTTGAAGGTGCTGGGCTGGGGTTTGGTTGGCACTGGCATTTGTCAAGAGAAAAATTAAATGTACACAATGCCTTGTGGAACAACATTATTAGGAAATCAATCTACAGAACATGGATAAAATACAGGGGGATATTGGAGCCGAAGACACCGTGGTGGATATCACCTAAAGAAATAATATCAGTTAAAAAAATAAATATGGAAAATAATTGGCCAACATATAATGAATTATTAGAAAAGGTAGATGGGAATTTAAAATTAAAAGATTATAATGAAATTAGAAAATATTGTAATGTGTGGTTACAATATTTTGAAATTAATGAAAGATTTAAAAAAGATAAGATAATTGGCTTCGAAAAAGAGATGTCTAAATTTGGTAAAATAATATTGGAAGGGGGAAATAAATTTATAAAAAATTTGTATGAAGTGATTTTGGAATGGGAAACCAAAGATGAATTAACGAAAGATGTAATGGTTAAATGGGCACAAGATGTGAGTAAACCAATAATGTATGAAAATTGGGAAAAATTATGGACAAGGGATATCAAAATGATAACTAGTTATGATTTAAAAGAAAATATCTATAAAATGCAATTTAGGTGGTATCTAACCCCGGTGCGCTTGGCAAAGATATACAAGGGAAATGATAAGTCCTGCTGGAGGTGCAAGGAAGAAACTGGAACATTTATACATGTCTGGTGGTGGTGTAAAAAAATAAGAAATTTTTGGGATGAAATATATAAGGAGTTAAAAAAGATAACCAAAACATCATTCAAGAAAGATCCGGAAATATTTCTTTTGAGTATGTTAAGTGACGAAATCAAGGCTGAAAACAGATGCGTGGTAATGTATAGCACCATAGCCGCCAGAGTCCTAATCGCACAAAACTGGAAAAGTGATAAAATTCCAAACATAAAGGATTGGTTACTGAAAGTAGTGGGATATAAGAATTTGGCTATTAAAAATGGGATTTCAAAAGGATTGGGTAGAGAAAAAGCGGGCAAGAATTGGGAATCCTTCGAACTTTATATGAAAAATAAGGTCGAATAAGCGAATCTTGTGGCAGAGGTAGGAAAGGCAAGGAAATCAGAGAGAAGGAAAAAAAAATCAAATTGAGTATGCATCAGAAGAAAGAAAGATAATCAACATATAGGAATGACTGGAAGTCATCAGGGGGAGAGGGCAGGGGGAGGGCAGTTAGCGGTTAGCTTTTTAACACTAATGGTCAAAATGATTTAGATTAAAATTTGGGAAAATAAGGGGCCAAGTATGGATGACTCTCGGAAAGAATGATTTGTCTATCCTTATCTGGTCCTATTATAAATTTTTATGTTCTGTTTGACGATTAGGGTTTTTTTTTTTTTTTAATGTCAGTTTTTCTATTTTTGTTATGTTATAATTATGATTTAGAGATATTATAATATTATTATATATTATAATATTGTTCTGTTTAAGTTATTGTTTTTGTTAAGTTTTGTCTTTTTCTTTTTTCTTAATTTCTTTTTCTCTATGTTAATGTTATATGTGTAAATAATTATTATTAATAAAGTTTATTTTTAAAACTAAAAAAAAAAAAAACATATATTGCTACATTTTTATTATGTGAAAGCTGAAGTAGCACTGTTATAAGCAAGGCTCGGAGCCAACCAAAGATGGTATAAATTTTATGTCTTAGAATCATAGAACCATAGTCTCTTTGGTGCAGTGACTTGGATGTTTTCTATTATGTGTGTCTGGAAGATATGTTGTGTGTGTGTGTGTGTGTGTGTGTGTGTGTGTATAAAATAATAATAATAAATTTTTATTTATACCCCGCCCTTCCTGGTTCAGAAACCCGGACTCAGGGCGGCTAACAACAAATTTAAAACACTTAATTGTAATACAACATAAAAGCAGCATAAAATACAGTATAAAATTTGTGGTAAAATACACACCTGGGTACTTTTAAATGTAGCCATGCGCAGCAGTATCTTAGAAAGGAAGAATGGTGGTGTCCCTTAGTCTAAATGTATGGTATCCCAAGTTAGGGATGAGTATGTGCTGATGATTCAAGTTACAGAACTCTTGCTGTTTAATTTGTTGTGTCATTTTATGCTTAGGGATGAGGTGGGGGTGGAAGGGCACAACCTATGTCTGCCTGCATACCTTATAGACACATAAATGTGCATATTAGGGATGTAGCCAACTCAGTCATACTCATGAGTAGAACCACTGATATCAATGGATTTTTCTTAGCCATCTCTATTGCATAATTCAGTTGGATGCAGCCCTATGTGTCCAAAGGGGAACTCTGCAACAAAAAGGAGGTCCCCAGTTGTTTGTGGGCTCTTTGCTGGCAGTACACTGAGCACATGAAGGGGAAAGGGAAGGTGGTTGTTTCTGCCCCTCTGCCCTTCTGTCTTTGCACCCCATTTCTGCAAGCGAAGTACAAATCTGTGATTTGTCGCTCACGACTTACATTTGCAAATAGAACCTCTTTGGTCAGCAAGAGATTTGATTTGCTTGAACATTTTCTTTCCAGAAAAACATTGTTGTAGCAGCCAATAAGGTCTCAAGCAAAGTGACAGCAGTGTCATTCTCTGAGGATTGCAGCTACTTTGTCACAGCTGGAAACCGGCACATCAAATTTTGGTACCTGGATGACAGCAAAACCTCAAAGGTGAGAGACACAAATGAGAAACTGCATATATGTGGGTGATGGGAAGGAACTGTTGAGACGGGGAGAGAGAATGCATTGTCTACAGAAGGTTTCGCTTTGCTTTATGCTGGTGGCTGATGGCTTGTGCCCTAAACAATTTTGGAAATACAGATAATCTGTTGTTCATTTTATTGATGATATTGGCCATTGAGAAATAAAATGCTTTATCCTATAATATTCACTGAGTGCATCTGAGAAGTTCTCTTCAGAACATTTTTAATTATCTTTTTTTATCAGAAGCAACATCAACATAGTAGATTTACAAAAGGAATGTTCAGCTATTTTGTAAATATATTTATTTTAAAAACAGAGGCTACCTTCACGCTTTCAATTTTCTCAATAGAACATGTTGTTCAACATTTTCCTGAATTTTATTACACCAGTTTATAGCCAGAGGGACCCTCTTCTCTATAAATTGATAGTCAACCTGCCTTCCTTCTCTTACTCTTACTGTGTTTTTGTTAGTTTTATCATTTGGACAGCATCCCGTATTCTCATAATCCAGCCTTGCAGTGTTGGGGTGTCGATTTCCTCCTGACTTGGAACTGATTGCCACATAGGCTGCTTTCAGAAAGTGTGTTTATCATTTCCCTGTCTTCTAGCAAGACATGATGTTAGACTATATCCCAATAATACAGTTGGTGGATTTATTTGTAGCACATGCCCTGTTCGAAACATTTATGCTCACCAACATACAGCAATCTTCTAAGATATTTTTCTCTTTTGTACCAGGTGAATGCTACAGTTCCCTTGCTCGGACGTTCCGGTTTGCTTGGGGAACTAAGGAACAACTTCTTCACAGATGTGGCATGCGGCAGGGGCAAAAAAGCAGACAGCACTTTCTGTATCACTTCCTCGGGTCTCCTGTGTGAATTCAACGAGAAGAGGCTGCTGGACAAGTGGGTGGAGCTGAGAGTAAGTGCAGAACCTGGAACTCTTGGTTGATGATGATGGGAAAGCACTAAGCCATAGGTCAGCAACGTCCGGCCCATGGGCCGGATGTGGCCCACGAAGGCTGTTTATCCGGCCCACGAGCCACCCAGTCACTGAGCCGCCCGCTTGGCAAGTCCCCTGTGCGCTGCGCTAAACCAGCACAGCGCGGCACAGGGACTTGCCGAGTGGTGCTGGAAATCGCTTCTGCGCATGCCCAGATGCGATTTTTGGCTTCCAGACATGTGCAGAAGCGATTTCCAGAGCCCCGGACATGGGCAGAGTGGCACCGAAAATCGCTTCTGCACATGTCCGGGCCACGGACAATTGTCCACGGGAACGATCCGGCTCATGGCCGGAAAACGTTGCCGATGCCCACACAAGCTGTTGTCCTGGGAGCTGAAGCACACTTGGTCTGAAGGCATGCTATGCAGCAACCTTGATGAAGTTAACCAGGTCTAGGTTTGGCCTGGAAGGAGTCTGCCTGGGAGCCTTATATATGGAAGAAAGGATGTTTTTATTATGTTTGTAGATATGTTGTAGCCACCCAGAATGGCTGGGGAAACCCAGCCAGATGGACGGGATACAAATAATAATAATAATAATAATAATAATAATAATAATAATAATAATAATTTTATTGGGAGTTTGTAAAAAAACAAAAAAACAAACAAAAACAAACCCTGCAAATGACCAGTGAGGTCCAAAATGACACTTGCCCTATTTGGATGGAAAGGCGATAGGTACAATTGAAAGGGGTATGTGGGCATGGGTGCGGAAACTCCCTTTCTCCTTGCCTCCCATACTACTGCAGCCCACATTCCCAGATTTCTCCTACCTGGGCTCAGATAGGAGTGAGCCTAGCTGGGAGAAAAAAGCACACATGGGGGAAAGCAAGTGCTTAGGGAAGGGTTCAGTGTCCCTTCTCCACGCACCTGCCCTTTGGCCCTTCCACAGTTTTTAGTTCTTTTTGTACCTCTACCTTCTATGTTACAAACAAATAGGGCACCACCAGGATTTCAAGTTTGTTGTCAGAGGGTTCATTTGCACCTCCCAGTAAAGTGCACTTTTTATTGGTCCATTTTGAAAGTCGTCTGTAGTTTGGGACAGAGATATATTCATGAAGTGTTTGGATATATCTATATATTTAGCATTTGGACAATTGTTTTCTGCAGAGAGTCACTTGAAAGCCTCTGTCACCCAGGCATGGTGGTGTCCTAAAATAAGACTCCAACTGTGCCCTCTGGGGAGACTCTGTGAATATTGCATGAGAATTGTCTTGAACAGCGTTTTTAGCAGCTCATTACTGCATTTCCTTCTCTAGCAAAAGCTAATGTATACACGTTTAAGGACTTTAAGTAAAAGTGATTTTAGAATATTTATTCCATGCAAAATAAAAATTCCTTCCAGTAGCACCTTAGAGACCAACTAAGTTTGTCATTGGTATGAGCTTTCGTGTGCATGCACTTCTTCAGATTTTGTTTGTTTCGACTACGGCAGACCAACACGGCTACCTACCTGTAACTATTCCATGCAGCCTCACATTACTGCTACTGTTCAGATGGGTAGCTGAATCTTGAGAAATGCTGATTTGCAGAAGCCCTAGTAGTTGTGACTGATCTGCACTACAAACTGAATTAGAATAACAGAATCATATAATTGTATGGTTGCAATTGTGCAAGGTGCCTTTTCTGCCTACAACGAAATAATAACTAGATCTGTGATGAATAGACGCCTAGTGTAGAGTTGTCACTGAACCGCACTGAAAACTTGCTCTCCCTTGTAATATGGTAAAACACAAAGGTTTGCATGTGTGTGTGATTTCTTTTTTTTAAACAGGAGCCTCACTCTCCATGTTGAATGTCTCTCTTTCTCTCTCCTCCTTTCCTTCCTTTCTGCACTGAAATCACCTTTTCTCTTTTACTTAGAACACAGACAGCTTCACAGTAAGTCAGAATGGCATTGTTGCCTCCAGCACCCCACTTCCACATCATGCCTCCCATTTGTTGTCATATTTTGCGATGGTGCAAATCGTAATATCGGGGAGAATATTTAGTGGGATAGGACAAAGTCTGAGCCAGAAAGTGTGTTTGGGCAGGGTTAGTTTCCTCTCCTGGTGGAGGGGAATATTGCCTCAGTATGGTGCGTAAATAATTGTTGTGTGACTTGCAGGAGGGAAAGGAACTGCTAGGAAAGGATATTCGCTTTCAAGAACCTTTCTTTTCATTTGGTGGCTTCATCTCATATTACTCACTTTCTTCACTTTCGTCCCTCTTTGTCCCCACCACCCTGATTTCCTTCTACCTTGTCATGCTTTTAATGTGGTGCTTTTTTAAGGAATGTGCTGCTCATGTGGGTGTCTTGTGTCCTCAGACCACTGTGGCAAACTGCATCTCTGTGAACCATGATTACATCTTCTGTGGCTGTGCGGATGGCACGGTGCGGATTTTTAACCCTTTGAACCTTCACTTTGTGACTACGCTCCCCAAGCCACACTTCCTGGGGACGGATATTGCCAGCGTCACTGAAGCCAGGTAGGAAAAGGGAAAGGCCCACAAGCCTCTTTTGTCATTACAAAATCTGTGATCTTGTACGATGTCTCAAAGTCATGGCAAGAGTCCCTGCTTGGTGTTTCACCTTTTCAGTCTGTAATGAAAGTGAAGGTGGGCCCATAGCTCAGCAGTAGGACACGTGCATTGCATGTAGAAGGATCCAGGTTTGATATGTGGCATCTGCAGAGATTCCTGTTTTGGAAAGGTGCTGCTCAAGTGCATTCATAGTCCTGGGATAGGCAGGCAAATAGTCTGACCAGGTACGAGGTAGTTTTGTGCATTAATAGAACTAAGCAGCTGTACATGTTTCCAGTGACCTACGAATTTGACTTCTCCCATCTTCCTTCTAAAGCAGTTCCTTCTGTGCCTTTACACCCAAAGCTTGTCTTGTAGTACTCTCTCCCTTCCTGCTCCCCAATCTCAATCTGCCATCGTCCTAGTAGGCTTTGGGGAGTTTAAGTAGGCAGAATGCGCTTGCCTTGGACTTTTTATCATTGGATATTTGGAGCTATGCATTGGTATGCACACACAACAAAGCATTCTTTTGTTGCCCTTCCAAGTCTTTTAATTAAATATGAATTTCTCTAGAAAACAAGCTTGATGCAAATAAGCATTCCTTGTTCAGCCTCTCCATGCCTGTGTGCAGCGTCTTTTAATATCTTGCTAGCTGGAATTGCTAGACCATTAGCATGTTGCTGCCCTTTTAGCCAGAGGGTCCCGTGATTGTTTGCATTTTGCAGGAGAGATTCAAGCACATACCAGGAAATCTGGGTTTGCACATTTCAAGCGAATTCAAGTGTTCTTTCACCCTAGCACAACAAATCCAAATTAAAAAAGAAACTGACTTTTTGCAGTTAGGAGACTAATGGTGAAATGCATTGAAAAGAGTAGGATGAATGAATTATTAACAGGAAAATGTGTAAACATCCCACAAGGAAATTGGGATGAGTGCAGGATGACTGTTGATTTGTAGTAAAACGAATGAGAACAAATTCTCAATGAAGACCAGATACGATCTAACATCTGTGTAAGCTCTGGGCAAGCAAATCAGGATGAGTGCTTAATAAACTGGTTCTCTAGAATAGCCCAGAAAGACAGAAAAAAATACAAATGCACAAGGCAAGTGCCTTTTCAGTGCACTGGCTCTTGGGTCTGAAAAGACCAACTACTCTGCAGATTAAAAAGTGATACGCCCTGTCCAGCTGTAGCCGAGAAAGCCATGACTGCACACTCCCATCCCTTGGCCACAATCATAGTTCACGCGTTTGGATTACAGTTTTGCCTTGCTGAGCCAAACTTCTGCTCGGAATGCAGCCTTGAGCAGCTAATGAGAATTGCATCCTAAAACTGCAATGATTTGAACTGGGAAGCTGGGCATCAAACGCGGAGTCTGTCTGTTCCGTTTCTAAAAGCCTCGTGTTGTTGGAGCACTCGGCCAGCTATGTGCTGGTTCTTTTTTCCTCCAGAAGCAATTTCTGCCAGTCCCATGCCTGTAATTTCTCTCCAAGCAGCCAAAATTACATGGCTCCAAAAAGTATGGCGCTTGGGAGCTGATTACAAACATAGCTGCATGCATTTTTTTTATTTGAAAGGAAGCTGAAAGCCACAGACATCATTAAAACCATTTCATGCAATAGGTTCTTTGTGGGATGCTTGTCTTGAGCCCTTCTGACAGCCCATGCTTCATTAATTACTTGGCTTTCAGTACAATCTCTGTTACATTCTTTGGTCTGCTAGTTCTCAAAATCTGACCCTTTCAGTTGCCCTAGGTATCTTTTTTAAAAACAACAACAACAATGTATTATTTATTTGATATTCTCTGCATTTCAGTTACTGTTCTAGATGTGTGGATGCTACTATAAGGGTCTGTTGCTGCTCTATTTCCCCCTCCCCCCCCCCGGAAAATGTACATGCAGTTTCTCCAAGATCTGATGGGATTCTGAGATAGGGACCACATAATGAATAATAGCACTAAGCAATCAGCGTAGATTGGTAACCTATTTAGAGCTTGAAGGTTTTTACCCCTCAGTTTTCCTGGTCTGCTATTTTTCCTGTTTTCCCACTCAACCTGTTTGCATGTGTGAATATAGGGGCATCACCATAAGGTGACACTTTTTACAGGGTAACTTATAAGCCAAGTCCCTGCCCTGAGGAACTTACAAACTAAATGTTGCTAATGGACTGTTGGTAGAGGGAGGAGAATAAAGGGAAGAGGCAAGAGTCATAGGAGAATATATTCAAATGTGGACACCTTGTAAGCAGCCATGTCCAGGTAGTAAGAATGGTGGTGGCAGATTCCAGATGATTAGCTGGAGAGGTTTCTGACCTAGAAAGAGATGGTTCTGGTTGTTGTTGTTTTAAAGGGTGTTTGATGTGTCACATGACTGATGTAGGATTGCGTGGGCTAGTAAACATTTTTGTACCCTAGTACCTTTCCTAGATTTATTTGTAAGCACTCTGTTTCTTGCTCACTTGTGTGCACATGTACATGTGTACACACACACACATATACAAGCAAGCAAACAAATACGAGGGGGGGGTGCCCCCTTCAGACTGCTTCATTTCCTACAATGGAAAAACTCTGATTTTTTTTTCTTTTTTCAAGTTAAATGAATATTTTAAAGATAAAGTTTTCCCATCAGCCTGTGCAGTTTGAGGATTTTGATGGAAGACAATCCATAGCATTAAGAGAGTGCAAATGCCGATGTATACCGTAAGCATATGCAACACTCAAATGCAAGATGCATTTCTGCACCTGGAGGGGTAGAGCTGTTTTCATGAGAGGGCCTCACAGAGCCTTTTTTTTTTTTTTTACATGTGAATTGCTGCTTGCCTTCTTCTTGTGACCTTTGATCTAGTTTGGAGGCACAAGAAGCAGGCATTGTGCATCAACTGTTCCTTTGACCGGGTTCCTTCCTTGTGGCTCATGTTGTTGTTGTTGTTGTCTCCCCTAATGGGTTTTGACTATGTGTGATTTTGGCTTTAGGTGCAATCCCTGGAACATAACCCCATGTAAGTTGCAGGCTTACTGAATCCTCTCTGCCACAAGTGCAATATTTACCCTGAGACCAGACAATCTCTCTCAGTTGCCCACTCCATTTGAAATAAGATTACAATACTGACCTGGGTTACAGGGGTCTTAATAACGATTAAAACAAGATAATTGTGCATGAAGCATTTCTGAACACTGGAAAGAATTATATAAGTGGGCAAGCGTAATTATATCATAAAGTGTTTAACTGGGTCAGCCTTTCCCAACCTGGATCCGTCCTGGCTATGCTGGCTGGGGCTGATGGGATTTGTAATCCCAAAACCCATGGAGCACACCAGGTTGGGAGAGGCCAAAATAGGGGGTGGTGGCCAGCAAAACAAGCAACCACCCCACCCAAGCTTCGGTATACTTTGTCACTTCTCTTTCACTTGTTCTTCCAACAATTCACCATTGTCCTCTCTTTCTTCACAGCCGGCTCTTCTCTAACGTGACCGATGCCAAGTATCCAGACACCATTGCCTTGACCTTTGACCCCAATAACCAGTGGCTCTCCTGTGTTTACAACGATCACAGCCTGTATGTGTGGGATGTCAAGGATCCCAAGAAAGTGGGCAAGGTTTATTCGGCATTGTACCACTCCTCTTGTGTTTGGAACGTTGAGGTAACCAATGATTAAGAAGGTTGTCATGCAGTGGGGGGAGTTGAGGGGAGCAGTTATTTGTGTAGTGGCAATAAGAAAGTTTCTCTCTCTTCTTGTTGGCTGGTTGCAAAACTGAAGTGAGTTTAAAATTAAGATGGTAATTCTCATTGTGGCAAGAAACCCCAAACAATCTTCCCTCCGCTTTTGTTAATGTGTTTTCCTTGCTTGCTTGGGTTCAGGCTGTAGGAAGAAGCAATACAGTCGTACCTTGGTTTTTGAATAGCTTAGTTCTCGAACATTTTGGTTCTCGAACACCGCAAACCCAGAAGTGGGTGTTCTGGTTTGTGAACTATTTTTGGAAGCCAAACGTCCGATGCGGCTTCCAATTGGCTGCAGGAGCTTCTGCGCTTTGGTTTCCGAACGTTTTGGAAGTCGAACGGACTTTCAGAATGGATTCTGTTCAATTTCCAAGGTACGGCTGTATTTTGCAACTGCAGTAATGAACTGCCTGAATCCATGGGGATGGAGACTAATTGTGCAGGGGGAGAAGAAGAAGAAGAAGAAGAAGAAGAAGAAGAAGAAGAAGAAGAAGAAGAAGAAGAAGAAGAAGAAGAAGAAGAAGAAGAAGAAGAAGAAGAAGAAGAAGAAGAAGAAGAGAATTACCCTTTCTACTCATGCAACTGAAAATTTAATGCACACATTGAGGACAGGGCCCAAGCTGAGGCATTTTCTATTAATTTAAAATATTTCACCTTTAAGTGAAGGTGTCCTTGGAAAGATATGGACCTGATGTTTCCCTGATGCAAGGATGGCCAGCATTGTGCCCTCCAGCTGTAGATAAAGTAAGGCTTGCATCGAGCTCCAGCCAGCATGGCCAGTGGTCTCATCTGGAGAGCACTGTTGGCTACCCCTGCCCTGGTCTTTGGCCTCCAAGAACAGCCCATGTAGTTACAAAGACTGTGTGGTTTCTTTTCTTCTTCCATTCTCTATACATAAAGGTGCAGGAAGAAAATGTGCTATGACCACAGTTTGCAACTTGAGAACATTTGGCTTCCTTGCTTCTAACTTTGGGAAAGGATATGTTGCAGATCTCTCCGATCAGTGCTTTCTTTTTCTGTCACCATCTTCTGAAATCAGTTTGTAACTCGAAAACTCCCTCGTGTAGATGTGTACTGAGCACCTATCCCAACAGGGCTGCTGCTTTGTGCGTCCAGAAACTTTCTCTTAGGGGGTTAGTCGGAAAAGGAACAAAGGACATTTCAGATCACCTCATTTTCTCAGTACAGTACTGGTTTCAGTTATGCCAGTGTCAAAGGATCATAGCAATAGCAGAATGCTGCTCCCTGGTGGTGTGTGCAAGAGTGTTTAAAGATATTTGCTCCTTTCTACTTGCATTGGTAATGAGCATTTGGAGTGTTATTATGTAACAGCAGGGCTCCTATTTAAAGGACAAATTGCCATCATGTTCTGGCCAGGTTATTTTATATAAATGGAAATGAAGGTTTAATTTGCCTAGGGAGACCACTTTCAAATGTGGACAGGGCATGCCTCATGCTCTTTAATAATTATGTAGAACAAGGAATTTTGGCAGAAGTGGCTTGGTTTGCAGGGTGTAAAAAGGCTGTACCTATCAAAACCACCTCTCCAACACATCTGTTTAGCAGCAAGGAGCCCTGTTCTCTCCTGAATTTTGCCATCCTCAGTTTGGTGCAAATGCATTTCCTCTTTTTTCTTTTTTCTTGTCAAATACAGGTGATACCTTTCTTACTTTGCTTTGTTTGCCTCTCTTCAGGTGTACCCTGAGGTGAAGGATAGCAACCAGTCTTGCTTGCCCCCAAACTCTTTCATCACCTGTTCTTCTGATAACACCATCCGCCTCTGGAACACAGAGAGCTCAAACATCCACGGGGCGGCTCTGCATCGGAACATTCTGAGCAATGTAAGAACATATTTTGGTCTGGAACTCATCACATGGGATTGTTCTTAATGCAGGACAAAAGGAGCAGAGCAGCCTGCTTTATGCCAAATGTGCAATCCAGACAACGTTGCTCTGAAATGCAGCAACCAAGTTAAGTTTTGCTTGTGAGAGCAGCCTTGGATTTTGTTTGCAAGTTGTAGCCTGTATGGATCCTTTTTCTGTTCCACGTTTTTACTGTGTCGTGTAAGAACCAGCACCCAAAGTGCCTTAACAAGTATAATCAAACACTCCTGCTGTTCACCACTTTGGGGGAGCTTTTGGGCTGTGTAGCAGGTTATAGATAAAGCCATAACATAAGGAAGGTCTTGTTCTTTTTCTCATCAGGACTTGATGAAAATTATATATGTAGATGATAACACTCAGACCCTCCTGGACACAGAATATAACACTGGTGGGGGTGCCGACAAGGCTGACACGCAGGCCCTAGATGCCAAAGTGGGGATTCGTACAGTGTGTGTGAGCCCTTCTGGGGAGCACCTGGCATCAGGTGACAGGATAGGTACTCTCAGGTAAGGGGTTTTTTTAATTAAAGAAGGCTAAACTTCTGTAGCAATACTGAAAGGTCCTTTCTGACCCTCCAAATGTGCCTTTTTCAGGATCTATGAGCTGAAATCCCTGAGAGAAATGCTGAAGGTGGAAGCTCATGATTCTGAAATCCTCTGCCTTGAGTACTCCAGACCTGAGACAGGTAAGATTAGCTCAGCCCTAACTCTGGCTTATTTGTTGGCATTCTGAGTTAACTGATTATACTCTATTTTATCAAAATTAGAGGCTCTTTAGCTCTGTTAGCAGAGATCATACAATTCCAGATGCAAAATTTGAAGGAATATTCTATTACTAAAGCCACAGGCACATATAGGCCATTTCTCCTTTTAAAAATTAATCACAGAATGAAACATTGTTGTTGTTGTTGTTGTTGTTGTTGTTGTTGTTGTTGTTGTTGTTGTTGTTGTTGTTGTATGCTGCCCTTCTGACTGGGTTGCCCCAGCCACTCTGGATGGCTCCAAACAAAACACATTTAAAACTTCCCTATACAGGATTCCCTTCAGATGTCTTCCAAATGTCTCATAGTTGTTTATTTCCTTGACATCTGATGGGAGGGCATTCCACAGGGTGGGTGCCACTAACAGAAGGCCCTCTGCTTGGTTCCCTGTAAATTCACTTCTCACATTGAAGGGGAACCTCCAAAAGGACCCTGGACCTCAGTCAGGGATGGAGACAGTACTTCAGGTATACGGGGCCAAGCCCATTTAGGGCTTTAAAAGTCAGCACCAAAACTTTGAATTGTGTTGGGAAATGTACTGGGAGCCAATGCAGATCTTTTAGGGCTGGTGTTATATGGTCCACTTCCAGTCACTTCCAGTCACCAGCCTAGCTCCCGCATTCTGGATTAGTTGTCGTTTCCGAGTCACCATCAAAGGTAGCCCCACATAGAGCGCATTGCAGTAGTCCAAGTGGGAGATAACTAGAGCATGCACCACTCTGGCGAGACAGTCTGCGGGCAGGTAGGGTCTCAGCCAGCATGCCAGATGGAGCTGGTAGAGAGTTGCTATGGACACAGAATTAACCTGTGTCTCCATGGACCTCCAAAATGACTCCCAGGCTGTGTACCTGCTCCTTCAGGGGCAAACCTACCCCATTCAGGAGCATGGAGTCCCCCCCACATGCCTGCCCCGCTGTCCCCCAGAAGCAGTACTTCCGGCTTGTTTGGGATTCAACCTCGGTCCATTAACCACCAACCATCCTCCAACATGAGGAAAGCACCATTGCATCACAACATACTGCAGTCCTTTTGAAGTCCAGCTTGAGAAAATGCATTAGCAACTAAAGGATTTTCTCATTTCCTATCTTTATGACAGGGTTGAAGCTTCTAGCATCAGCCAGTCGAGACAGACTGATTCATGTTTTGGATGCAGGGAAGGATTATAGCCTGCAACAGACTTTGGATGAGCATTCGTCCGCTATCACAGCCGTGAAGTTTGCAGGTAACGGGGTCAAGTGCAACTGCCTTTGTTAATTCGACAAATGTTCCTCATTACAGTTACAAGTAGCTGATAGATATTTGGCAATTTTCCTAGCTGATTGCATTTGGGTACTTCCCATAACATCCTGGTTCCTTTCCTTTCTGCCTCTGGAATACTGCAAACTTTCCAAGTAAGGGAAAGACAACTGGTTAGTGTGGCAGACATCATGCAACAAAACATTCATTTGCTCATATTCAGCGTTCAATTGGGGAAGGGCCACAGCTTGTTGGCATCTCCAGGTAGGAGTGGGGAGTCCCTTGTCTGAAACTCTGGAGAGCCCCTACCAGTCATCGTACACAATGCTAGGCTAGATGTGCCAATGGTTTGAATTGGTATAAGGCTGCTGTCTATGTTCACACATTATCAGAAAGTTATCTTCACCCCTTTCTCCTGCCAAATGGTACACTTACTCTCTATTCACGGTTCAGATTTTTCTTTAGCAAAATTTGTATCGCCTAATTGAAAATAAAACCTCTAAAGTGGTTTTTTTTTGGGGGGGGGAGATTCGGTTAATTAAGTGTGGTGTAGTAATACATAGGGGATGACCACGGGTGGCGCTGTGGTCTAAACCACTGAGCCTAGGGCTTGCCGATCAGAAGGTCAGCGGTTCGAATCCCTGCGATGGGGTGAGCTCCCATTGTTCGGTCCCAGCTCCTGCCCACCTAGCAGTTTGAAAGCACATCAAAGTGCAAGTAGATAAATAGGTACCGCTCAGGCGGGAAGATAAACTGTGTTTCCGTGTGCTGCTCTGGTTCGCCAGAAGCTCCTTAGTCATGCTGACCACATGACCCGGAAGCTGTCTGCGGACAAACACCGGCTCCCTCGGCCTGGTTTGCTAGGGTGCCTGGTTTGCTAGGGTGGAAGAGTGCAGTGCTTTTTTTTTTTACCTTAAAATAGCATCTCCAAACCCTGGTGCTCTCCAGATGTTCTGGCCTGCAAGTCCAATCAACCCCAGCCGTGGTGATGGAGCCTGTTCTCTAAAACACAGTGTTTGAGAAGGCTGCTTTAAAACACAGACTGGCAGGAATAGTAATATAGCATATACAGGAAGGACTGTAAGGCACAAATAAATTGAAGAAATTAAAGTTTTGTATTACATGTCTGCTTGCTCATGGGCCTACCTGTTTCTCTCCTTCTCTAGCCAATGATGGAAAGGTGAAAATGATCAGCTGTGGAGCAGATAAGAGTATCTATTTCCGCACTGCACAGAAGGTAATTCCATTAGAGTATTCTGTCTTTATGTAACTTCTGGAGTAGAGCTATTTTAAGATGAGAGGAAAGTCTTTGGATGTGGTCAAGGCCTTGTTTCTTTCAATCTTGACTTAAAAAATATATGTAAGAAACTATGTTGCAGGAGGCCTGCTAGTAATGGAGCCATTCAGCCACTGTATAATTTCAGCCTCTTTGTGTAACAGTTTTGAAGGAGACACTTTTATCTCTTGATTGGAAAGGATACCCTGGTCTTCATTGCTGCTGTTTTTTCTTGCGCTTAGACAGGTGATGGGGTTCTCTTTACTCGTACGCACCATGTTGTTAGGAAGACCACTCTGTACGATATGGATGTGGACCCTAACTGGAAGTATGCTGCTATTGGATGCCAGGACCGTAATATCAGGTTGGTTCACTAGTTGGGATCTAAACATTTTATTCCTTAGCTGAGACTTTAATCCTATATATATGTACTTACTTGAGAACAAGTTCTATTGAACTCAGTGCGTCATTTCTTAATACAGTGTTTCTCAACCAGTGTGCCTCCAGATGTTTTGGGACTACAACTCCCATCATCCCTAGCTAGCAAGACCAGTGGTCAGGAATGATGGGAGTTGTAGTCCCAAAACATCTGGAGGCACACTGGTTGAGAAACACTGTCTTAATAAACATGACCAATGGAGTCAAATCAATGTTTAAAATTTCCTGGCTTATGTATACCAACCTTCCCCACCCTGGTTCCATCTAGATTTTTGGGCTGCAGCTTGCATCAGCCCCAGCCACCAAGGTCAATGATCAGGGATGGTGGGGCTATTATTATTATTATTATTATTAATCAGTCCAATCAATCAATTAGATTTCCTCCCTTGCCTTGTACTGTAAGATCCTAGGGTTGGATACATAGAGTTGTAGTCCAACAGCATATGGAGAGCACCAGGTTGGGGAAGGTGGGTGAAGGCACTACTTATCAGAAAACCATCCTGTGAGTGCCTGACTTGTTCCAACTTCATTATTCAAAGAACCGATGCCTGGGACTAGCTTCTTCTCACTATTCAGTTGCACCTAATGCAAAGACAGTATGCAGAAATCTTGCACTGGCCAGGGGTTAGGGTAGGTGTCATTTTGATGCTATGATCCCAAGAGAAGAGTGGCAGGAGCACTCATGAGATTGAATAGTGTAGGATGGGGAGGTGGAGTGGCCACTAGGTTAGATATCTCTTTTGAAAGGAAGGTGGATCTTTACAGCTAATAACTATGCAGGGCTACCGGTAAATGAAACTGTCACAGGTTCAAGACCCATCAGACAAGAGGCCCTGAATGCTAGAAGTCTGTCTGGTGAGCTTCCTAGATATATTTGGCTGGCCAATCACTGTTTGAACTAGATTTTATTATTTTATAATAATGCCCCTCCCACAAGCACATTTAAAAGGTCGTAGAATATTAATCAGCCAAAGGCCTGGTTGAAGAGGAACATTTTGCCTGGCTCCTAAAATACGTATATATATATATAATGAAGGTACCAGCTGAACCTCCCTTGGGAGAGCATTCGGCAGATGGGGAGTCACTGCAGAAAAAGCCTATTCTCATGTTGCCACTCTTCAGACCACATGAAGAAGGGCCTCAGAGGATGAATGCAGAGTCTGGGTTGTGCTTTGAGGTATTACAGTCCTGAGATGCAATTCTTGTTCTGCTATAGCAGGGCTTTATTAATGATAATGTCTTGTGTTTCCCTCTCAGGATTTTCAACATTAGCAGTGGGAAGCAAAAAAAGCTATACAAGGGATCCCAAAGTGAAGATGGCACCCTCATTAAAGTAAGGCCTTTATCGGTTTTGCCTCCTACTGCTTCATTTTCCCCCTGTGTGTGCTTTTTATTATGTGCAGCTTGATTTTGCGCTCTGATTGAGGAGCTAGATTTCAACTGAATTCCATGCAATGTGAAGACATTAAGTTTGGGAATATGCCATTTGTTGCTGGTGTATGTTTGTGCAAATTGCAGAATGGATGATCTATTCTCAATACATTCTGGGTATAAATGAAAGGTAACATTATAAAGATGTAGATAAAACGTAAATATAAGTCTACGGTATGTAGTTTATATCTGGAATAAAAGGATAAGCTTAGAAAAGGTTGAGAAGTAGTGGGGGAAGGGAAGAGGGAGGGAAACGGGGAGGAAGGGAGGTATGGGAAGGGGAAATAAGACAATGTAACGGTAAGGTTATGATTGTATACTCTTTTATTCAATTGTAAATAATGCTTTTTGAAACCAATAAAGATTATTTTAATAAAAAAATAAAAAATAAAAATTACTCCAGAAAGTAAGTAGTTAAAATCCATAAGAATCATTCTGTGCTAAAAACGGGGATGAATAAATAAGTATTGGCTTCGGGTTTCTCAATAAAAGTGCTTTGTTTTAAAGTGGCATCTGTGCATAATTTATCTGCTGCTATCTAAACTGATCCATATGGACAATAAGTCCGGTGGTGCTGAATAAGCATATTTGAATATGGTACATTCTCCCCAATGTGCACGTCATGCATTAACCTGGGGCACTTCCTCTATTCCCTTTTGATGATTCTTGCATGCTGTGTTGTGGAAACATATACAATAACTTTGCATTCAACCTCCAAAACAGTTTTGTTTATTGTTTCTCAGCTCTCTTAGCCTTGATTCAGGAAGAACCTCTCCTAGCCAGATCAGTTTGTTTGCTTTCCAGATTTTTTCAGCAGAGCAGATTGCTAGAAATCTGTGACACAGAAGATGACAATATTGCCAGGGTGGAGAGATCTGAGAATCTAGAACAAGGCTAACATTAGATAAATCCTATTCTTCTGAGGGGATCCTGACCTCTAATGCCTAGTATGTATATACCAGCTACATGGCTGGTGAACTCTACCCCCCCCCTTCAAGGTTTTTTTTGGGGGGAGGGGAGAGAATAGGAGAGGAATAGGATCCAAAGAATAGGATCCAAAGCCTCATCTGCTTTTTAGTTAACTTGATTAGCATGTGATTACAAAACATACATTATTATCCTCTGGCCTGGATAATGCTCATACCATGAAACATGCCCACCTGGTTGTGTGCACTTAGCAAAATCCTGCAAACTAGACTTTCTAAAGCCAAGAGACCATAGCACAGATATATTTTATCGTTATTCTTTTTTTCTCTGTTCTGTGTCATTTGTTTCAGGTGCAAACAGATCCTTCTGGTCTCTATATTGCTACAAGCTGCTCCGACAAGAACCTTTCTATCTTTGATTTCTACTCAGGCGAGTGCGTGGCCACAATGTATGGGCATTCAGGTAAATCGCTGAGCCTTTGTTGATGGTGAATGTTGCTTGAAAATTCTTAGCGAGTTACATTCCATGGTTGTTTTTTTAAATGAAGGGAGCATGTTATAGTACCACATTTGGTAGTACCACATTTGATAAAATATATTTTCATAGAAATAATACTTTTCTCTATGTTTAGTACTTAGGTGAGCTCGTGCAGTTGCAAATGAGGTACCCTTTAGATGTTTCAGCAGTGGCTTGGTTTATTTTAATTAATCCATATAGTGGATTTGTTTAATGGTTTCATTTGATTTTTGACTGGGTGGCCTCCAAGTGGTTCATAATTTTTAAAAAAACGTAATTGATACACGCGGGTGGCACTGTGGGTTAAACCACAGAGCCTAGGGTTTGCCAATCAGAAGGTCAGCAGTTCGAATCCCCGCAATGGGATGAGCTCTCGTTGCTCGGTCCCAGCTCCTGCCAACCTAGCAGTTCGAAAGGACATCAAAGTGCAAGTAGATAAATTGGTACCACTACAGCGGGAAGGTAAACGGCGTTTCCGGGTGCTGCTCTGGTTCGCCAGAAGCGGCTTTGTCATGCTGGTCACATGACCTGGAAGCTGTATGCCAGCTCCCTCGGCCAATAACGCAAGATGAGTGCTGCAACCCCAGAGTCGGTCACGACTGAATAGAATAGAATGGATCTTTATTGTCATTGTCCCCTTGCGGGAACAACAAAATTTCTGGACCTAAGGGACAGGGGTCTCTTTACCTTTACCTTTAATTGATACATTAAAAGCCATGTACTTAGAAGAGAACTTGCCTGGCTTCATCAGGAGTTGGTACCTGGCATTGTCTTTGCCCACCTGTCCTCTTCCCTTCCACACAGGACATTTGGTAGTAGTGGGTCCTCTGGTGAGGGAAGGATCAGTCCACCTGCTGCTTTGTCTTTGTGTCCTGCCCTCTGTAATCCTTCAGGTTTGTTTTGGTATTACATGTGAACTGATGCAATTGGTAAGGGTTAGGCAACAGATCCCGTAGGGCTTATGGTCATAGAACTCCAAGCTGTTCATTTGAAGTCGTTGCACACAACAGTGATTCAAGATCTATTCTCCCTGTCCTTCTGATATTTACAGAGATTGTAACTGGGATGATGTTCAGCAATGACTGCAAACACTTGATCTCGGTCTCTGGTGACAGGTAAGCAAAGGGATATTTCTGCCTTAGATCTTCCTTTCATCTGTGGGTATGGCTGCTTAAAAGTTATTTATTATTTAAAAAATGGGGTTGATGTGCAATGGCCTTGACTCTGTGCATTGAAAGAGTATTAACATAGGCTGTGAGGTGTAATAATATTTGAAGAATTATGAGGAAAGAGGTGCATCCTGGGCTTTCTGAAGAGCTTCTAGCCACAGGTATTGAGGAGGATATAGAAACTTGCAGGAAAACTACTCTTCTACAGGAATGTGTATCTGAGTAGAATTGGGGTTCTTGAGTAAGACAAGACTTGTTTCTGTATTTTCTGTCAGCTGTATTTTCATCTGGCGTCTGAGTTCGGAGATGACCATCAACATGCGGCAGCGCCTGGCAGAGATGAAGCAGAGAGGGAAGCAAGTGGAGAAAGCACAGCCAGGCAAACCAGCTGGGCTTGCCAGGTAGGAGGAAGCCATTATGGACAGTTTTCAGTAATAAGAGGTGTTTACTGGCTGCATAACCAAGTGGAAATTCAGATGTGGGTGGTGCTGTGGTCTAAACCACTGAGCCTATTGGGCTTGCCGATCAGAGGGTTGGCGGTTAGAATCCCCGTGACAGGGTGAGCTCCCTTTGCTCTGTCCCAGCTCCTGCCAACCTAGCAGTTCGAAAGCATGCCAGTGGATAAATAGGTACCGCTGCAGTGGGAAGGTAAACAGCATTTCCGTGCGCTCTGGTTTCCATCATGGTGTTCCGTTGTGCCAGAAGCAGTTTAGTCATGCTGCCCACATGATCTGGAAAGCTGTCTGTGGACAAACGCCAGGTCCCTTGGCCTGAAAGCGAGATGAGCACCGCAACCCCATAGTCGCCTTTGACTGGACTTAACTGTCCAGGGGTCCTTTACCTTTACCTTTTTTTCAGATGTGGCCATCTTCTAATGCAGGGTTGGAGAACTGTGGCCCTTCAGATGTTGTTGGACTTCAACACCCATGAGCCCCAGCCATCTTGGCCAGTGGTCAGGGATGGTGGGTGCTGTAGTACAGCAACTTCCAGAGGGCCACAGATTCCTCATTCCTTTGTTAATGGAAAGAGTCTGCCAGCAGAATAGCGAGGGGGTGAGCTATGTTCAGTGATTTCCCCCCTAAGTCTGCTCCAGAGGGTTCCCCAACCCACTGGAGTGGATTTTTGGAGTGTGTGGGGTAATACTGGGAAAATTGCTGAGCATGCCCAATTTCACAGGCTAACTTCTTCCATTAGCTGAAGATCACTATTCCACCCCATGTTTTACTTTGCATTTGTTGATGACAGGAGACTATGAACTTGTGTGATAGTTCTGCATCTGTACGAAGGGGTTTTCATTAAACAACTATGGGCTCTCTAATCTATATCACTGTCATACCTTATGTTCCTCTGGTAACATTATGGGAGGTTGCCTGCTCTTCATGGGGTTACATTCCCTCTGAAGGAGCAGGTACATAACTTGGGTAGAGTAAATGCTCTGTTTCTGGATCCTTTGCTGTCACTTGAGGCCCAAGTGACCTCAACCATGTGGAGTGCCTTCCATCAGCTTTGGCTGGTGGCTCAGCTGCACCCTTATCTGGACAGGGATAGCCTAACTTCTGTGGTCTATGTTCTGGTAACTTGTACGTCAGATTACTGCAATGTGTTGTATGTAGGGCTGCCTCTGAAGACTGTTCGGAAACTTCAGCTGGCGCATAATTCAGCAGCCAGGTTGCTCACCGGAGCAAGATGGTTTGAGCATATTACACAGATCCTGGCCCGACTGTACTGCCTGCCAGTTATTTTCCGGGTCCAAATAAAAGTGCTGGTTTTGATCTATAAAGCCTTGAAAGGCTCAGGACTACAATACCTCAAGAACCGTCTTTCCTCATATGAACCGACCTGGTTCATCATCTGAGGCCCTGTTTCATATGCCTCCTCAACATGAGGTCTGGAAGATGGCAACATAAGAACAGGCCTTTTCTGTGGTGGTGCCCTGCTTGTGGAATGCTCGCCTCAGAGAGGCTTTCTTGGAGCCTTCGTTACGTATCTGTAGGCGTGTCATTTCTTAATAAACATGACCAATGGAGTCAAATCAATGTTTAAAATTTCCTGGCCTATGTATACCAACCTTCCCCACCCTGGTGCCTTCTAGATTTTTGGGCTGCAGCTTGCATCAGCCCCAGCTACCAAGGTCAATGATCAGGGATTGTGGGAGTTATTTATTTATTTATTTATTTATTTATTTATTTATTATTAATCAGTCCAATCAATCAATTAGATTTCCTCCCTTGCCTTGTACTGTAAGATCCTAGGGTTGGATACATAGAGTTGTAGTCCAACAGCATATGGAGAGCACCAGGTTGGGGAAGGTGGGTGAAGGCACTACTTATCAGAAAACCATCCTGTGAGTGCCTGACTTGTTCCAACTTCATTATTCAAAGAACCGATGCCTGGGACTAGCTTCTTCTCACTATTCAGTTGCACCTAATGCAAAGACAGTATGCAGAAATCTTGCACTGGCCAGGGGTTAGGGTAGGTGTCATTTTGATGCTATGATCCCAAGAGAAGAGTGGCAGGAGCACTCATGAGATTGAATAGTGTAGGATGGGGAGGTGGAGTGGCCACTAGGTTAGATATCTCTTTTGAAAGGAAGGTGGATCTTTACAGCTAATAACTATGCAGGGCTACCGGTAAATGAAACTGTCACAGGTTCAAGACCCATCAGACAAGAGGCCCTGAATGCTAGAAGTCTGTCTGGTGAGCTTCCTAGATATATTTGGCTGGCCAATCACTGTTTGAACTAGATTTTATTTAGGCACCGGGCAAAAACATTCTTATTCTCCCAGGCCTTTGGCTAATTAAACTGTGGCATTTTAAACTGTGTGTGGGAGGGCTTTTTTTTTTGCTTGTTATTTTGCTATATCCTATATAATAATGTCCATGTTGTCCCTGCGTCCAGATGTCCCGTGTGTCCCTGGGGTACTGCGCATGTCCCCCAGAGACACAGGGATTGGACGGAGGGACAACCAGGGACACAGGGATTGGACCCGTGCTCTCGGGACACAGGGAACAGCCAACTGCCGCTCCGCCAACCGCCGCTCCGAAGCCCAGTCTCATGCTGGAGGTGCGCGGTGAGGCGGCGGGGGAGAGAAGCGCTCCCCCCCCCCGGCAGCCTTGCCGCACACCTCCGGCATGGGACGGCGCTTCCTCGGGGAACCCGAGGAAGCCGAAGCGGCAGCGGGCGCGGAGGGAGGCCCGCTTTGGCTTGGCAGCGGCGGGAAGAAGGGGAGGAATTCCTCCCCTTTTTCCCGCCGCCGCCAAGCCAGTCCCGGAGCCGAATTGCGGCGCGGCGGGGTTTTTCGCCGTTTGCCTCCCCCAGGGGAAGGCAAACGGCGAAAAGCCCCCGCTGCGGACTGGCTTGGCGGTGGCGGGAACATCCCGCCACCGCCAAGCCAGTCCCGGAGCCGAATTGCGGCGCGGCGGGGTTTTTCGCTGTTTGCCTCCCCCAGGGGAAGGCAAACGGCGAAAACCCCCCGCTGCGGACTGGCTTGGCGGTGGCGGGAAGACCCGCCACCGCCAAGCCAGTCCCGGAGCCGATTTGCGGCGCGGCGGGGTTTTTCGCCGTTTGCCTCCCCCAGGGGAAGGCAAACGGCGAAAAACCCCCACTGCGGACTGGCTTGGCGGTGGCGGGAAGACCCGCCACCGCCAAGCCAGTCCCGGAGCCGAATTGCGGCGCGGCGAGGTTTTTCGCCGTTTGCCTCCCCCAGGGGAAGGCAAACGGCGAAAAGCCCCCGCTGCGAACTGGCTTGGTGGTGGCGGGAAGACCCGCCACCGCCAAGCCAGTCCCGGCAGGCCGCTTCCTCTAGCGCCCGTTTTTAAACGGGCTAAAATCCACTAGTAGTTTTATATTGTAAACTGCTCTGTGATCTTTGGATGAAGGGTGTGATATAATAATAATAATAATAATAATAATAATAATAATAATAATACAGTGGAACCTTGGTTTATGAACACCTCGGTTTATGAATTTTCGGTTTATGAACGCCGCGGACCCATCTGGAACGGATTAATTCACTTTCCATTACTTTTAATGGGAAAGTTCGCTTCAGTTTATGAACGCTTCAGTTTATGAACAGACTTCCGGAACCAATTACACCCATGTTTCAGTTTATGAACGCTTCAGTTTAAGTACTTCACGGACCCGTCTGGAACGGATTAATCCACTTTCCATTACTTTCAGTGGAAAAGTTCGCTTCAGTTTATGAACGGTTACTCCGCGGACCGTCTGGAACGGATTAATCCACTTTCCATTACTTTCAATGGAAAAGTTCGCTTCAGTTTATGAACGTTTCAGTTTATGAACAGACTTCCGGAACCAATTGTGTTCATAAACCGAGGTACCACTGTAATAATAATAGAAGGGGGCATAGAGCAGAGCCTCACCAGAATGGCCTGAGGGTAAGGCCTGAGGAGGGTTGTGCAGGCTTCGTTTTACTTTCTTTTCTCATCCACGCTGTCCTTTAGGTATGTGCTTTATTTAGTTTAGCCTAAAAATATCTACTGTTATCCAGCAAGTTTCTCAGAAAGCCTTTGCTCAAGCATAGAATTCTATTCTGAGCAAAGGAAGATCATGTGAGTGGTGTTAGCCAGATGTCTGGGTGTCAATACAAAGGAACACACAGTACAGTCGAACCTTGGCCCCCGAACGCCTTCGCCTTGGAACGTTTCAACTCCTGAACGCCGAAAACCAGGAAGTAAATGCTCCGGTTTTCGAAAGTTTTTGGGAAGCCAAACGTCCGACATGGCTTCTGCTTGACTGCAAGAAGCTCCTGCAGCCAATTGGAAGCTGCGCCTCAGTTGTCGAGCATTTCAGAAGCTGAACTGATTACGTTTGACAACCAAGGTTTGACTGTATGTGGTAGCAATAGTCAGATTGTATAGCTGTGAACAAATTTGTCTAGCTGGCATGGGATGGGGAAACAGGTAACACTCGAGATGTTGCTGAACTACAACTCCCATTCGTGCCCATTGGCTATGCCTTCTGGGGCTGGAGTTGGAGTCCAACATTGTCTAGTATTTTGCTGTCAGAAAAGGGGAGGTAGATGAGGAGGAAAGCATTTTGCATGTGCTCAAAAGTGCTCTGTTCTATTTGCTCTGGTAAGGTATTGCAAAGTTCTAATCCCTGCTGAGTCATTGCTGACATTAAATCCTGCTGGTGCCTCAGTAATATCCTTCCCTGCTATGCCTCAGCAGTTTGCTGTGGAGAAGCCTTTTCAAGCCAAAAATGCTGGAGCTGTGGAGCAGTGTTCTTTTTATAGCAAACTCTTTGCCATTCCAGCAGCTGCACACAGCCTTTGCCTTTTTTGAGGGGCAGCCTGTGTGTCAGGCACTGCCGGTTTCAGTCAATATTATAAAGCTTGCTTGTCACATGCTCTTGCTGGGAAAGGTTGAGTCTGCCGCATACCAAGCCCTCAGCTTGTAGGAAAACACGTTTGGTGACCTCTTTGATTTAGCTGAGTGCTGTCTGTCTGGTCAGCATTTAAAAGGATTGTTTCCTGCACTGGCCCTAGTTGTTGGATATGAGTAGAGAGACCTGAGGAGCACTGCTTGATGAATGTCGGAAGGATGTAAGCTTCACTGTAAGGAGCTTAAAAGCTGGGGAAGTTGTGTAAGAAACTTTTAAACAAATGGGTATTCATTTATTTTAGATTGGATTAAGGTTACATCGATTTTGTTGCTGCTTGATGTTTGTAAGGTTGTTGGTTTGTGTGTAGCTAGGGAAAAGGTCTGCAGAAATCTTTTAATTGCCCTGTGACACTTTTAGCTCACCTTTCTAGTTCCATTGTTTAAACTTGGTATAAGAAAGGAGGTGATGGATGGAAGATCCATTTGGAAGCCAGCTAGTGCCTTCAGTAGTGTTACTGAGAACACCAGAAAATGAATGCGCAGAAACCTTGTGGAATGTTCTGAGAATTATACTGCTGATGTGGCAAGCGGGAGAATTGAAATGCTTCAGTTTGAAATGTCATGTTCTCTATCCTCTTAGCAGATATAATATGGACCTGTTCTTACAAAGCACAGTTTGGAGGTTTAGGAATGTGCCATTGGGCTCATGTGCTCCCTCCTCTGCTTCTTAGGTATTTCAAATCATGGTTTGCCGTGACTCAGAAAATTATGGACTGTACTTTCCCTCCAAATCTCGATTTGAAAGCCTGGTTTGGACTGAAGTTGGTTGCAAACCACACTTTGGAAGATTTGCAAACCAGATTTGGACGTTGCAGCAAACTATAGTTAGAGCATACTAAGAAAATGAGAGAATGAAACAACGGGGTGGGGGGAGTGTGAGGAGGAGAGAAGATGAGAGCCCACTGCACATTTCTCAGCCATGGTGGTGGTTTTGGATTTTTTGAAGACTACGTTCCTGATATAGGTACCACTGTGATGGAATGCACATCTGATAATCACTGAGACTCACATGGATCCCTGCATCTATTTACATAATAATGAATTAATTTGTGATACATCTTTTTTTTAAAAAATCTTTTTTTAATGCTTTATTCAAGTTTCAGATTCTAAGGACGGATTTTTATGCTGGATTCCTTTTTTTCCTGATGAGGATTTCCTGTTACTGTATTCTGTTATAACTGTTTTTAATTTTAAATTGTTTCAACCTGCCCTGGGACCGCTGTCAAATAATGCTGTGTTGTTGTTGTTTTACTTGTAGAGAAGGGTGGGAGAAGATTTTCAGGCCAGTGTTTATACCAGGGGTATATGTTGTTGGACTCCTCAACTCCCAGCATGGCCTATGGTCAGGGATGATGGGATATGTAGTTCAACAACATGTGGAGGATCACAGGTTGATTTATACAGTTTAAAAACACATTTTGCTTTCTTGTTGTTGTTCCCCTCCCTTGTCCAGTTACCCTTATGAAAGCTTCCCCCACCCTCTCAACAAGAAATATTTTATATTATCTAAACATAAGCTGTGAAGCTTAAAGGCTTTTTATGAACTGAGATCATGGTTATAGCTTTCCCTTCTTTTTTCCTGGTGATTTTGGATGAAGTGTACATGTCAAGAGCGAATTAAAGTTGGCTTTGATGGCACTGCTGTGCTGAAGGTAGATCGCTTGCACTCAGTGCTACACTTTTAGAAAAAGAGGTGCCGGAACACACCATGGACACTGCCCTCATTCTCTTAGAATGGCAATGATGCCCACCTGACAGGTGGAAGAACTGAGTTGGTGGGATTATTTGGTGGAAGCGGTAAAGCAAATTGATACACATTGAGTATCACATGGCAGTGAATCAAGGCAGTGGTGACCATAGCCTGGATAAAGAGGCTAAATATCATTGTAACAAGGCATGTCCTTTAATTTCTTTAAATATACATATGCATGCCATCTAAAAAAAGCTTTAAAAAATAAGCTAGTGCCTAAGAAAACAAGTTACACCATATGTTTATAAGCTTTTTTTCTTTTATGGAAAAGTCTCGTTATATCTGTGATGCACATGCAACCAGCAACAACTGTGGAAATGTTATTGCAGTTGATGCATATGGAAGCACACCTAACACCTGCATGGGAGGCAGCTCCTTCAAGGCATGGCCTGCTGTTGTTTTCCTCGTTCCTTTTCAAGCGCAGGCCTGTACCCAAAGCACTTTATAAAAGCCTCGCCTGTATTGCATACTACTGCTCATATTTTCCTGCTCTCAAGGGTTGCTGCCATTTGAAAGAGATCACCACCCATGGATGCATATTCCCTTTCACCACAGACAGCCATGATCTCTGCCTTGCCTCCATAGATTATTTGTCTAATCCTCTTTAAAAGTTTTGGGTGGTGGAGAGGGGGTGGAGAGAGAAATTCATAGAGGAGCGGGCTATTGACAGCCACTAGCCATGATGGCTATGCTCTGCCTCTGCTGGAAATCACAGGAAAAGGTGTTATTGTGCTCAGATCTTGCTTGATGCCTGTGGGCATCTGGTTGCCCCCTGGGAGAACAGGATGCTGAACTAGACGGACCATTGGCCTGATCCAGCAGACTATTCTGAGTGTTATTAGATCTGGGGCAGTTGAAGTCTTGAGTGGGTGGTTTATATAGTAGATTGTCAGGGATTTCTGACCATTGACACTCTACCAGCCGATTACTGTCTCTTGGCACTGGTGTAGCACCTGCTCTGCTTTTGCTTATTCAGGTGGAATGGATTGGTGGAGTGTGATGTCATCAGAGCATGGATGGCACCTTGCCCCCATTCCCTAAGATCTTTTGGAAGTGCAGCACTCAGGGAGACCAAAGGCAATTGGAACAGGCCATCTGCTCAAAGGCAGGCTCAGCAAGCCACCCCCACCCCCTGCAGTCATTCTAGATGACTCAGGACAGTGTTTTAAGAGCGTACTAATTTGAAAAATAAAGATTCTCTGTTTGCAGAAAGGAAGTTGGTGCCCCTTAGCCCTATTTCTGTACTGCTGGCAATTTGCACATTGCAGGGAAAGTTATTCCCTCTCCAGGCTACCCTGTATTTGGTAGATTAAGTTATTTTTGTCTCCAGAATAATGCCTAGCTCGAAACACCTACCCGCAGCACTCGTAGCAGTTGCTAATGGCAATCATGGCTTTCCTTGTGTAAAGTCATGGAACACGTGTGATGTCAATGGATTTAAATGTGACATTTCTTGGAGATGGGCAGTTTTGGCTGCTTTGGTTCAGTTCTTGCTTTGCCTGAAAGGGGAAAATGTGAGTCTCTCTGGGGAAAGTTTATGCTCAGAGCTCATACCAGGAATGCCTGCCTTATCCATTTTGATTAAGGATCCGTCCCAGATATTCTAAGCACTCTTTTATTGTGTAGCAGTGCAACATAACACTGAGTTATGGTGTGCTGGTCTTACATTGCCAACTGTCTTTTCTCATAACTGCATTCTTTGACCTTCCTTCCTTCCCCTGCGGAGGTCAAATTTGCCTCTGTGCAGCACAACAAATTTTGTATTGTGCTTTATAAAATTAAAGCATGAAAGGATGAGAGGAAATGTCTAAAGGCACAATTTAAGAATTTTCAAGTGCCTTAGATTATTAGTGGGAGAGATTTATGTGTGCATGCAACTCTCCCACTAAAACCAATGGGACATGAAAATTGCTTAACTTTGCCTCAGAGTGCTATGTTAGGGATTTGCGGTGAAGTGTGTTTCTAGCCTGTTTAATATGCTTTCACCATATCTGTGGACCAGTAGCACTTTTAAGGTATGTTTTCTGGAAGTCAGAAAGACTTAGGTACATCTAATTCCCATCTCCATCCCTCCTGTTTAAAGTTGCTGTGGCTCAATGGCGGCATTCTGGAGCTGTGCACAAGAGTGTTTTGAATAAATAATGTTGATGCTCACCGTGTACCTTATGCCAATGCTTCTCTTCATTCTGCCTTTCTAGGCACGAGTCGGTCTCTGTCCTCTCATCTGCGCCAGTGCTGTCATCGGACAGTGACAAAGATGGTGAAGACGAAGGGAATGAGGAGGATGAGCTACATGGGCTACAGTCCTTCCAAGTGCAGACTAATGGCAACACTGAAAGGGATTCAGGTATATGGGAAGAGGAGCATATGGTATTCTGGAAGGAATAAAGAAAGAACCAGGAGAGAAGCTGACAGCTGGCTTGTACAGTTTCTTGCTGTTTTCTTCACACAGCCCTCATGGTCCTTGCAAGGAGAAAGTAATGTGAACCAGCAGCGCACAAGCACACTTGGCAGCCATTTCCCACAATTGTGCCAGCATGCGCTTCCAATTCTTACAGGGTGTTTCTCCAAACAATTGTGGTCCTGGAGTAATTCATGTAGAGAGAGTATGGCAGAAAATGACTCAGAACGAGCCCTGCACGAAAATCTAGGACAATTGCTGTATGAGATTGTCCAACTGATTGTCCAACTGTGCCAACAGCTGACAATGCAGGAGTTTGCTAAGCTGAGACGGGAAGTTGGTGCTGTTATTTCCACTAGGGAATTGTAAGAATTCTGAGCAGATTACTACTTAATTAACCTACTAAAACAAGTGATATGTGCATGCGTATACTCATGGGGCTTAAAAAGAAATGGGTTCTGTTGTGATTTATCTTTGTTTAACCAAAGATGTTGCACACAGATTGTGTGTGGAAGAGCTTTGTGATGGTGGGAAGAAAATCAGCTTTGTTGACTTGTGTCTTTTTCTCCTCCTAGATCCAGATCTTTCTCTTTCAAGAAGCTTTTCCCACTGGGAAATGAGGAGGGTGAGTTTTCAATACATTTTTTTTTTTTAAAAAGCCTCTGAAATGTAAGAACAGCAGCTGAAGAGCAGGTGGATATTCACAGAGTCAGTCTGTCCTAAGATGCATGATGCATTGATGTAGTCTTCACACCACCCCTTTTCTATAGCCTGCCAGTTTCTAAATGCTAGGTACAGGATGTACCTCTTTGTTGTGTTAGGCTCTCTCCATTGCAGACCTCCTTAAACAGGTTGGGGACTGCTGAGAAGACGTCATTTATTCATAGAAAGCTGGTTGGCATTGAGAGGCATATATTCTGAGAGTGCCGTGGATGCTTCAAATAGGAATGTGTTTCCCAAAACGGAATGGATCATGTATGAATTGGTAATACCACCTTGCCACCTGTTTCAAGACAAGCTTGTTCAGCAGCTTGTCAGCTATGCAGGTAGCAGAGCTTACATCCTGCGTGCTAGCAGGGAGAAGCAAAGTGGACACGACTGACTTGTTTTCTGCAAAGCAGTAATTGTGGTTTGTCGTGACCTGTGAATGAAATCAGTGCCTCTTGAGGCTTAATGCCATGAGAAATGGTATAAGATGCCCATCCCTCTCCCCCCGCCCCCCGCCGGCCTGGTTTATGTCATGCTAAACTCCTAGTCCTCTGACACCGATTAAATATTTTACTCAAAAGTGCAGTAGGAGCACCCTATCCCCTCAGCTGATCAGAAGTCATTGTGCTCGGCCAAACCCTTTTTGGAGACAGGGACACATTTGGAAATCTACAACTATCACAAGCATCACAACATGCCCATTTGACAGAAGAAAAATTGGTGATGTGCATAACTCCACCCCTAAATCAGGCAAAACAGATAAAACATAATTTTAAAAAAATCGACCAGGAGTCTTGCGTGGATGGAGGGGTGCCTGAGCACTGTGGTACCCAAGCTTTTCTAGGAAAAACATGGAGAAGCTGCCTAGGACCAATCAAGCAGCAGTTATCTGTTCTATTAAAATTCTATTAAAATCCAAGGTCTTTCCCAAGGTTTTGCACTGGTGGGTGAAACTAGATACTGCTGAAAATATGTGTAATGTTTAAATAACTGCACCACAACATAGTGAGGACATGTCCTTTCTTGTTGCCTTATCTCTCTGATTTTGTTCTGACTGTCCTCTTTAAGAGATCTTATTCTGGCCTTGCCTTTTCATCTATTTTTTTTACTATAATAACTCTGGCATTCTGCTGCTCTGAGCAGATTCATTAACAATTAAGTCCTGCTCCTTTGGCATTGCTTTTTACAAGTTACTTCATTTTCCTTCAGGCAAAAGAGATGGCAATGATTCAGTGTTCGGAGGCCACCATGAGCAAGGCGCCTCGGCAGCGTGGTCGTTGGTCACAACCCACAGGCAGCCTAGAGATGACGGTTAAATCCATGCTTGACTTGCGGCAGCTGGACTCTTTCTCCGTCTCCCGCTCTGCCAGCCGAGATTCTCTTTCCCAGGTCAGCAATGGGGATGACCAAGAAGAGCGTCCTGATCTCCCTCTGTGTGTCAAGAGTGTAAGAGCTTCCCTTCTTAATGCAAGAGATGAGAAACTACCACATGGGAGGGATGGCGTTCTGCAACGAAGTCTCTGACCTTTTTGAATTCTGACCATTACGTGCATTGTGGGTTAGTGCACTGGATCCTGCTCTGGGCTTTAGATGGAGCAGCCATCAAAACCAATCAGCTACCAGACCAATGTTTGCTGGGAATTGTAGGAATATAAAAACATGAATAAAAGATATTCTGCTCCTTTGCTCCTTACAACAGAATCAGTAGCCCAACTGGCAGGCAGGTGGATAAGGCTCATGCCTCTCTGAAGTGGCATTGTTAACTGCAGTTTTTCTGCATGTTGCTTCACCAAAGCTAAACTAGCTTTGTTTCTGCATTGATATTCTAGGCTGGAGGCTCTGCAGCTCCTCAGGAAAACCAGCCTTGTGTTCGACCCCAAGTTATTCGCCTTGTGTCCTGTGAAGGGGGGATTTTCCCCCAGGAACTGGAGCCTTCAGAGAGCGAGGAATGTGTCATCTACCCAGAACAAGATGAGATTCACCCTGCAGATGTTAGCAGGTAAAAAAAATAATTCCTTTTCTGCGCCTTGCTTTTAGTTAATTAAGATTGTATGCCCGCTCCCCAAAGGAAATAATAATAATGATTTGATGATCTGGGTGAGGCACCATGCTGTCCACCACATTCCAAAGTTACTGATGGGTTTTATAAATGTCGGCCTGACTGTAGCATGCAGGCCGCAATGAGATGAGGCCCGTTAACATAATATTTGCTTGTGAAAAAAGCTTTCTCCTTGGATGACTGTCTTGTGAGTTTTTTGTCCTCTCCTGCTCTCCGTCCTCTTCTCTCATGCTTGCCTGGTTTTGAATTTAGTAAGAGAATTCCTGAGCTTGTTCTTGAAACAACTAAAACAGTGGTTGTTTGGAGATGCCACTAACATGACTTGGAGGAGTCATGCGGTATAATAAAAATATTGAAGAAACCGGAGAGACATCGGCCTGCTTCCAGCGATCTCTCCCTTAATTATAACATTTAACTCTCCCTTCCCTCTGTAGCTGTTTCATTTCCTCGGCTTCCAACGTACAGTGTTACGATTGTGGGCTGTGGATGTGCCTCCACAAGCTATTACACTCTGAAGGGTGCTTTTTATATATAAAAAAGGCTGACTATTAGTGCTCTTCCCACCTCACCTCACCCCCACCCCGCCACTTCTGCTTTATGTTTCTAATGTTATAGTTCTAAGATTTAAACAGAGCAGATTGTGGACTCTTGGAGCTGTCAGACAGTGGGGGGAGGTCATTCTGGGCAGCGTTTGGAAGCCTGATGGACATGGCACTCACAGAACTTGCAAGCTGCGGTACAGTTAGTGTAAATAATATTCTCAGCATTAGTGACCTTCATGCTTGAGTTCAATTGCAGTGACTAGGAGGATTTAAACATAAAAGAACTCCCAAGTATTCCATAAACAGAAAGCCTTTTCTTTCAGCCACGGAGCTAAGAGAAGCTGCGTTAAGCTAAACATACACTGCTGGAGTTAGGACCGAGAGCTGTTGTCATGGTGATGTGTGGAGTCTCTTAAAATGCCATATGCAAACTGGTTTTCCTCTCATTGGCTTGGTTATCCGTAAGGATTTTCACATATGGCCTAGACACAGATGGTAGCTTAGGCCTCGATTTTTCTGTGGATGTGGCTCTTGAGCGTCTTTTAGTTGGTGAGGAAAATACGAGAGAGAGAGAGAGAGAGAGAGAATATAATGGAAATGGAAGGGGAAAGTCCAAATGTCACTGTCCAAGCTCTATGAAGTGCAAAATAATTGTGCATAAATGGTGAAAAGGTTAGGCTTTACAAAACTTATTTTTCGCAATGGTGGGAAGTTAGTAGCACAGGTAAGGTCTTTAAAAGTGTAATAGTTTAAAAGTTGTCAATGCTGGTTCTCACACTTGATTCTTCCCCCCTCTCTCAGCGAGTTCCAGGTAAAAGCACTTCCCCATGGGAAACTAGGTAGAGGCTACCACAGCAACGGGTGCCCAGATAAACACAGCCCTGACAGTGCCTGCTCCGTGGATTACAGCAGCAGCCGCCTCTCGAGCCCTAATGAAGGTGAGATATTTTAAACTATTTGGACTTGTGCCCCACCCCCATTCTGAAAACTTCAGCAAGATGCTAAGTTAGCAGGGACAAGAAGGAGTTAAAATGAAATATATAAAACCAAAACAAGTACCATACCAGGCCAGCTTAATCTTGGCCACCAGAAAGCATTCCAGATGAAAAGGTTTCACATGCTTCTGATACGTGTTTGAAATACTGGCAGACATTTGACTTTCTCTGATGCTCTCATTGCACCTTTGTGGGTGATTGAATATATTTCTTCTGTGGTACCTCCAGGTTTGCCTTACTGGGGGAACTAATATAAAGAGGCTCTCCTGGACCAGAGCTACATCTTGCAGCTGGTGCATGGCCACTGCTGCAAACAACAATCTCCTAAGTTTCTTTCCCTACCCCACCCCGAAAATATGTATATGCAAAATCCTAACCAGGATTTGCTCCTTTCTCTCAGGAACCCCGCCCCCTCACAAAACATTTAGAGCTAAACAACACCATTCCAACAAGAAACTCTCAACCACATTCCCAAATGGGCAAAGTGAGCTTTCCTTCCCCAATGCCAAACAGCAAGTGCAGTGGGCAGAGCCACAGAAAAAGGCAGCAAATGGAAGCAGCTCCTGGAATGGAAGAATTGAGAGCATGCTTAGAGTGCACTCCTGACTCTTCCTTTCGAATTTGGCATTGGAGCTTTACCTGTCCAACATCTGATGTCATTTGATGGACACAGGTGGGTGTGGTTTGGGCCAAACTGAATGAGGAGACCTGGTGGGCCAGTTTAGGTTTGAGGTTCTCGTATGGATTGACGAGTGGGGAGGGTTGTGGGAGAGGAGACTGACGTGTTCAAGCATCTGACAACTTATTGTAAGTACCCCATAGAAGGGTGGCATGTGGAATTCAGGGTTAAATAAATGGTGGGGTGTTAAAATAAATAAATCCCCCTCTCTGTATTAAACAAGAATTTATCAGGAGTCAGGAAAGGGGAAAGGCACCAGTTCTGGGTACCACAGTTCAAGAAGGATACTGACAAGCTGGAACGTGTCCAGAGGAGGGCAACCAAAATGGTCAAAGGCCTGGAAACGATGCCTTATGAGGAACGGCTTAGGGAGCTGGGTATGTTTAGCCTGGAGAAGAGAAGGTTAAGGGGAGATATGATAGCCATGTTCAAATATATTAAAGGATGCCATATAGAGGAGGGAGAAAGGTTGTTTTCTGCTGCTCCAGAGAAGCAGACACAGAGCAATGGATTCACACTACAAGAAAGAAGATTCCACCAGTAAGAGCTGTTCGACAGTGGAATTTGCTGCCAAGGAGTGTGGTGGAGTCTCCTTCTTTGGAGGTCTTTAAGCAGAGGCTTGACAGCCATATGTCAGGAATGCTTTGATGGTGTTTCCTTCTTGGCAGGGGGTTGGACTGGATGGCCCTTGTGGTCTCTTCAACTCCAGGCCACCTTTTCCCTGTTTTACTTCCCTGAACTCCCACCATTCCTACAAAGGAATAAAATGCTCCAAGTTCAGGGCCAACCACAAACCTGAACCCTTTCCCTGCAGTACTATAGAGCAGTAAAGGCCCCAGGAGTAGGAAAGGGGTAAAAGAAAAGTTCTTCTCTTCTCCCCCCCCCCCCCTGTATGAATACTTGCAAAATTCTTCTTCTTACGGGATAACAGATACACTCCCAACATTTTGTTGCAGATCCCCCTGTGCAATCTACTGTACATTGTTGTGCAAGTTACGTTTGTGTCATGTTTTCCACTTTAGATTCTGAGAGTACAGAACCTCTCAGTGTGGATGGTACGTCCGATCTGGATGAACAGGTGGGAGAAGAGGATGAGGAGGATGTCAGCCCTGGTCTGTTGGAAGGAGATGTCCCCAGGACTCCAGATCAGGAGAAGTTCCTCAAGCAGCATTTTGAGACCCTGGCCAGTAACGGTGAAAAGGGTACATTTTCAAAACTCTTGACCTTTTTGTGATGTTCCCAAATCTACTAAATGTACTTTAGACTCTCAGTGTGCCACCTGTTGTGACTCTCCTGTGGTATTCCATTGGTAGAATAGAGAAAATAATGAGAAGTGGGGCATATAAAACCTGTAGCACCTCGTGTAAGTTTGGTAGCACAATGAATGGAGCCTTGTCAAAATGGCAGCTTCCTTTTTTTTGCTGACCTAGGGAGAAAGTAATACAGTACTGGCTTGACTCATCTGTTTGTGGTGGGAATTGAGTAGAAATGCAGTGGCCCCTAGTGGTAGACGTTGGCATGTTAAACGTTGTGATGAAGAGTAGAATTGTAAGAACAAGAGTATCTGGCACCTTAAAGACTAACCAGTTGATTGTGGCATAAGCTTTGATGGACTAGAGTCCACTGCAATTCATTCATTCATTCATTTATAAAATATTTATATGCCACTATGTCATTAAAAACATGTATCAAAGCAGTCTACAGCAACAAAACTGTACAATGAAAACCTCCTAATTTGTGTACATTTCCCCCTTTTTAATTCGTAGGTGGATCATGTAGGACCCTGGAGAGAACAGAAAACAGTATTTCTTCTCGCTTTCTGTCTCAGTCTCCTGCTCTCAGGTAGAGTCACAGTTTTCTTTACTGCTGGATAGTCCGGCCTTGCTTTGGCTCAGGCATGACAACCTCATTTCTTGAACTTTCTGCTCCTGGTGCACCTTAGCAAAAAAGGCTTGCTCTTATGAAGAGCCAGATCTTTTTTTCTATAAAAAGACTGTGTCTGTTTTGGGAGGGTGATTTGGAAAAGCCCAGGTACCCCAATGTTCAATCATGGTGGCTGTCTTTGCTTCTCTTTCTTCAGTCTCCCAATGAACTTCACAGCTGTGTCGATGAATCCATTTTAGCTGATATAAGAACTAAATTTTGCCATGTGATTTACTCTTCATCATTTATGCGCTTTAAAAAAGATTTTGCACTTCATTAAGCTTGGACAGTGAAAAAACCTTATTCAGTCTTGCTTTACCAATGAGCTTTAATCTGATTTTCTTCCATTAGCAAACTCCTTGTTTTGCTGACTAAGCTCCAGACACTGCATGACTTTTTTTTTAATTGTTATTTCAGGGACCCTGTTAAATCTGATGGAGGTCAGAAATGGTGATCTTGTGTATTAGAAAAGGGCGTCTATGAATGTTAAGGTTTACTGAGCACATGGTTCTGGTTTTTTTTTTTGCTAAAGTAGCAAGCAGAAGATCAGTCTACCCTGATTGCCTACAACTGTATGCTGAGGGCTTTAAGTTAGTGCTAACATCCTGGTTTTCAGGTAGAAGAGGAGACTGAAAAGCAGGCACAGATATCCCATGAGTAGTACAGGTCTCTTTCTCTAGAGAGTTTAAGTGGACAAAAGTGAGGGCCGGAATCCAGTAGCATGCTGAGCTGAGAAAACCTTAACCCTGATTATAACTATAGCTTATCTTCCCTTGCTGAAACCTCTCCGTTTCCCCCTTTTCACTTAACCCTCCTATATAGTAGTCTTGTCTTTGATTAGTCTATGTTCACCTTACATCCAAGGGGAAAATGTGTTTGTATGATGATTTTGGCAGTAAGAGCTTGTCTTGATGGCTGTGTAGAATCATAGAAATGTAGGGTTGGAAGGGACCCCTAGGGTCATCTAGTAGTCCAACCCCCTTAAATGCAGGAACCACAGCCCCAAATTAGCTACACAGTACTGTTTTATTTTTATTTCAAATGGTGATGGTATTGTGACCTTATATATCCTGCCCTGTCTTTGTCTCTATAGGCAACTGTCACTTTCTTCATCAAATCTGGTATTGGATCGGAAGCCCACTGAGTTGCCTGACTTTCCGAAGCAAGTTTCTGCTGATCTGCTGAAAAATGGGCTTGACCACCAGAACATGGCCCTGGAGAATGGCATCTTCCAAAATGATGTTAATTCATTTAGATCACTCTATATGCAGAGAAAGAGGAAACCTGCGTTAGAGATCAACAGGGGTCCTGGAAGACCACCTGGGCCTTTCCCCGATAGTGATGGGGCAGTGGTGATGAGGAAATCCCAGTCAGTTCATGACCTTGTTCATAATGGTAAGGAAGTGGCTGGGTATTGTGGAAATCATTAAAAGCAAAAGGCCTCCAAAATAGAAAGCTGCCCAGCATTGGAGATGAGAGCCAATTATCTACCAGCTTTAGAGGTGGATGGGGGATAGTCCTTGTCAACACCAAAGGCACCTCCTCTATGCCTCGTGGGTGGCCTGAGCTGGAGAAATGCAGAAATAATTGCTGTCACTGGTGATGGCAAGAGGAGGACTTAACCTGCTTCCTCTGGAAAGCACAAATTGTTTAAAGGTGTTAGAGATACTAAGAGCAATCCACCTGGAAATTCTTTAACGGGAACTCAAGCAAAAGTCATGGAATCACCATTTATTTCAGTGCAGCTTGTGCAGATAACATTCCTAGTGAAACTCTCCCACTTACTGCCTTAGTGTGGTTTTGCATGCATAATTGGGGCTGCTTTTACTTTGTGTGATGCTCTGCATCAATCAAAGGAGCATTCCACACCTACTTTTATTAATACTCCTATGATTCCCAAGCCATCGTTTGTAGCCCTCTGACTTCTTTTCGCTGTAAAGGAAACACATTTTTTTGCAAATACGAGGTGGCGTTTGCAGTAATCCCTATCACACAGAACAAAGGTTAAAATAGTCCATGCAGTGCTATCTCTGGTCACATATTGAGTCAGAAATTTAGACAACAGGGTGTCTGGGACATGGGGCAGTTGCTCAAAATGATTCCCTGAACATAGTTGTTTTGTCTAGTGCTTCATCCTGGAGCCTGAAGTGAAATAGTAATGACATTAAAAAGCTGGAGCTATTTTGATTGTCTCCAGACCAGTGCACTTATTTCTTCCATTTCCACAGATAAGGTTCCAGGAGTGATGCCTTCTGCTAGGCAACGTCCTCAGACCCTAATGGTAGGTGAGAAAGATCCAAGGTCCAGTAGCTGTCGGGTTCTGTCTGCAACTCTATTGAAGACAGATGGCTCCAGCTCTCTGCAAGCCAAAGACAGCAAAGCTGCAAAACCAAAGTCCTACATGAGCCCCACCACCAGCTTCATGGCCAAGATGTCCCGCAGCGTATCTGTGGGAGAGAATCTGTGCCTTGGCGACTCTGCAGAACACTTGGCTGAGGTGAAGGTCAGCCCACAAGTACCAGAGAAGACACAGTTGAATCCTTTAGGGGACACTGAGAAGAACAAGCCGCTTGTGAAGGAGAATGGCCTCGTGAAACCTCCTTTTCAGCAAGCTACAAGTTCTTCATCACCCAAATCCTTTCACAGCAAGCTAGCTGCTTCTAACCGGGCCCATTTGATCCTTGACATCCCCAAATCTCTGCCTGACAGACCGACTTTGGCTTCTTTTTCACCAACTGCCAAATCAAAACCACTGCTGGAATCTCCCCAGTCACCTGCTGGCACTGGTACAAAGAAGCACTCGTTTCCTGAAGGATGGGCCTCCAAGCTGGAAAACCAACCAGCTATGCCACTAGGCCTTGGTAAAAGTAGCCCAGCAGGTCCCTTTACAGAGACTCTAAAAGAGAACCGTACGTTGTTGAGGACCCAAGTCCAAGTCCAGCTTGAACCGGGGGCTACTAACCCCAAACTGAAAGAGTTTTCAGATGGCCTGCACCCAAAATCTCCAGAATACAGACCACTGAGATGCAGAGAGATAATTGGCAGCACTGATTGTGTGCCGGAGAATCAGCTTGAGCTTTGCTCACGTGAACCAAGCAGGCCAAGGTCTCCCACAACTGTGGCAGCCCTGGCAGAGGACTCAGGTGTGCACGGATACCCATCTCTAATCTTCTTCCCCCTTCTGTCTCCTGTCTTTGTGAATCGCTTCACACTTCCATCACATTTCTTTACGTCCAGCTTCTGGCCTGTCTCGTCCTGTCTGCACCTGTCTCGTTCCATAAGCCATCCTTTCAATGGTGAGACATTTCAATCTGGCATTCATTTTTCCCCCCTTTTCTGTCCTCAGTTTCTGCTTCCAGTTTGTCTTGTGTTTTGTGTTAGTGCCAGCAAATGTTGTGGCTCAAGTGACAATCTGCTTGGTAGGACTAGCACAAGAGTGAATATATAGTTTTAAAGTAAAAACTGTGCCCTGGGGGAAGGAAAACCTTTGCCTGACTTTCAGTGGTAAGATTACTTACCATTTGTTTCACAATCTTCCATTGATCATTGCCAACAGGTCTTCCTGTGCTCACTTGTAAAAAGGAAAATCCTGGACCGACACTAATGAGAGAAGGAACTCATTTATTATATATAGAGAACATGGCTGGCAAACAAACCTGGCCAATGTGTAGTTGCTTTGCTACCCTTAATATACTATGTGGGTATATTAGCTGAGTTAAAAACTGCAAGTTTTATTCAAGGTACCCTTACTTATTTTAAATGTGCAGCCATTGCTGCTGAGGTGTGGAGAAAACCATGTCTGGAGCTTGTGGAAGTACTTACCTAAATTCCCACTGTTCTCAGGTTTTCCAAACTGCTCCAGAGTGAAGTTTTGGAGTCCAGTTCTCTCTTGGAAAGATTTGCCCGCAACATGTTTGGTTAGTTAGCTAACAGCAGCACAGGCCTTTTCTCAGTTGCATTTGATGGTTGTATTCCATACAATGCATGGTCATGTACCACAAGCCACCCTGAATGTTTTTTGACTTGGTTTATATTGAAGATCACCTGAAATAGAATCACTTTAACAGGAAGGGGCAATTAACGTTTTTCCTAAGATGTAGCATGTTTCTTTACCGACACACCCTCAAATGGGTAAGATGTGAAACATGAAGAGAGAGAGAGAGACGCTCACTAGAGTATGTTAAAAAGAAGTTTGATTTTTGTTAATATTCTGCCATCTCTGAGCAATGAAGGCAGCTAACAACCAATAAATCTACAAGACATCATAAAAGGCATCAAGTAATTAATAAAACATCACAACATCCCTAAAGATAAATGTAAGCTCAGTGTAAAAAACAACAACCTCAAACCCTTTCCCATAAAGTATCATCAACATAAAACAGCATTTAACAAGTCCATCTGAGTGACTGTTTTTCCTGTGTCAGGCTGTGCAGTTAATGCTGCGCAATTAATTCCATAAAATTGGTATTGCGGCTAATGTAAAAAGTGCTGCAACCAGATGAATAAAGGCTCTGGGCAATATGAGGGATGGATGAGAAACTGAGTTCTAATATTCTGTTCTGCTATTAACTTGCATGTAACTTTGGTACAAAGTTACCTAAACATCTGCTCTCATTCTTTCCCCATCTGCTGGATGTGCACATACTTCTCACTGATAACAGTACGTTGAGATCTATGAAGGAAAATGCTGTGGGATTTAAAGTATGGCTACCCAAACAGCCGTATGAAATTCATGTCTGAAGGTTCATGCACACGGCTTCAGAAGTTTTATAGCTCTCATTCATCTATTTAAATAATTTTAGCAACTTGCCTGTGTGTGTTTATGCACACATGCTGGCATTCTTTGATTTCAACAGAATATAAATGCATAATAATCAATGGGAGAAATCCGCAGACAATAAGAAGAGAACAATTTGTGTTCTGATTTAGCAAGAGTAATAGACAAGATAATGGAAGAAAATGTATTCTCACTGTAAATTAACAAGAAGATGAAGACCATGTGGATCTGAGGTGTTAGCTGCCACCATTAACCTTTAATGAACCAACCCCTCTCCTTGTGTGCCCCCCCCCCAATTCAGAAACCCACAGAACTTTTGTTTTAACTTGTTATTTACTAGGAGGATTTTTAAGTGGTTCTCATGTGAGTTATGATACAGGAGGACAGAATAAAGGTCGAATCATGCCTGTGTATGTGTATCCCACTTGTATGTCTATCATCTTTGTCTCACTACATGCCTTCAGATGTCCGACCCTGCTTGGTTTATGAGTTGGCAACCAAGCAGACAAAGTTGCCTGCCTTTTAAATAAGGGCAGGATAGCAATGTATTGCTGAAATGTGCTTCCCTCAATCATCCCTCTACCCCATGTTGTTTCTCACCCGTACAAGTTTTATAAAAGAAATGTGCTTCTTTGTTGCCTGTTTGAATTATGTTTCCTAATGAATAGTTAAGTTCTTTGTTTAGGCAAGTATTTCCCAGACTTCTAATAACACTGTCACACTGCTTTCTTAATTAAATTTGGAGGTAGACTTTTACACTTGCACTTCAGTTTAATTTTGGAGAGTATTTCCGTCCTCAGAGGAATCTACCATGTGTTTCCTGCTTGTACTGTATCATGCTTGGGATCTGCCTCCTGATTGGAAAGAGGCAAGTCTGGAGCAATGGTTGGCAGCAGAAATGCGATGTGCAGTCTCTCATGATGGCAGGAAATCATCTGTATCTCTAAATACGGAATGGTTTGAATGATTTAATCACATATGATGCAGAGTTGTGGCAGAAATTCCTGTTACCATTGAAGGATTATTTGGAAGGAGGCTAGGTCAATAGCACAGTGAATGGTGCAGCGAGCAGCCTCCCTTTGGGATGGCTCAGGCATAGGCAACCTTTGGCTCCCAGATGTTTTGGAACTACGATTCCCATGATCCCTAGCTAACAGGGCCAGTGGTCAGGGATCATGGGATTTGTAGTTCCAAAACATCTGGGAGCCAAAGGTTGCCTATGCCTGGATGGCTGCTTTGGCTTCACAGGAACTTTAAAACTATGAAGCTAATTTCTCACAGCACATGTTTTTAGCAGCCAGAGAAAATGTGCCACTGAAATGCTCATTATATCTCTGGGGGGAGAGACATTCAGGTGCAGCTATAGAGAATGCCCTCTTCCTGGTTGCCACTAGGTGCAGCAATGCAGGCCACAGCACCACTAAGACTGGCTTCCTTGAAAGGCTTAACAACTTCTCCTATGAGAGAAGTTGCTCTCTATTCATGTAAGTGCATAGTATATAATGAACAGTCTCATGCAAGGATTTAAAGAACTATTGAGATGGGTGGGGGAGGCCAATGGCTAGATTCTCTGCAGGGTTTTCCACCGCCTCAGGACAGTGGGCAGGGCTGGAATGGTACTTGTGTCCTACTTAGCGCCTTTGTATTCTGTCTCTCCCCCCCCCCACCCCACAGGAGGCTCTTCAGTCAGCATTGAGCAATGCAAGCACGTTGTGTCTGAGCTCCAAGACAGTATGCGCAAGGCCATCCATCTATACCATATGGTAAGTCGCACTTTCATTCCAGCTGGTCACTTGGATCTTAATGCTTATATGTGATTACAGTATCTATATTAGACAAATTGGAAACATGGTTAAGACTGCAAGCAAAGATCCTCTAAATTTTCGTTCTGGAGCAGATACCTGTGTACTTACAAGCCCTTTGGGTTGTTGTGTGGATCACCATTCTGGGGCAAAGGAATGCTTCCAGATGGGAGTTTATTGTAGAACAGTGTTTCTCATGTGCACAGGTTTTTTTGTTTTTGTTTTGCAGTGGTCACACAATGTTGTTGTCAAAATGCCAGGCGCGCCGGCCCTTTATACATTTTAATCCATATTTTCCATTTCTGTAGAAAATCTGATAAGTAAAAACAACCCATTGTATACCTGCAGAACCTTTGTCTTCCCAGGGTTTAAACTCAGCCCAAAACTTAGTGAGACGCTGACCCAGCATAGCCATTCCCAGTTCAGGTGTTACAGAGAGACAGAGCTTTCAATGGTTGGCTTTCAATAGATGAGTCAGCAAAAGTGTGATAATGATGATTGAATCTTACTGTTTTAAATTGATTTTGATTGGGGTTGCCAGCAAGAAGGTAAGGTATTCTCATGCATGTATGAGAATCTCTATGAGGCACAAGAGCTTTCGCACACTTCATATACAAATAGATAATTCAGACTTGCTTGGTACAGAGCATTAATTCAACATGGTAGGGCCTTCTCAGTAGTGGTTCCTCATTTGTGGAATCCCCTCTCTAGTGAGGTGTCTCTGTCACCCTCATTTTTAACATTCAGGGGAAATGTAAAAACATTTACCCAGGTGCTTGATGCCTGGAAGGTTCCTGGCAGCCCTGAAATTATCGGCTGGGAGGGCTTGTGATTGCAGTTAAATATGTATTCAATATGTATTGTTTTATCACACCTTTAATCACTTTGGTATTTGCTGCCCAGGTAGGAAGTGTAGGGTATAAATCAAATGGAGAAACAAGCAGACAACATGTTTAGCAATTTCCAATGCTTGAGACTGATTGGGAGAATGTGCTGAAAGTTTTGTGTTGATATTTTTAGTTTCTTGCAGGAGAGTAGATGGAATGGGAGGAAGAAAAGCAACAGGAAGGGCAATGGGTCAGGTGTGAGGAGTAGCTGATATGACTGTGGTCACTGCTGCTTGAAGTGAGAAGTCCATGCTTCTCCCAGGTTCTTTCCTATACGAGAAAGAGGAGGGATTACAGAGATTGAAGTTAGGGACCCTCAAACTCTACACTTATGATCTCAGCACTGGACTTTGTTGTTTTCATTGCTACCAACCAGAAGCCTTCAACACAGGGCAGGGTGTGCTTCTAAAATAAAAAATACTGCTCACCTCCACCCCCACTTTTTTGCAGGTGTCTGCTGACATGGAGTCTTCAGCCGATAAAAATGAGATTGCTGGCCTCTTGACTGATACCTTCTCTGTGATGAAAAAAGAACTAGATTCCCTGAAGGATGGGAAAGAACTTCAAAGGGAGAAAGAAGTGTTGGCGAAGCCACATGACCCAACTGTAATGCCAGTCAGTGAGGGAAGTGGTTCCACCTTATCCAGTCCTCGGCATTTTGGAGATGAGCAAACTCTTGCTTTGTTGGAACAATATTCAGAGTTGTTGCTGCAAGCTGTTGAACGACGTATGGATAAAAACTGTAAAGAAGAGTAGTTCTAAGAGGCATAAACATCTAATGAAGAAACTGACAGCAACACAGGGAAAACTAACATAGTGAAAACCTGGAATGACTGCTATCATTGACTTTTCTCCAATGGTGAAATATTTTTTTCCTCAAGCAGTTCTGTTAAGAGGGGGTCATTTTTATGGCTTCCAGAAATGTGCTGGTCACAGTACTAATCTTTCTGTGCCCCCTTCTCTCTCTTTTCTTTTTCTTTTTTGGTGGTGTTAAGAAAACCTTATTGGAAACTTTATTCCAGCCAAAACATTTAAAACAAAAATTCCTACAGGCTCAGTTGACTGTGGCTCAGCCTGAAATTGCTGACTTGCTGGAAAGATATTGAGATGGCACCAGTCACTCCCTCTGCAGGGCTGTCTCGATCTATGTACAGTGTTAAAAAATTATTTATTAATTTATTTTTATGACTATTGCTCTAAACTTTTCACATGCATTTTGTAGCTGTGACTGTTTCCATGTCTTTCCCACAAGTTTTGTTGCAGTAAACATACTATACTAGTAGATTGGCAGGCAGAATTTCTGAACTACTTTTTGCTGCAGCCTGCCTCGCTGAATTTTACTCATAGGTTTTTTTGCTTTTCTTTATAAAAAAATACACTCTTGTTCTCCCTGTTTTGCCTTCTGTTTTAAAGAAAAACCTATGCTATATACCTACACCTGCACTTGCTTCCAGAGGACAGCACACCCTTTGGACCAAGCTACGGAGATTTGTTACAAGACTGTTTGCAAACATGAATGCTTTTGCAAGAACTGTACAACATTTTATATAAAACCTGACCTCTACACTAAGGAGTTTTTTTTAATTGAAGAATTGTTATATTCTATTTATAAAGTTATAATTAGAAGTGGTGTTCAAGTGGTGTTGTATACTGGGCTCTTCAGATGATGTTTTTGGGCGGTGGGGGGGGGGAGACAGGGTTGCTACAGCATTCATTAGATAAAAAGTTTTAGTTTAATTCTAGCAAAAAATTAAAGAAATTTGTCCGTGAAGAGAGCCTGACACCCGTTTTTAAGTACTGTTCAAGTGAAGCATGAGATGTACCCAAGAGGGAGACCCATTTTATGTCTTCATTGCTAAAACCAGAAAACTACCAATTAATTGTGACTGGACAGAACATTTAGACAGTTGTGATGTAACTATTTTCATTTCCTTTTTTGTGATTAAAAACAAAGCAGGTCAGTGGGGTGGGAATGAGACTGCATGGAGTTTTATTGTGTTCAATGAAAACTTCTTGCCATATTTTTCCAAACTCATTAGTCCATGGCTGTGGCTCTCAAATTGCTATCCTAGAAGGTTCTTCTTTCATTTAAACCCCCCCCCCCTTACTGAATTATCAAACCATATTCCCAGAGTACTAGTTGATAAAAGTATTTCAGAAATGGCTATCCTACCGAATTTTTTGAGCTATTCTTTCTGGTCAAAAAACAGTTCTGCATCCACTATTGTCCATCTGATCATCTGACTAAATTGCTTTGATGACCTGGGTCTTTTTCATCGGCTTTCCCCCTTGCACTTCTCATGTGGGATTTTTCATTCACTGCACTGTAGGACTGGGAACCTTGCAGCGTAGCTTCTTTTCTGGGACTGGTTGGCTCTCATAATATATTATAGAGGGACATATAGATCAGCCAACCACCCATAAATTAACTGCAAGATTAAGGACCTGGAATGTTGTTTTGTGCTTTTTACTATGTCCCTCCCAGAACTTCCTGGCAGTATTGCTCTCTCATATACTTTTCTGAGTGGCAGTTAAGATACATTCACCAGAATGGATATTCTGCTACTGTTTTCCATCCATGAGCGAGCATGAAAAAGAGCAATGTCTATGGCAAAGGAATAGGACGGTCAGATGAAAGATACTCCTTGGACATCTATTAAACGAAAATTGAGATGGCTTTTTTGGTTTCTGAGTGTACATGCCAGGAAAGGTCTTAGGAAACATAACTTTTATTTCCCTGTTCACATTAGGCTGTGAAAAGTGTTCAATGCTCAGGAAAGTTTCCTGTTCTGAGACATACATATACTCAGGGTAGAAGAGCCATACTTCCAACACACACATCTTGATGATATTGAAGTTCTTTGTGTTGATTTAACCTCCAAAGTTGTCAAATGCATTAGTGTGACAGCGGAATCAAGATGTTGATAGACAAATACCTCAATGCTTATTGATACAGTTACCCAGTAGATGATTCCTCTGGGTTTCTCTTGGGTGAAAGACAATAACAAACAAAGTTCAATGTTACTGTCCAAACGTTTCTGCAAAATAATTTTCTTCAAATTACTTGAGCACTGTATTCATGGATCAAGGTGGAAAATGGGTGTAGAAATGAACTAGCACTGTGGTCTTGAGTAAGTAGATATGCAAGAATGTATGGGCAGGCCTGTAGTTTTTAATATTACATGGAACAGAACGGCCAAGATTTCTAGAAAAGTAGTAGTAGGGAAAGGAATCTTTTTGGTTCAAAGCGGAGAGTATGGTTCCTTTGAAATGGTTCTTATGCAGGAAAGAGGCAGAACATAGTTAAGTAGAACTGAGAATGAATTTTATGTAAATTAAAAGATGAGAATTGTTAGGTGTTTCCTTTTAAAAAAAAAAGGAAGGAAGGAAGGAAGTATTTTAATGTGCCCTTCATTTCCACTATTATATCCATGAATTGGGGAGGGTTTAGGAGTGACTATCCTCAGTCAGCCAGTTGTCTAAAACCATTTGGTGTGCGTTAGCTTCTTAGCTATCTTCTTTTCTGTCCCAAGGATTTGTTGCTGAGAAGAAACAGGAGGAAATACTGTTTCCTCTTAAGGAAAACACTTTGATAGTTAAATGTCAGCCTGCTATACTTTTAGTTTTGAACTGCATGTAAATTATTTGGCTTTATTATACATGTTCGCTGGCCCTATTAGGAAACTTCAATACATATCTAAGGGTTGTGGAAACAGAAATGCATGTAGTATCTGAACCTGGCCCACTTCTACTGATTTTTAATGTTTGCATGCAAATTAATGTATTAAGGTAAATGGAGAAAGTATGTACCATGAACTCATCACTGATGCCATGCTGACATATTATATTCATGCTTTCTGAAATGTTTCTGTACAGTGTAATTTACATTTTATTTTTTGTGTATGCTGTTTCCTTTTTTCAAGGAGAGTCCTTAGAAAAGAGAACAAATACCTGTACACTTGAATGGGACAAAATGGCCTCTCATTGTTTCTACAGAAACACAGGAGACATTTGAAAGCCAAAATTGTGTTTACACCAGCTATTGGTATACGCAACTGGTGCTACAATATATGGCCATTTTGTTATTACCCCTGCCCCCTTTTAATCCAAACCTTTTCAGTGACACCTCTAATAGTTGGGCCTATTAGAAAGGATTAGCTTCCTCTTTTGCTCAACTGATCCAGAATAAATTTCTTTCTGCAAAAAGAGTTACCGTTATGGCCAGTGTATGCATCTGAGCATTTTAAACAATGTTGTTGCATATCAACACAGAAGCTAAGCCACTGGACCTCCAGTAGCATCCAGTATTTTTAATTTTTTTAAATAAATAAATAAATCAGTTGGAGGGGTGAATAGCTAGCTGCCTTGTGCACCTTCAGGCAGGTACTGTTGTGACTGCTCTTTCTATAGATACTATAATATCCAGAATCCCGTATTGTTTGTATATTATATTCTGGAGCTGGGCTGCTTACATATTGAGTTAATCTGCTGTAGATCACAGACTGTGATGCATGGAGCAGCAACTTAAGGAATAAGCCATGTCCACTCAGCATGTCTAAGTTAAGTCTAGGCACCAGATAAACATCCCTTTTACCTGTGTTATTTCAACACTCCCTCCCTATTCTCCGCTTGTTTAAAAGGAGATAACAACCCTGAAACTTTTTATTTATAAATGTGTGTTTTCTACCTTGGCTTTAAGAGGGGAAAAAAATCTTTTAAAATGTCTTCTTTTTTAATTATTTGAAACAATTGTTTTATGTTTGTGGGGGTTTTGCACTGTGAGCCACCTTTCTGGGGCTATTTTTAATTCTGTATTCATTTGTACTCTCCGTCTTAAGTAGTTTCAATAAAAAAAGTGTGAACCTTTGTTACTAAGCTGTCTTCATGCTGTTGCTCAGTGTATTGCCTTGTTCCATTTTTATAGTTTATTAGGGTTTTCCTTGAGTGCTCACCGGAAGGACAGATCGTGAAGCTGAGGCTCCAATACTTTGGCCACCTCATGAGAAGAGAAGACTCCCTGGAAAAGACCCTGATGTTGGGAAAAATTGAGGGCACTAGGAGAAGGGGACGACAGAGGACGAGATGGTTGGACAGTGTTCTCGAAGCCACCAACATGAGTCTGACCAAACTGCGGGAGGCAGTGCAAGACAGGAGTGCCTGGCGTGCTATGGTCCATGGGGTCACGAAGAGTCGGACACGACTAAACGACTAAACAACAACAACAAAACAACAACAACAACAACAACAGGGTTTTCACATTCTTATAGCAAAACAGTTCTGTCCCTTCCTCCTCCTGGCCTTCCCTCCCCACTTGCTCTTTGTAGTACTGTAATAGGATTTTCATTTCTTCACACAGTGGCTAGTAATAGGTGCTCTATTATTACAAACAAAAATTTGTTTCCATTAACCTGCTGCTCCTTGACCAGTGACTGAGGATTGAGGGCGCTATTGGGTTCTTGTTCTTGTTTTTATTTTTATTAGGTATTTTGTGGTTTTATATCTTGATTTTATTCTGTTACCTGCACGAGACCCCCCCCCCCGGGGTGTAGAATGGTATATAAATTCAATAAATAATAATAATTGACTGGATGTTTCAGCACCAAAATGTCCCAAGGTTCATGCCAAACTTGGAAAAAAACAACTTTGGCCTCAATCCTGGCTGGCCCTGACCACCACCACCTGGCAAGAAAGGACTAAATCTCCTCATGCATCAATGAAGTTTTTTTATTTTGTAGAATTTAGATGAGAAAAGAAAGCCAGAACCATAGCTGTCAAGTTTTCCCTTTTCTCCCGAGGAAGCCTATTAGCATAAGGGAATTGACCTTAAAAAAAGGGAGAACTTGACAACTATGGTATGGCCAGAACTGCCACTGACAGTGGTGAATTGTTCTAGGCAGCCAGAACCTGCAAGGACAGGAGGATCCCTGATGTATTTCTATTCTAAATTACAGCAAATATTTCCAAATGTGCAACTATACATATAAATCAGCATATGCACTTTTATGCAAATCTCTCCCCCCCCCGTGTGTGTCTGTTGCATTCCTTCTCTTTTGGTCCTGTGTGAGTTAGGGTTGCCATATTTCAAACAGTGAAAGAAAATTTGTTGAGGGTTGTTGTTTTTTCTTGCCAAATTTTGGAGTTTTTTGTTTTGCCTGGGGGGCTCCTCGTTTCGGTGGGAAACATAAACCCGAACCAGGAGAGCTTATTATCTTGACATGGTGGCAGGCGGAGCTCTCCTCTCGCTCGCCCGTAGGGAGGCGGGTCTCGTTTCTCCCGCGCCCGGCGAGGCAGGCCCTCTCCTTGGGCAGCCGGAGGAGGGCGGAGCGCGAGCCGGACCCAAACGCGGCTCGGGCGGCCCGAGACGCCGCCGCCGCCGCAGCTCCCGCCATGGCGGAGGGCGAAGCGGAAGGGGAGGCGCTGCGGGCGGTGAGGCGCTGCCTGGAGGTTTTCCCGGCCGAGGCAAGGGGTGAGCCCGGCGGAAGGGAGGACCTTTGCATGGCCCTTCGCAGGGGAAGGAGGGGAAGAGAGGGGGGCGAGCGAAATGGGCGGGCGAGGTTAATCGAGGGCAGTATTAATGTTGCTTCCCTGACAGGATTTCTATCTCGGAGTGCAATAGGGTTATCCGCGGCCGTTTAGGTGTTTGCCCGCAAAAGGGGGGGGGAGGCGTCTTGATTTACCATACCTCGCAGAGGTTCAAAGCGCACGATTCCCCTCGAGGTGTCTGGATTTTTCTACCCCAGCTCTCAATAGTGAAATATTCTGGACCCCAAAAAATGCACTCACTCGCCGCCCCCCTTTTCTTCTTACTGCTTTTGGGATTGTGAGGAAAGCCGGAGTTTATCTGGGGCATCCCCTTCCCGTTGCAGCGGCAAGCCTTCAGTAGTCTGGAAAGGGCCATAAGTGGTCGAGCACATGTTTTGCACGTGTGTTAGAGCACATACAGGGCCGGATTTAGGTTTGATGAGACCCTAAACTACTGAAGGTAATGGGGGCCAATGATGATGATGGTGGTAATAACAAATTTAGTACTTATACCTTGCCCATCTGGCTGGGTTTCCCCAGCCACTCTGGGCGGCTTCCAACAAGAAATTAAAAATATATTAAAACATTATATGTCCACCTGTCCTTTGTCAACAACAAATTGTAGCTGTTTTTTGTGTTGAATATATACTATATGGTAATTTATGGACCTAATAGGTATCTAAAGCCATTTATGTTTTTGAAATGTACATCCAGGTTCCCCCCTTTTAATTTTTTTTGGGGGCCCCCAAGAGAGTGGGGCCCTAAGCTATATCTTGGTTAGCTTATATGGAAATCCGGCACTGAGCACATATGTCAACCTGAGGTTCCTCTCCCAACCCCCCAGCCCCTTGGATAATTCAAATAACCAGCCACAGGTTCCTGCCAAATGCACACATGTGTCAGAACATGGCTGGCTTTGGGGCAAGATGCCCTCAGTGGGGCTTTCTGCCTGAGCATGCTGCTATTGCTACTGCTTGCCTCTTCCTCTGTGCCCAAATCTGCACAAGCCATCCAGAGAAAGGAGACTGCTAGCTACTGTATTCTTGCTCCTTCCACTTCTTCCTCAGACAGGGTAAAGAAACATGCATCAGAGATTGGCACTGGGTCCCCTACTAGGGCACGGACCTCAGCAAGCGCCCAATGATGCCATTGTTTGATGCCGGCCTTGTACATACAGTACAGTAAACCACAGGACATATCCTGCGGTATGCTGTGTGTATCGGTATGGAATTTGTATATTGTGTATCATGCGCAGCAGCCTTTAAGTTCAGGGGCTAAGCATGTCTACGGTTTCTTGTATCTGTTCTTTGAACGTCTGTACCAATATCTTAAGTAAGTCCTAGATGCCAGGTTCCTAACTTGTATATATCATATAAACACACGCTACCTCTAATTGCCAAAACAAATAAAACTAAGCTGAAACTAAGCTGAACAGGTATCTGCATGGACATAATCAACAAACCTTGCCTAACCCAACATTTTGAAAAGTGAAGCTTGTTGAGAAAGTCTCATTTTTGTGACTTAAAATAAGCTGCAGGCTAAGAGAACTTAAGAGCCCAGGATCTTTGCTCCAAGCGAATATGGTAATAAGTTCTAACCAATGTTTGGTTTTGGCTTATGACTCAGGGTTTGTTTGTAGGAAACAAAACCATGAATCTGGGTTCAGATGTAACTCTTAAGCCAAACTATGGCTTTAGCTGTCAACAGCACGGCAGCAACAGGAGTAGGGGAGGAGTGAAGTGTCCACAATTTTAGCCCTGTGCACCAGCTTGTGCATTTGCCTTTAAACCATAGTTAAGATTAACTCTGACATGTGAATGAGGCCAGTCCTTGAAATGGTAGCACAATCATTCACAGAAGTGTTTTTTTCTTTTGCCTGAACAGAGTTGAGTTTCACAGATTCTGTGCCATATCTTGATAGCCTTCCATCCCCCTTGGAGTTCTATCGGGAATGGGTGTGCCCAAACAAGCCATGTATAATTCGGAATGCAGTCAACCATTGGCCAGCTCTGAAGAAGTGGACATTAGCGTACCTGAGGTAGGAATCTGCCTGGCAGTCCCTAGCTTCAAACATAAAGCACACAGCATGGAAATACTGGAAATAAATTTATTGATGATGTTTCTTAAGAGAGTTGCCAGCAAAAACAAATCCCTCCATGAAGTCAGCTTCATGGGAAAATTTAGTCAGAACTGTTGGGGCTGTTTTATTTATTTATTTATTTATTTATTTATTTATTTATTTATTGAATTAGTATCCTAGTCTTCCTCCTGAAGGAGCTCAGGGAGGCTGTTATACATGAGGGAGCTGGGACCAGGGGTGGGAAAGTACGGTATTTCCAATTCCTGGGCACCAATATTAAGTCATTAGACACCAGGATAACCATTAAAAGGCAAAGGTGGCTTGTAGACCTGTAAGAAAATAATCCAAAATCCACAGCTGTTTATTAGGACCAACCAAAATATCACAAAATAGTGAGCAAGCTTTCAAGTTCTACATAGCTCTTTGTTAGACTTTATGTTACACAAAGCAAGGGGTTTGAAGGTGGGATGTGAGGGGCAAAAAATTAAAGTCCAAAAATTAGGCTGCATGTTGTAGCCATGAGGTCTGCATTTAGACTGCAATTTATTGCATAGTGGTGAACGTCTGATGTATTTTGGTGCAGGGAAATAATGAACTCCAAGCTGGTGAGTGTGGCAGTAACTCCAAATGGTTATGCTGATGCAGTTTATCAGGATTGGTTTGTTATGCCAGAGGAACGACACATGCCTTTCAGTGCTTTCTTGGACATTGTAGAGAAAAAAGTAACTTCTCCAGGGGTGTTCTATGTGCAAAAGCAGTGCTCGAACTTAACTGAAGAATTCCCTGAACTTATGGGAGATGTGGAGCCTGACATACCATGGATGAGTGAGGCAGTTGGTAAATATCAAAAGCTTAATTTTATCTATGTGTTGTGCAGTCCATTTAAATGCAGTCAGTGCTTACAAATGATCTAACAGTTTCAAGTTATGCACTTTTCTGCTGTTATTGCCTGCCTGCCCCAAAAAGAGATGAATGCTGCAGCAAAAATTCACATTCTGGCTTTGAAATGCTCTGAAACATTGCATAATTCATGAATTTGTAGAATGAGATGAATTGATGGCTTTGTAATTGTATGTGCAATTTCCATACAAATGCTAAGCTGTACAAATTGTGATGTACAGTACTTATGTTTACGTTGCAATGTAGCCGAAAAAAATTCCAAGTATGTTGGAAAATGTACTTGGCCAATAATAAATTATTCTTATTCTTCTTATTCTTATTCTTATAGATTAATAGACTTGGAGGATGAGGCAAAGGGAAGAATACTTTCCATCCTCCACCAGCAATTGTCACCACAGCAACAGCAAGCCTGCTTAAGATAGGAAGTTTTCTCTGGGAGCAGTGGGTCCTTTTTGCAACAAGACCAGAGGGTTTCTGCTTTTGTAGATACCAGATTCTTGGATAGGGTACCCCACTCTTGCAGGGAAGGGAAATGCAAAATCAGGAAAGAAATACAAAGACCTCAAAATTTTCAGACCTGTGCTTTACTGATAAACCCTGTTTAGGGAAGCTTTTAATCTTTAAGAAATTAGTGTATTTTAATATTTCTGTTGGAAGCCGCCCAGAGTGGCTGGGGAAACCCAGCCAGATGGGCAGGGTATAAATAATAAATTATTATTATTATAAATGTAAACGAGCATTTTAAATCAATTTTTTAAATAAAAAAACAACCCCAAATGTCTGTTCTTTAAGGGTGATCACTATATACATGGGAACTTTGCATCAGATTAACCTTCCTCTCTGGAATGGAAAAACTCAACCCAGAGCTGAATTAATATAATTGTTCCCTGCTGCTTTCATTGTCAGTATATACCTTTTCTTTAATGTGTAGGTGGGCCTAGTAGTCTGTCCTTCCATGCTTATTAATAAAGGATGATAAACTGATTTAGCAGAAAGTTCTTAATCTGGGGATCGTTCAGCGTAAGACAACACAAACTATTTTTCTCAGATTTATTCTTTTTTTCATATAGGAAAGAAGCCTGATGCTGTTAATTTCTGGCTGGGAGAATCTGCTGCAGTGACATCTTGTATGTACCATGAAATAAATGTATTCTTATTCTTATTGGCATTGAGGTCAAGGATGGGCAAAGATATCCCTTTAGAAAATTTGGATGTGTCTTCTGAACATCCAGCTATACTCTCTTAGTTGAATTTGGCTTTCCTTGAAGTTAGTGTAGACTGAGGTCTAGGGCTTTTTGCGCTCTATAATAACTGCATATCATGTTTGCTCCCCACATGGACCTTCATGCCACTAACTTCAATGCCAATCTGTCAATCTGAGAGATTTTAAGCAGAGTTTGGAAAATCGAATGCCTAAAATTTGGTGTTTGGTGTGTAGAGAAAAACAATCGCACCTAGTACTGGTATAAATGCAGATTCTTACAGCTTTCATACTACGTACTGCTAGTATTTTTAGCACTGACTGCATTAAAGATAAAGAAACTATCCTTCTCTTTCCCCAACCTTTCATTTCCTCCCTCCAATCTTAGTACATAAAGACCATTACGAAAATTTGTACTGTGTGATCTCTGGAGAGAAACATTTTCTGCTGCATCCGCCAAGTGATCGTCCCTTCATCCCATATGGTATGTATTCTGAGAAGTAGAGGGTGGTGAAGTAAGATGCATACTATTGTTATTTTGGGAGAAATTAGAATTAGGAGGAGGAATTTAGGCAACATTTTAATATGCAGCAGGGGGTCAGATTTCCTTTCTAACTGGAGAGGATTGCATCTCCTTCCAGCAGCTCATGACAGTGGGTAAAGGGTGGGGTCAGAAACAAAAGTGGGCAGAGCAATGAATATAAATTTTTGCTTTGTACAGCAGGCTAGTTTCTGCACACACCAATCTCTATCCACTATCCCGGCAAGCAAGAGGCATTATCAGAGTTCAAGGACACATTCCAGTCAGGAAAAATGCTGGGTGTGAAGCAAGACCAGTAAAAGAAGTGGCCTGAGGGGAGAGAGTTTGACTGGGGAGGGGGGCATGGCCTAAAGAGAGTCCCAATGGCTGGATAGAGAGTTCTGAGGGCCACATTTGGCCCCTGGGCCTGAGGATTCCATGCCTTTGCCCCTTTCTTGAAAAGGAGCTGAGGTGGGGACAACAATTTAAATCATTGTCATCCAGGATGAAGTCGTTCACTCAGGTTAGTTCACCATTTAAACCCCCTGCCCACGAAGTTGCTACTAACCATGGGAGGAATTTTAAAAAAGGCTTGTGTAATTTTTCCACTTTGTGGCTAGTAGCAGCAACAAATATGTGGCTATTTTTTAGGAAAGGAAAAAGGTAGGGAGGTCCAGTCATGTTAACTTCTGGATTGCCTTCAGGTTTTATAATGGATACTATGCTCAAAGCCAGTTCCCAGCAAGTGCCTGACTAAACTAAATTCTACCCCTATAATTTCAGTCTATACAGTGGTACCTCTACTTACGAATTTAATGCGTTCCGAACGCACATTTGTAAGTCGAAAAAAAATTGTAAGTCGAATCCCATAGGAATGCATTGGGAGAAAAAATTCGTAAGTAGAAGCAACCCTATCTAAAAATTCGTAAGTAGAAAAAATCCTATCTAAACCACATCCAAGAAGGCAGACGGAGCTCCATTCGTAAGTAGAAACATTAGTAAGTAGAGTTATTCGTAAGTAGAGGTACCACTGTATTTAATGCTTAACATTGACATTCTCTTTGCCTATGTTCTATGCCCCCTTCCAACAATTTTCATGCTTCACATTTCAGAATTGTATCCATCAGCAACCTACCACATATTAGAAAACGGGTCATTTGAAGTTGTGGATGACAAAGCTGCAGAGAAGGTAACTGTTTTTGTGTTAAGTACTATCTGAGGGCAGCTGCTAAGAAGGAATGAATGAAGTGTTGAGGCCTGTTTTGTTTTTTTTGGTTGGGCTTCTTCACAGCACACCTCTATTTGATTTTTTTGAATATTTATTTACTCTCTTTACTAAATCTGGTTTAAAAGGGTAAGAATGCTGTTGGCAAATATGGGTTACCTAATAGTTAGAAGGGAATACATTGCTAGATGTTTTTCAACTATTTGTCACCAAATATGGAAATTTCTGAAGGAATACAGCATTTCTCTTGTTAAATTGAGCATTTCTCTTGTTCCATAACCTTTCATCCTCATAGGTGCCCTGGATTCCATTGGATCCTTTAAATCCAGATCTAGAACGATTTCCAGAATATGCCAAGGCAAAGCCTTTGCGGTGCACTGTGAAGCCTGGAGAGATGTTGTATCTTCCGTCTCTCTGGTTCCATCATGTTCAGCAGTCACACGGCTGCATAGCAGGTGAGAGGAGTGTGGGGTGCACAAGCACACCAAATTTCACATGTCATGTTTCTCCTTCAAGATAGGTTTTGTGGTTCCTTCAGTCTACTATCAGTTGGGTTTCTTTATCCCATTTCCAGCCAGAATTAGCTATCTTTACATATAGGCTTGGATCTGGAGATCTTGTGGACAAAATTCTGCTTAGAGGAGACTTCTGCTAGTGGAAGGGTGGGGGAGGTGTTGAGCAGCATGGGAGATGATGCAGGAAGGTGCAAGGGGAAAGGAGAGTCGGCCAAAATTGCCTCCCATCAGAAAGAACTTCCTCTGGATCAAAGACTGTTCTGCACATGGAACGAGTCTTTGCATTTGTGGAACGGCAAATCGGGACCCAAGCTGTCGTGTTTGATTAGATGAAGCTTATAGAGTGTCAAGATAATTTGGGGCCTCAGTTGGAAAATTCAAATCTCTCCCTCCTTTTTCTTTTTACTAATTAACATGGGCCACAATTCAACAACTTTTGTGTGAACTCAGGTACCGGTAGAAGTTGCACAAGGGCATATTCAATTCATATGGGGCTTGTGCAGATTCTGTACTGTGGATCAAATATGTTCCTTTGTTTTATTTTCTGTTTTCTTACAAAATGTCCAAAATTGTTACTATAAAAAGCATCAGCACCACCTTGTGGTGTTGGGCTCAGAAGAGCATCCCGGCAATAATTAATTGTACTAATAGGGACAGTTGTTGATGTAGAAAAAAATTGATTATTAACCTGCTTTTTAATTTATTAACAAAGCCATAACATAAATTTGCACTTCACCAAAACCTCCATAGGTATATATTTTTTAGGATATTGAATAAATAAAATCAAAGTGAATGTTAAATGTGTTCTCAGTCTTACCCTGACCAATTGAAGGTAACTGTCACTAATTAATAGACCAGGACTACTAAACAAAATTGAAATACGTGAGAATAAAGTAGATTACTTAAAAGGGGTTTTAAATGCAAAATCATTTAAAGTGTCTGTTATATAAACCTGACATGTTAGGTCAGAGGCTTTTAAAATGTCCTATCCTTTGTAGATTTTTACACATTAATCTGCTTATTAACAACTCCTGCATATTTACAGAAGATTTCAGGATACATTGTAGGGCATATTCTCAGTTCATTTGAGGCACTGGTTATACCCATTGTCCTGTGCTAGGTAGCCAACACTCCACCTTGGCTCCAGGACAACCAGGAATGCAATTGAACACTAATGTGGAAGGTCATCAGATGGTAAACTGAGGCTAAAATAATAAGGCCACCCAGCAACAGCATAGTTGATCAGTGATTTGAATCCATGTCTACCACCAAGCCCCTTGGATGTCTTAAAATCTTTTCAGTTGTATTCTGTAGACCCATTGAAATGAATAAACCTAAGTCATATCCATTAACTTCAATGGACCTACCCTTGAGTAGGACTAATCCTGAATTCCACCTTTTATGAGGATCAATTTCTATGTTAAACTAGCAGTGCAGTAGCCATTGAGGTGATTTCAGCCATGCCAGAAAAATCCCTGTTTTTCAGTTGGTCACAATAACATACAGTCATACCTCGGGTTACGGGTTGAGCGTTTTCAGGTTATGGAGGCGTCGAACCTGAAATTACTGGAATGTGTTACTTCTGGGTTTCAGCGCATGCGCAGAAGCGCCAAATTGTGTCATGCACGTGCGCAGACTGTGGGTTGCGAACGCTGCGGGTTGCAATCATGCCTCCTGCACGGATCAGGTTCACAACTCGAGGTTCCACTGTATTCATTGGCTGAATAGTTTCATTTTCCATTGGCTACCATATTGCTACTGTGTAATGTATTAATCAGGTCTGAAGTTCTATGTCTTATTGAGATTGGGGCAAACAATGGAAAGAATTGTAGCTTTTGTGTTGAGCTGAATACTACCAAAATGAGTTTTTCCAAAGACAGATGATAAGTTATGTCATTTTCTTTTTCTCCCCCTCAGTGAATTATTGGTATGACATGGAGTATGATCTAAAATACTCTTATTATCAGCTGCTGGATTCTCTCACAAAAGCTATAGCACGGAAATCTTAGGGTCTTGGAACAGCAAACCTACTTATGTGGAACTACGGCTGGAATGTGAACAATTTAATAATGGCCTATTAAATCAAGACAAAAGGCAACTGCTTTGCTGCTGACAATTGTTTTGCTGTCACTGAAGCTTAACATCATGTGGATGTTCATGGCATTGTGGACAAAATGGCACCTTATATGGTGGTTTACCTTAACTAACAGTTGAGATCAAGCACTTGAGATGAATATCGCCTACACAGATGAAGCACATTTTCTAGATCTGTTTCAGTCAGGCTTCATGATGATGTAGTTCCTCTGGTGGAAAGTCCATTTCTGGAGATCGACAGGGCGCTAACTTGTCCTCAGTACATTAGATCATCTGTATTAATATTCTGGAGGAATATTACAGGGAACCAGGCAGAGGGCCTTCTTGGTAGTGGCACCCACCCTGTGGCAACACCCTCCCATCAGGTGTCAAGGAGAAAAGTAACCATACAACCTTTAGAAGACATCTGAAGGCAGCCCTGTATAGGGAAGTTTTTGATGTTTTATTATGTTTCTGTATATGCTGTATGGGCAGGGTACAAATAAAATCATCATCATCATCATTATTGGGCAGTAGTGGGCTGGATGGGGGTTAATAACCTGAAGTTGAATCAATAGAAGAGAGAAATTATGATAGCAGGCTGCTATTTAATGGGGGGGGGTTGTCTGTTAAGGATGTGGTCAACTCCTGCGGTCACAAGTGTTTGCAGGCGCAGCAACCACCAGGAGTGCTTTTTATCATCTCATCACTTACATAACCAAGATTCTGTTGGCTATACTCTTTCCTGGAAATATACTGGTGACCTCATGGATTGACTACTGCCATGTTTTCAGTGTAAATCTGTTTGAAAGCTTCAACTAAAAGAGAATGCAGCTGCTCACCCTCTCATGAATGCAGACCAAAGAAAGCATTTCATAGAATTACCAAGCTGGAAGGGACCCTGAGGGTCATCTAGTCCAACACCCTACAATGCAGGAATCATAACTAAAGCATCCATGACAGATGGCCATCCAATCTCTGCTTAAAAACCTCCAAGGAAGGAGTCTGCTCTATTGTTGAATAGCTCTTACCATCAGAATGTTCTTACTGTTGTTTAGTCCTTGTAACTTGAAGTGAGCGAAGGATGTGAAAAGCAAACCTTAGCTTTAATCAACAAGGCATATAAAGTTTCGGCTAAGGAATCACCTATTTTGCCAAATTCTGACAGCTGCAGTGCTCACTATTGTGTTGATCGCAGTCAAGAAGACAAATTATTACGTTACAATTCGTAAGGGCAAACGGGTTCAAGCAGCTAGCAAGCAAGGGCCACTCCCCTGCCGAAACTCGTTTTCTTTCATATGGAGATGGTAGCCCGTATCGCTTCTCATAAAACGGGCAGCTCCCTCTCAAAGTCGGTTACCGCCAGCGAGTTAGGAAATACATTTCCCAGAAGCCCTAGCGACACCGCTTCCTTTTGTGGGCAGGTTGCAAAGACCCGCTTGACTTTAGCCTGGGAGCAAAAGTTACCAGGCGCGCGTGTGTTTTCTCCCCCTAAAAGCATTGCTCGAAGGACAACTGCAGCAGGCGCGTTTGGGAAGAGGCTGCTCCCTCCGGCAAGGCAGCCCCGATGGCGGCGGCGGTGAGGATCCTGGTCTTGCCCTCTCCCCGCTGCCTGTGGGACGAGCCCGTCCAAGTGAAAGTCGAGGGTCTCGGGCCGCTGCAGGAGGTGACGCTGCGCGCATCCTTGGTGGACGAGAGCGGCGAGCTTTTCCAGTCGCTCGCCTACTACCGGGCTGGCAGCAGCGGCGAGCTCGACCTCAGCCGCTCGGCGTCGCTGGGCGGCAGCTACTCCGGGGTGGAGCCCATGGGGTTGCTGTGGTCGCTGGGATCCCAGACGCCCTTCAAGCGCCTGGCCAAGCGGGACGTCCTCAGCCCTTTCCGCGTCACCTACGAGGTGCTCGACGGGCGCGGAGTCTCCGGGCGGCTCCTCGGCGAGTGCTGCAGCGAGAGGAGCTTTCTGGCCGACGGGGTGGAGAGGATCCCGGTGCGAGAAGGCAGGCTCCGAGCCACGCTCTTCCTGCCACCCGGTGAGCTTCGTACACCCCTCCCCCCAGGGTCACGAGGCTGCCACGCTCCTTGGATGAGCATTGAATGGCTCACCTCGGAAGCGCGGGCACTTCCCTTCCTGCCCATGCATAATCGACGGAGAGAGCCTCGACCAGCTTCGCGAGTTGGATGGTTGAGTTGGAAAAAGATTCCAAACCACCTCTAGGTGGGCTTGAACCAACAACCTTCTGGTTAACAGTCAGATGCAATAGCCCACTGTGCATCTGACTGAGGCTTTGGACTTCTTCCCCAGATGTTACGAGGGTGGTGGGGAGGGCTTTTCTCCTTCCAGGTGACTCCCACCAGACCCAGCCTCATGGTCAATGGCAAAGGGGTGATGGGAGCTGGCTGACCGCCAAGTTCCATGGGTTCCTACTCTTTGCTCTACCCAATAGTTTTGTTAAATTTTATTTGAGCATTTGTAGCCCACCGCTTGTTGGGACGCAGGTGGCGCTGCGGGTTAAACCACAGAGCCTAGGGCTTGCCAATCAGAAGGTCGGCAGTTCGAATCCCCGCGATGGGGTGAGCTCCCATTGCTCGGTCCCAGCTCCTGCCAACCTAGCAGTTCAAAAGCAAAAAGCACGTCAAAGTGCAAGTAGATAAATAGGTACCGCTACAGCAGGAAGGTAAATGGTGTTTCCGTGCGCTGCTCTGGTTCGCCAGCAGCTCCCTTGGCCAATAACGCGAGATGAGCGCCGCAACCCCAGAGTCGGTCACGACTGGACCTAATGGTCAGGGGTCAGGGGTCCCTTTACCTTTACCTTTAGCCCACCGCTCTATGATCAGTCCAAGGCAGCTTATAAAGAAGAAGAAATAACAGCAGAAAAATAAAGTAGAGCTTAACAAACCAATAGCGCCATAAACACATCACCATGAAAACTGCATCGCTGTCAACAGCAGCAGTCTAAAAGCCTCCACTAAAAAAAAGAATAATTGCCCCCACCAGTGACACTAATAATGGCAGTGGGACAGTGAGGAGAGCAGATCCCTTGGGAAGAGGGGATTCTTGAGTTGCACAATATTATACTCTGATCATAAGCCCATTTTTTATGAGTTAAATTCTTTTTCTAGGCCCTGGACCGTTCCCAGGACTCATTGATTTGTACGGAAGTGGAGGAGGTCTTGTGGAATACAGAGCCAGTCTTCTGGCAAGCCGAGGTTTTGCTACACTGGCTGTTGCTTACATGCACTTTGAGGATTTGCCAACTTTCCCAGAGTTATTTGAACTGGACTATTTTGGTGATGCTGTAGAGTTCTTGCGGAAACAGCGGCAGGTAAGAGGCTCACTAGAATTGCACTTCTTGGGTGTTGTGTGCTGCCTGTTTTATTTAATTTAATGCTTTTATGCCAAAAGGCTCCCAAAGAGACTTAAAAAAGATAAAGTACTAAGAGGGCTGCATGCCGTCAAGTTCACCATTTAAAAAGACAAGACATGTGAGGAAAAAGGAGCAGGAGGGAGGAGGTAAAATCCAGCTCAAGCTCAAGATCTTGCAAGTTATAGTTCTTTCGACACATTTATTTATTTCAACACTTAATATACCGTCTTCAGTAGATGCCTGCCTATGCAGATTATGGTTGGCTAGAAGAACAGCAACTCCTTGCCACAATTTCAGTAGTGATTCTGAATGCCTTGAAAAGCGCAGCTCCTCCCAGGAAGCGCTCTTCTGCCCAGTTCAGATCCAGGGGCCAGTGACAGGGGCCAGAAAACCAGGGCAGCTCCTACACTTAGTTCTTCCATCAGACACTGACTATGGCAGTTATATGCCCCTTTCAGTTTCCAGTTCTCTTAAGAGCAGAGGGGGAGTGCTTTTTCTTCATTACTGTGTAGCGCTAAATCCTTCTCACCAGTAGGCTTTTTAAAAGGGGGATAAAACTGACAAGCATGGAGCTGACGCCAATCCTTATCCAACTGTTGTTTCAGGTGAGAGCTACAGCGATTGGAGTCCTAGGGCTTTCCAAGGGAGCAGATCTTGCCCTCGCTCTAGCTACCTTTTGGCCAGGTATCAGAGCGGCTGTCAGCATTTCTGGCTCAGGAGTTAATGCTTTTATCCCCCTGCGAGTGAAGGGGCGCATTATTCCTGCCCATCCTTGTGACCTGGAGAAGATTAAGGACACCGGTGATCCCAAAGTTGTGGATTTCTCAGAAATCATGGCCGACCCCAAAGACCCAGCTACTTGGCAATGCCGCATCCCTGTGGAGACGTCCTTAGCCAACTTCCTTTTTCTGTCGGGGCAGGATGACAGAAACTGGCCGAGTGAGACATTTTGCCGAGAAGCCGTTGGGCACCTCAGGCAGAGTGGGCGCCGTGTGGAGTTCTATAGCTACCCCGGGGCAGGGCACCTCTTAGAGCCCCCCTATCTGCCCCTGTGCTATAGCTCATTTCACAGGCCATTGGGAGTTCTTGTGATGTGGGGAGGAAAATGGAGAGAACATGCAAAAGCACAGGAAGATGCCTGGCAAAGGATACTGGCTTTTTTCAGACAACACCTGCTGGATTCCACCGTTAGAAGTAATCTGTAGATTGTGGTTTTGTACATGTGTGAAGGAGCTGGGTCTTAACGTGCACATCCCACTTGAGAAGTCGAGAACAGGTGCAACGCCTACCTGTTCAGCCACAACCAGGTACACTAGTACTGTAATGCGCAACAGACCTCAGCCAAGGGAATTGGTGAAAGCACATTTTCCTCAATGGCTCTTCCAGACGAAGGGCCATGAGCAGCACTTTGTCGGGATATAAGTGTGATGAGTGTGATCTATTCAGCTTCATCTTAGAACTCAGATTTGAAATAACTTTAGTTGCAAGTAGGTAGCCATGTTGGTCTGCCGTAGTCGAAACAAAATTTAAAAAATCCTTCCAGTAGCACCTTAGAGACCAACTAAGTTTGTCATTGGTATGAGTGTGCATGCACACTTCTTCAGATACTTCTTCAGGTACAAAAGCTCATACCAATGACAAACTTAGTTGGTCTCTAAGGCAGTGTTTCTCAACCTTTTTTGGGCCAAGGCACACTTGTTACATGAAAAAAATCACGAGGCACACCTGGAAAAAAGTTCCCCTCTGCCGCTCATTCCGGCGCCCCTAGAAGCAGCGGCTGCGGCTCCAGCGCGCTCGTCTCCGCTAGCCTGAAAGGGAGAGGGGCTTCGGAGGATCCACCACTTACGGAGCTTCCGGACGAATCGCCGCCACTGCCCCACATTCAACCACCGCGCCGCAAGCGAGCGCGAACTTGCGAGAGGTGGGGTTGGGGAACAGAGCGGCGCCGGGCCATCTCGCGAGAGCAAGCGGCGAGAACAGTTGCCCGAAAGGAGCCCCTGGGAACTGTAGTCCTTTCTCTGGCTCCCTTTCCCTCAATGGCGTGCGGGGGTGGCGGAAGTGGAGCTTTCTCTCGTCAGCCAGGTTTGCGCTCTCGCCCGGGAAACAAGCCGCACGTCACGGCACACCAGCCACCGTTTCGCGGCACAGTAGTGTGCCGCGGAACAGCGGTTGAGAAACGCTGCTCTAAGGTGCTACTGGAAGGAATTTTTTAATTTTGAAATAACTTGTCATTTTGCAGCCAAACAAACGCATGACAGGTTTACCAGCGCACCAGTGCCCTGGTCATGTGGCAGAGAAAGGTCATACTGAGCACAAATGCAGGGGTGTATCCTCCATTCACCTGGCCACTTCATTTCCTCCTGTCTCATGCCATCAAAAAGGTCTTTTAAAGGAATCAGTCTCTTTACTCATATCAAGCCAGACCTTTTTGTGAACCCTATCACTTAGCAAAATTTTGAGAAGGCCTGTTAAATTTACACACCTGTTGCTTTCCTTACAGGTGAAACTTGGGAAATTAGAATATCGCCGAATAGTGCATGTATTTCAGTAACACAAATTAAAAGTTGAAACCAATATATGAGATAGATGCGTGACATGCAAAGCAAGATATGTCAAACCTTTATTTGTTGTTGTAATTGTAATTATTTGTCGTTAGGCGGGTCCATTATAAATGGAATGTAATTAATGAAATGTAATAGCGATGTTTATTTTTGTTTACTTTTGTATTATTGTAACTATTTGTTTTATTACTGTGGAATTTCCAAAAGAAAGCATTTGTAAAAATTAAAAGAAAAATATAAAATAATAAGTTGCATTACTGAAATAAATGCACTTTTTGACGATATTCTAATTTTCCGAGTTTTACCTGTACACCTTAATACATTAATTATATTTAGGATCAACCTTAATTAATTAATCAGTATATTAATATGCATTTAGCATCCATACACCTTTTTGGTACCTGGTAAGAGAATGGCTGACAGAGAGACCTGGTCAGCGAAAGGGAGTGGTGATAATGTAATGCATTATTGTTGGCTGAGGCTCGCTGAGAAAATTTTCCTGATATGACAATAAAAAAGTCAATAGAATAAATGGTGCAGAGGATGGCATTTGGTAGGGCATGTTAATAGTGCAATCTTATACCTGTCTTCTCAGAAGTAAGCCCCATGGAGTTCAGTTAGGTGTGTTGCCAGATAAGTATGTATTTGATTGGAGTCTAGGAATACAAAACAGTAGCAAATCTAGAAAATCGTTTTAGGAGAAAAGTGAACAACACTGATAAACGGAGAAGTCTTCAAACGTTGGTACAAATCACCAACAATAAGCATGATTTCCTCTTGTTTCAATGTAGTCGTTTGCTTTAGAAATAAAGAAAGAGTAACTACACTGCGGAGACTATTTATAAAACTAACAGAAGGCTAGTGTGGTGTAATGGCTGGATTGGGATTATGGACTTTATGGCGCCCTGTTTTAGCCACTGTGCTACATCTGGAGAATAACATTCCTCTTAACTTTCAGTGAAATCCTATGCATGTCAACTCAGTTGTAAGTCTCAGGTGTTGCTGAACTCCTGCCAGGGGTAATGGGAGCAGGAGTTTAACACCTGGAGGCCACAGCCAGGCTCCCCACTTCTGGTTTAGCCTGTACTTTTGAATTTTTGGCAGAGAAAGTATATTCATGTTTACCAATCCACATTTACCAATCCATTTATATGTAGTGCGTGAAAAATGCCGCACTCTTGAATTATGTCACTCTTCTTCCTTTGCTTTGTATAGCTCTATTCATTAAGCAATATGCAATGATAACATTTCTTTATATGTAATTAAAAGTGGAAAGAGCTGGCTCCACAGGGATTTTGTGGAGTTTAATGTGATATTGCTACTTGTTCTGAAATATTTTTGTAAATCACCAAGAGAGCCAGAGTTGGGGTGTGTGTTTAATAAGAGAGTATAAATAAAGAATCTAAAACTATGTTCAAGGAGCTTTTTTATATATAGCATGTGTTGCCCCTGTGGATGTTTTTAACACTGTATAAATATTTAACCCTTCTTTTCTGATTTCTCTGAAGCTTATGGGAAATTGCAGATTAAACATTAACTTGAAATTGAGTTCCGCCAAGAAGCTTGCTTGCTTAAAACAAAACCATCAGGATCAGTTATTAAACTAACCCCCACTAACCCCCCTTCCTGTTCCAGTTATATGTAGGAGTATTAAAGTGCATTACACACAGATTCTCTTTAAACTCACACATTTTATATGTCAAAAGCTGACATAGTACCTGCTTTTGACATGAGTACAACATCCTTAGAGGACCTGCTATGGATTTTAACCAGATCTGGGCCATTCATTCCACTCAAAGTTTTGAACTGATCATCAGCTTGGCTGTTCAAGAAAGTGGCAATGTATGAAATGGCCAGTTTATGCCATTTGCCCTTTCCTTTAAGAGAATGAACTAAAAACACTTCCGCTTGCAAAGTGATGTTCTCTCATGTTTTAAGATAAAATGTAGGCTTTGGTGAGGCAGTCATAAGTGTCATAAGTTGTCATGTTGTTGTCATAAGTCCTAAGTGTCATGTTGTTGTCATAAGTGGGTGCTTTCTTTCCATTTTGCAACATTCATTTGATTTCTCTTTATACAGAAGGATGAGAAGCATAGCAATATCTGTTTGATGTCTTGGAAAGCCATATTCTTAACATCTATACACACATGAGGAATGAGCTGTTAAATTGCTGGATGTTCACAGGGTGTGTGTGTTTAAAATCTGTTCAAGTATAAAACTAGCACAGCAGGGAATGGACTTTTCTCCATAGTGTGCTACATTTTGTATATTCATAAAGACTTTTGTGAGAAAAGATTGAATAACTGAAGTGGCACAGTCCAATCTCCCAGTTTAGGGGACTGCGTGTGTCAACCACACCTTAATATCAATACATGTATCTTGGGTGTGTTTAAGGGAAATGAGCACTCATTCAAAAAAATAGGATGAGAGAAAAAGAACGGTATTTCTTACTCTGAAGAGTCACAAATAAGGTGGAGCTTGGGGTGTGTATATAATATCTCACTAGCTCTTTGGCACCAGTCATTTTCTTTAATCAAAAAAAGAAGTAAGTTAGGAGGGTACCTAACACAGCAGAATACTTTGATTCCTGCCCATCTCTACTGCCTATCATTTATGCAATGGACATTCTAATGCCTAAGGTAAGATTAATAAAATATTTTAACTTTTTACCGGTGCTGGGTGTAATTTTCCTTGTCGCAGAGGAAGCACAATACTTGACAAGCTGGATTTCCACAATACATTAGTGGCCACTTTAAGTGTAGCAGATTGAGGGCTGTGTGTATAAAAACAAAAACAAACCCAGAAGCTTTTCTTTTGAGAATTATAGGGACAGAACTACCTGAATTGTATAGAAATTTATTTACGTATGCTACTACAGCAGCAAGAATGTTACTTGCCCCCAAATGGAAAGAAGCAGAAGTCCCAGCAAAGGAAGAATGGATACAAAAACTCATGGAATATGCAGAAATGGCAAAAATTTACCGGAAGAATAAGAAATCAAGATAACAAACGTTTTACAAAAGAATGGAAATTGAATATTTACAGATAAATTGTAAACAGATAAAACATTAGCAGGATTATTGTAATAACGTGCACTTTTATAAGAGTGTATATTTACAGTAGATAATTAAATGATCAAGTTAAATGAATTTGGATATGCAGAAGATATTAAAAAATACCGTACATTTAAGGAACCACAGAAAGGGGGAAGGAAGTCAAGTTTTGAAATGTTAAACGGATTGTAAAACTAATGAATGTATAAATGTATAAAGAAAAAACTAAAGAAAAAGAAGATTCAGAAACAAGGGAGGGCACCTGACTTTAGAAGAGATGAATTAATTGATATAAATATATTTTCAAGAGAGTGCTATTAGAGTGCTATTATAATTGTTGATCTAAATGCCATCAAACACTGCCCAGTATTAATGAAGTCACAAAATATTTCTCGTGACCAAAAGTCCAAATTTAGTGAAATGCAGAACAGCAAGACCATATGGGCGGCAATCTTCTTACCAATGCTCTTCATAAAGGTCAAACCAATGGAATGATGGAAGGGACAAATCAATTCACCCACAGAGATGCTGTCCCTTTGCTGCCTTTGGTGACAGTACTACAGTATACTGAGTCACGTAGATTATGTCTTCAGAGCATGAGCAAACTTGCAGAAACACATTTTAACAAAAGACATACTACTGTATATAATTAATGACCAACACAAGAAAGCCACTGATGGAAGGAATCGGTGTGGCTTTAAGAACTCAATGCTACTTAGATTAAGTGCTTTTGAAGAGAATTCTCAATTAAGGAACATGGTCAATAGCAGCTAATATTGAAACAACAAAGGAAGATGGAAATGGAAGCTATGAGAGAGAAGTGTGTAATTAAATATTTTTATAGGTGATTTTAATAATCACAGCTTTTTTTGGGGGGGGGAGTATCCAAATATTTTTACAATAGTAATGTTTGCGGGCCAGCGTAAGGAAACCGCAGTCATAAGATCAGCATAGGTACAATGATAGAAATTTCAGATATCTTTATTTTTAACTAAGAAGGATGGTCAATCTATCCTTTTATTGAAATGACTAATATTTTGTTTTGTTTTTTTGATGTAAGTACCCAAGTTGCACAATTAATTCAGCAACATTTGTTTTCTGTAAAGGTTGAAACCTTTCCATTCTACCTGCTCTCTGTGAAGGTCATCCAGGCTCGACACATATCTTCAAGAGACCTATGTGAGTGAGTTTTTACATCCGCCGCATTGCATTTATCTTGAGATTTTTGGGGGAATCCAGAACCTCTTTAACAAGAATGTACACTGTCCTGCATCTCTTTCAGTACAGTATGTTGTTTTTTGAAGTTCTTCAAAGTGTTGGATGGAAGACTGGAAAACCTGTATTTTTACCTCTGAAAAGCATACAAAACCCTGTTATTACCTAATGATAATAAAGCACCAAATAACGATTATTGATGCGGTTTTGTTTTGCTCTAGGGACTTCTTCTGATTATTACGTGAGCCTTCGGCTGCCATCAGCTTCAAATAAACAAATGATGACGAAAGTCATCTCAAACGCCGGTAATCCTGTTTGGAATGAAAGCTTCCATTTCTTTATCCAAACTGAGGTCAAGGTAGGCAGCTTTTAAACTAGAATACTTTTGCTGATTGGTTTCTGTGAATTTGAAGTGTGTGATAAATGGAGTTATATTCCTTCTCTCATGCATTTCCTATCTATGCTCAGAATGTGCTGGAACTGAAGCTCTACGATGAAGATGTGGTCACCAAAGATGATCTCATCTTCATGGTTGCCTACGATATTGCTAAAGTAAGACCTGGGGAAACTATTTGTGAAGACTTACTTTTGAACCGTCAGGTGAGAATTGACACAACATATCCTTTATGTATGTATTTGGGGCCTTTACCACCAAAAGGTCCCACAGCCAGTTACACAAAAGTAAAAAAATATAGTGCAACGTATGAATAATATTAATTAGGAAGACAGCTGAAATTGCATCCTTTTATCCTTCCGTTTGTTTTAATTTACCTGATTCGTTTTCTGGCTAGCCTGCAGTGAGGGAGATTAATCTGAATTGATAGTTTACTCTAGGTACATATACAGAGTCAGACCATTGGTCCATCTAGCTCAGTATTATCTTCACTTTTGCATGCAAAAATAAAATAAAAAATGAGTTATAACCCTTCCTTACTTAATTAGAGGGCAGTAATTAGGAAAACTGTACAGTTTTATGACACTGCTATGACACATGCAGCTAGTGTCAATCATGATAAGTTTCTTCCCTTTCTAAAAATGCATTTCATAGGCTGCTTCGTTTTGAGTTGCTGAAAAGCAGTCTTTGGCTTCTCTTCCACCTTAGTTCCGGGAACGGTTGTTCAAGTGGAGTTTTCTGTGAGGGCTTGCCTTGGAGGGTTGTATCACTTGGCCTGCTTTCCTATTTGACAGACAGAAGCATCCAGTGGGAAAAAGAGGCTGATGCAGTGAGCAAGTATAATTTATTCAGGCCAGCGTACAATTAAAACAGTTGTTCCCTCGGGTAACAAGTGGTAAACTCTGTGTGGGCTGGGCTCAGAGCTAACACTGCCATCCTTTCTTTTTTTGTTCTTTTCCCTATAGGGACCAGAGAGCCTTGAAGTAGAATTCAAGATGGAGAGCATGTGAGTAAATTGTTCTGATTATAAAATGGAGTTGACAGACATCATCTCAATTGGAAGCAATCAATCAATCAGCCAACCAACCAACCAACCAACCAACCAACCAACCAACCAATAGCTGGGTTCATCCACGCTTCTAATAGAAATTTGTTATTTCTATGTGTTTGCAGTTTGACATACACAGTCATACTTCATGTTGCATCCGCTGCGGGTTGCGTTTTTCCAAGTTATGAACCCGGCGGACCTGGAAGTGTTTACTTCTGGGTTTTGCTGCGCGTGCATGCGCAGAAGCGCTCTATCATGCTATTGCGCATGCACAGAAGCGCTACTCAGGTTGCGGAATTTTTGGGGTGTGAACCCGGAACGGATCGGGTCCACAACCCAAGGTACCACTGTATTAGAACGCAGGAACACAGGGAGCCACCTAATACCAAGTCCAGCTAGATCAGTGGCTCTCCAGGACTGGTACCGATTCCACCTGCCAACCCACCCACCCACCCACCCACAGTGTCTGCACAGTATTTGTTTTCTTCAGCTTCTGTCACGGTGTCAAAATCACTCACAAAGTATATTTTTTAGGTTCTTGTTGAGGTGTTGTGTACGCCTGGGTGGGTCGCAAGGGCCTGGTCTATTACGTTAAACAGTAAATGCTGATTCTCCCGAGGGACGAATAAAACTCAACGGATGAATGTATTGGAAGGTTGATTCAAAATTAGGTTTCAGGATATTTAACTATTAAAAATGTGACATGCGTTTTGTTGCTGAATGTTTTTATATTTCCCCCAGATGTGGTGGTTTTGAGAGCATTGTTACTAATGGCATCCTTACGGTAAGACTCATTGCCTATTAACTACAATCAGCATCTTTCTCATATTCTTCTTCTTCTTTATACTGTATTGTCATTTATTACCTTCCCTTCACCCCAAGGTCCCAGGGCAGGTTGCAATAATTAAAACAACTGAAGCATGAAACTAACTGAGTGGGGTTTGGATTACTTGGTCAGCAGGATGCTGATGACACACAGCTCCACTTTTCCTTTACATCTTTCATTTGCCCCTGAAAGGGCAGGTTTTTTTTGTTTTTTTTTAGGGGGGAACTTTTGGATCCATTGCTGTTGCTAGAGTCTCAGGTTGCCTCCGTGGCATGGGCTGTGGAAGGATTACTGTATATACCAAAATGTAGGGGGTTATTGCTTTTGTTTGCCATTATGGTATGTATTTTTGTGTTTTGTAAACTGCCATGTAATCTTCAGTTGAAGGGTGTTATAGAAACAACAACAACAACAACAACAACAACTTAAAATTACAGAAAGGAGGATCCTATATGAGCTATATGGTCTTTGTCAAATGTCTGAGGGTGGATCTAAACACGGGGGGGGGGGGAGAGAGACGACCCACTATAAGTAAGTCAGAAATTAGATTTAAAGGGACGCAGGTGGCGCTGTGGGTTAAGCCACAGAGCCTAGGGCTTGCCGATCAGAAGGTCAGCAGTTCGAATCCCCGCGATGGGGTGAGCTCCTGTTGCTCGGTCCCAGCTCCTGCCAACCTAGCAGTTCGAAAGCACCTCAAAGTGCAAGTAGATAAATAGGTACCGCTACAGCAGGAAGGTAAACGGTGTTTCCGTGTGCTGCTCTGGTTTGCCAGAAGCGGCTTTGTCGTGCTGGCCACATGACCTGGAAGCTGTATGCTGGCTCCCTTGGCCAATAACGCGAGATGAGCGCCGCAACCCCAGAGTCGGTCACAACTGGACCTAATGGTCAGGGGTCCCTTAGCTTTACCTAACAAAAGAAAAGAAATTCTATGGAAAGCCACGTTTTAAAATTTCCTGCTCTCTTGTGCCATCTGGTGTTGCATGTTTATTGCATTCAAATCGTCGTTTCTTTACTAATGTAGCTGAGTCCTGAGATGGTCATTCCAAGCAAATAATTAATTGTAAAATGGTCCTGCACTGTAGAATAAATGGAAATACTTTAGCAGAGCAACAGTGACTTTGAAGATCAGGAAAGAAATAATCCTGGGAAGATCACAGTCTTTTAAACCTCCATTACATGTCTTTATGAAGTGGGAATTACCGTATGTATGGCACAGACCTTTTCCAAGTTCAATGATGAAAAGGAATTTTGCACATAAAAAATGCTCTGATTATATAAAATCTTATGATTATTTTTTAATGAAAGTGCACCTTGAACTGTGGGAGGGCAGGTTTTGGAGCAGATTGCAGGTGTTGGTGGAAATTTTGAAGAAGAGCAGGAAGATTTGCAGGCCTAGCTATGGAGCAGAGTTGACCTGAACACTAGTGTTGCCATAAAAGCCAGGACAACCAGAAACTTGTTGAGCTTTTTTTAAAGGAAACCTTGAAACTTTGGACTTTGTTTTGCTAAGTGTGCCACACATTGTAAGCCAAGCAGAAAGAACATAGAGATTATTAATGAACAGTGCCACACAGAATAGAGCCAAACAGAAACAATACAGAAAACATTAACCAATGTAGTTGCTTATAACCTGTCATGTTTGATTCTAGGTTAAAGTTTAAAAGAAAAATACTGGAATCTTCCAGGATCAGAATAGGGAAAAGGAACATTATAGGTTACGTTTGGATGGCATACTCCATGTTTTGAGGTTCTGTTTTTTTCCCCTAGAACACTAAGGTCTACTAACAAGATCCAAGTGCAAGACAGTGGTGATGGTGTGGTTGGGTACGACGACATAGAATTAAGGAACAAACTGTCCCTGAGCATAGGTTCAGCCCAGGAATTTGTTTTCAGTACCAGAACTGAACGCAAACATCTGATTCACATGATAATCAACTCCTTGTTCCACCCCCCCAAACATTATTCATCTTGGGAACCTAAGATGGAGAAAAGCCTTTTCGTTGCTGTAATTGTTAAATGATTGGAAACCAGAAACCCTTGGTTATGTGCTGCAAACCATTTAGAGATCTACCTTTTACCAACCTTCCATCCTCCACCTACTCCTTAAACTCCCCTTAAAAGGAGTTACAGTACTGTTATTATTTAGATCATTTGTATACCACTTAATATATAAAGTATGTTTAAGCAGTAAGGTAAAGGTAAAGGGACCCCTGACCATTAGGTCCAGTTGTGACTGACTCTGGGGTTGCGGCACTCATCTCGCATTATTGGAGCGAGCGTACAGCTTCCAACGGTACCTATTTATCTACTTGCACTTTGATGTACTTTTGAACAGCAGTATGCAACCAATTAAAAGAACCCATGCATATTACAAATATATGCAATAAAATCACCAATGGAATGCAGTAATAAATATATACAGTCATACCTTGGGTTAAGTACGCTTCAGGTTGAGTACTTTCAAGTTAAGTACTCTGCGGACCCTTCTGGAACGGATTAATCCACTTTCCATTACTTTCAATGGGAAAGTTCGCTTCAGGTTAAGTACGCTTCAGGTTAAGTATGGACTTCCAGAACCAATTAAGTACTTAACCTGAGGTACCACTGTACATTGATTATTGCCTTCATTTTATGGATCAATGGTCTCATTAGACAGTAAAATCCGTGTTAAATTGCTGTTTTAGGGGGTTGTTTTTAATCGTCTGGAACGGATTAATCCACTTTCCATTACTTTCAGTGAGAAAGTTCGCTTCAGGTTAAGTACGCTTCAGGTTAAGTACGGACTTCCAGAACCAATTAAGTACTGTACTTAACCTGAGGTACCACTGTACTGATATTAGTACTGAAACTGAGTACTAATGGTAACCCCTTCTAACATGCCTCCTGAACACCTCTTAGCTCTCAGCCAGAATTCTACCTTGGCTCTGACTCAGGGACCGCAGGTTGCTCACAGCTGTGTCCTCTTCAGCAATAACTCCACATCCCACACACCCAGGTCTCAGCTACACAGCTGCAAATAAAACATTTTAAATAAAAAATTATTATTTACACCCTGCCCATCTGGCTGGGTTTCCCCAGCCGCTCTGGCCGGCTTCCAACAAAAGATGTGTTGTAAAGTGCAATATACACATGTGACACTAGATGGCGACAGTGAGCTATGGAAAAATTCAATGTAATTTTCAAAACTTTGAAAACAAAGCATTTTCACAGTGTTTTTTTATATGTATGTACAGCAGGCTTAGTTAATTCAACCTTCTTTGATTGTTATGTTTTCTTCCCAGGCCCATGAGGTTTCACGTTTAGAAGTTAAGATGGACAAATGGAAGAATGAGGAGTGTTTAAAAAGTGAGTCCCATTCTTGTGACTTTGTTAAGTAGACAACCAAAGAACAATCCCATTGCAGCCTCTTTTCAATTGCAAGGGGTAACTGTATTGGTAGTTTTTGTAAATGCAATTGCTGCTGTATCTCTCTTGCTTATAATGCCATGACATGCTGCATGCAACTGCAAAGTGCAGTAAAAGTGGGATGGTCAACTGGGTCTGTGTGTGTGTGTGTGTGTGGAGGGAGGACAGAGGGTATCAGTTTGTCTGTCAAGCAGGAACACCTGGGCAAAAACAAAATGTCTAGAAGAGCATGATTGTTTAAAATTATTTTCATATGAAAGCCAGTGTGGTATAGCAGTTAAGAGTGTCAAACTAGGAGACCAGGGTTCAAATCTGCACTCAGCCAAGAAGCTCACTGAGTGAACTTGGGCCATTTATTGTCTCTCAGTCTTGTTGTGAGGACAAATTGGGGTTGCAGGAAGGGGCAAACCATGTACACTGCTTTGAGCTATATGGGGGAAAGTAGTAAATAAATAGTTTTATTCACACCTTTGTACTGAAGAAGGGAGGTAAAGAAATATTTTAACTAAAGCAATTCTTTCTCCTAGAAAATAAAAATATTGAACTTGTGGTGAAGGAATCCTTTGAAGAAGCGCAGGCGATTACCCAGGAGTCAGAAAGCTTCACATTTCACTGTGTGAAGAACTGGGAGCCAAAACTGGAGGCCAATATAAAGGTAACACTTTGCTTACTAAGGACAGCTTTGCTCAGTGTACCTGCAGTGACTAAAGGACCATTACGGAGTAGCTTGCTGAGAAATTGGACCCTTGGTGTGCTTTAATAAATAAAGAAACTATCCACATAATGCTGACACAAAAACTCTGCATACACTATGCAAAAGAATTAAATATCATTATTCCCCCTTCTCTCTTCTTCCTCTCTCTCCCCACTTCTCTCCCCCCCTACCCTCACAATGCCCATGACAGCAGTGTTTCACACAGAATGTAATTGACCCGTAGAAAGGACTCTATGAATTGAAACAGAGATGTTATCTGTACCTTTGTTATACATGAATATCTTTTAATAAAAACATTTTTAATGTCCTTGCTGGTAGAGTGTGCTTTTCCTGTTCTCCCATATGGAAAGGGCCAAACAGTGAGGGATTCATATGTAGAACAGGCAGCAGTGTTGAAAGCAGTTAGTATCTAGACCCTCCAATTTGCCTCATTTTGCTTACTTTGTGATGTGTTCTAGAGTATGTTTTCATTCTTGTGATTTATTTTAGAGTAAGTCCTTTGTGGGGAAATGGCTTGGAGACGCTGCTACTGATTGTCCAGGTGTGTTGCTGAAATCCCTCCCTGCAGGAGAGGGGAAAAAAGTAGCCTTGCCTTTATCAAAGGTATGTGGCTTCATCTTTACCATTGTTGTTGTTGTTGTTTAGTTGTTTAGTCGTGTCCAACTCTCCGTGACCCCATGGACCAGAGCACGCCAGGCACTCCTGTTTTGCACTGCCTCCCGCAGTTTGGTCAGACTCATGTTGGTGGCTTCGAGAACACTGTCCAACCATCTCGTCCTCTGTCGTCCCCATTCTCCTTGTGCCCTCCATCTTTCCCAACATTAGGGTCTTTTCCAGGGAGTCTTCTCTTCTCATGAGGTGGCCAAAGTATCTTTACCATCGAATCATTTAATTGTAGAGTTGGAAGAGACCAGAGTAGTCCTCCAATTCAACCCTCTGCAATGCAGAAATCTTTTGCCCAGCAAAAGAGTTTCATAATCTACCAACTGAGCTGTCATGTCAAGTTTCAAGTGTGATAGAAGTAATTTCTTGGCACAGAAGAGAAGAAGGAAGTAGTTCTTTTGCCAATAAAAGCACACATTAGTTCTGAAATTTAACAGGGGATTTGTAAACTCATTGTTCCTTTCAAAGAGTAATATCATTATGTCCATATCAGGATTCAAGTATTTGTTTTTTAGATTACTAAATTTGAATGTTTATCTCCCTTGTTAAAGCTCTACTTTGTGTCCCATATCCAGAATGTTTAGAAACAGAAAACAGTCTAGTGGGTAAGAAATAATCTATCAGTTACCTAGATTTTGGGATGGTGTATGCCTCTTCCACTGCTCTTAAGATACCCACAAGTGCCATGCTTGCAAATGTTTATGAAAATGAAACCTTGGGATTGGTAATAAACAATCTACTGTGTTATATTTATGAACATTACACAGTGCATTTGCTTAGCACCTTAACATACGGTAGGTAATCTCAACATCTTCATTTTCAGGATGCACAATTGGAGCTGCAGCTCCAGGTCGATGACTGGTGAGAAATTATTATTTAATTTATTATTATATTAAAATCAAATCAAATAAGAAATTCTTGTCTATTCAGCTTGGCTCTGTATGGTGGTAAAAACTTCCAGCTCAGTCCAGCAAATCACATACTCATGCACTTCACTTTAAGAAAGCCCAATATTTAGTTGGAACAAATACTGTTCATCTCATCTCCTTCTACAGCCGCCAGAGACTATCCAATGGGATAGCCTAGCAATGATGGTGATGAGAGATGCGGAGTCTGTTCCTTTCTTACCTTCATTTTTGGCACATTTCCGTCCTTGTCTGAGTACCAGGCCACCTTCATGTTTTAAAATCTCACAACAATGACAAAACACAAAAAAAATCTACCGCACTAAGTTTTCAGTTTCAAATTAAACAACACTGCTTTCTACCTCTGTATGTCAGGTGGCAGAGGGAGGTGCATTTATTTCTTTTTATTCCAGTTTAGGAGACTTAGATGTGCGTTTGGGATGTGATCTCTGTGGGGCTGAGCAGGACTTCCTGTCTAAGCGCAAGAATGTGGTTGCCAGTGCTTTAAAAAAGGTTCTTCTGCTGGAGCAAAAACTGCAGGGATATGAGGTACATGTGCTTCATTTTGTGACCCGAAACTACTCATGTTAGTGCAAAAATATACGTATAAATAGAACTAAAGCAGTTTATTTAGTGTGGGTATTGCAGAGAAACTGCTTTGTTGAGAGAAATCAACTGCAGCAACACATTGTTGAAGGAAAATATAGCCAACAAAGAGGACCCACAGAAAAGCAAAAGCTCTTAAATGCATTTTCTCTGATAGACATCCCCTGAGGAGAAACAAAAAGAGTAAGCTTCAAATGTGTACTTTTTGTAATAAATATCCTTTTATTCTTTGAACTGGTATTCTCTCTCCCCCTCCACCCCCTTGAAAGAAAGTATTATGGCCTACTGACATTGGATATAGCTTATGTGGGATGGCTTATTGATTAGCCAAGAGAGAAAATATTAATTACAATTTATCCCTCCAGTTTCCCACGCGTGTGGGTTAAGCAGAGCATTAAAATCCCATCCTTCATAACAAAAATATAAGCTTTGGAACTAGGCCGAGGAGCCTTTCCTTTTCTGAGCAATTCCCCTTGGTTTCCCTCTCTATAAAAGAATCAGGCAATAAACAGCTTACAAAGTACAGTAAGCTTAAAATATACTGTTTACTTAACAGTCTCGCATTGGATCACGGCTAAGATAGTAGGAAAACAATGCAGGGCAAAATTCTTCTAGGTTTCAAAATATATGGTTGATTAGCGCACACAGACATGCATCTGCATCGAAGGTGAGGAAGGGAGTGAGAGAGAGGCGGTAGGAAGGAGAAAGGATTAAAAAAATCTATTGTTTCATCCTGTCACAGGAAACAGGGGAAATGACATCACATAGAGCTCTCTCTGCACCATTTATATTCCTGTGGTTTGAACCTGCCTATCTAGCAATACAGCTCTGTGGTCGCTTACTCGTAGACTTACTAATGTTTAGATATTTGACTGATAATCCCGAACAAGTTTGGCACAGTGACTTCCTGTTTACTTCATCTTGTTTGTGCCACAGGTCCCAGTGATAGCTGTCATGGCAACAGGAGGAGGAGCCAGGGCAATGTCAGCTTTATATGGACACCTCTCTGCCCTTCAGAAGCTGAATCTTCTAGACTGTGTGACATACCTCTCTGGAGCTTCTGGCGCAACATGGTAATGTGAATTAGCATTGTGAAAAATAGCAGCTGCCGGTCAGAATTGAGGTTGCTGCACATGTGGAAGGTTTTTTTTTTTAAAAAAAACTATTTATCCCCAACAGTAGCTTCAATAACAACTTCCGTCCGGTGGCAAATGTCAGCTTCAGGGAGAAAAACAATTGTACAGTGGTACCTTGGTTCTCGAATTTAATCCATTCCGGGAGACCGTTTGACTCCCGAAATGGTTCGAAAACCAAGGCACGGCTTCTGATTGGCTGTAGGACCTTCCTCCACTCAATTGGTAGCCACAGAAGCAGCGTCGGACATACAGCTACCGAAAAGGTTTGCA